>NC_141694.1:1019145691-1020345691 GCF_964263255.1 Lissotriton vulgaris | reverse complement strand
TTCATCCTTTACCTTCCAATACTTTGCACAATCTCCCTTCACTTTATTACTCCATACATTTTTTAGCAAAAAAGCCAGCTGGAGACACTCTTTGTCAGAAGCACACTCTTCACGTCATCTGCTTTCCTTCATTCTAACACTCTCAATAGTACACACCCATTCATTAAGATTGTCTTCATCAGGATTGGAATTACAATCACTATGTGTCACCAACCTTGACAGCGTACCGGTGACACTGTTCTTAGCTCCCGGTATGTATTCAACTTTAAAATTGTATCCTTGAAGTGCTACCACCCACTTAGAAATCCTTCCTGATATCGCATCAATTCCTTCTTATTGAAAATCTGACATAGGGGCTTGTGATCGGTCTGCACTTTAAATTTTAAACCCACAAAAGATTTTTAAGTTTCTTTATGGCCCAGTGCACAGTGAAGGCCTCTCTTTCATTAACAGAATACCGCAGTTCATCCCCTCTGAGGCATTGTGACAGAAACAAAATTACATTCTCAGTGTCCCCATCTCTTTGCTGTAGCACTGCCCGTCAGACCTTTCTTCCTGGCGTCAGTGATAAGAACTTATTTTTTGAGGGACCAAAACTCTTCAACTTGTGAGTTCTTTTAAGCATGTCCTTCACCACTTTAAATTCAGTTTCACAAACATCCGACCAGATGAAATCAACACCTTTGCACAAGAGTTTACGCATGTTAACACACTTCTCTGCAAAGTTCTTCAAAAACTTACTATAATATTCCACCCTGCTGAGAAACTTCATAAGCTCCTCTTTGTTGGCAGTGCTAATTTTTGTATGGTCTCGACTAATTCAGCATTGGGTTCAACACCTTGCCCTGAAATAGTGTGACCAAGGTAATCTATTGAAGACCTCTTGAACTTGCATTTGTCTATCCTTACAGTAAGGTAAAATTCTGAAATTTCTCGAGAACCTCCCCGAGTCTAGCATTATGTTCTTTCTCATTCTTCCCGTAGATGAGTACATCATCTTGATATATTTTTACTCCTAAGATCCCGTTCAAAACTATTTCCAACGCTCTTTGAAACACTGATGCTGCTGACACTAAGGGCCAAAGGGCAATCTTATAAACCTGTAGGTGCCAAAAGGCATAATAAATGCAGTCAAGTCTTTAGATTCATCATCCAATTGTATCTGATGGTACGCAGACTTTAAATCCACAGTGGAAAAAAACTTTGGCACCCTGTAAATGCATCAGCATGTGGGACATTTTTGGAAGTGGATACTTATTCACAATGACCTGTTTGTTAAGCTCTCTCAAATCAATGCATAAACAAAGGCTTCCATTGGATTTGCGAGCGGCCACAACTGGCACCAACCATTGGGTACCTTCCACCTCCTCATTTATGCCATCTGAAAGAAACAGGTTAGTATTCGATTCCTTACCTTAGAATATCCCCGGGCGTCAGACTGGATCGGGAAACTTTTGCATAGCAGTACCATTGCGCGTCGGTAGGCGTCGTCTGCGGCTCCACGTCCGTCGTCGGTGTCGTTGGCGCCGGGATGACGTTGCCGGAGTACTTAGACACAGCCTTCGCGCGCTGACGTCAGTTCTTCTTTTTTCCGCGCCAGCAAGCGCAGATCCGGAAAAAGTTGTACCCTAGTCAATTTTTGACTAACTTTTTCGATCCTTTTTGATCGTCTTTCGAAGTCTTTCGACTCCGACTGTGCGGGTAGGGATGCCCAGGTTCAAACCCTGCGCCGATTGTTGCTGAATGATGTCGGTAACCGACTCCCGTCGCCGGTGCCTTCACTGTCTGGGCCCCGACCACGACGACAAGTCCTGCTCCGACTGCCGGGCCCTGACGTCCAAAGCTAGACGGGAGCGGTCCCGCAAGCGACTCGAGCTCCGGCAATCAGCCCCGCGCCGCTCGAGGTCCCGGTCCGGAAGAAGGTCGAGTTCTGGGAGTCCTCATCAGTCTTCGGGCTCGAAGTCCTCAGGTAAGAGGCACAATAAGTCGAAGAGGCGACATCGCTCTTCTGACTCCCCCCGACGCTCGCACGACACGGCCGGGGGTTCGGGCAACACCGCCCTGCGGCTCCGCCGGAGCCGCAGGCGTAACGGCTTTCTCCATACCTACCGGTCCCTGGGCAGAACGCGACGCAGGAGGAGATCGATGCCTTCCTCATGGCCATGAGGTCGCTCACTCCTCTGTCGGGTTCCGCAGCGCCTTCGGGCCAAGCGGCCCCGACTGGGTCCCCAAGCGGGCCGGGTGTTTTGGCCCCGGCGCCGTCGGCGACTTCGGTCCCGACGCCACAGGATCCGGCTCCGGATCCGGGTCGTCGCCGGTCGGCCTAACGACCTCGCCGGCGCCGGCCCCCAGGGTCCAGGACGACGCCGTCCCCGGTCCTACCCTCGATTCGGGTCCGGCGTCGGAGCGGCGCCGCTCGGCGCTGTATTCAACGCCGCTTGGAGAATTCTACTTCTATGACCCGGCCCCATCCTTTCAACCTGAGTACCAGGTGATGGGCGGCGAGGAGGATTGGGAGGGGTCAGAGGACCCTCTGGCATGTGAATGCCAGTCTTCTCCGGACTGGACAGGTGAGCTTGGGGAGGCCAGTGGTCTGGACACTTCGCCCGACACTAGTTTTGTCTCCCCTCCTACCGTGGCTACGGAGGAGGGGGCTGCCTATAGTGTGGTGCTGACCCGGACTGCCAAGGCCTTGGGCCTTGAGCTCCCCGTCGCGGCCGTGAGGACTAACCTCCTCACTGAGGTCCTTAAACCGCAGGCAAGCTCGGCCGAGCCTCTGCTGCCTTTTAATGAGGCCTTATCAGACGTTCTTCTGGGCACTTGGTCCAAGCCCGCTACAGGTCCGCCTGTAGATAGGAACGTGGCCAGGCGCCACCGCCCAGCTCCGGGCGACCCTTGCTTCCTTTCCACCCACCCCACCCCCGAGAGCCTGGTCATCCAGGCCTCTAACTCCCAGACCGCATTCCCGATGGCTCCCCCCGATTGGGAATCCAAGAGGTATGAGCAATACGGGAAAAAGGTATTCTCCTCCCTGAGTTTGGGGTTGTGGTCCGTCAACACTGCGTGCCTCTTGGGCCGTTACACCCACTCTCTGTGGGACACGGTCGCGGACGTGATGCCACAATGTCCGGAGGGGGTCCGAACTAAACTCGCCCAAGCCCTTGCGGAGGGTCGAGATGCGGCACGGTATTCCATCCGTGTGGGCTGGATACCACGGACTCACTGGGCAGAGTGTTGGCAACGACGGTGGTGATTCGTCGCCACGCCTGGTTGAGGTCCGCCAAATTTTCAGCTGATGTCCAAAACACCCTTATGGACATGCCGTTTGATGGCCGTCGCCTCTTTGGTGACAAGGCAGACCATGCGCTTGAGTGCTTTAAGGACTCCAGGGCTACGGCCAAGTCCTTGTGCCTCACGGCCCGCGCCAGCAAATGGCTGCTTTTCGCTCCTTTCGTAGCCAAGGAAGGGGCGCCCCCACACGTCCTGCCAGCCACGGGCCGCAGACTACCATCCAGCGCAGTGGCGGACGTGGAAACCTCCGTGGAGGTTGTCGCGGACAACGGTGAGGCCAGTCCACACCTGCCCCTGCAGCATCCGCCTCAAAACCTTCCTAGTCTGAGCTTTCAGGCCCATGTGACGCCAGTGGGGGGCAGGGTTTGCCATCACCACCTCTACTGGTGCACTGTCAAATCGGACAGGTAGGTGCTGCAAATCGTCCGAAGGGGTTACTCCCTCCCCTTCGAGGCGTCCCCTCCAGCCATGCCACCACAGTACGACCGCGTGTCGGGGGATCACTTGAAACTTCTACAGGAGGAAGTTACGGCCCTCTTGGCCAAGGGGGCCATTGAGCGCGTTCCTGGGCCAGAAGTAGGGTGTGGTTGTTACTCCCACTACTTTCTGGTACCCAAGAAGGGCAAAGGGGGCCCTATCTTGGACCTGCGGAACATCAACGGCTTCCTCCGGAAGGAGAAGTTCAAGATGTTGACGTTAGCTCAGGTCTTGGCTGCTCTAGACCCACAAGACTGGATGGTAGCGTTGGACTTGCAGGATGCGTATTTTCACATCCCCGTCCTGCCGGCCCATCGGCGTTACCTGCGGTTCACGGTAGGCCAGGAGCACTTTCAGTTTACTGTGCTCCCCTTCGGCCTTACCAGCGCCCCACGGGTGTTCACGAAAGTGATGGCGGTGGTCGCAGCTCATCTGTGCAGGTTACGGGTTTCAGTCTTCCCCTACCTCGACGACTGGTTGTTGAAGGCTGGCTCGCCCCAGACAGTCGTCAGCCACCTTCAGACTACGACCGACCTCCTGCACCTGCTGGGATTCTCCATCAATGTGCCGAAGTCACACCTGTGTCCCTCTCAGAAGCTCCTCTTCATTGGAGCGGTTCTAGACTCTGCGCAGTTTCGGGTTTATCCTCCCGAACAACGGGTTCAGGATATTCAGGCTCCGATTCCGATTCTGATCTTTCAGCCTTTATCCCGAGTCTCGGTCAGGTTGACGCTGCGGCTTCTGGGGCTGATGGCCACCTGCATCCTTCTGGTGCATCACGCCAGGTGGCGGATGCGGGCTCTGCAGTGGGACCTGAAGATTCAGTGGGCCCAGCATCAGGGCAACCTGTCCGACCACCTCCGGATCTCGGAGGGCACTGCAAGACAGTTGCAGTGGTGGCTCACGGACCGCGATTGGGTCAGCGGCAGATCCCTCTCCCTACCCCAACCGGAACACGTGGTAGTGACAGATGAGTCGTTCCTGGTCTGGGGGGGCCACATGGGAGAGGCGGAGATCAGAGGCCTCTGGTCTCTGTCGGAGTCCTGGCTCCATATCAACCTTCTGGAGCTGCGGGCGATCCGGCTTGCACTGAAAGCATTCCTTCCCTCCGACCGGGGAAGTGTAGTGCAGGTGTTCACGGACAACACCACCTCCATGTGGTACTGCAACAAACAGGGCAGGGTGGGGTTGTGGCCCCTTTGTCAGGAGGCTCTGCGCCTCTGGCAATGGCTGGAACACCAAAGCATCACCCTGGTGGTTCAACACCTGGCAGGTTCCCTGAACGCCAGGGCGGACGAACTCAGCCGCCGGTGCATGATGGATCACAAATGGCATCTGCACTCGGACGTGGCCCAAGGCCTCTTTCAGCAGTGGGGAGAGCCTTGGTTAGATCTATTTGCCACTGAAGAGAATGCGCAATGTTATCAGTTCTGCGCGTTGGAATTTCCAAGGCGGCACTTGCTTGGAGACGCTTTTCGTCGCGAGTGGAGCTGCGGTCTGTTGTACGACTATCCGCCTATACCACTTCTGCCCAGAGTGCTGAAGATCAGGTGCAACCGGGCCCAAGTCATCCTTGTGTCTCCGAACTGGGCACGAAAATACTGGTATCCCGAGCTACTCAGCATGTCAGTCGATCCCCATATTCGTCTGCCTCTTCCGGAGGACCTTCTGTCGCAGCAGCAGGGTACGATCCTCCACCCGAACGTGTCCAGTCTCCACCTACATGCATGGAGATTGAGCAGTGACAGTTGAGGCCATTTGACTTGCCTCCTGAAGTCTGTGATATGATTCTGGCAGCCAGGTGTCCCTCCACAAAATCGGTATACGCCTGCAGGTGGAACAAATTTGTGGCATGGTGCACAGCAAAGGCTGTGGATCCTCTCTCTGCCCCCCTTTCAGCGGTTCTCCTCTTTCTTCTTTCTCCTGCCCAGCAGGGCTCTGCTCTGGGCACTGTCAAAGGCTACCTCTCTGCCATTGCAGCCTTCTTGAGGCTTCCTGATCAGCCTTCTCTTTTCAAGTCCCCTGTTGTAAATAGATTTCTTAAAGGCATCACACACGTTTCCTCCTTTTCCCTTTGTGATGCCTCAGTGGGACTTGAACCTTGTTCTAACCTATTTGATGTGCGCTCTTTTCGATCCACTTCACAATTGCCCTCTTCGTCTTCTGACTCTTAATACTGAATTACTGGTTGCCATCACCTCTGCCAGGAGAGTGAGTGAGCTCCAGGCTCTATCTTCTGAACCTCCTTTCCTCTCTGTCCATCCGGACAAAGTTGTCTTGAGAACTCATCCTTCTTTCCTGCCCAAGGTGGTTACAGCCTTCCATATCGGGCAGTCCATCACCTTGCCCACCTTCTTTCCGCCTCCGCATCCCTCGAAAGAGGAAGAGAGGCTCCACCGTCTGGACCCAAAACGTGCGCTCTCCTTCTATCTAGACCGCACACGCCAGTTCTGGTTGGAAGACCAGCTCTTTGTTGGTTATGTGGGTGTGAAGAAGGGACGGGCGGTGCCTAAACGAACCATCTCTCGGTGGGTCGTGTTGTGCATCAAGGTCTTTTACTCCTTGGCTAAAAAGGAGCCTCCTGTTGGGCTGAGGGCCCATTCCACTCCGGCCACAGCGGCTACTACTGCCCTGGGTCGTTGAGTCCCCTTGCAGGACATCTGTCAGGCAGCTACGTGGGCCTCGCTGCACACGTTTGCTAGACACTACCGCCTGGACAGCCAAGTCCGGAGAGAAGGCTTTTTCGGCCGTTCCCTTCACCAGGACTTTCTGGTGTGATCTTGGTTCTCAGACCCACCACTGGTGTTGGTATTGCTGGGGTATCTAATCTAAGCTAAGGAATCTAACACTAACCTGTTTCTTTCAGGTACACAAGTTACTTACCTTCGGTAACGATATATCTGTAAGAAACAGTAGTTAGTGTTAGATTCCTTACCGCCCCACCCATCCTCCCCATTCTGCGAACCGATGTCTAGGGTTAAGGTATCTCCCTTTCAGGGCCCTAGTTTTATGGCAACAGTGTCGGTCTCTGGCATGGCTCTGCATTCCTGGTGCGAAAAACTACGTAGAAGAACTGACGTCCGCGCGCGAGGGCGGCGTTTAGGTACTCCGACGTCATCCCGGCTATCACAACGCCGACGACGGACGCGGAGCCGCAGACGACGCCTACCGACGCGCAGGGGTACTGCTACGCAAAACTTTCCGGATCCAGTCTGATGCCTGGGGATATTCTAAGGTTAAGAATCTAACACTAACTACTGTTTCTTACAGATATATCGTTACCGAAGGTAAGTAACTTGTGCATACGACTCATTCGCTGGGCAGATCGCTTTCAACGACAGTGACCTTAAGGCTCCACTCCTGTCTTAGGACAATTGGCTTCTCTGCGATGTCCAGGCCAATCTGATGGACATGCCTTCGATGGAACCCGTCTTTTTAGGTAAAATGCAGATTCGGCCCTGGTGAGGTTCAAGGACTCTAGAGCTATGGCCAGATCCTTGGGCCTCTCCTCTACTTCTTGTGACCAGTCTACCTTATGCCCCTTTCATGGCAATGGAAGGGGTTTCCAGCCGCATCAGCGCTTTCCCTGCCACCTTCCTTTGGACAATTCCCAAGCTGTGGGGGGGCGTGGACGTGGTACATTCTGACCCAGGAATGGAGGTCAGAAGTAGATGACTCCCCAGCAGCCGCAGCCTCCAAGCACTCCTAGTCTGAATCTGCAAGACCACACTACTGCAGTTGGTGGGAGAACCCATCATCATCTCCCCCACTGCAGATCCATAACATCGGATAAGTGGGTCTTGCAGATCATTCAAGAAGGCTATTCTCTGCCTTTCCTTTCTCTTCCTCCTCCCATTCTGTCAAGCAGGAACGGCTGACGGTGGATCATCTGAAATTGCTCAAGGAGAAAGTTACAGCTCTCTGAGCCAAGGGAGCTGTAGAAAGGATCCCGGTTTCAGAAGTAGGCAGTGGTTGTTATACCCGCTACTTTCTGATTCCGAAGAATAAAGGGTTGTGGGCCAGTTTAGATCTTCAGACCGTCAATCTCTTCCTCAAGAAGGAGAAGTTCAAGATGTGCACGCTTGCTCAGGTCTTGTCACTCTAGACCAAGAAGACTGGATGGTAGAGCTGGACCTGCAGGATGGGTATTTTCACATCCCCATCCTGCCGGGCCACAGGCGTTACCTGCGGTTCAAGATAGGCTACGAGCACTTCCAGTTTATTGTGCTCCCCTTCGACGTTACCAGTGCCCCTCAGGTGTTCACCAAGGTGATGGCGGTGGTCGCAGCTCATCTGCGCAGGTTAGGGGTGTCAGTCTTCCCCAACCTCGATGACTGGCTGTTGAAAGTGTCGTCTCCCACCTTCAGACTACGGCGGATATCCTGCATTCGCTGGGGTTTTATATAAACTTGCCAAAGTCACATCTGACTCCTTATCACATGCTCCCTTTCATCGGATCAGTTCTGGACACAGTGCAGTTTTGGGCCAATCCTCCTGAACAGCGAGTCCAGGATATTCGGGTTATGATTCTGATGTTTCAGCCTCTATCCTAGATGTCAGTGAAACTGACTCTGACGGGCCTCACTGCTTCATGCATTCTGTTGGTAAAGCATGCCAGGTGCAGTATGCAGACTCTGCAGTGGGACCTGAAGTTCCAGCGGGCACAGCGTAGAGAAAATCTCACTGACATGGTCCAGATCTCTGAAGGAACTGTGAGAGATCTGCAATGGTTATTGGCGAACCACGATTGGGCAGACCCCTCTCTCTTACCCAATCAGATCTCACAGTCGTGACAGATGCATCACTTCTTGGATGGGGCGGCCATCTGAGAGAGGTGGAGATCAGGGGTCACTGGTCTCTGGCGGATTCAGGGCTTCACATAAATTTTCTGAAGCTTTTAGTGATTTCGTCATTGAAAGCATTTCTTCCCTCTATCAAGGAGAAGCTGGTGCGGGTGTTCACAGACAACACTTATGCCATGTGGTACTGCAACAAGCAGGGCGGGATGGGGCCGTGGACCCTTTGTCGAGAAGCCATGCATTTCTGGACATGGCTGGAACAGCACGGCATAACCCTGGTGGTTCAACACCTGGTTCTCTGAACGCCAGGGCGGACAAACCCAGCCGTCAATGCCTAGCAGATCACAAATGGCGTTTCCAGTCTGAGTTGGCACAAGGTCTCTTTCAGCAGTGGGGAGAACCTTGGTTAGATCTATTCACCACCAAAGAGAACGTGCAATGTCAGCAGTTCTGCGCATTGGCATTTCCAAGGCGGCACTCACTACGCAACGCTTTTTGATGTAAGTGGAGTTGCGGTCTTCTATACGCCTTGCTGCCTATATTACTTCTGCATAGAGTGCTGAAGAAGATCAAGCATGACCGGGCCCTAGTCATTCTTGTGGCCCCGGACTGTGCACAAAGTGTCTGGTATCCCAAGCTTCTGCAGATGGCTATCGATCTGCCGATCTGGCTGCCCCTTCGGGAGGATCTTCTGTCGCAGCAGTTGGGGATGGACCTCCACCCTTCACCTGTCCAGCCTTCTTCTCCTTGCGTGGAGATTGAGCGGTGACAGTTAACAGCTTTCGACCTTCCTCCCGAAGTCTGTAATGTTGTCTTGGCAGCCAGGCGCCCCTCCACCAAAACGGTACACGCCTGTAGATGGAACCAATTTCTGGCACGGTGCGCAGCAAAGGCTGTGGATTCTCTTTCTGCAGAGGTTCTCCTCTTCATTCTTTCTTTGGCCCAGCAGGCCTTGTAGGAAGGTGGATACCTGACTATGGTTGCCCCCAACTTTTTGCCTAGTGTTTAGCTGGTTTTCGACTTAGTTGGCCTGGGATCCTGCTATTAATGGGCCCCAGGCTATCTGCTCTCTCCTTAAAATGGACTCCATGTACCTTAGGTACATACCTAATTGGATATTGGGTCACCTTATAAGCCCCTGTATAGTGTACCTTAGGTACCCAGGGCATAGGTGCACCCAAGGCCTACCAGGGGCTGCAGCATGTATTATGCCACCCCTGGCTGGCCATCCATATCGACACAACTGGCTGATTACTCAGCTGGGGCAAGGTTGTGTAATCACCCCTTGCTTAGGTGTAGTATTCCTATACCTACTTACATATAGACACACAGTAACCTATAAGTCACTCCTATGGCAGGCCTTAACAATCCTGAAGGCAGAGTGCTTGGTTATGTGTGAGATGGTGCTCTAGCATGGGCTGAGCCTGTCTGCAGCTTTCGGAACCATGTCCTTATAGCTGTTCTATGATACTGCCATACCATATACTCTTAAGTGCATTATGAACCTCGTGGTTAAATGCTAACTTTAGTTTGGCTTTATCCAAACATGTCGTGTAAGGTGTCATACGCTTTGGGATACTACCCCCTCGCCGATTCTGGCAACGGCGGTAGCATTCCACCCTTTTAGAGGGAGAAGACATGTTAGTTCTGACTATCCCAGTTAAAGTTAACCAGAGCCCCAGCATCGCAAAATGGATGCTGCTGCCACAGACACAAGTCTGACCTCCTGCTACTGGGAGTCCTTCCAGTCACGGAGGTTTGGACAATAGGTTTCCTGGTTGGGGAGGTGCGAGCACCACCCCAGACAGGAGAATGTGTATTGGGACAGGGAGGGCTGAATAGATTGAGACACTGCCTGAGGCACACTAGGTGCTTCATGCAAACCCCAGTTCAAACCGGTTGCTGGGGCACTCCAGCCCCAGCGCGAAACTGGACAAAGGAAAGGGGGTGTAACCACCCCCCTTCCTGGTCCCACCCATAGGAGGGACCTAGTGAGCAAACCAGACCCCTTAAGTTGTATAAAGGTAGGAGCTGACCCAGGAGACTGTAGATTAATCCTGGAATCGACTGAAGAGGAAACTCTGGACCCTTCGACATTCATCCAAGCTGAAGACTGAAGAATCTCCCTTGTGGCCAAGGAGTGACCACCCTGGGAAACCAGGCACCATCCAGCAACTCGACGGCTTGCTTTGTCCCCGTTCCCGCCGGAACCCGAGCACAGAGCCTGACAAGACCTCGACTTCCGGATCCCTCTGACACCACTGCACGACTCCAGCACAGCTGAGCCATGTGGAAGGCGTCTGGACCCGTGGAAGTAGGTAACTTGGAAAGTGGGCAACTTGCTAACAGCGCAGCTCCTGAGGCCTCCTCAAAGCTGTGCCCTGGGGACTGAGACACCCCGACACGGATCTCCACCTGCATCGAAGACCAGCCCTCCACATTCCACGAGATCTGCGTGGGGCCCTTCTGCCCGACGCGTTGTCCGGTTGCTGGCCCGTTGGCTAGTAGCCCCTGGCAACGATCCTTTTTTAAACTCCACTGCTGGTCTGGTTGCTCCAGACTGGCACTTGCTTCCCTGAAAAGGTGAAGTACCGCAGACCCTCCTGGTCTGCACCAGAAGCTCCTTGTGTATCCTGCGTGGGTTGCCTTTGCTTAGGCTTGTTGGCTCCGATCTTGAAGCTGACCCCTCCATCTGCGAGAACCTTCGTGGGACAGCTCCTCTCCAGCACCTGGCCGTCCTAGATGCCTCCTGGTCCGCGTGGCTGCAATGACAAGCTTCACCCCAGCACCTGATTGCTCCTCGACGACGTCTGGTTCCTTCCTGGTTCCACCCAGTCACTGGCTAGTGACCTAGACTCTGTTGTTCGCTCTGCTTTCATGTCTCCTTCATCCTCGATCCACCCTTGGATCCACCCGGACATCTTCCTCCTGGTCGCCTGCAGCATCTTTCTTCACAGGCTCCATAGACGGCAACGGCGAAACCCAAGACATCTTCACACCTATGCACCCGCTTCCTGTGGGTGAGGTAACGCGAGTACTTCAGTGCTCCCAAGGGTATTGACTATCGAAGTGTCTAGGTTTTTAGTTGTATCCTTCTAGCTAGACCGGAAGTGTCCTAAATCTTCATTTACTTACCTTTTACGTTCCTATTGACTTTCTATTGACTCTCGCGTGAGAGTACTGACTGCACGCCCCACCTGTGGGCCTCCTACTCCTAACCTAAGGGTCAGATAGTGTAGCCCCAGCGATGCCCTAGGCCTTCTCCTTTCCCAAGTCGTGGTTCTTATACCACTTACTTAGTATATGGTTTTACGTGCCCCAAGGGCCTAACTGTAAATTGTGCTTTTTAAAGTATTTCTGAGTGTAACTTGTTATGTGCTTTTGCCTCTGACCTCATAAAGAGTTCAGAGGAGTGTGTTAGTGAATAAATACATATATATTTTATATATATCCTGTGTGGTGTCCTTTCATTTGGTATTCAAGGGGTTACATATGGTAAAACAGCTGCCTTTACACGCCCTCAAGAGTCTTTTAGCCTAAGACTGTTATGTCCACGCTACCTCTAGGATAGCTGGTCTATAAGGTTGACTTAACAACCATCACCATAAGGGTTGTTTGGACTGGTGCAAGGTGTTCACTAGAATAGTGAACATCATATACCAGGTCAACTTCTCACAGGCCTCTGCTCCAGGCACTTTAAAAAGCTATCTTTCGGCCATTTTGGCTTTTCTTTGGCTTCCTGATCAGCCTTCTCTTTTCAAGTCTCCTATTGTAAATCGCTTCCTTAAGGACTTTACTCACTTGTATCCTCCAATTCCTTTTGTAGTGTCCCAGTGGGACTTGAACCTGGTTCTGACCTACCTTATGCGCTTCCCTTTGGAGCTGCTGCATAACTGTCTTCAGACTTTTGACTCTTACAACTGCCTTTTTGGTTGCTATCACCTCTGCTCGCAGGGTGAGTGACCTTCAGGCTTTCTTCCAAACCTCCTTTCCTGGCTGTTTCTGCAGACAAAGTGGTCCTTTGCATTGGGCCTTCTTTCCTTCCCAAAGTTGTTAACCCTTTCCATAAAGGACAGACCATATTTTTGCCCACCTTCTTCCCGCCCCAGCGTCCTTCTACAGAGGAGGAGAGACTCCACCGTCTGGATCCAAAACATGCACTTTCTTTCTATCGCTCAATGGGTCGTTCTTTGCATTAAAATCTGTTAATCTGAAAGAAACACGTTAGTGTTAGATTCCTTACCTTAGAATATCCCCAGGCGTCAGTCTGGATCCGGAAACTTTTGCGTAGCAGTACCCCTGCGCGTCGGTAGGCGTCGTCTGCAGGCGTCCCCTGCGGCTCCGCGTCCGTCGTCGGCGTCGTGCGCCATGGTGACGTCGCTGGAGTATATAGACGCCGCCTCCGCGCGCTGACGTCAGTTCTTCTTTTTTCCGCGCCAGCAAGCGCAGATCCGAAGAGCAGTACTCCGGTCTTTTGACCAACTTTGTTATAACTTCTATCTCTTTTTGGTGCCTGGTAGGATGCCCGGTTTCAAGAATTGTGACGGGTGTGACCGCACGATGTCGGTCACGGACCATCACCGACTCTGTCTCCGGTGCCTGGGCCCCGACCACGACGTGGACGCCTGCGTCGACTGCCGGGCTCTCACTAACAAGGCTAGACGGGAGCGGTCCCGCAAGCTGCTTGAGCTCCGGGTGTCGGCCCCGCGTCGGGAGCGGTCTCGGTCCGGCGGGAGGTCCAGGGAGCGTTCGAGGGAGCGGTCGCGGAGCCGCGCCGAGCGCTCCGGAAGTCGTCACCATTCGTCGGGCTCATCAGGTAAGAAACACAAGAAGTCGGGGCGTCGTCATCGTACCCCCGACTCCCCCCGACGCGGCCGGGGGTTCGGGTGAACCCAACTCCGCGGCTCCGCAAGAGTCGCCGGCGCGGCCTGCCCCATACCCTCCGGTCCCTGGGCACGGTGCGACGCCTGAGGAGATTGAGGCGTTCCTCATGGCCATGAGGGCGCTCAGTTCTCCGACGGGGCCTACGGCGCCTTCGGGCCCAGTGCTACCGTCTGGAGGCCCTGACGGGTCGGGTGTCCCTAGCTCGACGCCATCGGGTGCTTCGGCCCCGGTGGCGCCGATGGCTCCGACCCCGGTGCCGCAAGGGCCTTCAGGGTCGACGCCGGCTGGCCTACCGGCTGGTTCGGTGCCGATTCCATCTGGGTTACCCCCGACGCCGCCCCCGCGCGGCGCCGGTTCTCCTGTGCCGGCTTCGGCCGGCGCCAGCTCCGGGCGCGCCGTCCCCATTCCTCCCCCGAATCCGGACGCGGAGTCGGACGCCGGGCTCGACGCCGATGGGGGCCTGTGAACCCCGAGGAGCCGGTCTACATCGTTGACTCCGAGTATGGAGATGATGAAGAGTACGGGGAAGATTGGGAGGGGTCTGAGGACCCTCTGTCACCTGAGTGCCAGTATGACCCGGACTGGACAGGTGATTTGGGGGATGCCAGTGGTCTGGACGACTCTCCTAACCCTGGTTTTATCTCTCCTCCTTCCGTGGAGTCGGTGGAGGGTGCTGCATATTCAGTGGTGCTGATGAGGGCTGCCAAGGCCTTACACCTTGAGCTCCCCGTCGCGGCCGTGAGGCCTAACATCCTCACTGAGGTCTTCAAACCGCAGTCATGCCCACAGGAGCCACTGCTGCCGTTTAACGAAGCCTTGTCGGACGTTCTGTTGGGCACGTGGTCCAGGCCCGCTTCAGGTTCGCCTGTTGATCGGAACGTGGCCAGGCGCCACCGTCCTTGTCCGGACGACCCCAAATTCCTGTCCGCCCATCCCACCCCCGAGAGTCTGGTGATCCAGGCCTCTACCTCCCAGACCGCATTCCCGTCGGCCCCGCCCGATCGGGAATCCAAGAGGTATGACCAGTATGGTAAGAAGGTCTTCTCGTCCCTG
Source organism: Lissotriton vulgaris (assembly GCF_964263255.1). NCBI lineage: Eukaryota > Metazoa > Chordata > Amphibia > Caudata > Salamandridae > Lissotriton > Lissotriton vulgaris. The sequence goes on along the minus strand of NC_141694.1, from coordinate 1,020,331,187 downwards.
AGTCTGGGACTGCGGTCTTGCAACACCGCATGCCTCTTGGGCCGCTACACCCACTCTGTGTGGGACACGGTTGCGGAAGTGCTGCCAGAATGCCCCATGGAGGTGCGGGCGAAGCTCGGCAAGGCTGTGGCTGAGGGCCGAGACGCAGCTAAGTATTCCATACGGTGTGGTCTTGATACGACCGACTCGCTGGGCAGAGCTATGTCAACGACGGTGGCGATTCGTCGCCACGCCTGGCTGAGATCCGCCAACTTTTCGGCAGACGTCCAAAATACCTTGATGGACATGCCGTTCGATGGCTGTCGCCTCTTTGGTGACAAGGCGGACCACGCGCTGGAACGCTTCAAGGACTCCAGGGTCACGGCCAAGTCCTTGGGTCTTTCGACCCAGCGCCAGCAAACGGGTTCGTTTCGCCCCTTTCGTGGCCAAGGAAGGGGCGTCCCCACACGTGCTGCCAGCCACGCACCGCAACAATCTTTTCAACGCGGTGGCGGCCGTGGAAACCGCCGTGGAGGCGGTCGGGGTCAACGGCGGGGTCAGGTCACACCTCCCCCCGCAGCATCTGCCTCCAAATCCTCCTAGTCCGTGCTTTCGGCCCCATGTGACGCCAGTGGGTGGCAGGGTTCGCCATCACCACGCTCACTGGCGCACAATTACGTCGGACAGGTGGGTGCTGCAACTCGTCCGAAGGGGCTACTCCCTCCCCTTCGAGACTGCTCCTCCAGCCATGCCACCGCAGAACCACCGTGTGTCGGGGGACCACTTGACACTTCTGCAGGAGGAAGTTACGGCCCTCTTGGCCAAGGGGGCCATCGAGCGCGTTCCTGGGCCAGAAGTAGGGCGTGGTTGCTATTCCCACTACTTTCTGGTACCCAAGAAGGACAAGGGGGGCCTACGTCCTATCTTGGATCTAAGGAACGTCAACGGCTTCCTCCGGAAGGAGAAGTTCAAGATGTTGACGTTAGCTCAGGTCTTGGCTGCTCTAGACCCACAAGACTGGATGGTAGCGTTGGACTTGCAGGATGCGTATTTTCACATCCCCGTCCTGCCGGCCCATCGGCGTTACCTGCGGTTCACGGTAGGCCAGGAGCACTTTCAGTTTATCGTGCTCCCCTTCGGCCTTACCAGCGCCCCACGGGTGTTCACAAAGGTGATGGCGGTGGTCGCAGCCCATCTGCGCCGGTTAGGGGTTTCAGTCTTCCCCTACCTAGACGACTGGTTGTTGAAGGCGGGCTCGCCCCAGACAGTCGTCCACCACCTTCAGATGACGGCAGACCTCTTGCACGATCTGGGGTTCTCCATCAATGTGCCGAAATGACACCTGTGTCCCTCTCAAAAGCTCCTTTTCATCGGAGCGGTTCTGGACTTGGCGCAGTTTCGGGTTTATCCTCCGGAACGGCGGGTCCGGGATATACAGGCTTTGATTCCCATCTTTCAGCCGCTATCCCGGGTTTCGGTCAGATTGACGCTGCGGCTGCTGGGACTGATGGCTTCCTGCATCCTTCTGGTGCATCACGCCCGGTGGCGGATGCGGGCTCTGCAGTGGGACCTGAAGTTTCAGTGGGCCCAGCATCAGGGCAACTTGTCCGACCACGTCTTGATCTCGGAGGGCACTGCGAGACAACTGCAGTGGTGGCTTACGGACCGCGATTGGGTCAGAGGCAGATCCCTCTCCCTTCCCCAACCGGAGCACGTTGTCGTGACGGACGCGTCCCTCCAGGGCTGGGGGGGCCACTTGGGAGAGGCAGAGATCAGAGGCATCTGGTCTCCGGCGGAGTCCCGGCTCCATATCAACCTGTTGGAGCTGCGGGCGATTCGTCTAGCACTGAAGGCATTCCTCCCCTTTGTCAACGGGAGTGTAGTGCAGGTGTTCACCGACAACACCACCGCCATGTGGTACTGCAACAAACAGGGCAGAGTGGGGTCGTGGACCCTTTGCCAGGAGGCTCTGCGCCTCTGGCAGTGGCTGGAACGTCAGGGCGTGACTTTGGTGGTTCAACACCTGGCAGGCTCTCTGAACGCCAGGGCGGACGAACTCAGCCGTCGGTGCTCGATGGATCACGAATGGCGTCTGAACTCGGACGTGGCGCAAGGCATCTTTCTGCAATGGGGAGAGCCTTGGTTAGATCTATTCGCCACAGAAGAGAACGCGCAATGTCATCAGTTCTGCGCGTTGGAGTTTCCAAGACGGCACTCGCACGGCGACGCCTTTCGGCGCGAGTGGAGTTGCGGTCTGTTATACGCCTTTCTGCCTATACCACTTCTGCCCAGAGTGCTGAAGAAGATCAGGCGCGACCGGGCCCAAGTTATCCTTGTGGCTCCGGACTGGGCTCGAAGGTACTGGTATCCCGAGCTACTCAGCATGTCAGTCGGTCCCCCGATCCGCCTGCCCCTTCAGGAGGACCTTCTGTCGCAGCAGCAGGGGACGGTCCTCCACCCGAACCTGTCCAGTCTCCACCTCCATGCTTAGAGATTGAGCGGCGGCAGTTGAGGCCATTTGACTTGCCTCCTGAAGTCTGTGACGTAATTCTGGCAGCCAGGCGTCCCTCCACTAAGTCGGTATACGCCTGTCGGTGGAACAGATTTGTGGCATGGTGCACAGCAAAGGCTGTGGATCCTCTTTCTGCCCCTCTTTCCGAGGTTCTTCTGTTTCTTCTTTCTCTTGCCCAGCAGGGCTCTGCTCTGGGCACTATCAAGGGCTACCTTTCTGCCCTTTCAGCCTTTCTGAGGCTTCCTGATCAGCCTTCTTTGTTCAAGTCCCCGATTATTACGAGATTCTTGAAGGGCATCACACACATGTATCCACCTGTTCCGTTTGTGATGCCTCAGTGGGACTTGAACCTGGTTCTTACCTTTCTAATGTGTGCTCCCTTTGAGCCCCTTCATTCTTGTCCTCTTCGTCTCCTGACTTTGAAGACGGCTTTCCTGGTTGCCATCACATCTGCCAGGAGAGTGAGTGAGCTCCAGGCCCTTTCTGTCAAACCTCCTTTCCTGTCCATTCATCCTGACAAGGTCGTTCTAAGGACTAGACCGTCTTTCCTGCCCAAAGTAGTTTCTGCTTTTCACATCGGGCAGTCCATCACCCTCCCCTCCTTCTTCCCGCCTCCGCATCCTTCAAAGGATGAAGAGCGGCTCCATCGTCTGGACCCAAAACGTGCGCTTTCATTTTATATGGATCGCACACGCCAGTTCCGGGTGGATGACCAACTGTTTGTTGGCTTCGTGGGTGCGAAGAAGGGACCGGCTGTGTGTAAACGAACCATCCCCCGGTGGGTCGTTCTGTGCATCAAAGCGTGCTACTCTTTGGCTCGGAAGGAGCCTCCTGTTAGGCTGAGGGCCCATTCCACTCGGGCCACGGCTGCTACTACTGACCTGGGCCGGGGAGTCCCTTTGCAGGACATTTGCCAGGCGGCTACGTGGGCCTCGCTGCATACCTTTGCGAGGCACTACTGCCTGGACAGTCAAGTCCGGAGGGATGGCTTCTTTGGCCGTTCTGTCCTCCAGGACTTTCTGGTGTAGGAATGTATTGGTTCGCAGACCCACCACCGGGGTTGGTATTGCTGGGGTATCTATTCTAAGGTAAGGAATCTAACACTAACGTGTTTCTTTCAGATGAACAAGTTACTTACCTTCGGTAACGATATATCTGTAAGAAACATTAGTTAGTGTTAGATTCCTTACCGAACCCACCCATCCTCCCCGTTCTGCGAATTGATACCTAGGGTTAAGGACATCCCTTTCAGGGCCCTAGTTTCAAATGGCACCAGTGTTGGTTCTCTCATGGCTCTTCGTTTTCCGGCGCGGAAAAGCAGTGTACAAAGAACTGACGTCAGCGCGCGGAGGCGGCGTCTATATACTCCAGCGACGTCACCACGGCGTACGACGCCGACGACGGACGCGGAGCCGCAGGGGACGCCTGCAGACGACGCCTACCGACGCGCAGGGGTACTGCTACGCAAAAGTTTCCGGATCCAGACTGACGCCTGGGGATATTCTAAGGTAAGGAATCTAACACTAACTAATGTTTCTTACAGATATATCGTTACCGAAGGTAAGTAACTTGTTCTTCCTTTGGCGAAGAAGGAACCTCCAATGGGGCTACGTGCCCATTCTACCAGGGTGACTGCAGCTACTACTGCTTTGGGACGTGGAGTCCCTCTTCATGACATCTGCCAGGCAGGAACATGGGCTTCATTGCACACGTTAACCAAACATTACTGTCTGGACAGCCAAGTCAGGAGAGACGGCTTCTTTGGCCGTTCAGTTCTCCAGGACTTTCTGGTGTGAACTTGGTGCGCAGACCCATCTCCGGGGTTGGTATTGCTGGGGTATCTATTCTAAGGTGAGGAATCCATAACTAATAGCCTCTTCAGATGAACAAGTTACTTACCTTCGATAACGATATATCTGTAAGAGACATATATTAGTTATGGATTCCTCACTGCCCCACCCATCCTCCCTGATCTGCGAACTGACTTCTAGGGAGAGGGACTCCCTTTCAGGGCCCTTTATTTTGTGCCCCAGTGGTCATTGTCTTGCATGGCTCTGCACAGGGCTTGCGTCTAAGTAGATATCGCAATGTTATTTCGGCGATCACAACGCCAACAACGAACGCGGAGTCCCCTGACGCCACCTACTGACTCTCAGGGGCACTGCTGAAGAAAATTTCTGCGGATCCAGTCTGACACCTGGGGGTAATTCTAAGGTGAGGAATTTATAACACATATATGTCTCTTACACATATATCATTACCAAAGGTAAGTAACTTGTTCGACCATACCAAAAAAAACTACTAACCAGCTCTCTTGCCCACAAGTGCAACAGTGCAGATTGTTCTAGGTCCCCAAATCCAAAGGAATGGCTCGGGAGGCAGTTATTAGTATTTTGATAATGTATATTGTATTCATAAACAAACTTTGTTCTGTTCATCTCTAAATTAGATGAGCGGCACCACTATGTGACAGAATGTCATAAGTGTGGTGATGACAATTAAATGCCATTGCCAAGCTCGGGAAACAAATTAAGTGACGGTGCCGAGCACCGGTAACCAGCGGCTCAAATTAAGCACTGACCTTAGGTATGTGCTGTAGAATTATTAACATGAAGATGAAGTTGGTACACCATGGTGGTAATGTAACCCAGAGCAAACCCAAATCACAAACACCATAGAGAAAATGTAAACTGGTAGTGCAGGAATTAGGGAAGCAAGGTTTATTAGGGAAATTGAGGAGGACTCGGATAAGAGCAGTTTTTCTGTAGGTGAGCCAGATACATCAAGGAGCATTACAAGCCAAAATGGAGAAGGGCAAAGAAGAGCACAGCACCCAACCCATTGACCATCTACTGGATGTCAAAGGTGTGAATTGTAAAACATACAGTGACACTGTTTTCAAGAAAAGAAAAGACAGTTTGTTTATTTTTTAAACATAAATAACACCTCTATTCTGGAATAATATGTTCAAAATATATATGTTCTTCATCTTAAGATTAATACTGAGGTGCCGGGTTTTTAGAGACCTGGTGGTGCCAGGGGATCACACTCGAAGACCTCTGAGTTCTCCCTGTTCCGGACCACAGAAACCAAGAGTCTTCTAGGTGCAGTCAGAGATCGAGTTTTATTGGTTGCAACCAAGTAACATGTGTCCTAGAATTACAACAGCACGGGCTGTAAGTTCTCAGGAGACTGTTCGTTTTTACAGAACCAGCCTTCTCCTTATATACAGAAATAACAGCTGCGGGCAAGAATTCTTGAGTTTATGATATGGTTATACACATATTTCTACAATAATACAAAGAGCGAAGTCATGCTGGTCAGCACATATTTTAGATGTCCGGATCGTGATGGATTACCCTGCCAGACCCAGAATTCCCATCAGATATCGATGAAACACCAATAAGGTCGGGCACCCTCCCATCGTAAAACTGGTCATAAACAAGAATCATGGGCAGGTGTATGTGTATGGAAAACATGGTCTGTATGTAGTGAATGGTTTATGGCATGTTGACCCTTGATGATATCTTACTCGGCCACTGGGCTAGGAGCTGTCAAAACAGGTTTGGCTGGAGGCAGTGGAGTCAGCTCGGCCAGGTCATGGGGAAGTCAGCTACGGTGGACGTGTCCTTTCGGATCAAACTCGGCCTAATCGATTGACTATATGAGGGTAAGTCATAAGATGGATGCCGCTTACAAAATGGAGTCTGAGGGTTCGGAACGGAAACCACGATTACATAGGGATAATGTCCTAATCATTACCGGTCCGTTGATACCAAAGTCGTCTTGGTACGACGATATTTTGTGACACGAGTGTTTGGACCTCGGTACCGGTGGAACAGCAGGGTCCGGAATTACAGTACCACAATATGTGAATAAACATAAACACTCAATACACTCAAAACACTCTGGCATTGACCCGGACACCGCCGCAATGGTAGGTCTACCTATGTCGACTTTTGAAAAATGGTTACTTACTAAGGACACGGACAAACACCTCATCTCAGAAATTTACAAAATGCTCACGCCACCACATACCCCAGATAAAACACCAGGTCAGAGGCGCTGGGAGGCGGAACTGGGTAGGGCATTGACATCTAAAGAATGGGGCTACGTATATTATAAGGCTTCGCATACCACACGTAATACAGCAGCGAGGGATGCTGCAGTGAAACTGGCCATGTACTGGCACCTCACCCCGGTCCGACTCCACAAAGGGAACCCGGCACGTACCGAGCTTTGCTGGCGGGGATGTGGGGAAAAGGGCACTCTAACCTACCTTCACTGGGAGTGTCGGGAACTTGGGGGCTACTGAGAGACGGTCCTGAGCGATGTTGACTCCACCTTAGAGACTGAAATCCCAAGAAGTAGTGTGGCTCACTGGTTAGAGGCGGCAGACCCGAGAGCAGAGGATGGCCCGGGACCAGGGTTCGAATCCCGGCGCGGCAGGTTTCTGGACCAGGGTCAGCGGACTCGATAATTCTCTCGCCTCGGTGCCCACTCTGATCAGCGATCACACTCGGCAACTCTGGGCATTAGCTTGCCTCATCTTCACTAACGGCCCCACCAGACCGCCGGGGATGCCTGGTCTCACCCTGGAGATACCCATTAAGGGACCATCTCTCAGGGAAGCCAGGAAGGGTTTCGCAGCGGTCGAAGCGCCTTGGGACCCTCCGGGTAAGTAGTGCGCTATATAAATGCCTATACATTTACATTTACAAGATTCCCGGCATATGCCTTACTGGGCCTCCCCAACGCATTAACCTTACCTCTGAAGTCACTGCGGGGTCGGCAAATGGGGATCGCCATACAAGCAGCCACGCAGTATATCCTATCATTGTGGAGCTCAACAACTAAACCTACGCACACGGGGTGGCTCCACAAGCTTTGGTATACACTTGGGATTGAACGCATACATGCCACGCTCACCAACTCAGCTGATGCATTTCGGAAAACATGGCTTCCACTACTGACCCTTCTGTCCAAGGAATTCAATGAAGTCACATGTCCCAAATATCTTAAAATTCTGCGTCTCACCGATGCTTCCTGTGAATCTCGGTGACTTCCCGGACAGGGGCACTGGTCCTCACTGGCCCTTTGACGGACCTTTTGGCACTACATGGCAAACTGGTTGGGGGGTGGGGAGGAGGGACCGGGGGTGGGTTGAATGGGGGTTCTTGGTTGGTCATTTGCATCCACGATTTCGTAATATCTCTTTGGCATATATATCCCGCTTTATTACTCAATTTCAGGGAAGACATGCTTGTCTGTCCCGTCTGCTGTATATGCCTACTGCCTTTACAATGTGTCGAGGTGTCTTTGTTTACGCCTACTGCAAAAACCAATAAAATACATTTGAAACTAAAACACTTTGGCATTTATTAAGAAGTGTGTCTGTGATATGTACCATAAAAGTAGTTGTGACATGATTCCTTTGCATAACATCCCTCTACAGCTCTTGTAGCATCAGGCCCTGGAGGTGGCAAGTAGGGGGGATTTCCTACATCATCCACATCAGAATCATCACTTGCAGGGTCAGTTGGTGGTCTCTTATGTATGAGTATTATGCAGCATAGCACAGGTAGATATTATTTTCATAATCTTAGGCACCCCTACTTGTGTGCAGACATTGGAATCTGGCTTTAACTAGATCAAATGTCCATCCCCGTTTGCCTGTGAGCAGCACTGTGCTTTCTTTGTTTTCAGGTTCGGGGTGATGTCAATGTCTATAGTTTTAATGCATATGAAGTCACCTGAAATTATCAAAATTACTTAAGAATTTATGAAATATCTAAATGTGCCTTCCAAGGTTAATTTAAAACAAAAAAAACAATTACCTAATTGCCATCTGCCTCCAAGCTTTCCTCTTGCTAGCCACTCTTATACTCCATATTATGCAAAGATGTAGGAGTAATGAGTGCTCCCAGGGTATCAAGCCACTAACTCTGTTGTCAGAAATGTGGCATTACAGTGTACTTGGATATTTGAAGAATGTTGGCTGTATCTATGGAAATGCACATACTCTGTTTCAGAGGGTGGACAAATTAAAACATGTGTATCGTCTACACATCTAGTCACTTGTGGTAAATGTACTATTGCAGAGTTGGATTTTTGTAGCTTTCAACTCAGCAAGGGTACTTGGAAAGGGAATGTGTGAATATATTCTAGCCAACATTGCCTCAAGACATTTTTATTAACCCTGCTTATGGCAGTCTGAGATATCCCTCCTGCACCTCCTTATCTTTTTGTTCAAGTAGAGTCAACCTGTCTGAAATCCTTTCTCTTCTCCTTCTCCTCTGTTAGACTCCACAAATACCCCCACCTTCCACTTTACAACGCAGAGTGCAGCCATTGTGAAAGATTGCAATACATTTTGGGTTCCCTTTAATACTTTGCACCATGTTATCACCTGCTTTCACTTGATGGTATTTTGCATGTGCAAAACGCTGTGTTTTAAATGAATTTCCCATTAGAATGCTTTGTGCATCAAAATAGCGATTTGCCAAAATAAGGAATTGCTCAATATTTTTAAGAAATCTAACATTAGCAATTCTTTATCAACATTTTATTGGTTGCTAAACAGTTTGTGACTGGTCAGCAACTCGCTACTTTTTTGTACTTTAGTTACTGGATTCTAGATTGCTCGATACATGCAGGTCTTGTGGCACTTTGCATTGTTAATCACATTGTTTTTTTCCCATTTACTCTTCTGTTAATGTTCCAGTACTTAGAAGAGGAATACCTTAAAGGAGCTAAAGATGATGAACCAATGCCCCCCGTTCAACCCTATCATTACGGATCACATTACTCAAACAGTGGAACAGTTCTGCATTTCTTGGTTAGATTGCCTCCTTTTACAAAAATGTTCTTAGTATACCAAGGTAAGAACTTTATATGGTCATCCAAAATGTGTATCAACCAGTTAACTTGTATTTTATTTTAAACAGTTAGCATTTACTTACTCTTAATTGCTTTGACTTTAAAGACTGAAGAGGCCAATTGTTTTGCTTCATCTATGAGGGGGTGGTGGCAATAACAGTTGTTAGAAATGGGATTTCTGGTTGGCTAAGGCTTGCTCCAAAGTCGGGCAGAAACCACCATTCTAAGTCAGGGCAAGGAAGTCACCCACCAAGATAACCCCTGCTCTCACCCCCTTGGTAGCTTGGCACGAGCAGTCAGGCTTATCTCAGAGGCGATGTGTAAAGCATTTGCGCACACACCCACCAGCAACAACATCCCAGGCCCCCCACAAAAAGAACTCCACACAAGGTTATATAAAAATAGCCTTTGTATTATCAAAAATCCATCATAATCATAATCACAGGATGTACATTGTGCCAACTGGCACGGGCAATATTTACAAGGGATTATGTACACGGGACAGGGCCACGTGGACCACTGTCAGGACTAAGCACTTTTAGAACTAGCACTTTTAGAACATATAATACTTGTAGCACCAAATAGCAAATGAAGCACACAACCAGTAACCACTGGGAAAAGGTAAGTACCACCTACGCAACCCTAACCACCTTAGGAAAATATCACGCAGGGAACCATGAACTCACTAGCATAACTATACTAGGAAAAACAACCACCTAAGCATAAAAATACCGTTCGAGGCATGTGGGCTGCTGAATTCATATCTGTGCATAGATCGCCGCCCAGTGTTGGGTCCGGTTGATTGCACCTTGTTGTCCTGGAAGAGTCTTCGAAGTATCACGAGATAGGTGACTCCTCCCCTGGACTACAGGGCGCATGGGCATCTTCTCCATCCTCAGATTGTTTTTTTCCGCCATTGGGTTCGGATGTTATTCCTATTCTCCAACTTCGGAATCGAAACAAAACCTTTCTAAAGTCCAAAAGGCCTTCGACTTCGACTGTATTGTTTTTGCTCGGTACTCATTGACTCGATCGAACTTTCCATCTCGAACCGGTCGTCGACGCGGGCCGTTGGGCCTTTTCGACGCCACGTGGGCCTGCTGCCGATGAAAAGGAGCCCGTTCAAAAGGTGCCCACAATGCCACTCCAAGTTCCCGCATACTGACAAACACTCAGTATGCAACAAGTGCCTATCACCAGACCATAAAGAAGAAACCTGCCCAGCCTGTGCCCAATTCCGTTCGAAGGAAACCATCCGGATTCGACGGGCCGCTAGGCAAGAGATGCAGCTACAGGCACCGGAACCAGACAACATCTTCGACGAAGACCAAGAACTTCCAGAAGCTGAAGATACGGACCTAGAGATCGTCACCGTCGAGGACTACTCGGACTCCGACGACGAGATCCCACCAGGGCAAATCGTGAGTACACTGCCACAACACCGATTACCCTGTTACCGAAGGCTCCGGTCGAGGCATCGCCAAAAGGCGTTAGCCAAGATCCGAAGAAACATTTGCCAGCCCCGCCGTCCGGCTCGGCTCCGAAACCGAAACCTAAGCCTTCAGAGACCCCAGGGCCAAGTAACGTGATCCCAAAGAAGGTTCCAGAACCCAGGAAGGTCGTTGACCCGAAGGGCGTCGAACAGAAAGAGGCCATACAGCCTAAAGGCATCGACCCGAAGAAGGCCGTCGACCCAAAGAGCGCCGAACCAAACAAGGCCATCGAGTCAAAAGGCGCCGAACCTAAAAGGTCAGTCGAGCCAAAGAAGGCCACCAAACCGAAGGGCGTCGACCCGAAGAAGGCCGTCGAGCCAAAAAAGCCCGCTGTGCCGAAGGTCGCCAAACCAAAGAAGGTCGCCAACGTAAAGAGTGCCATATCGAAGCCTGTGATCCAGCCGGAAAAGGCTATCGAACCAAAGACAAGTGCTCCAAAAAGACCGGTCGATCCCAAAAAAGCCAACGACTCGACAAAGGACAGTCAACCGAAAAAATCTGTCGAGCACAAAAAGAGTGTCGAACCAAAAAACTTGGTCGATCCGAAATCACTTGTCGAGCCGACCAAAAGGTCTGAGCCGAGGAAAACCAATAAGCCACCAAAGATCGTCGACACAGAAGGGGGTATCGACCTAGAGGCAATAGTCGATCCAAAACACACTAAGCCGAAGAAATCAAAGACACAGCCACGGACAGTGGAAGAAGAACTCTTCCATCCAGATCCATCAGACGACCAGGCTAAGATATATATTAATCCTGAGATTGGTAAAGTCACAATCCTACACAGGAAGAAGAGACCACTGGACACTGACTCTCATTCCCCCATTCCACTAAGGAAGAAGGACTTTGGGATTTTTCCCTCTAGACCCTTCATTCCTTTCTATCCCACTATGCCTACTACGCCTTTGGCTCCTTACTCTCCTTCTCATGATTATGACTATCCAGAGGATCCTAACACCCAAAATGAACCATGGGGGGAGCCAACTGACCCATATGACACGCATCCCATCCCTGACGTCCCCTCATACCCAACAAAGCTGTCACCTACTGACGACACCATTGTCTTCAACCAAGTAATAGACAGGACAGCGCAGTACCACAACGTTGACATGCACAAGGACCCTATAGAAGAAGACTTCTTATTTGACACTTTCCCTACTTCGGAAAAAAACGTCAGAACACTTCCTATGCTAAAGGGGGTATTAAAACACGCGCCTGATATATTTAAAGATACAGCCAGGGCACGCGTAATCAATCCCAGGATTGAAAAGAAATATAGAGCAGCCCCTACAGACCCTACCTATATCAGAGGCCAGTTACCATTAGATTAACTGGTAGTGGCTAATGCACGCAAAAGGACCAACTCACAGACAACAGGGGAGGCTCCTCCTCCTGATAAAGAGTCCACAATACTAGAGGCCTCGGGTAAAAGAGTAGCATCACAGGCCTCCAATTCATGGAGAATTGCGAATACACAAGCTCTGCTAGCTTGTTACGACAGAGCACACTATGACCAGCTTGAAAGCTTAATGCAACACCTGCCTGAGCCTTTTAAAGCCCAAGCTAATGACCTCATACAGGAGGGAAAATTTATTACAAACTCCTCCATCAAATGTGCGCTTGACGCAGCCGACACTGCAGCCAGGTCTATTAACACTAACGTTTTACTACGACAACATGCATGGCTGCGTAATTCGGGCTTTAAGAACAAAGTGCAGTCAACCATTCTTAACCAACCAGTCAATCAAGACTTCCTTTTTGGCCCTGCAGTTGACACCATTGTAGACAAAATGAAGAAAGACACAGAAACTGCAAAATCAATGGGTGCATTGCAGTTTCAGCACCACAGAAGTTCCTTTCGACGCTCCTCATACAGAGCAGCTACACGAGGCAATACTTCACAGACCTCATCTACATACAAAGGCAACACCCAAGGTTCCTTTAACAAGAACTCCAATAGAGGAGGTTAAAGGGGCAACAATAACAAGGGGAGAGGACGTGGAGGCAATAACACCAGAGCCTCCACTGCCACAAAACAGTGACTTCATCACGCTACCTCCAGACCACCTAACACCGGTCGGAGGCAGACTCCAACAATTCCTACCTGTCTGGAACGCAATTACCACGGACAGGTGGGTGAGACAAATTATCCAGTATGGTTATTGCCTAGAACTCACCTCTACCCCACCAAACCTACCACCCAGACACCGTCCTATGTCCAAAGAACACATCACCCTGCTACAACAAGAGGTGAAATGCATGCTGGAAAATGTGGCCATAGAGCCAGTCCCTTTCCAACACCAAGGGACAGGAGTATACTCCCTATACTTCCTTATTCCCAAGAAGGATGGTTCACTCAGACCAATATTGGACCTCAGACCCCTAAATCAATACATTCTGTCGGAACACCTCCATATGATCACACTACAGCAAGTGCTCCCGTTGCTACAGCAAGGAGACTTCCTAGCAACATTGGACCTCAAGGACGCGTATTTTCACATACCCATCCATCCAGCTCACAGAAAATATCTCAGGTTCACAATAGAAGGTCAACACTACCAATTCAAGGTTCTCCCCTTCGGGGTGACCACGGCTCCAAGAGTGTTTACAAAATGCTTAGCGACAGTAGCTGCACATCTCAGGAGGCAACACTTCCATGTGTTTCCGTACCTAGATGATTGGCTGATACAAGCAAAATCGTACCAACAGTGTGCAAGAGACACGTCTCAAACTTTTCAGCTGCTACACAGCCTAGGGTTTTCCATAAACTACCCAAAATCGCATCTACAACCATCCCACATACAACAATATCTGGGAGCTACTATAGATACCTCAGTGGCAAAGGCATACCCAAACTCAGCGAGGATAGCCAGCATGCAGATGCTCATTCGCAAATTTCTGCCACAACACTCTCTTCCAGCTCGAGTCTTCATGCAGCTCATAGACATGATGGCCTCCTGCATTTTCATTGTCCCCCATGCCAGACTTCAAATGCGTCCATTGCAAGAATGCCTAGCATGGCAGTGGAACCAAGCTCAAGGACAACTAAAAGACCTAGTGTTGGTGGACAGTCGCGCTCACAACTCTCTGCAGTGGTGGAACCCACAAAACCTTTCCAAGGGGCGACTGTTCCAAGAGCCGGTTCCACAACTAGTACTAACAGCGGGCGCATCACTGACAGGCTGGGGAGCCCACCTCCTTCACTACACAGTACAAGGGCTCAGGGCAATCAAACAAAAGAAACTGCATATCAACCAACTATAGTTGCTAGCGATATTCCTAGCCCTGAAAGCATTCCAAAAATACTTGTACAGCAAGACTGTGTTGATCCGGACGGACAACATGACAGCAATGTACTATATCCAGAAACAGGGAGGAACACACTCTCCACAACTGTCCCACTTAGCACAGAGCATATGGAAGTGGGCAATTCCAAAAGATATATTTCTCCTGGCAGAACACCTCCCAGGGAAAGACAATCAGATTGCAGACCTGCTCAGCAGGCACAGACAGCAACTACACGAATGGGAGATTCACCCCCAAGTTCTCCAACCATTCTTCAGGCAGTGGGGGCACCCAGAGATAGACCTGTTTGCCACAAACGAAACTCAAACTGCCAGTACTTTGCCGCCAGGTTCCCTCATCCGTTGTCACAAGGCAATGCGATATGGATGAACTGGTCAGGCAGATTTGCGTACGCTTTTCCCGCAGCACCACTGATTCCGCTGGTGGCACGCAAACTGCAGCAGCAGTCACTCACACTGATCCTAGTTGCTCCCACATGGGCGAGACAGCCATGGTACACAACGTTTTTGGAACTTTCAGTAGTTCCTCATCAAAGGCTGAGCCTCGCACCCCATCTTCTAACTCAGAACCATGGAGAAATCAGACACCCAGATCCCAATCGGATGAACCTAGTGATCTGGCTCCTGAAGTCTTAGAATTTGGATACCTTAACTTGCCTCCAGACTGCATGAACATCATTAAAGAGGCAAGACGACCACCTACTAGAGCGTGCTATGCAGCTAAATGGAAGAGATTTGTTATTTACTGCAACAATAACCAAATCAACCCTTTAGATGCTTCCATACAGAACATTATATGTTACCTGCTGCATCTTCAAAGATGCAACCTAGCGTACTCTTCCATAAGACTACACCTCGCGACTATAGCAGCATACCTTCAAAACAGGCAACACCTTTCACTGTTTAAAGTACCAGCAATAAAGGCTTTTATGGAGGGTCTTAAAAGGGTAATCCCTCCAAGACACCCACCTTCCCCAGTCTGGAATCTAAATATAGTACTTACCGGACTGATGGGACTTCCTTTTGAACCTCTACACTCATGTGAACTGCAATTCTTAACGTGGAAGGTGGCATTCTTGATTGCCATTACCTCACTCAGGCGAGTTAGCGAGTTACAAGCACTAACAATTCAGGAACCCTTCATGCAAGTACATGCTAACAGGGTGGTTCTTAGAACAAACCCTAAGTTTATGCCAAAGGTCATATCCAATTTCCATATTAATCAATCAAGAGAACTACCAGTGTTCTTCCAAAATCCACAGTCAGTTGCTGAAAGAGCCCTACACACACTGGATGTAAAGAGAGCTGTGCTTTATTATGTGGACAGAACGAAATCATTTAGGAAAACAAAGCAATTATTTGTTGCTTTTTCACCACAACATAAAGGAAATCCAATATCAAAGTCAGGAATAGCCAGATGGATCGTTAAATGCATTCAAATATGTTATCAAAAGGCTAAACGCACTTTAACTGTCCCCCCAAGAGCACACTCTAGTCTACGCGAAAATGGGGGCATCCATGGCTTTCCTAGGAAATATTCCTCTTGAAGACATATGTAGAGCAGCCACATGGACTACCATACACACTTTCACAAAACACTACTGTGTAGACGTGCAAGCAAAGCAGCAAGCTGCTGTAGGCCAGGCTGTCCTCAAAACTCTTTTTAAAATCGCTGCAGCTGGCACAGGTAACCACCGCTAGAGGAAATACTGCTATACAGTCTATGCACAGATATGAATTCAGCAGCCCACATGCCTCAAACAGAATATGCTACTTACCAGTATGCATATGTTCTTAGCATGTAGGGCTGCTGACATTCATATCGCCCGCCCTCCTCCCCGGTGCCTGTCGCAGCTGCAGCATTATCTTTTGCATGGCCATCTCTTACTTTACTATCTCTATCTCTGCCACAATGGTGAAAAACAATCTGAGGATGGAGAAGATGCCCATGCGCACTGTAGTCCAGGGAAGGAGTCACCTATCTCGTGATACTTCGAAGACTCTTCCAGGACAACAAGGTGCAATCATCCGGACCCAACACTAGGCGGCGATCTATGCACAGATATGAATGTCAGCAACCCTACATGCCAAGAACAGATGCATACTGGTAAATAGCATATTCCTTTAGGGGTGTAGGCTAGAAGCTTTACACATGATGCATAAAAACACATTCAGAGGTGTCAGAACACAGGTTGAGCAAAACATACTACACACAGTACATTTCTCAACACCCAGAGCATTAGCCCATGAATCATAATAGCACATAAATCACATTTAGCGCATTTAGCACATAACTCACATCAAAGTCCAGGTTCCGCCACTGCGCCAAAACCTAAACGTAGCAGCCGCCCACTACTTTCTGGGCAGCTGAGGGACAAGAACAATGAGAGCCCCGCCTTCACAAGGCGCCCGGCCCGCTTCACCCGGTCCCCATCTCGGGACCGGGGCTTTTTCCAATGTAGCCCGCAAGGCTCCGGGTCTGCCTGCGGGCACTTGGGGAGACGGGGTAGGCTCCCGGCCTCCCCACGCAACACATGCTTCCCTTTCCGGCCGCGCGGGCGGGCAGCATCTCCGGTCTCCCTCTCCACACCGGAGACCGGACAGGCGGGACAGAGGCTTCTCCTCCGCGCTGGCGGCCCCGGGGCTCTCCACAGCTCACGGGAGCCCCGGGCCGCGGGAGAACTTGTCTTCTCTGGGGCTGGAAGAGGCGGGGTGGGCTCCCGACCTCCTCCCTGCGAACAACACTTCCCGGCCGCACGCGTTACTTCCGTTCTGCGGCCCCTCCCACAGTCCGACAGGCGGCGGTGGCATTTTCCAGGGGCAAAACTTGAGGGGTAGGCTCCCCCGAAGTGAAGGATAAACGTAGAAACGGGGTGGGCACCCGTTAAGGTGCCCATGACAAAAGGGGTAACAACCTTAATTATATTCACATAAGCGGGGTGGCACCCGCAATCCCGGCATGACGGGGGAATCCCCCGGGGGGAGGGGTTCCTCCTCCAGAGCAGACAGCATCGCGCTGCTCAGCCCCCTGCTCTCCCTCGCTGGGGGACAATCCAGGCAGCAAAGAACAGCACTCACAGGGCGCTAGGGGCAGCCACAGCCCTGGGGCAAGGGCAAATGCACAGCAAAAGGTCCTGGAGGTCAGGGAGGCAATGTAGGGCCCAGGGGGCAACACACAGGGCGCTCCAGCAAGGAGACAGCCCCATGGCGGTCCCTCCTGGGCCCCACCATCAGCAAGGCCCCCTCTGTCAGGAATCCAAAAAGTAGAAGAGTACCCCAGTCCTCCAGCATTCAGGGCATCCAGGGGCTGGGCAGGGCCCAGGGAGGCAAGCCTTCCCCTGGGCCCCAGCAGCAGCACGCCCCTGGTAGATTCAAGTCAGGAAACAAGAACATTTTACAGGAGGTCACAGTCTCTTTTTATACACAAAATCCTTTTGTTGTCAAAGGTGCAGGCAAGGGGCGAACCAGATGCAACTGGTTCCTGAGCACTTTGTTTTGCTCAGCCCCTCTGCCTATTCACAGGATGGGTCAGGGACTTCAGACATGCCACAGGGGGTGGAGCCAGCATTGTGGAGGGAAAGCCCAGCCCTATTCAGGTCCCAGGTGCACTCCGCCCCAGCCATCAACATGTAGATCTCCCATTCACCACCGGGGCAGACCCATCCTGACTCCAGAAGCCTGGCACACCAGCCAGCCCCAGCCAATCACAAGCCAGCACATTCACTGCACAGACAGGCCAACTTCTAGAAGTGGCACTTCCACACTAGACACAATAACGCCGCACACATAATCGCGCAACATTTAATCACACGAGTCTGCACATACCAAACTCGCACCTGCACTCCCCACGCATCAGGAATTACCATGGACACACACATTCCCCATGCATTCCTATGGGAGGGCAGGCCAATCTCACACACGCACTCTGAGAGCGCACGCACTTTACACTGCGCCACAGTGCTAAAGTGCGCAAAGACCTGAAATCATTATAATTATGTAACACTAAAAGGCAAAAAGTTGAGGGGTGAACCTGCCAGAAGGGCCACGTCCAACAACAGTTTGTTGTAGCAAACCGCAATGAGGTATTGAATGTCCACAACCCAGCTTAACTTCACCATATTGACAGCAAAGATAAACAGCTTAGTCTTTTTGTAATCTTTACTTTGTCACTCCAATGTCGTAAGTTATACTATTCAAGGCTCCGTTCCGCATTATTTCCCAGTTTACAAAGTCTCCTCCTGATGGGTGCACGTTCCTCTGACTCTGTCACAAAAGGACCCTGTGATCGGAAGTGTCTAACTCTGTAACAAGAACTGTGGGATGAACTGTCCTATCCGGAACAAAATTCAGATGATTCTGTCCTCAAGTACTTTTCCTCTTTCATCTCTAATAGATCCCAAATTCTAGCGCTACCCCAGTTCTTCTCTGTTCTCCGCGTGCTGAATTATGGTGTCCCTCAAAGGGGCCAATATGTCACCCACTCTATTCAATATGTATATGCTTTAGTTGGCAAATCTTCATTTGCATGGTGTACATTTCTGTTTGTGGATGATACTCAGTTCATCCAAATTCTCAATCAGTCATCTTCCATGGAACATGACTAACCTTCTTTTATAATTTCAACTGATCAACCGTGGATGACAGTTTATTACAGTTATTTTTCTTGAATGTAACTTTTCCAAGATCGATGACTTACCCAATATCAAGAACTTTCTCTCCTGGCACAGTCTAGACTCGCGTTACTTCCTTCAAAGGGCTCCTGCCCTACTCCTCACCAAGTTCATACCTGAGGCATCATTCTTGATGAATACATCACCCTTGAACCTCAAGTATTTGATTTGTCCTGGTCCCATTTTTCTTTAATTTAACTTTTCCAAGATGGAGGCTCTACTCAATGTCAAGAACCTTCGCTCCTGGAATAGTCTAGACTCACCTCCATCTGCATGCTGAAGCTTATCTTTAACACACTATGCATCCACCTACAGGGGTGCGTTACTGGGGATATCTTCCTGTCTAGTATCACCCTGAAGAATGCCCAGGACCTACATAGGCGAATAGAGTAGGGCAGAAACATTCCAACACTTTTAGGTTAGAGTCATGGGACCATAACATCCTATTTACCCCTCCTCATAGTTTTGAACCATTCCCACTCACCCGCTAATAAAGGGATACCTTGGGGTGAATGAGGATTTTTTATTTACATCTAAACCCCGCAAGAAAAGACAAAATCTGATAGAGACTACTAGCCGCAGATTCCTTAACGTGCGTGAGACTGAACCCGGAAAACTTTCTTGCCCAGCATCCCTGCGTGCCGGTGCCACGCAACTCTGCCTGACGTCCTCCGTGGGCCTGACGTCAGCGAGGTCATATAAGTCCCACCCCGGCGCGCTGACATCAGTTTTCTTCTTTTCCGTGTGCAACACGGACCCGGATAGTGTTACTGGCCGGTTCAGGCCTTTCTCTTTCCACTCTTAAGCGTTTTTTTCTGGGTACAGTGGGTGAATGCCTTTGGGTTTTAAAGCGTGCTCGTCTTGCGCATGCCAGATGTCGGCGACGGATCCTCATTCCATCTGCATGTGGTGTTTGGGGGAGCACCAAGACTCCACGGACTGTGAGGCGTGTCAGCAGTTGAAGCTGAAGTCCCGGCTGGAGCACCGGAAGAAGCTCCTCTCCGCTCCCATGTCCAGGTCGGTGTCGTCGCCGCTGCCGTCCCCTGCGGACGGCTTCAAGAACCATCGCTTTCGCCATCGGCCTTCTCCCAGGCCGCAGGAGCGTCGCTCACCTGTTGGTAAGTGTCGCTGTTTGTCCCCGCGGAGCGGCTTCCGGCCTGTTGGGGGCGTGGGCTCCCTGCGGGTGGTGCATCCCCACGCGTCGTCACGCATCTGCAGTTCCCTGACGTGGGGGCGACTAGAGCCCAGATGGAGGCCTATGCGGCGGCCTTGCAGGCCTCATTGGCTACTCCTTATGGGATGTCTGCGGATCCCTTTCCGTGTGCGGGGCCCTTCGCAGCGTCGCCTGCGGCTCAGGGCCCCGGCGCGGACGGTTTCAGCTCCAGGTTCGGAGGATGTGGTGTTGTCAGGGTGCGGCCCTTCGGGGCTCTCTCATTTGGACCACGGCGCTTCTGCTTCGCCGCAAACCTCCGCGGGGTCCCTGTGGTGTTACAGGAGGTTGCCGGGGCTTGGGGCTTGTCCTCGAGTACTTCTCGGTCCTCTGGAAAGCCGGCGGCCTTGTCTGAGGCCGTGGCGACACCGCTCAGACGCAGGCAGCTGCTGGCCCGGGCGGCGCCACAGGGAGCTGGCTAGGGGTGGGGGTGTGTCCCCAGGCCCCCCGCGTCCCTCCATGCAGGCGGCTGCCTCGTCGGAGGTCGAGTCGGCGCCTTTTCGGTGCCGCTCCTTGGCCACCCCAGTTCTGGTCAGCCCTCGGTCTCCTGCGCCGAGCGGTGTGGCGAAGGTCGTTCCGGCGTCTTCGGCGCCGGTCGTCATTGACCCGACTCCGGCTGTGGACGCTACGGCGCCGGGACGGCGCTGGGTCGTCAATTCCTGTTCAGACTCCTCTTCGTCACCAAAGGTTTGGCGTTGATGGTGTCATCCTCCCCGGAGACAGGCCGCCGAGTTGTGGCTTTTTCCCCGGCGTCGTCTAAGGACGGTTCTTGGCCGTCATCACGGCCGTAGTCTTTGCTGGAGGCGCCTCAGGTTTCTCATTCTTCAGTCCCCCTCCCCCTTCTGGACTTGGCCTGTCCTTCCTCCTGTTGGCCTGGGGGACAGCCGCCTTAGTCTGCAGCCATAGCCCACAAGGAAGCTGCTTTCCCCACCGCGGGGCCCTACGGAGGCAGGTGCAGCCTTCGCTTGAGCTGTCTCCACGGCTGCAGGGATCCTGCGCATGGGAGATCCAGCGGCCCACTTCCCCACGGATCATCTTCTGGAGGTCCTCCATCAGGGCTCTGGTGGTCGGGAGCTGCTTTTGCCCTTCGAGGCTTCGCTCCACACTTCCCTCCTGGGGGATTGGGGTCGACCCGCCACGGGGGACGCGGTGCCGCAGCACCTTCTGCACTGCCACCGTCCTGCGCCTCATGATCATGTCTGTCTTTCTAATCTCCCCTCGACCAGGGGCACTCTTTTGCAGACTGCTTTTCCTTCCCTGTCATCGGTGTTACCCCCGCCACCCCCACCCCCGTAGCAGGAGGCCCTTAACACTCTTTGTGGCCTGGCAAGGACCACTTCTTGCTGAGTCCCATCTGTTTGCCGCTTCTAGTGAGGGTGCCAGGGTTGATCTCCAACACCATGTGTTGGATGGTCGGCAGCTTGCGACCTTCATTCTATGCTCCGCTCTGGATGTGTCTGAGGTGCTTGGTCGTGCCATGGCCTCTTCAGTGGCCCTTCGTCGACATGCATGGCTCCGGGATAGTGTGTTCCCGTAGAATGTTCGGGAACGGTTGGTGTACCTTCCCTTTGATGGCAACCTTTTGTTCCACCCCCCTGTGGACTCTGCCATTCAGAGGTTTCTGGCGGGGTCCACCCTCCTCCTCCTCCTCCTCCTCCTCCTCCTCCTCCTCCTCCTCCTTCTTCTCCCCCTCAGTGACTGTGGAGTCGTTCTAGTTTTGGGAGGTGCTCTTCCATTGTGTCCTGGGGCCTTGTTGTGAGTAACCCCGGTGGCGGGTGCTCTGTGTGATTGTTGTACCTTCCGGTCCCTTGTTGGACTTTGGTGCTGTTGGCTGCTGGTCCAGCCCTTTTTTGATTGTGGTTTTGGCTGCTGGTCAGCCGTGTTGGCCTGAGATTAGGCCTTCTGCGTATTCTTGCTGGCTCGTTGGCAAACCGTTTGCGGTCTCCCCGCAAGACTTTTTTGTTGTCCTCTGATGCGTATACTTTATCCTAAGAGAGTTCCCATGTTCTTAGGACGTAACCTGCCCTATGTGGGGCGGTGTTAGCTATTACATAGCTCTCTCCTGTGCTCGGGAGTTGTGTTTGTCCTTCGGGCCTCTGCTCTCCGTGGCGTCACGGTATGTCGCAGGTGCGATCATCTTCTTCTTCACCTTGCAAAACAGATGGTTCGATGTCAGTTCACAGGGGCTATGAGTGCTTTCTTCTTCAGTCAGCACTTTTAGTAGTGTGGCCGTCCCTGTCATGTCTGTTGCCTAAGGCCGGGGATCCACTGCTTAGTGGATTGGCTCCGTCTGGGGCGGTTTCCTTTTGGGGCCATTCGGGACGGGTTACTAGCCTTGCCCTTGTTCTGAATCTGATGTGGTCCAGGCATTTAGTTGCGTGGCACTGTCAGCAGCTGGCTGCCCCCGCCTGCCCTTCTGTTCTGTGGCCGGCGACCTTTGTTTGGGCCCTTGCGCGCCTCATTTTGTCATACCTGACCATTGTGAGGTCTCGTTTTTGCTCTTCCGCCTGCGTTATTGTTGAGGCACTGCTTTGTCTGGACTTCGAGCTGTGAGGGGCTCGGCCGCCCTCTTCACTGGGTTGTTTCCCGGTGGAGGGCTTTGCTGTACTCTACTCCTTCTCCTTGGAGTCTGTAGGTGGCTCTTCGTCCTCTGCATTGTCTGTACCTTGGGGCTTCTGTTGGCGGTCCCTGGTACGTTGACTGGGCTTGAGGTGGTCTGGCCTCCTTCGTTTTACCCTTGCTTCCCCTGGTGGTGGAGGCTGGGTTGCCTTTTTGTCGTTATGACACATCCCCTGTGGGGCTGGTGTTCCTCCACAATGCTGAGGTTCTCTTCAGCTCAAGGCCTGTGACTCATCGCCTGTTGCGGTGGAAGGGGCTATTTTTCCCTGTCCACGTGACTGGTCCCCTGTTGGAGGTCTTGTGCTCGTCTGCAGCTGGAGAGGTCCTCCAGCAGCTACTCCTCACCTTTGGGTATGGCTAGGGTATCTATTCTACGTTAAGGAATCTGCAGCTAGTAGTCTCTATCAGATGTACGAGTTACTTCCCTTCGGTAACGATATATCTGGTAGAGACGATTCTAGCCGCAGATTCCTTCACGACCCACCCTTCCTCCCCATTCTTTGAGGACCCTCTGCTTGGGTTTTCTGCAGTCTCCTCCTTTTGGGTGTCTTGTCTTCTATGGGTGTCCTCTTCCCTTTCTTCCAGGTCGGGCATTCCTCCGGCTGGTTCTCTCCAGCGTGAATGCCTACTTTGGTTCTTTCTCTCTGTTGCTAGAGTTCTGAACCCCTCCTGGTCTTCTTTGTTGGGTGTTCTTTTACCTGTCCTTGACCTCCTCCTCCCTTCTGGAGGTTTGACCATCCTTGGCAGTATGGTCTGGGGATGCATTACTGTTGCTCCTTTGTTCCGGGCTTGTGGCCCTTCACCTAGGGGTTGTAGTCGCAGACTCTCTCTCCCTTTTCTTCCTTCTTTCTTTCTGTCACAGCGCTTTCTCCTGCTTGTGCCTCCAGGTTGGCTCTTTCCTTGGCTTGCAGGATGGTTCCACGGAACGGTGCTTTATGCTTTTCTAGCTGTGGCTTCACTGCTCTGGCCTTCTAGTGCTTCCTGCCTCTTGGTGCTTTCGCCTTGGTTGCACTGGCTGTTCCTCAGAGTGGTGCTCTGCTCTTTTCCTACTCTGGTCTGCCTTCTGGTGCCTTGGTGCCACCTGGTGGTGTTTCTCACCTTTTGGTTTTTTTTTCTCAATTTTGTCTCTCTGGCTTTGTTGTATTTCTATCTAGGACCCTAATTCGATATTCCCGATTCATGCCCTTGTGCGGTTATAATCAATAATATCCTTACAAAGGCATAAGAATCATATCCATATTCAGTAATAGCCCATGCAGTCCACAGCACGGCTACTCCCATCGACTCCTAGAAAGCACAACGCGTTCTTTAAACAAACCAAGCCTCCAGCAGCCCGGGAAATTCCCCCCCCTGCTTTTGTTTTGATTTGAACAAGAACTCCTGGAGTCCAGCAAGAACTGTTAGTTCTTAATGACGTCTTATGTCCAACCTTACGTCAAACCCGGCACCTTTCAGGTATAAAATACCAACAGTTGCCTTAAGCAAACACACGGTGGTTTGGAGCAGAGCGGCTATCTACTTGCCCGAGACCCAGCTGATGCGAGAGCCCACGGAAGCCGCCCTTCCCCTTTGACGCGCTGGAGAAGCTACTTTTTCTCACGCCGAGAAAATCCAGCTCCGGTGTTCCCGAGTCACCCTTGCCGGTTGCTGGGGGATTGAGTCCTGAAGAAAGAGATACCAGACCTCCCACATTCTATTACTAAGGTACGGAGCTGACTAAACCCTTAAAGAGAATTCTTGATTCAGATCCTTGGCAAAAACAATCTTAACTAACTTAACTTAAACTGCTACTTACTTACTCCTTCCCAAGTATTAGGCTTAGGTCAGGTACATCGGGGTAGGCGTAGTTAGAAGACCAGTTGAGTACGTTAGTCAATGGTTTTATGTATGTATATATATTTTATCTATTTTAAAGTATCATATGGCTAAGAAACCATATCTATGCTTTTACAGTATTATTTCATAATACTACTTTTACTGTACGTACTTTACTTCATAATAAGTATTGCAATTGTGACAATTCATTTCTCTTGCATGAGAAAGAAGACTGCTCAATAAAATAACATTTTTTTATTGAAAACGCCCGTCTCTCTATTTCTCTGCACTCTGGTGAAACTAAGTGTTGAAAAGATGACACGTAAACCAAAGGTAAGTTAACTCTTCTTTATTGCAGTCACCCTGCTCTCCTCACTGACAGGAATAGGTCAACATTCCAAGGATGAGTGGGGAGAAGATACCAAGTGGCTGGGGCAGGGAGGGGGGGATGGAACGTACCACTTGTTAAAAAGGATGAACATGCACAAGTTACAACACATCTCCCTTTGAACCAACAAAGCATAACATATCAGCTTAAGGTGCAACACTTCCCCCTTGGACCGTGGAGGAGGAGGAGGATAAGGAAAGGAAGGGGCGAGAGAAGAAGGTGAGAAGGGGGAAGGAAAAGAAGGGGGGGGGGTAACTGGCACACCAAACATAACGCGCAGGGAAAAGGACCCTGTAGACCCAAAACTCACAGGGCAGGGGAAAGGCTAAGGGGCATGATCCTGGAAAGCTGAACCAAAGCCCTCCCCACCCTTAATCCCAAACTGTAATCAAGGTACCTCACACATGAACAGGTAGAGAGGGTTATTAGAACACAAAACTTGGATCCGGCCCCTCTTCGCTTTGTACCATTCTTACTTGACTCCTCTCCCCATCCTTACACACCCTAGCGAAGTGGCCCCTTCTGTTACACTTCATACACATGGAATTTCGAGCAGTACAATGCATGTTATTAGCAAGATGATTATTGCTTCCGCACCTGAAGCATTTCAACCCTTCTGTGACATTAGAGGGCTTATCACTCTTTACCTCTTTAGGTTTGATCTTGTTATCTTCTCCTTCTCTTTTGTCTTCCAACACCGACCCTTTTATTTTATTCACACAACCCATGGATTCTTTTGGCTGGTCCATCTCCTGGATGCATTTTGCGGTGTGCTCAATGGAGTGTGCGATAGCCACCGCTTCCCTCAACGAGGGATTCTTAGCCAAAAGCTTTTCTTTTATCTTTGGGTTGAGGGTACACCTCACCATTTGATCCCTAATGAGGGAATCATTCAACTCCCCAAACTCACACAGCTGTGTGAGACCTCGGAGAGCGGCAATGTAATTAGCTATGGATTCCCCCTTCGCCTGCACTCGTGAAAAGAACTTGTGACGCTCAAGCACCACGTTGACCTTATCCCCAAAATGAGTCTCTAGTTTAATCAATGTAATTTTGAAGACATCTGAGTCTAGCTCGTCGTCTTCTAATGCTGGGTTAGGGAGGGTGTCGTATATTTTCCTCCCTTGCACTCCTAGATTGTGAAGCAAAACATGCTGCTTCCGCACTGCAGAGAATTTCCCCCCCCCCCTATGGCTATTAGATATGAGTCAAACAAGTTGATCCAATCCTTCCAGTGTATAACTGGATCGCCGATGTCATTTAGGAAGGTGGGGGGGGGTTCATAGAAGAAGCCGCCATGAGGAAAGTTAGCAGCTGTAAGCACCACTGCACAGGAAAGGGGTGGAAAGAGAACCTGGGGGGTACTTGCAGATATTAAGGAGTTAAAGTCTAGCTCAAAGAAATTTGTGGACCGAGTACGTATAGGGGAAGGTTGTCACCCTGAAGGGGTAGATCAATTTCCTCTGGCACAGTGAAGCAACACTACTAAAGGTAGGGGAAAAAAGCTGTATGACCTGGGACAAAGAGCAAAATGCCTCTTACACAAATTGGACTATTAACGCACAGTTGTCACCATTAGAAAGTTCACCCCTCCCAAAACCCATGCATGAGCTGATTATGTCTGCTACCTAAGTATTCCTCCTCTACAATCAGGAGGTTGCCCTTATAATTCTGATTTGACTGTTGTGCACATCTATCACGTATGTACCATGTATCACTATTAGAACATTGCACGGTGCACTAGAGAACTTACAGTAGTACCTTTTTTTTTTCCTTAGTAATATGCTGCGAGGACGAGCAACAATGCACATTAATGAAATGGTAGGTTAGAGCTAATAAACGCTTGTAAGACCACACACAGTAAGCACAGGTGACCTCAGAGCCTGGATATAAACATGGTCGTATTTTCTCCTAAGAAATTCTAAATGTGGTGTAGAAGAAAGAAACGTTGCTTGAGAAATAACCAACAATATACCCCTGCTACAAACTACATAAATTTAAGTAGGTTCCTTTTCTGACTTGATGCCGATGACCTGCAGATGGTTAAGTGCTCGACGTCAACTCTTGACTTGTTCACCACTGGACACGTGAGGGCACTAGATTACAGGTATTGATTCCCTCAAGATATTTCAACAGTATGAAATCTGCACCTTTTCAACGTGAGAATTCCTTCCCCACAATTATTATTATGTCTTTACTTCCTTTCCTTCCGCCCGCAACTTGTAAAAATGGTATGAATATTAATAACACCACAATCCATAAAATGTTCTGCAGGCTGTCACCTACTAACAGGTTCGTAGTCTTTACAATGCTGTGCCTGTCAGCGCGAGGAAATGGAAAATGCAAATAGGTTCGAAATTTCTCCTGCCGATACCCTCCACCTCAGATTTCAAATGCGCTTCTCTTTCTCAAAGACTGAATGTCATATGTTTCACTTCAAAGTCTTTATTTCCTATTAATCACTTGCATCGCCGTCTCTATGCCATGCGCCCTCTTGTGGTTTCCTCGCATCATCGCACCCGCGCCTTAGGCGGGAACAGCTGAGGGAAGTTTCACGCCTCACTGATAACCTGACAGCGCCGCCGCCGGTAATTAATCACTTCAGTGAATGCCTGCGCACTGCTCTCTTCCTCAAGAGAAATGCTTTGCTGTAGCACACAAAATAGTCTCACACAAGAACACCCAAAAGTGTTTCAAAGCGGCACTTCGTTTCCTCACAGCCCGCTGATGACATGCCACCCAATTTTTAGACGTTAGCCAGATACGCGTTCCAGTCAGTCAGAATTGCATTTTTTTCCTTTCCCAACTGAAGGTAGATTCGGCAAGCGTGTAACCAGGCTTCTAGAATACAGGTCTTTTCCTTACTATAGCATTAATATTCTTTTGCTGACCCGTTTAAATTGTTATTTCTAATTTCTCACGTCTCATTCACTTCTTCTTTCTGCGCTGGCCGGAGTTTGTCACACACTCCCCATGCCTTCATTTACTCACGGCACAGATCCGAAGGTCTTTCGGCTTAGCTGGTACTTCATAAATCAGCGTGGCATCGCGCCGACTGTCATTCCGCCATAACAACAAATGCAAGGTCCGTTGAGGGCACTTATAGATAAACGTGAATGGATCTAATCACGGCTTCTGCTTCTGTTGAATGCACTTATGGATGGATGTGTCTGGCTTTATCACGGCTTCTGCTTCAGTTAATCTCCCGAAATCCCGTGATGACAGACCTTCTGTTCCGTCGAACAGAGATGACCAACAGAACTTTTCACCTCATATGTACCAAGCACGAACTTCACTGCTTTACTCGTGCACCGGTTGGAGAGAGTACTGAAAGGGGAGGTGACAGCTGGGCCCCCTGCGCCAGGTTCTTCCCTTCGTCGCCAATGTTGAAAAGATGACACGTAAACCAAAGGTAAGTTAACTCTTCTTTATTGCAGTCACCCTGCTCTCCTCACTGACAGGAATAGGTCAACATTCCAAGGATGAGTGGGGAGAAGATACCAAGTGGCTGGGGCAGGGAGGGGGGGATGGAACGTACCACTTGTTAAAAAGGATGAACATGCACAAGTTACAACACTAAGTATGTACGATTGACTGAGTGAAATAGCTGCCTATTGTTTTCACACGACTCTAGAGATACACTCTATTCTGAGGGAGCAAAGTTGTCATGTTTGTACGGTTGTCAGAAGCTAATTCCTTCTTGTCTAATCCGGAGAGTTAACTCTTTCCTGAACATTCGAGAAAGTTTCTAGTGACCTCTGAGCTAGCTGGCAAACCGTAAGTCTAATATAGTCAGTAGAGACCTAGTCGACCTCAGTCCTACGTCTACACTGCTGTTTATATTATTCCAATGCGCAGAGCCTATTGGGATTATAGGAACTACACTAGATGGCGCCCAACGTTTGGTAAGGCGATAATCTAACGCAAGACACTAGAGTAACTCAGTCGTGCTTTTTCACACAGAACCCTTTTTCCGTAAAAACTCCAAAAGACGTCTGGAGTGGGTGAAAGGTTAATATCCGCCGGAACTTAGTAGGAAGAGATTACTATGTATTAGTTATTGGTTTAGTCAACGTTGAAGGATACAGTGTTCCAAAAATATTGTGCACCTAATCTTTGTTTCCTTGAAACTTGCTCTACAAAAACTCTCATTAACCGCATCACTGCGGCGGCTTTTCCTGCTGTGTGCGGCTTTTTTCAAATTACCGTGTTACATGACGAGCTCAGCTCGTCATCAGCATACGAGCGCCGTAGCTGATGACGAGCTGAGCTCGTCATCAGCATCGAAGGTGTTAAACAAAGTCAGAACATGGCGACAACAACGAAACCGGTGATGTCGCAGTAAATGTGAATCAACCTGGTGCAGATCTTACAGGGTTTAATGATAACGACCCGGATGCAATCAGCACCCCGGACAACGTAAGGAGAACTATAACTCTTAAACTTATAAAAAATGGACTGACATCACGTGGTGGTACAGTCATATTCGTGGTAGAGGACCATGAATATCGGCAGACAGAGGTATTCTTTTCATGGATACACTTTCCAGCAGCAAACGCTATAACAAAAGAATTCCACTATTACAAAATAGAGGAACCTCCGGATATATACACTCCTTTCGAGGGCGTTGAAATCCCACTAAATTCCCAAGAGCACCTGCTCTGGTTTAATGGCGCCCTAAAACATAATAATCACATCACCAGGCACGGTCCACTAGGTAGACCGGGAGCAACGTGGCCGGTTCTAGCCAGCTACACACCACATCCAGACATTTATCAAATGCAAGCCCAGGAACTTTTAGTTCAACTAAACTACTAATTAAAATACATAGACAATTGGTCCAATATGTCACGCAGACTTCAACAGTCCAACCAATAATTTAGATTCCACAGCCGACCCCTCATCAGGGAAACATAAACAAAATTACACCACAGAACATACAATCATGTCTTGGTAAAGTACCCACAAAACGGGAACAAATTCCATTCTGGTTGGCACAGAAAATTACTCAAATAGAGGCAGTATTTCCAGATACTACTCCTACTGAAAAACACAGAATTCTGACTATCTGTCTTACAATGGGGATCGCACCACATGTGGAAGACTGTGACACTTGGGGCACAGTCTTTGCTTCAATATACACAAAAACACATGGTGTTCCGTCTATGGCGGTTATACCAGATGTACTTAGACAGATTCACAATGAATACGGTCCAGAACCTGCTTTAACTCTGGGTATGAAATTATTGAAAGACTTCAAGCAGGTCTCGGCTATATTATTAGCCAACATAAAAGGAGAAGCAGCATCTGTGGCGATCCGCCAGAAATTGAAGGAGACAGATATAGCAGAACAACCATCTGAACTTGCCAGAATCATAGAAAAATCCTATGAAGAACTAGGAAGAGATAGTTTGGGTGGGAAACCGGTAAAACCCCAACTAACTGAAAATCCTGAAAAAACCTTTATTAAATATAATCTGAATACACCAAAAAGGAGCTGGGAGGGTAATAAACAGTCCACTCCCAGGGAAAAATGATTCCAGTCCAGAGGAAGGTCTCCTCAACGGAGAGAAAAATCTCCAGACCGAATAAACAAGTTTTCCCAAAGGGATCCCTCTGAAAAAAGATACAACCTTAGAGATAGGGATACATTGAGATAACCTGATAGATATCAAGATATTGATACACGTCCCTCTCGATCCCTCTCACTCAATCTTTCTCGATCTTCCTCACAGAAATCGGAAAGGAGAGGATGATCAGAACACAGAGAAGAGCACGTCAAGTACAAAGACAAGGAACCTGCTCATCAAAGTAATAAGTCACAATATCCCAGAAAGAAGGTAGCAAGTATTAATATTAAACATGCCGAGGATTCTGAGGACACAGCTGAAAAACAGAGAGTGGGCCCAGACAATGCTAGACAGCGCAGCAGAAGTGACCATAGCTCGCAAGATCCTGATGAATCATCTGGAGACAGTGGACACGAATGAATATAGGTGCCCAGGGCATAGGTGCATCCAAGGCCAACCAGGGGCTGCAGCATATCTTTTGCCACCCCTGGCTGGCTATCCAAAATTGACATAACTGGCTGATCACTCAGCTGGGGCAAGGTGGTGTAATCACCCCTTGCTTAGATATAGTATACCTATACCTAAACCTATCTGGACACATATATACCTATAAGTCACTCCTATGGCAGGCCTTAACAATTCTGGAGGCAGAGTGCTTGGTTTTATGTGAGATGGTGCTCTAGCATGTTATGTTATGTTATGTTAAATTAACTTATTGAGCGCGCTAACACCATTAGGTTTCTTGGCGCTATACAGAGGGAGCAGGGAGGAGAGACAGAAGATAACATAACACAGAATGACGGCTAGTAATAAGCTACAGTGAAAAGGTGAGTTTTGAGGGAGGATCTGAATGTGGTGTAGGGGGAGGGCAACCTAAGAGAAAGAGGTAAGGTGTTCCAAAAAGACGGGGCTAAGAAAGAAAACCTGAGGCCACCGTGTTTCTTCCGCTTGAATCTGGGGACAGAAAGTAAGGCCAATTGAGATGACCGAAGAGTGCGGGAGGGAACATAAGGATGAAGCAAAGAAGAAATGAAGGAGGGACCATGACCAGTGAGGGATTTAAAAATGATGCAACCAAGCTTAAAGTTGCAGCGGGCAGAAACCGGAAGCCAGTGGAGACTTTTTAGGAGAGGTTGGACGTGCTGATCTCTAGGTTGATGATAGATCAAGCGGGCAGCTTGATTTTGGATCAGCTGGAGTCTCCTAAGTTGGTATGCAGGAATGCCTACGTAAAGTGCATTTGCGTAGTCAAGCCTAGACATGACTAACGCAAGCAGGGCCAAAGTGAGGGCATCGGTGGTAAGTAGGCGGGAGATTTTGCGTATTTTCCTGAGCTGGAAATGGCTGGAGGAGACTACAGCGCTGATCTGGGGTGTCATAGAAAGGTCGTTGCTTATGACAACTCCCAGACTTTTTGCTGAGTTGACAGGGCAAGGGGGGCTGCCCAGACTGGCAGGCCAAAAGGAAGAGTGCCAGGGATTAGAGGGCCCCCCGACAAGCACCAGCTCAGTCTTGTCGGGGTTAAGTTTCAGATGGTTTGTGCCCATCCAATCGCTGATGAAGCAGAGGGTGTTTTGGAAAGTGGAGATGGATTGGTCACTGGAGTCGATAGTGAAGACCAGTTGAATGTCATCCGCGTAGTTGAACGCGGAGACATTGAATTGGCGGAGGGAACGGATAAGCGGGGCTAGGTATAAATTAAAAAGGAGAGGGGATAAGGAGGATCCCTGCGGGACGCCACAGCATGAGCTGAGCCTGTCTGCAGCTGTCGGGACCAACTCCCTTAGCTGTTCCGGGATATTGCCATACCATATACTCTTAAGTGCATTATAATCCATCGCGGTTATGTGCTGACTTTGGTTTGGCTTTATTCCAAAGCGTAAATTGTCATACGCTTTGGAATACTACCCCCTCGCCAGTCCTGGCGACGGGGGTAGCATTCCACCCTTCTAGAGGGAGAATACATGTTACTTTGCTAAAACGCGGTTGATTTTAAAAGAGCCTCAGCATCACGAAATGGACGCTTCTGCCACAGACACAAGTCTGACCTCCTGCTGCTGACCGAAACTTGGCAGGGGAGGCCTGGACAAAGGGTTTCCTGTCACAGGGAGGTGTCACACCACCCCAGACAGGAGATAGTGGATTGTAGCAGGGAGGTTTGAAAGAAATCAGACAGTGCCTGGGGAGCACAAGGTTTCCCCTTGCATAATCCGGTCAAACCGGTTCTGGGGCTCACCAGCCCCAGTCCCAGCGCGACCCTGGACAAAGGGAAAGGGGTGTAACCACCCCCTTCCTGGGTCCCACCCATAGGAGGGACCTAGCAGTAATCCAGCCCACCAGATTGGTATAAGAGTCGGAGCAGTGCCAAAGCATTCAGATTATCCTGACTGAAACTTATGAAATGAAACTCTGGACCCTTCGACATCCTACTCGACGTAGAAGACTGAAGAATCTCTCTTGTGGTCAAGGAGTGACCACCCTGTGCAAACAGGCACCATCCAGCACCTCGACGTTTGCTTTGTTTCAGTTCCCGCCGGAACTCGAGTGACAGAGATCGACAAGACCCAGCGTTCCTGCCTTCTAACAGCCCGATCCACAGTCCCTGCAAAGCTGAGACCCGTGGAGGCGACCTGAAGCGTGGGGCCGGCCATCTTGGAAAGACCACGAGGCGCTGACCGTGCAGCTCCCGAGGCACCCTCCAAGCTGTGCATTGAGGTTTGAGAAGCCCCAGCCCTGAGCCACTCCTGCACCGAAGCTCACCCCTCTACACTCACCGAGTGCTGCGTGGGGCCCTTCTGCACTTTTTGGCTCAACGCGTTGGTCCGGTCATTTGCCCGTTGGCTTGTGGCCCCAGTACCGACGAACCTTCGAATTTACACTGCCAGTCCGGTTGCTCTGGACTAGCCCTCGCTCCCCTGAAAAGGAGCACCCGCTCTGACCTTCCTGGTCCGAGTGAGAAGCGATCTTCGAGTCTTGCGTGGGTTGCCCTTGCCAAGGTTTGTTTGCTCCAATCCGGAAGCCGACAGCGAGAGCCTTCGTGGGACAGCTCGTGATCCACTCCTGGACATCCTCGGTGCCCCAGAGTCCACGTGGCAGCGGATACAAGCTTCTCGACAACCACCTGATTGCGCCCGACATTGCCTGGTTCCTTCCTGGTTCCACCCTGGTCACTGCTGAGTGACCCAGACTCTGTCCCCTCTGCTTTCAGGTACTCTACAACTTCGATCCACCCTTGGATCACACTGGACACTTCTCTTCTCGACGCCTGCAGCATCTTCATCTTCAGGCACCATCGACCTGCGTGACGAAACCCGACACTTCTTCGCACCTATGCACCCGCTTCCTGTGGGTGAGGTAACTCAGCAACGCCGGTGTTCCTTTACTGGTACACACCTCTCGTGTATGTGTCTAAAGTTTTGTCCTTCTAGGTCAGTCGGAAGGTTCCTTAAACAGTAACTTTATAACTTTTACGCACCATTGACATTGCATTGGTGCATGTGTGTGCTTTCAGAGCTGCACCGCTAGTCCCGATTGGTCCCAGCGATTCCCTAGGCCCTAGGCCTTACCACTGTTCGATTGGTATCTCTTATACCACTTTTTTAATATATGGTTTGCGTGGCCCCCCGGCTTCATCCATAATTGTGCAATTTTCATATGTTATACTGTGCTTTTGTTTAAACACTTGTGCCTCTAGACTCATAAAAAGTATAGAGGATTATTCTAGTAATAAATACATATATTTTTATAATATATAACTTGTGTGTTGTCCTTTCATTTGATATTACAGGATTGTGATTGGTAAAACAGCTCGCTTAACACGACCTCTTGAGTTAAGCCTTTAAGGCTGCTTAGTCCATGCTACCATTAGGATAGCTTGTCTAATAAGGTTGACTTACATCCAGACACCATAAGGATTGTTTGGACTGATACAAGGTACCCCCAGAATTGGAGACATCATATATCTGAAAGAAACACGTTAGTATTAGATTCCTTACCTTAGAATATCCCCAGGCGTCAGTCTGGATCCGGAAACTTTTGCGTAGCAGTACCCCTGCGCGTCGGTAGGCGTCGTCTGCAGGCGTCCCCTGCGGCTCTGCGTCCGTCGTTGGCGTCGTGCGCCGTGATGACGTCGCGGGAGTATATAGACGCCGCCTCCGCGCGCTGACGTCAGTTCTTCTTTTTTTCGCGCCAGTTAGCGCAGATCCGAAGAGCAGTACTCCGGTCTTTGACCAAGTTTTTTGATCTTTTTTGATCTCTGAATCTTCTACGGTGCCGGTAGGATGCCCGGTTTTAAGAACTGTGACGACTGTGACCGGACGATGTCGGTCACGGATCATCACCGACTCTGCCTCCCGTGCCTGGGCCCCGACCACGACGTGGACGCCTGCGTCGACTGCCGGGCCTTGACTAATAAAGCTAGGCGGGAGCGGTCCCGCAAGCTGCTCGAGCTCCGGGTGTTGGCCCCGCGTCAAGAGCGGTCCCGGTCCGGCCGGAGGTCAAGGGAGCGATCGAGGGAGCGGTCGCGGAGCCGTCACGGGCGCTCCGGGAGTCGTCACCATTCTTCTGGTTCCTCAGGTAGGAAGCACAAAAAGTTGGGGCGTCGTCATCGTACCCCCGACTCCCCCCGACGCTCGCACGAGGCGGCTGGGGGTTCGGTGGCCCCACCCCCGCGGCTCCGCGTGAGTCGCCGACGCGGCCTGCTCCATACCCTGCGGTCCCTGGGCAAGGCGCGTCCCCCGAGGAGATAGAGGCGTTCCTCGTGGCCATGAGGGCTCTTTCTCCTCCGGCGGGTTCCGCGGCACCTTCGGGCCCTGTGAACCCGTCTGGGGGCCCTAGCGGGTCGACGCCGGCTGGTCAACCGGCCTCTCCGGCGCCAATTCCATCTGGGCAACCCCTGGCGCCGCCCCGGCGCGGCGCCCGTTCCCCGCCGTCCCCATTCCCTCTCCGAATCCGGACACAGAGTCGGACCGGTGTCGATCGACGCCGGGCTCGACGCCGATGGGGCCTGTGAACCCCGAGGAGCCGGTCTACATTGTTGACTCCGAGTATGGTGAGGATGTAGAATACGGAGAGGGGTGGGAGGAGTCTGAGGACCCTCTGACATGCGAGTGTCAGTATGACATGGACTGGACAGGTGACTTGGGTGACGCCAGTGGTCTGGATGACTCCCCCAACCCTGGCTTTGTCTCGCCTTCTACCGTGGCTACGGAGGAGGGGGCTGCCTATTCAGTGGTGTTGATGAGGGCTGCCAAGGCCTTGCACCTTGAGCTCCCCGTCCCGGCCGTGAGGACTAACATCCTCACGAGGTCCTCAAACCGCAGTCATGCCCACAGGAGCCACTGCTGCCGTTTAACGAGGCCTTAACGGACGTTCTTTTGGGCACACGGTCCAGGCCCGCTTCAGGTTCGCCTGTTGATAGGAACGTGGCCAGACGCCACCGTCCGTGTGCGGACGACCCCAAGTTTCTGTCCACCCACCCCACCCCTGAGAGTCTGGTGATCCAGGCCTCCACCTCCCAGACCGCATTCCCTTCGGCCCCGCCCTACAGGGAATCAAAGAGGTACGACCAGTATGGCAAAAAGGTCTTCTCGTCCCTGTGTCTGGGACTGCGGTCTTGCAACACCGCGTGCCTCTTGGGCCGTTACACCCACTCTCTGTGGGACACGGTCGCGGACCTGCTGCCTGAATGCCCCCCGGAGGTACGGGCTAAGCTCGGCAAGGCTGTGATTGAAGGCTGAGACGCAGCAAGATATTCCATCAGGTGTGGTCTTGATACGACCGACTCGCTGGGCAGAGCGATGTCCACGACAGTGGCGATTCGTCGCCACGCCTGGCTGAGATCCGCCAACTTCTCGGCTGATGTCCAGAATGCATTGATGGACATGCCGTTTGATGGCAGTCGCCTGTTTGGCGACAAAGCGGACCACGCGCTGGAGCGCATCAAGGACTCCAGGGTCACGGCCAAGTCCTTAGGTCTCTCGACCCAGCGCCAGCAAACGGGTTCGTTTCGCTCCTTTCGTGGCCAAGGAAGGGGCGGTCCCACACGTGCTGCCAGCCACGCGCCGCAACAGACTTATCAACGCGGCGGCGGCCGTGGAAACCGCCGTGGTGGCGGTCGGGGACAACAGGGAGGTCAGGCCACACCTCCCCCCGCAGCATTTGCCACTAAATCCTCCTAGTCCGAGCTTTCAGGCCCATGTGACACCGGTGGGAGGCAGGGTTCGCCATCACCTCTCCCACTGGCGCACAATAACATCGGACAGGTGGGTGCTGCAGCTCGTCCGAAGGGGCTACTCCCTCCCCTTTGAGACAACTCCTCCAGCCATGCCACCGCAGAACCACCGTGTGTCGGGGGACCACTTGGCACTTCTGAGGGAGGAAGTTACGGCCCTCTTGGCCAAGGGGGCCATCGAGCGCGTTCCTGGGCCAGAAGTAGGACGTGGTTGCTATTCCCACTACTTTCTGGTACCCAAGAAGGACAAAGGGGGCCTACGTCCTATCTTGGATCTAAGGAACGTCAACGGCTTCCTCCGGAAGGAGAAGTTCAAGATGTTGACTTTAGCTCAGGTCTTGGCTGCTCTAGACCCACAAGACTGGATGGTAGCGTTGGACTTGCAGGATGCGTATTTTCACATCCCCGTCCTGCCGGCCCACCGGCGTTACCTGCGGTTCACGGTAGGCCTCGAGCATTTTCAGTTTATCGTGCTCCCCTTCGGCCTTACCAGCGCCCCACGGGTGTTCACCAAGGTGATGGCGGTGGTCGCAGCTCATCTGCGCAGATTGGGGGTTTTAGTCGTCCCCTATCTAGACGACTGGTTGTTGAAGGCAGGCTCGCCCCAGACAGTCGTCCACCACCTTCAGATGACGGCAGACCTCCTGCACGAGCTGGGGTTCTCCATCAATGTGCCGAAATCACACCTGTGTCCCTATCAAAAGCTCCTTTTCATCGGAGCGGTTCTCGACTCGGCGCAGTTTTGGGTCTATCCTCTGGAACGACGAGTCCAGGATATACAGGCTTTGATTCCTATCTTTCAGCCGTTATCCCGGGTTTCGGTCAGGTTGACGCTGCGGCTGCTGGGGCTGATGGCTTCCTGCATCCTTCTGGTGCATCACGCCCGGTGGCGGATGCAGGCTCTGCAGTGGGACCTGAAGTTTCACTGGACCCAGCATCAGGGCAACCTGTCCGACCATGTCTTGATCTCAGAGGGCACTGCAAGACAACTGCAGTGGTGGCTTACGGACCGCGATTGGGTCAGAGGCAGATCCCTCTCCCTTCCCCAACCGGAGCACGTTGTTGTGACGGACGCGTCCCTCCAGGGCTGGGGAGGCCACTTGGGAGAGGCAGAGATCAGAGGCATCTGGTCTCCGGCGGAGTCCCGGCTCCATATAAACTTGCTGGAGCTGCGGGCGATCCGTTTGGCACTGAAAGCGTTCCTCCCCTTTGTCAACGGGAGTGTAGTGCAGGTGTTCACGAACAACACCACCGCCATGTGGTACTGCAACAAACAGGGCGGAGTGGGGTCGTGGACCCTTTGCCAGGAGGCTCTGCGCCTCTGACAATGGCTGGAACGTCAGGGCGTGACTCTGACGGTTCAACACCTGGCAGGTTCTCTGAACGCCAGGGCGGACAAACTCAGCCGTCGGTGCTCGATGGATCACGAATGGCGTCTGAACTCAGACGTGGCGCAAGGCCTCTTTCGGCAATGGGGATAGCCTTGGTTAGAT
Organism: Lissotriton vulgaris; assembly: GCF_964263255.1. Taxonomy (NCBI): domain Eukaryota; kingdom Metazoa; phylum Chordata; class Amphibia; order Caudata; family Salamandridae; genus Lissotriton; species Lissotriton vulgaris. The sequence continues at coordinate 1,020,293,022 of NC_141694.1, read as the reverse complement.
CTATTCGCCACAGAAGAGAACGCGCAATGTCATCAGTTCTGCGCGTTGGACTTTCCAAGACGGCACTCGCACGGCGACGCCTTTCGGCGCGAGTGGAGTTGCGGTCTGTTATACGCCTTTCCGCCTATACCACTTCTGCCCAGAGTGCTGAAGAAGATCAGGCGCAACCGGGCCCAAGTCATCCTTGTGGCTCCGGACTGGGCTCGAAGGTACTGGTATCCCGAGCTACTCAGCATGTCAGTTGGCCCCCCGATCCGCCTACCCCTTCAGGAGGACCTTCTGTCGCAGCAACAGGGGACGGTCCTCCACCCGAACCTGTCCAGCCTCCACCTCCATGCGTGGAGATTGAGCGGCGGCAGTTGAGACCATTTGACTTGCCTCCGGAAGTTTGTGATGTGATTCTGGCAGCCAGGCGTTCCTCTACGAAATCGGTATACGCCTGTCGGTGGAACAAGTTTGTGGCATGGTGCACAGCAAAGGCTGTGGATCCTCTCTCTGCCCCTCTTTCTGAGGTTCTTCTCTTCCTTCTATCTCTTGCCCAGCAGGGCTCTGCTCTGGGCTCTATCAAGGGCTACCTTTCTGCCCTTTCGGCCTTTCTGAAGCTGCCTGATCAACCTTCTTTGTTCAAGTCCCCCATTGTAACGAGATTCTTGAAGGGCATCACACACATGTATCCACCTGTTCCGTTTGTGATGCCTCAGTGGGACTTGAACCTGGTTCTAACATTCTTGATGTGTGCTCCCTTTGAGCCGCTTCATTCTTGTCCTCTCCGTCTCCTGACTTTAAAGACGGCCTTCCTGGTTGCCATCACCTCTTCCAGGAGGGTGAGTGAGCTCCAGGCTCTTTCTGTCAAACCTCCTTTCATGTCCATTCATCCAGATAAGGTGGTTCTGAGAACTAGGCCTTCTTTCCTGCCCAAAGTTGTTTCTGCTTTTCACATCGGGCAGTCCATCACCCTTCCTTCTTCCCGCCTCCGCATCCTTCAAAGGATGAAGAGCGGCTCCATCGTCTGGACCCAAAACGTGCGCTTTCATTTTATATGGATCGCACACGCCAGTTCCGGGTGGATGACCAACTGTTTGTTGGCTACATGGGTGCGAAGAAGGGACGGGCGGTACATAAACGGGCCATCTCTCGGTGGGTCGTTCTGTGCATCAAAGCGTGCTACTCTTTGGCTCGGAAGGAGCCTCCTGTTGGGCTGAGGGCCCATAATTCGGGCCACGGCGGCTACTACTGCCCTGGGCCGGGGAGTCCCCTTGCAGGACATATGCCAGGCGGCTACGTGGGCCTCGCTGCACACTTTTGCGAGGCACTACTGCCTGGACAGTCAAGTCCGGAGGGATGGCTTCTTTAGCCGTTCTGTCCTCCAGGACTTTCTGGTGCAGGAATGTATTGGTTAGCAGACCCACCACCGGGGTTGGTATTGCTGGGGTATCTATTCTAAGGGAAGAAATCTAATACTAACGTGTTTCTTTCAGATGAACAAGTTACTTACCTTCGGTAATGATATATCTGTAAGAAACATTAGTTAGTATTAGATTCCTTACCGACCCAACCATCCTCCCCGTTCTGCGAACTGATACCTAGGGTTAAGGACATCCCTTTCAGGGCCCTAGTTTCAAATGGCACCAGTGTTGGTTCTCACATGGCTCTGCGTGTTCTGGCGCGGAAAAGCTGTGTGCAAAGAACTGACGTCAGCGCGCGGAGGCGGCGTCTATATACTCCAGCGACGTCATCACGGCGCACGACGCCAACGACGGACGCGGAGCCGCAGGGGACGCCTGCAGACGACGCCTACCGACGCGCAGGGGTACTGCTACGCAAAAGTTTCCGGATCCAGACTGACGCCTGGGGATATTCTAAGGTAAGGAATCTAATACTAACTAATGTTTCTTACAGATATATCGTTACCGAAGGTAAGTAACTTGTTCATCAGGCCAACTTCTCACAGGTGGAAACTGCAGATACCAGGGTTAGCAAACCCCATAAAATATAGGAAATAGCATTACGTATAGAGGGGGAAAAGACGAGGAAAGTATGGGGTCTCTTTTGGGATAATCTTTCGAAAGGCTATGACATCCTGTTAGCTGAAAAAGACTGGCCACCAGAGTTTGTCAGGGAGTGCCCTCATGGCGAAGAAATCATTATACCTGCCTTCTCTAATCATATACCAATTCATAAAAAATATACACTTGCAAGAAAATGGGCAGTAGCCCAAGCTCCAGCTTTATATACAAACCATGTAGAATGGGATGAGGATTCACCTCACCACAAAATCCAGTTAAAAAATCAACCCACTGCACAAAGGCAGTACCCAGTTAAACAAGAAGCTAAAAAACAAGTCAAGGAGATTTTAGATCAACTTGAATATCAAGGGGTGAGTGAAACATGCACCTCACAAATGAACAATCCTTTGTTTCCTGTCTCCAAACCAGACGATTCATATTGTCTAGTTTTGGACTACAGACACCTTAACTCCTGTTGTAAAACATTTGCAGTACAAAACTCACACAGTGCAGCACTAATGGATAACATTGTGCGCAAAAAATATAAAACGACATTAGATATCTCTAATGGATTCTTTTGTCCAAACATTGCACCTGAAAGCAGGTATTTGACTGCTTTCTCAATAATGGGGTCACAAAAAACACTTCTGTCGACTCCCACAGGGATTCAAGAATAGCCCAGGATTATTCTCAGCAAGGGTAACAGAGTTACTACAAATCTACGACAATGAGGCATTATCCTATGTCGATGACATCTATTTCACAGATGATGACCTGGAGACTCACTTAAAAAGAGTTAACACCATAATACATGGTTTCGCTTCAGAGGGTTACAAATTCAACTTTAAAAAGTCCCGAATTGCCCATCTAACTGTCCTATTTTTAGGATATGAATTATCAAGTGAAGGCAAGAGCCTAGCACACAATTTCTTAGAGAAATGTGCTGTACTCCAAGCACTAAAAACGCTGAAGAATTTACAATCAATACTAGGTTTCCTGAATTTCGGAAGAACATACATACTAAATTATGCAGAGAGAGTTAAACCTCTCTATGAATTAATAAGACCTGATTTCAAGCCAATAAATTGGACTCAGAAACACACAGAAATTTTAAGATCACTACAAACAGACATGTTAACTAAAACAAAATTGCAAACTCGTGAAAACACACGCAATCTTGTAATCCGAGTCATCCCAGGAAGATGCGGATTCACATACCTGACCTCTAATGAGGGAGAAACGGTACCTATAGCTTACAAATCACATTTGTACACTAAAGCTGAAATGAAATACAGTTCTACAGAAAAAATTCTGATAGCGGTTCAAACTGCTGTAGCAAAAGAAAGAGCCCAAGCCCAAGGCAGAAGGATAACTGTTTTAACAGCAGAATCAGCCCTTGAGGCATTAAAAAGCCCACGCAATTTAAATGCTGTGGCATTAGATCCGGAATGGATACAATGGGAAAATTCTCTTGCTGCAGAAGACGTGAAATACTATTTTGACCCGAAACTGAAGAAACTGGATGATCTAGAATACGAACAAGAACTGAATCACTCAGAAACTGTTCAGCTCAGCGAGCTGAAATAAGATCTTTAAAAATGGCGCTTGAAAATGCTGATCGTGAATTCCCGACACTAATAGTGTGCGATTCGCATTTCTGCGTCAAGTCTTACAACAGTGGCATGCAGACATGGAGCAAAAAAGGTTTCAAAGATGACACAGGTGCCACAATAAAGCATAAACGCTTTGGGAACAAGTAGTTCTTTTAAAGAAAGAACTACAGAAGACTCACGTGATACACACACTGAGTCATCAACGTGATGGCGTTCACGTTGCAGGGAATTCATTGGCTAACACAGCCTCAGCGGAAGCGGTTCAACCGGCTTCCGTAGCCACTGAAAAGCATTCAGAAAAACACATAGATGGGGAAACCATGCTGGCGGTAAAAGCCTCATTAAAAGGCAATTATGCAGAATTACCTCTCAACTATCTACTCAGTAATACATACATAATTGATGCAAACTCTGTTCCGTTTGCTCAAATCCCTGAAGTGGGGGATAGAGTAATTCCAAATACGAACCAGAGAGTTTTCTTGATTGAAAGCGCACACATGGGACTGGGTCCGAGGCACCAACCGATCTTGAAATCTTTGGTAGAATTACAATCAGAGTACTGGTGGCCGGGAATGAGCGTGCAAATTTACAAATTTGCAATGGATTGTCCAGACTGCAACAGAGATCGCAGCTGTGAACCGGACCAGACTATTGCCCGGACATCTTTGTTAGAAAGCTTCAGGCTATCTATAATACAGAAATCCAACCAGAGAAATGCGTCCCAATAATTATTAAGACAAATTAACTTGAATATGTAGACCAGCAGCACTCGGCTGACGCCAGAACTGTTCTAAAAAGATTTGCGAGTCTTTATCGGCATATACGCAATTGGCATGCTACATTCTGATCAGGGACCTGCGTTTAGCTCTTGAGCTTACAAAGAGGCAATGAACAGCATGGGCATTGCATTGCGGTACTCTTCTCCCTTCCATCCTGAGGGAAATGCGGTAGTGGAAAGAAAAGACCGTATCACTAAGGTCCTCGGATTGGCCCGGCTAAGAGATCTAAGTACAACCTGGTTTCTTTCATTCAGACCAATCTGGCAGGATTGCATCTTACCTGTGCTTCGATGTCTGCTATGCGGAGAAGAATGCGTGTTAGACATCTGTCTTACACTACCATCAGCAGTACCAAAGGATATCGATACTTTGCTAGGTCCGGTAACAACTCATGCATTGTGTTGTCCCCAGCGGCTACCTATTCTGATGACGGCATTCGTTGAGACTTCACCACTACGAGTAGGTGGCGGTGAGGTACGAGAGGAAAGCAGCACCATACAGGTACAACCTTCTGTGAGCATTGCTGATCCAAACATCGATGATAGCAATCACGCTCCAAACTGCTCAGTCGCAGCATTTTCGAACTTGGTCGAACTTTCACCTGATGTTGTAGACCATTTTTTTGCGAGTTTGTCTATGATGTTCTCTCCAGTCAACGAGAATAATTCTTAAAAAACAATGATCACACAGTGTTCCCTGAACTCTGAATTTGGCCTTCAGTTTTGATAAACAAAGCTACTGAAAACATTTGGAACTATTTTTTCCCCTGAAAACGAAATAATTTTTTCCATTTCCAAAATATTTACTGTTTTTTTGGTACATGGTACTCTGCTTAAAGTAGAACTATTCTTAGAGAACAGAGCTTCTATTTTTAGGATACTAGAGACAATATTTTACCTCAGCCTCTAGCACATACAGCATTTTGTATAAATATGTGATGGAATGGTCTTGACCTTCTTTTCTGTATTCAGAGCCATTTCATGTGTAATTTTCGCAAATCATTCAGCTAATATATATATGCATTTTAATGAATGATGACACTGCTTGAAAAGCGTACAGTACCAATACTCATTTTCTTGTATTGACCATATACCATTTCAAATGCGAAATATGTATTTTGGGGTGGGTTGGAAAACACACATGCATTGTTACATGTTTATTATTGCTTAGTTTTTTAGTAATGATGGACATTAATCCGTGGAGTGGGTGTTGTATTTCTATCTAGGACCCTAATTCGATATTCCCGATTCATGCCCTTGTGCGGTTATAATCAATAATATCCTTACAAAGGCATAAGAATCATATCCATATTCAGTAATAGCCCATGCAGTCCATAGCACAGCACGGCTACTCCCATTGACTCCTAGAAAGCACAACGCGTTCTTTAAACAAACCAAGCCTCCAGCAGCCCGGGAAATTCCCCCCTGCTTTTGTTTTGATTTGAACAAGAACTCCTGGAGTCCAGCAAGAATTGTTAGTTCTTAGTGACGTCTTATGTCCAGCCTTACGTCAAACCCGGCACCTTTCAGGTATAAAATACCAACAGTTGCCTTAAGCAAACACACGGTGGTTTGGAGCAGAGCGGCTATCTACTTGCCCGAGAGCCCACGGAAGCCGCCCCTCCCCTTTGACGCGCTGGAGAAGCTACTTTTTCTCACGCCGAGAAAATCCAGCTCCAGTGTTTCTGAGTCACCCTTGCGGGTTGCTGGGAGATCGAGTCCTGAAGAAAGAGATACCAGACCTCCCACATTCTATTACTAAGGTACGGAGCTGACTAAACCCTTAAATAGAATTCTTGATTCAGATCCTTGGCAAAAACAAACTAACTTAACTTAAACTGCTACTTACTTACTCCTTCCCAAGAATTCATTTCCCTCGGTCCCCGATCCCTGGGTGCTGTGTTTAGACCAGGTCCCGGGCTCGATCCCGTTTTGGTGGCCATCTTAGGTGGGGTCACATTTGCCGAGCGGTCTAGTCGCCCTATAAAAGGAGGGCTTAGCGACCAGACCGGGAGATAGAGAACTACTGAGAGGCTGCTAGTCGAGCGCTCAGTTGTTGTTTTAGCTGATAAAAACTGCATTTGATTTTTTCCTTTGTGTCCGATCCCACCCTGCATCTGCACCACATTTTAGGACTTAAAAAAACGGAACTTTTAAAATCTATTTTACAATCTTCTTACTGAACGCTCCTACCCTCGTTTGGGCTGAGAATTCATTTCCCTCGGTCCCCGATCCCTGGGTGCTGTGTTTAGACCAGGTCCCGGGCTCGATCCCGTTTTGGCGGCCATCTTAGGTCGGGTCACATTCGCCGAGCGGTCTAGTCGCCCTATAAAAACAGTTCCTTATGGCTCCGCGCAGCGGACGTGTGCAGCGGACGCGCCAGATTTGCGCCGGAGTTTCGCCAGAGTCAAGCCCGTCTGTGCCCGTCCGGGCCCAGACGGGACTAGGGCCAGTGGCTATGCCCGATACGTGCCCCCAACAAGCTATTAGGATCAGGTACATGAAGGATGAGCTCCTATCCTATAGAACACATGCCACATGTTGCTATATTGCCAAAGGGGGAAAGCGCTTTAGGGGATGCAGAGTTTGTCTACCAGACCTAGGAGAAACTACCCCCACTACCCTGCGTCGTCTTGCCCTGCTGAACTGCAGGTCTCACCCCTGCCACGCTACGGAGATTAACTCCCTACTCCTGGACCACAAGGTTGATGCCTTATTTCTCACTGAGACTTGGCTATCTGATGCCTCGGGTCCGGATGTGGTTACAGCGTTGGCGCCGGGATATTGATCTACCATCTTGACAGAGGCGCAGGGAGGGGGGGGGGGGGGGTCTGGCTATTATTTATAGGGAGTCACTGGGCTGTAAGGCACGGGAGGCAGGGGTTAAAGACTGTGAGAGCTGCCAATTCTCCCTTCAATTCTCCCCTACCTGCACGCTGACAGGCCTCCTAGTTTACCGACCACCTGGGAGTGTGGGTGATTTTACATCTTCACTTATGGAAACTACCACTCTCCTGGCCTCGGCCTCGTCCAACTTCATTCTGTTGGGAGATCTCAACTGCCATTTTGATGAAGCAACCGACCCAATGGCAACTAATTTGATGAGTGAGTTGAGCGCCCTGCAGATGAACTTGATAAACACCGGGGCCACACATGTTAAAGGGCATCTTTTGGACCCCCTCTTCGCGAATATGGCGGGTATATCAGCTATGCCCCCCCTCGCTCTTCCCTGGTCCGACCACTCACTGATCATGGCTAACTGGGAGGTCAAGTGTGATGACACTCTCCCACCGAGGAAATTTAGAATAGACAGGGCATGGTCAAGGCTCCCGGTAGAGGCCTGGAATGCCCAGTTGGAGGGCTCCCAGCCTGAGAAAGGTCGGGATCCGGTGACTGCAGATGCTATGGTGAGGAACTGGCTGACCAACGCAGTGGACCATGTGCTTCCACGCAAGAAGATGCTTATTAGGGATAAGAGAGTGGGGTCCGCCCCATGGTATACCCTAGAGCTCAGAACCCTGAGAAAGAACTGTAAACGGGCGGAGAGATTATGGAGGAGGAACCCGGAGACAGAGAGCAGGGAAAAATATCGTATGGAATTAAGGACATACAAACTTGCAATACGCGCTGCAAAGGCCCTCTTTTTTGGGAAGAGAGTGAATCATGCTGCGTCCTCATCCAGGGAAGCCTTTCTAGTGATGAAGGAGCTTCTTAAACCGCCTGATCCCATTCTTGTCCACGACAGACCACAGGAAAAATGTGTGGAATTGGCCACTTACTTTAAGAATAAAATTGACACCATTATTAGTTCTCTCCCCCCGGTGATGGGAACCTCGACCTCTCTCGAGGATGCGAGCATGTCGGAAAATCTATTGACGTCATTTGGCCCTGTAACCTCAGGCGAAGTACTGAAGGTCCTCGGGAGCTTGAAAAGTGGCTCGCCTTGAGACCCAGTCCCAATGCGGTATTTAAAGCAGGCTGCCTCATCGATAGGAGAGCCCTTGACCAATCTGGTCAATCTCTCCTTCGCTCATGGGACTGTGCCGCCGGACTGGAAAAATGCGGTCGTTAAAGCGCTTCTGAAGAAGCCTGGCTTGGACCCACAGAACCTGGCCAATTTCAGGCCCATCTCCTTGCTACCAGGGGTTAGTAAGGTTGCCAAGAGGTTGGTTAACCGTCAACTATCCAACTTTCTTGAGGAGAATGGCCGGTTGAGGGACTCCCAGACGGGATTCCGACCGGGTCATGGAACTGACACGGCTCTGCTAGCAGTGGTAGAGGAGGCCAGAAGCACTTTGGACGCAGGGGGGTCAGTGGCAGTGATCCTCCTGGACCTTAGTGCGGCCTTCAATACCGTCAATCATGGAGTGCTGATACAACGCCTAGCAGAGTCGGGTGTCACAGGAGCGGCCCTGGAATGGTTGGCCTCTTTTTTGGAGGGGCGCACCTTCGAGGTTTGGGAAGGTAACGCGAAATCTCCTCCCCTCCCACTTCATTGCGGGGTGCCCCAGGGCTCATCCCTGAGCCCCACGTTATTTAACGTGTATATGGCACCCCTGGAGGGGGTGGTGTCTCCGTTTGGCTTTAAGACCATAAGCTATGCGGATGACACTCAGCTAGTGGTGGGTCTGACACAGCTGGAGAAACAGCCTGAGACGCTCCATTCAGGCTTAAGAGAGGTGTTTGGTTGGATGTCCAGGTCATCGCTCAAATTGAACGGCTCAAAAACTAAGCTGATGATCTTGGGCCAGTCAAGTTTTGTCCTTTCGCCGAGCAGCTGGTTCAACTGCATGGGCACCCCGCCTGACCCAAAGAAGGAGATTAAGAGCCTGGGGGTCTGGCTGGAGCCTGATTTGTCCTTTAGGACACACGCCAAGAAGACCGCTGGCGTGTGTTATGGATTGCTCCGATCGGCCCGTAAGGTTCTCCCCCTCTTGCCAGAACTCTCCCGGAAGCTGTTAGTCCAAGGTCTAATCATCTCACGCCTGGACTACAGTAATGCACTCTTTCTCGGAGCACCGGAGTCGACGTTCAAGATCCTGCAACAAGTGCAGAACGCAGCAGCTAGGCTGCTGCGGAACGTTCCGGCCAGGCAGTCAGCCAGGCCTGCTTTAAAAGCACTCCACTGGCTCCCTGTCAGAAAGAGAGTGACCTTCAAGGCCCTTTGCATTGCTCACAAGAGCATACAGGGGAAAGGACCAGCTATTCTGAAGGACATGATTCAGCCTTATAAGCCCACAAGAGCTCTACGCTCTGACAACAAACACCTCCTTCAGACAAAGAGAATCAGGAGAGCCCGTTCAGGTGGCAGGAGTTTTTCTATCCATACAACGCGCGCCTGGAACTCCCTCCCACTCTCACTACGCTCTGAACCAAATCTTCTCAGGTTCCGGAAACATCTGAAAACTTATCTATTTCCAGAATAATCCTTAGCTCTTTCCGTCCTGTATAGGCAGCCTGCTCTAGGTCTCTATAAGCGCTGGGATGCCCCTGGGTAACCGTGCGCGGTACAAAATTTGTTAATAATAAGTATTAGGCTTAGGTCAGGTACATCGGGGTAGGCGTAGTTAGAAGCACCAGTTGAGTACGTTAGTCAATGGTTTTATGTATGTATATATATTTTATCTATTTTAAAGTATCATATGGCTAAGAAACCATATCTATGCTTTTACAGTATTATTTCATAATACTACTTTTACTGTACACACTTTGCTTCATAATAAGTATTGCAATTGTGGCAATTAATTTCTCTTGCATGAGAAAGAAGACTGCTCAATAAAATAACATCTTTTTATTGAAAACGCCTGTCTCTCTAATTCTCTGCACTCTGGTGAAACTAAGTATGCACGATTGACTGAGTGAAATAGCTGCCTATTGTTTTCACACGACTCTAGAGATACACTCTATTCTGAGGGAGCAAAGTTGTCATGTTTGTTCGGTTGTCAGAAGCTAATCCCTTCTTGTATAATCCGGAGAGTTAACTCTTTCCTCAACATTCGAGAAAGTTCCTAGTGACCTCTGAGCTAGCTGGCGAAACTAATTAAGTCTAATATAGTCAGGTGAGACCTAGTCGACCTCAGTCCTACGTCTACACTGCTGTTTATATTATTCCAATGCGCAGAGCCTATTGGGAATATAGGAACTACACTACAGCTTTTCGCACACTGTTCCCATGCTCTCCTCAGGTTTGTTGTGAAGGCTCTGCATTGTGGTGCGGAAAAGCTCTCCAAAGCAAACTGATGTCAGTACGCCGGGGTGGGGCTTATATGACCTCGCTGACGTCACGCCCACAGAGGACGTCGGGCAAAGTCATGTGGCACCGCTCCCCCCGGCGCGCAGGGATGCTGGGCAAGAAAGTTATCCGGGTCCAGTCTCACGCCTTTGGGATATTCTACGTTAAGTAATCTCCGGATAGAATCGTCTCTACCAGATACATCGTTATCGAAGGTAAGTAACTCGTACATCAAGACTTCTCCAAAGAGCTCCCCGGAATATGGTCAGGCCCACCCTGACCTTTAAGATTCAGGGTGAACCCGATGATGATGCATGTCGCTACTAAAGTGAGTGAGGGTTATATATTTTAAAAAAGAGGGGTTTTCCCATCTCTAAGTGCAGTGGATTATAGGTGTGTCTTTTTTTTCCTTATCACATTGGTTTAAAAAGGAGAATACTAATGTCACAATCCTCCTGGATCCTCCTCTTCCCTGACAACATTCATCTGGTTCAAAGGCAGGTTAAATCCTTTGATGTGATAAAGCAGAAGATGCGGGCAATGAACATCTGAAAGAAACAGGTTAGTATTAGATTCCTTACCTTAGAACAGGTTAGTATTAGATTCCTTACCTTAGAATATCCCCAGGCGTCAGACTGGATCCAGAAATTTTTGCGTAGCAGTACCCTTGCGCGTCGGTAGGCGTCGTCTGCGGCTCCGTCGTCGGCGTCGTGGGTGTGAGAAGTTGGCCTGATATATAATGTTCACTATTCTAGTGAGCACTTTGTATCAGTCCAAACAACCCTTATTGATGATTGGTTGTAAGTCAACCTTATAGACCAGCTATCCTAGTAGCATGGACAAGAGCAGTCTTTAGGCTAAACTCTAGAGGGCGTGTTAAGCCAGCTGTTATACCATCACATATACCCCTTGAACACCAAGTGAAAGGACACCACACAAGTTGTTATGAAAATAAACAGATCTTTATTTAGAACACAACAACCCTGGACTCTTTATGAGGACAGGGTGCTAAGCACATAACAAAACTCTTACGAAAATACTTTAAGTTGCACAATTTACGCAAATGCCCGAGGGGCACGAAAAACCATATACTACAAAAGTGGAATGCGAAATACTAGCAGGTAAGTAACTAATCTCAGAGGCTTTGGGATCGCTAGGACTGTACTACTGAACCTTCAGATTACTAGCAGGAGGCCTAGGGGGATCGGGTGCAGAGTGTGCACTCTCACGCGGGATGCGGGACAAAGTCTATGGATGCTATATGTCGGAGCACCGAAATGCTCAGGTTACCTAGCCCAGGGGCTGCGGCTGCATAGGGTTCAAAAAACGTCGGGAATCCTCGTTACAGTCTATGGAGCCTGAAAGAAGAAGTTGCTGGCAGGCGACCAGTGATGAAGTTCGATGGGATCCAAGCCTGGATCGGTGAAGAAGGATACCTGTTAGCAGAGGGGACCAAGTTCTGAATCACTAGTCAGTGATTAGGTGGGCACCAGGATGGCACCGGACGAAGTCACCTCGACCAGGTGAGTGGGCGACGCTGGGCTCTGCAGTCTCTCGGACCAGGAGGCGTTGTCGGCAACCAGGATGGAGGTGCGAGCTGTCCCACGAAGGTATCTGCTGTCGGCGTCGCTGGACCCAGGGTTGGGCAAATCCCTCCACCTCTTTCACTGGAGGTTTAATTTATCGCCCTCCAGGCAATGCCACCTCCTTTTTGGATTCCCTAGGTGAAATACTGGGGTCACTTATGCTACGCTACCCTCATTTCACTATAATGGGAGACATGAATTTGCAACTGGAGTCATGTGATGACCCACACGCCACCTGCTTTCAACATACCCTCAACATCTTTGGACTGGCCCAATTAGTGACCGCACCCACCCATCTAGCCGGTCACACGTTGGACGGTATCTGTTCCAACCTAGGTACTATGTCCATATCCCCTCCCATCCCGCAAATATGGACTGACCATAGTCTCATCCCCTTCGCAATTGAACAAAGAGTCCAAGCCCCATCAACTATAAAGCGTTCTCAACCCTCCTTCCCGATAAATTGGAAAAAGGTGACCAACCGTATCAAGCAGAACTCCCAACCACTGGCACAGGCACCTAAGTTGGTGGGTGATGTGTCGGTCGACTCATGTAACTTTCATCTCTGGATAAATCAAATTATCTCAGACAATTCCAATCCTAAAGGTGACCGTGTGAAGTGTTCCAGAAGGAAGCTGAACGCCCCTTGGTATACCCAGGCCTTAACTGAGAGCCACCTACTTTGCAGGATAAAAGAAAGGAAGTGGAGGAAAACATATGATGAGGCATCCAGAGCCCTCTATGTTCAACAGAGGAAACTATACCTCTCTAGTATAAAATCCGCTAAAAAAGAGTATTATACTAAAGCCATCAACGATGCCCACCAGAAACAAAAAACGGTTTTCTCAATCGTAAAATCCTTCACCCACCCCAAAGCCCTACAGCCTGAAATCCCTCCCTCTGAAATCCTGTGCAACAATATTGCAAATTTCTTCGGGGAAAAAATTGCCAACATTCAAAAGGATTTCCCGCCCCGCCTGACCATTCCCATTCTACAACCCCAGAAGCAGGTAGCCGATAACCATCATTCTCTCTGCAGGTTTCAACCCGTCTCCCTACAGCAGATCCGTAAAGCGATCATGGCCTGCAAATCAGGAGCACCCACTGACTCCTGTCCCCCTCGTATACTGCATCACTTAATTGAGGCAGTCAATCCGAACATCAACGCTATCATAAATGCTTCTTTAGACTCAGGGGTAGTGCCCAACGAATGGAAGAAGGCCATCGTGAAACCCTTGATGAAAAAACAAAATAAATCCCCCACAGACCTGACCAACATGCGCCCTATTTCACTCCTGCCTGCCCTAGGAAAGATCACGGAGCAGATAGTGTACTGGGAGCTGAAAGCCTTTGTGGAGGACCATAACATTCTGCATCCACAGCAATCTGGCTTTCGCCCCAGCCACTCCACTGAAACAGCCCTTATAGAACTCTCCGACTCCATCAAGTTCCTGCAGGATGAGGGGAAGAAAGCCGTCCTCATCCTGCTTGATCTCACAGCAGCGTTCGATACAATTTCTCATGCCATCCTGATTGACAGGATGCGTGAGATTGGCGTGACAGACACAGCTTTGGCATGGGTAACATCTTTCCTGACCAATAGGTCCCAATCTGTGTCACTGGGCCCCCATCTATCCAGCGTAAAAACCATTACATCGGGAGTACCGCAGGGGTCCATATTAAGTCCATTATTGTTTAACATCTACATGGCACCCCTCCTAGCTGTGATAGAGTCCCATGGGATCCTAGTCACGTCCTACGCTGACGACACACAACTTGTCGTTTCTATCGACAAAAACTGCACGGACACAGAGCTGCGTTTCCAGAATTGTCTCACGGATGTATTTCAGTGGTTGAACAAAAACCACTTGAAGTGCAACAGAGGGAAAACTGAAATCATACCATTAGGTAAAGATCTGCCCTTCTGTCCTAAGGATTGGTGGCCCAAAGACTCAGAGGCCCCGCCTAGTGCAGTGACCTCTGCACGTAATCTTGGCATGCAATTTGATACAGCCCTTTCCTTTGATGATTGTGAGAAGGTGGCCTGATATGCAGTGCTCACTATTCTAGTGAACACTATGTATCAGTCCAGCAACCCTTATTGATGATTGGTTGTAAGTCAACCTTATAGACCAGCTATCCTAGTAGCGTGGATACGAGCAGTCTAAGGCTAAAGACTCGAGAGGGCGTGTTAAGCCAGCTGTTATACCACATATACCCCTTGAACACCAAGTGAAAGGACACCACACAAGTGTTATGAAAATAAACAGTTATTTATTAAAGATCACAACAGCCCTGTACTCTTTATGAGGACAGGGTACTAAGCACAAACCAAAACTCTTACAAAAATACTTAAGTTAGCACAGTATATACAAATGCCCGAGGGGCACGGAAAACCATATACTAGAAAAGTGGAATGCGAAATTACTAGCAGGTAAGTAAAGTACTAATAGGCTTTGGAATCGCTAGGACTTGACTATAGAATCGTTAGATTACTTCTAGGAGACCCAGGGGACTCGGGTGCAGTGTGTGCACTCTCACGCGAGATGCGGGACAAAGTCTATGGTAGCTAGAATTTGCAAAGTTAGTGTTCTCGGGCGAACCCGACCTGGTAGGGAGAAAACGAAAGTAGATTCTGACCCTTGGATAGTGAGGCTATGCTGGGGCACCGGAATGCCGAAGTTACCTAGCCCAGGGGCTGCAGCTGCATAGGACTCAAAAGACGTCGGGAATCCTCGTTGACGGACCAGGAGCCTGGAAGAAAGAAGTTGCTGGCAGGCGACCAGTGAAGAAAGTTCGGTGGATCCAAGCCTGGATCGATGGAAGATGACACCTGAAAGCAGAGGGGACCAAGTTCGAGACTACTAGCCAGTAGTCAGTGGGCACCAGGAGGGCACCGGATGGTAGCCACCTCGACAAGGCGTGTGGGTGACGCTGTGCTCAGAGATCACACGGACCAGGAGGCGTTGTCAGCGACCAGGAAGGAGGATCGAGCTGTCCCACGAAGATAGAAGCTGTCGGCGTCGCTGGACCCAGGATTGGGCAACAAAGCCTTGGCAAATTCAAGCCCACGCGGTGGACCCAAAATGGCGTCTGGAGTGGACCAGGAGGGTCCGGGGTGCCTCTCTTCAAGAAGGAAGCAAGGGCCAGTCTGGAGCAACCAGACCAGCAGCATTGATGTCGTCGGGCGTCGTTCAGAAGGCCACAAGCCAGCCGGCTAGTAGCCAAACAACGCGGTGCACAGCAAACAGCAGAAGGGCCCCACGCAGATCGTGGAGATGCAGGGAGGCTGATCTTGGGTGCTGGAGCTGTGCAGGGTCGGGGCTTCTCGGACCCCAAAGCACTCACCCGTGGAGGACACGGTGGGCTTGCAGTAAAGATGTCGTGCAGTCTTGGCGATCGTCGGTCCCTCGAGGTCTCGTCGCACTCACGGTTCTCAGCTTTGCTGTAGAGGTGAGTAGAGGTCAGAGGTGCCAGGGAAGCCGGGTCTCGTCGAGCTGGGTCGTCGGATTCGTGATGAAGGACTTGCAGCAGACCGCAGTGTTCTTTAGGATGGTGCCCGCTTGATGCAGGGTGACTACTCCTTAGCCACAAGGGAGAATCTTGAGGAAGAAATCTTGAAGTCCTTTCGAAGAAAGTCGTGTCTTGATTCCAAAGATGATCTAATTTGAACAGGGGGCCCGCTCCCATCTTTATACTAAAAAAGGGGGCTGACCCGGTGACTAGGTCCTGCCTATGGGTGGGACTAGGTGGGGGGTGGTTACACCCCTCAGCCATGCCGGACTTCCCCAGGCCAGGGGCTGGTGTGCCCCTGGAACTGGTTCAGACCGGCCTATGCGTAGTGAGCACTGGGGTGCCACTCAGCAGTCACCTTCCTGAAAAGCCCTGCCTACCCAGGATACACAAAACCATGTCTGGGACGGTGCTAGCACCGCCCCTGACAGGAAACCCTTTGTCCAGGCTCCCCTCGCTGGAAGGACTCCCAGCTGCAGGGGGTCAGACTCGTGTCTGTGGTGGCAGCATCCATTTTGTGGAGCTGAGGCTTCAGTTAACTTTAACCGGGGTTCACAGTTACGTACATGTCGTGTCCCTCTAGAAGGGTGGAATGCTAACCCCGTCGCCAGAATTGGCGAGGGGTTAGTATTCCAATTCGTATGACACCTTACTCGACATGTTTTGATAAAGCAATACCAAAGATAGCATTTAACCGCGAGGATTATAATGCACTTAAGAGTATATGGTATGCGATATCATGGAACAGCTATTAGGACTTGGTTCCGCAAGCTGCAGACAGGCTCAGCTCATGCCAGAGCACCATCTCACACGATTCCAAGCACTCTGCCTTCAGGATTGTCAAGGCCTGCCATAGGAGTGACTGATAGGAATTTGTGTGTCCATTTTAGGGTTAGGTATAGGTATACTACACCTACAGCAAAGTGTGGTTACACGACTTTGCCCCAGCTGTCGTGCAGCCAGTTGTGTCAAATTTAGGAGGCCAGCCAGGGGTGGCATAATACATGCTGCAGCCCCTGGCAGCCCTGGGTACACCTATGCCCTGAGTTACAGGGTCTGATAAGGTGGCCCAGTACCAATTGGTAAATGCACCTAGGGTACATGTTGTAATTTAGAAAGAGAACAGCCAGGCTGTGGGTCTGATTGGCAGGCCCACAGCCAGAGAAAGTCGTAAACCAGTGAAACAAAAGCAATAAATCTGGGTGATCATAGGATTGCAGACCCTACTCTCCTACATGACCCCCCCCCAAACTTTGGGACAATAAGCTAACCTTGACCAGGTGAGTCTTCTTGTTCATAGTGGAAATATCTGGAGAGCCCATCGGCATTGCCATGATCAGTACCAGGTCTATGTTCCACTGTAAAGTCCATCCCCTGTAGGGAAATGGACCACCTAAGCAGTTTGGGGTTTTCACCCTTCATCTGATTTAGCCACAAGAGGGGCTTATGGTCGGTCTGAATCTTGAAGTGAGTGCCAAACAAGTATGGCCTCAGCTTCTTCAGGGCCCAAACCACAGCAAAGGGCTATCTCTCAATAGCTGACCAATTCTTCTCTCTGGGGGTCAGCCTTCTGCTTATAAAAGCAATGGGCTGATCTTGACCATCAAAATTCAGTTGAGAAAGAACAGCTCCCACACCCAACTCAGAAGCATCTGTTTGGACAATGAATGGTTTGGAGTAGTCTGGACTCTTAAGGATAGGTGCTGTGCACATGGCCTGCTTTAGGTCATCGAATGCTTTTTGACAGCCTGCTGTCCACTGAACCTTTTTTGGCATTTTCTTACTTGTCAGTTCATTTAATGGTGTCACAATTGAACCATAGTTCCTGACAAACTTTCTGTAGTATCCAGTCAGGCCCAAGAAAGCTCGAACCTGAGTCTGGGTGGTTGGAGGAGCCCAGTCCCTGATTGACTGTATTTTGCTCTCCAGTGGCTGAACCTGGCCTCCACCTACAAGGTGGCCCAGGTATACAACTTGTGTCTGCCCTATCTGGCACTTGGTGGCCTTGATAGTGAGGCCTGCTGCTTGCAGAGCCTCTAACACTTTCCTCAGGTGGACCAGGTGATCCTCCCAGGTGGAGCTAAAGACAGCAATATCATCTAGATATGCTGCACAGAAGTCATCCAGCCCAGTAAGGACTTGATTCACCAACCTTTGGAAGGTGGCAGGTGCATTTTTCAGACCAAAGGGCATTACCACAAATTGATAATGCCCACCAGGGGTTGAAAATGCTGTCTTGGGCTTGGCATCCTCAGCTAACCTGATTTGCCAATACCCAGCTGTTAAGTCAAATGTGCTTAAGTAGTTGGCAGAAGCCAATCTATCTATAAGCTCATCTGCCCTTGGTATTGGGTGGGCATCAGTCTTAGTGACTGCATTGAGACCCCTGTAGTCTACGCAAAACCTCATCTCTCTCTTACCATCTTGGGTGTGAGGCTTTGGCACTAGAACTACTGGACTAGCCCAAGGGCTATCTGAGGGTTCAATGACTCCCAACTCCAACATTTTCTGCACTTCAGTTTTTATGCAGTCTCTAACATGATCAGGCTGCCTGTAGATTTTACTCTTGACTGGCAGGCTGTCACCAGTGTCAACCTCATGGGTGCACCAATTGGTCTGACTGGGTGTCAGAGAGAACATATGTCTGAGAGACTGAAGAACCTGTTTACAGTCTTTCTGTTGATGTTCAGAGAGGCTGCCACAAAAGACAACACCATCTACTGACCCATCATCAGGATTCTGAGTGAGCAGGTCTGGGAGAGGGTCACTCTCTTCCTCCTGTCCCTCATCTATGGCCATGAACAAACTCATGTCCTTCCTGTCGACATATGCTTTGAGCCTGTTGACATGGAGTACCCTGTGGGGACTCCTGGGAGTTCCAAGGTCAACCAGGTAGGTGACCTCTCCCTTTTGCTCAAGAATTGTGTGGGGCCCAGACCATTTGTCTTTGAGTGCTGCTGGGGCCACTGGCTCCAACACCCACACCTTCTGCCCAGGCTGATAAACAGTCAGGACAGCCTTTTGGTCATGCCAAGCTTTTTGAAGTTCTTGACTGGCCTTAAGGTTTTCTGATGCCTTCTCCATATACTCAGCCATCCTGGAGCGGAGACCAAGTACATAGTCCACTATGCTGGTTGCAGGCTTTTTGAGAGGTCTCTCCCATCCTTCCTTCACCAAGCACAGGGGGCCTCTCACAGGATGCCCATACAAAAGTTCAAAAGGGCTGTAGCCAACCCCCTTTTGTGGGACCTCTCTGTAAGGAAACAGAAGGCAGGGAATCAGGACATCCCATCTACGCCTGAGCTTTTCAGGTAGTCCATGAATCATCCCTTTTAGGGTCCTGTTGAACCTTTCAACAAGCCCATTGCATTGTGGATGATAGGGTGTAGTGAATTTGTAATTGACACCACATTCCTTCCACATAGCAGTTAAGTAGCTTGACATGAAGTTTGCACCTCTGTCAGAGACAACCTCCTTAGGGAAGCCCACTCTGGAGAACACTCCAACTAGGGCCCTTGCCACTACAGGTGCTGTAGTGGTCCTAAGTGGAATAGCTTCAGGATACCTGGTGGCATGATCCACTACCACCAGTATAAACTTGTGCCCTGATGCTGTCTGGGGTTCCATTGGACCAACAATGTCAATCCCCACTCTTTCAAAGGGCACCCCCACCACAGGCATTGGTATAAGGGGGGCCTTTGTTGTGCCACCTGACTTACCACTGGCTTGGCAAGTGACACAGGAGCGACAAAACTCCTTGGTATCCTCATTCATGTGAGGCCAGTGAAAGTGTGAGACAAGTCTGTCCCAAGTCTTTGTCTGGCCTAAGTGACCTGCTAAGGGAATCTCATGGGCCAAGGTAAGTAGGAAACCTCTCTGAGACAAGGGTACAACCAGCCTCCTGGTCATGCCAGGCTTGGGGTCTCTTGACTCAGTGTACAGGAGTCCATCTTCCCAGTATACCTTGTGGGTACCTGTGGCGTTCCCAGCAGCCTCAGCAGCAGCCTGCTGTCTGAGGGGTTCAAGAGAAGGGCAGCTTAACTGGTCCTTCCCCAGGTCTTCCCTTGAGGGTCCCCCTGAACCCAAGAATTCAACTTGATCAAGTTCAAACTCTCTGGGCTCAGTTTCCCTCAATTCCTGTAGGTCAGCCTCCTCTGAGACTTGATCCTCAACCTGGGGCAAGGGGGAAGGCACAGCCTTAACCCTGCTGCTCTTTTTCTTGGAAGGTGTCTGATCCATTGTTCCAGGATCCAGCACCTGTTCAGTGGGGCATTTCCTGACCTGTGACCTGGTCACAGCAAACACATGTGCTGGCAAGCCTAACATTTCCATGTGAGTCCTCTGCTCCACTTCTGACCATTGTGATGACTCCAAATCATTGCCCAACAAACAATCCACTGGGAGGTCTGAACTAACTACAACCTTCTTTTGGCCAGTTACCCCTCCCCAGGAGAAAGCTACAATTGCCATACTGTGATTGGTAGTGACATTGCTTGCATTGGTCACCAGGAATTCTGTACCTGGCATGATCTGTCCAGGGTCCACAAAGTTAGGTGTCACCATTGTGACACTGGCACAAGTGTCCCTATAGGCCTGAGCCATTTTTCCATTGATGAAAGGTGTCTGTCTGTATTTGCCCAAAGTATTGGGACTTATGTCAGGGGACATATCCACATCCCCTGTACAAACAAGGACAGCCTGAGTGAGTGTACCAACTAAGTTGTCACACCCCTCAGAACCCAGGGTTAACCCTACTAAACCCTTGGGAGGTGCACTACCACTGCTGACTGTACTAGGGGGCACAGGTGCCTTAGGGGCTGCAGTGGGAGGAGTCTGCCCTCCTCCTTTCTTGGTGCACTCACTAAACCAGTGAGTTTTACTTTTGCAGTATTGGCACCACCTTTTAGATTGGCCTTCTTTCTTCTTTTGGGCAGCCTGACCCCCACCCTCTTTGGGTTGTTGGGGACCTGTCGAAGACTTCTGGTCATTTTGTTCCCCCTTAGAATCTTTACCCTTCTGGTCTGCTTTCTTCTGACCACCTTGATTCTGGCCCTGGTTCTGTTTAACTCTTGTTCTAACCCATCTGTCTGCCTTCTTTCCCAATTCTTGGGGAGAGGTCAGATCTGAGTCAACAAGATGCTGATGCAACAACTGGTTCTGACAATTGTTTAAAATTTGTTCTCTCGTCATCAAATTGTACAATCCTTTGTAATCAGTAACCTTACTGCCCAGCAACCAGCCCTCAAAAGCCTTAGTGGCACAATCTACAAAGTCAGACCAATCTTGAGACTGAGTTTTCTGGGTATCCCTGAACAGCACCCTGTACTGCTCAGTGGTTAGGCCAAACCCTTCAACCAGTGCATTTTTCAAGACTTGGTAATCATTAGCATCCTCCACTCTTGTAGTGAGGAGCTTGTCTCTACCTTTTCCTTCAAAGGAGAGCCACAAGATAGCTGCCCACTGACTTGGGGGAACACCTTGCACAGTGCAGGCCCTCTCCAAAGCAGTAATCCATTTGTGGATGTCATCCCCTTGCTTAAAGGGGGGCACTATCTTACCAAGGTGTTTTGTGTCAAAACTCCTTTCCCTATTGCTAGGTACAATGCTGCCACCAGTGGGGACTACCCCACTTAACTGTTGCTCTCTAGCAAAGGCAAGCCTTTCTTTGGCCAGGGCAAGTTCTTCCCTTTCAATCCTCAGATTGGCTGCCCTTTCTTTAGCTTCATACACTCTCCTCTGAGGGGATGTCATCCCTCTTTGAGAAGAGTTGTGAGAGCCATTGGTTTGAAGGGATCTGCCAGAGCCTCTTGATAGAGATCTGGCTCGTCCATTCCCAATGTTAAGCTGACCTGATAGTGGCCCCAGGGGTCCCCCAGTACCACTGTCATGTTTGCTTAAGTTGGACCTGCTTAGTCTAACGACTTCTACCTGTCCCTTTTCTGCCTCATCTCCAGAGAGATCCCCATCCTCATCCTCCTCCACATCTTCGTTCTCAGTTGAGAGGTGGATGAGGTCAGGGTCACCTCTGGTTCCCTCAAGGGGAGGCATGCCTCCTTCTGGATTAGAAGAGCTAAGAAGGGTCTCAGCTTTTCTGGCATCATAAGTCTCCAAGAGACCAATCAGAAAGGAAGTTGTGGGGTTAGACCCCTGTTTGATCTTCCTGGAGTGACACACCTGTCTCAACTCCTTGAAGCTCAGTACAGTATATCTTGAAGGTATGACCTGTGGAGGGTCAGCTGACACAAGGGGAGACTCAGAGTTTCCTCCTTTGTCCGACATACTGTTTCTAGTGTGGTGTAAGTGATGCACCTACCTACACTATGTGTTTACCTACTGATCCCTTGCTAAGAGTTGCAGCCAAGGTGTGCTAAGCCTTGAGGAGCTGCAACAGCTGGTTCAGTAGAACTCAGAGTATTCTAAGCTTAGTTATATGTACTAACAGTACTTATGTGATCTTTCAACAAGATATTCTTAGGATACGTGTGGTAAAACAACAGCAAGCTCAAATCCCACCGCTGCCACCAATGTGAGAAGGTGGCCTGATATGCAGTGCTCACTATTCTAGTGAACACTATGTATCAGTCCAGCAACCCTTATTGATGATTGGTTGTAAGTCAACCTTATAGACCAGCTATCCTAGTAGCGTGGATACGAGCAGTCTAAGGCTAAAGACTCGAGAGGGCGTGTTAAGCCAGCTGTTATACCACATATACCCCTTGAACACCAAGTGAAAGGACACCACACAAGTGTTATGAAAATAAACAGTTATTTATTAAAGATCACAACAGCCCTGTACTCTTTATGAGGACAGGGTACTAAGCACAAACCAAAACTCTTACAAAAATACTTAAGTTAGCACAGTATATACAAATGCCCGAGGGGCACGGAAAACCATATACTAGAAAAGTGGAATGCGAAATTACTAGCAGGTAAGTAAAGTACTAATAGGCTTTGGAATCGCTAGGACTTGACTATAGAATCGTTAGATTACTTCTAGGAGACCCAGGGGACTCGGGTGCAGTGTGTGCACTCTCACGCGAGATGCGGGACAAAGTCTATGGTAGCTAGAATTTGCAAAGTTAGTGTTCTCGGGCGAACCCGACCTGGTAGGGAGAAAACGAAAGTAGATTCTGACCCTTGGATAGTGAGGCTATGCTGGGGCACCGGAATGCCGAAGTAACCTAGCCCAGGGGCTGCAGCTGCATAGGACTCAAAAGACGTCGGGAATCCTCGTTGACGGACCAGGAGCCTGGAAGAAAGAAGTTGCTGGCAGTGAAGAAAGTTCGGTGGATCCAAGCCTGGATCGATGGAAGATGACACCTGAAAGCAGAGGGGACCAAGTTCGAGACTACTAGCCAGTAGTCAGTGGGCACCAGGAGGGCACCGGATGGTAGCCACCTCGACAAGGCGTGTGGGTGACGCTGTGCTCAGAGATCACACGGACCAGGAGGCGTTGTCGGCGACCAGGAAGGAGGATCGAGCTGTCCCACGAAGATAGAAGCTGTCGGCGTCGCTGGACCCAGGATTGGGCAACAAAGCCTTGGCAAATTCAAGCCCACGCGGTGGACCCAAAATGGCGTCTGGAGTGGACCAGGAGGGTCCGGGGTGCCTCTCTTCAAGAAGGAAGCAAGGGCCAGTCTGGAGCAACCAGACCAGCAGCAGTGATGTCGTCGGGCGTCGTTCAGAAGGCCACAAGCCAGCCGGCTAGTAGCCAAACAACGCGGTGCACAGCAAACAGCAGAAGGGCCCCACGCAGATCGTGGAGATGCAGGGAGGCTGATCTTGGGTGCTGGAGCTGTGCAGGGTCGGGGCTTCTCGGACCCCAAAGCACTCACCCGTGGAGGACACGGTGGGCTTGCAGTAAAGATGTCGTGCAGTCTTGGCGATCGTCGGTCCCTCGAGGTCTCGTCGCACTCACGGTTCTCAGCTTTGCTGTAGAGGTCAGAGGTGCCAGGGAAGCCGGGTCTCGTCGAGCTGGGTCGTCGGATTCGTGATGAAGGACTTGCAGCAGACCGCAGTGTTCTTTAGGATGGTGCCCGCTTGATGCAGGGTGACTACTCCTTAGCCACAAGGGAGAATCTTGAGGAAGAAATCTTGAAGTCCTTTCGAAGAAAGTCGTGTCTTGATTCCAAAGATGATCTAATTTGAACAGGGGGCCCGCTCCCATCTTTATACTAAAAAAGGGGGCTGACCCGGTGACTAGGTCCTGCCTATGGGTGGGACTAGGTGGGGGGTGGTTACACCCCTCAGCCATGCCGGACTTCCCCAGGCCAGGGGCTGGTGTGCCCCTGGAACTGGTTCAGACCGGCCTATGCGTAGTGAGCACTGGGGTGCCACTCAGCAGTCACCTTCCTGAAAAGCCCTGCCTACCCAGGATACACAAAACCATGTCTGGGACGGTGCTAGCACCGCCCCTGACAGGAAACCCTTTGTCCAGGCTCCCCTCGCTGGAAGGACTCCCAGCTGCAGGGGGTCAGACTCGTGTCTGTGGTGGCAGCATCCATTTTGTGGAGCTGAGGCTTCAGTTAACTTTAACCGGGGTTCACAGTTACGTACATGTCGTGTCCCTCTAGAAGGGTGGAATGCTAACCCCGTCGCCAGAATTGGCGAGGGGTTAGTATTCCAATTCGTATGACACCTTACTCGACATGTTTTGATAAAGCAATACCAAAGATAGCATTTAACCGCGAGGATTATAATGCACTTAAGAGTATATGGTATGCGATATCATGGAACAGCTATTAGGACTTGGTTCCGCAAGCTGCAGACAGGCTCAGCTCATGCCAGAGCACCATCTCACACGATTCCAAGCACTCTGCCTTCAGGATTGTCAAGGCCTGCCATAGGAGTGACTGATAGGAATCTGTGTGTCCATTTTAGGGTTAGGTATAGGTATACTACACCTACAGCAAAGTGTGGTTACACGACTTTGCCCCAGCTGTCGTGCAGCCAGTTGTGTCAAATTTAGGAGGCCAGCCAGGGGTGGCATAATACATGCTGCAGCCCCTGGCAGCCCTGGGTACACCTATGCCCTGAGTTACAGGGTCTGATAAGGTGGCCCAGTACCAATTGGTAAATGCACCTAGGGTACATGTCGTAATTTAGAAAGAGAACAGCCAGGCTGTGGGCCTGATTGGCAGGCCCACAGCCAGAGAAAGTCGTAAACCAGTGAAACAAAAGCAAAAAATCTGGGTGATCATAGGATTGCAGACCCTACTCTCCTACAATGATCACGTCAGGATCACGGCAGGCTGCTGTTTCGGACTTATCAAATCTTTAAAAAAATTATTTGACTTCCTCCCCATTGCATCCAGGAAATCGGTCGTGGTCGCATTAATATTCTCCCGACTCGACTACTGCAATGGGTTGATGGCTGGAGTGAAAAAGTCCACACTGAAGAAGTTGCAAAGTGTACAGCACGCAGCTGCAAGATTAGTGTTAAAACTTCCCAGGAAATCCTCAGCCTCAGCAGCATTAAATCGTCTTCACTGGTTGCCCCTGCACAAGAGGATCCTCTTCAAACTTCTACTAACAGTTTTCAAAGCACTAAAAAACATCGGTCCGAAATACCTTGTCAACCGCTTTGTTCACTATGACCCCGTACGAAGTTTGAGATCCTCCGGTGGTAACCTTACCAAGATTCCGAGGTATAAATATAAAACCAGGGGCGGAAAAACTTTCACAGTCCTAGCAGCAAGGGCCTGGAACAACTTGCCTTTAAATCTCAGACTGGTTGAGAGTGAGAGTCTTTTCAGGAAACAACTGAAGACCTGGGTCTATCAGCAATCTGATGCTTATGTTATGGCCGCTATCTAGAGCCTCTATCATCCAATCCCATCCACACACAATTTCTCAGCGCCAAGATGCTCCTTCCGGAGCGATAGGCTGCGCTTAATAAATACTCACAAATACAAATACAAATACACGCGGTGGACTCAAAATGGCATCTGGAGTGGACCAGGAGGGTCCGGGGTGCTCCTCTGTTGGAGGGGAGCAAGGGCCAGTCTGGAGCAACCAGACCAGCATTGGAAGTATCGTCGTTCGTCGTCAGGAGGGCCACAAGCCAGCAGGCAAGTAGCCGGACAACGCGGTGAGCAGCAAAGAGCAGAAGGGCCCCACGCAGATCTCGTGGATGCTGGGGGGCTGGATTTCGGTGCTGGAGCTTCTCAGGGTTAGGGCTTCTCAAACCCCAAAGCACTCACTCGAGGATCCCTCGGCGGTCGTGCTGGGCAACCGTCGTGCAGTCAGAATTATCTAATTTGGGAAGGGGGCCCGCTCCCATCTTTATACTAAGGAAAGGGGCTGGTACGCGACTAGGTCCTGCCCATGGGTGGGACCAGGAAGGGGGGTGGTTACACCCCTCTCCCCTGTCCGGACTTCCCCCAGCTCAGGGGCTGGTGTGCCCCTGGAACTGGTTCAAGCCGGCATATGCACAGTGAGCACCAGGGTGCCACTTGCAGTCACCTTCCTCTAAAGCCCTGCCTACCTGGGATACACAAAACCCTGTCTGGGATGGTGCTAGCACCGCCCCCGACAGGAAACCCTTTGTTCAAGCTCTCCTCGCTGGAAGGACTCCCAGCAGCAGGAGGTCAGACTTGTGTCTGTGGTGGCAGCATCCATTTTGTGATGCTGAGGCTCGAGTTAACTTTAACCGGGGTTCACAGTTACATACATGTCGTGTCCCTCTAGAAGGGTGGAATGCTAACCCCGTCACCAGAATTGGCAAGGGGTTAGTATTCCAATTCGTATGACACCTTACTCGACATGTTTTGATAAAGCGATACCAAAGTTGGCAAATAACCGCGAGGATTATAAGGCACTTAAGAGTATATGGTATGCGTTATCATGGAACAGCTATTAGGACTTGGTTCCGCAAGCTGCAGACGGGCTCAGCTCATGCTAGAGCACCATCTCACATAATTCCAAGCACTCTGCCTTCAGGATTGATAAGGCCTGCCATAGGAGTGACTGATAGGAATACATGTGTCCATTTTTAGGGTTAGATATAGGAATACTATATCTAAAGCAAAGGGTGATTACACCACCTTGCCCCAGCTGTCGTGCAGCCAGTTGTGTCAGATTTGGATGGCCAGCCAGGGGTGGCATAATACATGCTGCAGCCCCTGGTAGGCCCTGGGTACACGTATGCCCTGGGTACCTAAGGTACACTGTACAGGGACTGATAAGGTGACTCAGTATCCAATTAGATTTGTACAAGGTACATGGAATCTATTTTACAGAGAGAGCAGTAGGCCTGGGGCCCTGAATATCAGGGTCCCAGATCAACTAAGTCGAAAAACCAGCAAAACACCAGGCAAAAAGTTGGGGGCAACCATAGTCAGGTATCCACCTTCCTACATAACCCCCCCCCCCCCAAACGAAAGGAGATAAGGCTATCCTTGACCAGGTAAGCCTATATTGCCTGAGTGGCCATATGAGGTGGTACATGCACTGGCATGGTTAACCCCTATATCATGGTCCACTAAGCAACCCCTCACCCTAAGGGTATCTGAGGGTCTCCACCATAGGGAATCTCTACCTGTGGTGTGCTTTGGCAAAGTAAAAGGCTGGTGTGGGAATGGAGTACTGAAGTGAGACTCCACTACTGTTGGGCTCAACTTCCTCCAATCACTATCCACCATATGTGCCTTTCTTTCCAGGACTGAGTTGCTGTGAGCTCTCAGGGTCAACCTCTGGCTACCTAAAGCTGGAGGCTGAGTCCCTCTGTTTGGCTTACTGGAGGGACAGGTCAGGTTTGGGGTTTTTAGGCCTCAGGTTTGGCTGTGCCCAACAGTGTCCAGCTGTGGGAGGTCCCTAGCTAATTTTAAGGGGGTCCCACAGGAGTTTGTTTTATTTTCACTGGGCTAGGACTACTTGCTTCAGTGCCCTTAATCTGCTGATTGGGAAGTTCTTTTGGACAGGGGGCCCTTTTGGGTCCACCACTGGCCTCCCTGACCTCTACAGCCCTGGGCTGACCGAGGCAGGTTAGAGAGGGGCAGGTTACCTGCTCCAGACTGGGTCCCACCTTGGAAGGGTCCACTTACATCAGGGGTTCTGTCAGGCTAGGCCTGACTACCTCTGGGTCAGTTCCTTCACAAGGGGTCAGATCAGTTCCCTGAGGAGGCTGATCCTTTCCTAAAGTCTGATGGGAGGGAGATTTCTCTTCCTCCTCAATGCTCTCTGTCTGAGTGGAGTGATCCATAGTTTCAGGCTTCACAACACTATTATCTGTCTGAGTTTGAGCTGTGGCCATCACAACTCCACCAACCTTTTCAGGAAGGGACTCAGTTTGGGTATGGGCTGTGACCATCACAGCTTTGCCAACCTGTTCAGGAAAGGCATCTTTCTGGGATAGGGCTGTGACTGGCACAGCCCTCCTGACCTGTTCAGGGAGGACATCTTGGACTGGGGCTGTGGCTATCACTGCCCCACTGACCTTACCATGGAGGTTTACCATTTTAAAATGGGTTTCTTGCTCTACCTCAGCCCAGGCTGAGATCTCTAAATCATTCCCCAGTAGGCAATCTACAGGCAAGTTTGGTGACACTGCCACTCTCTTGTGGCCAGTGACACCTCCCCAGCTGAGATTGATCACTGCTATGGGATGATCTCTCTGCACTCCATCAATGTTCACTACCTGGTATGTGGCTCCAGGTATAAGTTGCCTTGAGGGGACTAGGCTCTCAGCCACCATGGTGATGCTAGCCCCTGTGTCTCTGTAGGCCTCAACTTTTGAACCATTGATGAGGGGCTCCTGTCTGTACTTGCCCAAAGTGTTGGGACAAGTTGTGAAGTTGGCAAACCCCATGCCAGTCTCACAGACAAGAGTATCTACGTTTGGGGACCTGGTTAGGCCAGAGTCCCCAGGAACTCCCAAAGTAAATGCACCCAGATTCTTGGGGGCACTCCCACCACCTGGGGGATTACTACTAGTAGTAACAGGAGGCTGGGAAGTTTTACCTGGGGGTATGTTCTCCTTATTGTTGTTGGCCTTTGGGCAACTGCTGTCACTTTTGTAATGGCCTACCTGTTTGCAGGTATGACAATAAGGTTTCTTTTGGGTATTGGAAGGATTTTGGGACCCACCCTTTTCAGAGGAATTTTGGGGCCCTGGGGTTTGATCAGAAGATTTATTCCCACCCTTCTCTTGAGGCTTGGCTGATTCCTTCTTTTGGTCACCACCCTGGTTCTTAGGCCTAACCCTGGTTCTGACCCATTTGTCTGCCCTCTTACCCAATTCTTGTGGAGAGGTCAGATCAGAGTCTACCAGGTGCTGGTGTAATAACTGGTTCTGACAATTATTTAAGACTTGTTCTCTCATAATTAGATTATACAATCCTTTGAAATCAGTAACCTTACTTCCCAGTAGCCAGCCTTCAAAAGCCTTAGTGGCACAATCAACAAAGTCAGCCCAATCCTGAGACTGAGTTTTCTGGGTGTCTCTGAACAGCAACCTGTACTGCTCAGTTGTTAAGCCAAACCCATCAATCAGTGTATTCTTCAGGACTTGGTAATTGTTAGCATCCTCAGCTCTAGTAGTGAGGAGCTTATCTCTACCTTTGCCTTCAAAGGAGAGCCACAAGATAGCTGCCCACTGACTCTGGGGGATGCACTGGGCAGTGCAGGCCCTCTCTTTGGCCAGGGCAAGTTCTTCCCTTTCAATCCTCAGATTGACTTCCCTCATCTTGGCTTCATGCTCTCTCCTCTGAGGGGATGTCATCCCTCTGTGAGAAGAAGCTTGAGAGCCATTGGTTCTAATGGATCTGTTAGAGCCTCTGGATAGAGACCTAACTCGTCCATTACCAATGTTAAGCCTGCCTGAGAGTGGCCCTGGGGGTCCCCCAAGTCCATTCTCATGCCTACTTAAGTTGGTCCTGGTGATTCTACTGACTTCTACCTGACCTTTGTCTGCCTCATCCCTTGACAACTCCTGATCCTCCTCCTCTCCTTCACTAACTGTTCCATTTAGTTGGAGGTCAGGGTCCCCAAGGGTTCCCTCTAAGGGGGGCATATTCCCATCTGGATTAGAAGGGCCTGTATTAGAAGCTCTTCTGGCATCATAAGTCTCTAAGAGACCTATCAGGAAGGGAATGGTAGGGTTAGTACCCTGTTTTAGCTTCCTGGAGGTACACACTTGTCTCATCTCCTGGAAGCTAAGAGCTGCATATCTTATCTGAAAGAAACACGTTAGTGTTAGATTCCTTACCTTAGAATATCCCCAGGCGTCAGTCTGGATCCGGAAACTTTTGCGTAGCAGTACCCCTGCACGTCGGTAGGCGTCGTCTGCAGGCGTCCCCTGCGGCTCCGCATCCGTCGTCGGCGTCGTGCGCCGTGATGACGTCGCTGGAGTATATAGACGCCGCCTCCGCGCGCTGACGTCAGTTCTTCTTTTTTCCGCGCCAGCAAGCGCAGATCCGAAGAGCAGTACTCCGGTCTTTTGACCAACTTTGTATAACTTCTATCTCTTTTTGGTGCCTGGTAGGATGCCCGGTTTCAAGAATTGTGACGGGTGTGACCGTACGATGTCGGTCACGGACTATCACCGACTCTGTCTCCGGTGCCTGGGCCCCGACCACGACGTGGACGCCTGCGTCGACTGCCGGGCTCTCACTAACAAGGCTAGACGGGAGCGGTCCCGCAAGCTGCTTGAGCTCCGGGTGTCGGCCCCGCGTCGGGAGCGGTCTCGGTCCGGCCGGAGGTCCAGGGAGCGTTCGAGGGAGCGGTCGCGGAGCCGCGCCGAGCGCTCCGGAAGTCGTCACCATTCGTCGGGCTCATCAGGTAAGAAACACAAGAAGTCGTGGCGTCGTCATCGTACCCCCGACTCCCCCCGACGCTCGCGCGACGCTGCCGGGGGTTCGGGTGAACCCAACTCCGCGGCTCCGCGAGAGTCGCCGGCGCGGCCTGCCCCATACCCTCCGGTCCCTGGACACGGTGCGACGCCTGAGGAGGTTGAGGCGTTCCTCGTGGCCATGAGGGCGCTCAGTTCTCCGACTGGGCCTACGGCGCCTTCGGGCCCAGTGCTACCGTCTGGAGGCCCTGACGGGTCGGGTGTCCCTGGCTCGACGCCATCGGGTGCTTCGGCCCCGGTGCCGCCGACGGCTCCGACCCGGCGCCGCAAGGGCCTTCGGGGTCGGCGCCGGCTGGCCTACCGGCTGGTTCGGCGCCGATTCCATCTGGGTTACCCTCGGCGCCGCCCCCGCGCGGCGTTGGTTCTCCTGTGCCGGCTTCGGCCGGCGCCGGGGCTCCGGCGCCGGCTCCGGGCGGCGCCGTCCCCATTCCTCCCCCGAATCCGGAGGCAGAGTCGGACCGGCGTCAATCGACGCCGGGCTCGACGCCGATGGGGCCTGTGAACCCCGAGGAGCCGGTCTACATCGTTTACTCCGAGTATGGAGATGATGAAGAATACGGGGAAGGTTGGGAGGGGTCCGAGGACCCTCTGTCATGTGAGTGCCAGTATGACCCGGACTGGACAGGTGATTTGGGGGATGCCAGTGGTCTGGACGACTCTCCTAACCCTGGTTTTATCTCTCCTCTTTCCGTGGAGTCGGTGGAGGGTGCTGCATACTCAGTGGTGCTGATGAGGGCTGCCAAGGCCTTACACCTTGAGCTCCCCGTCGCGGCCGTGAGGCCTAACATCCTCACTGAGGTCTTCAAACCGCAGTCATGCCCACAGGAGCCTCTGCTGCCGTTTAACGAAGCCTTGTCAGATGTTCTGTCTGGCACGTGGTCCAGGCCCGCTTCAGGTTCGCCTGTTGATCGGAACGTGGCCAGGCGCCACCGTCCTTGTCCAGACGACCCCAAATTCCTGTCCGCCCATTCCACCCCCGAGAGTCTGGTGATCCAGGCCTCTACCTCCCAGTCCGCGTTCCCGTCGGCCCCGCCCGATCGGGAATCCAAGAGGCATGACCAGTATGGAAAGAAGGTCTTCTCGTCCCTGAGTCTAGGACTGCGGTCTTGCAACACCGCATGCCTCTTAGGCCGCTACACCCACTCTGTGTGGGACACGGTCGCGGAAGTGCTGCCAGAATGCCCCATGGAGGTGCGGGCGAAGCTCGGCAAGGCTGTGGCTGAGGGCCGAGACGCAGCTAAATATTCCATACGGTGTGGTCTTGATACGACCGACTCGCTGGGCAGAGCTATGTCAACGACGGTGGCGATTCGTCGCCACGCCTGGCTGAGATCCGCCAACTTTTCGGCAGACGTCCAAAATACCTTGATGGACATGCCGTTCGATGGCTGTCGCCTCTTTGGTGACAAGGCGGACCACGCGCTGGAACGCTTTAAGGACTCCAGGGTCACGGCCAAGTCCTTAGGTCTTTCGACCCAGCGCCAGCAAACGGGTTCGTTTCGCTCCTTTCGTGGCCAAGGAAGGGGCGTCCCCACACGTGCTGCCAGCCACGCGCCGCAACAATCCTTTCAACGCGGTGGCGGCCGTGGAAACCGCCGTGGCGGCGGTAGGGGTCAACGGCGGGGTCAGGCCACACCTCCCCCCGCAGCATCTGCCTCCAAGTCCTCCTAGTCCGTGCTTTCGGCCCCATGTGACGCCAGTGGGTGGCAGGGTTCGCCATCACCTCGCTCACTGGCGCACGATAACGTCGGACAGGTGGGTGCTGCAACTCGTCCGAAGGGGCTACTCCCTCCCCTTCGAGACTGCTCCTCCAGCCATGCCACCGCAGAACCACCGTGTGTCGGGGGACCACTTGACACTTCTGCAGGAGGAAGTTACGGCCCTCTTGGCCAAGGGGGCCATCGAGCGCGTTCCTGGGCCAGAAGTAGGGCGTGGTTGCTACTCCCACTACTTTCTGGTACCCAAGAAGGACAAGGGGGGCCTACGTCCTATCTTGGATCTAAGGAAAGTCAACGGCTTCCTCCGAAAGGAGAAGTTCAAGATGTTGACGTTAGCTCAGGTCTTGGCTGCTCTAGACCCGCAAGACTGGATGGTAGCGTTGGACTTGCAGGATGCGTATTTCACCATCCCCGTCCTGCCGGCCCACCGGCGTTACCTGCGGTTCACGGTAGGCCAGGAGCACTTTCAGTTTGTCGTGCTCCCCTTCGGCCTTACCAGCGCCCCACGGGTGTTCACAAAGGTGATGGCGGTGGTCGCAGCCCATCTGCGCAGGTTAGGGGTTTCAGTCTTCCCCTACCTAGACGACTGGTTGTTGAAGGCGGGCTCGCCCCAGACAGTCGTCCACCACCTTCAGATGACGGCAGACCTCTTGCACGACCTGGGGTTCTCCATCAATGTGCCGAAATCACACCTGTGTCCCTCTCAAAAGCTCCTTTTCATCGGAGCGGTTCTGGACTCGGCGCAGTTTCGGGTTTATCCTCCGGAACGGCGGGTCCGGGATATACAGGCTTTGATTCCCATCTTTCAGCCGCTATCCCGGGTTTCGGTCAGGTTGACGCTGCGGCTGCTGGGACTGATGGCTTCCTGCATCCTTCTGGTGCATCACGCCCGGTGGCGGATGCGGGCTCTGCAGTGGGACCTGAAGTTTCAGTGGGCCCAGCATCAGGGCAACTTGTCCGACCACGTCTTGATCTCGGAGGGCGCTGCGAGACAACTGCAGTGGTGGCTTACGGACCGCGATTGGCTCAGAGGCAGATCCCTCTCCCTTCCCCAACCGGAGCACGTTGTCGTGACGGACGCGTCCCTCCAGGGCTGGGGTGGCCACTTGGGAGAGGCGGAGATCAGAGGCATCTGGTCTCCGGCGGAGTCCCGGCTCCATATCAACCTGTTGGAGCTGCGGGCGATTCGTCTAGCACTGAAGGCATTCCTCCCCCTTGTCAACGGGAGTGTGGTGCAGGTGTTCACCGACAACACCACCGCCATGTGGTACTGCAACAAACAAGGCGGAGTGGGGTCGTGGACCCTTTGCCAGGAGGCTCTGCGCCTCTGGCAATGGCTGGAACGTCAGGGCGTGACTCTGACGGTTCAACACCTGGCAGGTTCTCTGAACGCCAGGGCGGACGAACTCAGCCGTCGGTGCTCGATGGATCACGAATGGCGTCTGAACTCGGATGTGGCACGAGGCATCTTTCTGCGATGGGGAGAGCCTTGGTTAGATCTATTCGCCACAGAAGAGAACGCGCAATGTCATCAGTTCTGCGCGTTGGAGTTTCCAAGACGGCACTCGCACGGCGACGCCTTTCGGCGCGAGTGGAGTTGCGGTCTGTTATACGCCTTTCCGCCTATACCACTTCTGCCCAGAGTGCTGAAGAAGATCAGGCATGACCGGGCCCAAGTTATCCTTGTGGCTCCGGACTGGGCTCGAAGGTACTGGTATCCCGAGCTACTCAGCATGTCAGTCGGTCCCCCGATCCGCCTGCCCCTTCAGGAGGACCTTCTGTCGCAGCAGCAGGGGACGGTCCTCCACCCGAACCTGTCCAGTCTCCACCTCCATGCTTGGAGATTGAGCGGCGGCAGTTGAGGCCATTTGACTTGCCTCCTGAGGTCTGTGATGTGATTCTGGCAGCCAGGCGTCCCTCCACTAAGTCGGTATACGCCTGTCGGTGGAACAGATTTGTGGCATGGTGCACAGCAAAGGCTGTGGATCCTCTTTCTGCCCCTCTTTCCGAGGTTCTTCTGTTTCTTCTTTCTCTTGCCCAGCAGGGCTCTGCTCTGGGCACTATCAAGGGCTACCTTTCTGCCCTTTCAGCCTTTCTCAGGCTTCCTGATCAGCCTTCTTTGTTCAAGTCCCCGATTGTAACGAGATTCTTGAAGGGCATCACACACATGTATCCACCTGTTCCGTTTGTGATGCCTCAGTGGGACTTGAACCTGGTTCTTACCTTCCTGATGTGTGCTCCCTTTGAGCCCCTTCATTCTTGTCCTCTTCGTCTCCTGACTTTGAAGACGGCTTTCCTGGTTGCCATCACCTCTGCCAGGAGAGTGAGTGAGCTCCAGGCTCTTTCTGTTCAACCTCCTTTCCTGTCCATTCATCCTGGCAAGGTGGTTCTGAGGACTAGACCTTCTTTCCTGCCCAAAGTAGTTTCTGCTTTTCACATCGGGCAGTCCATCACCCTCCCCTCCTTCTTCCCGCCTCCGCATCCTTCAAAGGATGAAGAGCGGCTCCATCGTCTGGACCCAAAACGTGCGCTTTCATTTTATATGGATCGCACACGCCAGTTCCGGGTGGATGACCAACTGTTTGTTGGCTACGTGGGTGCGAAGAAGGGTCGGGCGGTGTGTAAACGAACCATCTCTCGGTGGGTCGTTCTGTGCATCAAAGCGTGCTACTCTTTGGCTCGGAAGGAGCCTCCTGTTGGGCTGAGGGCCCATTCCACTCGGGCCACGGCTGCTACTACTGCCCTGGGCCGGGGAGTCCCTTTGCAGGACATTTGCCAGGCGGCTACGTGGGCCTCGCTACACACCTTTGCGAGGCACTACTGCCTGGACAGTCAAGTCCGGAGGGATGGCTTCTATGGCCGTTCTGTCCTCCAGGACTTTCTGGTGTAGGAATGTATTGGTTCGCAGACCCACCACCGGGGTGGGTATTGCTGGGGTATCTATTCTAAGGTAAGGAATCTAACACTAACGTGTTTCTTTCAGATGAACAAGTTACTTACCTTCGGTAACGATATATCTGTAAGAAACATTAGTTAGTGTTAGATTCCTTACCGAACCCACCCATCCTCCCCGTTCTCCGAACTGATACCTAGGGTTAAGGACATCCCTTTCAGGGCCCTAGTTTCTCATGGCACCAGTGTTGGTTCTCTCATGGCTCTGCGTTTTCTGGCGCGGAAAAGCTGTGTACAAAGAACTGACGTCAGCGCGCGGAGGCGGCGTCTATATACTCCAGCGACGTCATCACGGCGCACGACGCCGACGACGGACGCGGAGCCGCAGGGGACGCCTGCAGACGACGCCTACCGACGCGCAGGGGTACTGCTACGCAAAAGTTTCCGGATCCAGACTGACGCCTGGGGATATTCTAAGGTAAGGAATCTAACACTAACTAATGTTTCTTACAGATATATCGTTACCGAAGGTAAGTAACTTGTTCGATATGACCTGTGGAGGGTCAACTGACACAAGGGGGGCCTCTGAGTTCCCTCCTTTGTCTGACATGCTTTTCTAGTGAAGTGTAAGTGGTGCACTTACCTACACTATTTGTTTGCCTAATGATCCCTTGCTAAGAGTTGTAGACAGGGTGTGCTAGGCCCTGTTAAACTACAACAGCTGGTTCAGTAGAACTCTGAGTATTCTAAGCTACGTTATATGTACCTGGGTACTTATGTGATCTTCCAAATGATATTCTTAGGATACGTGTGGTAAAACAACAGCAAGCTCAAATCCCAACCGCTGCTCACCAATGTGAGAAGTTGGCCCGATATGCAACGTTCGCTATTCTAGCGACCGCTATGTATCGTTCCAACGACCCTTATGGTGTTTGGTTGTAAGTCAACCTATAGACCAGCTATCCTAGTAGCGTGGATACGAGCAGTCTAAGGCTAAAGACTCGAGAGGGCGTGTTAAGCCAGCTGTTTACCACACATGTACCCCTTGAACACCAAGTGAAAGGACACCACACAAGTGTTATGAAAATAAACAGGATATTTATTAAGATTCACAACAGCCCTGTGCTCTTTATGAGGACAGGGTACTAAGCACAAACCAAATCTCTTAGGAAAATACTTCAAGTGCACGATTAAAACAAGTGTCCGAGGACACGGAAAGTTTAAGGTCTCGGGCGGACCCGATAAGGCAAGTCGGAAGCGAGGGACTCGGGACCCTAGAGTAAAGAGGCTATGCAGGCACCGAAATGCCGAGTTACCTAGCCACGAGGGCTGCGGCTGCACAAGTCTTACAGGCGTCGGGGTCTTCGCTGACGAGCCAGGAGCCGGAAGAAAAGGAGTTGCTGGCCGGCGACCAGTGATGAATAGTTCGTAGTGATCCAAGCCTGGATCAGAGATTGATGATACCTGAAAGCAGAGGGGACCAAGTTCGTACTACTAGCCAGTAGTCAGAGGGTACCAGGAGGGCACCGGTTGGCCGTCACCTCGACCAGGTGAGTGGGCGACGCTAGGCTCTGCAGCCTCACGGACCAGGAGGCGTTGTCGGCGACCACGGTGGAGGTGCGAGCTGTCCCACGAAGGATGATGCTGTCGGCGTCGTTGGGCCCAGGATGGGGCAACAAGCCTTGGCAGATCTCAGGGCCACGTGGTGGGCCTAAGATGGCGTCTTGAGTGGACCAGGAGGGTCCGGGGTGCTTCTCGAAAAGATGGAAGCAAGGGCCGGTCTGGTGCAACCAGACCAGCAGTGTTGATTGTCGGATGTCGTCACAGAAGGGCACAAGCCAGCGGCTAGTGACCAGACAACGTGCTGAGCAGCGAGCAGAAGGGCCCCACGCAGATCGTGGAGATGCTGGGAGACTGCACTTCGGTGCTGGAGCGGCTCAGGGTCGGGGCTTCTCGGACCCCAGAGCACTCACCAGAGAATTGCTTCGATGGTCGTGCTGGTTAAGAGCGTGCAGGTTCTGATGATGGCCGGTCCCTCGAGGTCTCGTCGCACCCACAGATCACAGCTGAGCTGATGACGTGGGTAGAGGTCAGAGGTGCCAGGGAAGCCGGTTCTCGTCGAGCTGGGCCGTCGGATTCCTTGAGGAAGGACTTACAGCAAACCGCAGAGTTCTTAGATGGTGCCCGCTGATGCAGGGTGACTACTCCTTAGTCACAAGGGAGAAATCTTGAGAAGAGTCTTGAATGTCCTTTCGTAGAAAGTAGTTCTTGATTCAAAGATGATCTAATTTGGAAGGGTCCCCGCTCCGGCCTTTATTCTAAAGAAAGGGGTGGGTACATGACTAGGTCCTGCCCTAAGGGTGGGACCAGGAAGGGGGGTAGTTACACCCCTCTCCCCTGCCGGACTTTCCCCAGGCCAGGGCTGGTGCCCCTGGAACTGGTTCTAACCGGCAGATGCGTAGTGAGCACCGGGGTGCCACTCCGCAGTCACCTTCTCGCAAAAGCCCTACCTACCCAGAATACACAAACCCTGGCTAGGACGGTGCGAACACCGCCCTCGACAGGAAACCCTTTGTCCAAGCTCTCCTCGCTGGAAGGACTCCCAGCAGCAGGAGGTCAGACTCGTGTCTGTGGTGGCAGCCTCCATTTTGTGGAGCTGAGGCTTTAGTTAACTTTAACCGGGGTTCACAGTTACGTACATGTCGTGTCCCTCTAGAAGGGCGGAATGCTAACCTCGTCGCCAGAATTGGTGAGGGGGCAGCATCCCGATTCGTATGACACCTTACTCGACATGCCTTGATAACGCGACACCGAAGTTACCGCTGTGGTACGCGTTATCATGGAACAGCCATTGGATCTTGACTCCGCAAGCTGTAACCGGGCTCGGCTCGGGCCAGAATCTAGTTCACACGAGCCCACGCACTCTGCCTTCAGGATTGTTAAGGCCTGCCATAGGAGTGACTGATAGGAACTCGGGTGTCCGTTGTATGGTTAGATATAGAGCTACTATACCTAAAGCAAAGGGTGATTACACGACTTTGCCCCAGCTGTCATGCAGCCAGTTGTGTCAAATTCAGGAGGCCAGCCAGGGGTGGCATAATACATGCTGCAGCCCCTGGTAGGCCCTGGGTACACCTATGCCCTGGTTACCTAAGGTACACTGTACAGGGACTGATAAGGTGACTCAGTATCCAATTAGATATGTACCTAAGGTACATGGAATCCATTTTACAGAGAGAGCAGTAGGCCTGGGGCCCTGAATAGCAGGGTCCCAGGTCAACTAAGTCGAAAAACCAGCAAAACACCAGGCAAAAAGTTGGGGGCAACCATAGTCAGGTATCCACCTTCCTACAGTGGGCGCCGTGATGACGTCGTTGGAGTACTTAGACGCCGTCTCTGCGTCAGTTCTTCTTTTTTCGGCGCCAGCAGCCCAGATCCTGAAAAAGTGGTACCGTAGTAATATTTTGACTAAACTTTTTACGATCCCTTTTGATCATTTTTCTCGAGTCTTCGACTCCGAACGGTGCCGATAGGGATGCCAGGTTTTAAACCCTGTGAGGACTGCGACCGACTGATGTCGGTCACCGACCCTCACCGTCGGTGTCTCCACCGTCTCGGCGTCAACCACGACGACAAGACCTGCTCCGACTGCCGGGCCCTAACTTCGAAAGCTAGGCGGGAGCGGTCCCGCAAGCGGCTCGAACTCCGGCAGTCGGCCCCGCGCCGCGAGATGTCCCGGTCCGAACGGAGGTCGACGGATCGGTCGCGCGGTCGGAGTCATCAGAGCTCCGGGAGTCGAAATCAATCCTCAGGTTCGAAATCGTCAGGTAAGCACAAGAAGTCGAAGAGACGTCATCGCTCTTCTGACTCCCCCGACACTCGCGCGACGCGGCCGGGGGTTCGGGTGACACCGCCCACGCGGCTCTGTCGGAGTCGCGGCCTGCCCCATACCCTCCGATCCCTGGGCAGCACGCGACGCCAGAGGAGATCGAGCGCTTCCTCATGGCCATGAGGTCCCTCACTCCTCCGGCGGGCTCCGTGGCGCCTTCGGGCCCAGCGGACCCTTCTGGGGGCCTTAGCGGGTCGCGTGCTTCGGCCCTGATGCCGTCGGGTGCTTCGGCCCGACGCGCCAGGCGCCTTAGAGCCACTTATGGATCCGGGTCGTCGCCGGTTGACCTCACGACCTCACCGGCGCCGGTCCCCCAGGTGTCACCTCCGGCGCCGTCCTCGGGCGGCGCCGTCCCCGATGACTCCCTCGATCCAGTTCCGGCGTCGAAGCGGCGTCGCTGGGCGCCGCTTTCGACGCCACTTGGGGTGTTTTACTTCAATGAACCGGCCCCTTCATTTGACAACCCTGATTATCAGGGGATGGGTGATGAGGAGTATTGGGAGGGGTCTGAAGACCCTCTGACACGTGAGTGTCAGTCCCAGGAGGACTGGACAGGCGGACTTGGGGATGCCAGTGGTCTGGACACCTCGCTAGACACTGCTTTTGTCTCGCCTCCTACCGTGGCTACGGAGGAGGGGGCAACCTACAGTGTGGTGTTGACGCGGGTGACCAAGGCCTTGGGCCTTGAGCTCCCCGTTCCGGCCGTGAGGACTAACCTCCTCACTGAGGTCCTTAAACCGCAGTCAAGCTCGGCTGAGCCTCTGCTGCCGTTTAATGAGGCCTTGACTGACGTTCTTTTGAGCACTTGGTCCAGGCCCGCTACAGGTTCGCCTGTAGATAGGAACATGGCCAGACGCCACCGCCCGGCCCCGGGCGACCCATGTTTCCTGTCCACCCACCCCACCCCCGAGAGCCTGGTCATCCAGGCCTCAAATTCCCAGACCGCATTCCCGTCTGCTCCGCCGGACAGGGAATCCAAGAGGTATGAGCAGTACGGCAAGAAGGTATTCTCCTCCCTGAGTCTGGGACTACGGTCTTCCAACACCGCATGCCTCTTGGGCCGCTACACCCACTCTCTGTGGGACACGGTCGCGGAAGTGCTGCCAGAGTGCCCGTTGGAGGTACGGGCCAAACTCGGCCAGGCCCTTGTGGAAGGCCGGGATGCAGCACAGTATTCTATCCGGTGTGGGTTGGATACCACCGACTCACTGGGCAGAGCGATGTCAACGACGGTGGCGATTCGTTGCCACGCCTGATTGAGGTCCGCCAACTTTTCGGCCGATGTCCAGAATACACCCATGGACATGCCGTTTGATGGCCGTCGCCTTTTTAGCGACAATACAGACCATGCGCTTGAGCGCTTTAAGGACTCCACGGCTACTGCCAGGTCCTTGGGCCTCTCGGCCCCGCGCCAGCAAACGGGTGCCTTTCGCTCCTTTCGTGACCAAGGAAGGGGCGCCCCCACACATGCTGCCAGCCATGCACCGCAGACTAACATCCAACGCGGTTGGCGGCCGCGGAAACTGCCGTGGCGGCGGTCGGGGACAACGGCGAGGCCAGTCCACACCTTCCCCCGCAGCCACCGCCTCAAAACCCTCCTAGTCCGTGCTTTCAGGCCCATGTGACGCCAGTGGGGAGCAGGGTTCACCATCACCTCCACCACTGGCGCGCTGTCACATCGGACAGGTGGGTGCTGCACATCGTCCGAAGGGGCTAATCCCTCCCCTTCGAGGCGACCCCTCCAGCCATGCCACCGCAATACCACCGCGTATCGGGGGATCATTTGCGACTTCTGCAGGAGGAAGTTACGGCCCTCTTGGCCAAGGGGGCCATCGAGCGCGTTCCTGGGCCAGAAGTAGGGTGTGGTTGCTACTCCCACTACTTTCTGGTGCCCAAGAAGGGCAAAGGGGGCCTACGCCCTATCTTCGATCTACGGAACGTCAACGGCTTCCTCCGGAAGGAGAAGTTCAAAATGCT
The DNA here is from genome assembly GCF_964263255.1 of Lissotriton vulgaris. Classification (NCBI taxonomy): domain Eukaryota; kingdom Metazoa; phylum Chordata; class Amphibia; order Caudata; family Salamandridae; genus Lissotriton; species Lissotriton vulgaris. The sequence goes on along the minus strand of NC_141694.1, from coordinate 1,020,251,970 downwards.
GACACTGGCTCAGGTCCTAGCTGCCCTGGACCCAGGAGACTGGATGGTAGCGTTGGACTTGCAGGACGCTTATTTCCACATCCCCGTCCTGCCGGCCCACTGGCGCTACCTGCGGTTCACGGTAGGCCACGAGCACTTTCAGTTTACCGTGCTCCCCTTCGGCCTTACCAGCGCCCCACGGGTGTTCACGAAGGTGATGGCGGTGGTCGCAGCTCATCTGCGCAGGTTAGGGGTTTCAGTCTTCCCCTACCTCGACGACTGGTTGTTGAAGGCGGGCTCGCCCCAGACAGTCGTCAGCCACCTCCAGACTACGGCAGAACTTCTGCACCAGCTGGGGTTTTCCATCAATGTGCCGAAGTGACACCTGTCCCCCTCTCAGAAGCTCCTATTCATAGGAGCGGTTCTCGACTCGGCGCAGTTTCGGGGTTATCCTCCCAAACAGCGGGTCCGGGATATTCAGGCTCTGATTCCACTCTTTCAGCCTTTATCCCGGGTCTCGGTCAGGTTGACGCTGTTGCTTCTGGGGCTGATGGCCTCCTGCATCCTTCTGGTGCATCACGCCCGGTGGCGGATGCCGGCTCTGCAGTGGGACCTGAAGTTTCAGTGGGCCCAGCATCAGGGCAACCTGTCCGACCATGTCCTGATCTCGGAAGGCACTGTGAGACAGCTGCAGTGGTGGCTCACGGACCGCGATTGGGTCAGCGGCAGATCCCTCTCCCTTCCCCAACCGAAGCATGTGGTTGTGACGGACGCGTCTCTCCAGGGCTGGGGAGGCCACATGGGAGAGGCGGAGATCAGAGGCCTCTGGTCTCTGGCGGAGTCCCGGCTCCATATCAACCTTTTGGAGCTGCGGGCGATTCGTCTAGCACTGAAGGCATTCATCCCCTCTGTCCGGTAGAGTGTAGTGCAGGTGTTCACGGACAACACCACCGCCATATGGTACTGCAACAAACGGGGTGGGGTGGGGTCGTGGACCCTATGCCAGGAGGCTCTGAGCCTCAGGCAGTGGCTGGAACATCAGGGCGTGACCCTGGTGGTTCAACACCTGGCAGGTTCTCTGAACGCCATGGCGGACGAACTCAGCCGCCGGTGCATGATGGATCACGAATGGCGTCTTAACTCAGACGTGGCGCAAGGTCTCTTTTTGCAGTGGGGAGAGCCTTGGTTAGATCTATTCGCCACAGAAGAGAACGCGCAATGTCATCAGTTCTGCGCGTTGGAATTTCCAAGGCGGCACTCGCTCAGCGACACTTTTCGTCACGAGTGGAGTTGCGGTCTGTGGTGTAGGAGAGTGGGGTCTGCAATCCTATGGTCACCCCCGATTTTTGCTTTTTTCTTCAACTGGTTTACGACTTTCCCTGGCTGTGGGCCTGCTAATCAGACCCACAGCCTAGCTGTCTCTCTCTAAATTGACATCCATGTACCCTAGGTGCATATCCAATCGGATACTGAGTCACCTTATCAGTCCCTGTACACTGTACCTTAGGTACCCAGGGCATAGGTGCACTCAGGACCTACCAGGGGCTGCAGCATGTATTATGCCACCCCTGGCTGGCCATCCAAATCTGACACAACTGGCTGATCAATCGGCTGGGGCAAGGTGGTGTAATCACCCTTTGCTTTAGATATAGTATCCCTATATCTAACCCTAAAATGGACACATATCCTCCTATCAGTCACTCCTATGGCAGGCCTTATCAATCCTGAAGGCAGAGTGCTTGGAATTATGTGAGATGGTGCTCTAGCATGAGCTGAGCCTGTCTGCAGCTTTCGGAACCAAGTCCTTTAGCTGTTTCCATGATAACGCTATACCATATACTCTTAAGTGCATTATAATCCTCGCGGTTATTGCTAACTTTGGTATAGCATTATCAAAACATGTCGAGTGAGGTGTCATACGAATTGGAATACTGCCCCCTCGCCAATTCTGGCGACGGGGGTAGCATTCCACCCTTCTAGAGGGACACCACATGTATGTAACTGTGAACCCCGGTTAAAGTTAACTCGAGCCTAAGCATCACAAAATGGATGCTGCCACCACAGACACAAGTCTGACCTCCTGCTGCTGGGAGTCCTTCCAGCGAGGGAGGCTTGGACAAAGGGTTTCCTGCCTTGGGAGGTGCTAGCACCACCCCAGACAGGATTTTGTGTATTGGGTAGGACAGGGCTGAAAGGAATGAGACATGCCTGGGGCACACAAGGTGTCCCTGTGCATACACCGGTCTAAACCAGTTCCTTGGGCTCTCCAGCCCCAGCTCTGGCGCAAGACCGGACAAAGGATAGGGGGTGTAACCAACCCCCTTCCTGATCCCACCCAGAGGAGGGACCTAGTCGTAGTATAGCCCCCTTTAGCCGGATAAAGGTAGGAGCTGGTCCCATTCCAAATTAGATTATCCTGAACAACTTTACAAGAAGAAACTCTGGACTTGACGTTCTGCTCCACAGAAGACTGAAGAATCTCCCTTGTGGGCAAGGAGTGTCCACCCTGCAACTGCAGGCACCATCAAGCGTCCAGCGGCTTCACTTTGTCGTCTTCCCTCGAGGATCCAGACTTCAGAGCCCGACGAGACCCGGATTCCCAGTCCTCTCCGACCTCTACCTACATCTGCAGCTCAACTGAGACCCGTGGGTGCGACGAGACACGTGGGACCGGTCTTCTTGAACGAAACTGCACTTCGCTTCCAGCACAACTTCTGAGGTCACCTCGACGAAGCGCTTTGGTGATTGAGAAGCCCCAGCCCCGAGCAGCTCCTGCACCGAAGACCAGCCCTCCAGCCTCCACGAGATCTGCGTGGGGCCCTTCTGCTTGCCTGCTGCTCGACGCGTTGTCTGGTCACTTGCTGGCTGGCTTGTGGCCTCTTAGACGACGATCCACAAAATCAACACTGCTGGTCTGGTTGCTCCAGACTGGCCCTTGCTTCCTTCCAAAAGAGAGGCATCCCGGACCCTTCTGGTCCACTCCAGATGCCGTTTCCACTCACCGCGTGGGTTACCTTTGCCAAGGCCTGTTGACTCCAAATCCGGATCCGACACCGCCGACAGCGAGAGCCTGCGTGGGACAGCTCGTGCCTCCATCCTGGTCGTCGAAGACACCGCCTGGTCCACGTGGCTGCAGAGACAAGCGTCCACTCTTCACCTGATCGCGACGACAACATCTGGTTCCACTCCTGGTTCCACTTCAGTCACTGGCTAGTGACTTTGAACATTGTCCCCTCTGCTTTCAGGTCTTCAACATCTCCGATCCACCCTTGGATCGCACCGGACATCTTCCTCCTGGTCGCCTGCAGCATCTTTCTTCAAGGCTCCATAGACTTCGACGCGGAAACCCGACACACTTTGACAGCTATGCACCCGCAGCCCGTGGGTGAGGTAACAAGAGCATTTCGGTGCTCAAGGGTAGCTTGACTCTCCTAGTGTGCAGTTCCATTGTCGTTTTAGTCCTATCTAGTCAGGAACGTCCGTACTCACCTTTTTCTTAAATTGTACTGTCCATAGACGTTTGTACGCATCTCGCGTGTGAGTTCACACTCTGCACACGCGTTCCGTGGGCCTCCTATTACCTACCTCAAGTTAGTATAGCGTGGTCCCAGCGATCCTACAACCTCTGGACAGCTCCATTCCTTCTATTGACTTTCACATTCCACTTACTTAGTATATGGTTTGTCGTGCCCGTAGGGCACCATTGTAATTTGTGTAACTTAAAAGTATTTTTCCTAAGAGATTGTCATGTGCTTAGCCCTCTGATCTCATAAAGAGTTCAGAGGTGTATGTTAGTTAATAAATATATTGTTTATTTTCATAACCTGTGTGGTGTCCTTTCATGTGGTATTCAAGGGGTTATATGTGGTAAAACAGCTGGCTTCACATGCCAAAAGAGTTTAGCCTATTAGGATAGCTGGTCTATAAGGTTGACTTACAACCAATCACCATAAGGGTTGTTTGGACTGATACAAGGTGATCACTAGAACTAGTGAGCATCATATATCAGGCCAACTTCTCACATGTTGTACGCCTTTCCGCCTATTCCACTTCTGCCCAGAGTGCTGAAGAAGATCAAATGCGACCGGGCCCAAGTCATCCTTGTGGCTCCGGACTGGGCACAAAGGTACTGGTATCCCGAGCTACTCAGTATGTCAGTCGATCCCCCGGTTTGTCTGCCTCTTCAGGAGGACCTTCTGTTGCAGCAGCAGGGGACGGTCCTCCACCCGAACCTGTCTAGTCTCCACCTCCATGCTTGGAGATTGAGCGGCGACAGTTGAGGCCATTTGACTTGCCTCCTGAGGTCTGTAATGTTGTTCTGGCAGCCAGGCGCGTCCCACCACAAAGTCGGTATACGCCTGCAGGTGGAACAGATTTGTGGCATGGTGCACAGCAAAGGCTGTGGATCCTCTCTCTGCCCCTCTTTCTGAGGTTCTTCTCTTCCTTCTTTCTCATGCCCAGCAGGGCTCTGCTCTGGGCACTATCAAGGGTTACCTTTCTGCCCTTTCAGCCTTTCTAAGGCTGCCTGATCTGTGACCCCCTCCCAGACAGAATTTAGTGCATTGGGCTGGGGTGGGGGCTCTTGCCAACGCCACCAGACTCTTTTAAAAGGCACATTTGGTTCACTCCTTGCATACTTATGTTTGATCTTTGGTGCGAAACTGGACAAAGGACAGGGTAGTATCCTCTCCTCTGTCCAGCCTCTCCTCTGGGAGGGCCCTCAGTGTTGTTTAACCCTTTCCCTAGGGTACTTAAGGGCTCCCTTGTGATTGGGTCCTTAAATTTGTCATGGAACAAGACTCCCCTCTGAAGTTTAGACATTGTTCGACCTTCTGGACACTTGGACTTTGTTGGACTTGGACTGGAACCTAGACTGAATCAAGGAAGACTCTTGCTGCTCCTAGTCTTGCTTTTCTGCAAGTCTTCTTCGTCTTCTGTCTGTGATTCTTCCAGGATCTTCAACAGACTTGTGGGCATCATGGACACCCGAAGTAATCTTTCTTGGAGTGAAGGAGTCATTCCCCTGCATCTGCAGGCACCACAATGAAGCTTATCGCTCAGCTGCTTCTGATGTCCTATGAACTTCGAAAGGCTCAGCAGCACAGGCGGTGGTTCTACAAATCCCTGGAGGCCCAACATGTCCTTGTAGGAGAGTAGGGTCTGCTTCCTATGGTCACCCCCACTTTTTGTTGTGGTACTCTGGTTTTTCGACTTTAGTGTGGCTGTGGGCCTGCTAATCAGACCCACAGCCCAGCTGTTCTCTCTCTAAATTGATACCATGTACTTTAGGTACATACCTAATTGGGAATCGGGTCACCTTTGTGAGCCCTTGTATAGTGTACCATAGATACCCAGGGCATAGGTGCATCCAAGGCCTACCAGGGGCTGCAGTATGAATTATGCCACCCCTGGCTGGCCATCCAAACTGGCACCACAGGCTGATCACTCAGCTTGGGCAAGGTGGTGTAATCACCTCTTGCTTACATATAGTATTCCTATATCTACCCTTATATATAGACACATATATACCTATAAGCCACTCCTATAGCAGGCCTTGACAATCCTGAAGGCAGAGTGCTTGGTTTTATGTGAGGTGGTGCTCTAGCATGAGCTGAGCCCGTCTGCAACTTTCGGAACCATGTCCTTATAGCCGTTCTATGATATAGCCATACCATATACTGTTAAGTGCATTATAATCCTCGCGGTTAATGCTAACTTTGGTTTGGATTTATCAAAACATGTTGTGTAAGGTGTCAAACACTTTGGAATACTACCCCCCGCCAGTCCTTCTAGAGGGAGAAGACATGTAGGTACTGCTTTACCCGGTTAAAGTTAAACAGAGCCTCAGCATCACAAAATGGATGCTGCTGCCACAGACACGAGTCTGACCTCCTGCAGCTGGACGAAACTCCGGCAAGGGAGGCCTGGACAATAGGTTTCCTGTCGAGGGAGGTACTAGCACCTCCCCAGACATCCTGTAGTGGATTGGGGCAGGGTGGGCTCAATGGAAAGATGCTTTTCCAGACACTGCCTGGGGCCCACAAGGTGCTCCATGCATAGCCCGGTTCAAACCAGTTGCTGGGGCACTCCAGCCCCAGCTCTGGCGCGAAACTGGACAAAAAGAAAGGGGTGTAACCACCCCCTTCTCAGGTTCCACCCATAGGTGGGACCTAGCAGGTAATCCAGCCCCTTAGTTTAGTGTAAAGATAGAAGCTGTGTCTAGAGACATTAGATTGTCCTGGAAAGAAACTCTGAAACGAAACTCTTGGACCTTCGATGTTCCATATCGACTGGAAGACTGAAGACCTCTCCCTTGTGGTCAAGGAGTGACCACCCTGTGCAAACAGGCACCACCAGTAACTTGCCAGTTTGCATTGTCGACGCTCCCGCCGGAACCCGAAGACTTAGCGACTCAGGAACTGGACTTCCAGACTTCTCCGACTCCGACCCACATCCACAGCAAAGCTGAGACCCATGGCAGACACGAGAGACGTGGGACCGGACATCCTTGACTACCTGCTCTTTGCTAACTGTGCAGCTTCTGAGACACCCTCGAAGTTGTGCATTGGGGTTTGAGAAGCCCCAGACCCGAGCAGCATTTGCCCCGAAGCTCAGCCCGCCACACTCCACTAGTGCCGCGTGGAGCCTGCGCCTGCATTTCAGCTCACTGCGTCTTCCCGGTTGCTAGCCCGTTGGCTAGTGAGCCCTCCGAAGACTTCTTTGTGAAACTACACCGCTTGCCTGGCTGCTCCGGGCTTGCTCCAGCTTCCCTGCGAAGGAGAAGCTTCCCAGACCTTGCTGGTCTGAACTGAAGCCAATCTTCCCATCCTGCATGGATTGCGTTTGCCAAGGCTTGTTGGGTCCAATCCGGATACCGACACCGCATTCAACAAGATCCTTCATGGGACATCGAATCCAGCTCCCGGTCGTTGTCAACGCCTCCTGGTCCTCGTGGCTGCAGAGACAAGCTTCACCTCCTCACCTGATTGCATCTCGACATCGCCTGGTTCCTTCCTGGTCACTGGCTAGTGACCCAGACCCTGTCCCCTCTGCTTTCAGGTTCTTCACTACTCCGATCCACCCAGACACTTTTTTCCTGGTCGCCTGCAGCACTTTCTTGCAGCTTTCCATAGGAAACAGCGACGAAACCCGACACGAAAGAACACCTATGCACCCGTCTTCCCTGGGTGAGGTAACTCGAGTACTCCGGTTCTCCCGTGGGTGTTGACTCTCGAAGTGTCCTAGTTCAAAGGGGTTTTATCGTAGTCCATCCGGAAGTGTTAAAAATCTACTACTTTGCAACTTTTACGTTCCCATTATAACTCAATGGTAACTCGTGTGTGTGTTTAGACACTGCACACGCCTCCCGTGGGCCTCCTACTTCCAATCCCTTGGTTGTTCAGTGTAGCCCCAGCGATTTCCTAGGCCCTATGCCTATTCACCTTTCCTGAAGTGGTTCTCATACAACTTACTTAGTATATGGTTCGTGAGGCCCCTAGGGCAGAATTGTATTTTGTGCAACTTAAAGTATGCTGATTCAGTAACTTGTACTGTATCTCGATCTCTGACCTCATAAAGAGTTCAGAGGGGTTGTGTTAGTAATAAATACATATATATTTTATATATACCTTGTGTTGCGTCCTTTCATTTGATATTCAAGGAATTATTATTGGTAAAACAGCTGGCTTCACATGCTCTCTAGAATAGTGGACATCATATACCAGGGACCGGGACCGGTCGCGGAGCTGCAGTCATCACAGCTCGGCGAGTCAACACCACTCGTCAGACTCCAAGTCCTCCGGTAAGTCGAGGCACAAGAAGTCGAAGAAGCGACATCGCTCTTCCGACTCCCCCCCGACGCTCGCACGATGCGGCCGGGGGTTCGGGCGGTGTAGGAAGGTGGATATCTGACTATGGTTGCCCCCAACTTTTTGCCTGGTGTTTTGCTGGTTTTCGACTTAGTTGGCCTGGGATCCTGCTATTAAGGACCCCAGGCTTCCTGCTCTCTCTGTAAAATGGACTCCATGTACCTTAGGTACATATCTAATTGGATACTGAGTCACCTTATCAGCCCCTGTACAGTGTACCTTAGGTACCCAGGGCATAGGTGCACCCAAGGACTACCAGGGGCTGCAGCATGTATTTTGCCACCCCTGGCTGGCCATTCAAACTGACACCACAGGCTGATCACTCAGCTTGGGCAAGGTGGTGTAATCACCCCTCGCTAAGATATAGTATACCTATATCTACCCTTATATATAGACACATATATACCTATAAGTCACTCCTATGGCAGGCCGTGACAATCCTGAAGGCAGAGTGCTTGGTTTTATGTGAGAGGGTGTTCGAGCATGAGCTGAGCCTGTCTGCAGCTTTCGGAACTATGTCCTTATAGCTGTTCTATGATATAGCCATACCATTTACTCTTAAGTGCATTATAATCCTCGCGGTTAAATGCTAACTTTGGTTTTGCTTTATCAAAACATGTCATGTAAGGTGTCATACGCTTTGGAATACTACCCCGTCGCCAGTTCTGGCGATGGGGGTAGCATTCAACCCTTCTAGAGGGAGAAGACATGTTGTTCCTGTTAATCCTGGTTAACGTTTACCAGACCCTCAGCATCACAAAATGGATGCTGCTGCCCCAGACACAAGTCTGACCTCCTGCTGCTGGGAATCCTTCCAGCGAGGGAGGCTTGGACAATAGGTTTCCTGTCTTGGGAGGTGCTAGCACCACCCCAGACCGGCCATAGTGTATTGGGGCAGGGAGGGCTGAATGAAATGAGACACTGCATGGGGCACACATGGTGCTCCATGCACAGTCCGGTTGAAATCAGTTGCTGAGGCACTACAGCCCCAGTTCTGGCACAAAACTGGACAAAGGGAAAGGGGTGTCACCACCCCCTTCCCTGGTCCCACCCATAGGAGGGACCTAGCAGGTAATCCAGCCCCTTTAATTCGTATAAGTCTAGAGACTGTACATTTTTCCTGAACTGAAACTTGAAACGAAACTCTGGACCTTCGACATTCTACTGCAACTAGAAGACTGAAGAATCTCCCTTGTGGTCAAGGAGTGACCACCCTGTGCAAACAGGCACCATCCAGCGATCTGCGGTTTGCTTTGTCGACGCTCCCGCCGGAGCCCGAGCACAGAGCCCGACAAGACCTGGACTTTCAGACTTCTTTGACCCCGATCCACAGCCACAGCAAAGCTGAGACCGGTGGAGGCGCCGAGAGATGTGGGACCGGCCATATTGGAAAACTTGCTCATAGCTTCTGAGGCACCCTCGAAGTTGTTTATTGGGGATTGAGAAGCCCTGAGCACCTTCTGCACAGACGCACAGCCCTCCACACTCCACGAGTGCCGCGTGGGGCCTGCTGGTACTTTTGTGCTCGACGCGTCTGTCTGGTTACTTGCCCATTGGCTAGTGGCCTCTGTGACGACGAACCTTTGAATCTACACTGCTGGCCTGGTTGCTCCAGGCTGGTCCCTGCTTCCCTGAAAAGGAGAAGCCCCCCAGACCTTGCTGGTCTTCAACAGAAGCCATCTTTGATTCCTGCGTGGGTTGCCTTTGCCAATGCTTGTTTACTCCAATCCGGAACCCGACACCGCCAACAGCGAGATCCTTCGTGGGACACTCCGTATCCAGCTCCTGGTCGTCGTCGACGCCTTCTGGTCCACGTGGCTGCAGAGACCAGCTTCACACATCACCTGATTGCTTCACAACATCGCCTGGTTCCTTCCTGGTTCCTTCCTGGTCACTGGCTAGTGACCCAGACTCTGTCCCCACTGCTTTCAGGTACTCTTTATCCTCGATCCGCCCTTGGATCCAACCGGACACTTCTCTCCTGGTCGCCTGCAGCATCTTTTCACAGGTCTCCATAGGATTCAGCGACGAAACCCTACACAACTTGACACCTATGCACCCGGCTCCTGTGGGTGAGGTAACGCGAGTACTTCGGTGCTACTGTGGGTATTGACTATCCAAGTGTCCTAGTTTTCAGTAGCTTTCTCCTAGTCCATCCGGAAGTGTGCTAAATCAACTAGTTTCTAACTCTTACGTTCCCATTGTATCCCTATGGTAACTCGCGTGTGTGTTAAGACACTGCACACGCCTCCCGTGGGCCTCCTGCTTCCTAACCTTTGATAGTGCAGTGTAGCCCCAGCGATTCCCTAGGCCCTAGGCCTACTCCTTGTTCGTGATTTGGTTCTTATACCACTATTTTAGTATATGGTTTGCAACGCCTCTAGGGCTCAACTGTATTTTGTGCAACTTATTGTATGATAATTAAGTATCTTGTTATGTGCTTGTGCCTCTGACCTCATAAAGAGTTCAGAGGGGTTGTGTTAGTAATCAATACGTATATATATTATATATAACCTGTGTGGTGTCCTATTATTTGGTATTCAAGGGGTTACATATGGTAAAATAGCTGGCTTCACATACTCTCCGAAGTTTTAGCCTAAGACTGCTTTGTCCATACTACCACTAGGATAGCTGGTCTATAAGGTTGACTTTACAACCATCACCATAAGGGTTGTTTGGACTGATACAGGGTGCCCACTAGAATAGTGGACATCACATATCAGGCCAACTTCTCACATGCGCCTCCTGAACTGCCAGGGTAAAATCTGGCTAAATAGAAAAAGCCGTTCCCTCGAATTGTAGCGGCTTGGTCTCACAGGATTTTTGCAGCGCAGTGTCTCGGTCTCTGAAATTAACACCTTTGATGCTCATGACTAGCTCAGCTTGTCATGAGTCACGGCGCTCATGACGAGCTTAGCTCGTCATAACCGTTGAAACGCATCCACGCTGGGCTAATTCCCCTGTGTGCCAGTGTTCTAAAGAAACGGGTGTGGTCATGATGAGCTGAGCTCGTCATGAGCACCGGGGCGCTGCACGCGCCCCCCCTCCCCCAGCACAGCGGGAGAATATGCCCCGCAGGGAAGGGGTTAAGCAGCCTGGCAATAATGGGGTAGCCGCAGGAGGAGGACGGGGCCCCAGGGAGCAGTGCGCACGCTCCACCACAAGGTGGGGGGAGAGGGAGTCTGCTCCAAAAGTGGTCTTCAGAAGACGCTCCATTTAATCCTCCATCCTGCCTGTATTGGTGGTCTCCGGAATTCCCACTAGGCGAATGTTGTTTCGGCGACTTCGGGCTTCAATGTCCTCATATTTGGCCGAGATTACTTTCAGCAACTTGTCCATATTTGTGACTTGTACCCGCAGATGAGATGTGGTGTCCTCGGTTTTTAGAGCTGCGTTTTTCAGCCTCTTTAATCTGGCCGTCATGTTTATCCATCTTGTGAACCAAGAAGTCTAGGCGGTTGTTCATAGTGTCCATTTTCCCGGACAAGTCTGTCAGGCTGTGCTGGACAGCTAGTAGGAAAGTTTTGACGTCCTCTCCATGTGCCGATGAGGAGGACTGACTGGGATTAACATCCGGAGATTCGGAATCCATTGAAGCAGAGCACATTGCAGCCTTCTTGGTCTCAAATGTCAGCCGAGGCTGACAGTGATCGGTTTTCCCCAAGGCGCTGTGATTATGGTGCAAAACACTAGTGTACGTCGCAAATGCCGCCAACCAGGATCGTCCAGAGAGTCTTCCTTCCGTTCATGGGCATAAGCGTGTAGGTAGCAGCCCAGAGGTGCAGGGGTTAAACCCGTAATTGGCACCAGCAGAGTGAGGCGGCAGGCAGTGAGCAGCTAGGGAACCAGGGAGGGACCAGTAGCTGGGAGCCGCAGGGAGCCGCAGCGGCAGTACGGAGATGTAGGCAGGGACCCTACAGAAAAGTTATGTGCAAGGAGATCAATGGGGGGAGGGTTCTCCTGTAGTCACCACCCCAGTCCTCCCAGACGACAGCAGATCCAGCCAGCCCAGCCACGTGGTGTGTCTCATAAGCAGTACCCGGACACAGCAGCCTGCACCCGCAACAAATCCCCTGACGCGGCAAACAAGTAGTTGTAATCCATCCAATGAAACTCACTTCTTAGTAATCAAATCAGGGCAGTGGGGGCCACACAGCGCCTACACTATGCTACAACAGTCAACACGTGCCCCTAAGAGCAGCAGAGGCAGACGTGACGGTCTACAGCTGCCGGGGCATCCCGATTACAAATACCTGCGGGGGGGGGGGGGGCTACGCCGGGAGGCTACAGCGCGACAGCCCCCATGTGAAGTGCGAGGGGCGAGTCGAGCAGTCAGCTGCCTCCGCTGCTCGCCGGCAATGATGGCGGTCCGCGGGGATGCGAGGCCCACAGCAGGAGAAAAGAAGCCCGAACGGGCACGAGGAGGCTTTTCCCAAGAACATCAGCTCAGTTTTAGCCCCATGAAGTTTTAAATACGAGCCTTCCATCCATGCGGACACCCTTTCCAGACAGCCGGTAGTGTTTTTCACTGTATTACAGTATGTGTTCAAAAATGCTTAACACACTGCCTCTGAGATAAGCCTGCTCATGCCAAGCTACCACGGGGTGAGCAGGGGTTATCCAGGAGTAATCATCCCCTTTCCCTGACTAGAAGCAAGGGTCCCTATTTGGCCAAAGGTACCTACCTCTGCTATTTAGAGACCCCCAGTTCTAACAGACCCCATGTCAAGAAGCTCTCAGTCTCTGGATATGGCTGGAACATCAGGGCATATGTCTGGTGGTTCAACACCTGGCAGGTTCACTGAACACCAGGGTGGACGAACTCAGCCTCAGGTGCATTATGGATCACTAATGGCCTTTTCACTCGGAGGTGGTACAAAGTCTCTTTTGGCAGTGGGGAGAGCCTTGGTTAGATCTATTCACCACCGAAGAGAACGCGCAATGTCAGGAATTCTGCGTATTGTAATTTCCAGGACGGCACTTGCTAAGCGACGTTTTTCATCGTGAGTGGAGTTGTGGTCTTCTCTATGCCTTTCCACCTATACCACTTCTGCCCAGAGTGCTGAAGAAGATCAAACACGACCGTGCCCAACTCATTCTTGTGGCTCCGGATTCGGCACGAAGAGTCTGGTATCCTGAGTTGTTACACATGGCCATCGATCCTCCGATCAGACTGCCTCTTCAGGAGGATCTTCTGTCGCAGCAGCAGGGGATGATCCTCCACCCAAACCTGCCCAGCCTCCACCTCTTTGTGTGGATATTGAGCAGCGACAGTTGACAACCTTTGATCTTTCTCCCAAAGTCTGTGATGTTATCTTTGCAGCCAGGTGTCCCTCCACTAAGATGATATACGCCTGCAGATGGAACACATTTGTGGCATGGTGCGCAGCAAAGGCTATGGACCCCCTTTCTGCTCCTATTTCTGAGGTTCTCTTGTTCCTCCTTTGTTTGTCCCAGCAGGGCTCTGCTCTGGGCACTCTTAAGAGCTATTTCTCAGCCATTTTAGCCTTTCTTCGGCTTCCAGATCAGCCTTCTCTTTTCGAGCCCCCTGTTGTAAGTATTTTTCTTTAGGGCATTACTCATCATTTTCCTCCTGTTCCCTGCGTAATGCCTCAGTGGGACTTGAACTTGGTTCTTACTTCTCTAATGTGTGCTCCCTTTGAGCCGCTACATAACTGTCCTATCAGACTTCTCACTTTCAAGACTGCCTTTCTGGTTGCCCTCACTTCAGCTCGCAGGTTGATTGACCTCTAGGCTCTTTCTTCGAAACCTCCTTTTCTGGCGGTTCATCCGTACAAGGTTGTACTTCGAACTCGACCCTCCTTTCTTCCTTAAGTGGTTACTTCTTTCCAGAGTGGTCAAACCATCACTTTGCCCATCTTCTTTCCACCTCCGCATCCTTCTAGGGAGGAAGAGAGGCTCCACCGTCTGGATCCAAAACGTGCGCTTTTATTTTATTTGGATCGCTCCAAGTAATTACGGATGGATGACCAGCTCTTTGTTGGCTATGTGGGCGCCAAAAAGGTCAGGCTGTGCACAAACAGATCATCTCTAGGTGAGTCATTTTGTGCATTGAAGCTTGCTACTCTTTGGCAAAGAAGGAGCCTCCAGTGGGAATGCGCGCCCATCCCACCAGGGCGACAGCAGCTACCAATGCTTTGGGACGGGGATTCCCCCTCAATGACATCTGTCAGGCAGCTACGTGGGCATCTCTGCGCTCATTCACAAAACACTACTGCCTGGCAGCCAAGTCCGGAGAGACGGCTTCTTTGGCCGTTCTGTTCTCCAGGACTTTCTGGTTTGAACTTGGTTTGCAGACCCACCTCCGGGGTTGGTATTGTTGCTGTATCTATTCTAAAGGTAAGAAATCTATAACTTATTGTCTCTTTCAGATGAACAAGTTACTTGCCTTCGGTAACAATATATCTGTTTAAGACATAGATTAGTTATAGATTCCTTACCGCACCATCCATCCTCCCCGTTCTGCGAACTAACCTCCTGGATCAGGGAATCCTTTTCAGGGCCCTAGTTTTGTGTACCAGTGGTCAGTGACTTGCATGGCTCTGCGCTTCTGGTGTGGAATGTCGTGTAAAAGAATTGATGTTAGCGCGCGAGGGCGGTGTCTAAGTAGCTACCGCAATGTCATATCGGTGACCACAACGCAAAAGACAAATGCAGATCCGACTGATGCCACCTTTCGACGCACAGGGGTACTGCTGACGAAAAAAAATCTGGATCCAGTCTGACGCCTGGGGGTAATTCTAAAGGTAAGGAATCCTTAACTAATCTATGTCTCTTACAGATATATCATTACCGAAGGTAAGTAACTTGTTCTTCACAGCCGTACATAAGCTGTTTTCTGTTGCGGTGTATTACCGCCATCGATTGGCCTTCATCGATTTCATAGTTCTTCCCATTAACCTCAGCATTCCGGTTACGATTTTCTCATGACATCACCATAATTTCACAATTAACAATAACCATTGTTATTTAAAGGAGTACTGGCTTTTAATATTCTGTTAACAGTTTTCGGACCTTATTATCTGTTGATGTTTCCTGGTGTGATAGCGCAATCAGATTCACACGGTTTAAGCTACACAGAAACAAAAACCCTTCATCAGTGTGGTACCCTGTTTAAGGACACTTTGCTTTATCTCTCATCATTTCGGGCGATTTTTGAGTCTGGTGTCTCTCAAAATTATTTTCAACATGAGTCCATAACACACTCAAAACTCTCCATGGCACTACTTTTGCAGATTATTAAATTTGTGCATGCTTCTATCCTACTTGTGCCCATAGTTCTATTACCCCAGCCTTTATAACTCATAATGTTGGGTTACATATATAGTATTTAATTTAAATGCTCTGTTTCACAGCCTCACCTAGGCTGTTTGATGCTGCTGTGTATTTAAAAGGTAGGTCCACATAAAATTACGTTTTTCTATTAACCTCTGCAAACCACATGCATCCACTCCACTCTAAACCAAAACACATGGGGAAAGGCATTGTCATATATAATGCCAATATCTCTATTTCTTGCGAATGCAAGACCCATTGCATTGCAAATCTTTGTTTTACTTGGTGCCTCCTTTAAAGAGAGGGAAACTACTAGAGGCTTCTTCTCACAGACGTTTATGGTATTTCCTGTCTGTCTCCCCTGGTCCACGTCTGTCTGCAGGCACAGAAGGCTAGTATGAAGTTCTTTGTATGAGAGCAGAGCACAGGACTTTGACATGCAAGTGGGGCTGTTCACAGCTTTGTGCCCCCACCCTGCCTGTGATGGTCTATCCAGGCATACCTAGTCCCTCTATTGTGTGGCTGTCTGGGAGAAATACAAAGGCCAAATGTCAACTACAGTCTGTCATGTGACCCAGGCACAGTCTGCAGGCACCAAATGTTTAAGACCAGAAAATGTTAACTTTGTTGAAGTGGCATTTCCAGAATTGTGGCTTAAAATATAACTTTTATCACTATAGAGGAATTTAAATTACAATTCCTCAGATACCAAACATGTTTTTTCTACCTGCTTCCAATCAAAAATAACCACTTATTCAATGTAATAAGGTAACCAAATGTTATCCTATGGGAAAGGTAGGCCTTACAGTAGTGAAAAGCTCAATTTGTGTGTGTTTCACTACCAAGACACGTAAACTTAAAAATGCACTTTACAATTTTTTTAATTAAAATATAGCCTGCCATATGAACTGTCTAGGGCCTACTTGAGGGGTGACTTATGTGTATTAAAAAGGAGTTTTAGGCCTGCCAAAGGAGTTATTTTGCAAAGTCAAACTGGGAGTTTGAAACTGCAACTGCTTGGTAGGTGGTTCTATAGGGTCTGGCGCTCCTGGGCGATACGATGGTAAGTATACTCTAGTAATGAGCGAGGATTGCAGTGCATAAGGGTAGGGAGAGCCACCCTCCTCCCCAACATGTAGATATCCTCTTGTATAACAGAACAACAGTCCCCTGCACACTATAACAGTGTATCAATGATATCAATAAAAGTGTGACAAGAGCTTGAGTCTTTAATGCAACACGCGCTTCAGTTTATTCACAACAGCCTTAGCCAACAAGTGTTTTGCCGTACATTACAGCTGGGTGCAGCCACTTCTTCAGGGCTAAGAAACAAACAATAGTACAGAATTGGGAATAAAAGGTATGCAACAATAGCATTCAGTGTCAGTTTCCCATTGTGACAGACTAACTTTGAAGGATCGGCTCATGTTGCCTACTCAAGTCTGTGGAAACCAATGCTGTTTAAATGTGTCACCTCGGTTGTTTAGTGACAAACTAGTGTATTTTAAGAAAAAATATAATAACACTCTTAGATAAAATAAACTTGTCTGGAGTGAAGGCATGCTTATCCCTTGTGAGTCCAGTTGTGACATATGAACCTAAACAGTCAACAGTGAGTTTGCTAAAATGAATTTAACATAACGTCACCCTCTTAATGTTGCCTGGTACCTGAAAGTATGTAATAAAACACAAAATAGCTATACTCAATGCATGAATATCCTAGGGGAAAAGAGACGGGTGAAAAAGAAAGATAAATAATGCTAAGTATACAAGCCCTGTAAAAGCAAGTTTATCGTGTTACGGTGACCAAATCTGACCAGGAAACCAACCTTAGATCCAGTTGTGTTTCCGTCCCGAATGGGATTCAATAGGGTCCAATGTTAGACACACGGTTAAGAGTGCACAGATCTTGTATCCAGAAATAATCCCTCCTATTCACAATATATGTATCCTGGCTGTGTTTCCCAGTGAGGAGTCCCTGAGGATAGGTAAATAAAGAAAAATGGCCTAATTACATATAAGAATACACCCATAGGAAAAATGGCAGGGACATATTCATATACATTGAGAATATGGTAAATGCGGTCCCACTTACCTTAATCAAGGATTTAGTAATAGTGCAATTTTGTTCAGGCATGAATAAATGAAATCCGTGGTGCATTGCACCCACTCGATGCAGGTTGTGTTAAAGTAAGTATTGACAGCCTTATTCTTGCCAGTATTAATACGAGACCTTTGCCTAATAAAAAGGATCAAGGGAAAGTGTGTCAAGCTAGTAGACAGACCCTGCGGTGAGTATTTTAAAGATGTCCCCAAATGCAGATGCTTGTATCTGGCGTAATTGGCACTGTACCGCTAATTGCAGGAGAACATTCAGTTAGTTATGGGCGCTTACCTCTGTGATGAACAGAGCTCCTTCCGGCGTGTACGCTCGAGACCTAGTGGCGCGTAGGAGAACACACGTTTATATAGGCCTGGGAGCGGAAACAGTTATAGGACTGTACCTGCTCCAAAGACGTCAGCCATCTTGGAATTGTAAATTCAGTACCCCGCTTATCAATTGAGGTTGAAAGTGAGCAGTTCAGACGCCCCCGAGGTGTGTTGATGTAGAGCTCAATGGTTGTGGGTGTATTGAACAGCATTGTGCTCGATGGTGCACAACAGAGACTGTGGATCCCCTTTCTGCCCCTCTTTCTGAGGTTCTCTTGTTTCTTCTTTCTTTAGACCAGCAGGGCTTTGCTCTGGGCACTATCAAGGGCTATACTTCGGCCATCTCTGCCTTCCTTCGGCTTCCAGATCAGCGCTCCCTTTTCAAGTCCCCGGTTGTAATTTGTTTCTTGAAAGTCATAACTCATCGCTTTCCTCCTACTCCCTTCATTATGCTTTAGTGGGACTTGAACCTGGTTTTAACTTATTCAATGTGCGCTCCCTTTGAGCCGCTTCACAACAGTCCTTTGAGACTCTTGACTCTCAAAACTGCATTCCTGGTGGCCATCACCTCTGCCAGACGAGTGAGTGAGCTCCAGGTGCCTCCTTTTAAGCCTCCTTTTCTCTCTGTCCATCCGGACAAAGTTGTCCTCAGGACCCATCCTTCTTTCCTGCCCGAGGTTGTCACTGCCTTCCACATCGGGCAGACTATCACTTTGCCCACCTTCTTCCCACCTCTGCATCCTTCGAAAGAGTAGGAGAGGCTCCACCGTCTGGACCCAAAATGTGTGCTTTCCTTTTATTTGGATTGCAACAAACAGTTCCAGGTGGACAACCAGCTCTTTGTTGGGTACGTGGGCTCAAAGAAAGGTCGGGCTGTACACAAGCGGACTATATCCCGATGGGTCGTCTTGTGTATCTGGTAAAGAAGGAGCCTCCAGTGGGGCTGCACGCCCATTCCACCAGGGTGACAGCAGCAACTACTGCTTTGGGATGTGGAGTTCCTCTGAATGACATTTGTCAGGCATCTATGTGGGCTTTGGTGCACACTTTTACCAAACACTACTGCCATGACAGTCAAGTCCTAAGAGACTGCTTCTTTGGCCGTTCTGTTCTCCACGACTTTCTGGTGTGATCTTTGTTCACAGACCCACCACCGGTGTTAGTATTGCTGGGGTACCTATTCTAAGCTAAGGAATCTATAACTATAACTAACTGTTTCTTTCAGATGAACAAGTTACTTACCTTCGGTAACGATATATCTGTTAGAAACATTAGCTAGTTATAGATTCCTTACCGCCCCACCCATCCTCCCCTTTCTGCGAACTTATATCTAGGGTTAAGGACATCCTTTCAGGGCCCTAGTTTTGTGCACCAGTGGTCAGCGTCTTGCATGGCTCTGCCTTTCTGGCATGGAAAGTCATGCACAGAACTGACGTCAGCGCGCGAGGGCGGCGTCTAAGGAGCTGCCGCAATGTCATCTTGGCGACCACAACGCCAAAGACGGACGCAGAGCCGACCGATGCCACCTTCCGACGCGCAGAGGTACTGCTTATGGAAAAACTTTACTGATCCAGTCTGACTCCTGGGTGTAATTCTAAGGTAAGGAATCTATAACGAACTAATGTTTCTTACAGATATATTGTTACCGAAGGTAAGTAACTTGTTCTGTAGGTTGAATTGATATTCCTAGGGCAGTATTTCTTTAACAGAGACACAATATTTCTGATATTGTATTAATGATGGGCTTTATCTCTACTTTGTCTCAAAGTTGTGAATTGAATTTAGTTGTTAAAAATTATTTCGTATACACATTTAAGATTCCAACTTAAAACATGTTTTTAATGAGGTGCATGTTTTTAAAGCAATGCAGTACTATTGCACTGTCAGCACTGTTGAAAATTAGGTCATATGTTATTACCTTAGTGTCCATGTTGATGTGCCATGTTATGAAGGCCACTACATTGATTGTTTGTTACATCTTTAAACAACATATTTAATATATTTTGTCTGTAAATCAACATTTTAAATATAGTTTACTACTGCATCAAGAAAACTACCCTACTAAGCACATTTTTATTACAAATTTTATTGGCAACCATCACCATTATATTTTAAAATGTATTTAATTCTTTGTAGAGTAATTTAGACTAACTCTTAATTATAATTGAATAGTAACAGTTAATGAAGTATCCCTCACCTTAGTGTATAGTTCTCATTAAATTAAGCCCCTTAGCCTAAATGAATTGCGTTCAATCAAACAAGTAGCCACTATTTAGGCTTTTGTGATCTTTATATGCCTTTCCAAATTTAATTTTCTTTTAATTGCAGTAACACTGTTTTTTGGCTCTCATGAAAATAGCTTCTACCCAAGCTGGCGGCTTAAAGCATAGTGCCTAATATACAAACAATTCACTAACTTTCTCGCCCAGGAACTTAAGTCCTAATTTGATCTAAACAAAGGGTCAGTGTGCTCATCTGGCCCGTTATAGGCTTATGTAAAGACTGTGCTAATGGGAATAGACAGCTCCTATTTTAGAGGTAAATGGGGGGAGAAATACTGGCAGATAACGAATTCCGGTCCAGGGAAGACATGGCTTGGCAGTTCGGGCTGGACTGTTCCCATAAGGCACAGGGTCAGACTGATTTGCATATAGCCATGTCTGAACTGGGGTGGCAGAGTGGGCTAAAGAACGGTGATGGATTAAACCCAGATCTGTTGACTGGGTGTGAGTGTTTGATTGATTCAGATGCTCCGTCCATCACCACCCCCTTTTGTACCGCTTTTGGCCGCCATAAGTGTGGCAGGGTATGCTCGAACGTGAGTCCCTTGCTCGCGAATGGGTTACCAGAGCCCTTGACTCTCTTATTCCAATGACCTCGAGCAACTGCGGACTACGGGACCCTAGTCCTTGGTATGATGGATCCTTGCGTGCGTTGAAAAGCTCTTGCAGACGCGCAGAGAGAGAATGGCGGAAAACGTATGACATCAGTAAAAAAGCCATGTATTCGGCTACCGTCAAATCCTACCATCGCGCTGTCTGCAGAGCTTGGGCGGCATTTTACGCCCTTGAATTTCGCAACAGCACGAACCCATCAAAAACCATTTTTAAAGCCCTCAAGGACCTCGTGGCTAAAAAGGCTTCTGCGGGTGCCATTGGTTCCAACGCGCATTGCGAAATGCTGGCGGCTTTCTTCCTGGAAAAGGTCCATACCATCTATAGAGCCTTTCCTACGGCCATGCCCTCTGGTGAAGGGTTTCAATGCCCTCCAAGGCAGGTTGTCTTAGATTCTCTTCCCTGGCTTACACCGGAAAGTTTCAAAACACTGGCCCTTCAAGTTAAGTCTGGGTCTCCGGTAGATCCGTTAAAGCCTGCGGTGTTTAGAGACTTGGCATCTCCTAATTTTTCACCAGTCTGCTCTTTGATTAACATCTCGCTCACAACAGGTCTGGTACCTTTGAAGTGGAAACAGGCAGTGGTAATGTCCATTCTGAAGAAGCCGTCTCTCGATACCAGCAAACCGGAGAGTTATCGGCCGATATCGCTCCTTCCTTGGCCGGCTAAAGTCGCGGAGGCGCATGTTAATATCGCCCTCACAGACCATCTTTCGCGCACTAACTTCCTAGATGACACGCAGAACTGATTCCGGGCTGGCCACAGCACGGAGACAGCCCTCCTATTCATGGTGGAGCATCTTCGTGCTGTGTTAGATGCGGGTCAAACGGCGGCGCTTGTTCTATTAGATCTGAGCGCCGCCTTTGACACAGTCTCGCACGGGATTCTTCTGCAGCGCCTGGAGGAAGCGGGCGTGGTTGGTTCCGCTCTTCAGTGGTTCCGCTCTTTCCTTGCTGACCGATCTTTTTGCGTGGCTGTCCCGCCCTATCAGTCCAAATCACATCCCCTGGCTCTTGGAGTCCCGCAAGGATCCTCGCTGAGTCCCACATTGTTCAATCTTTACGTGAGGTCGCTGGCTGAGGTCGTCAAGCAGTGGGGTATGACCATGGTGTCATACGCTGACGACACTCAGCTAGCGGTCACGATCAGCGGGGATTCTGGGTTGGAGGCCCCAAGATTCCAGGATGGACTACGGGCGGTTGCCAGTTGGATGACTTCCAACTGTCTCCAACTAAACGCCAAAAAGACGGAAATTATGGTCTTCGGCAAACAAGCGGAACTCTGGGGCGATGCATGGTGGCCCTCGGAGCTAGGCCCCACTCCTACTCCGGTTTCGGAGATAAAAAACTTAGGGGTGTGGTTAGATCCCACCCTTAGCTTTGTCTTCCACACCAAACGCACTGCGGCCTGCTGCTTTGGCATCCTGCGTAGCATGAGACCTGTACTTAAATTCTTTGATGCCTCGACTAGACAGCTCGTGGTACAGGCGACGGTGATGTCTCGGCTTGATTATGCCAGCTCCCTTTTGATACGGTTAAATCAGGCCGAACTCACTCATCTTCAACGCGTGCAAAATGCAGCTGCCAGAGAAGTTGTAGGCTTACCCAGGTTCTGCTCCGTCTCTAACACCTTGCGCTCTCTTCACTGGCTACCGATTAGGCAGAGGATCCAGTTCAAAGTGCTTTGTATGTCCCACAAGATCCTTAAAGGTTCCCCTGCTCTGATTCTTCAGAACCTGTTGTCTCCCTACATCCCTTGTCGCTCACTACGCTCATCGGACCTTGAACTAGCAGTAGTTCCACGGTTCAAGCGAAGTCGGGCTGGGGGACGTTCTTTTCGTGTACGTGCTGCTGTCCTGTGGAATGCCCTACCATTCGAAATACATACCCTTGCTGATTTGTTTTTATTCCGCAGGGCTGTCAAGACTTTCCTGTTCCCTTAGTCCATTCCTTTTTATCAGCCCTCTCTTTTAAGTTGTGTTACGTTGCTTCTTTGTCAGGCGCCGGGACGCTCCTTTGCTGGAGCAGCTGTGCGCATAATAAATGCTCGTAACATAACATAACATAACATAACTTTGCCACTGGATTCAAGCAAGCCGGGCTGAAGACGGCTGGAATGCCAGAAACCGGTCCTCGGAAGCTTGTTTCCGGTCCAGGGAAGACATGGCTTGGCAGTTCGGGCTGGACTGTTCCCATGAGGCACAGGGTCCGACTGATTTGCATATAGCCATGTCTGAACTTGGGTGGCAGAGTGGGCTAAAGAACGGTGATGGATTAAACCCAGATCTGTTGACTGGGTGTGAGTGTTTGATTGATTCAGATGCTCCGTCCATCACCACCCCCTTTTGTATCGCATCTGGCCCGTTATAGGCTTATGTAAAGACTGTGCTAATGGGAATAGACAGCTCCTATTTAAGAGGTAAATAGGGGGAGAAATACTGGCAGATAACGAATCCAGAAGACCGTATTATGGCCCTAGAGGGTAACAACCAAGGTCATCAAACTGAGCAGGTACAACACTGCCTGGCCCTAGACAAGGCATCTATCTGACAGCTGTCTTGAAGAGGATCACCAGGGTTGGACTGTGCACTGCCAGGACAAGACCTAGCCATCGGTTCACAGGCTAGATTAGTGTGACATTTGAGCTAAACAAAAGGTCACCAGTTAAACATGCAATCAAGCATTCAGCGCAGGACCACAACTACTTTGAATTTGGTGAGTCTCATCTAAGGTGGCATGGTAGGCAAAAATTGATGGGTTGGAATGCTACTCGGTGACTTCCAGTGGTTAGACTATTTGCAGGAACCCACCCATCACTTTTTGGTTATTTGGTATAGCTCCCTAAGTGCCAAGGGTATGTCCAGACTTAGTAACGTTACACACTATGCCACTGGAACCAAGCTGCACCCAACAGAAGAGGCCGAACTAGGCTGAAACGGTTCTTGGGTTTCATGTGTTCCCGGATGACCTGGCTTGGCAGTTGAGGCTGGAGCAGGACCAAGTCTGATCTGCACAAGGCTAAGTCTAATCTGAGGTGGCATGGTGGACAAATAATTATGGTTTGGAATGCTACCCTGAGAAATAGTTAGGTTATTTGCAAACATTCCTCTCATCGCTTTTTGTGTGTTTAATGGCACGCACCCATTTGCCATGTTTTGGGGATTCCCGTCAAAATATTCAGATGTTCGTAAAAAGCCATAACAGCCTCCTTTTACCACAGTCTGCCTACTGGCCAATCGATAAAACCTAATGGCCATCATCACAATGAGTTCTGGACAAGTGATTTGAGGAGCTGGACTGATGCAGACTTCTAGCTGCAGATTCCTTACCTTAGAATAATCCCCAGGTGGCAGACTAGATACGGAAACGTTTTGTGAGCAGTACGCCTGCATGCCGGTAGGTGGCATCATTTGGCTCTGCGTGGCGTGGGCCGCGTTGTCAATGCTTGAAGTGATGTGTGGTGCCTATGTAGGTGCCACCTCAGCATGCCGGCGTCAGTTCTTTTTTTCCACGCCAGTCTGCGCAGATCCGGAGATAGCTGCCTCCAGTCATTTGACTGACCTTTTTAGACTTTTGGTCGAAGTCTTTTTTGAGAATTTCTCCTGATGTGGCATGATGTCAATTAGGAAGACCAGCTTCAAGCCCTGTGACACTGTCACCAACAGATGCACACCTTGTTTGCCTCTGGTGCCTCTAGCGCGACTACGAAGCAAAATCCTGCGTTGACTGCCGGGCCATGCACCCCAAGGCCGTGAGGGAGCACCCTCAAGCTCCTTGCAGCTCAATATGAACCACCGCAATGGTTTTGATCCCAGTTGAGAGGAAGGTCCCAGGATCAGTCGAGGAGCCCAAGATCTTGGTCATATTTGAAGTAGTCTTCCTGTAAGTCCCACAAGTGAGAGAAAAAATAGAAGTCGGAGAGGGCTTCAACTTCCCCCCATCTGTTGGAGTCATCCAATGAGACTAGGGAGCTTGGTCATTGAGCCTGTCCCTGGAGTGGCTCCAGCCTCTGTGAATTTCCAGGAGCTGGAGAGACCTCCGCCTAACTTCGAGAGTTTAGTGAGGCCATGCACCTCATATTTGGGTGGCCTGTTCCCACTGGCATGCCTTCGGGCCCTGCGGGTTCGGGAGAGGCCCTACTGGTTACCCACCTGCAGATCCGTCTCCTGCTCCTGTTGGGCCCTTTGATTCCACAGATGGATTTGGATCGGTGCTGGTGGTACTACCTCAACATTCCCCGGCGCTGGTCCCAAAGTAGACAGTGCCAGTCAATTTTGATCCCCTAACTCCAACATGGAGCCTGAGGGGTGTCGTCTGATGTCGGCTCCAGGGCTGACTGGAGCCATGCCTTTCAGGCCGGAGCCCAAGTCGTATTCCTAAAGGCTGGGAATCTGGATGATTGGAAGCGGCCGCTGTACCCTGAAGAATACCAACCCCAAGACCCTAACATGGACTGGTGTGAGGAATAGGCGGACGCTTGCAGACTTGACACCTCTCCAAGTACTGGCATGGTCTGTCTTCCTTCCGTGGCTACAGAGGAGGGAACCACATCATAAGGTGTGGCAAGAGCAGAGACATTGTGTTGACCCTCCTGAGCACCTGCCTCGATGGGATCTGAAACAGACTCACTTTATGACAAGGTACAAAAGCCCTTGTTGTCATGTTCAATGACTTTTGCCTTACGACAATCGGTAACTAAAGCGGCCTGAACCTAAGATGGCGGCTGAAATGTTTCGAAAGTGCTTTACCTTTCCCTATGGAGATGCACTCCAAAAGATTGGCAACTCTTGCAAGTTTTAATAGTAAGGCTGTCTGCTGCCTATAAAGAACGTTTCTGCACACAATCATTTCCACCAGCACAGTAATCTTCCTCAGAGCAGTGCCTGGCGCTAAGATGGCGCCCATGGTCTAATATCAGCAAAATCAATTTGCTGCGACATTGAGCACATTTCTACCCTTCCTGCTGCACCAAGCCGGGGAACACTTTACCAATACTGCCAGAATCATCGCCGCATCTTCGTCGGATGAAGTAACTCGGTGATTCATAATGGCGGATTACGAGATACATCAATAGAACCAGCACTGAAGGTACTGAATAACAACCTGATTGCCCTCCTGAGCGCCCACCTTGTAAGGTTTTACAGACCTTTTTTTTCCGACAAGGCTTAATTATTTTCTTTGCCATGACCAGTGTTTCCTGTTTTTTGCCGCAATCCTCAATTAAAGTGGCCTGACCCCAAGATGAGTCAAGTTGGCCGACGGGTAGGAGCTCTCCCCTGCAGTTCTCGGGTCAGGGATGACCAAATCGGTAAAAATCATTCTGCATACCCGACCATCCACCTCCAATCTACAAACAACCTAACTCCTCTATAGCATCGGAACACTACTGTGAGAAGTTGGCCTGATATGTGATATCTACTATTCTAGTGGGCACCCTGTATCAGTCCAAACAACCCTTATGGTGATGGTTGTGAAGTCAACCTTATAGACCAGCTATCCTAGTAGTAGCCTGGACAAAGCAGTCTTAGGCTAATACTTCAGAGAACATGTGAAGCCAATTGTTTTACCTATAATAACCCCTTGAATACCAAATGAAATGACACCACACAAGGTATATATCAAATATATATGTATTTACTACTAACACAACCTCTCTGCACTCTTTATGAGGTCAGAGTTCGAGATACAGCATAAGTGACTCAGTAAGCATACAATAAGTTGCACAAATACAATTCTGCCCTAGGGGCCTCACGAACCATATACTAAGTAAGTGGTATAAGAACCACTTCAGAACAGGTGCATAGGCCTAGGGCCTAGGGAATCGCTGGGACTACACTGAACAACCACAGGTTAGGAAGTAGGAGTCTCACAGGATGCATGTGCAGTGTCTAAACACACACGCGAGTTCTCGTAGACTTTCAATGGGAACGTAAAGTTAACAAAGTAGTTGATTTCTGACACTTCCGGGTGGACTACGGGAAAACCCAGTTAAAGTAGGATACTTGGATAGTTATTACCCACGGGAGCACCGGAGTACTCGAGTTACCTCACCCAGGGAAGCCGGGTGCATAGGTGTGAAGTCGTGTCTGGTTTCGTCGTCGAATCCTATGGAGAGCTGCAAGAAGATGCTGCAGGCGACCAGGAGGAAGATGTCAGGGTGGATCCAAGGGTGGATCGAAGAAGTGAAGAACCTGAAAGCAGAGGGGACAGAGTCTGGGTCACTAGCCAGTGACCAGGAAGGAACCAGGAAGGAACCAGGCGATGTCAAGCTGCAAACAGGTGAAGAAGTGAAGCTTGTCTCTGCAGCCACGTGGACCAGGAGGCGTCGGCGACGGCCAGGAGCTGGATACTGACTGTCCCACGAAGGTTCTCGCTGTTGGCGGTGTGGGCTTCCGGATTGGAGTCAACAAGCCTTGGCAAAGGCAATCCACGCAGGAAGTGAAGATCAGCTTCTTGTACAGACCAGCAAGGTCTCTGGAGCTTCCCCTTTACAGGAAAGCAAGAGGAAGCCCAGAGCAACCAGGCAAGCAGCGTTGTTTCAAAATGGTGTCTTCAAGATGGCCACTAGCCAACGGGCTAGCAACCGCAAAGATGTGTCGAGGAGAAATGCAAGAGCAGGCCCCACGCAGCACTCGTGGAGTGTGGAGAGCTGAGCTTCGGTGCACTTACAGCTCGGGGTTGGGGCTTCTCAATGCCTAATGCACAACTTCGAGGACGCCTCAGAAGCTGCACAGTTTAGCAAAGAGCAAAATGGCCAGGTGTCCGGTCCCACGTCTCTCGTGTCCGCCATGGGTCTCAGCTTTGCTGGAGGTGTGGGTCGGGTCCGAGAAGTCTAGAAGTCCAGTCCTGTGAAGCAGAGTCGTCGGGATCCTTCGGGAGCGTCGACAAAGCAAACCGGCAATTCACTAGTTGGTGCCTCTTTGCACAGGGTGGTCACTCCTTGACCACAAGGGAGATTCTTCAGTCTTCTAGTTGCAGTAGAATGTCGAAGGTCCAGAGTTTCGTTTCAGAGTTTCAGTTCAGGATAATCTGCTGCATATTTTGCCCTTGTCTACGGCGCGGGAGCCTACCCCGCTCATTGCTGTGATTCTGCCATGTTTATAGGTCCCTGGCAGGTGCCCACCCCGCCAGGAACCTTGTGCTAATTACCGAGGGAGCCTACCCCTCAAAATCACCGCCGCCGGCCCGGGGATCCTCTTTGAGGCGCTGTTTGTGCCTCCGCACCCCAGGGCTGCGCTGCCATTGGCTGCAGCCGCGAGCCGGAAGTACTACCCTCAAAAGCAGGAAGCAGATGGGAGCCTACCCCGTGCTCCTGCACCGCCGAAGGCAAGTCGGTGTCTCCCCCCCCCCCCCCCCCACCCCCGGGGCTCCCAAGAGCGAGGGAGAGCCCGGAGAACAAAGGAGGATTGCCAGGAGAGAGAGCCCCGAGGAGCGGGAGATCTCGCAGCAGCTGCCAGCGAGGACACAAAGAGGAGAGTTTTCCCCCCCCCTTGACCGGCGAGGAGAACAGACCGGTGAGTGCAGGGATTCCGGGGGCCAGTATTGTTCGAGGTGGCGTCGGGGCACATTGCCGGTGCCTGCCCCCTCCTGCTGAAGTGCTACCTTCGTCGCAGGCCATAATTGGTTATCGAGTCCGAGAGGGACTCCTGCATCACGGGGGCATGTTTGTTATAGAGCCCCAGAGGCTCCCACGTGTCCTTAAGCCCGCATTTTTGTATTCAGAGCCCACAAGAGGCTCTTGGGGCATTTTGTAAATTCGAGTAACCAGAGCGGGACTCCCTACGATCAGGGGCATTCTTTCTTCGAGCCTGAGAGGCTCAGTGGGCATTTGTAATTCTGAGTCCCCCGAGAGGGACTCCCACGAGAGGGTAGAGTGGCCCCAGTTGGCAGAGGGCCGTTCCTCCATTGTGGGGCACATTTTTGATACTGAGCCCGCCAGGCTCACACGTGTTTTGGACCCCCCCTTGTCTCTTTACAAGCCCAGAGGAGATCCCCAGCTGCCCTGCACTTAGTGGGCAGCTGCTACGTTTAGGCTTGTCCCCTTGCGCAATCTTCCTTGGCTGCCTGCAGCCTGCCCTGACATTGTGGACCCAGGGCATTTCAGTCCCGGAGAGGCCAGTTGGCCTGGGGACAATTTATGTGATCTTTTGCGCAAATGTGATACCTGCCTAATGTGATTTCTGCATCATGTGTAATGTTTTATACCTCTGAATGTATGGGATGCTTAGGAGGTTGTTTGGCCTAGTACAGTGATGCTAGTGAGTTCATGGTTCCCAGCGTGATATTTTCCTAAGGTGGTTATGGTTGCATAGGTGGTACTTACCTGTTACCAGTGGTTACTGGGTGTGTGCTACATTTGCTATTTGGTGCTACAGTTATTATATGTTCTATGCTCTCAGTGCTATTTCTACAAAGTGCTATTCCTACAAAGTGCTGATTCTACCAAGTGCTAGTTCTAAAAAGTGTTTATTCCTGACAGTGGCACACGTGGCCCTGTCCCATGTACCTAATCCCATGTATATTCTGCCCGTGCCTATGGCACATTGTAAAGTGTGTATTTATTATCTAATGTGTTTTGTACAATACAAAGGGTATTTTTATATATAACCTTGTGTGGAGTTTCCTTTGTGGTGGGCCTTGGGTGTTGTTGCTGAATGCGCGCGCAAACGCTTTACACCTTGCCTCGGAGATAGTCCTGACTGCTCACTTCATGTTACCTAGAGGGTGATCAGGGGTTATCTTTGGCGTGTAACTCCCTTGCCCTGACTAGAGTGGTGGTTTCTGCCTGGCTTTGGCGCAAGCCTCAGCCAACCGGAAATCCCATTTCTAACAGGAAGTACCTGCAATAGCATGGTTACCCCCTGTCTCATGGTCCACTAAGCAATCCATTACCCTAAGGGTGTCATAGGGTCTCCAACATAGGGAATCTCTACCTGTGGTGTGTTTTGGCAAAGTAAAAGGCTGGTGTTGAGATGGAGTACTGAAGTGAGGCTCCTCTACTGTAGGGCTCAACTCCCTCCAATCACTCTCCACCAAATATGCCTTTCTTTCCATGACTGAGTTGCACTGTGCTCTCAGGGTCAACCTCTGGCTGCCTACAGCTGGAGGCTGGGTCCTTTTTGTTGGCTTACTGAAGGGACAGGTCAGGTTTGGGGCCTTTGGGTCCCGGTTTTGGCTGTGCCCAACAGAACCTATCTGGGGCAGGTTCCTAACTAGGTGTAAGGGAGAACCCTCAGGAGTTTTTGGAATGTTCACCTTGCTAGGGCTGCTAGCTTTGGTGCCCCTAATCTGTTGATGGGGGGGTTCCTGTGGACAGGTGGCCCTTTGGGGTCCACTGGCCTCCCTGACCTCTACAGCCCTGGGCTGACTGAGGCAGGGTAGAGCGGGGCAGGTTACCTGCTCCAGACTGGGTCCCACCTTGGAAGGGTCCACTGACATCAGGGGCTCTGCCAGGATAGGCCTGACTACCTCTGGGGCAGTTCCTTCACAAGGGGTAGGGTCAGTTTCCTAAGGAGGCTGACTCTCAACTAATGTCTGGTGGGAGGGAGACTTTTCTTCCTCCCCAATACTCTCTGTCTGAGTGAAGTGATCCATAGTTTCAGGCTTCACAACACTAAAATCTGTTTGAGTTTGGGCTGTGACCATCACAGCCCTACCAACCTTTTCAGGAAGGAACTCTGTTTGTGTGTGGGCTGTGACCATCACAGCCCTGCCAACCTCTTCAGGGAAGTTTGCTTGAGCTTGGGCTGTGACCATCACAGCCCTTCTAACCTCTTCAGGAAGGAATTCTGCTTGAGCTGGGGCTGTGACCAACCCAGCCCCACTAACCTTTTCTGGAAGGCCTACCATTTTGGAATGGGTGTCTTGCTCTACCCCAGCCCAGGCTGAGATCTCTAGATCATTTCCCAGTAGACAATCTACAGGCAAGTTTGTAGACACTGCCACTCTCTTGGGGCTAGTGACACCTCCCCAGCTGAGATTTACTACTGCCATGGGATGATCTGTTTTTACTCCCTCAATGTTGATACCCTGGTAGGTGAACCCCGGTGAAAGTTGTCCTGAGGGGACTAGACTCTGTCACCATAGTGATGCTAGCCCTTGTGTCCCTGAAGGCTTCAACTTTCTGGCCATTGATGAGGGGCTCCTGTCTGTACTTGCCCAAAGTGTTGGGACAAGCAGTAAAGTTGGCAAACTCCATGCCATCCTCACAGACTAGAGTTTCTGTTTTAGGGGACCTGGTTAGGCCAGAGTCCACCTGAGTTCCCCAAGTATACCCAGCCACAGTTTTGGGGGTACTCCCACCACCTGGGGGATTACTAATAATAGTAGCAGGAGGTCTTGGAGGAATGTTCTCCTTATTGTTGTCCTTTGGGCAACTTCTGTCAGTCTTCCAGTGGCCAGGCTGTATAGTCATGTACTTTGCTGCCCAATAACCAGCCCTCCAGAGCCTTAGTAGCACAATCTACAAAATCAGTCCAGTCCTGGGTCTATGTCTTCTGGGTATCCCTGAACAACAACCTATATTGCTCAGTGGTTAAGCCAAGCCCATCAATCAGAGCACTCTTCAGGACTTTGTAGTTATTAGCATGCTCATCACTAACTGTGAGGAGCTTGTCTACCTTTTACTGAAAAGGAGAGCCATAAGATTGCTGCCCACTGACTTTGGGGAACCTGCTGTACTTTGCAAGCCCTCTCCAAAGCAGTTTTCCATTTGTGGATGTCATCCCCAACTTTGTAGGGGGAACAATCTTGCTTGGGTTTCTAGTATCATAGGACCTATCTTTATCCTTGGGGATATTGCTGCCACCAGTGGGTTCTGACCCACTCAACTTCTGCTCTCTAGCAAAATGATGTCTTTCTTTGGCTAGGGCAAGTTCTTGCCTCTCAATCCTCGGATTGACTTCTCTCATTCTGGCCCGATGTTCCCTTCTCTCAGGGGAAGATATTCTCCTAACAACATTAGACCCTAATGAGGCACCAGAGGGCTAAGAGTCCCTGGATAGGGATCTCCTCCTCCTCATGTGCTCAGAGTTAAGCCTTCTTGGGGGTCTGTATGAGGCTATGCCCCCTCCAGCCCCATGTAGGCTTAGGTTGGCCTGACTAAGTACTCCCAATTGGACCTGGCCATCATCATCCTCATCCACTTCTTCTTCCTTATCTTCCTGAACTTGATTCTGATCAGGGGAGTCTTCTGTGGAGGGCTGTCCCTCTTCTGCACTACCTGACAGACCTGTATTACAGGCTTTCTGAGCATCATATTCTTCCATGAGCTCAATCAGGTGCTTGAGGGTAGGGTTGGAACCCTGTTTTAACTTTCTTGAAGTGCACAAGTGCCTTAAATCATGGAAAGTTAGGGTATCATATCTGGAAGGTATCCTTAAAGGATCTATCTCCACTGGGAGAGAACTACTGGGTTCTGCTCTCAGAGACATGATCTAGTGAGGTGTGGTGTGTGCACCTACCTACTAAACCTCTCTAGGAATTGTAGTCAGGGTGTGCTAGGCCCTTTGCTCCACAACAACTAAGTTCAGTAGAAGTTAAGTATTTTAAGACTTGTATTATATGTACCTCAAGGTACCTTAATGTGATCTTTCAAATGATATCTCAAGATATTATGGTAAAACAATCAGCAAGCTCTTATCCCAACCGCTGCACACCAATGCGAGAAGTTGGCCTGATATGTGATGTCCCCTATTCTAGTGGGCACCCTGTATCAGTCCAAACAACCCTTATGGTGATGGTTGTGAAGTCAACCTTATAGACCAGCTATCCTAGTGGTAGCATGGACAAAGCAGTCTTAGGCTAATACTTCAGAGAGCATGTGAAGCCAATTGTTTTACCAATAATAACCCCTTGAATACCAAATGAAAGGACACCACAAAAGGTATATATAAAATATATATGTATTTATTACTAACAAAACCCCTCTGCACTCTTTATGAGGTCAGAGATCGATATACAGCACAAGTGACTCCGTAAGCATTCTATAAGTTGCACAAATACAATTCTGCCCTAGGGGCCTCACGAACCATATACTAAGTAAGTGGTATAAGAACCACTTCAGAACAGCTGAATAGGCCTAGGGCCTAGGGAATCGCTGGGACTACGTAGAACAACCACAGATTAGGAAGTAGGAGTCTCACAGGATGCGTGTGCAGTGTCTAAACACACACGCGAGTTCTCGTAGACTTTCAATGGGAACGTAAAGTTAACAAAGTAGTTGATTTCGGACACTTCCGGGTGGACTACGGGAAAACCCAGTTAAAGTAGGACACTTGGATAGATATTACCCACGGGAGCACCGGAGTACTCGAGTTACCTCACCCAGGGAAGCCGGGTGCATAGGTGTGAAGTCGTGTTGGGTTTCGTCGTCGAATCCTATGGAGAGCTGCAAGAAGATGCTGCAGGCGACCAGGAGGAAGATGTCTGGATGGATCCAAGGGTGGATCGAAGAAGTGAAGAACCTGAAAGCAGAGGGGACAGAGTCTGGGTCACTAGCCAGTGACCAGGAAGGAACCAGGAAGGAACCAGGCGATGTCGAGCTGCAAACAGGTGAAGAAGTGAAGCTTGTCTCTGCTGCCACGTGGACCAGGAGGCGTCGGCGACGACCAAGAGCTGGATACGGACTGTCCCACGAAGGCTCTCGCTGTTGGCCGTGTGGGCTTCCGGATTGGAGTCAACAAGCCATGGCAAAGGCAACCCACGCAGGAAGTGAAGATCGGCTTCTTGTACAGACCAGCAAGGTCTGTGGAGCTTCCCCTTTACAGGAAAGCAAGAGCAAGCCCAGAGCAACCAGCCAAGCAGCGTTTTTTTCAAAATGGTGTCTTCAAGATGGCCACTAGCCAACGGGCTAGCAACCGCAAAGACATGTCGAGGAGAAATGCAAGAGCAGGCCCCACGCGGCCCTCGTGGAGTGTGGAGGGCTGAGCTTCGGTGCACTTATGGCTCGGGGTTGGGGCTTCTCAATCCCCAATGCAAAAACTTCTAGGATGCCTCAGAAGCTGCACAGTTTAGCAAAGAGCAAAATGGCCAGGTGTCCGGTCCCACGTCTCTCGTGTCTGCCATGGGTCTCAGCTTTGCTGGAGGTGTGGGTCGGGTCCGAGAAGTCTAGAAGTCTAGTCCTGTGAAGCAGAGTCGTCGGGATCCTTCGGGAGCGTTGACAAAGCAAACTGGCAATTCACTAGTTGGTGCCTGTTTGCACAGGGTGGTAACTCCTTGACCACAAGGGAGATTCTTCAGTCTTCTAGTTGCAGTAGAATGTCGAAGGTCCAGAGTTTCATTTCAGAGTTTCAGTTCAGGATAATCTAAAGTCTCTAGACTCAGCTCCTAGCTTTATACTGATTAAAGGGGCTGGATTACCTGCTAGGTCCATCCTATGGGTGGGACCAGGGATGGGGGTGGTTACACCCCTTTCCCTTTGTCCAGTGTGCGCCAGAGCTGGGGCTGGAGTGCCCCAGCAACTGGTTTGAACCGGGCTATGCATGGAGCACCTTGTGTGCCCCAGGCAGTGTCTCATTTAATTCAACCCAGCCTTCCCCAATACACTATAGCCTGTCTGGGACGGTGCTAGCACCTCCCAAGGCAGGAAATCTATTGTCCAGGCCTCCCCCGCTGGAAGGGCTCCCAGCTGCAGGAGGTCAGACTTGTGTCTGTGGCAGCAGCATCTATTTTGTGATGCTGAGGCTTTGTTTAACTTTAACCGGGTAAAGCTACCACTACATGTCTTCTCCCTCTAGAAGGGTGGAATGCTACCCCCCGTCGCCAGAACTGGCGAGGGAGTAGTATTCCAAAGCGTATGACACCTTAAACGACATGCTTAGATAAAGCCAAACCAAAGTTAGCATTAACCGCTAGGATTATAATGCACTTAAGAGTATATGGTATGGCTATATCATAGAACAGCTATAAGGACATGGTTCCGAAAGCTGCAGACAGGCTCAGCTCATGCTAGAGCACCATCTCACATAAAACCAAGCACTCTGCCATCAGGATTGTTAAGGCCTGCCATAGGAGTGACTGATAGGTATATATGTGTCTATATGTAATGGTAGGTATAGGGATACTAAACCTAAGCAAGGGGTGATTACACAACCTTACACGAGCTGAGTGATCAGCCAGTTGTGTCAATGTGGATGGCCAGCCAGGGGTGGCATAATACATGCTGCAGCCCCTGGTAGGCCTTGGATGCACCTATGCCCTGGGTACCTATGGTACACTATACAGGGGCTCATAAGGTGACCCAATATCCAATTGGAGATGTACCTAACATACATGGAGTCCATTTTACAGTGAGAGCAGATAGCCTGGGGCCCTGATTAGCAGGATCCCATGCCAACTAAGTCGAAAACCAGCTAAACACTAGGCAAAAAGTTGGGTTAACCATATAGTCAGATATCCACCTTCCTACAACTACTATAGAGTATCTTATCGCCGGAGACGACCCCTGGTGACCCAACGCTCCCTCGCCGCTCCTTGCCAGAACTGGGCCCTCTGAGCCGTCCCCAGGCGACTTGACGCTCCTGCCTCCATGAAGGTGCCAGTTGCCGAAGCACTCCTTCCTGTCTTGTTGGGGAAGGATCCAGCATTTATTCCCTGGAGTCTCAGAGACCCCTCTGAGAGAGTCCACAGTGATAAGGGAGTCACACATAGCAGAGGATTGGGAATGTTCCCATCACCGCTGGGAGCACAACACCGTACACGTCCACCAGCCGGACGTCATCCACTGTTTTTGTTTTTTCCTTGTCGCCCTGTTGTGTTCCCCACCCCTCCCCTACTTCTTCCCTCCCTCACTCTTTATCTACCTCCCCTATCCCTTTCCTCTCTCCCCTGAATTTCTCTCCCCTTGCCTGCTTTTTTTCCCTTTGCCTGAGCCATCCTTCTGTAACTCATGTATCTCGTGTAACTATGCTCCTGAAACTGTAACTATCCTTCCTCATGTAAAGCGCTCTGAGTTGGCAAATTTAAGCCTCTGGAGAGAAAAACAATATTTACCTAGAGAACGGATACTAAATACCAAAATGACCCTGTTTAACTAATAATAATATTGCTTACTCTCCATTGGCATTTGTTATGTAATTTGTGTATGGATTGAACAAGTTACTTAACTTCGGAAATGCCTTATCTAGTAGAGACTCCATCAAACTACAGATTGCTTACGTTAGAATTATCCCCAGCCGTTCAAAAGGATCTGGGAATCTTTTGAGAGCAGTACCCCTGCACTCTGGTAGGTGGTGTCGTTTAGCTCTGCGTTGTCGTCCACACCAGAAGTGGCATTCACAGTCACTATGTAAGCACCACCCAAGTGCTCCTGCTCCTCTAAACAGTTCAGAGCTTGGAGGAGCATGGACACGCATCTTCTAAAAACACACCTATCTTCTACCAAACACGATACCACACCAGACCCCGATCTTGCTTCCAATAACTACTCAGAATGGCTTCATAATGCGTTTAGCGCCTTAATACCACTCAAGAATGTCCCCAAAAACAGAAGTGCTCCTTCCACCCCTTGGTTCTCAGAGACGCTCAGACTTGAGAAACAACGCTGCAGAAACCTAGAAAAGACGTTGGTGCAAAAACTACAACGGTGAAAAAAGAGTATATAAGGATGCAATAGCTAAATATAAACATCTCATCATTGCAGAGAACAGCAAATCCTATCTTAAACAAATAGAAACTGCCCAATACTCAGTCAAACAGTTGTTTCAGGTGCTAACCAAATTATCCGAGCTGACGGAAAACTCACCTATAGACGCCACCTAAACACTCTCCAATTCTCTTGCCAACTTCTTCGAAGATAAGGTCAATCAAATCTACTCCAACTTACCAGCCCATGTCAAAGTCGACCATCAGCACTGATACAACAAACCCTATCTTATCTGAATTCAGTCAGGTTTCACTCGAGCAGATAACAGAACTAATTTCCACCATTAAATCTGGAGCCCCGCACAACCCTTGCCCCCCTTCCATTTTAAAACGTATTCCTGACTCTATAGGCCCCATCCTAACCAACATCTGCAACTCAATGTTCCATACAGGCACCTACCCTTCAACTTGGAAAAAGGCCATTATTAAACCTCTGCTAAAAAAGTATATCCTCGACCCCACAGAATCCCAAAACAATAGACCTATTGCATGTCTCCCTTTTCCATCAAAAATGTTGAAAAAAATCATGAACGCTCAATTATCACAGTTCATCGATGACAACAACCTTTTGGATGGCACACAATTTGGTTTTAGGAAGGGTCACGGTACCGAGACGGCCCTCATCAAAGCTTTTGATGAAATCAGGATGGTACTAGGCCAAGGCGGCGCTGCAGTCCTGGTGCTATTGGACTTATCAGTAGCCTTTGACACAGTTGATCATGCTACCCTGATCGACCATGTCTCTTCCACCTGCATTAGGCACAGAGCCAAGGCCCTCTTAACCTCCTTTCTCTCCAACCACACCCAGTCAGTAAATCTCGGCGACTTCTGCTCTCCATCATTTACCATTCCCTGTGGTGTGCCTCAAGGCTCGTCCCTTATTAAGTCCGACCTTATTTAACATCTATGTTTCAGACTTGGCCAGGGTCATCAAAGCACACGGGATGAGATTTACCTCAGACGCCGATGATACACAAAAGGTTTGTGCAGTACACAACGATGGAGGAGCAGTTGCTGCCAGTTTCCAAGAGGGAAGGCTAGCCATCAGCTCATGGATGGCAAACAATTGCCTAAAGTTAAACTTCAATAAAACAGAGGTAATGATTTTTGGCAACCTAGCCCCTGGCTGGTCTCCCACATGGTGGCCATCTAATCTGGGATCCCCTCCTTCCCCTGTCACAAAGGTCAGAAACCTGGGTGTAATGTTTGATGACAAGTTGTCTTTCATACACCATGCCAAAGCAGTTGTCTCCTCATCCTTCTACATTCTTAAGATGATAAGGAAACTCCTACCTTTCTCCCTCCTAGATCTTGCAAGACTCTCATAAGTACACTGGTAATTACCAAAGTCGACTACAGTAATGGACTCTTATTAAACACCCAGGAAAAAGGCCTCAACAAGCTACAACTAGTTCAGAGTTCGGCCGCCAGGATTCTGTCTGGCACTCCTACGTTCAAGCCTATTTCCAGAGTAGTGCGACAGCTTCACTGGCTGCCTATCAGAAGTCAAGCTAATTATAAAGCACTATGCATTGCATACAAAGCAATCCACAACACAGGACCAGAGTTCCTAAAAAAAAGTACTCCGCCCATACACTCCCAATAGACCCTTGTGCTCCTCTGCGGCCCACCTCCTGAGTATTCCCCGGACAAAGAAATCATCATGGGTTGATAGACGATTCACAGTCGCCATCGCTAGACTGTGGAATACTTTCCCCCTCCATATTAAAATTAGTCACACCCTGCTAGCTTTTAGGAAACAGGTAAAAACCTGGCTTTTCAACCAGTAGTCATCAGTTCCAGCTCCGTTTCCATTTTTTTACTCCACAGCGTCAAGACACCCCAGGGTATTTGCGTGCTATATAAGTCGCTCATATTAAATAAAATCTCAGTTTCTTTCTGTTCACAACTTTCCAAGCCAGGAGTAAGGGGCTACAAAGAACAGTGAGTACTGGTGTGGGAAATCTAGGGCCCTGAAAGGGGAACAGCCCTGTCACTAGAAAACCATTCACAGAGTGGGGAGGATGGGTGGGTCGGTAGGGAATCTTCAGCTAGATAGAGTCTCTACCAGATAAGGCATTACTGAAGGTAAGTAACTTGTTCATCTGATAGTTGCAGATTGCTTACCTTAGAATAGGTACACAAGCAATACCTCCCAGGAGGTGGGTCTGCGAAACTGTGTCACGGTAGGCCAGAAGAGTAAAGTGCCCATTTGGACCGACCTGACTGTCTAGGCAGTAATGCTTCGTTAACGTGTGTAGAGAAGCCCATGTTGCTGCCTAGCAAATGTTCAAACCAGGAACTCCCCATGCAAGAGCAGTGGTTGCAGCCTTAGTTCTGGTGGAGTGAGCACGCTATCAGGAGGGTTGCGTAGCAGATCATAATGCAGAGCACGATCCATCGGCAGACACACCCCACTAAGAGTTGGTTGTCTATGGAGAACTCTTTCCTGTGGTCAAAGTAGAATGAAAACACTCTTTTTGGGTCCAAATGATGAAGTTGCTCCTCTTATTTAGAGGGATGTGGCAGAGCGTAAAAGGTAGGAAGGGTGATGGACTGGCCTACATGAAAAGGAGGGACAACTTTTGGCAGAAAGGAAGCTCTAGTGCGAAGAGCCAACTTTTCTGGGTAGATGTTCAGGTACGGAGTCTTTGCCACTAGGGAGGCCGTCTTGATGGTAAGGAGCCTGAGGGGACAGTTGTGCAGTGGCTCAAAGGGAGCACACATCGGAAATGTAAGGAAGAGATTGAAATCCCACCGAGGCATTAAAGAGAGGGTGTAACCCCTACAGACAATCAGAAAAACCAAATGGTCTGATCTTAATGACCTCCAGTGAGGCATGTGATGGAGTATCCTGCCTTCCACTGGTTGCCCATGATGGTAGGAGGGCAATCTGAAGTGGTTTGGAGGCTGCGGCTGCTGGGGGGAGTGAACTGACTAGACCTTTACCTGCCAGACCTACACGGTCTGTGGGTACCCCAGCCACACAGATGCTGGGAAGCTTGCGCGCTCCGGTGGCTGGCCAGATAAAGACATGTCTGGAAACCCATTCCATGGCCAGAAAAAGAGCAAATGGTGGACAAGGGTTAGCGAGGGGCTATAAAAAGGCCCATAGGACCTGGCCATAGCTCTGCTATCCTTGAAGAGCTACAGCGTGGAGTCTGCTTTGTCTCCTTAGAAACAGGAGACAAAGAGCATGTTCATAAATGACGCTTATACATCCCCCAGAAAAGCCAGTCGTGGTGCCGCAAGGTCAGTGATTAAGAAACCGTTCTGCCTAGTAAGTCAGTCGTCTCTAGTCCACATCGGATTGTGAACTTTGCAGGCATCTCTGTCTTCTGTAATAGCTTGGGAAAGTAGGGCCCGGGCCTCCTCCAGGACCAGGAATAACACCTACGCAACTCAATCCCACAGTGCATGGGAGTAACAGCCTGAAAGGCTTGCAGTGTTTATGGACCACTGCACCAGTCTGATGAACAAAAATATTTTCTTTTCTTAGATATCCAGCCTATTGGATTCCCTATCCGGTGGGGTAGTAGGGAATTTGTCAGGATTTACACGGGATGCGAAAGCTTGGACCACCTAACTCTACGGTGTAGGATCCTGCATGAGGAAATTGGGGTCTCCTGGGGTGGGGCAGTGGTGGCTGGCAATCGTCCTGTTAACAGGAGCCCATGTGCAGGGTTTTG
Organism: Lissotriton vulgaris; assembly: GCF_964263255.1. Taxonomy (NCBI): domain Eukaryota; kingdom Metazoa; phylum Chordata; class Amphibia; order Caudata; family Salamandridae; genus Lissotriton; species Lissotriton vulgaris. The sequence continues at coordinate 1,020,212,173 of NC_141694.1, read as the reverse complement.
ACCAAGTCCCAAGCAGGACGTTTGTGAGAGCTTCATCTGAAGAAACACGTTAGTGATAGATTCCTTACCTTAAAATTATCCCCAGGCGTCAGACTGGATCAGGAAAGTTTTTACCAGTAGCACCCCTGCGCATCGGACGGTGGCGTTGTGCAGTCCTGCGTCTGTCGTTGGCGTCGTGGTCACCAATATGACTTTGCAACAGCTACTTAGACGCCCTCCTCACGCGCTGACGTCAGTTCTTTCTTTTCGCAGATCCGGAGAGAGTGGTACACCCAATCACTTTTTGACAGAGTTTTTTCGAGGCCTTTTGTCTCTATATTCGAGTCGATAGACTCCTGGTGCAGTAGGGATTCCCGGCTTCAAGACCTGCGGGCACTGTCATCGCCTGATGTCAGGGACGGACCCGCGCCACGTGTGTCTTTAGTGCCTGGATGGCGACCACCACCCAAGTCATGCGCCGGCTGCCGGGCCATGGCGCCAAAGACTTTGCGGGAGCGGTCGCGCAAGTTCCTTGAAGTCTGGCAGTCTGCTCCGCGCGGCTCAAGGTCCCACTCCCGTGAGAGGTCTAGGGACCAGTCGCGGAGTGCCACCATCGGTCATCGGGATCGAAGTCTTCGCACTCGGGGTCAGGTAAGACGAAGCGTTCCAATAAGTCGAAGAAGCGCCATCGTTCCCCGACTATCCCTCGCCCGTCGTGCAACACCGCTGAGAGTGCGGGTGGTGCCTCTTCCGCGGCTCCTGCAGAGCCTACACATTGGCCACCAGCCTACCCGCCCTACCCAGGTCCGTCGGCGACTCCGGCCCAGCTGCAGGAATTTCTGTCAGCCATGGCTCGCCTCTTTGGGACGTCTGGCCCAACTGGGGGTTCTAGCCCTTTACTGTCGGCGGCTCGGGCATCGTGTCAGCTCCGGCCCCGCAGGACCCCCATGGATCCAAGCCTGGATCACCATTGACGCCGGTTGACCTTGTGACATCTCCACCGACATCAACCTGGCACCACCTCCGACGCCGCCCAGCCCACCGGACTACATCACCCCCGGTTTCAGCCCCGATGTGGATACGGTGCTGGAACTGCGTCTAGCGATGCTGATTCCCATGCCGGTGGGGAATTTTTATCCCTATGTCCATCCTCCCTATATTTCGGCCTGTTTATCAGCCTTCGGAGGAAGGGGAGAACTGGGAGGGGTCTAATGACCCTCTCACAGCACAATGTGAGTTTTACACGAACTGGGCAGAGAAGTTAGGGGATGGCAGTGGTCTTGATACCTCTCCTGACCTTGGCATGCTGTCTCCTCCTACCGTGGCTACGGAGGAGGGTGCAAGTTACGCAGTGGTGTTGCGTAGTGCGGCTGAGGCCCTTCACCTCGAGCTCCCTACAGTGGCCGTCAGTACTAACCTCCTGACAGAAGTGCTTCATTCGGCAGCTACCTCTTCGGAGCCACTGCTGCCTTTTGATGCACTTTCGAATGTTCTTTTGGACACCTGGTCCAGGCCCAACACAGGGGCTCTTGTGGATAGGAATGTGGCCCAACGCCATCGCCCGGCCCCGGGCGCCCCTCTTTTCCTTTCCCAACACCCCACCCCTGAGAGGATGGTTGTCTATGCCTCTGCATCCCCGAGCGCATTCCCTACTACACCGCGTGCTACAGCCAAGTCCCTGGGCCTTTCCGCCGTGCGTCCTCCTCCGCCTCCTGCTTTTCGCTCCTTGCGTGGCCACTGAAGGTGCGCCCCAACACGTCTGTTTCAGAGCCACAAGCTTGCGCTCGGCCGGCCGGCTCGGCGGACGTGGGACCCGCCGAGCCGGATCAGGGGGCCAGCGGGCCCACACAAGGATGTTCCTCACACTCCAGTACACACAAGGGGATATTCACATATATACCATCACTCAAAGGTTCACTCACTTCCTCATTCACTCATTCATGCGTTTGTGCAGGTACACTGGCGCCTGCAACAAGGGTGGAATTATAATTGCCAGGGCAAGGGTGCAGATTATGGAGGCAGGACTGATGGAGAGATGTTGTCCACAAGGGCTAGTTTACTGCCATCCATAAGAATCACGCCTTGTGTGTACTGGAGTGTGAGGAACATCCTTGTGTATCTTATCTATTTCCCTAATCTATGAGGGGGAATATCCTTCATTTCCCCTCTGTTTTTATCACAAGAACACCAAAATGTGTTGGTATGACCTGTATTTAATTATAGATCTGTTTGACTTGAAAAAATCATATTAAAAAATAAAAATATCATGTACTAAACCAAAGTATCGGTGATGTCCTTGGCTCTGATATTCCCTTGAAGTCACCCCTTTCTTAACTGTGTGGATTCCGTAGGGGACCTTTGATATCCTTTGTGGCAGGGTGGCTCACAAACTGGCATTAGGTCAATGGCCGATCCCTCTCCCTTCCCGAGCCGGAGCACACAGTGGTGACGGATGAGTCCCTCCTGGGATGGGGCGGCCACATGGGAGAGGTGGAGATCAGAGGCCTCTGGTCTCCGGTGGAGGCGCATATTAACCTTTTGGAGCTTCGGGCGAGATCCGACTTGCACTGAAGGCATTCCTTTCCTCTGTCAAGGGAAGAAAGTGGAGGTTTCAAGACAACACCACCACCATGTGATACTGCAACACACAGGGTTGGGTGGGGTCGTGGACCCTATGTCAGGAGGCCCTGCGCCTCTGGACGTGGCTGGAACATCAGGGCATTTCCCTGGTGGTTCAACACCTGGCAGTTTCACTGAATGCCAGGGCGGAGAAACTCAGCCGGAGGTGCATGATGGATCACGAATGTTGTCTTCACTCGGAGTTGGCGCAAGGTCTCTTTCAAAAGTGGGGAGAGCCTTGATTAGATCTATTCACCACCGAAGAGAACACGCAATATCAGCAGTTCTGCTCTTTGGAATTTCCAAGGCGGCACTCGCTAGGCAACGCTTTTCGTTGCAAGTGGAGTTGCAGTCTGTTGTACTCCTTTCCACCTATACAACTTCTGCCCAGAGTGCTGAAGAAAATCAGGCGCCACCGGTCCCAAGTAATTCTTGTGGCTCCGGACTGAGCTTGAATAGTTTGGTATCGTGAACTACTCAGTATGACCATCGATCCCCCAATCCGACTGCCGCATCGTGAGGATCTTCTGTCCACCCGAACCTGTTGAGTCTCCTACCTCCTTGCATGGAGATTGAGCGGCGGCAGTTGATTCCTTTCGACTTGCCTCCTGAAGTCTGTGATGTCATTCTGGCAGCCAGGTGTCCCTCCACTAAGTTGGTATACGCCTGCAGGTGGAATAAGTTTGTGGCATGGTGCACAACAAAGGCTGTGGACCCTCTTTATGCCCCTCTTTCAGAAGACTTTCTGTTCCTTCTTTCTTTGGCCCAGCAGGGTTCTGCTCTGGGCACTATCAAGGGCCACCTTTCTGCTGTTTCAGCCTTTCTTAGGCTTCCTGATCAACCCTCTCTTTTCAAGTCCCCTGTTGTAAATAGATTCCTCAAAGGCATTACTCATCTTTTCCCTCCTATTCCCTTCCTAATGCCACAGTGGGACTTGAATCTGGTGCTCACCTATTTAATGTGCTCTCCCTTTGAGCCTCTTCACAACTGTACTCTTCATCTGTTAACTTTGAAGACTGCTTTCCTGGTTGCCCTCACCTCTGCTAGGAGAGTGAGTGAGCTCCAGGCTCTTTCTTGCAAACCTCCTTTTCTGTCTGTCCATCTGGACAAGGTTGTGCTCAGAACACTTTCATACTTTCTGCCAAACGTTGTCACTGCCTTTCACATCGGGCAGATCATCACTTTGCCCACCATCTTTCCGCCTCCGCATCCTTCTAGAGAGGAAGAGAGGCTCCACCATCTGGACCCAAAACGTGCGCTCTCGTTTTACTTGAGTCACACACAACAGTTCTGGGTGGATGACCAGCTCTTTGTTGGCTATGCCGGTGCCAATAAAGGTCGGGCCGTACACAAGCAGACTATCTCCTGATGGGTTGTCTTGTGCATTGAAGCCTGTTATTCACTGGCAAAAAAGGAGCCTCCGTGGGGCTGCGCGCCCATTCCACCAGGGCAACGGCTGCCACTACTCCATTGGAATGTGGTGTCCTCTTACAAGACATCTGTCAGGTAGCTACGTGGGCCTCGCTGCACACCTTTACTAAGCACTATTGCCTGGACAGTCAAGTCCGGAGAGACCGCTTCCTTGGCCGTTCTGTTCTCCGGGACTTCATGGTGTGATCTTGGTTTGCAGACCCACTACCGGGATTGGTATTGTTGGGGTATCTATTCTAAGGTAAGAAATCTATCACTAACGTGTTTCTTTCAGATGAACAACTTACTTACCTTCTGTAACGATATATCTGTAAGAAACATTATTTAGTGATAGATTCCTTACCGCCCCCACCCATCCTCCCCATTCTGCGAACTGATTTCTAGGGTTAAGGTCATCCCTTTCAGGGCCCTAGTTTCAATGCACCAGTGGCCAGTATCTTGCATGGCTCTGCGTTTCTGGCATGGAAATTCGTGTACAGAACTGACGTCAGCGAGCGAGAACGGCTTCTGAGTAGCTGCCGCGACGTCATCTCGGCGACCACAATGCCAACGACGGACGCAAAGCCACACAACACCACCTTCTGCCCCCATACCCCCTTTTCTTTATTGCTCCCTGAAAGATGGTTGAGCCCACCCTGACCGTTATGCATTGGGGTGAGCCCGATGAAGCAGCATGTCACTACTAGAGTGAGTGAGAGCTATATAAAGAAAAGGGTATTTCTGCCTTCCCACCCGCAGACACGGGTCGGTTACAAATTGGACTTAAGCTCTCTTGGTACATCCTACTTGAGAGAATAAACAATTAGGAGCCCCCCCTTTTCTTCTGATCCTGAAGTAAGGATCAGGGTTCTTTCAAAGGGACACCCATTAGGTTCAGTGTGGATTGCCAGAACCACACATCCCCAGAAAGTCGTCACCCAAAGTCAGGCGACCTGATAGCCCATTGGCGAGTGACCGTGCTGTCCCCTCAGGGCACTTTAAAGGGATAAAAAGGGTACCCCTGGCCACCTGGACTCTTAGATCATGCTGGATTTGTAAAGAGGACCAAATAAGGACTGCCCCGCTACCCTTGGAATCACACAAAGAGAGGCTGCACCGTTGGCTGGACTGCACCCACTGCACTTTGGTGTAGCAAAGTTTGGACTATGCCTGTGGTTCCTAGCTCGGGGTTAAAGTTGATTTCCAGTCCCAGAACAAACTAGTGACTCAAAGGATCAGTCTGCTGATGTCGTGGAACCAGTTCCAGGGACACAAGATCAGAAGTAGCCCAAACAGACAAGTTGCTATGCACTGGAGAAGATTTGTTGCTAGCTGCCGCTGGGAACCCTGATAGACCGATCTTTGACAGCCAAAAGTTGCACCTGAGTCCGGTGGACCAGGGAGTGTCGTCAAAGTCTGGATTGGTCGCTCTAGAAGGACATTAGCCCTCATTGAAGGATTTTGCTTCAACCACAGTATCCTGGTGCTGTCCTACCCCCGGAAAGAGGACTTCAAGTTCAAGTTCAAAATCTTTATTCGAATTTCCAAGAATTCATAAAAGCACATATACAATTACACAGCTATCATAAAATCCATAAAAATTAATAATATCATTAAACATCAAGCACAGGAAAATTAAACTTAGGCATTGTCCATCATTTTGCGGGCGCGAACAGCAATTTTTAGGAAAGTGCAAGTGCGGCAAATTATCTCCTCATTGTCCAGTGTGAGCAACAGTTGGTAGGATTCTTCCATAGTAATTGGTCTATGTTTTCTAAAAAGTGGGATTAAAAGCCATTTTGTATAATTCAGATAACAATTACAAGAAAAGAAAAAATGTAAGTCATTTTGGTTGCTTAGCCCATCACAGGGGTAACCTACTTTACTTAAACTTGGATGATAACCCAGAGGGAAATGTAACAAAAATCTAATAGATCCAGCCCTCAATCGAAACAGAAGGCTTCTTTCCCAGTGAGTCATTGGCAGAATTAAATACAGTGCTAAAGGATATCTATATATATCCTTGTCCATATACCTAACAACTGTGGTTTTCTCTGATTCTGTCCGTTGAATAAAGTTCATAAAGTGCTTTCTTCAGGTCGATTTTATTCACCATATTGGCTTTACTTGGGTTGGTGAAGATACTATCTTTTTCTATCTTACACAAGCTTTTGTAAACCGACGAAAGCCATGGAATCTCCATTCCCCTTTCACAGTTTAGACAGTCTGTTACAATTTCTTGGGTCAGAGTAGCTAAATTATTCGTCCACACTGAGTGCCAAAATAACACCGGTCGGGCACTAATGTAATCCGATACAAAGTGTGGATTTAGTTCTTTGTGTAAAATATAATTAGAAGTAGAAATCGGTACATTTAACAACTTTCTACAGAACCGGTTTTCTTCCAGCTGTATATACTGGTTATTTCCAGTACCCCATACTTCAGCCCCATAGGTAGCTAGGGGCGCACATTGTAGTTTAAAATTTTTAACAACAGCTTTGATAGCACCCAATCTCTTCGGTCTGGGGATGCTTAAAATTGAGTTGATGGCCTTTGAGAATTTGCTCGTGGACTGGGCCAAATGCCCAGTCCACGAGCCATTCGCAGCAAAGGCCATCCCCAAGTATGGAAAAATATGTGTAGAGATAAGTCTTTCATCCCCTATCAGTATGGAGTTCAGCTGTCTTTTCCCATGACATTATAAAAGACTTTTTAAAATTGACCCGCAGATCTAATTCATCCATGTATTTTGTGAAGCTTTTTACTAAAATACGCAGGGAATTAGCCGTGCGGCCCATTAGGACCGCATCATCTGCATAGAGAAGTGCGGGTAACAATTTACCATTTATTATAGGAACGTCTGGGGTAGAATTTTCGAGGTAGTTGCTCAGGCCATTAATATAAATATTGAAAAGCAGGGGTGCTAAAACGCACCCCTGCCTAACTCCCCTTCCTATTTTGATTGGCCCAGATAGTTCCCCTCCCTTTCCTATCCTAACTCGTGATTTAAGATCATTGTGTAAAAAAGCTAAAAAGTGGACCAATGTGTAGTCCAGTCCGTAACCCAATAAAATAGACCAAAGCTTGGACCTGTTAACTAAATCAAAAGCGGATGACATGTTCATAAAAGCTAAATAAATCAGAGCAGAACGAGCAATGTTATATTTATCAATAACTAATTTAAGATTTAAACATTGTTCGACTGTGCCAACCCTGCTTCTAAATCCCAATTGACACGGGGATAAAATGCCACTTTCCTCTGTCCAAACAATTATCCTGTTATAAATAATGCGACCCAAAATCTTTAAAGTGTTATCTAATAAAGAAATAGGTCTATAATTCACGGGGTCAGACCTATCACCCTTCTTATATATAGGGACAATTATACTGGTTCCCCAAGTTTCAGGCATCGGTACTTGGGGTAGGCTATTAAAAACATTTACAAGGATTGGGCCCATAGATCAGGTTTCCATTTAATAAGGTGTATGGGCAACCCATCAGGTCCAGGTGCCTTGTTACCAAGACTCTGGGTGATTGCCTCTTCCACTTCCCCCAGGGTTATCTGTAAATTACCAGTCTGTTCTTGTACATGGTAGTTCCAACTGTTTGATGGTGGGGCATAGATTTTGGAGAAATGTGATTCCCACACACTACTGGCAATAGTACAACTTGCCGGTGTTAGCAGTTGGCCCATATTGCGAAGATCTTTTACTGCGGGCCAAAATAAGTAACCGCGCTTCGCTGCTGCGGTTTCTGCCAGGGCTTCCCATAATTATGCCTCTCCGCTTATTTAGTGCTAGTTTATAGGCTTTCCTTGCAGCACTAACATTTGCCCTAATTCTAGGGATCTCTGTAAGGGTCTTGCACCATTTCCTGTTTGCCTTACAGCAATTATAGTCGAACCACTTTGGATCTTTTGGACCCTGAGGTGCTGGCACTGATAATAGGGTTCTAACCGTAGAACATATTCTAGTAAAGTCTGCAATGACATTATGGTCTCTAGCTGCTGTAAGTGAGCATGAGTTAATTAACATTTGATCCTCCATTAGTAAGGACTTAGTAATCTCACCATTGTCTATGCCTCCCCATTTCAGCCTCAATCTGTCCGTGGAAATACTTATATCCCTCGCCCCCTGCGTGGTACAGTAAACAGGCCGTTGTGCTAATCGTAGGGTGACTGTCACAGGGTTGTGGTCCCCGAAATCTGTTATCACGACCTCTGTAGCCAATATACGGTCCGCCAGACCGGGGGAGACAAAGATGAAGTCAATTATTGAAGTACTGACTCTTCCTTTATATGTTGGTACCGGCTGGGTGGTAGGTTGTGGGCTAAAATCCATAATGTTACTCATAATATGTTCATTAAGCAGGAATCTCAATTCAAGTCCACTCCGCTTAGCTGGGTCCCCCTGTCTTATTCCTTTGTCCCGAGTGTCCTTTGGGAGTTTGGCATTAAAATCTGTAGTTCTGAAAATTCATGTAGATGTTGAATAGGGTTGGGCTGAGCGAGGAGCCTTGAGGGACGCCGCAGATGACTTCGGTGGCTTCGTAATTTCTTACGAACTGGACACACTGAAATGTGGACTTGTCATCATGACTCTGCTTTTTCTTTGTAGTGAAAATATGTGAATAGCTTACTGTAAATCCCAGAATGCTTGCACTGTAAATCTAAGAATGTTTGCCTGAAGCTTAATATTCTGTATAAAAAGAGAAGCCTGGCTCTGTAATGTTGACCAGTCTCCTGAGAATATACACACTGTGTTGTTGTACTTCTAGGACGCTTGTTACTTGGTTGCAGCCAATAAATTCGATCTTTGACTTCACCTAGAAGACTCGTGTTTCTGTGGTCTGAATCAGGAAAGTACTCGAGGTCTTCGGGTGTTGCCCCTGACACCGCTGGGTTACCAGATCAGTACCGGTTCTGAAAAACCCAGTACCTCAGTTGGCGCCCAAAGTGGGGCGGTATCAGCGGTACCGGTCCAAGCCAGAGGTTCGTGAGGATCTTCGTGTGAAAATTCCGGAGGACGGCCAGCCACTTCAGCGACCCCTGTATGTCGACGTGGTTCCGAAGGTCTTTGCTGCGAGGTTCCCCGCGTCCCAACGGCTACTAAGGACTGCTGCCCTGACTATCGCCCTGATTTGGACCCTTGATGTTTGGTAGAGCGAAACGATAGACGAGTCTTCTGGTGACGTCATCGATACCTCAGTTAAGTATAAGTGGAGCGTCTCCCAGTCCTTAGTTTTTTTGGTGTCCCCTTTTGGGACCGCTTTGATTTGGAACTTGCAAGCGCCAAAGCCGAAGGACTCGTGTATTCACAAGAATATCGTAACCGAAAATCCTTTGAAGTTTGAAGCTAGACTAGAGAGCAAAAATGCCTGGTCTTAGCAGACTTGGAAATTTGTTTTGTCTTGGTTGTAATAATAGGGACTCCCGACTGGAGGACTCATGTCTGGTTCCTCCGATTGGAACTCCAACCTATGAATTATATGTGAAACATGGAGTAGGCCCCATCACATACAATGAAGTGTGGATCTAATACACCAGAAAAGATGGTGTTTTAAAATGGCCCCAATATGGTAGCTTTGATACGGAAATCCTGGATAATCTCGAAGTTAAACTTTTTAAGAAGAAAGCCCGGCCGGCGATGTTTGACTCTTTCCGCCTATGGCGTAAGGAGGCCAAACAAAAGGAAATTAAATTAGCGAAGAAAAATAAGAGAGAAAGAGGTATCTCTATAATGCAAGCTGCTATGCAGTATAAAGACAATGAAGAAGAACAGATGTGAGCAGTTGCACAGGCAACGTAAAATGGTAATAGATAAATGCTAACAAGTTTTGCCTCATCTTCAGCAGGAAGCAGCAAAAGAGCTTGAAAAAGATCCCCTAATGTCGCATTTGTTAAGTTCACCACCTCCCTATGCGCAAAATGCTACAGCCCTCCACAACCTTTAGTTGTGCAACCCATGGTTGTTATGCCTCCTGTTCCTCCACAGCACCCACCAGCTACTCTCCAGCTGGCTCCTGTTCCTCCGGTGCAGCCTCCCCAAAGGCCACCGGCCTTTACACCTGCTCTTCCTATACTTCCAATAATATAACAACTCGTAAGAGAGAGTCCGAGGGAGGTGTTTAACGACCAGACAGGCTAATACCCCCTGTGTAACTACTTAAATAACAACAAAGCCTGTAGGTCAAGTGGTGCTGAGATATATCAATTAACACTGGTGTAATTGCACAAAAAAGTGAATTAAACAAAGACTATCAACAGTTGCTGATTAAGTCCTATCAGCCCACCTGGTGGCGGAGCCTCATCATGTAGGACTTCCGAACCTAAGTCTGTGTGCGATCGCCCAGTTGTATTTTAGCGACGCATCACAGGACTAAGGTAAGGTCACCACAGTTGTTAGTACATAGGGTGAGGCTGATATGTGCAGTGCAAAAATTAATGTAAAGTGAAGTGTATTAAAATGGCTATCAAAGCAAACAGAGACCTTTAATAGTGTTTGCCTGGACGTCAGATTAAAAAATAGTGAAATAACAGTGTGAAAAAATCACTGTCTAACTTGCTTGGTAGAAATCCAAAGCGATCTAAAAAGGGGCCAACATGTTTCTGCCTTACTGTGAAAAGTCACTGGCATTCGTCAGGGCCAAGCTCTTAACTGCTACTGCAAGGACACTATCGTATGTGCTGAAGTAATGAAAAAATATAAAGATAAGAGTGATCAATCAAGACCATCCTACCACATCTTCTTAGTATTGCTCTATTGATGCAATAGGTCTTTCCTGTATAAAAACAAGAAAAAGGAAAGAGAACATTGTAGACATTGCATATGTATCATCCTCGACATTGCATCTACGGTAAATACTATGTAGAAATCGCTATAGTCGTGCAAAACCAGTGATAATTCAAAATAACCTCAGACTGGACCATCACTGCTTTGTGATGGTCATATACACAGTGCATTGTATTGCGTCACCAAAAGATTAATTAATATACAAAAGTTTAACACTTACCCATCGGTGTGTGGGAAGTGAACCTCACCTCACCCGGCAACTGCTCGGACGAATAAGGCACCGCTCTAAACATGTAAAGACAATCTCTATGATAGATGCATGTCTTAAGGATACGACCTCAGTGTACTGTTAAAAAACCCACCTATTTTCTTATCTGTCCACAACATGTCCCCCACTGGTGTATTTGATGGCTACATTGAACGACTAGGGCATCTAACCCCCTTCAAGGTGAACAAGAAGGTGCTCCACAGTTGTGCCACTGCACCTACTTATGCCTCTGAAAACAGCTGAGTGATGTTGCTGTTTCAAACTAGTAAAAAAGTGTCAAATAATGTCCCCACCAGTTCTTATCTATTCCACAAGTGGAAGGGCCAAACTACAGCTACTTCGCCCCTTAAGTCTAAACAACCTAGTCCCGTCTTACCTGTCCGTCGGTACCTTGCGGCAGAATCACGAGCCGAAGGGGAGGCACCGACGGGCAGGTCGGGCGTCTATTTATAGCGCCGCTAAGTGTCTAATTGAGCTCAGCTGGTCCGCTCGGTTAACGCGCTGTGATTGCGCAGTGCAGAACAGCTACATCCATCGCATGCGCACAACCAGGCGGTCGTCGGGCGCGCATGCGCGAGAGAGAGTACGCCTGTTCGAGCGCACTGCGCATGCCTCCTAGCCATGTGTTTGCTCTCCTCTCTCGCCGAGTAGCGAGACACTGCCAAACAAGCATCGCGCTTGTGCAATAGACTCGGAATTCAGCACTGCTTACCGCGTTTATGCGGAAACAGTGAAAACACAATTTGTTATTAACCCAGGAAGCGCCGCGGCGCGATTGTCGTAGAAATGGGCAAAAACCATTTTTAAATAATGCCAGTAAACGGCAATGTTAGTTAAATAAGAACCACCAGTTATTTACCATCACAGGTAGCGTGAATGTGCGCTGCATGTCTGAAGTCAGCAGTCACTAGGTGTAAACTAAGGAAATAGACGAAGTCAAGAAATCCAGCATCCCTGGACATCTAAACGCTATCATAGAGTATTGATTAATGGTGGGAGATATAGATTGTGATCAATGTTAAATATAGGCTCAAGGTACCTACTGTCTAGGGAAATGAGGAGATGAGTGAAGGATGTGCAAATTTAGAACCTGAAAAGTAGTATGCAAAGCGCCTGGTGTAAGCGCCGCGATATGCCAGTAAACACACCATATTGCGATAACAAAGAGTACCCAATGGCAAAATGTTACACTAGATAGATAGCCATGGAATGCTGTCGTTCATTCCATTGACATCAGATTTCAATCTGTAAATCCAGCGTTGCTCCTTAACAAAAAGGAAGTGAGAGACATCAGTAATATGTGACGGGATGTATGGCTTTTCCAGCACTATCCAGAACAAATCCTCAACTTTGTGATTCGCTTCTAGGAAGTGATTGGTGAGACCTGTAGATTGCTTCCTACATCGGATTGTGCTTTTATGTTCGCTAATGCGAGACTTGATCATCCGCGTTGTATGACCTACATACTGCTTCTTGCAGGGGCAAGTGATCAGATATATCAGTTTTTCTGAATTGCAGTTTGTGTGTCTTGTGAGTCTCCAGGGTCTATTAGTGCCGATGTCTATTAACAAGGTCTTGCGTGTCTGTGGACAGGCAGCACAATTCCCACAAGGCTGATGACCTTGTACTGGATTGCTGTTCCAGAGGGTGTTGGTGATTTGTTTCATCTCGCTGCACGGTCTAGTGTGCACCAAATTGTCCCGAATGGATGGTCCTCTTTTAAATGCAAACAGAGGACGAGGTATTATCCCTGCTGCTGTATTTAAAATTTTCCAATGCTTAAGTATGATTTTCTTCACTTGGTTGGAGGTTGTGGTGAAAGTTTGGACCATGGTCATCTGATCTCTTGTAGTCTCTGACCTCTTATGTTGCAAAAGTGCCTCCCGGTTATTGTTGAAGGCTCTCTTCCGCGCTCGGCGTATTAGATGGTTGGGATAATGCCGATCTTTCAGGTTGAGTGCCAGTTCTTTAGCATGCTGTTCGTATAAGGTGTTAGACGAACAATTCCGTCTTAGCCTGAGAAATTGGCCTACAGGTAAATTCTCGCGGAGTGATTGAGGATGAAAGCTCTGGAATGACAGAAGCGAATTGCGTACCATTGGTTTCTTGAAAAGTTCACTTTGTAGGCCCCCCTCTGCCGGAAAGATCTGGAGGTCTAGGTACGCCAATTTGTCTTTGCTGCTCTCCATGGTAAACTTAAGAAACTGATTCCTGGAGTTTAACCATGTGTGAAAGGCCGATACCTCCGTTAACGTCCCTCTCCAGATCACCAGGATGTCATCGATGTATCGTTTCCACAGTACCACCTGATGGATGAAGGGGTTACTGTGGTTCAATACATGATCTAGTTCGAATTGATGCATGTATAGGTTTGCCAAACTAGGCGCAAAGACACTCCCCATTGAGGTCCCTGAGACCTGAAGGTAGAGATCGTTTTGGTACTGGAAAATTTTTTCCATCATGGCGATCCTTGCGCACTCCATAATGAAGGCAACCGGTGTTATAGTGTCCATTTGTTTAGCCTCTAGGAGGCTCCTGATGCAATCCAATGTTTCTTGTTGCGGTATTGATGTATACAACGATTCGACGTCGAAGCTCACCAATAGGTCTGTCTCGACGTTGAACTCAGCATCAGCCAATAGTCTGAGCACATCACCAGTGTCCTGGAGGTACGTTGGTGTTTCCTTCACGATGGGTTTCAGGAAAAAATCCACGAAAGTGGATAAAGGCTCCAGTAACGAACCTATGCCCGAAATAATGGGCCTTCCAGGAGGCGGTCTTTGGGCCTTATGTATTTTTGGAAGGCAGTAGAAGTAAGGAATGACTGGATGTGTTGTAATTAGATATCTTGCTTCATGGGGAGTAATCCAGCCTTCTGCTGTTCCTTCTTCTACCAGACTCTTGATGTCATTCGAGATTCTGGGAGTAGGATCTTCATCCAGGCGACGGTAGGATTTGGTGTCACTAAGTTGTCTTTGGCATTCTTGTTGGTAAACTATAGTATCCTGTAGCACTATAGCTCCGCCCTTATCAGCCGGCTTGATGGTAAGAGATCTATCATTTGACAAAGTAGAAAGTGCTGATTTCTCCAAATTGGACATGTTATGAAAAGTCTTTCGTCGTTGTTCGGTATTCATAACCTCGTGCGTCACTGCTTGCTCAAAGGCTAGGACATTTGGTGGTACTTGTTGACTCAGAGGTGTGAATGTCGATTTAGGTCTAAGGCCGGTGTTCTGTTCACCTTGGTCGAGCATATTAGCCTCATTCGTGTTGGAACTAGATGTTTTGAAAAAGAAATGCAAACGTATTTTCCTATAGAAGCTTTCAAGCTCGCACCTCAATTTAAACTGATCACCTGTGTTGGTGGGAACAAAGCTTAGCCCTTTGTTCAAAACAATGTTTTCAATTGGTGTAATGGTCCTCGAACTCAGGTTCACTACTAAGTCGCAGCTCCTGTTGTTGGGCCTGTCTTGCTGGGCTGCGGAGCCCAATTCACAGTTTGTTGGCCTCTCCTTTTGCCGCGGTTCCTGCCTCGGCCCTGCCATAAAAAAGACTGGTCATAGTAGAATGACGGATTTGGAGGGTACATAGGCATAGGGTGACCCATAGGTGGGGGGCCCATTGCCCCAGGATGATAGTTCCATGGGCCTGGGGGCCACCACTGTCCCGGATTGGGGTACTGTTGTCCTCCCCGGCCTATACTTCCTACAACTCTAACTACTGTATCAACTACCACTTCTGGTACTCCTCCTGACACTGCCTCCGCATCTGCCTCATCTCACCCTGCCTTCCCACTTGTTTTTTCCTCGACTTCTCCGTCTGTTCGTCAGAGAGTGGCAAGCACTGTTTCTAGTCTTCTATATCCTTTGTTTGGAGCGGCAAGCCCGACTCATGCCCCTGAACACAAGCAGTTGCGTAGCCAACTGCCTGATTCTAGGGAGAAAGAAGTATTGGATCGTTTGGCACATAAATGGGTTACTGACCTGATAAGATATGAGCTAGAATCTGTTATGGATGTCTTCCATCAATGGGAAGCATCAAAGCAGAGGTACGTTTTCGAGAAAATGTGTGTTTTTCTATGCGAAGATTTAGAGGAGAATGATTTGGACTCTAACCCGCCCGAGTTGAGCCATGTACGGTTCGAATTTTAAAGGGTACAATTGTGAGTTCAGATGTTAGGAAAGCCGTTGCAACGTTGTTATCACTTAGGACTGAAGGTGTTTCCAAGTCGTTGTTTGATTATGATTCCTCTGTCAAGAAGAAGGGAAGACAATACCCTATGAGAGAGGTTCCCCCAGTTTGGAGAGATGGGGACGCGAATGCTAACCCTAATATTCTGCCACATTTTCAGCGTGTGTGGGTACATGTCCCATGGAAGCGAGCTGAAGTATTAGCCCTTAAACAGACATTGCCTGATCCCCGTAAAAATCCTGCAGGGTATTACAAGGAATTGTCGCAAACTGCAGGTTCATGCATTATGAATTTAGCCGATATTGATATGTTATTTGGGAATGTTGTTCCACAGCCTTTATGGGGAAAGATTCGTCATACAGACCATAATCAGGAATTAGGCGTCTCATGGGCTAATATTGCTGCTGCAGATGCCCTACAAATTGGTGGTGCTAAACCTGAGCCTTTTTGGTAGCAGAACTCCCTGGTAGGATCATTGATTACATGAAAACTATAATGCCTGCGATGCGTGTAAATTGGGATAAGTTGTCTGCGTGTAAGCAGAAGAAAGATGAAACGGTGTCTGATTTCTTCACCAGGTTTGAAGAAACGTTTGTCGACCACAGTGGTCAAGATATGAGCACAGAAGATGGTCAGCGACTGTTCGTCGATAAATTCGTGCACAATCTACTTCCAGATTTGTGTAAGAAGTTGAAGGATTCAGAGAGTTCATGGGCAGTTTCACAGATATTGGCTACTGCGCAATATTATGAAAATAGAGACAAAGATGAGAAAGATAGAGCAGAAAAGAAAACTAAAGAGTTAAAAACGAAGGTCCTGTTACAGCAAGCATACCCGCCACGTGGTGGTAGTGGCCAGAATAATGGCGGTCAGAATAACTATCAGAATAATTATCAGCAACATCAACAGTTTCAAAAGCCAAGAGTAGAGTATACTCAGCCACGCGTTCCTGTGGGTCCCAATCAGTGTTCGTATTGCAAGGAAGAGGGTCATTTTAAGTATAGTTGCCCTATCCTGTTACAGCGCGCAAATGGTGTGTCAAACACAAGAGGTAGAGGTGTTCAGCAAACACCTAGAGGTAGAGGACGCGGAAACGTCCATCAGAATGCACGCTCCCTTCCGCCTCAGGATTCTATGAATAGGTTTGATCAGCAGAATAACGCATCTGGTAGGACAGCTCAGTACTATGCTGATGATTACTATGCAGAAGATGAGTATATGGAAGGTAATGATTGCTAGGACAGCCATAGACAAAGAGAGGGAGTTGTTTCAGTTCCAGTAGATCAGAGTGGACCATACGTTGAGGTGATTACATCAGGTGTGTCAGAACCTTTTCTGTTGGATACTGGTGCTACAAAGAGTTCTATGATGCACTCAAAACTCCCTGCCGCACCTTTGTCTGGCGAAATTAATGTTTCTGTAGGTTTTTCTGGCGCCCCAGTTATGAACCCGATTTCATGTCCTATGTCCCTGTCTGTTGGTCCTTGTGAATTCGAAGCACCCCTTATTCTAACAACAGGTTGTGGTGAAAACTTGTTGGGATTGGACCTGTTAAAAAGATTGTATGCGACTTTGTACTGTTCTCCTTCGGGAGTACAACTTACACTAGGTAAGAAAGTGGTTTCTCCAATGTATTTGTCGAGGGATAAAATTCCGACAGAATTGCTGTCTCTACCTAATATTCTTTGGGCTACTGGTCCTAACGATGTGGGTCTCTTGGAAATACCACCATATGTTGTGACATTAAAAGCTAATGTTAGGATGCCACGAATTCCCCAATACAAAATTTCTAGTGAAGGTGAAAAAGCATTGTTAGCGATCATTTACGATCTGATTGAAAAAGATGTGATTGAAGAGACAAGAGGCAACGTTTGCAATAGTCCTGTCCTGCCTGTTTTGAAACGAACTGATCCCTCTCAGCCACCTGTGTACAGATTTGTGATTGACCTTAGAGAGGTGAATAAAATAGTAGTGCCACAATTTCCAGTTGTTCCTGACATTACTGCCCTATTGACTATGATTCCAGCCTCTGCAACCTGGTTTTCGGTGATTGACTTGAAGAATGCTTTCTTCAGCATCCCAATTGCTGAAGAAAGTAGGGATATTTTTGGCTTCAGTTTAGGAGGACGAAGCTTCCGCTTTAAACGCGCTCCCCAGGGCTACTGCGAAAGTCCATCGATATATAGTCAAGCTTTAAAAACACAGCTTGACATGATTGTTTTACCTGAAGGCGCTACCCTCATTCAGTATGTCTATGACTTACTTGTTGCTGCAGATTCTGAGGAAATCTGTAAAGAAGCCACGTTGTCTGTGTTGCGTCATTTGTGTGATCTGCATCACAAAGTGTCTCCCTCAAAATTACAATATTGTCGACAAGAAGTGACCTACTTAGGTCATCTCTTTTTGAAGGAGGGAAGGAAACTGACCCCAGAAAGAATCCAGGCAATAGCAAAATTAAGTGTGCCAAGAACACAGAGAGAAGTGCGTGCTTTCTTGGGTATTACATCGTACTGTAGACAGTGGATTCCAAATTTTTCTTTACTGGCCAACCCTTGGTGGCATTAACGTGTAAAGATACACCCAATCCTGTGCCTTGGTCTGAAGAGTGCCAGAAAAGTTTTTCTGAATTGCGCACAGCATTATGTTCGGCTCCTGTGTTGGGTACCCCCAACTACAGTAAGCCCTTTACATTGTACGTCCATGAGAAAGAAGGTTGTGCATCATCAGTGTTGACACAGTTGTTTGGAGACAAGCACCGTCCATGTGCATATTTTTCGTCGACTTTGGATCCAGTAGCTAAAGCATTGCCAAGTTGTTTAAGAGCAACAGCAGCAGCAGCTGTTTCTATTCGACAGTCTGCTGGTTTAGTGATGAATAACACGTTAGTGGTCATGGTTCCACATGCAGTGGACACATTATTGAACAGAACCAAGACACAGCACTTAACTAGTGCTCGATTGTCAGGTTACGAACTAACTTTGTTAGCGAGCCATGTGCACATCAAAAGATGCAGCACATTAAACCCAGCCACGTTGTTGCCAATTCCAGTTGAGGCAGAGAATGCTGAAGAACAGCATGATTGTTTTCTTAGAACAGAAGAAGAGACGAAAGGGAGAATAGACCTCCAAGATACTCCTCTTGTTGAATGCGATGGTACCTTATGGGTGGATGGTTCATGCTTCAAGCTTACGAATGGTGACACGACTGCAGCATATGCTGTCACCACTTTGCATACAGTCGTTGAAACTGCACGTATTCCACATAACTCAGCTCAAGCAGCAGAATTGATTGCACTTACAAGGGCGTGTGTGTTGTCAAAAGGAATGAAAGTAAATGTGTACACTGACAGTCAGTATGCCTTCGGTATGGCTCATAGTTTTGGATGTCTGTGGCGTGAACGTGGGTTTCTGACTTCGCATGGAGCCAAGATCCAGCATGGTCAGTTGGTGAATGAGCTTCTTGAATCACTGACCTTGCCTCTACAAGTTGCGATTGTAAAATGTAGTGCTCACAAGAAGGTGACTGATGATGTTGGTCGCGGGAATGCATTTGCTGATGAAGTTGCAAAAGGAACAGCCAGGAAGGTGGCAAGCCGAATGTATGTTGCAGGTCCTGCAAGATGGGTTGATGATGTTGGAATGTGTGAGGACACGATAGAGAGTGTGAAATCGATCCAATCTGAGGCTACAGAGAAAGAGTTGAACACCTGGAGAGAAAGTATGGGTAGAATGGACGCAAATGGTTGTTGGGTTGAGTTGTCAGAGCATCAGAGATGGTTGCTACCCAATGCGTACGTGCTTGCAGTGGTGACAATGGCCCATGGAATGGCTCATATCAGCGTGAAAGGGATTTGTAAGTTGTTGGCTCGAGTATGGCAAAATGCTGGAATCCCTAAGTGTGCAGAGAACATGGTTAAAAATTGCATGGTATGTCTGAAACGCAATCCTGGTAGGGGAACCCCAACTCCAGCTGGTCATTTTGCACCTCCTACGTATCAGTTTGAGGTTTTGCAGCTAGATTTCATACACATGGAGAGGTGCAACAATTTAAAATACGTACTCGTTGTTGTCTGTGCCTTCTCAAGATGGGTAGAAGCATATCCCCTAAAGGACAATACTGCCTTGTCCACAGCGAAAGCCCTTGTGAAAGAGTTTTTCCCTAGATTTGGAATGCCTAGAATGATCTGGAGTGACAATGGGAGTGAATTTGTGAGTCAAGTGATGAAGAAAGTATGTGAAGGGCTAGGCATCCGACAGAAGTTCCATGCTGTAAACCACCCCCAATCAGCTGGATTAGTAGAATGCTACAACGGCACCCTAAAACTAAAGTTAGCCAAGATTCAAGCGAGCACTGGTCTTAAATGGCCTGACGCTCTGCCCTTAGCACTCCTATCCACCAGAATGACCGTACATTCCAGGGTGAAACTTAGTCCCTATGAAATTGTTTTCGGCCGTCCGGCCAACATATGGGGGGTGCCAAGACCCACCAAGTTCAGTGAAATTGAACACCCTGTTTTGCTTGACTATTTGTACGAATTGACGGCTAAATTGCAGGTCCATGACTCTTTGCCTCCGGTCTCTGAAGCTCCAGGCCATCAAATCGATCCTGGATCCTGGGTGTTGGTGAAAAACGTTCAGCGAACAAAGAATGAACAGCCCAGGTCGACCGGCCCACACCTCGTCCTTCTTTCCACAAGATCAGCCGTTCGTGTGGAAGGAAAGAAGAACTGGATCCACGGGATCCACTGCAAACGGATCCCCTTGCCTTTGCCCTATGACCGGTGGGTCCAGGAGGGTGTCGCCGACTCAGAGACTGAATCTGTGCCACGGTTCCTACCTTTCAGTGATGCTCGTGTGAAAGGAACAATTACAGAACAAGAGAGTGACAATATTTTGCAACCAGCCGTACCATCATCAGCCCGATTGGACACTACAGAACCTGAAGTCTTGTTTCAAGACCATACAATACCAGGACAACAACGGTATAATCTGAGGCCAAGAAAAACGAACTAATAAAAATGAACTAATAAAAGTTTTTCTTTCCCCCAAGTACTATTTTTGAAAGCGCAGCTCTCCCATCTGAGAAACTTGCTTATTTTTGTTTTTTCGAACCGCCATCCGGGTTCCGGTGCTAGGGCCGCGATTGCCCAAAGTCTTTGGGGTGCAGCTGGCGACGTTAGGTCGACAGTTCTGGTTGGTCTAAGGGAGTTGCCCTAAATCAACAGAAGCATTCCTTAGCAGAATCAACCTCCCATCGCGGGCAGCATTGTAGAGAGGATGGAGTTTTTCAAAATGGAGAGAGCTGCCAAAGCTGTGAACTTTAAAACAAGAATATGTGGATTGATGACAAAGAAACGTTTTTTATTATTATGCATTTTCCTGTTATTAAGTGCAATGATGTTTTTAATAGGATATGTACTGTTTTCTTTACAAGTGACCTTTGCACCGACTACATCGCCCATACCTCCTCCTACTGTCTCTGCACATTCTTTTCAACCCCTTCCTGAACATGAGTCAGCTAGGAGATTAGAGTTTATTAATAACTCCTTCATTCAGCTCTTGCACCAACACCAACTAGTAATGAACACGACTAACTGTTGGCTGTGTGGTCTTATGCCTCACACAACGGATAAAGGTATCCCTTACCTTGTCCTGCCATTCAGTCACAATGGCAAGAATCCCAAAGCTCAGTTAGGGAAGAGTGTCTGTACTGAAACATATGTTTTTTCATCTCAGACTTCCCCTTCGTTTTTAGCAGCTATGGGTGCCTATTTCATCTGCCATGATAGAGCCTATACATGGTTGCCCCCTGACTTTTTGGGCACATGTTTTGTTTCGTTCCTGTTGCCTCCCACCTACACAGAAGCGGCAGATTACCATAAGACAAGGATAGTTAGAGGTGTCTTGAATAATGAAGACACTGCAGGACAAGAATTTGGGGATTTCGCAAAGGGTTTTCTGCCGTTCTGGGGACCGATGGTTAACAGCAGAAACATAAGGCAATTAGCAAGGGTGGTTGAATCCACCGTAATTGAAACTGCTGGTGCCCTTAGTAACTTCACTGCTGAGCTCCAATCAGATTGTCTTATGACCCTTCAGAACAGGGTCGCATTAGATGTCATACTTGCAGACTGAGGTGGGGTATGTAAACTGATCCAATCGAGTTGCTGTGTCTTTATTCCAGATAACGCTCCAACAGTGTACCAGGCCATCTCCAAACTGCATAAAATTTCCGAATCTATTCATATGGATAAAGGGGATTAGTCTTTTATGGGATGGTTCTGGGAACTGTTATCCGGCTGGGGATGGAAAATTCTGATGGTCATTGGGATGGTCTTAGCCATTCTTTTCCTGTTTTGTCTGTGCGTGCAGTGCGCTCCTGCAATATGTGGCCTCTGTGTTACATCATGTGTAAGGAAGCCTGTGTCAAAAGACGAACTATGTACCAGAATGATGTTACAGCAACATCTCAATGACTTTAGGACTCAAATTAGCATGAGATTAGGTTAAATTGCCTATGTAAGGGCAAAAGGAGGGTTTTTAGTTCTGAAAATTCTGGACTCGTGCAACAAACTTTGTCATAGCATGACGATTTTTATATCAAAAGACCGATAATGGCTAGTACACCATGTACAAGCATTTGCGTCATATTCGAGAGGCGATTTCACCTCTAATTCGCCATTCTCGTCCTGAACCCTTGGCTTCCATTTTATGCTTGGCAGCCATTTTGTGAGTTGCCCTTCACATAGGCTTGTAACTACAGCTGAATTCGATATCAAAGGACACATACACCTTAATTGACTTTTCTGTGACCTGGGCAAGCTGGAACCATTGCCCAGAGCCAAACCTGTTTGGTCAGTTCTCTCCCAGTGGCCGAACGAGATAGCATCAAAGCACAACAGGCCATAAACTGTTCCCATCGCACACACACCCCCGCCCAAATCTTGCTCACACCTGTCCCTGCTCTTTTCTCTTCTTTTGCTTTATGGTGAGGAGGAGCCCGGTTTTATTGAGGGTACACCGATATCTGATGGAAATGTTGGGCCTTGCCGGGTAATTTATCACGAACTGGACACACTGAAATGTGGACTTGTCATCATGACTCTGCTTTTTCTTTGTAGTGAAAATATGTGAATAGCTCACTGTAAATCCAAGAATGTTTGCACTGTAAATCTAAGAATGTTTGCCTGAAGCTTAATATTCTGTATAAAAAGAGAAGCCTGGCTCTGTAATGTTGAGCAGTCTCCTGAGAATATACACACCATGTTGTTGTACTTCTAGGACGCTTGTTACTTGGTTGCAGCCAATAAATTCGATCTTTGACTTCACCTAGAAGACTCGTGTTTCTGTGGTCTGAATCAGGAAAGTACTCGAGGTCTTTGGGTATTGCCCCTGACACCGCTGGGTTACCGGATCAGTACCGGTTCTGAAAAACCCAGTACCTCAAATCCCCACCCAATACGATCCCCAGGCCTTCACCTTTGCCCCAATTATCCTCCAATTTGGAAATAAATTTTGAAAGTGCTACAAAATTCTTATTTGGAATAGAGATTGTTATAGAAATTTATTAAGAAAAAAGTGACTTGACGCTTATATTTAATGACTTGTATATTGGGGTTATTGGTATTTATGTTCTTAAAGCTCCCCCCAGCCATTATACTGAACCTGACAAACAGGCCTCCTATTGCCCGGCCAAAATGTGACTTGGAGGTCACTATACTAAAGCAATGGAACCCATCTATATGTAAATCGTGCGGCGCCCATGTTTCTTGATACATTACTTTATCATACGTGGAAATTAAGTGTAGCCAGTCTTTGTCCGCTAGTCTTGGTTCAAGACCGGCAATATTCCAACTAAGTGTTTTAAGATCGCAATCATTGGTGCGCTGATTTGGGGTAGCACTTTTTGGCACATGGGTTAGGGTATTCATTTCTTCGACTAACCCACTCTGATTATGTATTCCATCATCATCTACCCCAAATTGCCCTGGGGGGTTATCAGCCCCCTGCCTGTCCAATACAATATTTGGTATGGAAATTTCTAATTTATCTTCTAGCGCAATTGTTGCTATTGCTGGGAACAATTCTTCTCCACCATTTTCCGTGATCACTTCGCCCATACACAAATCAGAAGAATTCTGGGTGGTAGAAATAGGTGTTACCTTGCGCTCTCAGTCTACACCCTCAAGGCCTTTTTGTGCATGGAGAATATCGAAGCGGTTATGAATAGGGACTTTAAAATGATTGTTATAGAAATCCCTGTACCACTTTCCCTGCGTTCTTTCTGAGTACATATTACCTTGGGCCATGGGCGGTGGCGGATAAAAATGTCTCAGATCTACTGATTGTATCCTACTCTCAGTATTTCCAGCCCTCCAGCCACAAATATGTTTTACCACCCGTCTATCTCTGAAATTCACTACGACGCAGTCCCCTTCTTGGTCTTTCTGTCTCTGCCCCACCCAACTTAGTCTGCGGACATGGAGAATTTCACTGTGTAAGGATGAAGGAATCGGCCTGTACCTATTCAGCCAATGGCTGACTTTGTTCTTTAATTCAAAGTAACTTTCTGGCTTACCCTCTTCTAAGTGTGGTACCCCTATTAAGGCCACAGTATATGGGAATGATTTAGGCGGCAAGTCGATACGTAAATGTTTGTTCGTTCGTCTTGCTCTGTCAGGTTGGTTCTTGCTCAAACCCTCATCTGCCCCTTTATCCCCAGTCTTCCCATGGGTATTACCAGTCTTTAATTCCCTAGTCTGGGCATCATTTGCTATCTCCGTTCTCTCTTCCCCTGATGTTACTAGGGGCTTGTTTGTTCAGTCAATATGCCCAGTGGTCGATCTTGTGGGCGGTTGCATACTTATGCCAGAGACAACTGTTGGGCTATTCATAATTCTCGGGGGGTTGGCTGGTGGCATGATATTTGGGGCCAATATTGGTTTTACAAACCTCGTCAACATCACATTATTTGACTGTGAGACTTCTTCTAATTTTACTAATTTCTCCCCTATGCCCTTTACCCTTTCAAGGAGAGGTAGCATGAGTGACTTGACCAGGTGTTCCATTTTTAACAAGAAACCCTCTACACATTTTGTATTTTCCAATGCCTGACTTACATGTTCTGTCGTAATAATATCAGGAACTATAGATTCCTGAGTAATTATTGGCGGGGTATAATCTATTGTAGTTATGGTCTGTACTGCTATACTTGCGCTCCTGGGTGCTTGAATCTTGCTTCCTCCCTTTCTAGTTGTAATTTTCGCCATATCTGCTCTACGTTTCCTGTTTAACTTTGGCTTATTAATAGGGATTTCCTTGCATGTTTTGGTTTTCCCCCCACAATTAGAAATATTTTTAGTTTTGGACCTAGTCCTGGGGAATGGGGTGCTATCGCTAACTACACTATCATCGCTCGTCTCACTGAATTCAGCCAGTTCTTCAACAGAGCCACTACTCTGTGCTAGTGGTATATCTAGCGTGGGAGTGGGGTAACCTTCATCAACAATTAACAAATTATTTTCCCCCTCTTGTGGTCTGACTTGATGTGGTGTACTAGATTTAGCTATCGCCCCCATGGATGAGCTTCTCTGGTATAGTGGTTCTAGTGACAAACGTCTCTCTGTTAGGGCAATTTCTTTTTCAAGGACGCTGGCAGCTCTAATTATAAAATTATCTAGTGTTCCCATGACACTACCCCCAACTCCTCCCTTTCTCCCTATGTCATTTCGTGTAGTCATTGGCTCGGACATAAACACATTAATGATGAGTATAATAGATGTCACAGGTAATACGTACGCTCCAATTGAAGTTAATAATGTGGCCCAGCCCAGTCCCGTACAGTCACGAACGGTCCCGCCCTTGTCCCGGGCTTCTCCCGGGACGCTCCCGCGACGCGGGGAGTGATGCAGATATTTAAGCGCCTCCTGGCGCGATTACCCCGTATGTGGCTTCCGGCCGCAAGGGCTCCTTAGGTTTGTAGTTTCTGCCCCTCGAGCTCCCCCAACACAGCCGCCGCACTGTTGTTGTAGGAATGCGGCGGCGGGGGTTGAGCGGGCACAGAAGCACAGGGCAGCGGTTCCGGTGCAAAGAGCGGGCTCTAGGTTTGAACGCCCTCAGGAAAGCAGGTAGGTTTCACAAGGTTCGCCGGTGATTCGAAAGATGTCCCCGCTCCACCGGGAGTGATGCGGATATTTAAGCGCCTCCTGGCGCGATTACCCCGTATGCGGCTTCTGGCCGCAAGGGCTGCTGGGGTTTGTAGTTTCTGCCCCTCGAGCTCCCCCCCACTCAGCGGCCGCACTGTTGTTGTAGAAATGCGACGGCGGGGGGTTAGCGGGCACAGCAGCACAGGGCAGCGGTTCCGGTGCAAAGAGCGGGCTCTAGGTTTGAACGCCCCCAGGAAAGCAGGGAGGTTTCACAAGGTTCGCCGGTGATTCGAAAGAGGACTTAATTGGACTCCGATCTCTGTGGGTAAGGTTGCCCACATCACCTGTGGACCAAAGAACCACCGCAAAAACATCCCCTTTGACCGCATCGCAACCAGAGCATCCTTGAGCATCTTTTCAACCTGCATCCCCAGCATCAGGACCACTCCATTATAGTCTAAAGCGGTCATGCTGTAAAGACGGGAAAGGGACTGGAAAATGCTCTAGTTTTCAAATCTACCCCATTGGCCCCTTAGATCTTAATCCTGTTCAATTTGGTCGCCCAAGCTGGGCTGGAGAATACAAACTAAACTTTGCAAACTTTTGGAAAGATTACAAACTTTATTTTGCCAAATGCTTGTTTGCAGTTGTAATTAAAAGTAATAAAATCATTATAAAGTAATCTCTAGATTCCTTCGTTCAGTTTTGGTCATCAAACATAAAAATTCATAAAAATACACTCTATAAATTGGTGTTGTGGTTCTTTCGTGTTGTGTGACTTTCTTATTTCATTGTTTGGTACTGTTAAATGCTTTACACCAAGTTTTTTGTTCAAGCCTTGCTGTTCGAAAACCATAGCTATCCAGGGTTGACTTTAAGGTTGTTCAAACAAGCCTGACTGGACTCAAAGATTTTGCGAGTGTATTCTATGGTAAGGCGCCACACACATATCATATAATACACCCATATCCTCACAGACACTAATACCAATGAAACACTGTTTTCCTTATAATATTATTGCCAAATCCTCATTGGTATTTGGTATGTAATTTGTTAGCTGATTATTTTTGTTCATTCTAAGATCTTTTTCTGCACTGGTACGTTTTGCTTTGAAAAAGCTGGAACTGGTACCTTCAAAATATCATGGAAAATTTCTTGGCATCATTTACCATTTTGTTTTGTAACTATTTGTCAATTTCTTTTTGTTGGGTTAAAAAGTTGCACTCGTGTCCACTATTGCTATTTATTACTTATTTTGTGATCGCTCTCAGTGTATGCAGCGTGTTTTCCTACCTGAATTTGTATCGCTTGATTAATTTTTGAGTCTTTTTTATTGAAAGAAATTAATATAAATCAATTAACTAATGTTTTGGTCATGTGTATATAAAATATTTACTGAATGTGTTACACGCAAGGTCTTTTTTTTAATGTTCTCGATATCTGTCAGGCAGCAACATGTGCTTACCCGTTTGCAAAGCGCTACTGCCTGGACAGTCCGGTCCAGCGAGATGGGCATTTTGTCTGTTTTCTCCTGTAGGATTTTCTAGTCTAATCCGCGTGGCTAGAAGTCTCCTATCTGATGAACAAGTTATTTACCTTTGGTAACACCTTATCTGATAGAGACTCCATCTATCCCCAGATTCCTTATCGACCCACCATTATTTCCTGCTCTGCAAATGGATTTCAGAGAAAAGGGTTGGTTCCCTTTGAAGGGCCCTTGTTTTAACCCACCAGTGTTTATTGTTCTTTGTGGCTCCACGCTTCTGGCATGGAAAGCTGCGAAAAGAAACTGCTCTCTGTGTGCTGGAGTGACGCCTATATAGCCACCGCACACGTCACTTCCGGCGCAGACGACAAAGCTACACAGAGCCGAATAATGCCACCACTGGTTCTCGGGGGGTCCTGGTCACAAACAAAATGGCCAGCTCCAGTCTGATGCCTGGGGATTATTCTAAGGTAAGGAATATGCGGCTAGACTACATGAGGCATTGCTGAAGGTAAGTAACTTGTTCATTTCTTTAAAAAGCCAAGATATTACAAATATTATAAATGCCTCCATCCAACGAAAGAAAGCTCCTAGTGGCCTAATACAAGCTGTCATCACTCAGATAAAAAAAAAAACTCTCCTAATAGCAAAATATAGACTCATTCTGAACCTCCCATTCATAAGCGACATCTTGGAAATGAGTGTGACATTTCAACAGCAAATATTAGTAAAGTCAAATAATAATCTTCCTGACCGGCATTTGGGTTCAGACTGGAAGGGGCGAGATCAGTAGTCCTACAAAATGTCTTCTGGGACAAGGTTGTACTAAATTATTACGTACTCCCCCTCTCCTTTTTATCTATCGTTGTCCCTTCTCTTTTTGTATACCTGTCTCTTTATCTTTTTTCATCCTCATGCTTCTCTTTCATGCTGTCTCAATCCATCCCCCAATTACAAGTTGCCTTTTGCTGCATATGTTTGTTTAGTAGTGATTGGATGCTTCAGACAGTCAATAATTTTTTTAACTAAAGCCCCTGGCCAACCCCTTCCTCCCCCACAACCAATCCCTCCCCTTCCCCATTCGCCCCCACCTATTAAAATGGTTGCAAAATTGTTGTTCCACCCTGAACATTGTTCTATTGCCTATGATTCTTTTCAGTTGCAGCACATTGATGTTAAAGCAGTTTATTGGGATTAGAAATATGTTCTATTGATTATTTCCAGATCAAAGTTTTGACATCCCAGATAGAACTTTTCACTCAATGGATACAACCTGGCGACTCTCATCCTATGAATCTATGACTGATGTGAAAGAGCTCATTCCAGAATTTTTTTACCTGCCAGAGTTTCTGAATAATAGAGAAGGTATGTAAGATCTGTTTTCTCACAATCCAGTAAAAAAAAAGACTTGACTACAATTAATTTGTTTTTTTATTTTCAAGTGCATAGCGAGATTAACTATTTTGCTTTTCATAGACTATATAATGTGTTCTGTTGAAATAAGAGGAAAGTCTACCTATGCTGAATATCTTGGGAAAAATAACGGATCATAATCCATTGATAAATAATTTACACTGGGGCAAGAAGACCATCAGCAATCCCCATATGGAAACTGTGAGAAACTGGCTTTGTATATGATGCACACTTATGTAAGAGGGCACCTTGCACCAATCCATTTAACCCTTATGGTGATGTTAGCAGTCTTAGACAACCTTAGAAAGCTCTCTAAGTGGTAGCTGTGAAGTGCACCCTTCAGGCTTAGCCTAGAAGGAGTGAAAAGCATCTTGTTTTACCAGAACATAATCTTATTAGTATAGAGTAATTGAAAAATAACAACACAGTGTATTTATAAAAAGATGTATTTATTATAAAACACTCACTAACACATACAGATATCTGCTAGCCGGAGATCTGTACAATGCACACAATACTTTTCAACAGAAACAGGTGAGAAGCACGGGTACACAGTGGTCGCCAAGGGGAGACCAAACCATATACTAAAATAGTGGTATGTGAACCACGACTCAAGTCAGAACTATACCCAGAAAAAGTAGAAATGCCGGGGACATAAAGAACCACAAGAGGTAATTAACCAGGACTCCCACGGAGGCCATGGGCAGAGTGGGAACACGACCGCTGGCTCAATAAAAGTCAATGGGTAAGTCGTGGTTGCAGTTTTAAAGAAAAAGGACCCTTCCCTGTGGACCCTGAAGAAACCCTGTGGAAGACAGAAGGTTGGAGAATCCCCCCACCCGTGAATACCCCAGAAACCAGGATACCTACACCAGGGAAGCCGCATGCATAGATGTGAAGTAGCGTTGGAAACCGCAGTCAAACTCAATGGGAGACTTCAGGAAGATGCTGCTGGAGAAGGTGAAAGTGTCTGGTGGAACCCAAAGGTGGATTGAAGGTGAAAAGTACCTGCAAGCAAAAGGGCCATAGTCTGTGCATCTCAGGAGTGACCAGGAGGCACAGAAGACGAATGGCCACCGATGTCCGGAGCTGCTGGGGAGATGACGGTGACCTAGGAGCTGCAGCTGTGAGGACCATGCAATGCTGTGGAAGACCAGGAGCCGTTCACGTGCTGTCCCACATCAGATGTCAAGAGTTGAGGAGTTGGTGTTCGTAGGGAGCATGAACAAGCCTTGGCAACTGCAGACAACGTGGAAAGTGAAAAAGGTGCAGTGTCGGGACCAGAATGGTCCAAGTGACTCACCACAAGCTGGGGAGTCAGGGCAGGCCCGAGCAATCGGGTTAGCCCACATGAATCATAGAAGACCCTCAAGAGGACTCACAGGCCGGAGGCACTGGAGTTGCGAAAGGACCCCGAGCAGGTCATCAAAGATGCAGGCCCACTGTGCAAGTGATGCTGTGAGGACGACAATCTTTTTTTTTTTTTCAAACTTTTATTTATAGTTTTCAAATTACATCT
This sequence comes from Lissotriton vulgaris, assembly GCF_964263255.1. Lineage (NCBI taxonomy): Eukaryota > Metazoa > Chordata > Amphibia > Caudata > Salamandridae > Lissotriton > Lissotriton vulgaris. The sequence goes on along the minus strand of NC_141694.1, from coordinate 1,020,182,353 downwards.
CTCATTGTAATACAACCAAACATTGTCACAGTGAATCAGTACGCCATCATATTAAACCAACCCCCTCCATGGCCAGCATACATGATATCATTCGGTAAACGTGTAAAGGCATCACAGATCATAGATCACAGGATAAGTAACACTTGGCACTTAACTTTACAGTCGAGGTATTGACAAACAAATAAGCAAACTTTGTCCGGGGTACTTACGTTGTCTAGTTTCCCACAACAGGAATCCTACATGGAGTGTGAAGATTCACCATCAGCCTCCGTATCACCCTGCAATAGAACATACTCCTGGAGGGGCCCCCAAATATCCTTGGGCTTGGAGGGTAATGGTAGCAACTCCGCATATGTAGTATTTTGCTCCTGGCTGTATAGTAGGTTAGCCATCCATTCCTTAAACTTGGGAGCTCAACCCCTACCCCACCTACAGGCCACTCTTCTCTTAGCCAGAAGTAATGATAGTGCAACAACCTTTCTGTGTGAAGTGGGTAGCTGCGCTGTATGCCCTAGTAAAGTGAGTAAAGGATCCCTCTCTAGGACACTGCCTATCATGCTATCTAGCACCGTCAACACTTGCTCCTAGTAATCCTGTATGGCTGGGGGGGCTCCCATGCTAGGTGAAGAAAGCCTGCCCCCGGTTGCCTGCACCGGTCACACCTATCCGTATCAGTTAGTTTAAACCTGAGTTTCTTTGCCGGTGTATAATATAGCCTATGTAAATACTTATAATGTATAATGCGCAACCTACTGCTGGCCGAGATCTGTGCTGTTTGCCTACAACAATATTGCCATTGAGCATCTGTAATGTCTCGCCCTAGTTACTCACCCCAGTGTGTCCGGGAGCCACTATGTAGTCCTGGTCTGTTCTCGCTTATGCTACTATATAAGCCTGACACTAAATGTTTCCTATTAACAGACCCTAACATTTGATGAAGCGGGAGGAGGTTTACTGGCTTGTGAGGGAAATCGGGGAGTATCGACCTCATCCCTTGTCTGAGACACACATAAAGAAATATATCTAGAGGCGTTTTTCGTATTCCCTGAAGAAGGTGCTCCATGGACCGGAACATCCCATCATGAAAGAGATCCATCCAGGTGGTTACATTTACACGTTTGCAAAGCTCCCGAAAGCCTTTTTCCTGTAAGAGTGAGAGGTCTGGGTGATAGGACAGCGGAAGGGGCGGGGAGTAAAGGAAAGGCGAATCAAGCAACACTTTGATCTGATGCCACGCATCCACTGTGCCCGATACAGTGGTGGGGGATGCCACCCTCGTGCTAACCGAGTCATATATCACTCCATTTAGGGGTATTGGTTCAGCCAACCAATACGCCACGGCTATTTGCAGCATATATCTAGGGGGTTCACCCAATAGTATGTGTAGTGCACCTGCGCACTCAGAAAATATAACTCAAAATCGGAGATGTCGAAGCCTCCCTGGTCATATGGCCTCGTCAGTATTGACCATTGAAGCCTCACCTGTCTCCTCCCCCTCCACACAGCAGCCTGAGTAGCTCAGTTCGCAATGTCTTAAAAAAAACACCCCGGGGCGTAGGGGATATTATGGAACAAGTAAAGGAACTGAAGGAGCACAACCATCTTAATCAGTGAGGTTCTACCGGTAAGAGAAAGAGGCAGCGATATCCAGTGTGTGACAATGGCAATTAGGCGTGTCATGACTGTGCCATAGTTTGCACTTATAGTTTCTTCTCTGTCTGTAGTGACTTGAATCCCGAGGTACCGTAGCTCTGACTCTCACCACTCTTTTGGGAAATCCAGCGGGAAGCACGATACCGCTGGTGTCGTGGGGAAAACCTGGGATTTTTCACAATTAACGCCTATTTCGGAAAGATAACCGAATCTCACAAAGTCGCGCAAAATGGGATTATTATTTTGTTGTGGATTTCTTACATAGAGTGTGATATCGTCTGCGTACATGTACACCAGTATTGGTCGCAGACAACAGCGGAAGGCTTTATCCTGGTGCTATTGTCACAGTCTACAAGCCAAGGGCTCCACTGCCAGAACAAAAAGAAGCAGGGACAGTGGGCACCCCTGTTGAGTGCCTCTAGATATCACAAGAGGACTAGACAAGTATCCATTTATTAACACTTTAGCAGTGGGGAGGCGATAATATAATTCGAGCCAGGCCATATACATCTCAGGGACGCCCATCCTCCGCAGCCCCCCAAACAAATAGTCCCACTCTACCGAGTCGAACGCTTTCGTGGAATCTAAAAAGACTGCAGCAAGTTCAAAGTCAGGCAGCACATTCTGGATGAGCGAGAGAAGGGTCCTAAGATTGTGAGATGTGACCCTACCAGGCACAAATCCTGACTGGTTAGGCAATGCAAGCTTGTCTAGCAACAGGGACAGGCGATTGGCCAGGACCTTCGCCAGAATTTTTGTGTCCCAGTTCATCAAAGACAACGGTCTATACGAGTCGCACAATTCAGGAGACTTTCCGGGTTTCAGCAGCGACTTGACTATCGCCTCTCTAATTGAGGATGGTAATATGCCCACTTCCAGTGATTCCTCATACACCTCTTTCAGCACCGGAGCCATGATATCAATGTATGTCTTATAGAATTCAGCCGGGAGGCCGTCTGACTCTGGCGCCTTTCCATTCTGAAGCCGCATAATTGCTTCCCTAATCTCATCGAGTTCAAATGGGATACTTAAAAATTTCCGCTGGGTATCTCCAAGCCACACAAGCGCTACATCCCCCAGGAACTCCTCTAAGTCAATGTCCCCCCCGTCTCTGAGACGTGTATAGTGTAGTATAGTGTGCAGTGATTGCCTCCCAGATACTCTGCGAGTCTCGATGTGGCCGCCTACCTGATTCCTGAATTTCTATAACATGCACACTGCCGCGAGGTTGCCTAGTAATGGTGGCTAGTACCTTCCCCGGCCTTTCACCTTCCCCATATGTACACGCTGTCCAGTATTTACCCCGAAATGTTGCCTCCCTATGCACAGCATTCTCATATTCAGTTAAAGTTGCACGAAACTCCTTCTGCACTTGTCCCACCTCCCCTCGCTCCATGCGCCTATCCATCTCCTTCAGGTCTCGTTTCAACCTCCATATCGTGTTTTTTCAATCCCGCAGAACCCCAAAGCTCTTAGACATACAATGCCCACGAATCGTGACCTTGAATGCTTCCCATATCATTTCAATATTATCAACAGATCCTTCATTCCGCACAAAAAAGTCTTTGATTTCGTCTCTTAACTCTGTGCGGAAGATCACATCCAACAAGGCCATGGGTTGTAGGCGCCAACACGGCCTAGGTCTATCATACCCTGGAGGTGAAAGGGAGACCTTAACTGGGCAGTGGTCAGAAAAAGTTCTAGCCAAATGCACGACACTTCGAATGGTCGGGCATAATCCTCTTGTTAGCAAGCAATAATCTATGCGCGCCCAAGCCCCTCTATGGGATGTAAAGTGTGTGCCCTCTTGTTGTAGGGGGTGCATGTGTCTCCAACTATCCACCAACCCACCTTCTGCCATGATGCCCAGCAATACTTCCTGCGCTTTTGTGTAGTGTTGAGGACCTGCATTGGACCTATCCACATGCGGATGAAGCGCAACATTAAAATCCCCCCCCCCCCCCCCGATAATGTGGGTCGAACCTACCGCCAAGATTTTACCCCATAAATACGTGAAGAATTCTGGCCCATAACAGTTAGCAATTGTGACCGTGTCCCGACCCAGGCGCCCCCACAGTATAAGATACCTCCCTTTCAAGTCCTCTAGGACTCCTAACCTCTCAAATCTTATATGTTTACTGAAAAGTATGACCGTTCCCTGGGCATAAGAGGAGGAGAATGAAAAAACACGGCAACTCGCCCTGCGACTTGCAAAGGTAATGGTGTTGCTCGGTGCTATATGTGTTTCTTGCAAGAGTGATATTTGGACCTGCTGCCTGTCCAGATAGGCAAGTACCTGTCTCCGCTTCCTCGGGTCTCCAAGACCCCAGACATTCCAGGATAGTACTCTTAGGGTTTGACTATCCTCCTGTGCCATGTAACCAAGCGGCTCCCACCTGACTCATGTGTGTAACAACAGACATATCAACAGCTGTGTGCGTAACCATATATCACTGATTAAGAAGATTTGTGCATTCATCTCACTGTGACAATCAAACTTCCCTTCCCTTCCTCCCTTCCCACTGAAGCATCCCAATCATGCCAGTAGTAAATGGCCCTCACCCCTCCCCAGCAACTCCCATCTGCCCAAGGAGACCAACCAGGTCTAACACATCCCCTTGTGACTCTAAATGGAGATGTTTGGAAACCATCACAACTTAATAGTAAAAAGTGGGGTTCTCCCAGTTGGGAAGTGCACCTTCGTAGCTCACGAAAATCTCTCGTCAGCCCACCCACCAGGTAAATATGACAGTGTCTTTGTCTGACTCAAGGGTGACCGACAGTACATTGTTACCTCAAGTCCCTTAGATTATCAATAGTGCAATGGTCGGGGATGCATGTCCGCTTAGCGTCCTATCCCATGCTCCCATGATGAAATCCGTGCATCGACCATATTTGTAAAGCATGTGGTGCAGTTCCATAGTTCGATAGAGCCATGCGCCTTGGTGTTCAGTCTTCCTCCTGCGACTGCGATCTTGGGGAGTCCTCCGGGTCCAGTTGCGATCTATTCCACCGCTTGAGGTGCTTCAGATAATCTTCCACCTGCTGTGGAGTAGGGAAGAATTTTTGTGACCCCTGATGGGTGATCCGAAGGCGGGTCGGGGAAAGCAGTGCATAGTCTATTTGAGCTTGTCTGAGTTTTTGTTTGACTCCTAGAAACTTGCGCCGCTCTTCCTGCACATGAAGCGTGAAATCCGGATACATGGTGAAAGGGGTGCCATCATACGTCAGCTGTTTTTTCTCCCTGGCAACTCGCAAGGCGGCATCTCTATCTCTATAGTTAAATAGGCGGGCAATTATAGGTCTAGGGGTGCTGTCCGGGGGCCGCCGTGGTCCCAGGGACCGATGTGCCCGCTCAACCACAAACTGAGAGGATAGCAGTTCTGTACCCACCACGGTTGTGAGTAAACGCTCTACGAACTCCTCCATTTTCCCTGTGTTTGTGCTCTCTGGTATACCAAAGATCCTTACGTTATTCCTCCTGCTTCGCGCCTCTATGTCCTCACTCTTCGCCGCAATGACCTTGAGCAGCTTGTCCATTTGCGCTGACACCTTTTTCATGGTACAAAAGGGGGTGGTGATGGACGGAGCATCTGAATCAATCAAACACTCACACCCAGTCAAAAGATCTGGGTTTAATCCATCACCGTTCTTTAGCCCACTCTGCCACCCCAGTTCAGACATGGCTATATGCAAATCAGTCTGACCCTGTGCCTCATGGGAACAGTCCAGCCCGAACTGCCAAGCCATTTCTTCCCTGGACCGGAAACAAGCTTCCGAGACCGGTTTCTGGCATTCCAGCCAAAAGCGGTACAAAAGGGGGTGGCAGAGTGGGCTAAAGAACGGTGATGGATTAAACCCAGATCTTTTGACTGGGTGTGAGTGTTTGATTGATTCAGATGCTCCGTCCATCACCACCCCCTTTTGTACCGCTTTTGGCCGCCATAAGTGTGGCAGGGTATGCTCAGACATGAGTCCCTTGCTCACTTTGCCACTGGATTCAAGCAAGCCGGGCTGAAGACGGCTGAAATGCCAGAAACCGGTCCTCGGAAGCTTGTTTCCGGTCCAGGGAAGACATGGCTTGGCAGTTCCGGCTGGACTGTTCCCATGAGGCACAGGGTCAGACTGATTTGCATATAGCCATGTCTGAACTGGGGTGGCAGAGTGGGCTAAAGAACGGTGATGGATTAAACCCAGATCTTTTGACTGGGTGTGAGTGTTAGATTGATTCAGATGCTCCGTCCATCACCACCCCCTTTTGTACCGCTTTTGGCCGCCATAAGTGTTGCAGGGTATGCTCAGACGTGAGTCCCTTGCTCACTTTGCCACTGGATTCAAGCAAGCTGGGCTGAAGACGGCTGGAATGCCAGAAACCGGTCCTCGGAAGTTTGTTTCCGGTCCAGGGAAGACATGGCTTGGCAGTTCGGGCTGGACTGTTCCCATGAGGCACAGGGTCAGACTGATTTGCATATAGCCATGTCTGAACTGGGGTGGCAGAGTGGGCTAAAGAACGGTGATGGATTAAACCCAGATCTTTTGACTGGGTGTGAGTGTTTGATTGATTCAGATGCTCTGTCCATCACCACCCCCTTTTTTACCACCGTTTTCAATTGGGCACTGGTGTCCTTTACATCAGACACTCGTTGCTCCGCCTCTTTAAGCTGTGTCTCAGGCCTTCTATTGTCCAGACCATGGCGTCCATCCGCATTGAGACCGCATCGATCTTATCTGCCATAGTGGCAAAGCCTTGTCATACTTCGTTAAGAAGTGATTTAAGATCTTCTCCAGGCGCCTGCTGAGGATCTTGCTGAGGGGTACCCTGCACCAGTGACTTCCTCTGCATTTTGCTGCTTGGCAGTTTTTTTGTGTCCCTAAAATGTTAAGCGCGGTTGGCGGGCATCGAGTCTCCCCATCACAGCACCAGTCCGTCGCTCAGGCGATTGTCCGCCACCCACCGCAGGTGAACCACATGCACAATCCTGCAGACACCCTCACAACACTCAGGATGGTCCAGGATATCTCCCCTGCTGCAAGATAGTAAGGCTAGCTGGATCCCCGGTCGCCACCAACACGTGCACAGTTCTATGGCGCAAACTACTCGGGTGCCGCCACCTCCACAGCCAGCTCCCACTGCAATGCTGCTTCTCACTTGTGGGTAGGTTCACCACTCTCCCTACTGCGTCCCACCTCTGCACAGCCGTCGAAAGGAGCAGCGGCCCGCCTCGCTACCACCTTCACCCTTCACTAACCACTGTGTAAGTAGGGAGCGTTTACGCCAGCTATTTCCCTAATAGTCAGAAGCCGGTTCCGTTGTTTCTTTTAAAGAGTCCATTGCAGTGGGGGTAGATGTATTCCTCTGCCTTTTCCGCTACTGTCTTCGCGTTATATAGAGGATAGTAGCACAATGCCTTCCCCCAGCGCCACCAGGAATAGCACTATTTCTCATGTCTCTTGCTGCTAGCGCCTCAGACTGTACTCTCCCCTCCCTTATTTCTCAGTGGGAGAGCTGCAGGATCTCTACTCTCTCACAGGGCTTCCCTCGCTGCAATGTATCCGGCCAACAATTGTTGCCTTCACTTCCACTTTCTTTCCAGCATATCCACAAATCAACAGCTAGTCAGTGATGGCCTCTCCCAGGCCCAGCCGTCTCCCACAGCCGCTGCACAGCAGTGTTCCCTGCTGCGCGCCTAATTCATCTGTCCGCTCTTCTCCAAGCGTCAAGCAGGGAGCAGGCACTAGCATCGACCGGCCCCCAGCGTGATGAATATAGGTGATGGCAGTCCACGGCAGAACCCACCGCACCGTACTCCTACCTGGACCACAGGCGCAGGCAGAGTTAGGATCGGTGGCGTCCGCACCAAAGATGGCCGCCCAGTATGTCCACCAGCCGCTTCTCACCATCGGCAGGTCTTTCAAGCCAGCCTGCTGTTAGTGCGTTGCGGCACTCACTTCTCATACCGCAACACACTCTCTGTTGAGTCTTTTCTCCCGCGGCTGCTCCACCGCCATTCCGCCCTACCGCAGGTTGCGCAGTGCAATCTCTTGCTGGCCTTGTCACCGCGTGGTGAGCCGGGGCCTCATGTAGCTGGTTGCGCCGCTGGTCCTCTCCAGAGTTATCAGGCTGCACCTCTGGTACGCACTGTTCCTACTACTCAGCCCCTCTCACCACCTCTGCCCCAGGATTCCCAGCATGTCACCCCACACCTTTTTCGCTCGAAGTGTGGACGATAAGAGATGGATAATTTCCAGATTTTGCGTGTCGGTCTGTGGGAGCCTCACTCCATGGCGGCCATTCCACACGTGCGCTACCTAGTGCCCCCGAGGACGAGGATGTTGGTCACAGGAGATGCTGGAGGTTGGGGCTACTTCCAACCCGAAGATCTTGGAGGAAGGAAGCCAACAAGCCCTTGCAACAGCAAGTCAACGTAGTGCACGGTGGTTCGGTTCCCCCGGCTCTGACAAGGGATACTGGTCTCAAACTTGGTGAGAGGATGTTAAGAATCACCCCCTGTGTTGCTGAGCCTTTTGGAGTCTGTGAGAGCTTGGGATCCTCAGACCGGTCAGCCTTGTTGTGGTGTCTCCAGATGCAGGGAAGTGATTTCTTCACTACAAGGGAGATTTCCTTCAGGTGTCATGGATGTCCACAGGCCTTGGGAGGTTCCTGTATGGAAGACGGGCATAGACGTTGCAGCCGACAAGCAGGGCGACGAGACCAGGAGCAGCAGGAGTCTTCCTAGTTGCAGTCTTGATGCCCAGAGCGAACTCGAGCACAGTCCAGAGTGCCTAGACGGTCGAAGAAGTGGTGTCTTGAAATTTATCTTGTCCCACGATTAATCTAGGGACCCCACCTACAAGTAAGTCCTAAGGAAAGGGTTGGGATGCTTCAGGGTTCCCTCCCAGGGGAGGGGTCGGACGGTGAGGAGGATACTCCCATGTCCTTTGTCCAGTTTCGCCCCAGAGCGGGAGCGAACGGCGCCTTGAGCTGGTTTGAACTGGACTATGCAAGGAGGGTACCAAGTGTGCCCTTCAAGCAGACTTAGTGGCTCTAGCAAGCACTCCCACCCGGCCCCAATACACTAAAACCTGCGTGGGGGGTGGTCACATCTCCATGTGACAGGATACCTATTGTTCTGCCTTCCCCTGTTCGAGCTTGACTCAGCCGCATGAGGGCAGAATCGCGTCGAATCGAGTCCCTGGTCGGCGGCAGCCATGTTGTGCTGTCCGGGTCTTGAAGGCTGGTACCTGGAGCACTGAGGGCCTCCTGTAAGAGCTTAACAGTGCATGGAATCATACCTCCCACACCGTTTACGGTGTGGGCCCTTTTGGCGTATGATTCCAACATGTTTGATAACAAACATGATAGGGTTCGTTACAGCCAGTTTTGAGATGGTCATCTCGTAATGACGGGGTGCCCCTCAATATGTTATATGGCTGTCTCACAACCCGGGAGAATGGACTCCTTATACTGTAGGGGTGTCCTGCTCATGCAGGGGCACCCTCACACTTTGAACCGAGCAACCTGCCTTCAGGATTGAAAGGCCTCCTTTAGGGGTGACTTATAGGTTTGAAGTGAAGGGACTTCAGATATAGGGACACCTATATCGTACGTAAGTGGTGCTAGCACCAGCTTACACAGGCAGCAATGGCAGGCCTGTAGTTACAAATTGAGGGGTCTTCCATGGGTGGCATAATACATGCTTCATCCCATGGGGGACCTCGGGTGTACCTATGTCCTGGATACCTTGGTACCATAGGCTAGGGACTGAGCATACACCAGTGTCCAATCTGGGATGTACTCAAGATCTTAACATACCAATTTAGGGGAGAAAGCACAGACACTTGGGCCCTGATAAGCAGAATCCCAGTTAGATAAGTCATGGGGGTAACCATAAACACAGATCCTACTTTCCTAAAGTTTTTTAAACTTTGCCTCCACAGTGGGAAAGGGCAACTCAAATGCATCTGCTGCTTTTCATACTACCAATTCAATTCAATTTCATAAAACTTTATTAAGTTATTTAATTCTTCCCCCTGTAAAGAGTGTTCATAGTGAAACCCCTCCCTTCTATGACATCCCATGTTTGTTAACTTAGGGTCGCCACATGGGTGAATATTGAAATCTCCCGTTACCATCAGGGGGTGTGGATTTAAGTCGGACAGCTTCCTTAAATAATGACTCAGTTGAAATATGCTGCCCTCCTTTTTTCCATTTGGTGGATTGTAAAAGTTAATCAGAGTTAGTCTGTGATCCCCCTTCTTAAAAGTAATAGCAAGCATATCTGGTGCGGCGGAGTGACAGATTTGTACCAGGCAGTCAATAGCCAAGGCGATATAGACAACTAAACCTACTTTAGCTCTACCGCTAGTTGAAGAGGTTGCAGGAACAAAGTAACCTTTAAAACCCTCCAAAACAGATTACAATCCACTAACCAGGTCTCTTGCAGGCTAATAACAGAGAATTGCCTAATAAACGGGTACCACATGGGGTCGCTAAACTTATGTGCCTGGCTTGCTATGTTCCAGGATATAATGTTACTGGACACCTCGGGGGTAGTCAACTCAGATTGTGGTGAGAGCAGGGAAATCGAAGGGAAGGGCTCGGGCAGTTATCATACTCTGGTCAGCCTTCTGTTGGCTCCACTGTTTAACAGCAGGCTCCTCTCTGATGTCCAATCAATCGCACTCCTCCATCCCTGGTAGCATAGAAAACCTATTGGCTAGTACTAGAGCAGGAGGTGCAACAAAGTTTGGGTTAGGACCACTGTAGGAGAGTAGGGTCTGCAATCAGATGATCACCCCAGATTTTTGCTTTTTGCTTCACTAGTTTACGACTTCCCTGGCTGTGGGCCTGCTAATCAGACCCACAGCCTAGCTGTTCTCTCACTAAATTGACACGTGTACCTTAGGTGGATTTACCAATTGGTACTGGGCACCCTTATCAGACCCTGTAACTCAGGGCATAGGTGTACCCAGGGCCTACCAGGGGCTGCAGCATGTATTATGCCACCCCTGGCTGGCCATCTAAATCTGACACAACTGGCTGCACGACAGCTGGGGCAAGGTGGTGTAATCACCCTTTGCTTTAGATATAGTATTCCTATATCTAACCCTAAAATGGACACATATATTCCTATCAGTCACTCCTATGGCAGGCCTTGACAATCCTGAAGGCAGAGTGCTTGAAATTATGTGAGATGGTGCTCTGGCATGAGCTGAGCCCGTCTGCAGCTTGTGGAACCAAGTCCTAATAGCTGTTCTATGATAACGCGTACCATATACTCTTAAGTGCCTTATAATCCTCGCGGTTATTTGCCAACTTTGGTATCGCTTTATCAAAACATGTCGAGTAAGGTGTCATACGAATTGGAATACTAACCCCTCGCCAATTCTGGCGACGGGGTTAGCAATCCACCCTTCTAGAGGGACACGACATGTATGTAACTGAGAACCCTGGTTAAAGTTAACTCAAGCCTCAGCATCACAAAATGGATGCTGCCACCACAGACACAAGTCTGACCTCCTGCTGCTGGGAGTCCTTCCAGCGAGGAGAGCTTGGACAAAGGGTTTCCTGTCAGGGGCGGTGCTAGCACCATCCCAGACAGGGTTTTGTGTATCCTGGGTAGGCAGGGCTGAATAGGAAGGTGACTGCAAGTGGCACCCTGGTGCTCACTATGCATAGGCCGGCTTGAACCAGTTCCAGGGGCACACCAGCCCCTGAGCTGGGGAAAGTCCGGCATGGGAGAGGGGTGTAACCACCCCCCTTCCTGGTGCCACCCATGGGCAGGACCTAGTCGCATGCCAGCCCCTTTCCTTAGTATAAAGATAGGAGCGGGCCCCCTTCCCAAACTAGATAATTCCGAATCTTGATGACTTTCCACGAAAGAACTCTAGAATCTTTCTGAAGACTCTCCCTTGTGGCTAAGGAGTAGCCACCCTGCACCCGCAGGCACCATCCAAGCATCGCGGTTTGCTGTAAGTCTCTCCTCCGGATCAAGACTGCCCAGCTCGACGAGAACCGGCTTCCCTGGCACCTCTGACCTTTACCTGCATCATCAGCCCAGCTGAGATTCGTGGGTGTGACGAGACCTCGAGGGACCGTCCATCTTCAAGACTGCACGACGCTTGCCCAGCACGACCGCCGAGGGATCCTCGAGTGAGTGCTTTGGGGTTTGAGAAGCCCTAACCCTGAGCAGCTCCAGGACCGAAGTCCAGCCCCCCAGCATCCACGAGATCTGCGTGGGGCCCTTCTGCTTTTTGCTGCTCACCGCGTTGTCCGGCTACTTGCCTGCTGGCTTGTGGCCCTCCTGACGACGCACCACGACGACAACACCGCTGGTCTGGTTGCTCCAGACTGGCCCTTGCTCCCCTCCAACAGAGGAGCACCCCGGACCCTCCTGGTCCACTCCAGACGCCATTTTGAGTCCACCGCGTGGGCTTGCATTTGTCAAGAGTTGTTGCCCCAATCCTGGGTCCAGCGACGTCGACAGCAGATAACTTCGTGGGACAGCTCGCACCTCCATCCTGGTCGCCGACAACGCCTCCTGGTCCGAGAGACTGCAGAGCCCAGCGTCGCCCACTCACCTGGTCGAGGTGACTTCGTCCGGTGCCATCCTGGTGCCCACCTAATCACTGGCTAGTGATTCAGAACTTGGTCCCCTCTGCTTACAGGTATCCATCTTCATCGATCCAGGCTTGGATCACATCGAACTTCATCACTGGTCGCCTGTCAGCAACTTCTTCTTTCAGGCTCCATAGACTGCAACGAGGATTCCCGACGTCTTTTGAGACCTATGCAGCCGCAGCCCCTGGGCTAGGTAACCCAAGCATTTCGGTGCTCCAGCATAGCTTAACTATCCAAGTGTCCAGATCCTTTTTCGTTTCAGCTCTACCTAGTCGGATTCGTCCGATAACACTAACTTTACGAAATCTAGCATCCATAGACTTTGTCCCGCATCCCGCGTGAGAGTGCACACTCTGCACCCGATGCCCCTAGGCCTCCTGCTAGTAATCTGAAGGTTCAGTAGTACAGTCCTAGCAATCCCAAAGCCTTTGAGACTAGTTACTTACCTGCTAGTATTTCGCATTCCACTTTTGTAGTATATGGTTTTTCGTGCCCCTCGGGCATTTGTGTAAATTGTGCGACTTTCAGTATTTCTTTAAGAGCTTTGTATTGTGCTTAGCACCCTGTCCTCATAAAGAGTCCAGGGTTGTTGTGTCCTAAATAAATATCCTTTTATTTTCATAACAACTTGTGTGGTGTCCTTTCACTTGGTGTTCAAGGGGTATATGTGATGGTATAACAGCTGGCTTAACACGCCCTCTAGAGTTTAGCCTAAAGACTGCTCTTGTCCATGCTACTAGGATAGCTGGTCTATAAGGTTGACTTACAACCAATCATCAATAAGGGTTGTTTGGACTGATACAAAGTGCTCACTAGAATAGTGAACATTATATATCAGGCCAACTTCTCACAACCATGTAAGTTGTTTATCCTGAGAGGGGGTTCTAAAAATTCATGATTATTGCCTGCGTTGAATTTAAATGGCCATCTCTCTTGGGGTGGTTCCCTATCAATAATTCCCCTGTTAGCCCTATGCTGTAGAAGAAACCCAGCGGCAGTGCATAAATTAGAGAACCATGAGACAGTTGTCCTGTATGTGCGGCACCTGATAAAATTCTTTCAGCCATGGCAGCCCTGTTAAAATTAACTATGACACAATCCCCTCCACCCACCTTGGGGGAGCAGCCACCCATGCCACACGTCGTACCATGATGATGCTACGATCTAGTCCAGGACATGCAACAATGTTATTGGTTAGCCAATGTAATACCTTGTTCTTCTGGTTGTTATGGTCTTCAAACATGCCAGGACGGAGCGGGGGGACATTGCCCAAGACAACTACATATGGTGTAGATTCTGGTAGAAGATGGAAAGTCGGGAGGTTCTGACATGCTTCCTCGAAGGGCACGTTGTTAGCCTTCAGCTGGCCTGCTGTACTTTGGTCAACCTGTTTATATGGAGCGGCTACCTGGGGTCCACAGAGTGTGGGAGCACCCCGTGATCCGTTGGTTCCCCCTTTCACTAGCTGTACTGGTTGGTACTGTGCCGGTGGAAAGTTTGCATGAGATTTGGATGAATTTGTGATGGTGCTTATGCACGGGATGGCTTCTAGGTCAAGTGCACTTGTTAACCTACAGGTTTTACAGCAGTCCGAATTACCCCCCTGCAAGATTAACCTCAATTGCTGACAACCTCTCCAAAATGGGCCTTAATTTGGCATCTAGTAAAGTGGTCATTAAATCATTTAAAACCTTAATTGCCTTTGGGTCCAGATTTAGATTTAAGGGTGCCAACTTGGACACCGAGGGATTAACAGGGGGTTTGGTGACTGGGGTCAGCTTAGTTCTTTTAGCTCTACTCCCAATGGTTTGAAGTTTGCGTTTGATACTCCCCTGAGCAGTGGGTTCAGGGAGCTGAAGGAACAAGGTGGTTATTTTAGGGCTCAGTGCTTTAGAGCTATCATTCCCTAAAGGTAAGACAGAGCTTCCACTTCTGTTGATGATAATGGCTGGGGAAAGGGGTATGGGCAGAGACCCCAGTATCGCTGAGTGAGGAACTTCGTTCTCAGGTGGTGAGCCTTCAGTTATCTCTGGAGCAGTAAACGACCCCTGGGAATTATCAGTAAAAGTTACAGACAGTTCGACCGGGGGTACACTCGGTCTGTGAAGAAGCGGACCCTGACAGTTAATGGGTGATCTGGAGAGGCGCCTGTGAACAAGTTCTAGCTCCTTATCAATAACCGCCGCCGCTCTCTGCAGGAAAGAGTCCATAGTACTAACTGTAGAAACAGTAGAAGAGGAGCTTACCGCAAATTTAGTCCCGGTAGCCCCCATCTGAGCCTTTCTCCTCCCCATAGCTGTAAAAAGTATTTCTCAAAACCCCAGAGTAAAACCCCACAGGTCACAGGAATGAGGGCGAAGAGAAGGTCTCTGTGGTAGCCGTGTACATAAGGGTCCTCACTATGCACAGGGGCTAATCCTACTTCAGTTAGTGAGCCTCAGGGTTATGTCCCCAACTTAAATTAGGATGAGCTTTTTACCCCAGCAATGGATTTACAATCAGGGGCCCTGCCCCAATGCCACATATCAGACTTCGTCACTGTGTTTCAGAAAAATCTATTTAAAGTCTTCAGATTCAGCCTACCTCCACACAAGGGGCACGGGCTATTTTAAAGTGCCCCAGGCGCTGCGGGATGATGTTGCGGCCGTCCGCTGCCGGTGATCAGCTGGAGCCTGTAGTCCCCTAAGCAGTCTCGGCAATGTTCTGCAGCATTAAAAAGAAACCATAATTTGTTCTCACGTTTCCAAGCCCGACTGACCGCGAGCCTGCCATGAGTTCAGCAGTAACCCCCGTTAGCAGCCATTGGCTGCCGTTAGAAAGCAAACACAGGTGCGGCTAGAGTCCGAGTCAGGGTGCCACTCCCCTCCCAACACTGCGTGTTTTAGCTGGTTATGCAGCTGGAAGCGCGGCAATTCCTCAGGATATCTCCCGATCCACTCCAACTGGAAACCGCTGCTGCCGCCGTTACCGCTGCACGGCCACCTTCATGAAAACAGCCGGGAGAGATGAGGTAACCAGGAGCTCCTCCCAAGAGGAACTGTGGCGGCCTCGGGTGTACCTATGTCCTGGATACCTTGGTACCATAGACTAGGGACTGAGCATACATCAGTGTCCAATCTGGGATGTACCTAAATTCTTAGCATACCAATTTAGGGGAGAAAGCATAGAGACTGGGGCCCTGATAAGCAGAATCCCAGTTAGACAAGTCAGAAACAGCATTACATGAAGCAAAAAATTGGGGTAACCATAAACACAGATCCTACTTTCCTACACTGTGTGTTGGAGAGTACATGCTGGTCAGTGGAGGGTACCTGGAGAAGCGAATAGAATGGTCCGTGCACAGCCCTCAGGAATTAGCTGGATTACCCACTAATTTATTGTGATCTTCTCCCTGCAGACCCCCCACTACAAAATTGTGGCTTAGGGGGATGGAAGTAGGGGACAGGGAAGAAGTCAGAAGCTCCAAAATTGCTGAGAAATGCTGTAAGATCTTTGTTAAAATTTTAAAGTTTGCCTCCACAGTGGGAAAGGGCAACTCAAATGCATCTGCTGCTTTTCATACTACCAAAGTGAAAAAAAGATAGGAGAACCAGCAGGGTAAATGATATCCCATCTGGAGTGGTGTCCATACCACTTACATTTTGCAACTCAAAGAAGAAGTAAGCATTGCTGTTATCAGAGAAGATGAAATTATCAGTCATCATCTATGTGGCCATAATTCTTATCAGGCATCATAGGATCAATCAGAGTCAGACCCAAAAAGTTTTCCCATCCAGGGAGTTTGTTGGGCCTTAGTAAGAGCATTTGCTAAGAGCACATCATCGAAACAGGCCTTAACTTTTTACTTTACCACTAAGTTAAATTCAGCTGATTTGGTGAGGTTTGAAAGTGGCTCAGAAAGAAGATGTGGTGTACCAAATGCACATTGATAGCGTCTTGAAAGGACAGACTGTTTATTTTAAATGCAGAGGGCAGAGTTTTCTGAAGTACAGGGTTGGGTGGCCTCGGGGATAGGGCCATGGTGTCAACAAACCCACAGCATCGAATCTGAACCAGGACAATGGCCCAGAGGGTAATGCAGCCATCTTGAGGAGATCCAGTATAGCTATCTAGAAGACCTCCACCTGCAGTCAGCCAACAGTTGCATATTCCTGCTCCAACATTTTGGAAATTAGCTTCAACAACAAAGTAGAGACATTGTTTCCTTGAGGAAGAGATTCTTACTTTCCATGGCATTGTTGTTTGGGATCCCAGCCCGGCATTGGGAGTCGCTTCGACTGAGATCCGGCAACCCCATATGCCAGGAGTCGCCGCTGTGAGGAAATCTGCTGTGCCGATCAGGTTGGATACTGTGTGGAAAGACAGTGATCCTGTATGCTAGAGGGGTCCACCGGTACCAAGCATGCCTTGTGAGTTAGTCTCAGAATCATCACCAGAGGAGACAGGCCACCGCGTGGACTCCCTAAGGGCCTGCACTGTGACTGAGAACGAGTATCAGGACCATCGCAGTACTTCACTGCTCAGAATGTCCAGTATTTCAATGTTGATCTCTAAGAAGGAATGATATGAAGTGAGGGAGAAGTTCCTATTTGCAGGTAGCGTGATACTATTTAACCAGCTGGCAAAGTGGCAAGTGGCAAGGGCCTGCTTATGGAGTAAAGACCAATCTCAGATGGATATGATGTGGTAAGTGAACATGTGGAAGAAGTTAATCATGGCGCACTGGGGAAAATCAGGATTGTTCATGGAATTCATGGCTAGTGACCATAGTGGCTAGTTGTGCTCAATTTTAATCAGATATCTGGATAATATTGCTTAGATGACAACTTCGGTGTAAATCATTATTTGAACTGACTATCTGAAAGAAACAGGTTAGTGTTAAGATTCCTTACCATAGAATATCCCCAGGCATCCGGATCCGGAAAGTTTTGCGTAGCAGTACCCCTGCGCGTCGGTAGGCGTCGTTGGCGCCGGGATGATGTCGCCTGAGTACTTAGACGCCGCCCTCGCATGCTTACGTCAGTTCTTCTTTTTTCCGCGCCAGCAAATGCAGATCCGGGAAGAGCAGTACTCCTTAGTCAATTTTTCACTAACTTTTTTGATCTCTTTTAGATCCTTTTTCGAGTCGTTACCGACTCTCGGTGCCGATAGGGATGCCCGGGTTCAAACCCTACGACGATTGTAACCGTCTGATGTTGGTTACCGACCCCCACCGTCGGTGCCTTTATTGCCTTGGGCCGACCACGATGAGAGGTCGTGCCCTGACTGCTGGGCCTTGACGTCGAAGGCTAGGCAGAAGCGCTCCCGTCAACGCCTCGAGCTCCGGCAGTCGGCCCGCGCCGCTCACGGTCCCGGTCCAGGAGAAGGTCAAGGGATCGGTCGCGGGGCCACAGTCATCACAGCTCGGTGAGTCAACAGGTAAGTCGAGGCACAAGAAGTCGAAGATGCGACATCGCTTTTCCGACTTCCCCTGACGCCCGCGCGGTGCGACCGGGGGTTCGGGCGACACCGCCCCTGCGGCTCTGCCGGAGCCGCGAGTGCTGCGTCCAGCTCCATACCCGGTGGTTCCTAGGCTGCACGCGACGCCGGAGGAGATCGAAGCTTACCTCATGGCCATGAGGTCGCTCTCTCCTCAGTCGGACTCCGCAGCCATGCCTTCGGATGATGTCCAGGCCACGCTCATCGACATGCCCTTCGATGGCCGTTGCCTCTTTGGCGACAAAGCGGATAGCGCCTGGAACGTTTTAAGGACTCCTGGGCAACGGCCAAGTCCTAGGGCCTCGGCCAATGCCAGCAGAATTCTGCTTTTCGCCCCTTTTGTGGCCAAGGAAGGGGGCCCCATCACGCCCTGCCAGCCACAGGCCGCAGCACCACCAACAGCAGCGCAGTTGCGGGGGTGGTAACCGCTCTGGCGTTGCCGGGGGACAACGACCGGGTCTGTCCGCATCAGCTCCCGCAGCATCTGCCTCAAAGCCTTCCTAGTCTGAGCTTTCAGGCCCATACGACGCCAGTGGGGGGCAGGGTTCGCCATCACCTCCTCCACTGGTGTACCATCACATCGGACAGGTGGGTGCTGCTGTTTCTTACAGATGTATTGTTACCGAAGGTAAGTAACTTGTGCACCAAGACTAAACACAGAAAACTTTAGGAATGGAGCCTTATATTCAATTATGACCAATAGTGACATGTCCAGATCATTAGCATAGCCCAAAGCTGTAGGGTAAAGGAAAAAACACACTTCTTCAGCATTGAATTGTAGTGATTTTATCTAGGATCCCGAATCAATATTACCCTTTTATGCCCTTACACGGCTATAATCAATGATATCCATATAATGGCATAAGAATCAGATCCATATTTCAGTAAATCGCCCTTGCAGTCCCAAGCACGGCAAGAGCCACTTCCTTAGATTTCTAGAAAGCACAACGAGTTCTTTCAACACACCAAACCTCCAGCAACCTGGGAAATCCCTATGTGCTTTGTTTTGATTTGTAATAGAACTACTGAGAAGCACTGTAAGAACGGCCAGTTCTTAGTGACATCTTTATTGACGTCTTATGTCAAACCCGGCACCTTTCAGGTATAAATACACCAACGCTGCCTTAAGCAAACACACAGTGGTGGTGAATATTGGACCTGAGCAGCTGTCTACTTTCCGAGAGCCCAGCAGATGCGAGAAGCCCACGGACGCTGCCCCTCCTCTTTGACGCGCTGAGAAAGACGCTGTCTTTTCTCCTGCCGAGAAAATCCAGCCTCCGGCGTTTCCAGCCTACCCTTGCGGGTGACTGGGATATCGAGTCCTGAGAGAGAGAGATACCAGACCTCCTACATTCTATTCCCAAGGTACAGTGCTGACTAAACCCTTGGAGAGAATTCTTGAACCAGATTCTTGGCGAAACCTACTTAACTTAAACTGCTACTTACTTACTCCTTCCCAGTATTAGGCTTCGGTCAGGTACAGGGTAGGCGTATTTTAGAAGCACCAGTTGAGCACGTTAGCTAATGTATATATGTATGTATATATTTTATCCATTTTAAAGTATCTTATGGCTAAGAAACCATATCAATGCTTTTACAGTATTATTTCATAATACTCCTTTTAATGTACGCACTTTACTTTATAATAAGTATTGCAATCGTGGCAATTCATTTCTCTTGTATGAGAAGGAAGACTGCTTAATAAATAATATCCTTTATTGAAAAATGCCCGTCTCTCCATTCTCTGCACTCTGGTGAAACTAAGAACGCACGTCTGACTGAGTGAAATAATTGTCTAATGTTTTCACACGACTCTAGAGATTTACTCTTATTCTGAGGGAGCAAAGTTGTCATGTTTATGCGGTTGTCGGAAGCTGAATCCCTTCTAGTCTGAGCCAGGGAAGCTGATCCCTTCCTATTCAGTCAAGAAAGTTTCCAGTGACCTCTGAGCTAGCTGGCGCAAAACCCAATTAAGTCTAAAATAGTCAGTAGAGACCTAGAAGACCTCAGTCCTACGCCTACACTGCTGGTTATGTTATTCCAATGCGCAGGGCCTATAGGGAAAATAGGAACTACACTACAGAATCTTCATAAATTCACATGCTTGAATCATTTCTAGTTATCTAGGTGGGAGCCCCCGTTAACTTTACAATGACAATATAAGGCACTGCTTGCCTGAAGGCCTTACAACAGTGCTACATTGTTAACACATACACCTTATTAGACAGTGCACCAGGCCTCAACCCTGGTGGAGGCCAGCTTCCCTCAGATTTTACTGAATGTCATGTGGGAAGGAAGTCCTGCAGCTTTGCACAACTCAGAACAGTTAACAACTAAGACATGGTTGCTTATGATTAATTCCTAAAATCTTGTTATTCATTACCAACTTTGAAGAGGAGAAAATCACTTACATAATGGAAATATCTGCCAAAATGTAAACTCTGTTGAATATTACAAATCTTCACAGATGACCCAGCAACAAGATCTCAGGTAACAACAAACAATGTTGACAATATCACTGTCCACGACATCAAACAGTAGGAAGATAGACCCAAGATCTGTGTCTGGAGTACACATTTCTAAATAAGATTCTACAGCACCTACCAGCTAGACATGGGAGCAGAGATCCATCTAAAGAGCTATATACAGCCCAGGGCAAACCAAATAAAATATCTGTATACAGAAGATGATCAGGGATACTCATTACAGAGCAAACCTGAATAGTTTCATCAAAATTATCTGACCTTCCAAGAATAACATTGCTATGTTAAAAAAGGATTTGTAGAGCACACAGGTACTCAGCAGAGTATCCCGGCGCTGAGACAGAAAGATACAGAGGCTAGAGGGGAAACATCTGTCACGGGTTGGGAGGCCATTATACTGCTTGTTGGAACAGCCAGGTTTTCAATTGTTTCCTGAAAGCCAGTATATTTGTGGCCTGCATAAGCGGAAGAGGCAGCTTGTTCCAAAATCTAGCCACTTGCACTTGGAACGAGAGTCCACCATGATGGGCTCTGAGACACTTTGGAATAACAATTAGGTGTTGGTGTGCTGACCTAAGGGGTCTACTAGGTACCTAGTATGAAACTCTTCTGCAGATGTAAGGCGCCCCCATGCCATGCAGAGCTTTGTAAGCTAGGACCAGTGCTTTGAAGAGTATTCTGCATCGGCCAGACAGCCAATGCAGATTCTTCAGCTGGTGGGAGATCCAGTCTCTAGGTCCAAGTCTCAAAACTGCCCTGGCTGCCTCGTTCTGCGCGACTTGCAGTCTTTTGAGTAAAAACTCTAGAAGGCCCAGATTGGCAAAGAGAATGCAAGTATTACCGCCACCATAATCCATGTGAGGTTCTTTACAAGTATTATAAAATATTTACGCCATAGGATGGCTGACTATTACACCAGGTTCCTAAAAGGTTTAGAACCTCATCAATTCGAGCAAGAATCGGCTCCTAAATCTTTGGAGCCTTCAACTCACAGGCCAGAAATGCTTCTTCACAGGAAACACCACGACCACCCATTCCAGTTGATACATTGGACAAATGACCAATACATGAACATGGAGCAAGGGGAACTGCCAGAACAAGAAGACCAAGAGGTAATGAGTGCAACAGCAATGTCCTCCCAACAACTAACTTTCCCACACCTCCTTCAGCAGAGACTCTCTTTGATGATATGAGTAGAATTCACACATTGGTGGAGAGAGTGGCTAAAAGGTTTGACCTCTCTGTGGTAGTGAAGCAAAAGGACAGCTTCCTCCAGGACTTTAAGGGACAGGCCAGAAGATCCAACAGAATGATTCCGATAGTTGATCAATCTGAAGGAAACACATCAGTGATAGATTCCTTACCTTAGAATTACACCCAGGCGTCAGACTGGATCCAGAAAGTTTTCGTCAGCAGTACCCCTGCGCGTCGGAAGGTGGCATTGTGCGGCTCCGTGTCCTTCGTTGGCATCATGGTCGCCGAGATGACGCCACGGCCCTGACGTCAGTTCTTTCTATTTCCGCGCCAGCAAGCGCAGATCTGGAGAGAGCTGTACCCCCAGTCACTTTTTGACAGTTTTTTTAGAGGCTTTTTGTCTCTATTTTTTGAGTCGATCGACTCCTGGTGCAGTAGGGATGCCTTGCTTCAAGTCCTGCGGGGACTGTCATCGCATGATGTCTATGACTGATCCGCACCACATGTGTCTATACTGCCTGGAGCGCGAACACGACCCCAAGTCATGCTCCGACTGCCGGGCCATGGCCCCTAAGACTTTGCGTTAGCGGTCCAGAAAGTTGCTAGAAATCCGGTAGTCGGCTCCGTGCCGCTCAAGGTCCTGGTCCCGTGTGAGGTTGAGGGACTGGTCGCGGAGCCGCCACCATTGTTCATCGGGATTGAAGTCTTCGCACTCGGGTCTGGTAAGACAAAGCATTCCAAGAAGTAGAAGAAGCGCCATCGCGAACGTGTTTCTTTCAAATGAACAAGTTACTTTCCTTCAGTAACGATATATCTGTAAGAAACATCAGTTAGTGATAGATTCCTTACCGCCCCACCCATCCTCCCCGTTCTGCGAACTGATTTCTATGGTTAAGGTCATCCCTTTCAGGGCCCTAGTTTCAGTGCACCAGTGGTTAGTATCTTGCATGGCTCAGCCTTCCTGGCGCAGAAAGTCGTGTACAGAACTGAAGTCAGTGCGCGAGGGTGGCATCTAAGTAGCTGCTGCGACGTCATCTCGGTGACCACAAAGCCAACGACGGACGTTCCGGACGACGGACGTTCCGGATCCAGTCTGACGACTGGGGGTAATTCTAAGGTAAGGAATCTATCACTAACTAATGTTTCTTACAGATATATTGTTACCAAAGATAAGTAACTTGTTCTTTATGGCAAGAGGGAGTTAAGTTGATGCAGACTCCAGCACTTTAGCAGCAGTGGTGCCAAGATTAGACAAAAAATATTTAGGGTGCCAGAAAACTTGCTAGTGTGTTTACTAGGTCATGCTAAAGAAGATTCAGAAGTAATACAGGCAGCACAAATAAAATCATGAAGCCTACAATACCTTGTGCAGCTCCATCAGACAAGATAGGCTGCTTAATGGATGCCTCTAGGAAAAGGATTACCTTTATGACAGAAAATGGTAATAAGAGTGGTCAACTCTATGAAGACTGTGGGCAGGTATTCCAGCCAAATCGGACCACTAATCTGAAGTCATGGCAATCCTGCAAGAAAGAGAAGATCAGCAGACATAATTGATTTGGCGAGGGACATAGCAAATCTAACTATCTATCAGTTAGCAGCTGTATTAGGACTGCTAGGATGGTTACAAACTGTACTGTTTCTAATAGAGGTATCGGATAGAGACTACTATCCGCAGATTCCTTCACGTAGAATTATCCCCAGGCGTCAGACTGGATCCGGAAACTTTTATGCCACAGCATCCCTGCGTGCCGGGGATGGGGCGGCATCACGTGACTCTGCCCAGGCCTCGTCCGCGTCCGCGACGTCAGTAAGGTCACATGAGTCCCACCCCGGTGCGCCGACTGGCTCGGATCCAGGCTTGGAGGATGTGGTGCTGTTGAGGTGCGGCCCCTCGGGGGTCCCTCCTTCAGGCCACATCGCCTCTGCCTCGCCGCAAATGCAAACTCCTGTGGGAGTCCCTGTGGAGTTGCGGCAGGTCGCCAGGGCTCGGGTGGCATCTTCGAGCCCCGCTCAGCCCTCTGGGCAGGCGAGAGCCTTGTCCACGGCGGACCTGACGCCGCCACAGTTCCAGCGCCTGCTACTCCGGGCGGCGCCACAGGGGTTGTTGACCTCTCCTCGTTCCGCTCTGGGTCGAGGCTGGGTGGGGACCCCTCGCCCCTTTCCGGGCCCCTCTCGTCCCTCCCGCGGGCGGCTGCCTTGTCCGAGGGCGAGTCGGAGATTGAGTCATCCCTGGCACCGCCGCATGGGTCGCCGGGCCACCTCCACTACATTCTGGGCCGAGGCCGGCGGTCCTTCTCGTTCCTCCATGCAGGCAGCTGCCTCGGCGGGGTCGAGTTGGCGCCGTTCCGGCACCGCCCCTTGGCCACTTCAGCTCCGGCCCCACTCCGGTCGCCGACGCGGTGTGACTTGGAGGAGCCCTGTCCGGCGTCTCCCTCGGCGCCGGATGGCATTGGTGTCCTACCTCAGGCGGTGGACTCCACTGCTCCACACAGAGGTCGTGCCGTAGATTCGTCTTTGGATGCTCCCTCTTCTCCGGAGGCTGGCTGCATATTGATGTTGTTCTCCCCGGAGACTGGCCGCCGTGTGGTTTCTTTTTTACTGGCGTCGTCGAAGGGTGGCTTCCTGCCATTCCTGAGGCTGGGGTGTTCGTCGGAGGAGCGGTAGGTCCCCCATTCTTTGGTTCCTGCTGACTTCCAGGTCTGGCCTGTGCCCGTCCCGCTTGGCTTGGGGGACGGCCGCCTTAGTTAGCTGCCATCGCCCATGGAGAAGCTGCTTTCTCCACCGCGGGGCCCTACTGAAGCGGGTGCGGCCTTCGCTCATGCGGTGTCCATGGCTGTGGGCATTCTGCACATGGGTGACCTGATTGCCCATTTCCCGGCAGACCATCTCTTGAAGGCTCTCCACCAGGGCTCTGGTTGGAGGGAGATCTTGCTTCCCTTTGAGGGATCGCTCTTTTCTTCCCTGACGGGGGCTTGGAGGCATCCCGCCTCAGGGCATCCGGTGCCTCAACACCTTCTGCACCAGCACCTTCCGGCACCGTGTGCCCCGGCGTGTCTTTCCCTCCACCCCTTTGCCTTCAGTCTGCTTTTACGGACTGCTTTTCCCTCCCTGCCACCACTGTTGACTCCGCCGTCCCGGGAGTCCCGCTGGATGGACTCTTGGGGGCGCAACATGTTTGCCTCGACCAGCGCTGCCCTGCGGGCCCTTAACACCTTGTGTGTATTGGCTAGGGACTCCTCTTGTTTGTGGGACTCGGCTGAGTGTCTGGGATCCGCGGCTTCCCAGGAGACTGTTCAGGTGGATTTACAGCATCTTGCGTTGGATGGATGGGAGCTGGCGGCGTTCATTCTCCGCTGCGCTCTGGACATCTCGGAGGTGCTAGGTTGGTCCATGGCTTCCTCAGTCGCTCTCTGGCGCCATGCTTGGCTTCGGGACAGCGTGTTCCCTGAAAATGTTCGGTAGCAGCTCATTGGTCTTCCTGGCAGGGCTCCGTCCTCCTCCTCCACCTTCCTCCTCAGTGACTGCTCAGTTGGGCTGGTTCTGGGCCTTCTTAGGCCAGTTATTCTGGCTGTAGAGTGTCTTTTCTGGCCATTGAGTCCTCCTTGGGACTTTGGCATTGTTGGCTGCTGGACGACTCTTTGTTGACATTGTGTGTGTTTTGCTGGAGATGTTGCGCAGACTTGGCCCTGAGATTAGGCCTTCTGCTTTGCTTGGACTGCTCGTCAAGCCTTCTGCAGGGTTTTTTTTCCCCGTGGCTCTTTAGTTTTTCCTCTGCTGCAGAATTTCTTCCAAAGAGGCTTCCCATATCTTGGGACTTAACATACCCTATGTGGGGTAGTGGTATCTGTTATATAGCTTGCGCTCTGCTAGGGAGTTCTGTTCACCTTCGGGTGCCTGTTCTCCGTGGCGTTGATGTATGTTGCTGTAGGAAGGTGGATACCTGACTATGGTTACCCGAGATTTTTTGCCTTGTGTTTAGCTGGTTTTCGACTTAGTTGGCCTGGTTCCCTGCTAATCAGGGTCCCAGGCTATCTGCTCTCTCTGTAAAATGGATTCCATGTACCCTAGGTGCATAACTAAATTGGCTTGGGTCACTTTATCAGCCCCTGTACAGTGCACTATAGGTGCCCAGGGCATAGGTGCATCCAAGGCCTACCAGGGGCTGCAGCATGTCTTTTGCCACCCCTGGCTGGCTATCCAAAATTGACACAACTGGCTGATCACTCAGATGGGGCAAGGTGGTGTAATCACCCCTTGCTTAGATATAGTATGCCTATATCTAAACCTATCTGGACACATATAAACCTATAAGCCACTCCTATGGCAGGCCTTAACAATCCTGGAGGCAGAGTGCTTGGTTTTATGTGAGATGGTGCTCTAGCATGAGCTGTGCCTGTCTGCAGCTGTCGGGACCAATTCCCTTAGCTGTTCCGGGATAATGCCATACCATATACTATTCAGTGCATTATAATCCACGCGGTTATATGTTAACTTTGGTTTGGCTTTATCAAAACATGTTGTGTAAGGTGTCATACGATTTGGAATACTATCCCCTCGACAGTCCTGTCGACGGGGATAGCATTCCACCCCTCTAGAGGGGACGACATGTTACTTTGCTAAAACGCGGTTGATTTTAAAAGGAGCCTCAGCACCACAAAATGGATGCTTTTGCCACAGACACGGGTCTGACCTCCTGCTGCTGACCGAAACTCAGCCGAGGAGGCCTGGACAATAGGTTTCCTGTCACAGGGAGGTGTCACACCACCCCAGACAGGAGATAGTGCAGCCCCCTTTAGCAGGATAAAGGTAGGAGCTGGTCCCATTCCAAATCAGATTAATCCTGACTTGAAACTCTACAAGAAGAAACTCTGGACTTCGACTTTCTGCTACAGAAGACTGAAGAAATCTCCCTTATGGGCAAGGAGTGTCCACCCTGCACAAGCAGGCACCATCAAGCGTCCAGCTGCTTCACTTTGTCGTCTTCCCTCGAGGATCCAGACTTCAGAGCCCGACGAGACCCGGATTCCCAGAACTCTCCGACCTCAACTCACATTTGCAGCACAGCTTAGATCCGTGGGTGCGACGAGACACGTGGGACCGGCCATCTTGGAGAAACTGCACTTCGCTTCCAGCATGACTTCTGAGGTATCCTCGACAAAGTACTTTGGGGACTGAGAAGCCCCAGCCCCGAGCAGCTCCTGCACCGAAGACCAGCCCTCCAGCATCCACGAGATCTGCGTGGGGCCCTTCTGCCCGTTTGCTGCTCGACGCGTTGTCTGGTCACTTCCGGCTGGCTAGTGGCCTCCTAGACGACGATCCACGACATCAACACTGCTGGTCTGGTTGCTCCAGACTGGCCCTTGCTTCCCTGCAAAGGAGAAGCACCCCGGACCCTCCTGGTCCGCACCAGACGCCTTTTCCACTCACCGCGTGGGTTGCCTTTGCCAAGGCCTGTTGACGCCGAATCCGGAACCAACACCGCCGACAGCGAGAGCCTGCGTGGGACAGCTCGTGCCTCCATCCTGGTCGTCGAAGACACCTCCTGGTCCACGTGGCTGCAGAGTCAAGCGTCCACTCTTCACCTGATCGCGACAACAGACTCTGGTTCCTTTCTGGTTCCACTCCAGTCACCGGCTAGTGACTTTGAACATTGTCCCCTCTGCTTTCAGGTCTTCAGCATTCCTGATCCACCCTTGGATCACACCGGACATCTTCCTCCTGGTCGCCTGCAGCCTCTTTTCTTTCATGCTCCATAGACTTCAGCGCAGAAACCCGACACGACTTCGCACCTATGCACCCGCAGCCCGTGGCTGAGGTAACAAGAGCATTTCGGTGCTCAAGGGTAGATTGACTCTCCTAGTGTCCAGTTTCACAGTCGTTTTAGTCCTAACTAGTCAGGATTGTCCGTACTCACCTTTTTCTTGAACTGTACTGTCCATAGACGTTGTTACGCATCTCGCGTGTGAGTTCACACTCTGCACACGCGTTCCGTGGGCCTCCTATTACTTACCTAAAGATAGGGTAGTGTAGTCCCAGCTATCCTACAGCCTCTGGACAGCTCCATTCCTTCTATCGACTTCCTTATACCACTTGTTTAGTATATGGTTCGTTGCGCCCCTAGGGCAACATTGTAACTTGTGCAACTTAACGTATTTTTCTTAAGAGTCTTGTCATGTGCTTAGCCCTCTGATCTCATAAAGAGTTCAGAGGTGTTTGTTAGTTAATAAATAACGTGTTTATTTACATAACTACCTGTGTGGTGTCCTTTCATTTAATATTCAAGGGGTTATATGTGGTAAAACAGCTGGCTTCACATGCCAAAAGAGTTTAGCCTAAGACTACTTTGTCCATGCTACCATTAGGATAGCTGGTCTATAAGGTTGACTTACAACCAATCACCATAAGGGTTGTTTGGACTGATACAAGGTGATCACTAGAATTAGTGAACATCATATATCAGGCCAACTTCTCACACTCAGTGGGACTTGAACCTTGTTCTAACCTATTTGATGTGCGCTCCTTTCGAGCCACTTCACAATTGCCCTCTTTGTCTTCTGACTCTTAGGACTGCATTCCTGGTTGCCATTACCTCTGCCAGGAGAGTGAGTGAGCTCCAGGCTCTATCTTCTAAACCTCCTTTTCTTTCTATCCATCCGGACAAAGTTGTCTTGAGAACGTGTCCCTCTTTCCTGCCCAAGGTAGTAACTGCCTTGCACATCGGGCAGTCCATCACCTTGCCCACCTTCTTTCCGCCTCCGCATCCCTCGAAAGAGGAAGAGAGGCTCCACCGTCTAGACCCAAAACTTGCACTCTCATTCTATCTAGAACGCACACGCCAGTTCCGGGTGGACGACCAGCTCTTTGTTGGTTACGTGGGCGCTAAGAAGGGATGGGCGGTGCACAAACGGACCATTTCTCGATGGGTTCTTTTGTGCATAAAGGCTTGTTATTCACTGGTTACAAAGGAGCCTCCTGTGGGGCTGTGTGCCCATTTCACTCGGGCCATGGCGGCTACTACTGCCCTGGGTCGGGAAGTCCCCTTGCAGGACATCTGGCAGGCAGCTACGTGGGCCTCACTGCACACGTTCGCTAGACTGCCTGGACAACCAAGTCCGGCGAGATGGCTTTTTTGGTCGTTCTGTTCTCCAGGACTTTCTGGTGTGATCATTGGTTCGCAGACCCACCACTGGAGTTGGTATTGCTGGGGTATCTATTCTAAGGTAAGGAATCTAACACTAACCTGTTTCATTCCGATGCACAAGTTACTTACCATCGGTAACTATATATCTGTAAGAAACAGTAGTTAGTGTTAGATTCCTTACCGCCCCACCCATCCTCCCCGTTCTGCGAACCGATATCTAGTGTTAAGGTTCATCCCTTTGAGGGCCCTAGTTTCATGGCACCAGTGTCGGTTTTTATCATGGCTCTGTGTTCCTGGCGTGGAAAAGCTATGTATAAGAACTGACATAAGCGCGCGAGGGCGGCGGCTAAGTACTCCGACAACGTCATCCCGGCGATCACGACGACGGACGCGGAGCCGCAGACGACGCCTACCGACGCGCAGGGGTACTGCTACGCAAAACTTTCCGGATCCAGTCTGACACCTGGGGATATTCTAAGGTAAGGAATCGAACACTATTGTTTCTTACAGATGTATTGTTATCGAAGGTAAGTAACTTGTGCAACACCTTGAAGGACCTGGGTGAATCCAAAAAGAACCCGAATTTAATGATGATCTGTAATAAAGAATTGAAATAATGATTTAGAAATCGTCGAGGGGTTGTGACAGCTGTTTTCCAAGCATGTTAAACGCATCACGACTGCGTCACAAATTGGCCTTACGCTAACCTTACTGCTAACCATTTTGTATCGGCGCCATAAACAGTCACATGTTGACTGTTGCTGTTTTCGTTCTAAATAAAGACTTGCAAGACTCGCACTAACCAAAAACGTTCACAGATACTTTTCTCCCACTCTACCTAACCAAGGACATTTCAACTGTCCAAGCCTATAGTTGTACAGTGTATCAATGTGAATGGTTGAATGTACTGTGGGAGTGCCTGTAACCTCAATGTATCTGAAAGAGACGCGTTAGTGATAGATTCCTTACCTTAGAATATCCCCAGGCGTCAGACTGGATCCGGAATTTTTTTGCGTAGCAGTACCCATGCGCGTCGGTAGGCGTCGTCCGCGGCTCCGCGTCCGTCGTCGTGGGCGCCGTGATGACGTCGTCGGAGAACTTAGGCGCCGCCTCCGCGCGCTGACGTCAGTTCTTCTTTTTTCCGCGCCAGCAAGCGCAGATCCGGAAAAAGTTGTACCCTAGTAAATTTTTGACTAACTTTTTACGATCTTTTTGATCTACTTTCAAAGTCTACTCGACTCCGACGGTGCCGGTAGGGATGCCCGGGTTCAAGCCCTGCGCCGACTCCAACCGAAGGATGTCGGTTACCGACCCCCATTGCTGGTGCCTGCACTGTCTAGGCCCGGACCACGACGACAAGTCCTGCTCCGACTGCCGGGCCCTGACGTCTAAAGCTAGACGGGAGCGGTCCCGTAAGCGACTCGAGCTTCGGCAGTCCGCTCTGCACCAGTCGATGTCTCGGTCCGAAAGGAGATCGAGGGACCGGTCGCGGAGCCGGAATCACCACAGTTCCGGGAGTCGTCATCCGTCTTCGGGCTCGAAGTCCTCAGGTAAGAGGCACAAGAAGTCGAAGAGGCCCTATCGCTCTTCTGACTCCCCCCGAAGCTCGCGCGATGCGGCCGGGGGTTCGGGCAACACCGCCCATGCGGCTCCGCCGGAGCTGCGGACGTCGCAGCCTGCTCCATACCCGCCGGTCTCTGGGCAGCACGCGACGCCGGAGGAGATCGAGGCCTTCCTCTCGCCCATGAGGTCGCTCACTCCTCCGTTGGGTTCACCAAGCAGCCCCGACTGGGTCACCCGGCGGGCCGGGTGCTTCGGCATCGGTGCCGTCGGCGACTTCGGTCCCGACGCCGCAGGGCCCTGCTGGATCCGGATCCGGGTCGCCGCCGGTCGACCTCACGACCTTGCCGGCGCCAGCCCCAAGGGTGTCGCCCCCGGCGCCGTCCCAGGACAACGCCGTCCCTAGTCCTACCCTCTATTCGGGTCCGGCGTCGGAGCTGCGCAGCTCGGCGCCATATCCAACGCCGTTTGGAGATTTCTATTTCTATGACCCGGCCCCATCCTTTGAGCCTCAGTACCAGGCGATGGGTGACGAGGGCGATTGGGAGGGGTCTGAGGACCCTTTGGCACGTGAGTGTCAGTCTTCTGCGGACTGGACAGGAGAGCTTGGGGAAGCCAGTGAACTGGACACTTCGCCCGACACTGGTTTTGTCTCCCCTCCTAGCGTGGCTACGGAGGAGGGGGCTGCTTATAGCGTGGTGCTGGTGAGGGCGGCCAGGGCCTTGGGCCTTGAGCTCCCCGTCGCGGCCGTGAGGACTAACCTCCTCACTGAGTCAAGCGCGGCCGAGCCTCTGCTGCCGTTTAATGAGGCCTTGTCAGCAGTTCTTTTGGGCACTTGGTCCAAGCCCGCTACATGTCAGCCTGTGGATAGGAAAGTGGCCAGGCACCACCGCCCGGCTCCGGGCGACCCTTGCTTTCTGTCAACCCACCCCACCCCTGAGAGCCTGGTTATCCAGGCCTCTAATTCCCAAACTGCATTTCCGGAGGCTCCCCCCGATCGGGAATCCAAGAGGTACGAGCAATACGTGAAGAACGTTTTCTCCTCCCTCAGTTTAGGATTGCGGTCAGTCAACACCGCGTGCCTCTTGGGCCGCTACACCCACTCTCTGTGGGATATGGTCGCGGACGTGCTGCCAGAATGCCCGGTGAAGGTCCGGGGTAAACTCGGCCAAGCCCTTGTGGAGGGTCGAGATGCGGCGCGTTATTCCATCCGGTGTGGGCTGGACACTACTGACTCACTGGGCAGAGCGATGGCAACGACGGTGGCGATTCGTCGCCACGCCTGGTTGAGGTCCGTCAACTTCTCGGCTGATGTCCAAAACAACCTTATGGACATGCCGTTCGATGGCCGTCGCCTCTTTGGTGACGAGGCAGACCATGCGCTTGAGCGCTTTAAGGACTCCAGGGCTACGTCCAAGTCCTTCGGCCTCTCGGCCCCGCGCCAGCAAACGGCTGCCTTTCGCTCCTTTTGTGGCCAAGGAAGGGGCGCCCCCACACGTCCAGCCAGCCACAGGCCGCAGACTACCATCCAGCGCGGTGGCGGACGTGGGAACCGCCGTGGCGGCGGTCGGGGACAATGGCGAGGCCAGTCCACACCTACCCCTGCAGTATCTGCCTAAAAACCCTCCTAGTCCGCTCTTTCAGGATGTATGATGCCAGTGGGGGGCAGGGTTCGCCATCACCTCCTCCATTGGCGCACCATCACGTCGGACAGGTGGGTGTTGCAAATTGTCCGAAGGGGCTACTCCCTCCCCTTCAAGGTAACCCCTCCAGCCATGCCACTGCTGTACCACTGCGTGTCAGGGAAAACTTCTGCAGGAGGAGGTTACGGCCCTCTTGGCCAAGGGAGCCATTGAGCGCGTTCCTGGGCCAGAAGTAGGGTGTGGTTGTTATTCCCACTACGTTCTGGTACCCAAGAAGGGCAAAGGAGGCCTACGCCCTATCTTGGACCTACGGAACGTCAACGGCTTCCACCGGAAGGAGAAGTTCAAGATGCTGACAGTGGCTCAGGTCTTAGATGCCCTAGACCCTGGAGACTGGATGGTGGCGTTGGACTTGCAGGACGCTTATTTTCACATCCCCGTCCTGCAGTCCCACCGGCGTTACCTGCGGTATGCTACGAGCACTTTCACTTTACCGTGCTCCCCTTCGGCCTTACCAGCGCCCCACGGGTGTTCACGAAAGTGATGGCGTTGGTCGCAGCTCATCTGCGCAGTTTAGGGGTTTCAGTCTTCCCCTACCTCGACGACTGGTTGTTGAAGGCGGGCTCGCCCCAGACAGTCGTCAGCCACCTCCAGACTACTGCGACCAGCCTGCACCTGCTGGGGTTCTCCATCAATGTGCCGAAGTCACAACTGTGTCCCTCTCAGCAGCTCCTCTTCATCGGAGCGGTTCTGGACTCGGCACAGTTTCGGGTTTATCCTCCCGAACAGCGGGTTCGGGATATTCAGGCTCTGATTCCGATCTTTCAGCCTTTATCCCGAATCTCAGTCAGGTTGACGCTGCGGCTTCTGGGGCTGATGGCCTCCTGCATCCTTCTGGTGCATCACGCCCGGTGGCGGATGCGGGCTCCGCAGTGGGACCTGAAGTTTCAGTGGGCCCAGCATCAGGGCAACTTGTCCGACCATGTCTTGATCTCGGAGGGCACTGCAAGACAGTTGCAGTGGTGGCTCACGGACCGCGATTGGGTCAGCGGCAGATCTCTCTCCCTACCCCAGCCGGAGCACATAGTTGTGACGGACGCGTCCCTTCAGGGCTGGGGGGGCCACATGGGAGAGGCGGAGATCAGAGGCCTCTGGTCTCCGGCGGAGTCCCAGCTCCACATCAAACTTCTGGAGCTCCGGGCGATCCGGCTTGCACTGAAGGCATTCCTCCCCTCTGTCCGGGGGAGTGTAGTGTAGGTGTTCACGGACAACACCACCGCCATGTGGTACTGCAACAAACAGGGTGGGGTAGGGTCGTGGACCCTATGCCAGGAGGCTCTGCGCCTCTGGCCGTGGCTGGAACATCAGGGCGTGAACCTGGTGGTTCAACACCTGGCCGGTTCCCTGAACGCCAGGGCGGACAAACTCAGCCGTCGGTGCATTATGGATCACGAATGGCGTCTGAACTCGGACGTGGCTCAAGGCCTCTTTCAGCAGTGGGGAGAGCCTTGGTTAGATATATTCGCCACAGAAGAGAATGCGCAATGTCATCAGTTCTGCGCGGTGGAATTTCCGAGGCAGCACTGGCTCGGAGACGCTTTTTGTCGTGAGTGGAGTTGCGGTCTGTTGTACGCCTTTCCACCTATACCACTTCTGCCCAGAGTGCTGAAGAAGATGAGGCGTGACCAGGCCCAGGTTATCCTTGTGGCTATGGACTGGGCACGAAAATATTGGTATACAGAGCTACTCAGCATGTCTGTCGATCCCCCGATTCGTCTGCCTCTTCAGGAGGACCTTCTGTTGCAGCAGCAGGGAACCCTCCTCCACCCGAACCTGTCCAGTCTCCACCTCCATGCTTGAAGATTGAGCGGCGACAGTTGAGGCCATTTGACTTGCCTCCTGAAGTTTGTGATGTGATTCTGGCAGCCAGGCGTCCCTCCACGAAGTCGGTATACGCCTGCAGGTGGAACAGATTTGTGGCATGGTGCACAGCAAAGGCTGTGGATCCACTCTCTGCCCCCCTTTCTGAGGTTCTCCTCTTCCTTCTTCTTTTTCTTGCCCTGCAGGGCTCTGCTCTGGGCACTATCAAGGGCTACCTTTCTGCCCTTTCTGCCTTCTTAAGGCTAACTGATCAGCCTTCTCTGTTCAAGTCCCCGATTGTTAACAGATTCTTGAAGGGCATCACTCATATGTTTCCTCCTGTTACTTTCGTGATGCCCCAGTGGGACTTGAACCTGGTTCTAACTTACCTGATGTGCGCTCCCTTTGAGCCGCTTCATAACTGTCCTCTCCGTCTTCTTACACTTAAGACTGCTTTCCTGGTTGCCATCACCTCTGCCAGGAGGGGGAGTGAGCTCCAGGCTCTTTCCTCTAAACTTCCTTTCCTTTCTGTCCATACGGACAAGGTTGTGTTGCGGACAAAACCCTCTTTCCTGCCCAAGGTAGTCACAGCCTTCCACATCGGGCAGTCCATCACCTTGCCCACCATCTTTCCGCCTCCGCATCCCTCGAAAGAGGAAGAGAGGCTCCACCGTCTGGACCCAAAACGTGCGCTCTCATACTATCTGGATCGCACACGCCAGTTCCGGGTGGATGACCAACTCTTTGTTGGTTACGTGGGCGCTAAGAAAGGACGGGCGGTGCACAAACGGACCATCTCTCAGTGGATCATGTTGTGCATCCAAGCGTGCTACTCTTTGGCTAAAAAGAAACCTGGTGTTGGGCTGAGGGCCCATTCCACTCGGGCCACGGCGACTACTACTGCCCTGGGCCGAGGAGTCCCCTTGCAGGACATTTGTCAGGCAGCTACGTGGGCCTCGCTGCACACGTTCGCAAAACACTACTGCCTGGATAGCCAAGTCCGGAGGGATGGCTTCTTTGGCCGTTCCGTCCTCCATGAATTTCTGGTGTGATTATTGGTTCGCAGACCCACCACCGGGGTTGGTATTGTTGGGGTATCTATTCTAAGGCAAGTAATCTATCACTAACGTGTCTCTTTCAGATGCACAAGTTACTACTTGTGTAACGATATATCTGTAAGAGACATTAGTTAGTGATAGATTCCTTACCAACCCACCTATCCTCCCCGTTCTGCGAACTGATATCTAGGGTTAAGGTCATCCCCTTTCAGGGCCCTAGTTTCATGGCACCAGTGTTGGTTTTTTTCATGGCTCCGCGTTTGCGGCGTGGAAAAGCTGTGTATAAGAACTGACGTCAGCGTGCGGAGGCGGTGTCTAAGTATTCCGACGACGTCATCATGGCGCCCACAACGCCGACGACGGACACGGAGCCCCGGATGACGCCAACGGACGCGCATGGTTACTGCTGCGCAAAAAAATTCCGGATCCAGTCTGACGCTTAGGGATATTCTAAGGTAAGGAATCTATCACTAACTAATGTCTCTTACAGATATATCGTTACACAAGTAGTAACTTGTGCATCTGAAAGAGACACGTTAGTGATAGATTACTTACCTACCATGAGAAAAACTTCAAATGTATTCCGTAGTAAAATGTTTCTTCTTGCTGGTTCCCTGTTGGTTCATATCCTCAGAACCATATACTCATGTAATTCTTTGTTAAAAGTCCTATAAAATATGCTTTTTTATTTGTTTATATTTGAGGAACTGCTTCTATGTGTCTGGCGTTTATGGGCAGTAACACAAGTACACTATGTGCACTCATTATTCCGTAGGGAATTCACTTAGAAGAAAGCCTTTCCTGGTAGTGTTGGTAAAAGGCAGAATAAGTGGCCCCATCTGATTCTAAGGAGTGGACGTTGAAATAAAAGGCCTACATTATTCGCTGATGTGTTATAACATTCCACCGGTCAATTATCACTAGTGTGAAACACGCACACTGTTGAAAAGCTTGTATCTGATTGTGGAAAGTCTATTTTCTAATTCCTCTTTCTGATACTCTAGGTTTTGACTTTGGCATCCGTCAGAATGGGGAACGAGTTAATCATGTTAATCTTCCTCCCTGGGCTCGAAATGATCCTCGCTTGTTTATCCTAATCCATCGCCAAGCCTTGGAGTCTGACTTCGTGTCACAGACTATGTGTCACTGGATTGATTTAGTGTTTGGATATAAACAAAAAGGCAGGGCTGCTGTTCAGTCTATCAATGTTTTCCATCCTGCTGTAAGTACATTTTTTGTTTCAATTGTATTTATTCATCGTGTAATCACACCCTAGGCGGGTATAGTTTTCACTTTGCAATACAATTTTGACGGATGGTTGATTGATTTACTAAAAATAAATAGTGAAATATTGGAGTACGATCTGCTGAGATGTTCATTCCAGAGTGTTGTTTTTCTATGGAGGCAAGCAATTTTCAGCCACCTAACACCCACAGGCATTGAATGAAGTTGTTTTTTTATTTTAATGAAAGGAAAGCCATCCAAATTCAGGGACCCAGGTAGGGTGCAATGTTCCATATAGGAACATTAAAAAACAAAACAGTGCTATTCACTCTTATGTTACTGGTCCTCACCATCATGAACTATTTATTCCCTGCTGTCAGCAGAGGTAGCTGACCAAAAGTGTAATTATGATGGATACTTCTAATTTCTGATTCCTCACCATGTGAATCTCCCCAGGTGCTAAACTCATTATACAAAACTATTTGCAACTGCTGCTGAGTGCCAGTCAAGGTGCCATCAGTCTTAGGGTGATCAGCTGGCATGGACACAAATGATACACAGTGATTGTAAATATTCAGGACAAAGGCTCAAAATTCAGGACAAAAATTCAGGTTAGGAGGTCTCTGTTATGGAAATATCTGAGGAATTCATGCAAAAATAGACCGCCACACACGTATAAGTCAAAATTGGTTTGTATACATGGCAGCATGGATCAAGCAATCTCATGTTGCAGGAGTAATTTAAGGGTTACAAACTAGAAAACATACACACTAAGCAAAGTTTGGCAGCCAATATCGGGTGCAGTTAATAATTCTATCTCCACACTGCATTTCCACTGTTAATGAAGGAATTGATGGGCGGGGGGGCTACCTGGCACTTTGATGTGCATACAAAAAGGTGATGGCTGGAAAGCTTGAATTAATGTCAGCCACTGCTAATTACTCTCTCTGGGCCGCATACCAGCCCTGCGTTATTTTGTACACCATGGCACCACAGTTTATGAAAATTATTCTTGACCCTGCTCCAATGGTAGCAGTCCAGCCCAAACTGCCAGGCCAAGTCCTCCCTGAACTAGAACACAAGCAACACTAGACCAGTTTTGCTCTTATTAGTGCTCATCAATCGGATATAGCTTTGTTTCAGTGGCACAGTGCGCTCACCATTCATATCTGGGCATACCCGTCCCACTTAGGGCATCACACTGAAGCCTACAAAAAAAGTAATGGGTGGAATACTTGAATTAATCTCAGCCACTGGTAGTTACTTGGGGCCACATCCCAGCCCATCATTGCTTTGCATACCCTCCCACCTCAGTTTAGACCCAGCCATATGAATCAGTCTTGACCCTGTTCCAATGGGAACAGTCCAGCTCGTACTGCCAGGCCATGTCCTCCTTGAACCGGAACACAAAACACAAGCAACCTCAGACCGGATTTGCCCTTATTAGGGCTCCTCAGTCTGAGATTAGTTCCAGTTGCTAAGTGTGCATGGGGCCCGCACTGGGCTTACTCATCCCACTGAGAACCTACAAGATTCCAGTGGATTCATCACTTCACTCAATACTGGGTTGGTCCCCCCCTCCCGCACCAGCAATTGAGGAAACTATCTGTCACAATTGTTATTAGGAGCGTTGCTGAAGTCCTTTCCCTCCATCTCCTGTTTACAGAGGTAAAATCTGTAAAAAATGTGGTCACTTCTGTCCACTGTCCATTAGACTGGCCAAGCACCGACCAAACCTCTTCTGCCCTTTAAAAAGGCCCTCATGGACGCCTGTTGGGTAATTGGCTGAACCATGTTCTGGCACTGTGGTCAGTCAAAACGTCACTTGTCATCATAAATCAGCTTCTGGTGACCCAGATTTAACGCAATGTCTAATGCCTGAGAGTGTGATCATGCAGGTGTCCTCCAGGAGAGTCAACCCTAACATCTTTCTGACTACTTCTCCAGACAGCCTCCAAACTTGTGGAAATGCTTGGCAAACAAATGGTCTCCACGACCAGTCTAGCTTTGAGGTCGGTCAACGCAGTGTGCCTCCTTGGACTTTACACTCACACAATTTAGGACATGGTGATGAGATTTTATCAATTGTGCCAGATTATTTAAGGACGGCCAAGTTAGTCCGCTGGGGAATAGACACCACTGTTTGTCTAGGAAGGGCTGTTGGGACAAACAAGGTTTTCGGGCACGGCGCATGGATGAGATCTGCAGGACTCTCTGGGGACATCCAGGCGTCCTAAGTGGACATGCCCTTCAACTGTTCCTGCCTGTTTTGCGGGAAGGCGGATTGTGCCCTGGAACATTTTAAGGAAAGGCTAGCCACAGCATTCTCTTCCCTCTTTGGGGATAAGCCATAGGCTCAGCTTATCAACATCAAGGATAGAAGCCTCCATCCTATTTTGGCTATCCTTCCTCTCAATGCCTTCCTGCACAAAGACAATTTCAAGATGTTCACACTGGCCCAGGTTTTTTCTGTCCAGGATCCCAGAGACTAGATGGGTGCGTTGGACCTCCAGGATGCCTATATCCACTTCCCTGTCCTGCAGACCAACAGGCACTCCCTCCTGGTCAAAGTTGGCCATGAGCA
The DNA here is from genome assembly GCF_964263255.1 of Lissotriton vulgaris. Taxonomy (NCBI): domain Eukaryota; kingdom Metazoa; phylum Chordata; class Amphibia; order Caudata; family Salamandridae; genus Lissotriton; species Lissotriton vulgaris. The sequence goes on along the minus strand of NC_141694.1, from coordinate 1,020,143,851 downwards.
CTTTCAGCTTGCAGTTCTCCTTTCAGGCTTATCACTGGCCCTTTGATATTCTCAAAGGTGATGGGGATGTGGACACTGCCCATCTTCAGAGGTTGGAGTTTCGACTTAAGTCTCAGTGGGACCAGCACTAAGTGAATCTATCAGATTCCATCCAGGTGTCGGAGGAGACTGCAGAAGATCTGCAGTGGTGACTGCTCAACTGCAATTGGATCAGCAGCAGACCCCTCTCCTACCCCGCCCAGAGTTCACAGTGGTCACGGGTGAATCGCTCCTGGGTTGGGGTAGCCGTCTGGGAGAGGTGTAGATCAGAGGACTATGGTCTCTGGCAGAGGCACACTTCTACATCAGTTTGCTTGAGTTGCGAGTGATTGCCTTGCCTTTGAAGGCCTTCCTGCCTGCCATCAAAGGTAAGTTGGTGCAGGTTATCACAGCCAACAGCACCGCCATATGGAGATGCATTCTACTTGCTGTGGAACATAGGACTCCTGTATACCTTTCCACCACTGCATCTTCTGTCTCAAGCTCTGAAGAAGATCAGGAATGACCTGGCCCAAGTTATCCTTGTACTCTAGACTGGGCCAGGCGAGTGTCGTACGCAGAACTTTTTGGTCTGAGCATCTGATTTCCAATCAGACTGCCACTTCAGGATGATTTTCTGTTGCAGCTGCATGCTAGGAACTTGCACCCTGGCCTGCACAACTTGCATCTCCTTGGGTGGAGATAGAGCAACAATATCTACTTGCCTTTGAGCTCCTCGCTGAAGTCAGAGATGCCATCCTGGCTGCCACGCTTTCATCCGCGAAATGACTGTATGCCGGGCACTGGGATAAGTTTATGGTTTGGTACGGCACTCACCAGACGGACCTATCGGAGAAGATGTATTTTTGATTGTTTTGACTTTGGGCCAGCAAGGACTTGCCCTGGGCAATTTAAAAAGTTACAGTTGGCTCTTCTGCCTTTCTACTTTTGCTGGACCCGGAGTTGTCATTCTAATCACCTGTCTTGTTGAGTTTTTTCAAATGTTTTCAACATATGTTACAGCTAAACTCCTTTGTTAGGCACAATTTGGACTTAAATTTGTTATTTACTTTCCTCATACGTACTTCTTTTGAATAGGTGCACAATTGTCCATTTCATCTTCTCACCTTAAAAACGGTCTCTCTAATTGTGATAACATCTGCACTCCGGGTTAGTGAGCTTCAGGTCCTCTCTGTTCAACCTCCTTGTACCACTTTTTTCAATACAAACTGGTGCTCAGGACTTGAGATGCATTCCTGCTGAAGGTGATGACTTTTTTTCACATCGGACAAGCCATCACTCTTCTGGCTTTATGTGCTCCGCATCATCCCTCGAGGAAAGGAGACTCCCTCCTTTGTACCCCAAGAGAACTCTCAGATTTTACATTGTTTGCACCAAGAACCATTGGGTGGGTGATCAGCTCTTTGTGGAGTTCTCTTGGGCAAAGAAAGACAAGGCAATGCAGAAGCGGACCATCTCACGATGGATAGTCCTCTGAAGTATTGTCTATATGGCATCCCCCCATAAATTCTGAGGGTTCAGTCTACCAGAGCTAAGACTGCGTTGGCCCACAGAGGGCCTCTAATTGATATATTAAAGCATACAAAAAAGTGATAGATGGAATGCTTGAATTAATTTTAGCCACTGGTAATTACTCGGGGCTCTACCCAGAGACATAGTGTTATTTTGCACACTATGTCACCTCAGTTTGGATGCAGCCATATGTAAACACAAAAAGAAAAGGAAGTGATGTCTGCCAATCTTGGCCAATCAGAATGCATTATTTTATTTTTTAATTTACAGTACCTCCAGAGTATTGTGGAACTCCAGTGGGTCTAACCGTCCAGATATCACTATTTCTGATGGATACATCTGCCTGTGGATTCCTCACCTTTTGAATTACCCCATGCACAGCATTCCACTGAAACTTTTCTCCATGGTTCTCCCACGTCGACGAGTACCTCATACCGGAACGGCTCCGCATGCAATTCCACGTGATGTCATTGGAGGCATGAGAAGACCTTGCCGTTCCCTTTTTTACTGCGTTGTCGACGCATAACGGTTTTTCCAGGGCTCTCCATTTCTGGGAGTTTCTTTGTTGCAAGTGGGGATGAAGCAGCACCTAAAGGCACTAAGAAAATCTCTACATACTTTAGCAAGCAAAGCAAAGCAATCTCCACAAAACAAATCCCAAAACAAAAAGCCCTCTAGTAACTGTACATCATGCCCCAGGATCACCACCGCCACACAAGTTATTTCCTCCCAAAAAGACTCCCCTAGACAAGTCACTATAGATTTAAAAGAGTTGAGTCCGCTAACTTTTACAAACTTAGAATGCTCTTAATAGATACTTAATATTAGCAGACGACCATGAAGAAAATTCTGAGACAAGTGGAGAAGATTGAGTGCATAACACAGCCTACAGCCGGCTTGAGAGAAGTAGGGACCCAAACAGAATTAGAGGACACTAATGAGGTGCTGAGGGATCTTTACCAAAAGCAGAACTCTACACAAGAGGAGATTGGAGGACTTGAGAATGCTTCTGGACTTGCTAAAAGCTTGCTTATAGCTTCTAAAGAAAAAGTAACTTGATAAATTGTTCTACGCACTCTGGTGAAAAACCGTATCTGACCAACAGGGTAAGCAAGCGACCAATACATCCACCTAGTGCACACTCCAAACATCTTGTAAAGGACACATCAAAGCAGAATATACACCCAACTAGTATAGTTCCTTATTCCTCAACACCAACTGCACATATGACTCACTTGAATGAAATATCTGGGCCACGCAATTTTTCGACGAACGAGGGGCGCATTATAGCCCCTCGGGCGCCGCACAACGTACATAGGTTGAAATCATTAAGTCATTATGAGCCAGGTCCAAACCCAAAAAATGGCTGGGAGGGTCATTGCCATTTACAGAGCACCCACCCATCAACTCAATACTCAACTAAGTATGAGCCCAATACATATAATATCTTCTTGATAAATGTCCCAAGATTAAACTGTAGAGCCAGAGAAGACGAGGACTCTCTGATAAATAAAGTGATCCACTGGATCAGATTTAAACGTCAGTGCCTCTCTGTAGTAAGATCTAATATAAGAGCTGAAAGGTTCCAACAGAAAGTGGGTAGTATGGATGATATAAAGTTAACGTTCCATTCAAGATTTGTAGCAGATAGTCTAATTAATATGAACCTTCGGTCACATACTCTCTTTGATACATTGATTACTATCAAACAAAACACTCCTGAGCTAGCCATCTCCACCAACCTACACCAAGATACGCAGGAGACAAAGAACTTAGACTCTGTAGATTGACTGGCTCGGCAAGACATGGTGAACAAGATGGCAAAGGGAGACTTTCTTTCTGTTTTATAAAGGGAGACCCTAAACAAGATATGACCCCCGTCAGCTTTAGTTCTTGTCCTAGCCCCCAATTAAGTCTTGATGTTATTTTAGATCATGGGTACTCACAAAGTTTCTCTCAGGGCCAAATTTACAGTGTGATTTGTGTCCAAGGGCCGCACCAGTGGGAGCGGGGTCAGTGGGGGAGGGGCGGGCTAGAGCAACAAAAAAAACTGTGACCATGAAGTTGAACACAGGTCCCTGCAGAGGACGCCTTCGTCCACTGAGCCACCAGACCCGGCATACACACATCTCTCTCTCTCTTTCTCTCTCTCTCTATCTCTTTATCTCTGTCTCCCTCCCTATCTCTATCTCTCTCTCTCCCTCTCTCCCTCTTTCTTACTCACTTTGACTGTCTCACTTACTCTCACTCCCTCTCTCTCCCTCTCCCTGTCTCTCTCCCTGTCTCCCTCTCTCTCCTTACCTCTCCCTCACTCTGTCTCTCTCACTGTTTCCCTCTCTCTGTCTCCCTCTCTCGGTCCGTCTCTCTCCCTCTGTCTCCCTCCCTCTGTCTGTCTCCCCCTATCTGTCTCCCACTATCTGTCTCCCACCCTCTGTCGACCTCCCCCCTCTGTCTGTCCCCCTCCCTCTGTCTGTCCCCCTCCCTCTGTCTGTCCCCCTCCCTCTGTCTGTCCCCCTCCCTCTGTCTGTCCCCCTCCCCCTGTCTGTCTCCCTCCCTCTGTCTGTCTCCCTCCCTCTGTCTGTCTCCCTCCCACTGTCTGTCTCCCTCCCTCTGTCTGTCTCCCTCCCTCTGTCTGTCTCCCTCCCTCTGTCTGTCTCCCTCCCTCTGTCTGTCTCCCTCCCTCTGTCTGTCTCCCTCGCTCTGTCTGTCTCCCTCCCTCCGTCTCTGTCCCTGTGTCTCCCTCCCTCTGTCTCCCTCCCTCTGTCTCCCTCCCTCTGTCTCCCTCCCTCTGTCTCCCTCCCTCTGTCACCCTCCCTCTGTCTCCCTCCTCCCTCCCTTTGTCTGTCTCCCTCCCTCCCTCTGTCTGTCTCCTTCTGTTTCCCTCTGTCTCCTTCCCTCTGTCTCCCTCCCTCTGTCTCTCTCCCTCCCTCTGTCTCCCTCCCTCTGTCTCCCTCCCTCTGTCTCCCTCCCTCTGTCTCCCTCCGTCTCCATCCTTGTGTCTCCCTCCCTGTGTCTCCCTTCGTCTGTCTCCCTCTCTCTGTATCCCTCCTCCCTCTGTCTCCCTCTCTCGGTCTCCCTCCTCCCTCTGTCTGTCTCCCTCCCTCCTTTCCTCCCTCTGTTTCCCTCACTCTGTCTCCCTCCCTCCCTCCCTCTCCCTCTGTCTCCCTCCCTTTCGCTCCCTCTACCTCCCTCTGTCACCCTCTGTCATCTCATCCTTCCTGTGTGTGCCCGAGCTGAGCCAGCTTCCTGGGCACTGTAGGAAGGTGGATATCTGACTATGGTTGCCCCTAACTTTTTGCCTGGTATTTGACTTAGTTGGCCTTGGATCCTGCTATTCAGGACCCCAGGCTTCCTGCTCTCTCTGTATAATGGACTCCATGTACCTTAGGTACATATCTAATTGGATACTGAGTCATCTTATCAGCCCCTGTACAGTGTACCTTAGGTACCCAGGGCATAAGGTGCACCCAGGGCCTACCAGGGGCTGCAGCATGTATTATGCCACCCCTGGCTGGCCATCCAAATCTGACACAACTGGCTGATCAATCAGCTGGGGCAAGGTGGTGTAATCACCCTTTGCTGTAGATATAGTATACCTATATCTAAACCTAAAATGGACACATATACTCCTATAAGTCACTCCTATGGCAGGCCTTAACAATCCTGGAGGCAGAGTGCTTGGAATTATGTGAGATAGTGCTCTGGCATGAGCTGAGCCTGTCTACAGCTTTCGGAACCAAGTCCTTTAGCTGTTTCCATGATAACGCTATACCATATACTCTTAAGTGCATTATAATCCTCGCGGTTATTGCTCACTTTGGTATAGCATTATCAAAACATGTCGAGTAAGGTGTCATACGAATTTGAATACTACCCCCTCACCATTTCTGGCGACGGGGGTAGCATTCCACCCTTCTAGAGGGACACGACATGTACCTAACTGTGAACCCCGGTTAAAGTTAACCCGAGCCTCAGCATCACAAAATGGATGCTGCCACCACAGACACAAGTCTGACCTCCTGCTGCTGGGAGTCCTTTCAGCGAGGGAGTCTTGGACAAAGGGTTTCCTGCCTGGGGAGGTGCTAGTACCACCCCAGACAGGATTTTGTGTATTGGGTAGGACAGGCCTCAAAGGAATGAGACATGCCTGGGGCACACAAGGTGTCCCTGTGCATACACTGGTCTAAACGAGTTCCTGGGGCTCACCAGCCCCAACTCTGGCGCAAGACCGGACAAAGGATAGGGGGTGTAACCACCCCCCTTCCTGGTCCCACCCATAGGAGGGACCTAGTCGTAGTAGAGCCCCCTTTAGCAGGATAAAGGTAGGAGCTGGTCCATTCCAAGTTAAATTAATCCTGAACTGAAACTCTACAAGAAGAAACTCTGGACTTCGACTTTCTACAACAGAAGACTGAAGAAATCTCCCTTGTCGGCAAGGAGTGTCCACCCTGCACAAGCAGGCACCATCAGCGTCCAGCGGCTTCCCTTTGTCGTCTTCCCTCGAGGATCCAGACTTCAGAGCCCGACGAGACCCGGATTCCCAGACCTCTCCGACCTCTACCTACATCTGCAGCACAGCTGAGACCCGTGGGTGCGACGAGACACGTGGGACCGGCCATCTTGGAAGAAGCAGCACTTCGCTCCAGCACGACTTCTGAGGTAACTTTGACGAAGTGATTTAGGGACTGAGAAGCCCCAGCCCCGAGCAGCTCCTGCACCGAAGACCAGCCCTCCAGCATCCACGAGATCTGCGTGGGGCCCCTTCTGCCTGTTTGCTGCTCGACGCGTTGTCTGGTCACTTGCCGGCTGGCTAGTGACCTCCTAGACGACGAACCTTGAAATCCAATCTGCTGGTCTGGTTGCTCCAGACTGGCCCTTGCTTCCCTGCAAAGGAGAAGCACCCCGGACCCTCCTGGTCCGCACCAGACGCCGTTTCCACTTACTGCGTGGGTTGCCTTTGCCAAGGCCTGTTGACTCCAAATCCGGATCCGACACCGCCGACAGCGAGAGCCTGTGTGGGACAGCTCGTGCCTTCATCCTGGTCGTCGAAGACACCTCCTGGTCCACGTGGCTGCAGAGACAAGCGTCCACTCTTCACCTGATCGCGGCGACGACTTCTGGTTCCACTCTGGTTCCACTCCAGTCACTGGCTAGTGACTTTGAACATTGTCCCCTCTGCTTTCAGGTCTTCAGCATCACTGATCCACCCTTGGATCACACCGGACATCTTCCTCCTGGTCGCCTGCAGCATCTTTTCTTTCAGGCTCCATAGACTTCAACGCCGGAACCCGACACGACTTCGCACCTATGCACCCGCAGCCCGTGGGTGAGGTAACAAGAGCATTTCGGTGCTCAAGGGTAGATTTACTCTCCTAGTGTCCAGTTCCACAGTCATTTTAGTCCTAACTAGTCAGGATTGTCCGTACTCACCTTTTTCTTGAACTGTACTGTCCATAGACGTTGTTACGTATCTCGCGTGTGAGTTCACACTCTGCACACGCGTTCCGTGGGCCTCCTATTACTTACCTTAAGTAGGATAGTGTAGTCCCAGCGATCCTACAGCCTCTGGACAGCTCCATTCCTTCTATCGACTCTCGCATTCCACTTACTTAGTATATGGTTTGTTGCGACCCTAGGGCAACATTGTAACTTGTGCAACTTAACGTATTTTTCTTAAGAGTCTTGTCATGTGCTTAGCCCTCTGATCTCATAAAGAGTTCAGAGGTGTTTGTTAGTTAATAAATATCTTGTTCATTTTCATAACTACCTGTGTGGTGTCCTTTCATTTGGTATTCAAGGGGTTATATGTGGTAAAACAGCTGGCTTCACATGCCAAAAGAGTTTAGCCTAAGACTGCTTTGTCCATGCTACCATTAGGATAGCTGGTCTATAAGGTTGACTTTACAACCAATCACCATAAGAGTTGTTTGGACTGATACAAGGTGATCACTAGAATTAGTGAGCATCATATATCAGGCCAACTTCTTACAGGCACACACACACACAGACTGTAGCACCCGAGCACTTCACAGGTCTTTAAAAGACCAATCTGAAAGAAACAGGTTAGTATTATATTCCTTACCTTAGATTATCCCCAGGCGTCAGACTGGATCCGGAAACTTTTGCGCACCAGTACCCTTATTTATATTTATTTATTACATTTGTACAGCGCGCAGCTACCCGGAGGTTTCCCGGGGCTAGAGAACACAGAAGAAGAAAAGGCTAGGCAACAAAGTGGTAGGGGGGACTACTGATTGAAAAGCCAGGTTTTTAAGTCTTCACGGAATTTAAGATAGTGACCCTTGCGTGTCACTAGGCGTCGTCTGCGGCTCCGCGTCCGTTGTCGGCGTCGGGATGATGTCGCCGGAGTACTTAGACGCCGCCCTCGCGTGCTGACGTCAGTTCTTCTTTTTTCCGCACCAGCAAGCGCAGATCCGTAAAAAGTTGTACCCTAGTCAATTTTTGACTAACTTTTTCGATCCTTTTTGATCGTCTTTCGAAGTCTCTCGACTCCGACGGTGCAGGTAGGGATGCCCGGGTTCAAACCCTGCGCCGATTGTTGCCGAATGATGTCGGTAACCGACCCCCATCGCCGGTGCCTTCACTGTCTGGGCCCTGACCACGACGACAAGTCCTGCTCCGACTGCCAGGCCCTGACGTCCAAAGCTAGAAGGGAGCGGTCCCGCAAGTGACTCGAGCTCCGGCAGTCAGCCCCACGCCGCTCGAGGTCCCTGTCCGGAAGGAGGTCGAGGGACCGGTCGCGGGGCCGGAGTCACCACAGTTCCGGGAGTCGTCATCAGTCTTCGGGCTCGAAGTCCTCCGCTAAGAGGCACAAGAAGTCGTAGAGGCGACATCGCTCTTCTGACTCCCCCCGACGCTCACGCGATGCGGCCGGGTGTTCGGGCGACACCGCCCCGCAGCTCCGCCGGAGCCGCAGGCGTCGCGGCCTGCTCCATAACCGCTGGTCCCTGGGCATAACGCGACGCCAGAGGAGATCGATGCCTTCCTCATGGCCATGAGGTCGCTCACTCCTCCGTCGGGTTCCGCGGCGCCTTCGGGCCAAGCGGCCCGACTGGGTCCCCAAGCGGGCCGGGTGCTTTGGCACCGGCGCCGTTGGGTGCTTTGGCCCCGTCGCCGTCGGCGACTTCGGTCCCGACACCGCAAGGCCCCGCCGGATCGGACTCCTGATCCAGGTCGTCGCTGGTCGACCTCACGACCTCGCCAGCCCCCAGGGAGTCGTCTCCGGCGCCGTCCCAGGACGACGCCGTCCCCGGTCCTACCCTCGATTCGGGTCCGGCGTCAGAGCGGCGCCGCTCAGCATCGTATTCGACGGCGCTTGGAAATTTCTTCTTCTATGACCCGGCCCCATCCTTTCAACCTGAGTACCAGGTGATGGGTGGCGAGGAGGATTGGGAGGGGTCCGAGGACCCTCTGGCACATGAGTGCCAGTCTTCTCAGGACTGGACAGGTGAGCTTGGGGAGGCCAGTGGTCTGGACACTTCGCACAACTCTGGTTCTGTCTCCCCTCCTACCGTGGCTACGGAGGAGGGGGCTGCCTATAGTGAGGTGCTGACGCGGGCTGCCAAGGCCTTGGGCCTTAAGTTCCCCGTCGCGGCCGTGAGGACTAACCTCCTCACTGAGGTCCTTAAACCGCAGGCAAGCTCGGCCGAGCCTCTGCTGCCTTTTAATGAGGCCTTGTCAGACGTTCTTCTGGGCACTTGGTCCAAGCCCGCGACAGGTCCGCCTGTAGATAGGAACGTGGCCAGGCACCACTGCCCTGCTCTGAGCAACCCTTGCTTCCTGTCCACCCACTCCACCCCGAGAGCCTGGTAAACCAGGCCTCTAACTCCCAGACCGCATTCCCGACGGCTCCCCACGATCGGGAATCCAAGAGATATGAGCAATACGGAAAAAAGGTATTCTCCTCCCTGAGTTTGGGATTGCGGTCAGTCAACACTGCATGCCTCTTGGGCCGTTACACCCACTCTCTGTGGGACACGGTCGCGGACGTGCTGCCACAATGTCCGGAGGGGGTCCGGACTAAACTCGCCCAAGCCCTTGCGGAGGGTCGAGATGCGGCACAGTATTTCATCTGGTGTGGGCTGGATACCACGGACTCACTGGGCAGAGCGATGGCAACGACGGTGGCGATTCGTCGCAATACCTGGTTGAGGTCCGCCAACTTTTCAGCTGATGTCCAAAACACCCTTATGGACATGCCGTTTGATGGCCGTCACCGCTTTGGCGACAAGGCAGACCATGCGCTTGAGCGCTTTAAGGACTCCAGGGCTACGGCCAAGTCCTTGGGACTCTCCGCCCCGCGCCAGCAAATGGCTGCCTTTCATTCCTCTCGTGGCCAAGGAAGGGGCGCCCCCACAAGTCCTGCCAGCCACGGGCCGCAGACTACCATCCAGCGCGGTGGCGGACGTGGAAACTGCCGTGGATGCGGTCGGGGACAACGGCGAGGCCAGTCCACATCTGCCCCTGCAGCATCCGCCTCTAAACCCTCCTAGTCCGAGCTTTCAGGCCCATGTGACGCCAGTGGGGGGCAGGGTTCGCCATCACCACCTCCACTGGCGCACTGTCACATTGGACAGGTGGGTGCTGCAAATCTTCCGAAGGGGCTACTCCCTCCCCTTCGAGGCGTCCCCTCCAGCCATGCCACCACAGTACCACCGCATGTCGGGGGATAACTTGAAACTTCTACAGGAGGAAGTTACGGCCCTCTTGGCCAAGGGGGCCATCGAGCGCGTTCCTGGGCCAGAAGTAGGGTGTGGTTGTTACTCCCACTACTTTCTGGTATCCAAGAAGGGCAAAGAACGTCAACGGCTTCCTCCGGAAGGAGAAGTTCAAGATGTTGACACTGGCTCAGGTCTTAGCTGCCCTGGACCCGGGAGACTGGATGGTAGCGTTGGACTTGCAGGACGCTTATTTTCATATCCCCGTCCTGCCGGCCCACCGGCGTTACCTGCGCCCCACGGGTGTTCACGAAAGTGATGGCGGTGGTCGCAGCTCATCTGCGCAGGTTAGGGGTTTCAGTCTTCCCCTACCTCGACGACTGGTTGTTGAAGGTGGGCTCGCCCCAGACAGTTGTCAGCCACCTCTAGACTACAGCCAACTTCCCGCACCTGCTGGGGTTCTCCATCAATGTGCCGAAGTCACACCCGTGTCCCTCTCATTGGAGCGGTTCTAGACTCGGCGCAGTTTCGGGTTTATCCTCCCGAACAGCGGGTTCGGGATATTCAGGCTCTGATGCCGAACTTTCAGCCGTTATCCTGAGTATCGTTCAGGTTGACGCTGCGGCTTCTGGGGTCCTGCATCCTTCTGGTGCATCACGCCAGGTGGCGGATGTGGGCTCTGCAGTGGGACCTAAAGTTTCAGTGGGCCCAGCATCAGGGCAACTTGTCCGACCATGTCTTGATCTCGTAGGGCACTGCAAGACAGTTGCAGTGGTGGCTCACGGACCGCGATTGGGTCAGCGGCAGATCCCTCTCCCTACCCCAACCGGAGCACATAGTTGTGACGGACGAGTCCCTCCAGGGCTGGGGGGGCCACATGGGAGAGGCGGAGATCAGAGGACTCTGGTCTCCGGCAGAGTCCCGGCTCCACATCAACATTCTGGAGCTGCGGGCGATCCGGCTTGCACTTAAGGCATTCCTCCCCTCTGGCTGGGGGAGAGTAGTGCAGGTGCTCACGTATAACACCACTGCCATGTGGTACTGCAACAAACGGGGCAGGTGGGGTCTTGTACCCTATGCCAGGAGGCTATGTGCCTTTGGCATTGGCAGGAACATCAGGGTGTGACCCTGGTGGTTCAACACCTGGCAGGTTCCCTGAACGCCAGGGCGGACAAACTCAGCCGTCGGTGCATGATGGATCACGAATGGCGTCAGAACTCGGACGTGGCGAAAGCCCTCTTTCAGCAGTGGGGAGAGCCTTGGTTAGATCTATTCGCCACAGAAGAGAACGCGCAATGTCATCAGTTCTGCACGTTGGAATTTCCGAGGCGGCACTCGCTCAGAGACGCTTTTCGTCGCGAGTGGAGTTGCGGTCTGTTGTACGCCTTTCCGCCTATACCACTTCTGCCCAGAGTGCTGAAGAAGATCAGGCTCGACCGGGCCCAAGTCATCCTTGTGGCTCCGGACTGGGCACGAAGATACTGGTATCCCATGTAGGAGAGTAGGGTCTGCAATCCTATGATCACCCAGATTTTTTGCTTTTGTTTCACTGGTTTACGACTTTCTCTGGCTGTGGGCCTGCCAATCAGACCCACAGCCTGGCTGTTCTCTCTCTAAATTACGACATGTACCCTAGGTGCATTTACCAATTGGTACTGGGCCACCTTATCAGACCCTGTAACTCAGGGCATAGGTGTACCCAGGGCCTACCAGGGGCTGAAGCATGTATTATGCCACCCCTGGCTGGCCTCCTAAAATCTGACACAACTGGCTGCATGACAGCTGGGGCAAAGTTGTGTAATCACCCTTTGCGGTAGATATAGTATACCTATATCTAACCCTAAAAATAGACACACAGATTCCTATCAGTCACTCCTATGGCAGGCCTTAACAATCCTGAAGGCAGAGTGCATGGAATTGTGTGAAATGGTGCTCTGGCATGAGCTGAGCCCATTTGCAGCTTGCGGAACCAAGTCCTAATAGCTGTTCCATGATAACGCATACCATATACTCTTAAGTGCATTATAATCCTCACGGTTATATGCTATCTCTGGTATTGCTTTATCAAAACATGTCGAGTAAGGTGTCATACGAATTGGAATACTAACCCCTCGCCAATTCTGGCGACGGGGTTAGCATTCCACCCTTCTAGAGGGACACGACATGTATGTAACTGTGAACCCCGGTTAAAGTTAAACGAAGCCTCAGCTCCACAAAATGGATGCTGCCACCACAGACACGAGTCTGACCTCCTGCTGCTGGGAGTCCTTCCAGCGAGGAGAGCTTGGACAAAGGGTTTCCTGTCCGGGGCGGTGCTAGCACCATCCCAGACAGGGTTTTGTGTATCCTGGGTAGGCAGGGCTTTACAGGAAGGTGACTGCTGAGTGGCACCCCGGTGCTCACTACGCATAGGCCGGTCAGAACCAGTTCCAGGGGCACACCAGCCCCTGGCCTGGGGAGGTCCGGCACGGGAGAGGGGTGTAACCACCCCCCTTCCTGGTCCCACCCCTAGGGCAGGACCTAGTCGCGTACCCACCCCTTTCTGTAGGATAAAGGCAGGAGCGGGGACCCTTCCAAATTAGTTCATCTTTGAATCAAGAAACTACTTTCTACGAAAGGAACTCTCGACTTCTTCTCAAGATTTCTCCCTTGTGGCTAAGGAGTAGTCACCCTGCATCCGCAGGCACCATCTAAGAACTCTGCGGTTTGCTGCACGTCCTTCCTCAGGAATCCGACCGACCAGCACGACGTGACCCGGCTTCCCTGGCACCTCTGACCTCTACCTACCTCTACAGCTAAGCTGAGAACCGTAGGTGCGACGATACCTCGAGGGACCGGCCATCATCAGAACTGCACGACTTCTATCCAGCACGACCGCCGAGGGATCCTCTGGTGAGTGTTTTGGGGTCCGAGAAGCCCCGACCCTGAGCAGCTCCAGCACCGAAGTACAGCCTCCCAGCATCTCCACGATCTGCGTGGGGCCCTTCTGCTTTTTGCTGCTCACCGCGTTGTTTTGCTACTAGCCCGCTCGCTTGTGGCCTTCTGAACGACGCCCGGCGACATCACTGCTGCTGGTCTAGTTGCTCCAGACTGGCCCTTGCTCCCTTCCAAAAGAGGAGCACCCCGGACCCTCCTGGTCCACTCCAGACGCCATTTTGAGTCCACCGCGTGGGCTTGAATTTGCCAAGACTTGTTGCCCCAATCCTGGGTCCAGCGACGTCGACAGCTTCATCCATCGTGGGACAGCTCGCACCTCCATCCTGGTCGCCGACAACGCCTCCTGGTCCATGAGATCTGCAGAGCACAGCGTCGCCCACTCACCTAGTCGAGGTGACTACCATCCGGTGCCCTCCTGGTGCCACCTGACTACTGGCTAGTAGTCACAAACTTGGTCCCCTCTGCTTTCAGGTGTCATCCATCTTCGATCCAGGCTTGGATCAACTCGAACTATCTTCACTGGTCGCCTGCCAGCAACTCCCTTCCTTCAGGCTCCTGGTTCGTCTACGAGGATTCCCGACGTCTTTTGAGACCTATGCAGCTGCAGCCCCTGGGCTAGGTAACTTCGGCATTTCGGTGCCCCAGCATAGCCTCACTATCCAAGGGTCAGGATCCACTGTCGTTTTCGATCTAACTAGTTGGGTTCGCCCGAGAACACTAACTTTGTGAAATCTAGCTACCATAGACTTTGTCCCGCATCCCGCGTGAGAGTGCACCCTCTGCACCCGAGTCCCCTAGGCCTCCTACTAGTAATCTGAAGGTTCAGTAACGTAGTCCTAGCGATTCCAAAGCCTATTAGTACAGTACTTACCTGCTAGTAATTTCGCATTCCACTTCCATAGTATATGGTTTTCCGTGCCCCTCGGGCATTTGTGTAAATTGTGCAACTTGAAGTATTTTCATAAGAGTTTTGTTGTGTGCTTAGTACCCTGTCCTCATAAAGAGTACAGGGCTGTTGTGATCTAAATAAATACACTGTTTATTTTCATAACACTTGTGTGGTGTCCTTTCACTTGGTGTTCAAGGAGTATATGTGATGGTATAACAGCTGGCTTAACACGCCCTCTAGAGTTTAGCCCGAAGACTGCTCGTATCCACGCTACTAGGATAGCTGGTCTATAAGGTTGACTTACAACCTATCACCATAAGGGTTGTTTGGACTGATGCATAGTGATCACTAGAATAGTGAACACTGCATATCAGGCCAACTTCTCACACTGCCGTTTGGCCTCAAGTCCGCTCCGCGGATTTTCACAAAGTGTCTTGCACCGGTGGCAGCTTTCCTGCGTCAAATGGGTCACCAAGTCTTCCCCTACCTCGACGACTGGCTGGTAAAGGCACCCTCAGCTGCGGGCGTGACCGAATCCTCCAGCGCCTGCACCAATCTTTTTCAACGGCTAGGATTAACTCTCAATCTCGAGAAATCCTGCATGATCCCTACAAGAAACATCACCTTCCTCGGGGCAACCTTGAACACGGAGTGCGCAAAGGCATTCCCTTCGAGGGAAAGGACAAACAAGATAATATCTCTAGCCACGGCTGTGGCGTCAAGAAAGTCCCTAAAAGTTCGAACCTACAAGTCACTCCTAGGCATGATGTCTTCTTGTATACTCCTCATCCCTCACTGCAGACTCAGGATGCGCCCATTGCAAGAAGCCCTCACGAACCAATGGACACAGAGTACAGGTTCTTTCGAGGACATTGTAAAGATTACACCAAAAATATCCAAGAGTCTGGACTGGTGGAAGAGTCGCAAGAATCTATCTATGGGACTGCCGTTTCTACTTCCAGCAGCACCTATGGTGATCACCACGGATGCCTCCCTGGAAGGCTGGGGAGCTGTCCTCCAGGACCTACGAATAAGCGGCAAATGGACCACTCAGGAGAAACAACTCCATATAAATCTTTTGGAACTGAGTGCTGTGTATCTGGCTCTACAAGCCTTTTTACCACGCATCCAGAACTCCCAGGTGCTCGTCAGAACGGACAACACCACAACAATGCACTATCTCAACAAACAGGGAGGAACGCGTTCGCTCACTCTATCACGCGAATTGCAAAAGGTCTGGAACTGGCTTGTACTCCATGGAATCACACTCAGGGCGGACTATGTTCCGGGCAAGGACAACACCATTGCGGACGCCCTAAGCAGGCAAAGATCCCTCTCCCACGAGTGGGAGCTCGACAAGAGCATGCTGGATCACATATTCTCAGAATGGGGAGTCCCAGGAATCGACCTGTTTGCCACCAGGGGGAACGCCAAATGCCCAAACTACGCAAGCTGGCATCCCCAACAAGGGTCACTCGGAAATGCTTTTTCCATCGGTTGGTTCAGCGTATTTGCGTACGCTTTTCCACCATTTCCGATGATCCCAAGAGTCCTCAGGAAGATGAAGGCGGAGCCTTGTACCCTGATCCTAATTGCCCCGTTCTGGCCGAGACAGCACTGGTTCTCGGATCTTCATCGCCTCTCCATCAGGACACCGATTCGTCTACAGCAGCACCCGAACCTACTGACAATGTCCAGCGGGCAGGTACAACACCCGAACCTGCAATCGCTCAGGTTATCGGCCTGGCTCCTGAGCACAGAGAGTTCTGTGACCTGAACATCCCACAGGAATGCAGGGACGTACTGGCGAAAGCGAGAGCAGACAGTACCAACAAAACATACTCTCTCAAATGGAAAAGATTCTGCATTTGGTGCTCAGAGCAAGGCCTGCGGCCACTACATATCACACCCGAACAGATATTGCCATATCTGCTGCATTTGGCACAGTCAGGTCTGGCGCATGCATCCATAAAGGTTCATCTGGCGGCTATCTCACGATTCACCAGGACTTTCACAGGACCATCTCTGTGGTCCAATAGGCTTGTCAAGCAGTTCCTGAAGGGACTTTATAGATCCTTCCCGAGACCTCGGAGGGTCCCTCCGACATGGCATCTCAACTTAGTCCTCAACCAACTCATGAGGCATCCTTTTGAGCCCATTCATCGAGCATCCATCAAGTACGTCTCATGGAAGACAGCTCTGCTACTCGCTCTAACATCTGCCAGGAGAGTAGGCGAGCTACAAGCTCTATCCATTCAAGAACCCTTCATGCAGTTCAAACAGGACAGGGTGGTGCTGAGGACAAAGCCTAAGTTCATACCGAAAGTGCCTTCAGACTTTCATCTCAATGAACCGATGGTTCTACGTTCTTTCTTTGCAAACCCTTCCACCGCAGCAGAAAGAGCGCTGCATTCTTTGGACCTCAAACGGTGCCTAAAGTTCTACATAGACAAAACTAAGACTTTCAGAAAATCATCACAACTATTTGTGGCCTACAGCAGACCAAGGATGGGTATGCCTCTCACGAAACAAAGCATCTCAAGGTGGATCTCCTCAGCGATAGCATTCTGCCATGACAAGGCCGGACGGCCTTTGAGTGCTCATGTTGCAGCGCATTCCACCAGGGCGATGTCCACATCAGCAGCACTGTTCGCTGGAGTGCCGATCTTGGACATATGCAGAGCGGCGACCTGGAAGTCACCGCACACTTTCTCCAGGCACTACTGCCTGGATATTGAACTTCAGAAGGATGCAGCAGTGGGCCAGGCGGTGCTTCGCCATCTATTCCAGTGAGGTGAGCCTTCCAACATCCCGCCATCCTGGTATGCACATTTTTCTGTCTTTATGGTATTTTGCTTTATGCTATCGTTGCAATGTTGTATGATAATATGTGTATTATCTAACATGACTATATAGCAACCTTACATCAGAAATGTGCATAATGTACTCTGATTCAGGCATGTGAATCTATGAAAGACACCCCTAATACTGGATAAGAAAGAAACGCGTTACTTACCTGTAACAGCAGTTATCCAGTATTGGTGTCTTTCATAGATTCACATGCCTGAATCCTCCCGCCTCCCCTGGAAGGACTCACATCTCTCTCTAACTATATTACGCCTACCTAGCTGGGTGCGTACGAACATCTGAGGGACTGAGGCTCCTGCCAGGAAGGTTCTAGAGGGATGTCATAGCTGATTGGCTGGCTCTAAGAGTTTGGTCCTTTTTACATAAGGACAAGGATAGGCTACTAAGGTGAGGCCCTTAGGCCTATTTTCTCTATGTATGTCTATAGGACATTACTTTTCTATGTACCGGAGGCTCCCGTCTCGACGACGGGGAATGATTCAGGCATGTGAATCTATGAAAGACACCAATACTGGATAACTGCTGTTACAGGTAAGTAACGCGTTTCTCGTGTCGGGTTCCGGCGTTGAAGTCTATGGAGCCTGGAGGAAAAGATGCTGCAGGCGGTCAGGAGGAAGATGTCCGGTGCAATCCAAGGGTGGATTGGTGAAGAGAGGAACCTGAAAGCAGAGAGGACAATGTTCAAAGTCACTAGCCAGTGACTGGGGTGGAACCAGGAGTGGAACCAGGTGTCGTTGTCGCGATCAGGTGAAGGCGGACGCTTGTCTCTGCAGCCACGTGGACCAGGTGGTGTCTTCGACGACCAGGATGGAGGCACGAGCTGTCCCACGCAGGCTCTCGCTGTCAGCGGTGTCGTCTCCGGATTCGGGTTCAACAGGCCTTGGCAAAGGCAACCCACGCGGTGAGTGGAAACGGCGTCTGGAGTGGACCAGGAGGGTCCGGGGTGCTCCTCTTTGGGAAGGGAGCAAGGGCCAGTCTGGAGCAACCAGACCAGCAGCAAAGTTGTCGGAGTTCGTCGTCTAGGAGGTCACATGCCAGCCGGCCAGTGACCAGACAACGCGTCGAGCAGCAACCAGGCAGAAGGGCCCCACGCAGATCTCGTGGATGCTGGAGGGCTGATCTTCGATGCAGGAGCTGCTCGGGGTCGGGGCTTCTCAGTCCCCAAAGCACTTGGACAAGGATGCCTCTGAAGTCGTGCTGGAGCGAGGTGCTGCTTCTTTCAAGATGGCCGGTCCCACGTGTCTCGTCGCACCCACGGGTCTCGGCTCTGCTTGAGATGTGGGTAGAGGTCGGAGAGGTCTGGGAGTCCGGGTCTCGTCGGGCTCTGAAGTCTGGATACTTGCAGGAAGACGACAAAGGGAAGTCGCTGGACGCTGATGGTGCCTGCTTGTGCAGGGTGGACACTCCTTGCCCACAAGGGAGATTTCTTCAGTCTTCTGGGGAGCAGAACGTCGAAGGTCAAGAGTTCTTCGTGGAAGTTGTCAAGAGTAATCTGATTTGGAATGGGACCAGCTCCTACTTTTATCCGGCTAAAGGGGGCTGCACTACGACTAGGTCCCTCCTCTGGGTGGGACCAGGAAGGGGGGTGGTTACACCCCCTTTCCTTTGTCCAGTCTTGCGCCAGCTCTGGGGCTGGAGTGCCCCAGGAACTGGTTCTGACCGGTGTATGCACAGGGCTCAATGGAATGTCTCATTCCATTGAGCCCTGTCCTACCTAATACACAAAATCCTGTCTGGGGTGGTGCTCGCACCTCCCAAAGCAGGAAACCCTTTGTCCAAGCCGCCCTCGCTGGAAGGACTCCCAGCAGCAGGAGGTCAGACTTGTGTCTGTGGTGGCAGCATCCATTTTGTGATGCTGAGGCTCGAGTTAACTTTAACCGGGGTTCACAGCTACATACATGTTGTGTCCCTCTAGAAGAGTGGAATGCTAATCCCGTCGCCAGAATTGGCGAGGGGTTAGTATTCCAATTCGTATGACACCTTACTCGACATGTTTTGATAATGCTATGCCAAAGTTAGCATTTGACCGCAAGGTTCATAATGCACTTAAGAGTATATGATATAGCGTTATCATGGAACAGCTATTAGGACTTGGTTCCGCAAGCTGCAAACGGGCTCAGCTCATGCCAGAGCACCATCTCTCATAATTCTAAGCACTCTGCCTTCAGGATTGATAAGGCCTGCCATAGGAGTGACTGATAGGAATATATGTGTCCATTTTAGGGTTAGATATAGGAATACTATATCTAAAGCAAAGGGTGATTACACCACCTTGCCCCAGCTGTCGTGCAGCCAGTTGTGTCAGATTTGGGTGGCCAGCCAGGGGTGGCATAATACATGCTGCAGCCCCTGGTAGGCCCTGGGTACACCTATGCCCTGGATACCTAAGGTATACTGTACAGGGACTGATAAGGTGGCCCAGTACCAATTGGTAAATGCACCTAAGGTACATGCTTGTCAATTTAGAGAGAGAACAGCTAGGCTGTGGGTCTGATTAGCAGGCCCACAGCCAGGGAAAGTCGTAAACCAGTGAAGCAAAAAGCAAGAATCGGGGGTGACCATAGGATTGCAGACCCCACTCTCCTACATAACCCCCCCCCCAAACTTAGGGACATTAAACTAACCTTGACCAGGTGAGTCTTCTTGTTCTAAGTGGAAGTACCGGGAGAGACCATCTGCATTACCATGGTCAGTCCCTGGGCGGTGCTCCACTGTAAAGTCCATCCCCTGTAGGGAAATGGACTACCTAAGAAGTTTGGGGTTTTCACCCTTCATTTGATTTAGGCTTATGGTCGGTCTGAATCTTGAAGTGAGTGCCAAACAAGTATGGCCTCAACTTCTTCAGGGCCCAAACCACAGCAAAGGCCTCCCTCTCTATAGCTGACCAACGTTTCTCTCTAGGGGTCAGCCTTCTACTTATAAAAGCAATGGTCTGGTCATGACCATCAATATTCAGTTGAGAAAGAACAGCTCCCACACCCAACTCAGAAGCATCTGTTTGGACAATGAATGGCTTGGAGTAGTCTGGACTCTTGAGAATAGGTGCAGTGCACATGGCCTGCTTTAGGTCATCGAATGCCTTTTGACAGCTAACTGTCCACTGACCTTTCTTTGGAATTTTCTTACTTGTCAGGTCATTGAGTGGAGTCACAATGGTTCCATAATTTTTGACAAATTTCCTATAGTAACCAGACAGGCCCAAGAAAGCTCTGACCTGTGTCTGGGTGGTTGGAGGAGCCCAGTCCTTTATGGCCTGTATCTTGCTCTCCAAAGGTTGAACCTGGCCTCCACCCACAAGGTGGCCCAAGTATACAACTTGACTCTGCCCTATCTGGCACTTGGTGGCCTTGATAGTGAGGCCTGCCTTTTGCAGGGCCTCCAAAACTTTTCTCGGGTGGATCAGGTGATCCTCCCAGGTGGAGCTAAAGACAGCAATATCATCTAGATATGCTGCACAGAAGTCATCCAACCCAGTGAGAACTTGGTTCACCAACCTTTGAAAAGTGGCAGGTGGATTTTTCAAACCAAAGGGCATCACCACAAATTGGTAATGACCTCCTGGGGTAGAAAATGCTGTTTTGGCCTTGGCATCCTCGGCTAACCTGATTTGCCAATAACCAGCTGTCAGGTCAAATGTACTCAAGAATGTGGCAGAAGCCAACTTATCTATGAGTTCATCTGCTCTTGGTATTGGATGGGCATCTGTCTTAGTGACAGCATTGAGACCCCTGTAGTCTACACAAAACCTCATCTCTCTCTTACCATCTTGGGTGTGAGGTTTAGGCACTAGAACTACAGGACTAGCCCAAGGGCTCTCTGATGGTTCAATGACTCCCAATTCCAACATCTTTTGTACTTCTGTCTTTATGCAGTCCCTGACGTGGTCAGGTTGCCTGTAGATTTTACTCTTTATAGGCAGACTGTCACCAGTGTCCACCTCATGGGTGCACCAGTTTGTCTGACTGGGTGTCAGAGAGAACATTTGTCTGAAGGATTGAAGAACCTGTTTACAATCCTCTTGCTGATGTTCAGAGAGGTTGTCAGAAAAGACTACACCATCTACTGACCCATCATCAGGGTTCTGAGTGAGCAGGTCTGGGAGAGGGTCACTCTCTTCCTCCTGTCCCTCATCTGTGGCCATGAGCAAGCTCATGTCCTCCCTGTCAACAAATGCCTTGAGCCTGTTCACATGAAGTACTCTGTGAGGGCTCCTGGGAGTTTCAAGGTCCACCAGGTAGGTGACCTCTCCCTTCTGTTCAAGAATGGTGTAGGATCCAGACCATTTGTCTTGGAGAGCTGTTGGGGCCACTGGCTCTAACACCCACACCTTCTGTCCTGGGTGATACACAGTCAGGACAGCCTTTTGGTCATGCCAAGCTTTTTGGAGTTCTTGGCTATCCTCAAGGTTTTTAGATGCCTTTTCCATGTACTCTGTCATCCTGGAGCGGAGACCAAGTACATAGTCCATATGTCTTGCTTAGGCTTTTTGAGAGGTCTCTCCCATCCTTCCTTCACAAGACACAGGGGTCCTCTTACAGGATGCCCAAATAGAAGTTCAAAAGGGCTGTAGCCAACCCCCTTCTGTGGGACCTCTCTGTAAGCAAACAAAAGGCAGGGTAAAAGGATGTCCCATCTTCGCCTAAGCTTTTCAGGTAACCCTTTTATCATCCCTTTGAGGGTCTTGTTGAATCTCTCAACAAGCCCATTGCACTGTGGGTGATAGGGGGTGGTGAAATTGTAATTGACACCACACTCCTTCCACATTGCAGTCAAGGATCCTGACATAAAGTTTGCACCTCTGTCAGAGACAACCTCCTTAGGAAACCCCACTCTGGTAAAAACTGAGAGTAGGGCCTTGGCCACAACAGGAGCTGTAGTGGTCCTAAGGGGAATAGCTTCTGGATACCTGGTGGCATGATCCACTACCACCAGTATAAATCTGTGCCCAGATGCTGTTGGGGGGGGTCCATTGGTTCAACAATGTCAATCCCCACTCTTTCAAAGGGTACCCTCACCACAGGTAGTGGTATAAGGGGGGCCTTTGTTGTGCCACCTGATTTGCCACTGGCTTGACAGGTGACACATGAGCGACAAAACTCCTTGGTATCTTCATTCATGTGAGGCCAGTGAAAGTGTGAGACAAGTCTGTCCCAAGTCTTTGTCTGGCCTAAGTGTCCTGCAAGGGGAATCTCATGGGCCAAGGTAAGAAGGAAACCTCTCAGAGACAAGGGGATGACCAGCCTCCTGGTAGCACCAGGCTTGGGGTCTCTTGCCTCAGAGTAAAGGAGTCCATCGTCCCAATAAACTTTATGGGCACCTGTGGCATTCCCTGCAGCCTCAGCAGCAGCCTGCTGTCTGAGGGGTTCAAGAGATGAACAGTCTAATTGTGCCTGCCTCAAGTCTGCCCTGGAAGGTCCCCCTGCCCCAAGAAACTCAACCTGTTCAGGCTCAAGTTCTTCTAGGGCAGTTCCTTCTGGGGTCTTTGGGTCAGTCTCCTGTGAGAGCTGATCCTCACCTTGAGGCAAGGGGGAAGGCATGGCCTTGACCCTACTGTTCTTACTCTTGGGTAGTGTCTGGTCCATTGTTCCAGGATCCAGCACTAGTTCAGCTGGGCATTTCTTGGCCTGTGACCTAGTCACAGCAAGGACATGTGCTGACAAACCTAACATCTCCACATGAGTCCTATACTCCACATCTGACCATAGAGAGGATTCCAAATCATTGGCCAAAAGACAGTCCACTGGGAGGTCTGAACTAACGACAACCCTTTTGAGGCCATTTACCCCTCCCCAGGAGAAATTAACAAGTGCCATACTATGGTTGGTAGTGACATTGCTAGCATTGGTCACTAGGTAGTCTGAACCTAGTATTACCTGTCCAGGGTCCACAAATGCTGGTGTCACCATAGTGACACTGGCACAGGTGTCCTTGTAGGCCTGAGCCGTTTTTTCATTGATTAAAGGCGTTTGCCTGTACTTGCCCAGATTACTGGGACTTTTTGTAGGGGTCAAATCCATGTCCCCAGTACAAACAAGAACAGCCTGGGTAGGTACTCTGACTAAGTCAGAGCCTGCCTCAGATACCAATGTCAACCCCACTATAGCCTTAGGGGGAACACTACCACTACTAACTGAACTAAGGGTTGCAGGTGCCTTAGGGGCAGTAGTGGTAGGAGCTGGGCCTTTCTTGGTGCACTCACTAAACCAGTGAGTATTACTTTTACAGTATTGGCACCATGGTTTCTTCTGACCATTATTCTTCTTCTTTTGGGAATTCTGGGACCCACCCTCCTTAGATTGTTGGGGCCCTGTCGAAGGCTTCTGGTCATTTTGCTTATTCTCATTACCCTTCTGGTCTGCTTTCTTCTGGCCACCACCCTGGTTCTGGTTCTGCTGCTTGACCCTTGTCCTGACCCATCTGTCTGCCATATTTCCCAATTCTTGGGGAGAGGTCAGATCTGAGTCAATAAGGTTGTGATGCAACAACTGATTTTGACAATTACTTAAGATTTGTTCTCTCATAATTAGGTTATACAATCCTGTATAATCAGTAACTTTACTTTCCAGTAACCAGCCTTCAAAACCCTTAGTGGCACAATCAACAAAGTCAGTCCAATCCTGAGACTGAATTTTCTGGGTATCCCTGAACAGCAACCTGTACTGCTCAGTGGTTAGGCCAAACCCATCAATCAGTGTATTCTTCAGGACTTGGTAATTGTTAGCATCCTCAGCTCTAGTAGTGAGGAGCTTATCTCTACCTTTACCTTCAAAGGAGAGCCACAGTATAGCTGCCCACTGAATTGGGGGGATGCACTGGACAGTGCAGGCCCTCTCCAAAGCAGTCATCCATTTGTGGATGTCATCCCCTTGTTTAAAGGGGGGCACTATTTTACTCAGGTGTCTAGTATCAACACTCCTGTCTTTATCCTTAGGGATAATGCTGCCACCAGTGGGTTCTGACCCACTCAATTTCTGCTCTCTGGCAAAGGCAAGTCTTTCTTTGGCAAGGGCAAGTTCTTCCCTCTCAATCCTCAGATTGACTTCCCTCATCTTAGCTTCATGCTCTCTTCTCTGAGGGGATGTCATCCCTCTGTGAGAAGATGCCTGAGAGACATGGGTGTGAATAGATCTGTTAGAGCCTCTGGAGTGAGACCTAACTTGTCTATTCCAAAGGTTAAGTCTACCTGAGGCTGGGCCTGGGGGTACCCCAGTTCCATTCTCATGTATGCTTAAGTTGGTACCGGTGAGCCTACTGACTACTACTGGACCTTTGTCTGCCTCGTCCCCTGATAATTCTTCCTCTTCCTCCTCTTCACTTTCTGGTCCATGGAGGTTACGGTCAGGATCACCAAGGGTTCCCTCTAAGGGGGGCATGCTCCCATCTGGATTAGAGGGGCCTGTGTTAGAAGCCCTTCTGGCATCATAAGTCTCTAAGAGACCTATCAGAAAAGGAGTGGTAGGGTTAGAACCCTGTTTTAGTTTCCTGGACGTACACAGTTGTCTCATCTCCTGGAAGCTAAGAGCTGCATATCTGGAAGTGACCTGTGGAGGGTCAACAACCACAAGGGGAGTCTCTGAAGACTCTCCATGGGTAGACATGCTTCTAGTGAGGTGTAAGTGATGCACCTACCTACACTATGGGTTTACCTACTGATCCCTTGCTAAGAGTTGTAGTCAGGGTGTGCTACTCCCTTTCTACTACAACAGCTGGTTCAGTAGAACTCAGAGTATTTCTAAGCTTTGTTATGTGTACCTATGGTACCTTATGTGATCTTTCAAATGATATCTCAAGATTATATTTGGTAAAAACAACAGCAAGCTAAAATCCCAACCGCTGCACACCAATGTGAGAAGTTGGCCTGATATATGATGCTCACTAGTTCTAGTGATCACCTTGTATCAGTCCAAACAACCCTTATGGTGATTGGTTGTAAGTCAACCTTATAGACCAGCTATCCTAGTAGCGTGGACAAAAGCAGTCTTCAGGCTAAACTCTGAATGGCATGTGAAGCCAGCTGTTTTACCACATATAACCCCTTGAATACCAAGTGAAAGGACACCACACAGGTTGTTATGAAAATAAACAGATATTTATTAACTAACATACACCTCTGAACTCTTTATGAGGTCAGAGGGCTAAGCACATGACGATACTTGAAAGGAAATACGAGTTTGCACAGTATTTACAAGAACGCCTGAGGGGCGCAGCAGACCATATACTAAATAAATGGAATGCGAAAGTCAATCAAAGGAATGGAGCTGTCCAGAGGTTGTAGGATCGCTGGGACCACACTATACTAACTGGAGGTAAGTAATAGGAGGCCCACGGAACGCGTGTGCAGAGTGTGAACTCACACACGAGATGCGTACAATCGTCTATGGACAGTATAGTTTAAAGAAAAGGTGAGTACGGACGTCCCTGACTAGGTAGGACTGAAACGATAATGGAACTGGACACTAGGATAGTGAAGCTACCCCTGAGCACCGAAATGCTTGTGTTACCTCACCCACAGGCTGCGGGTGCATAGGTGCCAAGTCGTGTCGGGTTCCGGCGTTGAAGTCTATGGAGCCTGGAGGAAAAGATGCTGCAGGCGGTCAGGAGGAAGATGTCCGGTGCAATCCAAGGGTGGATTGGTGAAGAGAGGAACCTGAAAGCAGAGGGGACAATGTTCAAAGTCACTAGCCAGTGACTGGAGTGGAACCAGGAGTGGAACCAGGTGTCGTCGTCGCGATCAGGTGAAGGTGGACACTTGTCTCTGCAGCCACGTGGACCAGGTGGTGTCTTCGATGACCAGGATGGAGGCACGAGCTGTCCCACGCAGGCTCTCGCTGTCGGCGGTGTCGTCTCCGGATTTGGGTTCAACAGGCCTTGGCAAAGGCAACCCACGCGGTGAGTGGAAACGGCGTCTGGAGTGGACCAGGAGGGTCCGGGGTGCTCCTCTTTGGGAAGGGAGCAAGGGCCAGTCTGGAGCAACCAGACCAGCAGCAAAGTTGTCGGAGTTCGTCGTCTAGGAGGTCACAAGCCAGCCGGCCAGTGACCAGACAACGCGTCGAGCAGCAACCAGGCAGAAGGGCCCCACGCAGATCTCGTGGATGCTGGAGGGCTGATCTTCGATGCAGGAGCTGCTCGGGGTCGGGGCTTCTCAGTCCCCAAAGCACTTGGACGAGGATGCCTCTGAAGTCGTGCTGGAGCGAGGTGCTGCTTCTTCCAAGATGGCCAGTCCCACGTGTCTCGTCGCACCCACGGGTCTCAGCTCTGCTGGAGATGCGGGTAGAGGTCGGAGAGGTCTGGGAGTCCGGGTCTCGTCGGGCTCTGAAGTCTTGATCCTTGCAGGAAGACGACAAAGGGAAGCCGCTGGACGCTGATGGTGCCTGCTTGTGCAGGGTGGACACTCCTTGCCCACAAGGGAGATTTCTTCAGTCTTCTGGGGAGCAGAACGTCGAAGGTCAAGAGTTCTTCGTGGAAGTTGTCAAGAGTAATCTGATTTGGAATGGGACCAGCTCCTACTTTTATCCGGCTAAAGGGGGCTGCACTACGACTAGGTTCCTCCTCTGGGTGGGACCAGGGAGGGGGGTGGTTACACCCCCTTTCCTTTGTCCGGTATTGCGCCAGCTCTGGGGCTGGAGTGCCCCAGGAACTGGTTCTGACCGGTGTATGCACAGGGCACCTTGTGTGCCCCAGGCATGTCTCATTCCATTGAGCCCTGTCCTACCTAATACACAAAATCCTGTCTGGGGTGGTGCTTGCACCTCCCAAGGCAGGAAACCCTTTGTCCAAGCCGCTTTCGCTGGAAGGACTCCCAGCAGCAGGAGGTCAGACTTGTGTCTGTGGTGGCAGCATCCATTTTGTGATGCTGAGGCTCGAGTTAACTTTAACCGGGGTTCACAGCTACATACATGTTGTGTCCCTCTAGAAGGGTGGAATGCTAACCCCGTCGCCAGAATTGGCGAGGGGTTAGTATTCCAATTCGTATGACACCTTACTCGACATGTTTTGATAATGCTATGCCAAAGTTAGCATTTGACCGCGAAGTTCATAATGCTCTTAAGAGTATATGGTATAGCGTTATCATGGAACAGCTATTAGGACTTGGTTCCGCAAGCTGCAAACGGGCTCAGCTCATGCCAGAGCACCATCTCACATAATTCCAAGCACTCTGCCTTCAGGATTGATAAGGCCTGCCATAGGAGTGACTGATAGGAATATATGTGTCCATTTTAGGGTTAGATATAGGGATACTATATCTAAAGCAAAGGGTGATTACACCACCTTGCCCCAGCTGTCGTGCAGCCAGTTGTGTCAGATTTGGGTAGCCAGCCAGGGGTGGCATAATATATGCTGCAGCCCCTGGTAGGCCCTGGGTACACTTATGCCCTGGATACCTAAGGTATACTGTACAGGGACTGATAAGGTGGCCCAGTACCAATTGGTAAATGCACCTAAGGTACATGCTTGTCAATTTAGAGAGAGAACAGCTAGGCTGTGGGTCTGATTAGCAGGCCCACAGCCAGGGAAAGTCGTAAACCAGTGAAGCAAAAAGCAAAAATCGGGGGTGACCATAGGATTGCAGACCCCACTCTCCTACAGTAACTGTTATGGTTCCCTCTGCATAAGACAGGATGCTGTCAGCCTCCTCTCCTGGATAAACATGAGGGAGAACCACACCTCGAAGGTGCAGTTATGATCTTCTCCAGACTGGGATTTTGATCTGTAGATTCTTACTTTATACTTTATTTTGAAGGAATCCTTGGGCTATGCCTTTAGGTTGTGCTGGAAGTGCTGTCTGCTGTATGTGTTTTAACTTTGCTTTTTCCTAATGTTTTCCAGAAGGTGAAGGCGGATTGAGCACAGCTAATCATGAACATACATGTAGGAAAGTGCCTCTTTTGGACATGGTTAGCCCCCATTTTTTGCCTGGAAAATGATGTATTTTCAACTGTAAGTGCACAGGGTCCTTGCCAACCAGATCGCCTGTGCCAGAAGCTCTTTCCCTAAACTGTACCTTTTGTTTCGTAATTGGCACAACTTCAGTACCCTTTATGAGTCCCTAGTAAATGGTCCCACTTCGACATTGGCACTGAAGAGGTACCCAAGGCAGTAGGAATGGTGGCACCTTAGGCCATGCATCCTGCCATTGTGGCTGCTGACAGGGCAACAAGGAAGGTTAGGGTCCTGTCTCTGACTGGCTTGGACCGCTACAATATACCAAACAAAAGAGATAGCCAACCAGGTTTTACTTATTTCTTATCTGATCATACCCAGCCTGTAAGTACTGAGTGGTCAATATTTTATTTGTGTTTTTTTATATAAATCTTCTTAGATTTTGATATTTCTTTTTTGTGTGTCATAGAAAAAGGGCAGTTATCAAACAATAAAGAATGCATTCAGAAAACAATGTGCGCAATATATACAAGTGTTCAATATGTACATCATCAATACTGGATTTCAAACACACCAAAAATACATTACAACAAATAAATTGAATTAGTGCGATGCCTGAAAGCAGTTTTCAAAATAGGCACCAGTCCTTCAGATTTTATAACAGAAGACGGGCGGACAACACAGTTCATAGGTACTGCCTGCCAGTCTTGCTGAGCCAGTGATTAGATGTTTTTATGGTTGCACTTCTAGGGACGAAAAGCGTGGTGTTATTTATATCCCTAGCTGCACCCTTCTTCTTTATCCCTGGCTCGGGGTCAACGCGTTTCGAACCACAAAGCGATTAGGGGTTCTCCTCAGGACACGGACTGGATAAAGCCGTAGCTGTAAACAATCATAATGGAGTCTGGTGTAAGTATTGGTAGCAATCACATTAAGATAGTCTAGCAGACTCTAAAACCGGTATGTATAAATACCTGGATGTAGTATTCATGGTCAAGATGAATAGGGGCAGCGGCCTCACTGAGCACACATCTGCAGGGAAACGGGTATATCAATAAGTGATGGCCTGTGGCTCCAGGGGACCAGAAGCAACACAAGTGACCAGCACTGAATGGTCTGGCATCCTACCTGACTTGATGTGGCAATTATGGCGTTTATTTGAAGAGGAAGCGGAGGCCTCGTCTGGGGCGAAGTATCTGCAGGGAAATGAATGCAACGCGTGTGAATCTATATCTGCAACTGGCACTGTACTAGTATCACAGAGCGGTGCTGGTCGGTAAACATCCTACCTGTACTTCGTGCGGGTTGCCGCGAAGAGAGGTAATGTGGCCGTTCGGTCCAGCAGTTCTAGCGATTGAGTTTTTTAGAGTGGCTGTTTAAAAGATACAAGGAGGAACATTAAGGTTCAGCGCGAGGAAGCGCACACAGGAGCATTAGAATTCCGCGCGGTGAAGCGCGTACAGGCCATAAGGGTCATGAGCTCTGGGGCATGTACTTACTCGTTCAAGAGCGTTCATCTCCGCATCAATCCCTCCGGCGTCCGGCGTGAAAGCGCCACAGATCGGTACTGGTAATGTGAAGATTTCGGGAGGCCATATTGGCTGGGCGTGGCTGGGCGCTAAGGATGATGGTATTCGTAGTGCTATGTGGGCTCATGAAGTTTAGAAGGATTATAGGCACAACACTGCTAGTGAAGCGTCATGTATTTCAAAAGGTCCAAGAGGCGCTGCCCTGCACGGCCAATGCAGCGAAACAGACACAGACAATTTCAGTGGAGTGGGCTCATATATATGGGGGGCTTTTTAGTTATAAATTACTTGCTTCAGACAGTTCATTCAGTCCTGATGTAGTTGTGTCGAATTGCAGTATTAGGTATGCCTCTTTTTGGGACAGACGGATTTCAGGATCACCACTGCCGCCTTTGATAACTGATAACACTGTCCATCTCAGGTCGTGGACAGACTGATTGAATTGTAGGAAATGAGACACTAGTGGTGCTGTCATGACTTTGTTATTAATTCGGGAGCGATGTTGTATTATCCTCTGTCGCACCTCCTGTGTTGTCTTCCCAATGTACACTTTGTCACATGGACATTGGATGGCATATACTGCGTTTTTGGTTTTGCAGTTGGTATGCTCCTCGTGGCGCCTGAATTTTGTTCCAACGGAGAACAGTGATCCTTCCATCGTGAGATTGCAGACGGAACATGTACCGCACTTGCGATGTCCCTTTACAGGATTCATGCCAAAGATGGTGCTCTGGGTATCCTTTTTCTTTTGGGGGCGTGTAGATGTAATCAACTGTCCTATGCTCTGGTTCTTCTTAAGAGCGAATAGTGGTGAACCAATGTCAGGCATGATTTCTTCCACCAGGTGCCAGTTTTTTCAGATAATTTTCTGCAGAGGGTGGGTGTGAGGTCCGAACGTGGACACACATACCATTCGCTGTGTGGGTGATCTTTGTCTCTTTTCCAATAGAGGTTCCCTTGGGGTCCATCTGGCCCTTTTCATGGAATGCTTCAGCAGTTTACAAAGTGTACATTGGGAAGACAACACAGGAGGTGCGATAGAGGATAATACAACATCGCTCCCAAATTAATAACAAAGTCATGACAGCACCACTAGTGTCTCATTTCCTACAATTCAATCACTCTGTCGACGACCTGAGATGGACAGTGTAATCAGTTATCAAAGGCGGCAGTGGTGATCCTGAAATAAGTCTGTCCCAAAAAGAGGCATACCTAATACTGAAATTCGACACAACTACATCATGACTGAATGAACTGTCTGAAGCAAGTAATGTATAACTAAAAAGCCCCCCATATATATGAGCCCACTCCACTGAGATTGTCTGTGTCTGTTTCGCTGCATTGGCCGTGCAGGGCAGTGCCTCTTGGACTTTTTGAAATACATTACGCTTCACTAGCAGCGTTGTGCCTATAACCCTTCTAAACTTCATGAGCCCACATAGCACTACGAATACCATCATCCTTAGTGCCTAGCCACTAGCAGCGTTGTGCCTATAATCCTTCTAAACTTCATGAGCCCACACAGCACTACGAATACCATCATCCTTGGCGCCCAGCCACGCCCAGCCAATATGGCCTCCCGAAATCTTCACATTACCAAGACCGGTCTGTGGCGCTTTCACGCCGGACGCCGGAGGGATTGATGCAGAGATGAACGCTCTTGAACGAGTAAGTACATGTCCCAGAGCTCATGACCCTTATGGCCTGTACGCGCTTCACCGCGCGGAATTCTAATGCTCCTGTGTGCGCTTCCTCGCGCTGAACCTTAATGTTCCTCCTTGTATCTTTTAAACAGCCACTCTAAAAAACTCAGATCGCTAGAACTGCTGGACCGAACGGCCACATTACCTCTCTTCGCGGCAACCCGCTCGAAGTACAGGTAGGATGTTTACCGACCAGCACCGCTCTGTGATACTAGTACAGTGCCAGTTGCAGATATAGATTCACACGCGTTGCATTCGTTTCCCTGCAGATACTTCGCCCCACACGAGGCCTCCGCTTCCACTTCAAATAAACGCCATAATTGCCACATCAAGTCAGGTAGGATGCCAGCCCATTCAGTGCTGGTCACTTGTGTTGCTACTGGTCCCCTGGAGCCACAGGCCATCACTTATTGATATACCTGTTTCCCTGCAGATAATGTGTGCTCAGTGAGGCCGCTGCCCCTATTCATCTTGACCATGAATACTACATCCAGGTATTTATACATACCGGTTTTAGAGTCTGCTAGACTATCTTAATGTGATTGCTACCAATACTTACACCAGACTCCATTATGATTGTTTACAGCTACGGCTTTATCCAGTCCGTGTCCTGAGGAGAACCCCTAATCGCTTTGTGGTTCGAAACACGTTGATCCCGAGCCAGGGATAAAGAAGAAGGGTGCAACTAGGGATATAAATAACACCACGCTTTTCGTCCCTAGAAGTGCAACCATAAAAACATCTAATCACTGGCTCAGCAAGACTGGCAGGCAGTAC
The DNA here is from genome assembly GCF_964263255.1 of Lissotriton vulgaris. Taxonomy (NCBI): domain Eukaryota; kingdom Metazoa; phylum Chordata; class Amphibia; order Caudata; family Salamandridae; genus Lissotriton; species Lissotriton vulgaris. The sequence continues at coordinate 1,020,112,038 of NC_141694.1, read as the reverse complement.
CTATGAACTGTGTTGTCCGCCCGTCTTCTGTTATATAATCTGAAGGACTGGTGCCTATTTTGAAAACTGCTTTCAGGCATCGCACTAATTCAATTTATTTGTTGTAATGTATTTTTGGTGTGTTTGAAATCCAGTACTGATGATGTACATATTGAACACTTGTATATATTGCGCACATTGTTTTCTGAATGCATTCTTTATTGTTTGATAACTGTCCTTTTTCTATGACATACAAAAAAGAAATATCAAAATCTAAGAAGATTTATATAAAAAAACACAAATAAAATATTGACCACTCAGTACTTGCAGGCTGGGTATGATCAGATAAGAAATAAGTAAAACCTGGTTGGCTATCTCTTTTGTTTGGTATATTGTGGCTTCTGAGGCACTGCTGAGGTTGGTCTCCAGAGCCCCATGAAACCAACCAACCTTTAGTGTGATCACAGACCGGTTTAAGCCAGCCTGTCACCGCAACTCACCTCCAGAGACCCACCTCAGCAGTGGCCCAGCAGCTCCAGAATCGTCGCTATAATTTGCCAGCCCTGACTGCGGGATGTCTTTTTGCGTGCCATTGCCCAGCTGCACATCTTCACTGTACCCAGCCTGCCTGTCTGGGACACCTTAAATCCAGCTGTGCTCCCGTGGCTCCAGAGCCCTTGTGACCTTTACTTTCCCTTGAGAGCCTTTAGACTTTCCTACAAGTTTCCCTTTGCATTGCTTTTGCAGGTGGCCCCCTTGCTTCATAGCACACTAGCTACTAAGTCCCTTTCTCCTGGCTCCCGGTGAACTCTGGGATGTTCCAGAGAACTTGGTCTCAGAACTTTGGACCTTGACCCCGAACTCTTTGATTTCTAACACGTGAACGACACAAGCAACTGTGTTGCCTTGCTTTTTCTACTTGCCTTTTTCCTCCCATGGGAAATGTATATTTCGCATAACTGTAGCCATTGCAGTTACTGTGCATTTCTCGTATTGTGAAAAGTATTTACATTGTACCCAAAGTTTATAAAATAAGTACTCTTTTTCTAATTCAGTCTCGACTTCATTCATTCATTGTGTGCATCATTTATTCCCTTGGTGTGTACAACAAATGCTTATCACTACACTCTGTTAAGCCTAACTACTCGCCCTCACTACTACAAAATAGAGAGTTAGTATTTGTGAGAAGTTGGCCCGATATGCAACGTTCGCTATTCTAGCGACCGCTATGTATCGTTCCAACGACCCTTATGGTGTTTGGTTGTAAGTCAACCTATAGACCAGCTATCCTAGTAGCGTGGATACGAGCAGTCTAAGGCTAAAGACTCGAGAGGGCGTGTTAAGCCAGCTGTTTACCACACATGTTCCCCTTGAACACCAAGTGAAAGGACACCACACAAGTGTTATGAAAATAAACAGGATATTTATTAAGATTCACAACAGCCCTGGACTCTTTATGAGGACAGGGTACTAAGCACAAACCAAATCTCTTAGGAAAATACTTCAAGTGCACAATTAACAAGTGTCCGAGGACACGGAAAGTTTAAGGTCTCGGGCGGACCCGATAAGGCAAGTCAGAAGCGAGGGACTCGGGACCCTAGAGTAAAGAGGCTATGCAGGCACCGAAATGCCGAGTTACCTAGCCACGAGGGCTGCGGCTGCACAAGTCTTACAGGCGTCGGGGTCTTCGCTGACGAGCCAGGAGCCGGAAGAAAAGGAGTTGCTGGCCGGCGACCAGTGATGAATAGTTCGTAGAGATCCAAGCCTGGATCAGAGATTGTTGATACCTGAAAGCAGAGGGGACCAAGTTCGTACTACTAGCCAGTAGTCAGAGGGTACCAGGAGGGCACCGGTTGGCTGTCACCTCGACCAGGTGAGTGGGCGACGCTAGGCTCTGCAGTCTCACGGACCAGGAGGCGTTGTCGGCGACCACGGCGGAGGTGCGAGCTGTCCCACGAAGGATGATGCTGTCGGCGTCGCTGGGCCCAGGATGGGGCAACAAGCCTTGGCAGATCTCAGGGCCACGTGGTGGGCCTAAGATGGCGTCTTGAGTGGACCAGGAGGGTCCGGGGTGCTTCTCGCAAAGATGGAAGCAAGGGCCAGTCTGGAGCAACCAGACCAGCAGAGTGGTTTGTCGGTCGTCGTCAAGGAAGGGCACAAGCCGGCGGCTAGTGACCAGACAACGTGCGGAGCAGCGAGCAGAAGGGCCCCACGCAGATCGTGGAGATGCTGGGGGGCTGCACTTCGGTGCTGGAGCGGCTCAGGGTCGGGGCTTCTCGGACCCCAGAGCACTCACCAGGGAATTGCTTCAAAGGTCGTGCTGGTTAAGAGCGTGCAGGTTCTGATGATGGCCGGTCCCTCGAGGTCTCGTCGCACCCACAGATCACAGCTGAGCTGATGACGTGGGTAGAGGTCAGAGGTGCCAGGGAAGCCGGTTCTCGTCGAGCTGGGCCGTCGGATTCCTTGAGGAAGGACTTACAGCAAACCGCAGAGTTCTTAGATGGTGCCCGCTGATGCAGGGTGACTACTCCTTAGTCACAAGGGAGAAATCTTGAGAAGAGTCTTGAGTGTCCTTTCGTAGAAAGTAGTTCTTGATTCAAAGATGATCTAATTTGGAAGGGTCCCCGCTCCGGCCTTTATTCTAAAGAAAGGGGTGGGTACATGACTAGGTCCTGCCCTAAGGGTGGGACCAGGAAGGGGGGCAGTTACACCCCTCTCCTCTGCCGGACTTTCCCCAGGCCAGGGCTGGCGCCCCTGGAACTGGTTCTGACCGGCAGATGCGTAGTGAGCACCGGGGTGCCACTCCGCAGTCACCTTCTCGCAAAAGCCCTACCTACCCAGAATACACAAACCCTGTCTGGGACGGTGCGAACACCGCCCTCGACAGGAAACCCTTTGTCCAAGCTCTCCCCGCTGGAAGGACTCCCAGCAGCAGGAGGTCAGACTCGTGTCTGTGGTGGCAGCATCCATTTTGTGGAGCTGAGGCTTTAGTTAACTTTAACCGGGGTTCACAGTTACGTACATGTCGTGTCCCTCTAGAAGGGCGGAATGCTAACCTCGTCGCCAGAATTGGTGAGGGGGCAGCATCCCGATTCGTATGACACCTTACTCGACATGCCTTGATAATGCGACACCGAAGTTACCGATGGGGTACGCGTTATCATGGAACAGCCATTGGGTCTTGATTCCGCAAGCTGCAACCGGGCTCGGCTCGGGCCAGAGCCTAGTTCACACAAGCCCACGCACTCTGCCTTCAGGATTGTCAAGGCCTGCCATAGGAGTGACTGATAGGAACTCGGGTGTCCATTGTATGGTTAGATATAGGGCTACTATATCTAAAGCAAAGTGTGATTACACGACTTCGCCGCAGCTGTCATGCAGCCAGTTGTGTCAAATTTAGGAGGCCAGCCAGGGGTGGCATAATACATGCTGCAGCCCCTGGCGGCCCTGGGTACACCTATGCCCGGAGTTACAGGGTCTGATAAGGTGGCCCAGTACCAATTGGAAATGTACCTAGGGTACATGGAATCCATTTTAAAGAGAGAGCAGTAGGCCTGGGGTCCTGATTGGCAGGGTCCCAGGGCGACTATGTCCAAAACCAGCTAAAACACAGGGCAAAAAGTTGGGGGCAACCATAGTCAGGATGTACCTTCCTACACAACCCCCCCCAAACGAAAGGAGATAAGGCTATCCTTGTCCAGGTAAGCCTCTATTACCTAAGTGGCCATATAAGGAAGAACCAGCTCTGGCTTGGTTTCCCCCTGTGTCATGGTCCACTAGGCAACCCCTCACCCTAAGGGTATCTGAGGGTCTCCACCATAGGGAATCTCTGTCTTTGGTGTGTCTTGGGAAAGAAGAAGGCTGATGCTGGGATGGAGTACTGAAGTGAGGCTCCTCTACCTTTGGGCTCAACTTCCTCCAATCACCATCCATCATGTGTGCCTTTCTTTCTTTAGCTGAGATGCACTGAGCTCTCAGGGTCAGCCTCTGGCTACCTAAAGCTGGAGGCTGAGTCCCTCTGTTTGGCTTACTGGAGGGACAGGTCAGGTCTGGGGTTGTTAGGCCCCATGTTTGGCTGTGCCCAACAGTGTCCAGCTGTGGGAGTTCCCTAACTACTTTTAAGGGGGATCCCTCAGGAGTCTGTTTTATTTTCACTTGGCTAGGTTTACCAGCTTCAGTGATCCTAATCTGCTGATTAAGGGGTTCTTTTGGACAGGGGGCCCTTTGGGGTCCACCACTGGCCTCCCTGATCTCTTCAGCCCTGGGCTGACTGAGGCAGGGTAGAGAGGTGCAGGTTACCTGCTCCAGACTGGGTCCCACCTGGGAAGGGTCCACTGCCATCAGAGGCTCTGCCAGGCTAGGCCTGACTACCTCTGGGGCAGTTCCTTCAACAGGGGTAGAGTCAGTTCCCTGAGGAGGCTGGCTCTCACCTAGTGTCTGGGAGGGGGAAGACTCTTCTTCCTCCTCAATGCTCTCTGTTTGAGTGGAGTGATCCATTGTTTCAGGCTTCACAACCTCACTATCTGTCTGAGTAGAGGCTGAGACCATTTCAACCTTGCCAACCTTTTCAGGAGGGCACTCAGTTTGTGTTTGGGCTGTGACTGTCACAGCCCTCCTATCCTGCTCTGGAAAGTCGGTCTGAGCCTGGGCAGTGGCTACCACTGCCCTTCCAACCTTTTCAGGGAGGAATGGTGCTTGGACTTGGGCTGTAGCTATTACTGCCCCACTAACCTGTCTGGATAGGCCTATCATTCTGGAATGAGTTTCTTGCTCCACCTCAGCCCATGCTGAGAGTTCCAGGTCATTCCCCAGTAAGCAATCTACAGGTAGGTTATCTGTCACTGCCACTCTCATGGGCCCTGTGACACTACCCCAGCTGAGCTTGACTACTGCCATGGGATGCCTTCTCTTCATTCCATGAATGTCCGTCACCTGATAAGTAAAACCAGGGGTCAGTTGAGCAGAGGGGACCAGATGGTCACTCACCATGGTGAGGCTGGCCCCTGTGTCTCTGAATGCCTCAACTTTCTGACCATTCACTAAAACTTCTTGTCTATACTTGCCCAAAATGTGGGGTCCAGTAGTGAAGTTGGCAAACCCCATGCCAGTCTCACAGACAAGAGTGTGGTCAGGGAACCTGGCTAAGCCATAGTCCTCCTGATTGCCCAAAGTAATGCCCACCACATTCTTGGGGGCACTCCCACCACCTGGGGGATTACCACTAGTGGTAACAGGAGGTCTGGGAGTGTTACTTGGGGGTATGTTTTCCTTATTGCTATTTTTAGGGCACTTGGCATCACTTTTGTAATGGCCCACCTGTTTACAGGTATGGCAATACGGTTTCTTCTGTTCTGAAGGAGTGTTCTGGGACCCACCACCCTTGTTGGAGTTTTGGGGCCCTTGGGAAGTCTTCTCTGTGGATTTATCCCCACCCTTCTCTTGAGGCTTGGTTGATTCCTTTTTCTGGTCACCACCCTGGTTTTTAGGCCTAACCCTGGTTCTGACCCATTTGTCTGCCCTCTTACCCAATTCCTGTGGAGAGGTCAACTCAGAGTCTACCAGGTGCTGATGTAATAGCTGGTTCTGACAATTATTTAAGATTTGCTCCCTCATAATTAGATTATACAATCCTTTAAAGTCAGTAACCTTACTACCCAGTAGCCAGCCTTCAAAAGCCTTAGTGGCACAATCAACAAAGTCAGACCAATCTTGAGACTGAGTTTTCTGGGTATCCCTGAACAGCACCCTGTACTGCTCAGTGGTTAGGCCAAACCCTTCAACCAGTGTATTCTTCAAGACTTGGTAATTGTTAGCATCCTCTACCCTTGTGGTGAGGAGTTTGTCTCTACCTTTACCTTCAAAGGAGAGCCACAAGATAGCTGCCCACTGACTCTGGGGAACACCTTGCACAGTGCAGGCCCTCTCCAAAGCAGTAATCCATTTGTGGATGTCGTCCCCTTGTTTAAAGGGGGGCACTATCTTATTCAGGTGCTTTGTATCAAAACTCCTTTCCCTATTGCTAGGTTTATTGCTGCCACCAGTGGGCTGTAGCCCACATAATTCTTGCTCTCTAGCAAGGGCAAGTCTCTCTTTGGCCAGGGCAAGTTCTTCCCTTTCAATCCTCAGTTTGATTGCCCTTTCTTCAGCTTCATACACTCTCCTCTTAGGGGAAGTCATCCCTCTTTGCGAAGAGTTGTGAGAGCCATTGGTTTGAAGGGATCTGCCAGAGCCTCTTGACAGAGATCTGGCTCGTCCATTCCCAATGTTAAGCTGACCTGATAGTGGCCCCAGGAGTCCCCCAGTACCACTGTCATGTTTGCTTAAGTTGGACCTGCTTAGTCTAACGACTTCTACCTGTCCCTTATCTGCCTCATCCCCAGAGGGATCCTCATCCTCATCCTCCTCCACATCTTCGTTCTCAGTTGCGAGGTGGATGAGGTCAGGATCGTCTCTGGTTCCCTCGAGGGGAGGCATGTCTCCTTCTGGATTAGAAGGGCTAAGAAGCTTCTCAGCCTTTCTGGCATCATAAGACTCTAGGAGACCAATCAGAAAGGAGGTGGTGGGGTTAGCCCCTTGCTTAATCTTCCTAGAGGTACATACTTGTCGTAACTCATGGAAGTTAAGCGCAGTATATCTTGAAGGGATGACCTGTGGAGGGTCAACTGACACAAGGGGAGACTCAGAGTTTCCTCCTTTGTCCGACATACTGTTTCTAGTGTGGTGTAAGTGATGCACCTACCTACACTATGGGTTTACCTACTGTTCCCTTGCTAAGAGTTGCAGCCAAGGTGTGCTAAGCCTTGAGGAGCTGCAACAGCTGGTTCAGTAGAACTCAGCGTATTTTAAGCTTTAGTTATATGTACTAATAGTACTTATGTGATCTTTCAACAAGATATTCTTAGGATACGTGTGGTAAAACAACAGCAAGCTCAAATCCCAACCGCTGCTCACCAATGTGAGAAGTTGGCCCGATATGCAACGTTCGCTATTCTAGCGACCGCTATGTATCGTTCCAACGACCCTTATGGTGTTTGGTTGTAAGTCAACCTATAGACCAGCTATCCTAGTAGCGTGGATACGAGCAGTCTAAGGCTAAAGACTCGAGAGGGCGTGTTAAGCCAGCTGTTTACCACACATGTACCCCTTGAACACCAAGTGAAAGGACACCACACAAGTGTTATGAAAATAAACAGGATATTTATTAAGATTCACAACAGCCCTGGACTCTTTATGAGGACAGGGTACTAAGCACAAACCAAATCTCTTAGGAAAATACTTCAAGTGCACAATTAACAAGTGTCCGAGGACACGGAAAGTTTAAGGTCTCGGGCGGACCCGATAAGGCAAGTCAGAAGCGAGGGACTCGGGACCCTAGAGTAAAGAGGCTATGCAGGCACCGAAATGCCGAGTTACCTAGCCACGAGGGCTGCGGCTGCACAAGTCTTACAGGCGTCGGGGTCTTCGCTGACGAGCCAGGAGCCGGAAGAAAAGGAGTTGCTGGCCGGCGACCAGTGATGAATAGTTCGTAGAGATCCAAGCCTGGATCAAAGATTGTTGATACCTGAAAGCAGAGGGGACCAAGTTCGTACTACTAGCCAGTAGTCAGAGGGTACCAGGAGGGCACCGGTTGGCCGTCACCTCGACCAGGTGAGTGGGCGACGCTAGGCTCTGCAGTCTCACGGACCAGGAGGCGTTGTCGGCGACCACGGCGGAGGTGCGAGCTGTCCCACGAAGGATGATGCTGTCGGCGTCGCTGGGCCCAGGATGGGGCAACAAGCCTTGGCAGATCTCAGGGCCACGTGGTGGGCCTAAGATGGCGTCTTGAGTGGACCAGGAGGGTCCGGGGTGCTTCTCGCAAAGATGGAAGCAAGGGCCAGTCTGGAGCAACCAGACCAGCAGAGTGGTTTGTTGGTCGTCGTCAAGGAAGGGCACAAGCCGGCGGCTAGTGACCAGACAACGTGCGGAGCAGCGAGCAGAAGGGCCCCACGCAGATCGTGGAGATGCTGGGGGGCTGCACTTCGGTGCTGGAGCGGCTCAGGGTCGGGGCTTCTCGGACCCCAGAGCACTCACCAGGGAATTGCTTCAAAGGTCGTGCTGGTTAAGAGCGTGCAGGTTCTGATGATGGCCGGTCCCTCGAGGTCTCGTCGCACCCACAGATCACAGCTGAGCTGATGACGTGGGTAGAGGTCAGAGGTGCCAGGGAAGCCGGTTCTCGTCGAGCTGGGCCGTCGGATTCCTTGAGGAAGGACTTACAGCAAACCGCAGAGTTCTTAGATGGTGCCCGCTGATGCAGGGTGACTACTCCTTAGTCACAAGGGAGAAATCTTGAGAAGAGTCTTGAGTGTCCTTTCGTAGAAAGTAGTTCTTGATTCAAAGATGATCTAATTTGGAAGGGTCCCCGCTCCGGCCTTTATTCTAAAGAAAGGGGTGGGTACATGACTAGGTCCTGCCCTAAGGGTGGGACCAGGAAGGGGGGCAGTTACACCCCTCTCCCCTGCCGGACTTTCCCCAGGCCAGGGCTGGCGCCCCTGGAACTGGTTCTGACCGGCAGATGCGTAGTGAGCACCGGGGTGCCACTCCGCAGTCACCTTCTCGCAAAAGCCCTACCTACCCAGAATACACAAACCCTGTCTGGGACGGTGCGAACACCGGCCTCGACAGGAAACCCTTTGTCCAAGCTCTCCCCGCTGGAAGGACTCCCAGCAGCAGGAGGTCAGACTCGTGTCTGTGGTGGCAGCATCCATTTTGTGGAGCTGAGGCTTTAGTTAACTTTAACCGGGGTTCACAGTTACGTACATGTCGTGTCCCTCTAGAAGGGCGGAATGCTAACCTCGTCGCCAGAATTGGTGAGGGGGCAGCATCCCGATTCGTATGACACCTTACTCGACATGCCTTGATAATGCGACACCGAAGTTACCGATGGGGTACGCGTTATCATGGAACAGCCATTGGGTCTTGATTCCGCAAGCTGCAACCGGGCTCGGCTCGGGCCAGAGCCTAGTTCACACAAGCCCACGCACTCTGCCTTCAGGATTGTCAAGGCCTGCCATAGGAGTGACTGATAGGAACTCGGGTGTCCATTGTATGGTTAGATATAGGGCTACTATATCTAAAGCAAAGTGTGATTACACGACTTCGCCCCAGCTGTCATGCAGCCAGTTGTGTCAAATTTAGGAGGCCAGCCAGGGGTGGCATAATACATGCTGCAGCCCCTGGCGGCCCTGGGTACACCTATGCCCTGAGTTACAGGGTCTGATAAGGTGGCCCAGTACCAATTGGAAATGTACCTAGGGTACATGGAATCCATTTTAAAGAGAGAGCAGTAGGCCTGGGGTCCTGATTGGCAGGGTCCCAGGTCGACTATGTCCAAAACCAGCTAAAACACAGGGCAAAAAGTTGGGGGCAACCATAGTCAGGATGTACCTTCCTACACAATTCACTACTTTTTTGCCTCTGTGAACCAATAAAGGTTGATCGATGAGTCCACGTTGACTGGAAGACTGTCTCGACGTCAGTGTTGATTCACTGAGACTTCTTGGACTGGAATAGAGCGCTGAGAAGATACCTATGGAGTCCAGATTCTCGACGTCGGGAGAGATGCCGCCAACGGAGACTGGTGCCTTGACGTCGACTTTGCCTTAGCCTACGACATCGATCGAGGTAGCGTCGACGGCGAGTGTTGCTTTGACGTCGGCTGTGAAATCACTGACGGAGACCGATGTCTCAACATCTTACAGTTAGGCGACAACAGCGACCATGACGGTCGTTGAGGTGTCGGAGTGGGTCAAGGCCTCAACGTTCACCGCCGCCCGGTTGATGTCAATGGAGCGGTTCGTCTCGATGTTGAGCGCCTATGAGATGACGCTAACGGAGACTTGTGCCTCGACGTTGAGTGCTGAGTCTATGACCAACTCCTCGACGTTGAATGTCACCGAGTTGAAGTCTATGGAGGAGGCTGATCTGACACCTGCAGATTATGATGATGAGTACACTTCGAGGCTGTTTTCGGTGTAGTCTTCGACGCCGAGTGGGTTCCAATGCCGTCAATGGTCTCGTGGATGGGGAATCTTGTTTCCTCACTGGAGGCATCTTCGATGCCGAACCCGACGCCGAAGCAGAGCAGACATGGACCTTCCCAAGGCCAATCTTGGTCTCCTCTTCTTATGCCTTGATGGATATCTTCCTCTTGAGGTAGATTTTTGATTCTCTGAAAGACCATACAGACCAATCCTCTCTCCTTGAGAGTGTGTCTAGAAAGGGTTTTACAGTGTCGGCAGGTCTCAGAGGAGTGAGACTCAGGAAGACAAAATATACACACAGGGTGTGAATCAGTTTTGGCCTTCTTCTTGCCACAGAAAGGACAAGGGTCAAAAAGAGAAGGCATGCTGTGACAGAAAAAAAGACAAGTTTATGCCAGAAAAATTGTAGTATCTTACTCTACAGGATTGTGAGAAGTTGGCCTGATATATGATATCTCCAATTCTGGGAGCACCTTGTATCAGTCCAAACAACCCTTATGGTGTCTGGTTGTAAGTCAACCTTATTAGACAAGCTATCCTAGGGGTAGCATGGACTAAGCAGCCTTAAAGGCTTAACTCAAGAGGTCGTGTTAAGCGAGCTGTTTAACCAATCACAATCCTGTAATGTCAAATGAAAGGACACCACACAAGTATATATTATAAAAATATATGTATTTATTACTCAGAATAATCCTCAGTACTCTTTATGAGCAAAGAGGCACAAGCGTTTAAACAAAAGCACAGTATAACATATGAAAGTTGCACAATTATGGATGAGGGTGGGTGGCCACTCAAACCATATATTAAGAAAGTGGTGTAAGAGATACCAATCGAACAGTGGTTAGGCCTAGGGCCTAGAGAATCGCTGGGCCTGGTCGGGACTAGCAATGCTGAAGTCGGGAAAAGCCCGCGGGACTCGGGTGCAGCGCTTAAAGCACACGCATGCACCAATGCAAAGTCAATGGTGCGTAAAAGTTATAAAGTTACTGTTTAAGGAGACTTCAGCTTAACCTAGAGGGATGAAACTTTAGACACAGACACTAGAGGTGTGTACCAGTGTGGGAACACCGGCGTTGCTGAGTTACCTCACCCACAGGAAGCGGGTGCATAGGGTCGAAGTTGTGTCGGGTTTCGTCACCCAGGTTGATGGTGCTTGAAGCTGAAGATGCTGCAGGGGTCGTGAAGGAGAAGTGTCCGGTGTGTTCCAAGGGTGGATCGAAGTTGTAGAGTACCTGAAAGCAGAGGGGACAGAGTCTGGGTCACTCAGCACTGACCAGGGTGGAACCAGGACGGAACCAGGCAATGTCGGGCGCAATCAGATGGTTGTCGAGGAGCTTCTCTCCGCTGCCACGTGGACTCTGGGGCATCTGCGGCGTCCAGGAGTGGATCACGAGCTGTCCCACGATCGCTCTTGCCGTCGGCGGTGTCGGCTTCAGGATTGGAGCAAACAACACTTGGCAAGAGCAATCCACGCAGGACTGGAAGATTGCTTCTCACTCGGACCAGGAGGGTCAGAGCGGGTGCTTCTTTTCAGAGGAGCGAGTGCAAGTCTGGAGCAACCAGAATCACAAGTTAGATTTCGTAGTTCGTCGGCACAGGAGCCACAAGCCAACGGGCAAATGACCGGGGCAACACGTTGAGCCAAAAGATGCAGAAGGGCCCCACGCAGCACTCGGTGAGTGTAGAGGGGTGAGCTTCGGTGCAAGAGTGGCTCAGGGCTGGGGCTTCTCAAACCCCGATGTACAACTTCGAGGGTCACTCGTGGGCTGCACGGTCAGCGTCTCGTGGTCTTTACAAGATGGCGGGCCCCAGGCTTCCGGTTGCCTCCACGGGTCTCAGCTCTGCAGGGACTGTGGATCGGGCTGTTAGAAGGCAGGCACGCTTGGTCTTGTCGATCTCTGTCGCTCAAATTCTGGCGGGAACTGCAACAAAGCAAACGTCGAGGTGCTGGATGGTACCTGTTTGCACAGGGTGGTCACTCCTTGACCACAAGGGAGATTCTTCAGTCTTCTACGTCGAGTAGGATCTCGAAGGGTCCAGAGTTTCGTTTCTTATGTTTCATCAGGATAATCTGAATTGCATTGGCACTGCTCCCACTCTTATTCCAATCTTGGGGGCTGGATTACCTGCTAGGGCCCTCCTATGGGTGGGACCCAGGAAGGGGGCGGTTACACCCCTTTCCTTTGTCCAGAGTCTCTCTGGGACTAGGGCTGGGATTCCCCAGAACCGGTTTGACCGGATTATGCAAAGGGAAGCCTTGTGCTCCCCAGGCAGTGTGGTTTCTTTCAAACCTCCCTGCTACTATCCACTATCTCCTGTCTGGGGTGGTGTAACACCTCCCTGCGACAGGAAAACCTTTGCCCAGGCCTCCTCGGCTGAGTTTCGGTCAGCAGCAGGAGGTCAGACTCGTGTCTGTGGCAGAAGCGTCCATTTTCTGATGCTGAGGCTCTTTTAAAATCAACCGCGTTTTAGTAAAGTAACATGTCTTCTCCCTCTAGAGGGGTGGAATGCTATCCCCGTCGACAGGACTGTCGAGGGGATAGTATTCCAAATCGTATGACACCTTACACAACATGTTTTGATAAAGCCAAACCAAAGTTAACATATAACCGCGAGGATTATAATGCACTTAATAGTATATGGTATGGCATTATCCCGGAACAGCTTAGGGAATTGGTTCCGACAGCTGCAGACAGGCTCAGCTCATGCTAGAGCTCCATCTCACATAAAACCAAGCACTCTGCCTCCAGGATTGTTAAGGCCTGCCATAGGAGTGACTGATAGGTATATATGTGTCCAGATATAGGTTTAGATATAGGTATATGTAGGAGAGTAGGGTCTGCTATCCTATGGTCACCCCAAATTTTTGCTTTTTGCTTCACTGGTTTTTGACTTACTGAGGCTGTGGGCCTGCTAATCAGACCCCCAGCCTGCTGTTCTCTCTCTAAATTCATAATACATGTGCTATAGGTACATACCACAATTGGAAATGGACTCCTTGTCAGCCCCTGTACCATGCACTATAGGTGCTCAGGGCATAGGTGCCACCAAGGCCTACCAGGGGCTGCAGCATATCTTTTGCCACCCCTGCTGGTTCTTAAATTGACACAACTGGCTGATCCCTCAGCTGGGGCAAGTTGGTGTAATCACCTCTTGCTTAGATATAGTATACCTATATCTAAACCTATCTGGACACATAGAAACCTGTGAGCCACTCCTATGGAAGGCCTTATCAATCCTGGAGGCAGAGTGCGTGGTTTAATGTGAGATGGAGCTCGAGCATGAGCTGAGCCGGTCTACAGCTGGCGGGAACAACTCCCTAAGCTGGTTCCGGGATAATGCCAAACCATATACTATTAAGTGCATTATAATCCTCGCGGTTATATGTTAACTTTGGTTTGGCTTTATCAAAACATGTCGTGTAAGGTGTCATACGAATTGGAATACTATCCCCTCGACAGTCCTGTCGACGGGGATAGCATTCCACCCCTCTAGAGGGAGAAGACATGTTACTTTACTGAAACGCGGTTGATTTTTAAAAGAGCCTCAGATCCACAAAATGGATGCTTCTGCCACAGAGACAAGTCTGACCTCCTGCTGCTGACCGAAAGTCAGCCGAGGAGGTCTGGACAAAGGCTTTCCTGTCGCGGGGAGGTGTCACACCACCCCAGACAGGAGATAGTGGATTGTAGCAGGGAGGTTTCAATGAAACCAGACAGTGCCTGGGGAGCAGAAGGCTTCCCCTTGCATAATCCGGTCAAACCGGTTCTGGGGCTCACCAGCCCCTGTCCCAGCGCGACCCTGGACAAAGGGAAAGGGGTGTAACCACCCCCTTCCTCGGTCCCACCTCTAGGAGGGACCTAGCAGGTAATCCAGCCCACCAGATTCGAATAAGAGTGGGAGCAGTGCCAATGCAACTCAGATTATCCTGATGAAACCTAAGAAACGAAACTCTGGACCCTTCGACATCCTCCTCGACGTAGAAGACTGAAGAATCTCCCTTGTGGTCAATGAGTGACCACCCTGTGCAAACAGGTACCATCCAGCACCTCGACGTCTGCTTTGTTGCAGTTCCCGCCGGAACTCGAGCGACAGAGATTGACGAGATCAAGCTTGCCTGCCTTCTTACAGCCCGATCCACAGTCCCTGCAGAGCTGAGACCCGTGGAGGCGACCGGAAGCGGGGGGCACGCCATCTTGAAAAGACCACGAGACGCTGACCGTGCAGCCCACGAGTGACCCTCGAAGCTGTACACCGGGGTTTGAGAAGCCCCAGCCCTGAGCCATCTTTGCACCGAAGCCCACCCCTCTACACTCGACGAGTGCTGCGTGGGGCCCTTCTGCTTCCTTTGGCTCAACGCGTTGGCCCGGTCACTTGCCAGCTGGCTTGTGGCCCCTGTGCCAACGAAAACCTAACTACGACATGTGATTCTAGTTGCTCCAGACTTGCACCCGCTCCTCTGAAAAGGAGCACCCGCTCTGACCCTCCTGGTCCGAGTGAGATGCAATCTTCCAGTCCTGCGTGGATTGCTCTTGCCAAGTGTTGTTTGCTCCGATCTTGAAGCCGACAGCGCCGATGGTGAGAGCCTGCGTAGGACAGCTTGTGACTCGCTCCTGGACGTCGCAGATGCCCCGGAGCCCACGTGGCAGCGGAGAGAAGCTCCTCGACAACCACCTGATTGCGCCCGACATTGCCTGGTTCTGTCCTGGTTCCACCCTTGTCACTGCTGAGTGACCCAGACTCTGTCCCCTCTGCTTTCAGGTACTCTACAACTCTGATCCACTCTTGGATCACACCGGACACTTCTCCTTCACATCGCCTGCAGCATCTTCAGCTTCAAGCACCAACAGCCTGCGTGACGAAACCCGACGCCACTTCGACCCTATGCACCCGCTTCCTGTGGGTGAGGGAACTCAGCAACGCCGGTGTTCCCACACTGGTACACACCTCTAGGGTCTTTGTCTAAAGTTTGGTCCTTCTAGGTTCAGCGGAAGTATCCTTAAACTCTATTTGTGTAACTTTTACGCACCATTGACATTGCATTGGTGCAAGCCGTTCTTTAAGCGCTGCACCCGATTCCGGCGGGCTTTTCCCGACTTCAGCATTGCTTGTCCCGACTAGTCCCAGCGATTCTCTAGGCCCTAGGCCTAACCACTGTTCGATTGGTATCTCTTATACCACTTTCTTAATATATGGTTTGAGTGGCCACCCACCCTCATCCATACTTGTGCAACTTTCATATGTTATACTGTGCTTTTGTTTAAACTCTTGTGCCCCTTTGCTCATAAAGAGTACTGGGGATTATCTTGAGTAATAAATACATATATTTTTATAATATATACTTGTGTGGTGTCCTTTCATTTGATATTCAGGATTATGATTGGTAAAACAGCTCGCTTAACACGACCTCTTGAGTTTAGCCTTTAAGGCTGCTTAGTCTATGCTACCATTAAGATAGCTTGTCAATAAGGTTGACTTACAACCAGACACCATAAGGGATTGTTTGGACTGATACAAGGTTGTTCCAGAATTGGAAACATCATATATCAGGCCAACTTCTCACAGTATACTATATCTAAGCAAGGGGTGATTACACCAACTTGCCCCAGCTGAGTGATCAGCCAGTTGTGTCAATTTAAGTACCAGCCAGGCGTGGCAAAAGATATGCTGCAGCCCCTGGTAGGCCTTGTTGGCACCTATGCCCTGAGCACCTATAGTGCATGGTACAGGGGCTGACAAGGAGTCCATTTCCAATTGTGGTATGTACCTATAGTACATGTATGTGAATTTAGAGCGAGAACAGTAGGCTGGGGTCTGATTAGCAGGCCCACAGCCTCAGTAAGTCGAAAACCAGTGAAGCAAAAAGCAAAAATGTGGGCTGACCATAGGATAGCAGACCCTACTCTCCTACATAACCCCCCCCCCCCCCCAAACGCAGGGACATTAAACTTAACCTTGACCAGATAAGTCTTCATGTTCTAAGTGGAAGTACCCGGAGAGACCATCTGCATTACCATGGTCAGTACCTAGGCGGTGTCCACTGTAAAGTCCATCCCCTGTAGGGAAATGGACCACCTGAGCAGTTTGGGATTTTCACCCTTCATCTGATTTAGCCACAAGAGGGGCTTATGGTCTGTCTGAATTAGGAAGTGAGTTCCAAACAAGTATGGCCTCAACTTCTTCAGGGCCCAAACCACAGCAAAGGCCTCCCTCTCAATAGCTGACCAACGTTTCTCCCTGGGGGTCAGCCTTCTGCTAATAAAAGCAATGGGCTGCTCTTGACCATCTACATTAAGTTGTGAAAGCACAGCTCCCACCCCCAACTCAGAAGCATCTGTCTGTACAATGAACTGTTTGGAGTAGTCAGGACTCTTCAGGATAGGTGCAGAGCACATGGCCTTCTTCAGGTCATCAAATGCCTTTTGACAGCTAACTGTCCATTGAACCTTTTTTGGCATCTTCTTGGATGTCAAGTCATGTAATGGCGTCACAATGGACCCATAGTTCTTTACAAATTTTCTGTAATACCCAGTCAGGCCCAAGAAGGCTCTGACTTGTGTCTGGGTAGTTGGAGGAGCCCAGTCCTGTATGGTCTGGATTTTGCTCTCCAATGGTTGAACCTGACCCCCACCTACTAGGTGGCCCAGGTACACAACCTTGCTCTGCCCTATCTGGCACTTAGTAGCCTTGATAGTCAGGCCTGCCTTTTGCAGGGCCTCCAGAACCTTCTTCAGGTGGATCAGGTGATCCTCCCAGGTGGAGCTAAAGACAGCAATATCATCTAGATATGCTGCACAAAAGTCATCCAACCCAGCAAGGACTTGATTCACCAACCTTTGGAAGGTGGCAGGTGTATTCTTCAAACCAAAGGGCATTACCACAAATTGATAATGTCCACTAGGGGTAGAGAATGCTGTTTTGGCTTTTGACTCTTCAGCTAACCTGATCTGTCAAATCAAGCGTGCTCAGAAACTTGGCAGAAGCCAATTTATCAATGAGCTCATCTGCTCTTGGAATGGGATGTGCATCTGTCCTAGTGACAGCATTGAGACCTCTGTATTCCACACAAAACCTCATTTCTCTCTTTCCATCTTGGGTATGGGGTTTTGGCACAAGGACTACTGGGCTGGCCCATGGGCTCTCAGATGGCTCAATCACTCCAAGCTCAAGCAACTTTTGCACCTCAGCCTTTATACAATCCCTGACATGGTCAGGTTGCCTGTAGATCTTATTCTTCACAGACAGACTGTCACCAGTATCCACCTCATGGGTGCACCAGTTAGTTTGACTGGGTGCGAGTGAAAACATGTGTCTGTGGGCCTGCAACACCTGTCTGCAGTCCACCTGTTGCTGCTCAGTGAGGCTGCCTGCCAAGGCTACTCCATCAACTGAACCATCATCAGGGTTCTGGGAAAGCAGGTCTGGGAGAGGGTCACTCTCTTCCTCCTGTTCCCCATTTGTGGCCATGAGCAAGCTCATGCCCTCCCTGTCAACAAATGCTTTCAAACGATTTACATGGAGCACCCTGTGGGGGCTCCTAGGGGTTCCAAAGTCAACCACATAGGTGACTTCTCCCTTTTTCTCCACAATGGGGTAGGGTCCAGTCCATTTGTCCTGGAGTGCAGCTGGGGCCACTGGCTCCAACACCCACACCATCTGCCCTGGCTGGTACTCAACCAGAACAGCCTTTTGGTCATGCCAAGCTTACTGTAATTCTTGACTGGCCTCCAGGTTTTTGGATGCTCTCTCCATGTAGTCAGCCATCCTGGAGCGGAGACCAAGTACATAGTCCACAACATCTAGCTTAGGCTTTTTGAGAGGTAACTCCCATCCTTCCTTCACCAAACATAGTGGACCCCTCACAGGGTGGCCAAACAAAAGCTCAAAAGGGCTGTAGCCAACCCCCTTCTGTGGGACCTCTCTGTAAGCAAAGAGCAAGCAGGGTAAAAGGGTGTCCCATTTCCGCCTAAGCTTCTCTGGTAATCCTTTTATCATTCCCTTGAGGGTCTTGTTGAATCTCTCCACAAGCCCATTGCACTGTGGGTGATAGGGTGTGGTAAACTTGTGGTTTACTCCACACTCCTTCCACATTGCTTTTAAGTATCCATCCTTTGGAAAACCCACTCTTGAGAAAACTGCAAGAAGGGCCTTTGCCACAACAGGTGCTGTTGTGGTCCTCAGGGGAATTGCCTCTGGATACCTGGTGGCATGATCCACTACCACCAGTATAAATCTGTGCCCAGATGCTGTTTGAGGATCCATGGGACCCACAATGTCTATTCCAACTCTTTCAAAGGGTACCCCCACCACAGGTAGTGGTATGAGGGGGGCCTTTGTTGTGCCACCTGACTAACCACTGGCTTGGCAAGTGACACAGGAGCGACAAAACTCCTTGACATTTTCTGACATATGAGGCCAGTGAAAGTGAGGAACAAGCCTGTCCCAAGTCTTATTCTGGCCTAAGTGTCCTGCAAGGGGAATATCATGGGCCAAGGTAAGAAGGAAGCCCCTGAATTGCAGAGGTATGACCAACCTCCTGGTGGCACCAGGCTTGGGGTCTCTAGCCTCTGAATAAAGGAGCCCATCATCCCAAAACACTCTATGGGTACCTTGAGCATTCTTTGCAGCCTCAGCAGCATCTTGCTGTCTGAGGGGTTCAAGGGAAGGGCAAACTAATTGGGCCTGCCCTAGGTCTGCCCTTGAGGGTCCCCCTGTCCCCAGAAACTCAACCTGATCAGGTTCAAGTTCCTCAGAGACAGTCTCCTCTTGGACTGCAGAATCAGCCTCCTGTGAAGTCTGATCCTCAACCTGGGGCAAGTGGGAAGGCACAGCCTTAACCCTTTTGCTCTTCCTCTTGGGTTGTGGTTGGTCTATTGTTTCAAGATCCACCACAGGTTCAGGTAGGCACTTCTTAGCCTGAGTCCTTGTCACTGCAAGGACATGTGCTGAAATCCCTAGCATTTCTGCATGAGTCCTGTACTCCACTTCTGACCAAACTGAGTTTTCCAGATCATTGCCTAACAGACAGTCTACTGGGAGGTCTGCACTCACAACAACTTTCTTTAGGCCATTTACCCCTCCCCAGGAGAAGTTCACAACAGCCACACTATGTGTAGTAGTGGTGTTGCTTGCATTGGTCACTAGGTAATTCTCACCTAGTACAATCTGACCAGGGTCCACAAAGTTAGGTGTCACCATAGTGACACTGGCACAAGTGTCCCTGTAGGCCTGAGCCAGTTTCTCATTTATCAAAGGCGTCTGCCTATACTTGCCCAGGTTACTGGGGCTCACAGTAGTGGACAAAGACAAGTCCACATCATAGAGCAGAACTGCCTGAGTAGGGACTCTGACTAGGCCAGATTCCATCTCAGTACCCAGGGTTAACCCTACTATACCCTTTGGCTGTGTACCACCACTGCTAACTGTACTAGGGGGTGCAGGTGCTTTAGGAGCTGCAGTGGTGGGGACTGGATTTTTCTTGGTGCATTCACTGCCCCAGTGTGAAACTGATTTGCAGGTATTACACCAAGGTTTCTTTGGGCCATCGTTCTTCTTTTTCTTGTTTCCATTTTGGGATCCACCCTCCTTATTAGAATTAGTTTGGGGGCCTGAAGACTTCTGGTCTTTTTCTTTATCTTTCTTATCTCCACCACCATGGTTCTGGGGTTTCTGCTTAATCCTTGTTCTGACCCATTTGTCCGCCTTCTTTCCCAATTCTTGGGGAGAGGTCAGATCAGAGTCAATAAGGTATTGATGCAACAGCTGGTTCTGACCGTTATTAAGGATCTGCTCTCTCATTATAAGATTGTACAATCCTGTATAGTCTGAGACTTTACTTCCCTGCAGCCAACCCTCCAGAGCCTTAGTGGCACAATCAACAGAATCAGTCCAGTCCTGAGTCTGTGCTTTTTGGGTGTCTCTGAACAACAACCTGTATTGTTCAGTGGTTAGGCCAAACCCTTCAATAAGAGCACTCTTCAGGACAGAGTAGTTGTTGGCATCCTCAGGTCTAACTGTGAGGAGCCTATCCCTCCCTTTCTCTGAAAAGGAGTACCATAAAATTGCAGCCCACTGATCCTGAGGAACCTGCTGTACCATGCAGGCTCTCTCAAGAGCAGTCATCCATTTGTGGATGTCATCCCCTTCCTTGTAGGGGGGCACAATTTTTGTCAGGTTTCTATTATCATAGCCCCTGTCTTTCTCTCTAGGAATACTGCTGCCACACAACTTTTGTTCTCTTGCTACAGCAAGTTTAGCTTGAGCCAGAGCTATCTCTTCCCTCTCTATCTGAAGTTGGACAGCCCTCATTCTGGCCCTATGCTCTTTTCTCTGGGGGGAAGTCATTCCCCTTTGAGATTCCCTGGAGGCACTAGAAATGTGAGAGTCATCAGAAGGTGATCTCACTCTCCTATTACCTATAGGGGTGATGTTATAGGATCTGGGGAGGTGCTGGCCCTCTCCATTCCCATGTCGGTCCAAGTTGGTTTGGTTAAGCCTCCCCACTGGGACCTGGTTACCCCTCTGATCTTGATCCTCTTCTGATTCAGGATCCTCTTCATCTTCCTCTTCTTCCTCCTCATCCACCTCTGGGGTGGTCTCAGTCTCAGGGGGGTTCACTCCATTTCCTGCATCTAAGGGAGCTGCACTCGCCTTGTCTAAGTCATCCTTTTCCAGGATGGCTATCAGGGAAGGAATAGTGGGGTTGTGACCCTTTTTTAGCCCTCTTGCAATGCATAAGGCACTCAAGTCTTTATGGCTAAGTTTGTCATAGCTGGAGGGGGCCTTGGTAAGGTCAACCACCACAGGTGAAGAGCTGGAAGCTCCCTCTGTGCCAGACATGACTGCTAGTGAGGTGCAAGTGGTGCACTTACCTACACTAAGTGTTTTCCTACTGTACCTTGCTAGTGAGTTGTAGGCAGGGTGTGCTAAGCCCTTTGATCTACAACTACTAAGTTCAGTAGAACTTAAATATGCTAAGCTTTTGTTTATATGTACCTAAGGTACTTGGTGTGATCTTTAAATTTGATAAAAAGATTGCAATGGTAAAACAACAGCAAGCTCAAATCCGCACCGCTGCGCACCAATGTGAGAAGTTGGCCTGATATATGATGTCTCCAATTCTGGGGGCACCTTGTATCAGTCCAAACAACCCTTATGGTGTCTGGTTGTAAGTCAACCTTATTAGACAAGCTATCCTAGGGGTAGCATGGACTAAGCAGCCTTAAAGGCTTAACTCAAGAGGTCGTGTTAAGCGAGCTGTTTTACCAATCACAATCCTGTAATATCAAATGAAAGGACACCACACAAGTATATATTATAAAAATATATGTATTTATTACTCAGAATAATCCTCAGTACTCTTTATGAGCAATGAGGCACATGCGTTTAAACAAAAGCACAGTATAACATATGAAAGTTGCACAATTATGGATGAGGGCGGGTGGCCACTCAAACCATATATTAAGAAAGTGGTATAAGAGATACCAATCGAACAGTGGTTAGGCCTAGGGCCTAGAGAATCGCTGGGACTGGTCGTTACTAGCAATGCTGAAGTCGGGAAAAGCCCGCGGGACTCTGGTGCAGCGCTTAAAGCACACGCATGCTCCAATGCAAAGTCAATGGTGCGTAAAAGTTATAAAGTTACTGTTAAGGAGACTTTCGCTTAACCTAGAGGGATGAAACTTTAGACACAGACACTAGAGGTGTGTACCAGTGTGGGAACACCGGCGTTGCTGAGTTACCTCACCCACAGGAAGCGGGTGCATAGGGTCGAAGTTGTGTCGGGTTTCGTCACGTAGGTTGATGGTGCTTGAAGCTGAAGATGCTGCAGGCGTCGTGAAGGAGAAGTGTCCGGTGTGATCCAAGGGTGGATCGAAGTTGTAGAGTACCTGAAAGCAGAGGGGACAGAGTCTGGGTCACTCAGCAGTGACCAGGGTGGAACCAGGACGGAACCAGGCAATGTCGGGCGCAATCAGGTGGTTGTTGAGGAGCTTCTCTCCGCTGCCACGTGGACTCTGGGACATCTGCGACGTCCAGGAGTGGATCACGAGCTGTCCCACGAAGGCTCTCGCCGTCGGCGGTGTGGGCTTCAGGATTGGAGCAAACAACACTTGGCAAGAACAATCCACGCAGGACTGCAAGATTGCTTCTCACTCGGACCAGGAGGGTCAGAGCGGGTGCTCCTTTTCAGAGGAGCGAGTGCAAGTCTGGAGCAACCTGAATCACAAGTTAGATTTCTTAGTTCGTCGGCACAGGGGCCACAAGCCAACGGGCAAGTGACCGGGCCAACGCGTTGAGCCAAAAGAAGCAGAAGGGCCCCACGCAGCACTCGGTGAGTGTAGAGGAGTGAGCTTCGGTGCAAGAAAGGCTTAGGGCTGGGGCTTCTGAAACCCCAATGTACAGCTTCGTGGGTCACTCGTGGGTTGCACGGTCAGCGTCTCGTGGTCTTTCCAAGATGGAGGGCCCCACGTTTCCGGTTGCCTCCACGGGTCTCAGCTCTGCAGGGACTGTGCATCGGGCTGTTAGAAGGCAGGCACGCTTGGTCTTGTCGATCTCTGTCGCTCGAGTTCCGGCGGGAACTGCAACAAAGCAAACGTCGAGGTGCTGGATGGTACCTGTTTGCACAGGGTTGTCACTCCTTGACCACAAGGGAGATTCTTCAGTCTTCTACGTCGAGTAGGATCTTGAAGGCTCCAGAGTTTCGTTTCTTATGTTTCATCAGGATAATCTAAAGTGCATTGGCACTGCTCCCACTCTTATTCCAATCTTGGGGGCTGGATTACCTGCTAGGTCCCTCCTATGGGTGGGACCCAGGAAGGGGGCGTTTACACCCCTTTACTTTGTCCAGAGTCTCACTGGGACTAGGGCTGGGATGCCCCAGAACTGGTTTGACCGGATTATGCAAGGGGAAGCCTTGTGCTCCCCAGGCAATGTCTGGTTTCTTTCAAACCTCCCTGCTACAATCCACTATCTCCTGTCTGGGGTGGTGTAACACCTCTCTGAGACAGGAAAGCCTTTGTCCAGGCCTCCTCGGCTGAGTTTTGGTCAGCAGCAGGAGGTCAGACTCGTGTCTGTGGCAGAAGCGTCCATTTTCTAATGCTGAGGCTCTTTTAAAATCAACCGCGTTTTAGTAAAGTAACATGTAGAGGGGTGGAATGTTATCCCCGTCGACAGGACTGTCGAGGGCATAGTATTCCAAATCGTATAACACCTTACACGACATGTTTTGATAAAGCCAAACCAAAGTTAACATATAACCGCGAGGATTATAATGCACTTAATAGTATATGGTATGGCATTATCCCGGAACAGCTTAGGGAATTGGTTCCGACAGCTGCAGACAGGCTCAGCTCATGCTAGAGCTCCATCTCACATAAAACCAAGCACTCTGCCTCCAGGATTGTTAAGGCCTGCCATAGGAGTGACTGATAGGTATATATGTGTCCAGATATAGGTTTAGATATAGTTATACTATATCTAAGCAAGGGGTGATTACACCAACTTGCCCCAGCTGAGTGATCAGCCAGTTGTGTCAATTTAAGTACCAGCCAGGGGTGGCAAAAGATATGCTGCAGCCCCTGGTAGGCCTTTTTGTCACCTATGCCCTGAGCACCTATAGTGCATGGTACAGGGGCTGACAAGGAGTCCATTTTCAATTGTGGTATGTACCTATAGTACATGTATGTGAATTTAGAGAGAGAACAGCAGGCTGGGGGTCTGATTAGCAGGCCCACAGCCTCAGTAAGTCGAAAACCAGTGAAGCAAAAAGCAAAAATTTGGGCGTTGAGTGAACAGTAACTACCAGATTGTTAGAGAGAAATTTCTTGACAAGAAGTCAAAAATAGCTGAGCTGAAAACTCCTGGGTCCTGACTGAAGGAGCCGGAAAGAACAACTAACCTGTCACCTTGAGGCATGATGGGAAGCTGGGGGTCAAGGCTGCCTTAAAGGGACGGTCCCAGTTAATGCTTACAATTGCTTTCATTTTCTATGTTATTGAATTTACAATGCAGCCTATGGGTTAACAATGTCGGCTGTTTTGCAGATTAACTTTCTTCTGGTCATTAAAGAGAGTTCAAGTGATTCTTGTCCTCCTCCTAGTCTCTTTTCTCCAATCTATAGTTGCAAAAGCAGAAGTTTCAGAACATTGTTTAACCTTTCATTTATGCTGGGAGGCTGCATTGGTTTGTGAAAAAAGTATATATGTGTATATATATATCAAGTCAAGTCAAACAAGCTTTATTCGACGATTGTCATAAAAGCAACGTACAAATAAATATAAACATATATCAGAATAAAAGATTTTTTAGATACAAAATTTCCAGGTACATTACATTTAAAAATATATATCCATTTCATCATTGTACATTGATTTAAAATTTAAATTTAACACCTTGGGTACAAATTAATCACTTAACAATCTGTTTCTAATGGTCCAGGCCCAGCCTAAGAATTTTGCCACAGGTATGTAAACTGGCATATCAGTGCAGGAGCGGATAATTCTAATTGCCACCGAACCTCTATCGGTGCCCATCAACCTGCACATTGGGCGGAGCCATATTCTCCGGGGAACTGCGTACATTGGGCATTCAAAGAGCAGATGGCCTATAGTTTCCATAGGTGCTGAGCAGGACGGACATGCCGTCTTGGCTGGCTTAGACCAGCTGCTGGTAAATGCCCCAACTGGTAGGCTCCCAATTCTCAGTTGAAAATACAATTTATGATCCAGGGGTTTTAGGATCACATCCCAAAAGGCTTCCAAATTGGGTACGTTTTTAACATCCATAAACGGACCTGTCAAAGACCCTTGATCGATAGACCTGAAAGACCTGGAAGCCACAAACTGCCAGTATAATTTCTTAAGTGCCTTTTTGGGAGGAAACCTACTGTTAGTGGGGTCATCCCACAAATCCCGCAAACCCAAATCAAACAGTAGGCACCTAATGTGTCTTAACCACTTTATTTTGTGATAGGTATCACTACTGATTATATCGAGTAAACCCCTTGAGTAGGTTTCCAGTTCCGGGGTGGTCCAAATCCTCCTCCAATACAAAATAGGGCGTAGAGAAGCTATAAGTGCTATTGGGAACATGCCTAAATCATAAAAAAGAGGGATCAAGGGGGTACTCTTAGGCAATTTTATTAGATTCCTTAAAAAGGCATTCTCTGAGATTGGCATCCCCTTGAGATTTTCAGTTCCCCACATTTCAACCCCGTACAGAGTGGAACTAACCACTTTGCCATTATAAACTTGCAATACTGGGGATATAGGTTTAGTAAGGGATTTGGCATGTTCTACAGTCAGAGCACCCGCTAGCTGTCTATGCTTGAGGGTAGCCAGCTCAATTTGTTGGTTCCAGCACAAATTATGCTGGATACAAACTCCCAAATAGGTGAAGGATTGGACCCTTTCCAGCGGGCGCTTATTCATAAGCACGGTTCCCTTAAAAGATTTAGATGCATTAAAAGTCATAAATTTTGATTTTTGAACATTTACCTCTAACCCACGTGCTATACAAAAATCTTCAAAGAGACCTAAACTTTTTTGAATCCCACTTGGAGTTTTTGCAATTAAAAGACAATCGTCAGCAAACATTAAAATGGGCACTTTGGCTCCAGCAATGGTAGGTGCATCAACGTTGGAATCAATTAAAATTTGTGCCACATCATTAATGTATAAAGAAAATAAGGTTGGGGCCAGGACGCAGCCCTGTCGTACTCCAGTTTCCACTGGGAAATGTGGGGTAACATTACCGGGACTCCCCCACCTAATCTGTGCGTAATTCTGTTCGTGCAATCTTTTTACCAGGGATAAAAGAGTCCCTGGCATACCCATGTTATTAAGAACATTCCATAGTGTGGAGCGAGGGACCAGGTCGAATGCCGCTCTTAAATCTATGAAAGCGGCATAAAGGCTTCCATGACCAATTGTCACTATCTTCCAGTAGAGCATTGCGAAATGCAGCACCTGGTCGATAGTGCTAATTGAGTTTCTAAACCCTGCCTGAAGGTGTGATAAGATCTTATTATCACGTTCCCAGTCTAGGATTTTGTTTAAAACCAGCCTGCCAAATATTTTTTGGGATGTATCAATCAGGCTGATTGGCCGGTAATTTCCTGGCTGGGACCTATCCCCTTTTTTGTATACGGGTATGATCTCTGCTCCGTTCCAGGAGCTTGGTATTGGAGCTCCCCTAGCGATCATATTTGACAGGAGAAATAGGTAGTTGCCCCAGGAGTTCTTATCTTGTAAAAATAGATCTGCAGGTATGCCATCGATGCCTGGCGCTCTACCAGGGACCGCTAAGTCTAGAGCACACTGTACATCTTTCAGAGTGAAGAAGTCTTCCGTTAGAATTTCCAGGGGTACTTCCACTACTGGTTGGGAGTCTTTGCCTTTAGCATACTGGGGCTGGAAATATTCTACCCATTTTTCTTGGGGGACCCAATTTTGCGGTTTATCCGGATTTGCGTCTACACCCCATTTGTAGACATTCCAGAATTTTCGCGGGTCTTTAGAAGATCCTGCCTCCTTGAGGTCATTCCACCTTTTTTCATCCCAGTCTCGCTTGGCACTTAAGACAGTGTTTTTATATGTTAGTCTAGCTGCTCTAATATTCTCAGTTATCTCTGATTTGATTGCTTCTCCCAGATTTAGGCGGGCCTTCCTGCATTCGCTAGAATACCACCGAGACGGTTCTGGGACTCGGGAAGGATTCCGCCGGCAGGGCTTAACAAAAAGGCTCTTTAATTCCCCAAAGAGAACCTCATGAATCCTGGTCCCCTCACCTAATTTTAAGGAATTATTAACTGGTTCAGATAACATCAATAGATCACATTTTGCCTGTTCAAGCTTGCTGCTTATAAAATCCATGTTCTCTTTAAGGAGTGAAACTTTGGACCACCGGATGTGGCGCATGTCATTAGATATTACAATATCGTGGGAGGAGGAAGGAACCATCTTAGCCCCAAGATGTTCAGGAGATTCCCAGTAAGTAAGACTCATAGACAGGGGATTGTGGTCACTCTCTACCCTATCTATGACTACCATGTCTTTAAGATATTTCCATAGACCCAGGTTAATCAAAATGTAGTCTATTCTGCTCTTGCGATTGCCACATACACCAGATTTATCGCCAGTGGTCCTACCATTAGTTGATCTTAGACCTTTATTTAAGCAGATAGAATTCATTTGGACCACTATATCTGTCCATTTGTTTACTGGGTCAAGATCCAATTTGGGAATCCCCCATTCCCTATCCTCCTCCTCCGACACGTTCCAACTTCCTTTCAAAAGAGGCTCAAAATTTACATTAAAATCCCCCCCAACAATTACATTTGAGGGCAAGTGTCGACTTTCCAAAAAGTCTTCCAATACTAGTAAAACCTCAGATTTTCTACCCCCCGTACTTCTCGCATAAATATTACAAACATAGACTGATTTGTCATTTGGAAACTTGAGACTTAGTATCTGGACATCCCTGTGGTTAGTCGGAATGGTTTTTATTAATACACCCAAATCTTGCCTTATCCAAATAGTAAGCCCTCCGGCTGGTCTCCCTCTCCCTTCCTTCACTGCAGGGATACTATAATTCAAGTAATCTGTCATGTACAGGTCTTCTAGTGCCCATGTTTCCTGGAATAAGCATATTTCATGTTCTCTAATAAATAATGCCCACTCCGGTGACTCCAACTTAGACCTTAGGCCAGCTATGTTCCAGGAAAGAACAGACCCCGATCTACCACTAGTGAGCACGGGACTAGGCTGCTCCAAGAGCTCCAAATTAATAACTGGGGGACTAACCTCAGCTGAGGAACAAGGTGGTGAAATTTGTTCCTCTGATGAGTTTGCTAAAACACCAATGGGTTCCTGTCCACATAATTCTGTATCGATGGAAGATGATAATAAAGATTGCAATTGGAGTCAATCGTTGGAGTCCAAACCTGAACTTTCCCCAAGTACAATATCCTCCTTTTTCTCCCCCGCGGACTTCCAGGATTGTGGGGGAGTAGCTCTCATTTGGATCCTGGAATAATCTGGGGAGCAGGATCTAAATTCTAAGTTTAACAATTCTCCGGCTATCCCAGGGTTTTTTAGAATAAGTTCAATGCAATCATAGGCATCGCCCTTAAAGGTAAGCCTACTTGCTCGGAGAATGTCTTCCCTGATCACCGATCTGCAACCCCTTACATGTCTAATCCAATGGATGGCTTTATTAGTTAAGGCGTCAGGTGATTCACGATCTCTACCGACAGGGAGTTTAGGTATATTGATCAGGTATACTGGAGGTGACTTGGAAATATTTCGGTCCGGTTTACTGGTCCCAGAATTTTTTTGGATAGGGCCAGTACTTTTCTGATGACTAGATACAATGTTGCTACCAGCTTGTTTCGGCCTAAGGGGTTGGTTGGGTCCCAATAAACCTGGTATATTACTTGATGGTATTGCGGCAGTAGGGTGTGATAGCTGATTTCCACCAGGCGATTGGGACCCTGTTTTAGGTGTCTCACTATTATTGCAGTGTCTAAATACAGTTGTGTCTGTTTCTGGCTTTTCGCCTGATTTTGGGGCAGTGTTTCCTGTCTGTACTAATACACCACCCTGGCTTAATCTTGGAGCTTGGGGGGCTGTAAGGGCTTTCTTATTTACATTTAGATTGCTAACAACTGCGGTTAAATCATCAATTTTGACTTGCATCCCCATAATTAGATCACATAAATGAGTTACAAGTTTATACAGAGGATTATTAGTTCGATCATCTACCTCAGGATCACCCTGCAGAATGGTTACTGACTCGCTAGGACCAGGATTTGTCATATCCGGCTCCTTGTCTAGATGCGAATTTTCAATGTGAGCTAGAATAGCAAATTTATTGGAACAAGGAATGTTTAAAACATTTACGATGTTTCCAGTCACACTCGCTAGGCTTTCATCTGATATTTCCTGTGGTGATGATTTAACCCCTGATTGTGGCTTGGACATAAACATTTCAGGTATAACCACTGGTCCCCTTGTAGCAATCTTTCCATCCTTTACAATTCCCATGCCAGTAGCCACATGGTCATCAACCCCTTCATTAGAGGAGGTTGTTAGTAAGTCAGAACAGTCTGCAAGTAGGTCATCAATTCTATCCATTACACAGTTCCCTGCTGCATGTAGTTGGCGCTTTCTGGTAGGCTTGCATTTTTGTCTTTTCGGTTGTTTTCCTCCCTTGGTATGCCCTCCAGCATCAGTAAGTTCCTCAGTATTCTTCCTTTTCCCCATTATACAAGAAACAGTGAACCAAAATGGTAAATGGACAGTACCTTTGCTGGAATGAATAAGGGGGGTGGGCCAGCCCAGCCTCCTCCGGCCCCTGACGGCCAC
The DNA here is from genome assembly GCF_964263255.1 of Lissotriton vulgaris. Classification (NCBI taxonomy): domain Eukaryota; kingdom Metazoa; phylum Chordata; class Amphibia; order Caudata; family Salamandridae; genus Lissotriton; species Lissotriton vulgaris. The sequence goes on along the minus strand of NC_141694.1, from coordinate 1,020,082,676 downwards.
AGACGGCCCGCCCTTTGTCCGGGCTTCGTCCCGCGCTGCGTCCCGCGCTGCGTCGACCTGTTGTTGTTTTATCGCCGGCGGGCAGTTGGGCGTGCCTCCTCTAGCACCTGGTCACGCACGGGCTCCTGGACTCTGGAGTCCCGTGCTGTGCTGCTGTGATTGGCGCTGGGCTCCTCCGGGAGCTGGAACCGCCTCCGTGCGGTGATTATGGTGAATGCGAGTAGCGCTGCGGGACCCGCACCAGCGGGACCGGCGAGGGATTTTATCGCCGGCGGGCAGTTGGGCGTGCCTCCTCTAGCACCTGGTCACGCACGGGCTCCTGGACTCTGGAGTCCCGTGCTGTGCTGCTGTGATTGGCGCTGGGCTCCTCCGGGAGCTGGAACTGCCTCCGTGCGGTGATTATGGTGAATGCGAGTAGCGCTGCGGGACCCGCACCAGCGGGACCGGCGAGGGATTTTATCGCCGGCGGGCAGTTGGGCGTGCCTCCTCTAGCACCTGGTCACGCACGGGCTCCTGGACTCTGGAGTCCCGTGCTGTGCTGCTGTGATTGGCGCTGGGCTCCTCCGGGAGCTGGAACCGCCTCCGTGCGGTGATTATGGTGAATGCGAGTAGCGCTGCGGGACCCCATGTTTCCACACACCTCCGTGAGTCTGCTAGAGGTCAAAAAAGGACGGCACTCCAAGTCGATGTGTCAACCAAAATGGTTTATTGGCAGACCCCCCTGCCCCCTCGACAGACGCGTTTCACCTATTTGGCTTCCTCGGTGTCAGCCATACATTGTGCATATCGCCATTAAATCCCCCACCACTTCACAAAACATAGAAAGTGGACAAGTGCTCGCCAAGATGTTTTGCGGCGGCCATGTTTGAACGTGCAATTCAACATATCGTTAACAACACTATTTACAGTTTTAACAGGGCGATAAATGGCGTTTGGAAGAAGTGCTAGTGCAAAAGTTCATTAGACATAAAAATCCTTAAAACAAAGGTCAAGTCACAGGGTATATTCTCTACTGTTGTCCGTTGTGTATATACATATTTTGCATCCACAGTTCATGATACACTTTCCTTCACCCATGTCCACGGGGAAATTAAATATATTTACAAATAATTCATAAATGTACATAATTGTGCCCTGAATGGGCTCAGTGGACAGTTGATGTATTAACCCTGTTAACTTGCACAAGTTATGGTGCCCTGTATGGGCAGAAATCCATTTTGTTCTTATCTGTTGTTACCAGTTTCTTTGCTGCCAACTGGAAAGTTACCCATCTTAGTTTACAGTGTTGGGTTGTTCTATCTGCAGTGTGGGTTTCTCTTCCTGAACCAGCTTGGGAGTGAGTACTATCTATTCTAAATGTACCCAGAGTTTTTCGTCGTTGTTGAGCCCTTTCGGTTGCATACTCTGGAGGTCAATGATGTACCTGGACTCCATCGCTCTTAGTAACCTTATCCTGCCCCCACCTCGCTCCCTTCTCTCTAGCTGATCTATTAAGTAGAAGGATAATAGGTCCCTATTGCTTCCATGGTGGGTCTCGAAATGGCGTGCCACCGGGTAGTTCTTATCCTTATTTGCGATGGCACGCATATGTTCCAGGATACGTGTCTTAGCTTGGTTGATGGTGCTCCCAATGTACCTTTTGGCACATGGGCATACCAGGCAGTAAATTACAAACTCTGAATTGCAATTCAGAAATGTCTTTATTTCTCTCATTGGCCGTGGATCGTTAGTTCTCCCTTCGTACTTGGTTCTTTTTTTACTGTATTTGCATGCCTTGCATTGCATGCATGGGAAGAAACCGTTGATGGGTTTATTTCTTACACTTTTGGGGAGGTCTACATAGTGGCTTTTTACAAGATGATCACTGAGGGATTGACAGCGTCTATAGGTGATAGACGGCCTTTCTGGTATGACTCTTTTCATCACTGGGTCTGTGCCTAGGATGTGCCAGTTCTTGTTAAATATCTGCACCAGTTCGTTAGATCTCATGTTATAACTGGTGATCATCCTGGTTGTACAGTCTTCTACTCTGTCCCTCGTGATGGTTTGTATGAGGTCTTTCCTGTCGATAAGGTCTACTCGCCTAGTTGCTTCCATGAGGAGTGACCTAGAGTACCCTCTCTCTCTAAACCTGGCTACCGCTCCTTCTTGTGCCTGCGTGAAATCGCTAGAGTCTGAGCAATTTCTTTTTATACGCAGTAGTTCTCCAAAAGGAATATTTTTAACCATGCTTTTCGGATGGTGTCTCGCCGCGTGTAACACGGTGTTGCCAGCCGTCGGCTTGCGGTAAAGCCTGGTATGTAGGGAACTCTCCTTTACAAAGACCTCTAGGTCGAGATAGTGTACAGATGTTCTACTCATTGTACTGGTGAATCTGAGGTTCAACTCATTGTCGTTCAGCCCCGCCACATACTCCTCCGCGGAGGAGATGTCGCCACGCCAGACGACAAACAAGTCGTCGATATATCTCGACCAAATCATGATGTTATCCAGCCATTTTTCATTCGGGCCCCCCCAGGCCACGTACTTCTCCCAAAAAAAAATTAAAATTAAAATTAAAAAAATATATATATATATATGTATGTATATGTTTTCATATATAATTTGTTATAGATTCTGGGGTCCCCACACATGGGCGGGAATTTTCCGTGCTCAAGACTTTGATGAGGATAGGATACCCATGGAAGAGAACGAGGATTACAGGTAAGTAACTTATCCTTACTGTTGTCTAAGAAAGTTTTCAAGACCTGTTTGATGCCTTGGAAGGATATTCTTAAAGTGAGGAATCTACAGGAAGATCACGTATCGCCCATAAATATTATTACCAGAGGGAAGTAAATATTACTCTAGTCTTCATGAAAACATTCACCTAGTTCTCTTTATCTGTCCTGTCACAGTGTCGTAGCAAGCTTCAGCCAGGCCTGCTAGTGCTAGAGGTTCGCCCTTCTCTGCGCAAGTCCTCAGACTAGTAGGAAGAAGTTGGCACAGAAACTGGAATAGAAAAAGTAATATTTATTACACCTCATGAGGTGGTGCTACGGTTCAAACAGTACCCTTCGGCATTGCAAGAAGTATCACCACGAGCTAAGAAAGCGTGGTTTATTTATACCCACGCAGGGGCTCAAAATAAGGCAGTACAAACACAAGAGCACAGTTTCTCCAGTATTGGGGTGTCTTTCATAGATTCACATGCTTGAATATTCCCCGTCGTCGGAGTGGGAGTCCCACGGTAAATAAAATAGCAATAATATACTAAATATATATATATAAGCATATATACCCATATATAATTAGAAGAAAAAATGTGAAATATGTCAAAGAAGAGGCATAGGTTGCCTACCCAAAATTCTACATAGGAATGCATGGAAATGGAAAGGATCTAATGCAGCCTATCCTTGTCATTATGTTGGTCCAAACTGCAGCCAATCAGGCGACAGCAGCCCTCTAGAACCTTCTCCTCAGAGCTCAACACCTCAGATTTTCTACCGCACGTCGTGTGTAAGGGAGTCTCCCTGAGCTCTGCTCAGTTTTCTATTCTCTTTAGGTTTTTCCTGTTTTTCTACAATGTCTTCTAATAAGAAGTCTCTTTTCAGAGCCTGTTCATCCTGTGGAAAGCTAAGACTGTTTCATGAGGACCCACACAGTAAGTGTATTTACTGCCTTTGCCCTGACCATGAGGTGGGAAGCTGTAAGTTCTGTAGAACTTTCTCCACAAAGACTCTTAAAGATAGAGAAGGCCGTTTACTACTCTGGCTTCAGAGGCTAAAGGATAAAGACAATGCACTTTCTGATGCTGAAAGTCTCATTTCAGGCCATTCAAAAGCAGCTTCAAAGCGTGGTAGTGTGCGGGAGGTTCCTTCTCCATTTTTGAAAAAGAGGAAAATGTCTCTCTCCTTAACGCCTGCGGTGTCTTCACCATTTCCTACCACTTCTGGGCCCACGAGACCTGGCTCTCAGGCTCCTTCTTCTTCTACTTCCAGTTTTTCTCTGAAGAAAACTGATTTTCCGTCGACGACGGTGGCTTCAACTCCGTCGACGAGAATGGCTGTCTCTGGATCAAAATCGACGACGACAGTCACAACGACGCTTGCCTCTGGATCGTCGTCAGCCCCGGCGTCGTTGATGAGGGTTATTCTTAGCTCCAAGACTTTGTCTTCAATTATTCCAATTTCGTCCTCGTCGACGAAGAAACTTCAGTCGTCGAAAGACTTGAAGATGTTGGTTTCGTCGACGCCTTCGACTACGAGTGTTCCGTTGACGCCTTCGACGAGTGTTCCGTCGACGACGAGGGTTCCGTCGACAGTTGTCCCGTCGACGAGAGTGTCTTCTTACCCTGTCCCGTCGACGGCTGTCCCGTCTACGGCTGTCCTGTCGACGACTGCTCCGTCGACGACTGCTCCGTCGACAAAAAAGTTAAAACTGAAGCTTTAGTCGACAACTACGTCCATGAAGGTTCCGTCGACGGCTCCAATGCTGACGTCTCCGTCGACGATGTCCTCGTCGACGACAATTTCGATGACAGCTCCCTCGAAGAAAACAACGGATAGATTGCCGTCGACAAGGTCGCAAGATGCAGTTTCAATGTCAGCTTCTTCATTTGCCTCGCTGCCTTTGTTACCGCTGTCTTCCAGCAACTCGGACCATTTCGGAACTTTTACAGAAGGGGGAATGACTCTTCCACCCTCTCCTTTGTTTGCTACGGACTCGGATCAGGAGTCTGACGGCCAGGCTCAAAGGCTTTCAGACTTCAATATAAAGTGCCAAGACTTCAGTAATGATGAAGAAGAACAGTATGGCCAACATCATGAAGTTCGGTCTCAAATGCCAGCTGCGATGTTGCCTTTATCTATGATTTCAAGCCTCCAAAGCATGTTGGATGATTACTATCGGCGATTTCCGCCATCCCCACAAGTGTCTACTGTCCCATCGATGTTGCACCCGGTTACAGAACCGTCAACTGCTACTTCGTTACCAACACCGCCTGTTACCATTTATAGAAGCACATCGGTTCAGGTTCATGCAACTCTTTACCCTGATGATGACGATGAGAACCCTCCAGAGCGTGAGGATGGGGAAGTTTCGGATGTGGATGGTGATGATGATCAGATGGCGGAGTGGGATGACTATCGTGCACAGACACTATCCCCATCTCAGGTGACGCCAGGGAATTCTCCTCCAGTGGATATTGCAAGCTTCCACCAATTGATGGACAGGGCGGCACAACGATTCAAGTTACCACGAGTCCAGAGAGAGGAAGATTGCTTCCTCTATGACTTTAAGAACCAACCGTTCAAACAGATTCACACTGTCCCGATTATAGATTTCATCTGGGCTGAAGGGGTAAAACTCATGAAGACCCCAAATTCTTTACCAGCACAATTGCCAAGGTTGGAAAAGAAATATAAGGCGCCGGTGGGATCTCCGGCATGCCTTACGGGCCAGCCTAAGCCTGATTCTGTCGTTACGCAGGCAGCTCAGAGAGGATCGAGGAATCCAGCATCTACTATCACCGCTCCTCCAGACCGGGAGGGCTGACGCCTTGATGCAATAGGCCGTACGTTTTCCTCCATGTCCTCTACAACTGTACGAGTGGCTAACGCTATGGCCATTTTAGGTCGCTATGACCGCCAAGTTTGGGCAGATATGTCCGCCTATGTGGCGTTACTTCTGGATGCTTCCAAGGCGGAAGCGCAGCAACTTCTGCAAGAAGGTGAGAGAACTTCCGAAGAACTAATTGATTGTGCAGTGGATGTGGCCTGCACTGGTTTTCGACAACTCGCTGGAGCGGCCGTTTTACGTCGGCAAGGTTGGCTACGCTCGACTTCTTTTCGGCAGGAAGTTCAAACAAAAATTCTTGATATGCCATATGACGGCGAATCACTTTTTGGAGCTCACATTGATGAAGCGTTGCAATCCATAAAGAAAGACACTGACACCGCACGTGCCTTAGGTACCCTTCAATTTAAGAAACAGCCCTTTCGGGGTGCCCGAGGGCGAGGCACTACCTCCACTTTTCGAGGAGGAAACAGTCAATATCGGTCCTATAACCAAGGCAACCAACGTTTCTCCGTGAGCCGACAACAGTCTTCTCGTCAGCAGCCTGCCAAAATCTATCGAGGAAAGTCCACTTACAGGGGAACTTCCAACAAACGTCAATGACTTGCCTTCCAATCTGAGAATTGGAGGTCGAATCTCTCTGTTTGGTTCTCAATGGTCCTCCATTACAATGGACCGTTGGGTACTCGACATTGTGGAAAAAGGCCATGCATTGGAATTTGTCGAAGTACCTCCTCCGACGCCACCTTCCGGACCGCCCCCTCCGCACCTCAAGGAACTATTTCAGCAAGTTCGCCTTCTGATTCAGAAGGGTGCGGTAGAAGTAGTGCCAAAGTCTCAGAGAGGGAAAGGGTTTTATTCCCGATTTTTCCTAATTGTCAAGAAAAACGGAGAATGGCGACCCATATTGGACTTGAGAGCACTCAATCAATATCTCAAGGATCAATCCTTCCGTATGCTAACGCTTTCAGAAATCTTGCGTTTACTCTCGATCGGAGATTTCATGGCAACCATCGACCTCCGAGACGCCTACTTCCATGTCCCTATTGTGAGAAGTTGGCCTGATATATAATGTTCACTATTCTAGTGAGCACTTTGTATCAGTCCAAACAACCCTTATTGATGATTGGTTGTAAGTCAACCTTATAGACCAGCTATCCTAGTAGCGTGGATACGAGCAGTCTTCGGGCTAAACTCTAGAGGGCGTGTTAAGTCAGCTGTTATACCATCACATATACCCCTTGAACACCAAGTGAAAGGACACCACACAAGTGTTATGAAAATAAACAGTGTATTTATTTAGATCACAACAGCCCTGTACTCTTTATGAGGACAGAGTACTAAGCACACAACAAAACTCTTACGAAAATACTTTAAGTTGCACAATTTACACAAATGCCCGAGGGGCACGATAAACCATATACTCTAAAAGTGGAATGCGAAATTACTTGCAGGTAAGTACTAATCTCATAGGGTTTGGAATTGCTAGGACTGGCCTACTGAACCTTCAGATTACTAGCAGGAGGCCTAGGGGACTCGGGTGCAGAGTGTGCACTCTCACGCGGGATGCGGGACAAAGTCCATGGAGGCTAGTAAAAGCAAAGTTAAGGATATCGGACGAATCCGACTAGATAGGCTGAAAACGAAAAAGGATCTGGACCCTTGGATAGTGAGGCTATGCTGGGGAACCGAAATGCCGAAGTTACCTAGCCCAGGGTCTGCGGCTACATAGGTCTGAAAAGACGTCGGGAATCCTCGTTGCAGTCTATGGAGCCTGAAAGAAGAAGTTGCTGGAAGGCGACCAGTGAAGATTGTTCGGTGGATCCAAGCCTGGATCGAAGATGGAAGACACCTGTAAGCAGAGGGGACCAAGTTCTGAATCACTAGCCAGTGATTAGATGGGCACCAGGATGGCACCGGATGGAGTCACCTCGACCAGGTGAGTGGGCGACGCTGGGCTCTGCAGTCTCACGGACCAGGAGGCGTTTTCGGCGACCAGGATGGAGGTGCGAGCTGTCCCACGATGGTTGCTGCTGTCGACGTCGCTGGACCCAGGATTGGGGCAACAAGTCTTGGCAAATTCAAGCCCACGCGGTGGACCTAAAATGGCGTCTGGAATGGACCAGGAGGGTCCGGGGTGCTCCTCTTTTGGAAGGGAGCAAGGGCCAGTCTGGAGCAACCAGACCAGCGGTGTTGTTGTCGTCGGTCGTCGTCGGGAAGGCCACAAGCCAGCGGGCTAGTAGCCAGACAACGCGGTGAGCAGCAAAAAGCAGAAGGGCCCCACGCAGATCTGGTGGATGCTGGAGGGCTGTACTTCGGTGCTGGAGCTGCTCAGGGTTGGGGCTTCTCGGACCCCAAAGCACTCACCAGAGGATCCCTCGGCGGTCGTGCTGGATAGAAGTCGTGCAGTTCTGATGATGGCCGGTCCCTCGAGGTCTCGTCGCACCTACGGTTCTCAGCTTAGCTGTAGAGGTAGGTAGAGGTCAGAGGTGCCAGGGAAGCCGGGTCTCGTCGTGCTGGTCGGTCGGATTCCGAAGGAAAGACGTGCAGCAAACCACAGTGTTCTATAGATGGTGCCTGCGGATGCAGGGTGACTACTCCTTAATCACAAGGGAGAAATCTTGAGAAGAAGTCGAGAGTTCCTTTCGTAGAAAGTAGTTTCAGGATTCAAAGATGATCTAATTTGGAAGGGTCCCTGCTCCTGCCTTTATCCTAAAGAAAGGGGTGGGTACGCGACTAGGTCCTGCCCTAGGGGTGGGACCAGGAGGGGGGGTAGTTACACCCCTCTCCAATGCCGGACTTTCCCCAGCTCAGGGGCTGGTGTGCCCCTGGAACTGGTTCTAGCCGGCAGATGCATGTGAGCACCGGGGTGCCACTTGCAGTCACCTTCCTCTAAAGCCCTGCCTACCCAGGATACACAAAACCCTGTCTGGGATGGTGCTAGCACCGCCCCTGACAGGAAACCCTTTGTCCAAGCTCCCCTCGCTGGAAGGACTCCCAGGTGCAGGGGGTCAGACTTGTGTCTGTGGTGGCAGCATCCATTTTGTGATGCTGATGCTCGAGTTAACTTTAACCGGGGTTCACATGTCGTGTCCCTCTAGAAGGGTGGAATGCTAACCCCGTCGCCAGAATTGGCGAGGGGTTAGTATTCCAATTCGTATGACACCTTACTCGACATGTTTTGATAAAGCGATACCAAAGATAGCATTTAACCGCGAGGATTATAATGCACTTAAGAGTATATGGTATGCGTTATCATGTAACAGCTATTAGGACTTGGTTCCGCAAGCTGCAAACGGGCTCAGCTCATGCTAGAGCACCATCTCACACGATTCCAAGCACTCTGCCTTCAGGATTGTCAAGGCCTGCCATAGGAGTGACTGATAGGAATCTGTGTGTCCATTTTAGGGTTAGATATAGGTATACTATATCTAAAGCAAAGGGTGTTTACACCACCTTGCCCCAGCTGTCGTGCAGCCAGTTGTGTCAGATTTAGATGGCCAGCCAGGGGTGGCATAATACATGCTGCAGCCCCTGGTAGGCCCTGGGTACACCTATGCCCTGAGTTACATGGTCTGATAAGGTGTCCCAGTACCAATTGGATATGTACCTAAGGTACAGGGAATCCATTTCACAGAGAGAGCAGTAGGCCTGGGGTCCTGATTGGCAGGGTCCCAGGCCAACTAAGTCGGAAAACCAGCAAAACACCAGGCAAAAAGTTGGGGGCAACCATAGTCAGGTATCCACCTTCCTACACCTATACTCCCAGGTCATCGGCAGTTCCTGCGATTCAAGGTGGGACACCTGCATTTCCAGTTCAAGGTCCTTCCATTTGGCCTCCGATCCCCCCCCCCGAGTCTTTACCAAGATATTGGCTCCGGCCATGGCTTTTCTTCGCCTCCAAGGTATCCAGATATTCCCATATCTCGACGACTGCCTCTTGAAATCTCAGTCCCGCTCACAACTGCTGCACCATACCTCCATTTGTCAGACGGTATTTCGTTCCTTGGGTCTGTCCATCAACCTGGAAAAATTCTCAATTGCAGCCAACAACTTGCAAGGATTTCCTAGGGGCCACGCTGGACACCAAGCTGACAAAGGCGTTTGTCTCCCTGGAACGTCAACAGAGGAGTCTACGCCTAGTATTTCTTCTGCTGTCAAAAAGGTGCATTTCAGTTCGTCTATTGAAGTCCTTTCTAGGGATGGCTTCTTCGTGCATCGCTCTTATCCCTCATTGCAGACTACGTGCACGACCTATTCAAGAAGAACTGGACGGACAGTGGCGTCAAGTCACCGGTTCCTTCAACGATCAGATTTCTGTCACGATTTCCATGAGAAAGGCGCTTAAATGGTGGGCACAGCCACGTCATCTTGCAGCAGGAATGTGTAGGAGAGTAGGGTCTGCAATCCTATGATCACCCAGATTTTTTGCTTTTGTTTCACTGGTTTACGACTTTCTCTGGCTGTGGGCCTGCCAATCAGACCCACAGCCTGGCTGTTCTCTCTCTAAATTACAACATGTACCCTAGGTGCATTTACCAATTGGTACTGGGCCACCTTATCAGACCCTGTAACTCAGGGCATAGGTGTACCCAGGGCCTACCAGGGGCTGAAGCATGTATTATGCCACCCCTGGCTGGCCTCCTAAATTTGACACAACTGGCTGCATGACAGCTGGGGCAAAGTCGTGTAATCACCCTTTGCTTTAGATATAGTGTACCTATATCTAACCCTAAAATGGACACACAGATTCCTATCAGTCACTCCTATGGCAGGCCTTAACAATCCTGAAGGCAGAGTGCTTGGAATCGTGTGAGATGGTGCTCTGGCATGAGCTGAGCCTGTCTGCAGCTTGCGGAATCAAGTCCTAATAGCTGTTCCATGATATCGCATACAATATACTCTTAAGTGCATTATAATCCTCGCGGTTAAATGCTATCTTTGGTATTGCTTTATCAAAACATGTCGAGTAAGGTGTCATACGAATTGGAATACTAACCCCTCGCCAATTCTGGCGACGGGGTTAGCATTCCACCCTTCTAGAGGGACACGACATGTATGTAACTGTGAACCCCGGTTAAAGTTAAACGAAGCCTCAGCTCCACAAAATGGATGCTGCCACCACAGACACGAGTCTGACCCCCTGCAGCTGGGAGTCCTTCCAGCGAGGGGAGCCTGGACAAAGGGTTTCCTGTCAGGGGCGGTGCTAGCACCGTCCCAGACATGGTTTTGTGTATCCTGGGTAGGCAGGGCTTTACAGGAAGGTGACTGCTGAGTGGCACCCCGGTGCTCACTACGCATAGGCCAGTCTGAACCAGTTCCAGGGGCACACCAGCCCCTGGCCTGGGGAAGTCCGGCATGGGAGAGGGGTGTAACCACCCCCCTCCTAGTCCCACCCATAGGCAGGACCTAGTCACCGGGTCAGCCCTCTTTTTTAGTATAAAGATAGGAGCGGGCCCCCTGTTCAAATTAGATCATCTTTGGAATCAAGACACGACTTTCTGCGAAAGACATCAAGATTTCCTTCTTCAAGATTCTCCCTTGTGGCTAAGGAGCAGTCACCCTGCATCAAGCGGGCACCATCCTAAGAACACTGCGGTCTGCTGCAAGTCCTTCTTCACGAATCCGACGACCCAGCTCGACGAGACCCGGCTTCCCTGGCACCTCTGACCTCTACTCACCTCTACAGCAAAGCTAAGAACCGTGAGTGCGACGAGACCTCGAGGGACCGACGATCGCCAAGACTGCACGACTTCTTTGCAACAAGCCCACCGTGTGCTCCACTGGTGAGTGCTTTGGGGTCCGAGAAGCCCCAACCCTGAGCAGCTCCAGCACCGAAGATCAGCCCTCCAGCATCTCCACGATCTGCGTGGGGCCCTTCTGCTTTTGCGTGCTCACCGCGCTGTGTGGCTACTAGCCGGCTGGCTTGTGGCCTTCTTCACGACGCCCGACGACATCACTGCTGCTGGTCTGGTTGCTCCAGACTGGCCCTTGCTTCCTTCTTCAAGAGAGGCACCCCGGACCCTCCTGGTCCACTCCAGACGCCATTTTGAGTCCACCGCGTGGGCTTGAATTTGCCAAGGTTTTGTTGCCCAATCCTGGGTCCAGCGACGCCGACAGCTTCATCCATCGTGGGACAGCTCGCTCCTCCATCCTGGTCGCCGACAACGCGTCCTGGTCCGTGAGGTCTGCGAACACAGCGTCACCCACTCACCTAGTCGAGGTGGCTACCATCCGGTGCCCTCCTGGTGCCCACTGACTACTGGCTAGTAGTCTCGAACTTGGTCCCCTCTGCTTTCAGGTGTCATCTTCCTTCGATCCAGGCTTGGGTCCATCGAACTTTCTTCACTGGTCGCCTGCCAGCAACTTCTTTCTTCCAGGCTCCTGGTCCGTCTACGAGGATTCCCGACGTCTTTTGAGACCTATGCAGCTGCAGCCCCTGGGCTAGGTAACTTCGGCATTTCGGTGCCCCAGCATAGCCTCACTATCCAAGGGTCAAGATCCACTTTCGTTTTCTCCCTACCAGGTCAGGTTCGCCCGAGAACACTAACTTTGTCATTACTAGCTACCATAGACTTTGTCCCGCATCACGCGTGAGAGTGCACACACTGCACCCGAGTCCCCTAGGCCTCCTAGAAGTAATCTGAAGATTCTATAGTCAAGTCCTAGTGATTCCTAAGCCTATTAGTACTGTACTTACCTGCTAGTAATTTCGCATTCCACTTTCAGAGTATATGGTTTTCCGTGCCCCTCGGGCATTTGTATATACTGTGCTAACTTAAGTATTTTCGTAAGAGTTTTGTTTTGTGCTTAGTACCCTGTCCTCATAAAGAGTACAGGGCTGTTGTGATTCTTAATAAATATCTTGTTTATTTTCATAACACTTGTGTGGTGTCCTTTCACTTGGTATTCAAGGGGTATATGTGTGGTATAACAGCTGGCTTAACACGCCTTCTCGAGTCTTTAGCCTTAGACTGCTCGTATCCACGCTACTAGGATAGCTGGTCTATAAGGTTGACTTACAACCAATCATCAATAAGGGTTGTTGGACTGATACATAGTGTTCACTAGAATAGTGAGCACTGCATATCAGGCCACCTTCTCACAGAATGTCCTTCCTGTTTAACTCCCCAGATATGACACTAACTACGGACGCATCTCTGGAGGGTTGGGGGGCGCACCTCCAAGACCTGTCCATCAAAGGGAAATGGACTCTGCACCAGAAAGCCTGGCACAACAACAAATTGGAGCTCATGGCTATCTTTTTAGCCCTGAAATCGTTTCAACCCGTGCTGCAGGGAGAGTCTGTCCTCATACAGACAGACAACACGACCTGCATGCACTACATAAACAAGCAGGGCGGAACGAAGTCTCCGGTGTTACCCCGCCTAGGACAGGCGATTTGGGACTGGTCTATCAATCATCAAATCACAATCACTGCAGTTCATCTTCCGGGGTTGTCCAACCTCCTGGCAGATTCCCTAAGCAGGTCCCGATCATCCACCCACGAATGGGAACTACATCAACCGACACTCGAGATGATCTTTAGTCGCTGGGGTCGCCCAGCACTGGACCTCTTCGCAACTCCAGAGAACCGCAAATGCCCAGCTTACGCAAGTTGGCATCCCCACAAAGGGTCACAGGGCAATGCCCTTTTGATGAATTGGTCGAGTCTGTTTGCTTACGCCTTTCCTCCAATCCCTCTGGTGCAGCGAGTGCTTTGGATGATACGGAAAGAACCCTGCCACATCCTTCTCATTGCTCCCAGGTGGCCACGACAAGCGTGGTTCTCGGAGCTGCTCCTCCTGTCTCAATGCGAGCCCATCCTTCTTCATCCTCGGATGGATCTTCTTTCCATGGAAAGAGGCCTCGTCTACCATCCGGACCCCTCTTCTCTGAGCTTATCAGCCCGGAACCTGAGCACTGTGAATTTGCACATCTAGCCATTCCTCAAGAGTGTCGTGACATCCTTGCTCAGGCCAGAGCTCCATCAACTATAAAGACTTACAAGTTAAAATGGAAACGCTTCTGCCATTGGTGTGCTGACGCCGGGGTGCATCCCTTGCGTGCCACGCCCGCTGAGCTCCTCCCTTTCTTTTTTCAACTAGCTCAGTCGGGATTGTCTCATGCTACTTTAAGAGTTTTTCTGGCGGCAATTTCACGCTTTCGCTACGATGGCTCCGCCTCCCTATGCTCCTCAAGGATAATACGCCAATTTTTCAAGGGACTCTTTCGTACATTTCCACCAGTTCGGCGTCCTCCTCCTGAGTGGCGCCTCAACATTGTCTTAACACAATTAATGAATGCACCATTTGAACTAATACATAGAGCAGACCTCAAGTACATCACCTGGAAGGTCGCGCTTCTTCTTGCTTTGACGTCTTCGCGTCGAGTGAGTGACATGCATGCATTCACGATCAAACCATCTTTTCTTCAGTTTAAACCGGATTCTGTGCTGCTACGCACTAACCCTACCTTTCTTCCTAAAGTACCTTCAGACTTTCATATTAATGAGCCTGTTATTCTGAAGTCTTTCTTTGCTAACCCGCAGTCTCCTGCGGAGCAACGTTTGCATTCATTAGACATTAGGAGGTGCTTGAAGTTCTACATCAGCAAAACAGCTCAGTTCCGAAAATCGGATCAACTCTTCGTGGCCTATGGCCGCTTTCATAGAGGACGTCCAGTCACCAAACCTACAATAGCCCGATGGGTGGCTTCGGCTATTGCTTTCTGCCATCACAAAGCAGGCAAGCCTTTGCAGACTGCAGTAAGGGCCCATTCCACCAGATCCATGGCGTCTTCTTCTGCACTCTTTGCCGGTGTCCCGTTGCATCAGATTTGCAGAGCAGCCACGTGGTCCAGCAGGCACACGTTCACGAAGCACTACTGTCTGGGTGCCATGGCTGAAGGGGATGCCGCAGTAGGACAAGCTGTGCTCCGTAATCTTTTTCAATAGGTGAGCCTCTGTTCTACCCTCCTCCTATTAGTTTCCATATGATTTATGACTATTTATTATGTATATTTATTTATATATTTTTTCAATTGTGTGTGTTCTTACACCTAAAGTTATTTCAGTCTTTGGTCATGCTTTGTATCTATGGAAACTTTGTATTATAGTACGGACTGCTAACTATTCTATATTCAAGCATGTGAATCTATGAAAGACACCCCAATACTGGAGAAGAACAATTGTTACTTACCTGTAAACAGGTGGTTCTCCAGTATTGGTGTCTTTCATAGATTCACATGTGACTCTCCCTCCTCCCCTCAGAGGCTCTCTTCTCCTCATAAACTCTTTGGGTCACTCTGTGCTACGAAAATCTGAGGTGTTGAGCTCTGAGGAGAAGGTTCTAGAGGGCTGCTGTCGCCTGATTGGCTGCAGTTTGGACCAACATAATGACAAGGATAGGCTGCATAAGGTCTTTTCCATTCCCATGCATTCCTATGTAGAATTTTGGGTAGGCAACCTATGCCTCTTCTTTGACATATTTCACGTTTTTTCTTCTAATTATATATGGGTATATATGCTTTTATATATATATTTAGTATATTATTGCTATTTTATTTACCGTGGGACTCCCACTCCGACGACGGGGAATATTCAAGCATGTGAATCTATGAAAGACACCAATACTGGAGAACCACCTGTTTACAGGTAAGTAACAATTGTTCTTATGTACATATAAGGTAATATCAAGAGGCCCAATCGATCAGTGGGATGAGTTACAAGTTCTGGGGGTCGTCAAACACATTCCTATCTGGAACTAATCACTAACAGATGTGGACTCTACTTGACATGCGCAAGAGTGGGGGATGCTAAATATGACTTGTTGCCGGGCAGATTTCAAGCGTCGTGGACAGGAAGAAAGGACAAAGCACATGGTCAACACGAGGCAACATGAGGCAGACAAGATTGCTGCTGTGAATACAAAATGGAGTCCGCTAAATGTCAAGTTAACAGTTAAAACCAAAATACTAGGATGCCGGGACGCAAGATATTCAAGATATTGAAATGTCTTCTGCTAATACTTAATCCAATTGCCTGTTAATTTACAACAACAGTCAGTATTGTTTTTTAAGTTTGTCTATCCATTTCTTCTAACCCAAAACTTTGTATCATTGTTTGCTTTATATTGCATTTTAGACATATTTTGGAATGGATGTTACTGCAGTAGATGACCCCGTACAAAGGCGTGCTTTGGAAACTATGATTAAAACATATGGACAAACCCCTCGTCAGCTGTTCCATACACCACATGTTAGCAGACCTGTCTCAAAACCAAATGCTGAGGTAGAGTTACCTGCTGCTATGGGTCTGCTTGTACAACTTGCCTTTGGAGAAACCAAGGAGCACACAAAGGAAGTTTTATATCAAGTAAGCTATTCCTAAATCTATATATATAAAAACGAATGTATGTCTGTCTGTTTGTCCTTTATGCATTACTACACCATTCATCCGATCGCCATGAAACTTTGGGAAGTTGTTGAGTACACTCCCGCGAAGGTTTCTGGCAAAAAAAAAGTTAAATATCGGCCCCCGGCCCCCAGGGCCCTCATAATCTTTCCAATACTGAACGTTTACAGTTTCCGATGCGACTCGCTTTTGCAATGACCATCAACAAAGCACAAGGACAATCACTGCAAGTGTGTGGACTAGATTTGGAGAATCCGTGCTTCTCACATGGACAACTGTATGTTGCCAGCTCACGCGTCGGAAAATCTTCTGATTTATTCGTGTACGCACCAGACGGAAAAACAAAAAATACTGTGTATCCACAAGCACTCGTATATATAAACAGAATTAAAATAGCACTTTAAAATGTTTTCCATATCAAAATGAATAAGTTTCAATAAAAATGACACAATGTAAATTGAATGTTATCATAACAAGTTTACTTACATTTCCTTTCTTCTGAAATCGCAGCGACGTGCGACGGGTAAGCTAGTACTTTATACATTTATATTGTATTAGCTCCTGTAAAAACCTTAATGTAATTGTATTTGTCATTCACTATTTGTATTAGAACGTAAAAACATGTTAATGCCAATGAAGAAACAGTATGTATTGTTATGATCTACGAATATTAAAAATTCACAAATGCATACGGGATATTCTTTCCCACAACTGAAAGTGCATGAATTTGTTAAGCTCTTTGCTTCTTGTGGTAACTAGTGTTTAATTTGAGCCATTTTGGTGTGTCAGGACTCAGTTTTTTTTATTAAGTAGCTACTGGCTGAATGCTGGTGGGCCGAGCCGAAGGTACAAATGTGCGCTGTAGGAGAGTATGATCTGCTTCTTATTTTTACCCCCACTTTTTGCTGATGTATCACTGTTTTCGACTTAGAATGACTGGGATCCTGCAACCCAGGACCCCAGTCAAGCTGCTTTCTCCTGATTGCATGTACTTTAGGTACACTCCAGATTAGATTCTGGGGTACCCTTATAAGTCCCTAGTATATAGTATACTATGTACCCAGGGCATAGGTACCGCAGAGGCCTCTCAGGGGCTGCAGCATGTATTATGCCACCCCTGAGAGACCATTCAAACTGACACCACAGGTCTACTACTGCAGCCTGTGTAAGGTGGTGCATACACCCCTTACTTAGATATAAGTTCACTATATCTACTCTAAATCACTGCACATATAAACCTATCGGTCACCCCTATGTTATGCCTTATCAATCCTGAAGGCAGGGTGCTGGGTTTTATGTGAGAGGGTGCATTTTTGCGTGAGCAGAGCCCCTCTGCATCCTTCTGAACCTTTATTCCGGGGTAGTTTGTGATGCAGCCAACTATATATATTTAAGTGCATTATAACCTCACAGTAATGTTAACCTTTAGCACGGCTGCTTAGAAACATGTTGTGTCAAAACCTTGGAATCATACCTCCACATCAGTAGCTTCTGTGGGAGGTATTATTCCACCCTTCTAGAGGGACTTATGTGATACACTGGTACACCCGGTACCAACTTTCTCGAGCCTGACGTCATAAAATGGATGCTGCCAGCCACAGACATGAGTCTGCCCTCCTGCTGCTGAGCCAAGCTCGAGCAGGGGAAGGCTTGACAATAGGTTTCCTGTCACAGGGAGGTGTGACTACCTCCCAGACAGGATTTAGTGTATTGGAGCTGGGTGGGTGCACTCTGAGAGTGTTTGAAGTCTGCACTGGGGGCACATTTAGTGTCCCTGTGCATAGTCCAGTTCAAACCGGTTGCAGGAGCCATTAGCTCCTGATCTGGCGTGAAACTGGACAAAGGACATGGGTGTAGCCACCCCCCTGTCCTGACCCTCCCATAGGTGGGTCCCCAGAGTTTGTCCGACCCCTTCCTTGGGTATAAAGTAGGAACCCCTGACTACAGGACTTTAGATTTTACCTGGCCAAACTCTGTTACAGAAACCAAGTCCTTCGACGATCTGCACGACGCTGGATGACTGAAGAATATACCTTGGAGTAAAGGAATTACTCCCCTGCACCACCAGGCACCCAAACGCATCTTACTGGTTTGCATCTCCCGAGCTCCTTAATATTTCTGCAACACAGGAAGTCGGTTCCCGAGGTCAATCTGCTCTCTCAGCATCTCTGAGACCAGTATCGCTCGTGGGGACCGTGCAACCCGAACCCCTGTGCACTGTGCACTTTTGCAGCAGCATATGCTTTTCGGAAATCCCTGAGGCTTTGCTTTAGGCTACTTGTAGTCCTGACCCGAGCAGTATTTCCACTGAAGATTTCCGGCCTACACTCCACGAGTGTTCCGTGGGCTGGTATTTCGTGATTCAGCTTGCGGTCCCTTTGCGATCCCTGGCCCGTTGGCCTGTGGGTAACTTTGACTTTCGGTGGGCTTTCCTAGTTGCTCCAGACGAGCCGTCACTCTCCATTGCTTGTAGAGTCCCCAGGACCTTTGTAGTCCTCACTGAAGCTTATTTACTCTGCCCGTGTGGGTTGCAATTGCCAAGGCTTGTTGGTGTTCCATCCGGACACTGACCCCCCCAGAACTCGACATCCTTACAACCATAAAGAGGTTAGTAGAGAGTGTTTAGTAATAAATGGATATATTTTATATATCTCTTGTGTGGTTCTCCTTTCATTTGGTCATTCAGGAGGTTCTGATATGGTAAAACAAGCTGCTTTACATTCCTTCGAGACTTAGTCTGAAGGCTGCTCTCCATAGCTTCCACTAGGATAGCTTCCAATTAAGGTGGTCTTTAACCTAATCATCAATAAGGGTTGTTTGGACTGGTGCAAGGTGTCCACTTTAATTAGTGGTCAGCGTGTACCTGCCCAACTTCTCATATTGGTGTGCAGCTGTTGGGATTCAAGCTTGCTATTGTTTTACCAGATAAATCTCATTGAGTGATTCACCGAACACCACTAAAGGTATTAGATACATACAAATCAAGACTAGAATAAGTAAGTTCTACTGAACTTGGAGTTGGGCAGCCAAGGGTCTAGCACATCCTTTCTCCAACTCAAGAAAGTTTAGTTCACACTAGGTTAGGTAGGTGCCTACACCACATAATACGTGTATGTCTTCTAAGCCAGAAGCCAGTGGCTCTCTGCCAACTAAATATGACAATATCTCATTTGAGGAATTGAGAAATATGTGTGCATCCAGAAAACTGAGGACAGGGAGAAATGCAAGCCCCCAACGCCTCATAGAGGCGTTGTTGTTGGATGACCTCAGAAAGACACCAGGGTCTGATGAGGCTGGCAAGTTGGGTGGGACAGCAGATGAGGACAAACCAGGAAGTGAACACTTCTATGAGTTAGACTCAAATGCTGAACAGGAGGATCAAGATGATTCTAACCTCCAACTATTCCTTCAGGTGGGGGAGAAGGCCCCAGTGGCCCTCTCTTTACTCCACCAGGAAGAGTAGGCAGTTTACCAAGAAGATCAAAATCTCCTTCTCAGGAATCTGTTCATTCTGGTACTTCTGTAGGAACCTCTGCTTCTCATAAAAGGGACCCCTCTTATGAGAAGAAGTGTCAGTTACTTGAGTATGAGAGGACCAAACTCAGAATCAAGAGGGAACAATTGGCCTTAGACAGGGAATCCCTAGAGCCCCAGAGAGCTTCCAGAAGGTTGGGGTTAAAGCTCCATGGTGGCAGCAACAGTGTCCCTAGAGCTAGAGAATATATGTAGGAGAGTAGGGTCTGCTTCCTATGGTCACCCCCACTTTTTGCTTTGCTTTACTGGTTTTCGACTTCGATATGGCTGTGGGCCTGCTAATCAGACCCACAGCACAGATGCACTCTCTCTAAATTTACACCATGTACTATAGGTACATCCACAATTGGGAATTGGCTCACCTTGTCAGCCCATGTAGAAGGTTACCCTAGGTACTCAGGGCATAGGTGTAACCAAGGCCTACCAGGGGCTGCAGCATGTATTATGCCACCCTTTGCTGGCCACTCAAATAGACACAACTGGCTGATCACTCAGCTGGGGCAAGGTTGTGTAATCACCCCTTGCTTAGGTGTAGTATTCCTATACCTACTTACATATAGACACATAGTAACCTTTAAAACACTCCTATGGCAGGCCTTAACAATCCTGGAGGCAGAGTGCTTGGTTATGTGTGGGATGGTGCTCTAGCATGAGCTGAGCCTGTCTGCAGCTTTCGCAACCATGTCCTTATAGCTGTTCTATGATATTGCCATACAATATACTCTTAAGTGCATTATAATCCTCACGGTTAATGCTAACTTTGGTTTGGCTTTATCCAAACATGTCGTGTAAGGTGTCATACGCTTTGGAATACTACCCCCTCGCCAATTCTGGCGACGGGGGTAGCATCCCACCCTTCTAGAAGGAGAAGACATGTTGAAACTACTGTACCCGGTTACAGTTAACCAGAGCCCCAGCATCACAAAATGGATGCTGCTGCCACAGACACAAGTCTGACCTCCTGCTGCTGAGAGGCCTTCCAGTCACGGAGGTTTGGACAATAGGTTTCCTGCTTGGGGAGGTGCGAGCACCACCCCAGACAGGAGGATGTGTATTGGGACAGGGAGGGCTGAATAGAAACAGACACTGCCTGGAGCACACCAGGTGCTTCATGCATACCCCTGTTCAAACCAGTTGCTGGGGCACTCCAGCCCCAGCTCTGGCGAGAAACTGGACAAAGGAAAGGGGGTGTAACCACCCCCCTTCCTGGTCCCACCCATAGGAGGGACCTAGTGTGTAAACCAGCCCCCTTTAGTTGTATAAAGGTAGGCGCTGACCCAGGAGACTTTAGATCAATCCTGGAATCAACTTGAGATGAAACTCTGGACCCTTCGACATTCACCTGAGCTGAAGACTGAAGAATCTCCCTTGTGGCCAAGGAGTGACCACCCTGGGCAACCAGGCACCATCTAGCAACTCGACGGCTTGCTTTGTCCCCGTTCCCGCCGGAACCCAAGCACAGAGCCCGACAAGAGCCAGACTCCCAGACCTCCTTGACCCCGCTGCACGACTCCAGCACAGCTGAGCACCGTGGAATGCGTCGAGACATGTGGGACCGGACATCTTGGAAAGCCTGCAACTTGCTAACAGCGCAGCTCCTGAGGTATCCTCGAAGGTGTGCACTGGGGACTGAGACACCCCGACACTGAGCTCCACCTGCACCGAAGACCAGCCCTCCACACTCCACGAGATCTGCCTGGGGCCCTTCTGCTTGTGTTCTGCTCGATGCGTTGTCCAGTTGCTGGCCAGTTGGCTAGTAGCCCTGTGGCGACGATCCTTTTGAAAATCCATCGCTAGTCTGGTTGCTCCAGACTGGCCCTTGCTTCCCTGAAAAGGTGAAGTACCTCAGACCCTCCTGGTCTGCACCAGAAGCCTTATGTGTATCCTGCGTGGGTTGCCTTTGCTTAGGCTTGTTGGCTCCGATCTTGAAGTGGACCCCTCCATCTGCGAGAACCTTCGTGGGACAGCTCCTCTCCAGCACCTGGTCGTCCTCGACGCCTCCTGGTCCGTGTGGCTGCAAAGACAAGCTTCACAACAGAACCTGATTGCACCTCGACGACGTCTGGTTCCTTCCTGGTTCCACCTGGTCACTGGCTAGTGACCTAGACTCTGTCCCCTATGCTTTCAGGTCTTCTTCAACTCCGATCCACCCTTGGATCCACCCGGACATCTTCCTCCTGGTCGCCTGCAGCATCTTCTTCCAAGGCTCCATAGGAATCAACGAGAAAACCTGACACACTTTGACACCTATGCACCCGCAGCCCGTGGGTGAGGTAACGCGAGTACTTTGGTGGTCCTGTAGGGATTGGCTATCCTAGTGTCTAGTTTTGTTAGTTGTAGCTTCCTAGTTAGACCGGAAGTGTCCTAAATCTCCATTTACTTACCTTTTAAGTACCCATTGCCTCTCGCGTGAGTGTACTGACACTGCACGCGCCGCCTGTGGGCCTCCTACTCCTACCCTAAGGGTCAGATAGTGTAGCCCCAGCGATTCCCTAGGCCTTTTCCTTTCCCAAGTTGTGGTTCTTATACCACTTACTTAGTATATAGTTTTACGCGCCCCTAGGGCCTAACTGTAAATTGTGCTATTTCTGAGTGTAACTTGTTATGTGCTTTTGCCTCTGACCTCATAAAGAGTTCAGAGGAGTGTGTTAGTGAATAAATACATATATATTTTGTATATATCCTGTGTGGTGTCCTTTCATTTGGTATTCAAGGGGTTACATATGGTAAAACAGCTGGCTTTACACGCCCTCAAGAGTCTTTTAGCCTAAGACGGTTCTGTCCACGCTACCTCTAGGATAGCTGGTCTAGAAGGTTGACTTTACAACCATCACCATAAGGGTTGTTTGGACTGGTGCAAGGTGTTCACTAGAATAGTGAACATCATATATCAAGCCAACTTCTCACAATATACTGATGATCATAGGAACCCTAACAAGATAGTCCCTCCCTATCAGAGTGGGGATGACATCCACAAATGGATAACTGCACTAGAGAGGGCTTGTAAAGTACAGAGGGTCCCTCAAGAGCAGTAGGCAGCTATCTTTTGGCTCTCCTTTGCAGACAAAGGTAGAGACAAGCTCCTCGCTGTAAGAGAAGAGGATGCTGATTATTACAAAGTCATGAAGAGTGCTCTCATTGATAGGTTTGACTTAACCACTGAACAATACAGTATTACGTTCAGAAACACCCAGAAGGGACAGACTCAGGACTGGGTTGACTTTGTAGATTGTGCTACTAAGGCTCTGGAAGGCTGGTTATTTGGCAGCAAAGTGTGTGATTTTAAAGGATTGTACAATTTAATTATGAGGGAGCAGATCCTTAACAAGTGTCAAAATCAGTTGTTGTATCAGTACCTGGTGGTCTCTGATCTGACCTCTCCCCAAGAGTTGGGCCAGAAGGCAGACAAACTGGGCAGAACCAGGTTGAGGCAGAAAGTTCAGAACCAAGGTGGTGACTCTTAAGAAACAGGATTCTAAAACCTCAGATAAGGGTGGGGAGAAGGGTAAAGACCAGACGTCTTTTCAAGGGCCCCAAAAATCTTCGTCTGGTGGGGAGTCACAATCTAAAAAGAATAAAGGCAAGAAGAAACCGTGGTGTCATATCTGTAAACAGAAGACCCATTGGACAAATGATTGTACAACGATTGTACAAAGTCCAAGGACTCCACTCCAGCCATCACTGCCCCTAAGGCACCTGTTCCCCTAGTTCAGCTCAAAGTGGTGGTACGCAAAATAAGGGTGTATTAGGGTTAACCGTGGGATCTGAGATGGACTCTGGCCTAGTCAGAGTTCCAACTCAGGCAGTGTTGCTCTGTGATCGAGGCATGGATATGGCCTCCTTATTTGTCAGCCCCAGTAATCTGGGCAAATACAGACAGCAGCCTTTGATCAATGGAAAGGAGGCCTCGGCATTCAGGGACACAGGTGCAAGTGTCACAATGGTGACAAAATATCTTGTGGCCCCTGAGCAAAACATACTTGGTGAGATGTACCAAGTAACCAATGCAAGGAATGTCGGGACAGACCATTCCTTGGCAGTTGTTAATTTCATTTCACCTGGGGAGGGTGTAGGAGAGTAGGGTCTGCAATCCTATGATCACCCCAGATTTTTTGCTTTTTGCTTCACTGGTTTACGACTTCTCTGGCTGTGGGCCTGCTAATCAGACCCACAGCCTTGCTGTTCTCTCACTAAATTGACACGTGTACCTTAAGTGCATTTACCAATTGGTACTGGGCCACCTTATCAGACCCTGTAACTCAGGGCATAGGTGTACCCAGGGCCTACCAGGGGCTGCAGCATGTATTATGCCACCCCTGGCTGGCTATCTAAATCTGACACAACTGGCTGCACGACAGCTGGGGCAAGGTGGTGTAATCACCCCTTGCTGTAGATATAGTATACCTATATCTAACCCTAAAATGAACACTCGTATTCCTATCAGTCACTCCTATGGCAGGCTTTGACAATCCTGAAGGCAGAGTGCGTGGAATCGTGTGAGATGGTGCTCTGGCATGAGCTGAGCCCGTTTGCAGCTTGCGGAACCAAGTCCTATTAGCTGTTCCATGATAACGCATACCATATACTCTTAAGTGCATTATAATCCTCGCGGTTATATGCCAACTCTGGTATCGCTTTATCAAAACATGTCGAGTAAGGTGTCATACGAATTGGAATACTAACCCCTCGCCAATTCTGGCGACGGGGTTAGCATTCCACCCTTCTAGAGGGACACGACATGTATGTAACTGTGAACCCCGGTTAAAGTTAACTCGAGCCTCAGCATCACAAAATGGATGCTGCCACCACAGACACAAGTCTGACCTCCTGCTGCTGGGAGTCCTTCCAGCGAGGAGAACTTGGACAAAGGGTTTCCTGTCAGGGGCGGTGCTAGCACCATCCCAGACAGGGTTTTGTGTATCCTGGGTAGGCAGGGCTGAATAGGAAGGTGACTGCAAGTGGCACCCCGGTGCTCACTATGCATCTGCCGGCTAGAACCAGTTCCAGGGGCACACCAGCCCCTGAGCTGGGGAAAGTCCGGCATGGGAGAGGGGTGTAACCACCCCCCTTCCTGGTCCCACCCATGGGCAGGACCTAGTCGCGTACCAGCCCCTTTCTTTAGTATAAAGGTGGGAGCGGGGACCCTTCCAAATTAGATCATCTTTGAATCCTGAAACTACTTCCTATGAAAGGAACTCAAGACTTCTTCCTAAGATTTCTCCTATGTGACAAAGGAGTAGAAACCCTGCATCTGCGGGCACCAACTAAGAACACTGCGGTTTGCTGCACGTCCTTCCTCAGGAATCCGACCGACCAGCACGACGAGACCCAGCTTCCCTGGCACC
Organism: Lissotriton vulgaris; assembly: GCF_964263255.1. Taxonomy (NCBI): domain Eukaryota; kingdom Metazoa; phylum Chordata; class Amphibia; order Caudata; family Salamandridae; genus Lissotriton; species Lissotriton vulgaris. The sequence goes on along the minus strand of NC_141694.1, from coordinate 1,020,057,827 downwards.
TCTGACCTCTACCTACATCGTCAGCTCAGCTGAGATCCATGGGTGTGACGAGACCTCGAGGGACCGGCCTTGTTCAGAACTGCACGACCGCCAAGGGATCCTCGAGTGAGTGTTTTGGCGTTCGAGAAGCCCTAACCCTGAGCAGCTCCAGCACCGAAGTCCAGCCCCCCAGCATCCACCAGATCTGCGTGGGGCCCTTCTGCTCTTTGCTGCTCACCGTGTTGTCCGGCTACTTGCCTGCTGGCTTGTGGCCCTCTTGACGACGCACCACGACGACAACACCGCTGGTCTGGTTGCTCCAGACTGGCCCTTGCTCCCCTCCAACAGAGGAGCACCCCGGACCCTCCTGGTCCACTCCAGACGCCATTTTGAGTCCACCGCGTGGGCTTGCATTTGCCAAGACTTGTTGCCCCAATCCTGGGTCCAGCGACGTCGACAGCAGATACCATCGTGGGACAGCTCGCACCTCCATCCTGGTCGCCGACAACGCCTCCTGGTCCGTGAGACTGCAGAGCCCAGCGTCGCCCACTCACCTGGTCGAGGTGACTCCATCCGGTGCCATCCTGGTGCCCATCTAATCACTGGCTAGTGATTCAGAACTTGGTCCCCTCTGCTTACAGGTATCCTCCATCACCGATCCAGGCTTGGATCCCTTCGAACTTCACCACTGGTCGCCTGCCAGCAACTTCTTCTTTCAGGCTCCATAGACTGCAACGAGGATTCCCGACGTCTTTCCAGACCTATGCAGCCGCAGCCCCTGGGCTAGGTAATCTCAGCATTTCGGTACTCCAGCACAGCCTAACTATCCAAGGGTCCAGATCCTTTTTCGTTTCAGCTCTACCTAGTCGGATTCGTCCGATAACACTAACTTTACGAAATCTAGCATCCATAGACTTTGTCCCGCATCCCGCGTGAGAGTGCACACTCTGCACCCGATCTCCCTAGGCCTCCTGCTAGTAATCTGAAGGTTCAGTAGTCCAGTCCTAGCGATCCTAAAGCCTATTAGAGTAGTACTTACCTGCTAGTAATTTCGCATTCCACTTTTAGAGTATATGGTTTTTCGTGCCCCTCGGGCATTTGTGTAAATTGTGCGACTTTGAGTATTTTCATAAGAGCTTTGTATTGTGCTTAGCGCCCTGTCCTCATAAAGAGTCCAGGGCTGTTGTGTTTTAAATAAATATACTTTATTTTCATAACAACTTGTGTGGTGTCCTTTCACTTGGTGTTCAAGGGGTATATGTGATGGTATAGCAGCTGGCTTAACACACCCTCTAGAGTTTAGCCTAAAGACTGCTCTTGTCCATGCTACTAGTATAGCTGGTCTACGGTTGACTTACAACCAATCATCAATAAGGGTTGTTTGGACTGATACATAGTGATCACTAGAATAGTGAGCACTGCATATCAGGCCAACTTCTCACATTGGTGAGCAGCGGTTGGGATTTGAGCTTGCTGTTGTTTTACCACACGTATCCTAAGAATATCATTTGGAAGATCACATAAGTACCAAGGTACATATAACTTAGCTTAGAATACTCTGAGTTCTACTGAACCAGCTGTTGTAGTTCAACAGGGCCTAGCGCACCCTGACTACAACTCTTAGCAAGGGATCAGTAGGCAAACAAATAGTGTAGGTAGGTGCATCACTTACACCACACTAGAAGCATGTCGGACAAAGGAGGGAAGTCAGAAGCCCCCCTTGTGTCAGTGGACCCTCCACAGGTCACTTCACGATATGCTGCTCTTAGCTTCCAGGAGATGAGACAGATCTGTACATCCAGGAAGCTAAAACAGGGTTCTAACCCTACCATTCCCTTTCTGATTGGTCTCTTAGAGACTTATGATGCAAGGAGGACTGCTAACACAGACCCTTCTCATCCAGATAGGAACATGCCCCCCTTAGAGGGAACCCTTGGGGACCCTGACCTCAACCTCAATGGAACAGTGAGTGAAGGAGAGGAGGAGGATCAGGAAGTGTCAGGGGATGAGGCAGACAAGGGACAGGTAAAAGTCAGTAGACTCACCAGGTCCAACTTAAGCAGGCATGAAAATGGACTTGGGAGACCCCCAGGCCCACTCTCAGGCAGGCTTAACATTGGGAGTGGACGAGTTAGGTCTCTATCCAGAGGCTCTAACAGATCCATTCGAACCAATGGCTCTCAGACCTCTTCTCACAGAGGGATGACATCCCCTCTGAGAAGAGAGCATGAAGCTAAGATGAGGGAAGTCAATCTGAGGATTGAAAGGGAAGAACTTGCCCTGGCCAAAGAGAGACTTGCCCTTGCTAGAGAGCAAAAGTTAAGTGGGCTAGATCCCACTGGTGGTAGCATTTTACCTCGAGAGAAGGACAGGAGTTTAGACATTAGACACCTAAGTAAGATAGTGCCCCCCTTTAAATAAGGGGATGATATCCACAAATGGATAACTGCTTTGTAGAGGGCCTGCACTGTCCAGTGCGTCCCCCAGAGTCAGTGGGCAGCTGTCTTGTGGCTCTCCCTTGAAGGCAAAGGTAGAGATAAGCTCCTCACTACTAGAGCTGAGGATGCTAACAATTACCAAGTCCTGAAAAATACACTGATAGATGGGTTTGGCCTAACCACTGAGCAGTACAGGTTGCTGTTCAGGGATACCCAGAAAACTCAGTCTCAGGATTGGTCTGATTTTGTGGATTGTGCCACTAAGGCTTTGGAGGGCTGGTTGCTGGGCAGTAAGGTTACTGATTACACAGGATTGTATAATCTGATCATGAGGGAACAGATTTTAAACAATTGTCAGAACCAGTTGTTGCATCAGCACCTTGTTGACTCAGATCTGACCTCTCCCCAAGAATTGGGAAAGAAGGCAGACAGATGGGTCAGAACAAGGGTTAAGCAGAACCAGGGCCAGAACCAGGGTGGTCAGAAGAAAGCAGACCAGAAGGGTAATAATACCAAAGGTGAACAAAATGACCAGAAGTCTTCGACAGGCCCCCAACAAACCAAAGAGGGTGGGGGTCAGGCTTCCCAGAAGAAGAAGACTCAAGAAGGCCAGTCTAAAAGGTGGTGCCAATACTGTAAAAGTAAAACTCACTGGTTTAGTGAGTGCACCAAGAAAGGAGGGCAAACTCCTGCCACTGCAGCCCCTAAGGCACCTGCACCCCCTAGTACAGTCAGCAGTGGTAGTGCACCTCCCAAGGGATTAGTTGGGTTGACCTTGGGATCTGAGGGGTATGACAACGTAGTTGGCACACTCACTCAGGCTGTCCTTGTCTGTACAGGGGATATGGATATGTCCCCTGATGCAAGTCCCAATACTTTGAGCAAATACAGGCAGACACCTTTTATAAATGGTAAGATGGCTCAGGCCTATAGGGACACTTGTGCCAGTGTCACAATGGTGACACCTATCTTTGTGGACCCTGGACAGATCATACTAGGTACAGACTACCTAGTGACCAATGCTAGCAATGTCACTACCCACCATAGTATGGCAATTGTAGCTTTCTCCTGGGGAGGGGTAAGTGGCCAAAAGAAGGTTGTTGTTAGTTCAGACCTCCCAGTTGAATGTTTGTTGGGCAATGATTTGGAGTCATCCCTATGGTCAGAAGTGGAGCAGAGGACTCACATGGAAATGTTAGGTGTGCCAGCACATGTCCTTGCTGTGACTAGTTCACAGGCCAAGATGCCCCACTGAACAGGTGCTGGATCCTGGAACAATGGACCAGACACCTTCCAAGAAGAAGAGCAGTAGGGTTAAGGCATTGCCTTCCCCCTTGCCCCAGGTTGAGGATCAAGTCTCAGAGGAGGCTGACCTACAAGAGCTGAGGGAAACTGAGCCTAAAGAACTTGAACCTGATCAGGTTGAGTTTCTGGGTTCAGGGGGAGCCTCCAGAGAAGACCTGGGGAAGGCACAGTTAGACTGCCCTTCCCTTTAACCCCTCAGACAGCAGGCTGCTGCTGAGGCTGCAGGGAACGCCACAGGTACCCACAAGGTATACTGGGACGATGGACTCCTGTACTCTGAAGCAAGAGACCCCAAGCCCGGTGCAACCAGGAGGCTGGTCGTCCCCTTGTCACAGAGAGGTTTCCTTCTTACCTTGGCCCATGAGATTCCCCTTGCAGGACACTTAGGCCAGAACAAGACTTGGGACAGACTTGTCTCACACTTTCACTGGCCTCACATGAACTAAGATACCAAGGAGTTTTGTCGCTCCTGTGTCACTTGCCAAGCCAGTGGTATGTCAGGTGGCACTACAAAGGCCCCCCCTTATACCAATGCCTGTGGTGGGGGTGCCCTTTGAAAGAGTGGGGATTGACATTGTTGGTCCAATGGAACCCCAGACAGCATCAGGGCACAAGTTTATTCTGGTGGTGGTGGACCATGCCACCAGGTATCCTGAAGCTATTCCCCTTAGGACCACTACAGCACCTGTGGTGGCAAGAGCCCTGGTTGGAGTATTCTCCAGAGTGGGCTTCCCTAAGGAGGTTGTCTCTGACAGAGGTGCAAACTTCATGTCAGTATATCTGACTGCTATGTGGAATGAATGTGGTGTCAACTACAAGTTCACTACACCCTATCATCCACAATGCAATGGGCTTGTTGAAAGGTTCAACAGGACCCTAAAAGGGATGATTCATGGACTACCTGAAAAGCTCAGGCGTAGATGGGATGTCCTGATACCCTGCCTTTTGTTTGCTTACAGAGAGGTCCCACAGAAGGGGGTTGGCTACAGCCCTTTTGAACTTCTGTATGGGCATCCTGTGAGAGGACCCCTGTGTTTGGTGAAGGAAGGATGGGAGAGACCTCTCAAAAAGCCTGCAACCAACATAGTGGACTATGTACTTGGTCTCCGCTCCAGGATGGCTGAGTATATGGAAAAGGCTTCTAAAAACCTTGAGGCAAGCCAAGAACTCCAAAAAGCTTGGCATGACCAAAAGGCTGTCCTGACTGTGTACCAGCCTGGAGAGAAGGTGTGGGTGTTGGAGCCAGTGGCCCCAGCAGCACTCAAAGACAAATGGCCTGGGCCCCACACAATCATTGAGCAAAAGGGAGAGGTCACCTACCTGGTGGACCTTGGAACTCCCAGGAGCCCCCTCAGGGTGCTCCATGTGAATAGGCTCAAGGCATATGTCGACAGGAAGGACATGAGCTTGCTCATGGCCACAGATGAGGGACAGGAGGAGGAGAGTGACCCTCTCCCAGACCTGCTCACTCAGAACCCTGATGATGGGTCAGTAGATGGTGTTGTCAGTCAGTCACAGCATTTTATTTCGATTATTTAAAATCATAAAAAGACAATCATGAACATATATACATATATATACACATCATTATTTACATAAATCAATCATGAATTTTATGTACAGTGTAGTAAGAAAAATAAAAATGTACGTAATCACAATACATTCAGATGTCTGGTTACATAAAATAGAGAGATTAACGATTTCATTAAAAATCAGGCTAAAAATATAATTTACAATAGAGGTATTTCAATATGGACATCATCATCATCATATATATACAAAGTGCAAAGTGCAAGGTAAATGAAGGAAAACAAGTCAATAAAAAAGTTTTTCCCTACATCGCATTTACCAGTCTATCTAATGTATTCTTTTTCCGGACCGCAGCCACCAGAAAACTAGCAACACAGAACATGACCCGAGGACAACTTAACATTTGTAAATATAAGAGAGCTGGTCTAACTTGTATAAAGCCAGCCTCTTTCAACAGCGGTAGCAGATATTTACCTCTCATTTCTTGATAAAAATCACAAAACATGACGAAATGCATCGTATCCTGGGCTGAGAAGTTATCACATTTACAAGGGTTACAGTTTTCTGGCTTGCCCCAGGTTGGAAATTCACCCAAAGTTAGGTGTATCAAATTAAAACGAAACCTCGATAAAAGCTGTCTGTGGAAAGGTCGATTGACTGGTCAGGTAGGGTTCAGTTGAGGGGGATGTTAATAATAAAAAGTTTGCCCTCACAGAGACTTTCTTAAGCTCCTGCTCCTCTCGTTCCATACTAAGCATATTCAGGAAATGTACCTTTATCCACCCAACATCCTCTTTTGTGATACAATTGGGGGTGGTGTAGATCTCAGGGCGTCCCAATTGTGTAAACATAGTTTTAAGATACAGCAGCCAGGGGATCGCATTCGCCCTATCTAACACAATACAATCCATCAGGATTTGGTGGTTTAATGATATTTCCTGATTGAGCCAGGTCTTGGCCCAGCAGATGAGAGGTGCCAGTCTAAGCTGGTCCGTCACATATCCTACTCCTAACTCAGTGTGGACTGAGTAGGTTGGTGAGGAGTGTGGAAGACCCAACAATGTTCTTGGGAACTTATTTTCACAAGTTTGAATTTTAACATGGGCAGTATATCCCCAAATACAAGAACCATATGACGCTATTGCAAGACATTTGGATTTGTAGATGTTAAGAAGAGCCTTGATTGGTTTTGCTCCTAGTTTTTTTGCAAACGCCAAAACAGCAGAGGCTGATCTAGTCAGAGCATTACTTTTGTGGAGCTGCTGAGGTCTCCATTTCCCCCTTTGATCAAATAGAACCCCTAGGTATGTAAACATTGGGACCCTAGAGATAGCTATATTATTACAATGAAAAGTTTTCTTTGTTCGCGATCCACAATGTTTACCCACCACCATGACATGTGACTTTTTGGTATTAACTTTTAGGTCTAAGGACTCCATGAACTCTCCAAATGAGTCCAATAATTTCTGAAGCCCATTTCCAGTCCTTGCAAGAAGGACCGCGTCGTCCGCATAAAGGAGAACCGGTATCAAGGAGTCCCCTATATGCGGTACATCCCTTGTCACTTGCTTAAGGCACCCCCCCCAGGGCATTAATATACAGGGTGAATAATAGGGGGGCCAAAATACAGCCCTGTCTCACACCCCTCCTAGAACTGAAATGGCTTGTACATCTTCCTTCCTGGTTTGCTCTTACTGTTGCAAATAAATCTGTATGTAGAACCGCCAGAAAATTAACTAATGCAGGGTCAACACCAATTTCCTTTAATATAGTCCACAATTTCGACCGATTGACTTAGTCGAATGCCGAGGAGAGGTCCATAAACCCCAAAAATAGTGACCCTTCCTTGGCTACTGTGTACTTGCCTATCAAGAGCTGAAGATTTAAGCACTGGTCCAGAGTACTTTTTTTTCCCTGAATCCATATTGGAAGTCAGACAGGACCCCCCTGCCGTCTAACCACTCCCTAAGTCTCCCTAACACGACCCTCCCCAGAATCTTAACAGATGAGTCTATCAGGGAGATGGGGCGGTAACAGGTGGGGTCCCCTCTATCCCCCTTTTTAAACACCGGGACAATGACTGACATCAGCCAGGAAACAGGAACCCTACTTACAGTTATGGCATTAAATACATTCCTTAGGATTCCTGCCCAGAATTGAGGGAAGTGGCCATAAAAGTCAGCCGGGACCCCGTCAGGGCCTGGTGCTTTATTTTTAGACATGTCCCGTATGGCCTCTTCAATCTCAGTCTTTTCAAAGATGATAGGCGTTCCTGGTGGATTAAGAATATATTCCTGTCCCAGTGAGCAAGAGTCCAGCTCATAGATCCCCTTGAAATGTGTTAACCATTTTTCATCAGGGATAACACAGTCAAGTACTGAGTTGCTATCCTCGGAGAAAAAAGGATGATTAACAGTAGACCAAAAATTACTTCTGTCGCGCAGCACCTAAACAGAGAGGAGTTTTTCCCAAGCCTCTTCCTTGATTTCTTTTTTCCGTGCCACAATCACCCTTTTATACTCTTTCCTTAAGGCCCTGACTGCTTCTTTATTTCTGGGTTTACGCTTTAGCTCCTCGAGTAGAGAGCTGTGGGCTTGTGAACAGTTTCTATCAAACCACCTTACCACCCTAGCTGATGGTTTCCCTTTTTTTACCCTCAGGTCTTCAGCAACCTGCTGACAAATGGCAGTATAGGCCTCAATTACTGCAGTACTATGGGCGGAAGAATCAAGACAGGTAGCCAGATGATCATTGGTCTTCCTAAAAAAGTCATCGTAGAATTCTTCAGGAACCACCCTTGACCACCTCAGCCTCCTACCCTGGTCCTTAACTCTCAAGGGCCCGAGTTCCATCGTCAATAAGTCTTGTGGACCCGTTCCTCCATCTAACTCTAGCTGCACCTCCAAAGTAACAGGATTGTGGTCACTAAAAGCAGATGGTATTGCTTTATATGACACAGTGCATGACAGTACCCAATGTGATAAAAATATGTAATCGATCACAGAACCCAACTCTGAACCCTTAAAGGTTATAGTCCTGGCTCCATCTTCATTTACCTCCGGCTCGCTGAGGTTCATAGAGGCTAAGAGTTCTTCTAGGGCATTACCATGTATGCTATGCTCAAAGTGTGAAAGCACCACACCCGGAGGCCCAAAGTCGTCTTCTATTTGACAGTGTAAGTCACATAAATGTGTATTGAAATCCCCCATTAAAATAATTTCTAAAATCGAATTGTGGTTTGCTTTGTAATCTGACAAAAAGTTGTCTAAAGTAGAAATGTGCTCATTCAAAAGCACACCCTCTTTAGCGTTGTAAAAATGTATTAACAATATTTTTGTCTGGTTGGGCAACACCCACTCAACAATCAGGAAGTTTTTTGAGTGTGTCTCCACATTTGTGAAAGAGCCCTTCAATCTAAGCGAAGTGAGAAGAACTAACCCACCCTTAGCTCTACCCGCTCTCCCCGTGGTGGCAGGCACAACAAAACTAGAGTACCCATTCAAGTGACAATGGTCTAAGGGATCCCAGGTTTCTTGCAGGGCGATAACATGAAAACCATTTATATAGTCCAACCAGATAGTGTCATTCCATTTAGCCCTCATACCTGCTATGTTCCAACTCACAAATCGGCGCATTGTCTCATTGTTAACTTGTGGTAAAATATCTGAGGGTTCTAGAGGTAGTTGACTGCCCTCCGTTAGTCAATCAATTTCCTCCAGATCTGACAAGGGAGCAAATTGATTGTACAGTCGAACGTCTGCCCTCTCTGTGACTCTGGTGGAGGGGTTAAGTGGAAGTGGGTTGAATGTGAGTGATTAGAGGAGAGGTAGTAACTTCTCCTGTCTTGGGATTAGGGTTAATGGTTAAGCCGTTAGGGAGTACAGTCGGTGTCATAAGATCACTGTGATCTGACGGGGTAGGTGCTGGTGGGGCAAAATTTCTGCTATGTCTATTTATGGGGGAATAGAAAAAACCCAAAGGTAGTGGTCTAATGCCAGTGAAACCGAGCTCAGAGGCATCCCAGAAAAGTCTGTGGGCTATGTTAGGTCTATCAAAATTCACCACCACACAGTCTCCGAGAATATTTTTGGGAACGTGCCCCACCCATCTCACTCTTCTAGCCATGATGACATTTGAGGCGATATCAGGACCCCCACTACTATAACACGCACACAGTTTTTTTGCAAGTGTTAATAGTTCCTGAGGCGTTTCAGACCTGCTTCCAATAAATGCTGGAACCCCTGTAAATACTGCTACTAGAGGTGCAGCATCAGGGGGTAAATCCAGTTTTTTCCTTGCATATAAACCATGTTTCGATTTTAGTTCCTCTGGTCTTCCCCCTACAATCTCCGACCTAGTAATTCCAGTGTTCCGTCCCGCCGTACTGGACAGAGGGTCATTATCCCCTGGAGTGGGAGGCACAGTGTTGATGATAATGGGACCGTCATTGCATATCATTAATGAGTCACCTAGAGATTCCTGGCCCCCAGGCGGGCCAGGGATGTCCGTAGGGACATTAGAACCCCTTTCTTGGACCTACCCTCTTTCTTGGGCTCAGAAGCGGCCTGCAGGTCCTTATATTCAGTAATAAATTTGCCAATTTGATCACATTTTTTTCGCAGGCCATCTACACAGATGTTTAACGTGTCCACAATGTCTTTAGCTATACCCACTAATAATGGTTCCAGCCGTGCTGTAAACATTTTCTCCACAAGGGCTTCAAGGTTATGCATAAGTTGTGAGTCGCTCCTTTCGAGACTAGATGTGGGTTTTGAAGCTTTTGAGCCTTTCCTCGAGGTCCTTGTTTTTCTCGACTTCCGGGAGTCAGGAGACCTTAGGAGATCGCCTTCGCCCCCCAACGGGTCTGTCACAGTCTCATTCTCCGTTTGCCCCCGTCCCAGATCAGGCCCTCTCACTGAGTTGTCAATTATTATAGTCGGATCCAGGGGTACAGTGGACACCGGGGTAATAATGCTACTACTGCTCACATGAGCATGATCAATTGCGGGTGGAGTCAGGCCCAATTCTATTTCATTGTGAGCAATTTCTTTGGATAGTGCACCAACAGCAGAAGTTAAGTATGAGATTATACTTTCCGATTGTCTGGGAACTTTGGCTTTTTTGCCTTCTGACTCGCCATTACTTGGTTGTTTTCGCTTACCCATTTTGTAGTGCTGCTTAGGGGGCGGGCCCGACCCGACCCCGACCGTCCCCGGACGGCCACAGACGGCCCGCCCTCTGCCCGGGCCCCGCCCGGCCCCGCCCGCGCGCGTCCGCGACGCGGAGGGAGCGTCCCTGCTTTGTAGCGCCTCCGGGCGCGAAGAAGGCGGGAGGCAGGAAGTGCCCGCAAAGCTCACTGGGAGCTGTAGTCTCCAGCCGCGAGGATGGAGCAGCGGCGGCGAGACACACAGCGTTCCCCACCCAGGAGCAGCTCGCAGCGTGACCAGAGGTATGGCCTTGCTGGATGATGATTGTCCCCCGCTCCACCGAGGGAGCGTCCCTGCTTTGTAGCGCCTCCGGGCGCGAAGAAGGCGGGAGGCAGGAAGTGCCCGCAAAGCTCACTGGGAGCTGTAGTCTCCAGCCGCGAGGATGGAGCAGCGGCGGCGAGACACACAGCGTTCCCCACCCAGGAGCAGCTCGCAGCGTGACCAGAGGTATTGCCTTGCTGGATGATGATTGTCCCCCGCTCCACCGAAGGAGCGTCCCTGCTTTGTAGCGCCTCCGGGCACGAAGAAGGCGGGAGGCAGGAAGTGCCCGCAAAGCTCACTGGGAGCTGTAGTCTCCAGTCGCGAGGATGGAGCAGCGGCGGCGAGACACACAGCGTTCCCCACCCAGGAGCAGCTCGCAGCGTGACCAGAGGTATTGCCTTGCTGGATGATGATTGTCCCCCGCTCCACCGAGGGAGCGTCCCTGCTTTGTAGCGCCTCCGGGCGCTAAGTAGGCGGGAGGCAGGAAGTGCCCGCAAAGCTCACTGGGAGCTGTAGTCTCCAGCCGCGAGGATGGAGCAGCGGCGGCGAGACACACAGCGTTCCTCACCCAGGAGCAGCTCGCAGCGTGACCAGAGGTATTGCCGTATCCAACAACAGCGTCGACATATATATCCTATTAATTAATCTTATGCCTAATATCTCTGCAGAAGATAGGCCTGGAACTCCAGGCACACAACTCCCTTGCGGGTTATATCCGCACTGGGTTACTGTCTCAGGCAATAGTGACGAAGCGCATGCCAAGAAGATGGTGTTGTCTTTTGTGGCAGCCTCTCTGAACATCAGCAAAAGGATTGCAAACAAGTTCTTCAATCCTTTAGACATATGTTCTCTCTGACACCCAGTCAAACCAATTGGTGTACCCATGAGGTTGACACTGGTGACAGCCTGCCAGTTAAGAGTAAAATCTACAGGCAGCCTGATCATGTCAGAGACTGCATCAAATCTGAAGTGCAGAAAACGTTGGAGTTGGGAGTCATTGAGCCCTCAGATAGCCCTTGGGCTAGTCCAGTAGTTCTAGTGCCTAAACCTCACACCCAGGGTGGTAAGAAAGAGATGAGGTTTTGCGTAGACTACAGAGGCCTCAATGCAGTCACTAAGACTGATGCCCACCCAATACCAAGGGCAGATGAGCTTATAGATAGATTGGCTTCTGCCAACTACTTAAGTACATTTGACCTGACAGCTGGGTATTGGCAAATCAGGTTAGCTGAGGAAGCCAAGCCCAAGACAGCATTTTCAACCCCTGGTGGACATTATCAATTTGTGGTAATGCCCTTTGGTCTGAAAAATGCACCTGCCACCTTCCAAAGGCTGGTGAATCAAGTTCTCACTGGGCTGGATGACTTCTGTGCAGCATATCTGGATGATATAGCTGTCTTTAGTTCCACCTGGGAGGATCACCTGGTCCACATGAGGAAAGTGTTAGAGGCACTGCAAGCAGCAGGTCTCACTATCAAGGCCACAAAGTGCCAGATAGGGCAGACACAGGTTGTATACCTGGGCCACCTTGTAGGTGGAGGCCAGGTTCAGCCACTGGAAAGCAAGATACAATCCATCAAAGATTGGGCTCCTCCAACCACCCAGACTCAGGTTCGAGCTTTCTTGGGCCTGACTGGTTATTACAGGAAATTTGTCAGAAATTATGGTTCCATTGTGACACCACTTAATGACCTGACAAGCAAAAAGATGCCAAAGAAAGTTCAGTGGACAGCAGGCTGTCAAAAGGCATTCGATGACTTAAAGCAGGCCATGTGCACAGCCCCTATCCTAAAGAGTCCAGACTACTCCAAACCATTCATTGTCCAAACAGATGCTTCTGAGTTGGGTGTGGGAGCTGTTCTATCTCAGCTGAATTTTGATGGTCATGTTTGATGATGTTTGATGTTTGTGGGTTTTTATATAGCGCTCTGTCACTCCAGGGAGCATCCTGGCGCTTTGTCTTCATTGCTGACAAGTTGTACTATGTTTTTCTCTGCGTTTAAGTTGTTATGTATAATTAGACCAGAGTTTTACATTTTGATTCTGACAGTCCGTAGATCCAGGTTTTTAAGGATTTTTTGAAAATCTGTTCTGATGATATTAGACGGAGGTCCGTGGGGAGTGTGTTCCAGGCTTTGGCCCCTAGAACTGCCAGTGACTTTCCCCCTTTGGTGGCTAGTTTATACTTGGGGACAGTCATCAGATTAGCTGTGGCTGATCTGAGTTCTCTGGAAGGATGGTACCTGTGAAATCTGTTATTTAGGTATTTTGGGCCACGTTTGTGAAAACACCTAAATGTGATCACGATGACTTTGAATAGGATCCGCTTCTGAATAGGAAGCCAGTGCAGCTTGTTCAGGGCGGCTGACGCTGATGATCTTCTAGGCAACCTTAGGACCAGCCTCGCTGCCGCATTTTGAATCATCTGTAATTTGTGCAGGGTAGATTTTGTTACCCCTGCATACAGACTATTACAGTAGTCAATTCTGGATGTAATTAGAGCAACTGCTACTGTTCGGCGAGCGGGCAATGGCAGATAGTCAAAGAATTTGCGCAATCCTTTCATGATGTTAAAGCAGACAGCTGCTATTTCTTTGGATTGTTGCTTAAAAGAGAGCATATTGTCAAATGTTATGCCCAGGTTGCGAGTTGCATTGATTGTATTAGGAGGAGCCTCCGCATCGGATGGCCAACAGGTGAGTGGAGAAAATAAATTGCCACCACCCTTCTGGACAATCTTGCCGACCTCGGACTCAAACAACTTGTCTCTACACCCACCCACATCGCAGGTCACACGCTCGACCCTATCTTCTCCTCCAGCAGACATGTCTCATTCAGCCACACCACAGCTCTACACTGGACGGACCACAGCTGCGTTCACTTTACCTACAATAAGACCACAATCCACAACCATCCTCAATCCACCCTGCGAAGAAACTGGAACAAAATCACCACCGACCAGATCTCCTCATCGCTTCTACTAAACCCCCCCGCCAACTCCTCAAACCCCGACCAAGCAGCCTTGAACCTCACCCAATGGCTATCCAACAGCGCCGACATCCTAGCACCGTTGAAAAAACGCCAAAGCAAACTAGGCAGCAAAAACGCATCCTGGTTCAACGATGATCTTAAGAAATCGAAGAAACACTGCCGCTCCCTCGAGAAGGCTTGGAATAAAGACCCAAACACCAACACCAGGGACGCCTTCAAAAACGCCACCCGCATACACCACCAACTAATCCGGTCTGCCAAGAAAGCCGCATTCAAAGACCGTCTAGATAACGCCCACAACAGCAAGGAATTATTCAACATCGTCAAAGAATTTACCAACCCATCAGCCAATTCCAACGACATCACCCCCACCCAAGACCTCTGCGACTCCCTAGCTTCCTTCTTTCACAACAAAATCACAGACATCCACAACAGTTTCGACAACCGACCCGAAGACCAACCCACCCAACCTTCTGCAGGTCCTTCACCCCCCTTGAACATCCTTCACGACTGGAACCCTATCTCCACTGAGGACACCATCCGACTGATGAACTCCATCCACTCAGGATCCCCAACTGAACCTTGCCCTCACCACATCTTCAACAAAGCAGACTCCATCATAGCACCACACCTCCGAGATGTCATCAACTGCTCCCTCAACTCCGCCACCTTCCCGGAAAGCTGGAAACACGCAGAACTCAGCGCCCTCCTGAAGAAACCCACAGCTGACCCCACCGAACTCAAAAACTATCGCCCCATTTCGCTTCTTCCATTCCCGGCCAAAGTCATTGAGAAAGCTGTCAACAACCAGCTCGCCGCCTTCCTCGAAGCCAACAAATCCCTCGACTCCTCACAGTCTGGCTTCCGAGCCAAACACAGCACTGAAACCGCCCTCATTGCAGCAACAGACGACATTCGAACTCTATTGGACAACGGAGAAACAGTCGCCCTCATCCTCCTCGACCTCTCCGCTGCCTTCGACACAGTCTGTCATAGCACCCTTCTACAGCGCCTCAGAGACGTAGGAATCCAGGGAAAAGCACTGGAATGGATCACCTCGTTCCTCACCGGAAGAACACAGAGAGTCCGTCTTCCACCATTCAAGTCAGAAGCCTCTGAAGTCATCTGCGGCGTGCCACAAGGATCGTCACTCAGCCCCACCCTCTTCAACGTATACATGAGCCCCCTCGCGACCATCGCACGCCAACACAATCTCAACATCATCTCCTACGCGGACGACACTCAACTGATCCTATCACTCACCAAAGACCCTACCACCGCCAAAACCAACTTACACGAAGGAATGAAAGAAGTAGCTGTGTGGATGAAGCATAGCCGTCTGAAACTGAACTCAGACAAAACAGAAGTCCTCATCTTAGGCACCTCCCCCTCCGCCTGGGATGACTCTTGGTGGCCAGAAGCCCTTGGAAAAGCACCCATCCCGACAGACCACGCACGGAACCTGGGCGTCATCCTGGACTCCTCACTGTCGATGACCAGACAAGTCAACGCCGTCTCATCATCATGTTTCAACATTCTTCGCATGCTCAAAAAAACATTTCGCTGGATCCCCACCGCAACTAGAAAAACGGTCACCCATGCACTAGTCACGAGCCGCCTGGACTACGGAAACACTCTATACGCCGGCACCACCACAAAACTCCAGAAAAAACTCCAACGCATCCAGAACGCCTCAGCCAGGCTCATACTAGACATCCCGCGTAAAGAACACATCTCTGAGCACCTGAAAAACCTCCACTGGCTCCCTGTAAATAAGAGGATTACTTTCCGCCTCCTAACCCACGCACACAAAGCACTTTACGAACTTGGGCCCGAATGCCTCAACACACGACTGTCCTTCTACACCCCCTCCCGTCAGCTGCGATCCTCCAACCAAGCCCTCGCCACTGTACCTCGCATCAACAAAACCACCATGGGAGGTAGATCCTTCTCCTACCTGGCAGCCAAAACATGGAACTCACTTCCCACTCACCTTCGACTTACTCAGAACCACCCGACATTCAGAAAGCAACTTAAAACTTGGATATTCGACAAGTAACTCCCCACCCTTCCCCTAGCGCCTTGACAATTTCTTGACTTGACTTGACTTGACTTTTTGCAGAGTTGCATTTCAGATGATTTTCATGCATCCAATTAAAAGTCGCCGTCAGACACTCTTTTAGGTCTCATTCTGCTTTATCTGTGTCTTCATCCAGAATCAGGACCAATTGGGTGTCGTCGGCGTATGCGACCGTATTCACGTTAAAGGACGCAATTAGATTGATCATGGGAGCCATGTACAGATTAAATAAGGTAGGGCTCAGACTAGAGTGAATTCTGACATTACACGCACTTTCCCCCTCCTGAGGCGGAAGCCGGGAGGTCTCCTATCTTTCCCTTGTATTTTATTAGCCGCTTGTACTCGCATTGTATTTTGTTAAGAACTTTGTTCACACCTGAGCAAAAGGTGTGCTGAGACCCTCTGAGACCCCCTGCGCTTAGTAGCGCTTTGGATTAATTCATTCTCACCCCCTCCCTGTAGCTCCGGTCCTGCTCTCGGCTGAGTGTTGACGCCGAGGGCAGGGAGCCGGTTTTGGCGGCCATCTTGGGTCGGGTTGGGCTGGTGACGCGACGGACAGCGCTACAAAAGGCGCCTGTGGCAAGGAGCTGGTAATTCTGACATTACACGCACTTTCCCCCTCCTGAGTCGGAAGCCGGGAGGTCTCCTATCTTTCCCTTGTATTTTAATAGCCGCTTTTACTCGCATTGTATTTTGTTAAGAACTTTGTTCACACCTGAGCAAAAGGTGTGCTGAGACCCTCTGAGACCCCCTGCGCTTAGTAGCGCTTTGGATTCATTCATTCTCACCCCCTCCCTGTAGCTCCGGTCCTGCTCTCGGCTGAGTGTTGACGCCGAGGGCAGGGAGCCGGTTTTGGCGGCCATCTTGGGTCGGGTTGGGCTGGTGACGCGACGGACAGCGCTACAAAAGGCGCCTGTGGCAAGGAGCTGGTAATTCTGACATTACACGCACTTTCCCCCTTCTGAGGCGGAAGCCGGGAGGTCTCCTATCTTTCCCTTGTATTTTAATAGCCGCTTTTTCTCGCATTGTATTTTGTTAAGAACTTTGTTCACACCTGAGCAAAAGGTGTGCTGAGACCCTCTGAGACCCCCTGCGCTTAGTAGCGCTTTGGATTCATTCATTCTCACCCCCTCCCTGTAGCTCCGGTCCTGCTCTCGGCTGAGTGTTGACGCCGAGGGCAGGGAGCCGGTTTTGGCGGCCATCTTGGGTCGGGTTGGGCTGGTGACGCGACAGACAGCGCTACAAAAGGCGCCTGTGGCAAGGAACTGGTAATTCTGACATTACACGCACTTTCCCCCTCCTGAGGCGGAAGCCGGGAGGTCTCCTATCTTTCCCTTGTATTTTAATAGCCGCTTTTACTTGCATTGTATTTTGTTAAGAACTTTGTTCACACCTGAGCAAAAGGTGTGCTGAGACCCTCTGAGACCCCCTGCGCTTAGTAGCACTTTGGATTCATTCATTCTCACCCCCTCCCTGTAGCTCCGGTCCTGCTCTCGGCTGAGTGTTGACGCCGAGGGCAGGGAGCCGGTTTTGGCGGCCATCTTGGGTCGGGTTGGGCTGGTGACGCGACGGACAGCGCTACAAAAGGCGCCTGTGGCAAGGAGCTGGTAATTCGGACATTACACGCACTTTCCCCCTCCTGAGGCGGACGCCGGGAGGTCTCCTATCTTTCCCTTGTATTTTAATAGCTGCTTTTACTCGCATTGTATTTTGTTAAGAACTTTGTTCACACCTGAGCAAAAGGTGTGTTGAGACCCTCTGAGACCCCCTGCGCTTAGTAGCGCTTTGGATTCATTCATTCTCACCCCCTCGCTGTAGCTCCGGTCCTGCTCTCGGCTGAGTGTTGACGCCGAGGGCAGGGAGCTGGTTTTGGCGGCCATTTTGGGTCGGGTTGGGCTGGTGACGCGACGGACAGCGCTACAAATGGCGCCTGTGGCAAGGAGCTGGTAATTCGGACATTACACGCACTTTACCCCTCCTGAGGCGGAAGCCGGGAGGTCTCCTATCTTTCCCTTGTATTTTAATAGCCGCTTTTACTCGCATTGTATTTTGTTAAGAACTTTGTTCACACCTGAGCAAAAGGTGTGCTGAGACCCTCTGAGACCCCCTGCGCTTAGTAGCGCTTTGGATTCATTCATTCTCACCCCCTCCCTGTAGCTCCGGTCCTGCTCTCGGCTGAGTGTTGACGCCGAGGGCAGGGAGCCGGTTTTGGCGGCCATCTTGGATCGGGTTGGGCTGGTGACGCGACGGACAGCGCTATAAAAATAGTCAGTGATGGCTCCGCGCAGCGGACGCGATCAGCGGACGCGCCGGAGTCGTGCCAGAGTCCTGCCCGTCTGCGCCCGTCCGCGCGCGACCGGGCTTAGGGCTTAGGGACTCTGGCACACGCACCTGTTACACTTCAGCTGATCTCCTAGCACTGAACTCTGACAGGTATACCCTGTCCCCTATCATATGCGCCGCTCTTAAGGAAAATAACATCTTGCATATCCCTAGCCTTAAGAACTCCAGTCTTACACCCCCTCTAAAGCTAGCTACCCTTAATACCAGGTCACTGCAGAAACACCACCTGGAAATGTTCACCCTTCTACAGGACGAGACTATCGATATCCTGACACTCACCGAAACCTGGTTGAGTGATACCTCCTCCCCAGATATCATAGCCGCCCTTCCTAGCGGGTATGACATGATCTGGCATAATCGACCAGAGGGGGCCCGAGGCGGTGGTGTAGCAACGATCTTTAAAAGGCAGTTTACGGTAACCAAAATCCTAATGGAGACCATAAATGCCGTCGACCTACTAGGGATAAAAATCACCATGAACAACTCCTGCCTCATCATCTTAACAGTCTATTGCCCACCCCAAAGTACCTCAATGTTCAACGATCTCTTTTTTCCTATAATATCAGACTTATGCACACGCAACAAAAACATCTTGGTAACTGGTGACTTTAATGTCCACTGGGATAAAAGGGATCAAGATCCATCAGTTCAGAAACTGCAGACCACTATGACCGCTCTTGGATTGGCCCAATTTGTGGAAGCTCCAACCCACATAAAAGGCCATATTTTAGATCTCATTTGGTCCTCTATGCCAAAGGCGGTCATCACAAGCATTACACCCTGTATCTGGTCAGATCACCACCTAATCCTGTATGACATACCGCAAAATAATTCCCAGACTAAACTCCCATTAAAAACTAAAAAAGTGCGCCAATGGAAAAAAGTAAACTCTGATACCCTGATCAAAGTTCTGCCCAAATACAAACAGAAATCGGCTCGGCTCGAGGTTCAAGATAGGGATACCCCTCCTATTATCCTCTTCATTAGTATCCAGAATGTTTTCTTTAGCTAAAGGCTCAAAACAGCAATTAAAATCGCCTGCCAGAAGGACAAAGGAATCAGCGTCGTAGGCAGCCAGGTTGTTGCATAAGCCTAGTGGATTTAGAGATCCTCCATTCCTGTTGCCCCTTAGGTAGAGGTTGAATAATTCTAATTTCCTTCCCCCTTTGCAATGTAGTGTTAACCATTGGAGGTCAGATGTTTGAGTGGTCCTTTGGGAAACACTGAGATCTAATGCTATGTTAATCCAAATAAGGACGGGCGTCCTTTAGAACCCTGGTGATGTACAGCCGGGACATAGAAGGTCGAAAACCCCACTCTGTGTCTTGGTTCCAGGCACCATGTTTCCTGTAGCAAGCAAATGTCATAAGGTGCCAGGAAGGTGTTCCATTCCGGGTTATCAAAGTTGCGTGCGAGGCCAGCCACATTCCAGCTTACGATCTTCAGTAAAGGTTCACCAGATATAGGGTTTTTAGGAGAGTGGATAAATAAGGGGGGGTTAACCACGGCCGGAACAGTTGGTTTTGGAAGGATCTCAGTCTGGAGGAAAGCTGGGGATGCAGCTCTATCAGGCGGGTCGATCTCCATTAAGTTAATTCGTACGGGAGGAGGGGGGATCGAGCAGAGTGTATCTGTCCTCGTTTCCACTCTTTTGCAGTCTAGAGTATTCATTTTGGTCGGTTCCATGTCTCGGGGCAAGCTGTCCAGAAGCCCGCCTTGGCTAGTTGGAGGGCCGTGGATTAGATTTCCAATGAAGTCTACAACCTGAAGTGTCGATGCTTTCTCTAGTTGTGGGCAGGCGGGGAACATGGAGAGTCAATCGACCTCCTCTAGGCCACCAAATCTATTGTAGGTTGAAAGGCCATTCCAATGTAGAAGAGTATTCTTTTGCCTCATAGGATAGGAGTTCCATGGGTGGTGCTGCACCAAAGACCAATTATCAGCTTGGGTATGGGCTTGACGTGGAGGGTAAAAATAGGATAGCGGCCTTGGTATGACTAAGGATTCATCGCTAGTTGGCCAGGAACAGATATGATGTGCCGTGTATGGGTCATCGAAAGTTACAACTACACAGTCCCCTGGCTTGGATTTCTTTGTTGGACCCACCCAGGGCGTTCTACGGACCATCATTACTCGGCTTCTTCTATCATTGGGAATCGGTCTGTTGACGTTGAGCCAGTGCATAATTTTATTTTTCAATGACCAGTGGTTTTCGTGTTGGTCAATGCCGATCACAGGAACGCCTGTCAACACAACCACGTAGTCATTGGCCTCTGGGGGAAGGTCTATATAGCCTCCTCTAAAATTTTCTTTTGGGCGAGTGCCCTGGGTCTCAACAGGATGGGATCTAATAGGTGCACCTGGATTTGAATTTGCTTTACGAGGCTTGGGGTTCCGTGTGGGAGGCTGGGGTTTAGTGGCCTGAGGTTTAGCGGTTGTGGAAACTTGGTCCACGGCCACAGTCCTCGGTTTAGGAACAGGCCTTGCAGCAACAGGTTCCAATGACACGGGGGGTTTTTAGAAGATAGGACCAAAGGGCGCACTGCCTGGGGTAATACGTTACAATAGTGTGTAAGATGCAAAGAAGTAGTTCATGTGGTGCGTAAAGAGCAGACGGCAAACACCCTTAACCGTCCAAACAAGTCAAAAGACAAAACATAAGTACATAGCAAGGCTCTCGCAACCACATTCAAGTGTGTTCCAACAAGGTACAATGACCAAAGTCTTAAAGGAAGCGCAGAAGCAGATTCTTTGATGTGGGTTTTCTTGTTACAGCAAGATGTTTATTTTCTCCAGACTTGAAAAAATACCAACGCCGACACGTGTTTCGTCGTGTACGGTTGAGTCACACGACTCATCAGGGCTGGTGATACAAAATAATGTATGCAATTGTTATCTTAACATGTTATGCTGTATACTGCATATGGTGACATTAGTGCACACGACATGCAGTTTGTGATAATGAAATGTGGTAGGGAAAACTTGCATAGTGGAGCAAGTGATAAGACTATGGTGTTAATGTGCACGTAGCGAGTGAATTGAATTTAAAAGACCCAAGTGTGGTCATGTGTCACTCGTACACAGTGGTCCTAAAAATTAAGAGGGTGTTCATGGTGATGGTGAGTGCAACGTATACTTTCTTAAACATTTCATTTTTTGATAAGCTGTATATATTATACGTGAGGTGGTGTGTGTCTGACAAGGCCTGGTTGTGGTGAAGATCCAGAGAGCACAAGCACATGCAAATCCTTTTGTTTGAAGGCTGATAAATATTACCTTCCACTCCAGTCCAATTATGTGGATGGAGTAAGTCTGGACCTCTGAAAGCTCTGTGTTGAGCTAAAACTTGTGGAAGAAAGAAAAAAGGGGGACTCATAAGGAGGCTAGCACCGAAGGAAATGTATACACAACGTATTGAGTTTGGGCAATAAAAGGAAGGACTGAATAGCCAAACAGTCTCTTACCAATTGATTTCACTAGGTGGTTATGCAACAGTAGCTGCTGTGTGGCATAATATTTGGTCGCAGTATAAGGATAGTAGAAGTCTTATCCTGCTGGTGATTCTCTATGAGGACTTAGCACTATATCTGTAATAAAAGGGGGATGAGTAAAAACGTAAGTCTACATTATATAGTGCCAATAAAAGCTAAAGCACGTTGGCTTCGTCATAGGGATAGAAAAGAACACGCGTTCACCCAAACGTTTGTTCTATAATTATTGTGGTTGCCTGAATGGTGAAATAATACCTGCTATTTGTTCTGTGTAAAAATGAAAGCCGGGAGGGGATTCTTTTTATGGCGCCAAAACGAAGAAGGAAACGGGTGCGTGTCCTCCGCAGTAGTTTGCTAAAAGTAAAAAGCAGAGTATTCAATGCAGTAACCGTCTTTAGAGACCAGCGTGTGAAGCCTTGTATGCTCCACGCTTGGGTTGCAAGCCGCGGGTGTGCGGAGAGTAAACGTAGCGGTGGGGAGATATGAAACTTACCCACTGCAGGCAATCCCTCCTCTGTAGTTTCCCGGCGGTCGTCTCTCGTGTACGGACACGTGACCCCGGGAGAGGAGGGATTAAGTAGAAAGAGTTCAAAAATAGAAGAAGTACTATCGAAAAGGAGATAATACGGGCGCCATTGTTGAAAGGGGAAATATGTGGCGAAAGGAAGACGTTTTGGTTTATTTCCCATTGAAAAAACTATCCCTTATTGTGCTGCTTCGCCACATTTGAAACATGAAAAGAAGGGAGTGAAATTAAACTACTACCAGATGTGAAAAATATAATAGGGGAAAAAGGTAGTTAACAGAGTAGCGGCGCTGTTGGGCATAGAAGAGATCAGCAGCCTCCTGTCCATCGAGACGAAAAGTTTAAGTTGATGGCTGAGGTGAAAATGAGCTGAGCAGGGCCTGGGTATGGCCGTATATATCCGGATATATGATATAAAGGGGTGTAACATGCAGAAATTAAAAGTGACAAAAGTGAACGAAAATAGTGAAAGATCTCATGTCCATATACATTTGGAGTAATTGGAAATTCTCAATACACAATTGTGAAAAACAACACTTAGGATATATGTATGGACAGTACAGATTGCAAAGTTGGCAAGCAATGTTAGTGTTGTCATTCTTAATATTCAAAAAAAAAAAGAGACCTGAACAATTATCTAAAAACATGAACCCATGTTGAATGGGTCTATATACAAAGTTTACATTGTAAACACATACATGGAGGTAGAATACATTTCTTCCCTAAAAAGAGGCAAATTAACGTGATGTTATTCGTTTTTCTCAATTTAGGACTCCTAGTATTTGCGCAGTTGGTTGATCAGTGTGCACCAAGGATCCCCCCGGTACATAATCAGTTTCCAAGGAAATATTGGAGCTCAGAGTCATAGTTAAGCCCGTGTTCTACGCTACGTAGGCGCATGATCCACGTAGCCTCCCTACGCCTGAGCATCAGTTCACGATTGCCCCCCCTGATGTTGAGGGGAATTTGATCGATCCCAAAAACACGTACCTTGATGTCATCTTCATTGGGTTGACATTCTGCTACATGAAGTGCCACTGGGTATCTGGGGTCCCTTCTCTGTATAGCTCTCATATGTTCAGCTAACCTCTCTTTAAGAGCTCTAATGGTGCTCCCCACATATTTCTTGCCGCAATGGCATTCAATGATATACACCACAAACCTGCTAAGGCAAGTGATGTTATGTTTAATGTGATATACCATACCATCATACCCTGCAAAGTTTGTTGTACCGTGTTTCCCCCACATGCACATAGAACAGAATCCGCATCTGTAGAAACCAATTCCACGTGTAGAAAGCCAGTTCTGTGCTGTGGTATTTGTGGGGACGGTAGGACTTAGTTTGTTTCTCAAGGTGAAACCTTTTTTGTAGGTGATGGAGGGTCTCTCTGGAATGAATTCTTTCAGTATGGGATCCTCTAGTAAGAGTTTCCAATGTCTATTCAGACTCTTTTTGGTAAGCTGATTTAGGGCATTAAATTCTGTAATGAACCTAACATGTTTATCAGTGGTTTTCATCTCAGTACGTGTTTTTAGACAAACAGGTCTAGTAATGGCTCTAGTTCTGGACTCTGCCTTGTCAAGGGAGTTTCTATTGTAACCCCTATTCTGAAATCTTCTCTTCATGGTTGAAATGCAATTGTCCAGTTCATGGGCTTCACTACAGTTGCGCTTGGCTCTAAGAAATTCGCCATAGGGAATTGATCGTATCTGATGTTCAGGATGAAAACTTGAGGCATGCAATATGGAGTTGCATGCGGTTGGTTTTCTATAAAGTCTTGAATGTAACCGCTCGTTTCTTACATAGAATTCCAAGTCTAGAAATTCAATGTGAGTCTGACTGTGTTGCATAGTGAAGCTGATTTCCCAATTATTGGTGTTGAGGTATTCGAAGAAGGAGTTCAGGTGTTCTTCAGTACCGGACCATAGGAGAAAACAGTCATCTATGTAGCGACCCCAAAACACTATGGAGTCGGTGTATTGTGTGCCTTTACTGCCCCAGATGAGATCAGCCTCCAATGCTCCCATAAAGAGATTTGCAAAGGAGGGTGAAAACTTGGAGCCCATCGCTACACCTTTCTTCTGTCTGTACCATTTGCGATCAAACATGAAGAAGTTGTTTTGCAAGATGATCTTCATCATTTCGATCAACATATTTGTGTGTGCCCATAGTGAAGCCGGTCTGTTAGAGAGTACCTTAGTGATGGCTTCAATCCCTAGGTCTAGGTTAATGCTGGTATAAAGGGACACTACGTCCATTGTTACCAGTATGGTGTCTTTCTGCCAATCTATGTCAGCCATGATGTTGAGTATGTGCTTTGAATCCTGAATATATGAGGGAAGGTTTTTCACTAATGGTCCCAAAAAGAGGTCCACGTATTCCGCGAGCCTCTCGGTGGGACCACCAATCCCTGACACTATAGGTCTGCCAGGTGGGAACGGTTTGTCCTTGTGGATTTTAGGTAGAGTATAGAGCCAAGGGTGTGTTGGTTTGTGAATCTTAAGATATAGAAATTCGTTATCATCTAATAGACCTGATTGTTTCCAAATTAATAGTTGATCATTCACTAACTTGGTAAGTGGACCAGTAGGGTTGTAGTTGAGGGACTCGTAGCAAGAGCGATCGCTCAGTTGTCCAAGGATCTCGCTGTTGTAATCAGCCAAATCCATGACCACTACATTGCCCCCTTTGTCAGCCTCCCTTATGATGATGTTGGAATTCTTGCTGAGAGTAGAAAGAGCTAATCGTTCTCCTCTTGTTAGATTATCTTTGTATTTGAATTTGTTGTCTAGGTGTTTAGTGTTAGTTCGGTCTAGATCCTCTAGAACTCGTTTGTGAAAGTTGTCAATAGAATTGCAACCTGATAGTGTTGGTATCCATTTGGATTTACATTTCAGGCCACTCGTTATACTGTAATCTGTTTCTATGTCTAGTTCTTCTAGTAACTGCTCCATTTCTAATGGACTATCTTCCCTGTCCGTCAAAGAAAGAAGCAGGTGTGTCGCTTGTATATCTTTAATTGTTACAGGTGCATCATCAAATACAGTATGAACAAGAGTAGGTTGTGTTTGTGACTGTTGTGATCCCACAAAATGTTTTTTAAGTTTCAGGTTACGAGTGAACTTGAACAGGTCAATTTTCGTTTGGCATAGATCTCCTGTAGCATACGGGTTAAAGTTAAGACCTTTGCTGAGTAGGGAAATCATGTCAGGTGTCAATGCAAATGTTGAAAGATTGATAACTTGGACAATATCAAGTGGGGTTGTTAGTGTCTCTGTGTCCCTGACCTCAGCTTTCTGCGATACTCCTCGCTTGACCCCGCGTTTGCCCCTGTGGGGTTTTGGTCTGCAGCGGCCTGTAGGGGCTGGGTTCTGTTGCCCTTCCGCACCCGCTCTACTTCTAAAAAAAAGTTGGAATTGTTAGATTGTGCGTTGGCAAGGATTTCGTTTTCTATATCACTGAGTCCAGTAGAACTCAGGGAGGTGGTGCTAGAGTGGGCGGAATTGGAAGCAGTTGATTTTCCAGGCTGCGCGCTGCTCCTAGGTTTGGGGATCAGTGAGTCATATTTACGGTCGAAAGTGTAGACTCTCCCATTTTTATAATCAGCCTCGTCCCTCTTGATTTGGCGTGCCTTTCTATTCTTTATTTCTGTCTGATGTTTTAGCAGAATTTCGTCAAGTAGAGTGTAATTTTTTACGGTGGCCTCGGGTTTATTGAGATCTTTGATCTCTTGTTCAATAATTGAGATTTCCGTTTGTAATTTTGCAGTCTTACGATCGGCACTCTCAATAAGAATGTCCATGAGTGTAATAGAGTTTTGATTTAGTGAATCCTCCCATTTCACCATGAGATCCCGGTCGAGATCATCATAGGTGGGGAAGATGTGGGACCGTTCATTTTTACACAGAACAAATAGCAGGTATTATTTCACCATTCAGGCAACCACAATAATTATAGAACAAACGTTTGGGTGAACGCGTGTTCTTTTCTATCCCTATGACGAAGCCAACGTGCTTTAGCTTTTATTGGCACTATATAATGTAGACTTACGTTTTTACTCATCCCCCTTTTATTACAGATATAGTGCTAAGTCCTCATAGAGAATCACCAGCAGGATAAGACTTCTACTATCCTTATACTGCGACCAAATATTATGCCACACAGCAGCTACTGTTGCATAACCACCTAGTGAAATCAATTGGTAAGAGACTGTTTGGCTATTCAGTCCTTCCTTTTATTGCCCAAACTCAATACGTTGTGTATACATTTCCTTCGGTGCTAGCCTCCTTATGAGTCCCCCTTTTTTCTTTCTTCCACAAGTTTTAGCTCAACACAGAGCTTTCAGAGGTCCAGACTTACTCCATCCACATAATTGGACTGGAGTGGAAGGTAATATTTATCAGCCTTCAAACAAAAGGATTTGCATGTGCTTGTGCTCTCTGGATCTTCACCACAACCAGGCCTTGTCAGACACACACCACCTCACGTATAATATATACAGCTTATCAAAAAATGAAATGTTTAAGAAAGTATACGTTGCACTCACCATCACCATGAACACCCTCTTAATTTTTAGGACCACTGTGTACGAGTGACACATGACCACACTTGGGTCTTTTAAATTCAATTCACTCGCTACGTGCACATTAACACCATAGTCTTATCACTTGCTCCACTATGCAAGTTTTCCCTACCACATTTCATTATCACAAACTGCATGTCGTGTGCACTAATGTCACCATATGCAGTATACAGCATAACATGTTAAGATAACAATTGCATACATTATTTTGTATCACCAGCCCTGATGAGTCGTGTGACTCAACCGTACACGACGAAACACGTGTCGGCGTTGGTATTTTTTCAAGTCTGGAGAAAATAAACATCTTGCTGTAACAAGAAAACCCACATCAAAGAATCTGCTTCTGCGCTTCCTTTAAGACTTTGGTCATTGTACCTTGTTGGAACACACTTGAATGTGGTTGCGAGAGCCTTGCTATGTACTTGCAGCAACAGGTACTGGTAGGGGGTGCTGCTCGGCTTGCGAAACAGAAGCTGACGAATGTAGGTCAGTTGGGGACAAGCCCTGGTTTTCAAGACTTCTCAGGCCAAGAGTGGCCAGAGCAATAATGCTCTTCTCCATCTCGAGTAGATTGTTTTCAATCCTTGACAATCTTAAGTCGAGTGGTGAGAGAAGTTTTTTTAATGTTTCCCAGACTTGGTCTATAAATTCCTTATCATTTCCACCCGGGTCCTGTGCCTGCGCGCCCTCATCTTCTAGGGTGGTAATAACTAGACCCTCTCCCATACTTTGGCATGTTGGTTGTATGCTCAAAGGACCCTCAGGTAAAGCATTACATGCCGGAGCGTTAGTCATTGCCAGGTGAGAGACTGCCACTTTTGCCTTTTTACGGGAATAGGCTGAACGTGATTGGCGTTTCCTTTTAGGTTGTGCACCACTAACGCAGGAAGTAATTGGGAATACTTGGGAAGGGGGATTGAGGGTAGGAATCTGGGCATGAGGAAGTGCAGGGCAATTTGACTCTTCTGCAATGCGTGGTTGCTCTAAGGGCGGGGTGAAGGTGGGAATAATCGGGGACTGGTGTACATCGGCCTGGATGGTAGTACTATTTGGGCGGACAGGGCGTACTGGAGTAACAGCAGATGCTATATGACCTAGGGATGATTTTTTCGAAAGTGCAATTACTTGGGACAACCTTCGTGCAGCTACTAATTCGAGGGATACCCGTGTTTGAAGTTTAGATATTTCTTCATCTATAGCTATGTTTGTACGGGTGATGAAGTCGTCCATGGGGCCACAGATTTGTGAACCACCTTTGATGGCCTTACTGCGTGTCATCCTAGTGCTCATGGTGCTTAGGGCAGAAAAAGGGTCGTCACACAACTTACTGAATAGAATGCTTCAGTCTGGACTAGCCTATCATAGCACGATAATACAACAAGCAGGTTTAGGAGCAGTAAGGGGGGTGGGCCGGGGCCGTCCGCTGCCGTCCTCGAACGGCCTCAAACGGCCCGCTCTTAGCCCGGTCTTCGCCCCGAGCTGCGTCCCGCGCTGCGGGAGGATGGGTCCCAATTATACCGGCGTTCAGGGAGGTGGGCGGGCCGCCAGGGAGAGCGGACCGGAAGTAGTTGCCGGTCTAGCAGGGACTCCTGGGTAATGGAGTCCCTGACGCTCGCAGCCCTGCAGCCCCCAGCCACAGATGGAAACCGGCTGTCCCCTTGAACTCCTGGGCTGATGCCCCACACAAACTCCGGCGCTGCGGCACCCGCGAAGCGGGTGCGGCGAGGTCCGGTGGCGGCTGTTGCAGTGTCCGGTGAGCGCGTCCTTGAAGTGCGCTGTCCGCTAGGTCAGAGAGTGTCCCACTGAAGGTTTGGCAGGTGGGAGTTTTAAGGGTCCTCAGGTGGGCGGTGGGCCGGCCTCCAGGGAGAGCGGACCGGAAGTAGTTGCCGGTCTAGCAGGGACTCCTGGGTAATGGAGTCCCTGACGCTCGCAGCCCTGCAGCCCCCAGCCACAGATGGAAACCGGCTGTCCCCTTGAACTCCTGGGCTGATGCCCCACACAAACTCCGGCGCTGCGGCACCCGCGAAGCGGGTGCGGCGAGGTCCGGTGGCGGCTGTTGCAGTGTCCGGTGAGCGCGTCCTTGAAGTGCGCTGTCCGCTAGGTCAGAGAGTGTCCCAGAAATCCATAATTCCATCAGATGGTACTGACCTTGACTTAAATTATGATACGATAATAACTACCCTTAGGCAATCAATTGATGAGATAGCCCCCGAAAAGACACAAAAAGTAAAGGGTGCAGAGAAAGGAGCCCCTTGGTTTACCCAAAGTCTACGAGACCAAAAAAGAAAGCTCCGCTATCTCGAAAGATGCTGGAGGAAATCCAAAAAGGACACTGATAGGGAATCATACAGAACATCGTTTCAAATATATAAAAAGCTTATTGTATCAGCTAAGAAGGATTATTACTAGACACGTATAAATAACGCTACAAACATCCAGAGAGAAACCTTCCAAATTCTGAAAGAGCTAAGCAAGAAGGAGGAAAAGGCAGACATACTGATCGACTGTGATACATTTCAAGGATATTTCCTTGAAAAAGTAGCGACCATCTTGTCAGATATCAAGAAGGATAATCCAGTCATACATACCGAACCACTGCCTCCGTTAAACTCCTCAACCCCTATCATTACTAGATTTCCCGAAATTGACTCTATCACCCTTAGACAACTAGTAGCATCCACCAAGTCAGGCTCCCCCGCCGATCCCTGCCCGCCCGATATTTTTCGATTAGCAATTCCGATTCTAGAGGATCAGATCTTAGACCTCCTAAACATTTTACTAGCTACTGGATCATTACCAACTACCTTTAAAGAGGCACGCGTCAGACCCCTGATAAAAAAGCTTGGGACAGATCCAACTAGCCTGAAGAATTACAGGCCAATTTCCCAGCTGCCATTTCTATCAAAAGTACTAGAACAGCACGTGTTAAAATCTCTGTCATCCCTTCTGGAATCTCACCACCTTCTCCAGGAGCGGCAAGCTGGTTTTCGTGCCCACCATAGCACGGAACTAGTAATGCTGTCTGTACTAGATGAGCTCAGATGCATGGCTGACAGTAAAAAGCCAAGCGCCCTGATATTACTAGATCTTTCAGCGGCGTTTGATACTGTCAGCCATGCACTGCTCCTGGACAGCAAGCTCTCAAATGGCTAACAGCCTTCCTATCAGGGAGGACGCAGAGGATCCAGCTAGCAGATCAGGTCTCCGATGTGGGCACCTTAGTTTGTGGAGTCCCGCAGGGGTCCGCGCTCTCTCCACTTTTATTTAATCTTTACTTACAGCCACTGATAGAATCCCTGGCAAACATGAACTGTAAAGTTTTTAACTATGCCGATGATACTCAGCTGCTGCTGAGTATCGACAATACAACATCGGCTCAGTCCGTGGCCCAAGATATATTACGGTTCACAGTAAATTGGATGTCGTCCAATCTATTGAAAATCAATCCAGACAAAACGGAAGTCCTCGTAGTTTCAACCTCCACTTCCCCCTGGAATGATTTGTTCTGGCCACAAGAACTTGGACCCACCCCAAAACCGTGCCCTAGTGTTAAGAGCCTCGGTATGAAAATCGATCAGGAACTCTCGATGGCCAACCAAGTGTCCACTGTAGTTGGCTCCTGTACTAACCTGATCAGGCAACTACGTAAGCTCGTCCCTCTACTCTCAAGGAATATGC
Organism: Lissotriton vulgaris; assembly: GCF_964263255.1. Classification (NCBI taxonomy): domain Eukaryota; kingdom Metazoa; phylum Chordata; class Amphibia; order Caudata; family Salamandridae; genus Lissotriton; species Lissotriton vulgaris. The sequence continues at coordinate 1,020,027,415 of NC_141694.1, read as the reverse complement.
TTTGAACCATTGTTTCAGCCACAATAGCGTCTAGAATTGACTACGGTAACGCGTTATACCTAGGCCTCCCAAAAAACTCCACCAACCGTCTTCAGGTCATCTTGAATGACGCAGCTCGTCTGATATTTGGAGTTCCGAGGCGGACTCATGCCTCCCCCTTGCTTTATAGGCTACATTGGCTGCCTATAATACAAAGAGTCGAATTCAAGAGTATGTGCATTTGCCACAAAGCAATCCATGGACAGGCGCCAGCCTATATAAAAGATAGGCTTGAAATATATGAACCTAAGCGCGCCTTGCGATCTTCCGGCTCTTTTTTGCTATCTTGCCCACGCTTTAAACTGGCAACAAAAGGAGGCAGATCCTTCTCAGTTCAGGCTCCTATCATCTGGAACAAGCTACCGGAGGCGCTCCGTAGAGAATGCAACCTTCTCCGCTTCAGGAAGTCCCTGAAGACTTTACTCTTCAAAGACACGTTTACATTCCAGTAGTTAGGTCACTATCTTTAGACATTCCTATACTTTCATCTTGTTTCTTGTTGCTGTACTTGGTCAGAAGCGCTTTGAGACCTGTCGGTGAGTTGGTGCGATACAAAACCCAGTTACAAATTACAAATTACTAGAGCCCTGAGGCACCCCTGAGCCTATCTCCTTCTCCTCTGAGTAGAATTGTCCTAACCTGATAATTTGTTTTCTGTGTAACAGAAAGTTTGTGAACCAAATCAACACGGTGCCCCCTACACCAGCCTCAGCTAGGCGATGTAATAAGATGGTATGGACACCGTGTCGAAAGCTGCCGATAAATCAAGGAGGACAAGGACAGCCTTACCCCCCTGGTCTAGTGCAGTTCTTATGGTTTCTGTTGTGGATAACAGAGCTGATTCGGTAGAGTGGTTATCTCTGAAACCAGCCTGGTTAGGGTGTAGAATGTTGTTTGTCTCCAGGAACGTTGTTAGCTGTTTGTTGACCAGGGCTTCAGTGCATTTACACAGTGCAGGGAGTTGACCTGCCCATTGCTTTTATTAGCAGAAGGCTGACCCCCAGAGAGAAAAATTGGTCAGCTATTGAGAGGGAGGCCTTTGCTGTGGTTTGGGCCCTGAAGAAACTGAGGCCATACTTGTTTGGCACTCATTTCAAGATTCAGACCGACCATAAGCCCCTCTTGTGGCTAAATCAGATGAAGGGTGAAAACCCCAAACTGCTTAGGTGGTCCATTTCCCTACAGGGGATGGAGTTTACAGTGGAGCATAGACCTGGCACTGATCATGGCAATGCAGATGGGCTCTCCAGGTATTTCCACTTAGAGCAAGAAGACTCACCTGGTCAAGGTTAGTTTATTGTCCCAAAGTTTGGGGGGGGGGGGGGGGTCATGTAGGAGAGTAGGGTCTGCAATCCTATGATCACCCCAGATTTTTTGCTTCACTGGTTTACGACTTCTCTGGCTGTGGGCCTGCTAATCAGACCCACAGCCTTGCTGTTCTCTCACTAAATTGACACGTGTACCTTAGGTGCATTAACCAATTGGTACTGGGCCACCTTATCAGACCCTGTAACTCAGGGCATAGGTGTACCCAGGGCCTACCAGGGGCTGCAGCATGTATTATGCCACCCCTGGCTGGCCATCTAAATCTGACACAACTGGCTGCACAACAGCTGGGGCAAGGTGGTGTAATCACCCCTTGCTGTAGATATAGTATACCTATATCTAACCCTAAAATGGACACTCGTATTCCTATCAGTCACTCCTATGGCAGGTCTTGACAATCCTGAAGGCAGAGTGCGTGGAATCGTGTGAGATGGTGCTCTGGCATGAGCTGAGCCCGTTTGCAGCTTGCGGAACCAAGTCCTAATAGCTGTTCCATGATAACGCATACCATATACTCTTAAGTGCATTATAATCCTTGCGGTTATATGCCAACTCTGGTATCGCTTTATCAAAACATGTCGAGTAAGGTGTCATACGAATTGGAATACTAACCCCTCGCCAATTCTGGCGACGGGGTTAGCATTCCACCCTTCTAGAGGGACACGACATGTATGTAACTGTGAACCCCGGTTAAAGTTAACTCGAGCCTCAGCATCACAAAATGGATGCTGCCACCACAGACACAAGTCTGACCTCCTGCTGCTGGGAGTCCTTCCAGCGAAGAGAGCTTGGACAAAGGGTTTCCTGTCAGGGGCGGTGCTAGCACCATCCCAGACAGGGTTTTGTGTATCCTGGGTAGGCAGGGCTGAATAGGAAGGTGACTGCAAGTGGCACCCCGGTGCTCACTATGCATCTGCCGGCTAGAACCAGTTCCAGGGGCACACCAGCCCCTGAGCTGGGGAAAGTCCGGCATGGGAGAGGGGTGTAACCACCACCCTTCCTGGTCCCACCCATGGGCAGGACCTAGTCGCAGACCAGCCCCTTTCTTTAGTATAAAGGTGGGAGCGGGGACCCTTCCAAATTAGATCATCTTTGAATCCTGAAACTACTTTCTACGAAAGGAACTCAAGACTTCTTCCTAAGATTTCTCCCTTGTGACTAAGGAGTAGTCACCCTGCATCTGCGGGCACCAACTAAGAACACTGCGGTTTGCTGCACGTCCTTCCTCAGGAATCCGACCGACCAGCACGACGAGACCCGGCTTCCCTGGCACCTCTGACCTCTACCTACATCGTCAGCTCAGCTGAGATCCGTGGGTGTGACGAGACCTCGAGGGACCGGCCATCTTCAGAACTGCACGACGCTTATCCAGCACGACCACCGAGGGATCCTCGAGTGAGTGCTTTGGAGTTCTAGAAGCCCTAACCCTGAGCAGCTCCAGCACCGAAGTCCAGCCCCCCAGCATCCACCAGATCTACATGGGGCCCTTCAGATCTTTGCTGCTCACCGCATTTCCGCCTACTTGCCTGCTGGCTTGTGGCCCTCTTGACGACGCACCACGACGACAACACCGCTGGTCTGGTTGCTCCAGACTGGCCCTTGCTCCCCTCCAACAGAGGAGCACCCCGGACCTCCTGGTCTACTCCAGACGCCATTTTGAGTCCACCGCGTGGGCTTGCATTTGCCAAGACTTGTTGCCCCAATCCTGGGTCCAGCGATGTCGACAGCAGATACCATCGTGGGACAGCTCGCACCTCCATCCTGGTCGCCGACAACGCCTCCTGGTCCGTGAGACTGCAGAGCCCAGCGTCGCCCACTCACCTGGTCGAGGTGACTCCATCCGGTGCCATCCTGGTGCCCATCTAATCACTGGCTAGTGATTCAGAACTTGGTCCCCTCTGCTTACAGGTATCCTCCATCACCGATCCAGGCTTGGATCCCTTCGAACTTCACCACTGGTCGCCTGCCAGCAACTTCTTCTTTCAGGCTCCATAGACTGCAACGAGGATTCCCGACGTCTTTCCAGACCTATGCAGCCGCAGCCCCTGAGCTAGGTAACCTCAGCATTTCGGTGCTCCAGCATAGCCTAACTATCCAAGGGTCCAGATCCTTTTTTGTCTCCGCTCTACCTAGTCGGATTCGTCCGATAACACTAACTTTACGAAATCTAGCATCCATAGACTTTGTCCCGCATCCCGCGTGAGAGTGCACACTCTGCACCCGATCTCCCTAGGCCTCCTGCTAGTAATCTGAAGGTTCAGTAGTCCAGTCCTAGCGATTCTAAAGCCTATTAGAGTAGTACTTACCTGCTAGTAATTTCGCATTCCACTTTTAGAGTATATGGTTTTTCGTGCCCCTCGGGCATTTGTGTAAATTGTGCGACTTTGAGTATTTTCATAAGAGCTTTGTATTGTGCTTAGCGCCCTGTCCTCATAAAGAGTCCAGGGCTGTTGTGTTCTAAATAAATATACTTTATTTTCATAACAACTTGTGTGGTGTCCTTTCACTTGGTGTTCAAGGGGTATATGTGATGGTATAGCAGCTGACTTAACACGCCCTCTAGAGTTTAGCCTAAAGACTGCTCTTGTCCATGCTACTAGGATAGCTGGTCTACGGTTGACTTACAACCAATCATCAATAAGGGTTGTTTGGACTGATACATAGTGATCACGAGAATAGTGAGCACTGCATATCAGGCCAACTTCTCACAGAGGGGTAACTGGCCCTAAGATGGTTGTGGTAAGTGCAGACCTCCCTGTTGAATGCTTATTGGGCAATGATTTGGAGACTTCAGCTTGAACTGAGGTGGAACTCAGGACACATGCAGAAATGTTGGGCATCCCTGTAGAGGTGTTTGCTATGACTAGGTCACAGGCAAACATGTCTTCCACTGAACAGGCCCTGGATCCTGGAATAATGGACCTGGGGCCTTCCAAGAGAAGGAGCAGTCGGGTTAAGGCAGTGTCTTCCCCCCTGCCTCAGAATGCAGATCAGTCTCTTCATGGAGCTGATCTTAGTCCTGAAGAAGGAACTGTCCCAGAGGAGCTTGAACCTGATCAGGTTGAGTTCTTGGGAACAGGGGGCCCTTCCAGGGCAGATCTGATCCAGGAGCAGCTGAGCTGCCCCTCTCTTGAATCCCTCAGACAGCAAGCTGCTGCTGAGACTGCTGTGGGTGCCAGTGGTTCCCTCAGAGAGTAGAGACCCCAAGCCAGGTACTACCAGGAGGTTGGTTATACCTCTGAAGTTTAGGGGCTTCCTATTGACACTGGCACATGATATCCCATTAGCAGGTAAAATGAATGTGACTTCTCACCAATAAGCCACACCCAACCCCTGCACTCAGTCTGGGAGGCAAATTTACTACTGCACCTCTAAATAATGCACCTTTGCACAGCACCCCCACTCAGGAGGCAAACAGACAAATTAAGTTAAGATAACACACACAAGTTTATTAATTCAATGTTTAAAAAGGTAGGCCTAAAACAGATTCCCAAATGTCAAATGAATGATTAAATGAACAATTGAAATAACATACATTATGTACAAATAGCAAAGAGTAGAAAATAAAGACAAGAGAGAGTGGTTAGGAGCAGCTCACGGACTGAATTTGCATCATCCTTGCCAACTCAAGCTGGGGAAAGTCCAGGAAGGAGTTTCAATCAGTACTCAAGTCCCGTCACCTCCATTCTGCAGTGAACTTCCCACCTGGCACCTGCAGGTTCCTTGCTTAAATATAATTACTAAACGTAGGACGAAGCTTCTAGAAAACCTCGCCCCCTTCTCTTTAGAAAAGAATGAGCTGGCTGTACCAGTCGTCGTCAAGGCCAAGACAGAGGCTGGCCAAGCACCCGTCTTTTGACTTCGAGGTAGAGTTACACATTCCACAGACACTTCCACAACATATTCCAGTTCACTCTGGTCAGTGAGGTGTGAAAAACAAGTAAGGAGCAGAAAGATCTTGAATATGAATCACAAGCACTGCTGTGCACGCAGGAGTAAGGCAAAGTCAGAAAGCAAGATGACATGAGGTCATTCCAAAGCCAATAGTCAAAGTCTGCTATGTCAAAGCTAATAGTAAGAACTCATCAGCAAGGCAAAGCCAGAAAACCAGATGACATGAGGCCATGTCAAAGCCAGTAGTAAGCACTTATAATATAAATGTACTCTTCTACTCCGTGACAGCTCTCACTAAAAGACACAAGATTACAAGACAGAAGAGAAGCCAGCAGGACCGTCATTTAAAATGGTGGTGGTTGAAGGTCATCATAGGGTGCGGCTCTTTCACTACATCCCCCCTGATGACCTCCGACTATCACCATTTACATGTATCAAAAACGGAACCTCTCAACTACAGACACCACTACGAGTAAAAAACTGCAATTCTTAACTGAAAGCACAAGAACTACGTTTCTTAACTGAAAAACACAACTACAAGTGAAAAACCTCATTTCATAACTGAAAAACACAACTATGATTCAAGCACTGCATTTCTTAACTGTAAAACATAACATTGAAACACTGAAATCATAAAAGCATGTCATAATCTTTTCAAAGCACGTAGAAACAGCTCAAGCATATCTTGATATTCAGCTAGAATAACACGAGATAAATGGTGCAAGCATATGAACTCAGTAATGCTCCTAATGTCTCAAATGGCTAATACTGGAACTTCTACTGTTGAAGCAGCCAAACTCATATATATTTTGTGCTAAAAAATAAAGGCAACTCTTTAACTCAAAAAACATTTTCTCCAAATGCAGAACATTTTTGTTGTTCTTTTTCTTTTTAAACAAACAGTCCTTCTGTGTGAAAGACACACAGCCCTCTCGCACTTTGTTTTAACTCCATGTTTATAAAACAGTTTCAATTGCAGCACATTTGTGTTGTTCTGTGTTCTCTTTAAACAAACAGTCCTTCTATGTGAAAGAGACACAACCTGCTCACATTTAACTTCATCACCACTAAGTTAGTTTATTGGTTTTGGCAAAGTAGGCCCCCACCTGGTTAGTTCAGCCACAGGATGTCAGCTTGCTTCTTCCGTTGATCTCTCCAGGCTTGAGGGGAGGAGAGCGGGGGGAGGGGAAGGGAAGGGTCCCACCCATGCGGGGACACAGGCAGAGACATCAAGCATACCAACACGTCGCAGTATGATGACCTGGAAAAGAAACAAGCATCACTCTTCTTGCAAGAAACATTTTTCAAAAAGTGCACATTTTTCCTGTCCCTGTTTTGCATTTCTAAAGGCACAATATTTTCATTCCTGGCTGCACGGTTCACTGCTGGCTCTGGGGAATTGTCTGAGAATTCTACCCACTATTTAGCCTCTGAATTCTTGGTATTGGAGTGAAACTCTCTTTTTCCCTGCACAGTAAGAAAGGCAGGGGCAGTCTCCTTCCTGACTATTTCTCCACTCACTGCTGGATAGGGGTAAACTACCATTACTACGTGGCCACTACTTCGAATAATCATTTGTACGTATCTATTATTTTGCAGGTACCATTACTACGCTTGCTTTAACTACGCATAACATGTATTTGAAAAATCTTAAATGTAAGACTTACGTCTGCTCTCTGAATCTCTGCTCACTCTCCATGTGTCCTTCTTAGCACCCTCTGAAGTCTGTCAGCCCTACTCCGGAAATAGCACGGATGTGGCACAGATAAGGTTGTTGCCCCGGATTGGCTGGTGTGTGTTTTCTTATGGAGGTGTCTCCCAGCAAAACGCTGCTGTCCACATCTGTCCTAGTACTGGTGGGTTTATGTCACTATCAAATTAGCACTTCCGCACCCAAAACCCCTATTTCCCTGGCATCCCGTCCCAGGGGATAGGTTAATAAAACCATTAATTTATTATTTAAACGATCCTAAAATGCGTTGTAGTTGTTTGCGTGATATGTAATTGCGTAGTAATAGCCTTTTTAATACATTTAAAATGAGTTGCGAAATAAAAACATGAGCAATAAAAACTTGCGAAGTAACGGTATTTGCGAAGTAATAACTTCGTAGTAAAAGCTTGCAAAGTAATGGTTTACGAAATAACGCGTCATATTCCTGGATAGGTGCTCCCTTTATCAATTGGCAGAAGCCCAAGACAATCCAACTGCTCTGTCTGCTCTGGTAATTTTCCTTTCGTCAACTCGCCCTTCACCTTCTGTGGGACTGGTCTGTGTCGGGCATGCTGACAAACAGGATACCTCAAAATCACAGTTTTAATCACGTCTAAGGAAATGTGTATCCCTCCATTCCCTGTCCACCTGCTAGTAATCTGTTCTCCAAAGTGGCTGCACTTCTGATGGGCCCACTTCACAATCCCAACCAGGTCTGAATCCTGCGTTGCCACTTTGGCCTCTGAAATCTTAGCTTTTTCATCTGTGAGGGAATTAAACCAGCAGAAAGACCTTGAATATGAATCACAGGAACTACTGTGCACGCAGAAGTAAGGCAAAGTTAGAAAACCAGATGACATGAGGCCATGTCAAAGCCAATAGTAAGCACTCATAATTCACAAGCAAGGGAAAGTCATGTCAAAGCCAATAGTAAGCTCTTATAATATAAATGTACTGTTCTACTCTGTGACAGCTCTCACTAAAAGACAACAAGATTACAAGACAGGAGAGAAGCAGGCATATGCAGGACTGTGTCATAAATCCAGGCTAGGGTAAAATAACACACTAAAGTTAGTTAAAATGGTGGTAGTTGAAGGTCACCATATTGTGCCAAATCACAAGAGCTGCTCTTTTACTACAACAGGTCACCTAGGCCAAAACAAGACTAGTGACATGCTTGTCCCTCACTTTCATTGGCCACCCATGTCAGAGGACACAAAGGAATTTTGTCGGTCCTGTATCATCTGCCAAGCCAGTGGTAAGGCAGGTGGTACTACAAAGGCCCCCCCTGATAGCTCAACCTGTGGTAGGGCTTCCCTTTGAGAGGGTTGGGATTGACATTGTTGGTCCCATGGATCCTCAAACTGCATCTGGGCACAGAGTTATACTGGTGGTGGTGGAATATGCCACTAGGTATCCATAGGCAATTCCCCTTAGAACTACCACAGCTCCTGTTGAGGCTAGAGCCCTCCTGGGGATCTTTTCTAGGGTGGGTTTTCTAAAGGAGATAGTATCAGACAGAGATGCAAACTTCATGTCTGGTTACTTGAGTGCTATATGGAAGGAGTGTGGAATAAATTACAAATGTACCACCCTTTATCACCCACAATGCAATGGGTTAGTTGAAAGGTTCAACAAAACCCTCAAAGGCATGATTAAAGGTCTCCCTGAAAAGCTCCGGCGTACATGGGACATACTTTTGCCCGGCCTTCTCTTTGCCTACAGAGAGGTTCCTCCGAAGGGGGTTGGTTATAGAACTTTTGAACTTCTGTTTGGACATCCAGTTAGGGGTTCTTAATATCTGGTGAAGGGGGGTTGGGAGTTACCTCTCAAACCCCCTTAATAGGATATTGTGGACTATGTACTTGGTCTCCACTCCCGGATTGTGGTACTGAAATTCTGGACCCGTGTTATAAACCTCATCGTATCATGACGATTTTGGTATCAGCAGACCGGAAATGACGAGTATACTATGCACAAGCATTTTCATCATATTCGAGTGGCAAAATCACCGTTAAATCAGCATTTCCGTTCTGAACCCTCGGGTTCCATTTTGTGAACGGTATCCATTTTGTGATTGCCCTCACATAGCCAAATGACTAAAAGCCAAAACCTGGTCCGAAGGACACGTACACCTTAGCTGTCTCCTCTGTGACCTGGGCAAGCTGACTCCACTGCCCGAAGCCAAACCTGTTCGGCCAGGTCCTTCCCCAGTGGCCGAGCTAGATTCGTATCAAGGCACAACATATCATAAACCTTTCACCGCACACAAACCATGCCTAATCTTACACACACCTGTCCCTGTTTCTTGCTTTATGACTTGCTTTACGAGGAGGAGGTGCCCGATTTTTTTGGGGGTCCGTCCATATCTGATGAGAATACTGGACCTCGCCGGGTAATCAATTACGGGTTGGGTGAACTGAAATGTGAACTTGTCATCATGACTCTGCTTTTCCTTTGTAGTGAAAATATGTGTATGGTCTAACTGTAAAATAAGGAATTTATACCCGAAGCTTATTATTTTGTATAAAAGACGAAGACTGGCTTTGTAAGTTTGAGCAGTCTCCTGAGAATATACAGAGTGCTGTACTTCTAGGACACCTGTTACTGGCTGCTGTCAATAAATACGATCTTTGACTTCACCCAGAAGACTCTGTGTTTCTGTAGGCCGACGCTAGTCCGTGAAGGCTTCTACCGGATGGAACTCCCTCCCCCGCACACTCAGACTGGAACCCAGTTATCTGATCTTCAGAAAAAAATTGAAAACACTTCTATTCCCTAAATAACGTCCCCCCCCTTTTTCTTCCCTCTCATCTGGATAACTAAATCATTATAGCGCGGGGATGCCTTCGGGTCACCAGGCGCTCTACAAGTCGTTAAATAAATAAATAAATAAATAGTCTGAAACAGGAAGGACTCTTGAGTTTTCAGGTGTGTTCCCTGGCACCGCCGGGTCCATAAAAACCTGGTACTCCAGTTGCCGCCCAACATGGGGCGGTATCAGCAGTACCGGTCCAAGCCAGAGGTTTGTGAGGAGCTTCGTCTGAAAATTCCGGAGGACGGCCAGCCACTTCAGCGACCCCTGTATGTCGACGTGGTCCGAAGGTCTTTGCTGCGAGGTTCCCCGCGTCCCGACGGCTACGAAGGACTGCTGCCCTGACTATCGCCCTGTTTTGGACCCTTGATGATTGGTAGAGTGAAACGATAGACGAGTCTTCTGGTGACGTCATCGATACCTCAGTTAAGTATAAGTGGAGCGTCTCCCAGTCCTTAGTTTGATTCTTAGTTCTTGGTATCCTTCGGGATTATTTTGTATTGGAACTTGCAAGTGCCAAAACCAAAGGACTCGTGTATTCACGAGACTATCGTATTCGATAATCCTTCGAAGTTTGAAGCTAGACTAGAGAGCGAAGATGCCTGGTCTTAGCAGACTTGGAAATTTGTTTTGTCTTGGTTGTAATAAGGATTCCCGATTGGAGGACTCGTGTCCGGTTCCTCCAATTGGGACTCCAACATATGAACTCTATGTGAAACACGGCGTAGGCCCCATCATATATAATGAAGTATGGATCCGATACACCAGAAAGGATGGTGTTTTAAAATGGCCTCAATGTGGTAGTTTTGACACCGAGATTTTAGATAATCTAGAGGTTAAAATTTTTAAGAAGAAAGCCCGGCCGGCAATTTTTGACTCTTTTCGCATATGGCGCAAGGAAGCCAAACAGAGAGAAATGAAATTAGCAAAGAAAAGTAAACGAGGTATGTCAATGGTACAAGCTGCCGTTGCGTTCAGGGATGATGAGGAAGAGCGGGAGAGTGAACAAACGCTTAGAAGTAAGAAGTTAGCGGTAGATAAGTGTTACCCAGTTTTGCCACGTAAAGGACAAGAGTCAAAGGAGAAACTTGATCAAGATCCTTTAATGTCTCATCTACTGAGTTCACCACCTCCTTATGCGCAGAGTGCTATAGCACCTCAGCAACCTTTGGTTGTGCAACACACCATTGTTGGACCACGGGTTCTACAACAACAACCAGCTCCTCTTCAGCTGGTTCCGACTCCTCCGGCGCAGCCCCCTCTAAGGCCGCCGCTTTTGCTACCTACTCCATCTGTGCTCCACACGACTTTGCCTACTGCTCCGACTGTTTATCCTGATACTCCTTCTTTGTCTGTCTCCGCTTCTGCATTACCTCACCCTGTCTTTCCTCCTGTCCTTCCGTCAGTTTCTCCTTCTGTTTGACAGAGAGTGGCCAACACTGTTACCGGTCTTTTCTCACCTTTCTTTGGGTCGCCTAATACGACACCTAGCACAGAACGAAGGCAGTTGCGGAGTCAGCTGCCTGACTATCAAGACAGAGAATTACTGAATAGGTTAGCGCGTAAATGGGTTGTCGATACTGCAAGATATGATGAAGAGTCTATCATAGAAGTCTTCCGTCAATGGGAAGCATTGAAGCAGAGATATGTTTTTGAACAAATGTGTGTACTTCTCCGTGAAGATCTGGAGGGAAATGATCCAGAACACGACCTGTCTGAGTTGTGCCGTGTGCGGTTCAAGTTCTCGGAGTGTATGATTGTAGGCACCGATGTTGAAAGAGCGGTTGCGACATTGTTGTCGTATCGGAGTAAAGGGGGCACTTCTCGATCACTATCTGAACTTGACGCATCCGGTAGGAAAAAGGCACGACAGTACCCCATGAGAGAAGTTCCACCGGTTTGGAGGGAAGGGGACGCAAATGCTAATCCAGCCATTCCGCCGCATTTTCAGCGTGTATGGGTACATGTTCCTTGGAAGAGATCTGAAGTTTTGGCTCTCAAACAGACATTGCCTGATCCCCGTAAAAATCCTGCAGGGTATTATAAGGAATTGTCACAGACTGCAAGCATTATGAACTTAGCCGATATAGACATGTTGTTTGGGAACGTGGTTCCACAGCCTTTATGGGGAAAGATTCGCCACACCGATCACGATCAGGAGTTAGGTGATACATGGGTTAATATTGCTGCTGTAGATAACAGACAAGTTGGTGGTGCTAAACCCGAGCCTTTAATTGCAGAACTCCCTGGTAGAATAATAACTTACATGAAGACTCTAATTCCTGAATTGCGTGTCAATTGGGATAAATTGTCTGCATGTAAGCAAAAGAAAAACGAAGCGGTGTCCGATTTCTTCACACGGTTTGAAGAAACTTTTGTTGATCATAGCGGTCAGGATATGGCTACTGAAGGTGGCCATAGATTGTTCGTCGACAAGTTTGTGCATAATTTACTTCCGGAGTTGTGTGCTAAGTTGAAGGATTCCGAGAGTGCTTGGGCTCTCTCAACGTCAGCGCAGATTTTAGCTACAGCCCAGTACTATGAAAATAGGCGCAAAGATGAGTTAGAGAAAGCAGATAAAAAGACTAAAGAATTAAAAACCAAAGTTCTGCTGCAGCAAGCGTATCCACCCGCACTAATAATCAGCGCGATTATCAGCAGCCTCAGCAATATTCGAGGAACTCGCAAAGAAACAAGTCTTCTCAACAACGTTTACCGTATGGTCCCAATCAGTGTGCGTATTGTAAAGAGGAAGGCCATTTTAAGAGTAGTTGCCCGGTTTTGTTACAACGTGCGAATGGTGCTACCAGTGTGCGATGCCGCAGTGTTCAGCAAACGTCTAGAGGTAGGGGACGCGGTGCGTTCCCACAAAACGCACGTCCGTTTCCACCACAGAATTCAATGAACAGTTTTGACCAACAGAATAACGCGTCTGGTAGGACGACTCAGTACTATGCTGATGACTACTATACAGAGGATGAAAATATGGTAGGCAATGATTGCTAGGACAGCCATGGACAAAGAGAGGGAGTTGTTTCAGTTCCAGTAGATCAGAGTGGACCTTATGTTGAGGTGATTACATCAGGTGTGTCAGAGCCTTTTCTGTTGGATACTGGTGCTACAAAGAGTTCTATTATGCACTCAAAACTCCCTGGCGCACCTTTGTCTGGCGAAATGAATGTTTCAGTAGGTTTTTCTGGCGTCCCGGTTAGGAACCCGATTTCTAGTCCTATAACTCTTTCTGTTGGACCTTGTGAATTCGAAGCACCCCTTATTCTTACAACAGGTTGTGGTGAAAACTTGTTGGGATTGGATCTGTTGAAAAGACTATATGCGACTTTGTACTGTTCTCCTTCAGGAGTACAACTCACACTAGGTAAAAGAGTGGTTTCTCCGATGTATCTATCGAAGGATAAATTCCCGACAGAACTGTCTTCTCTTCCGGATACTCTTTGGGCTACTGGTCCTAATGATGTGGGTCTTTTGGAAATATCAGCATATGTTGTGACATTGAAAGCCAATGTTAAATTGCCGCGCATTCCCCAATACAAGATCTCTAGTGAAGGTGAACAGGCGTTGTTAGAGATCATTTATGATTTGATTGAGAAAGATGTAATCGAAGAGACAAGAGGCAACGTTTGTAATAGTCCGGTTCTGCCTGTCTTGAAGCGTACTGATCCTTCCCAGCCACCTGTTTATAGGTTCGTGATTGACCTTAGGGAGGTGAATAAGATCGTTGTGCCACAGTTTCCAGTTGTTCCTGACATCACTACCCTATTGACAATGATTCCAGCTTCAGCCACTTGGTTCTCGGTGATTGACTTGACGAATGCTTTCTTCAGCATCCCAATTGCCGAGGACAGCAGAGATATTTTTGGCTTCAGGTTATATCTGTGGGTAGGTTTTTTGAGTGTTCAGAAATTTAGGCGCTCGACTTCTTACGGTATAGTTTTGACTTATCGTGGTACCGAGGTAGGTGCTTCTTGGTCAGAGGAAAACCTTAACCTCTGTGAAGAGAAGTGGTGAAACCACTCCCCTCTTATGTTAATTTGGCAAAAAACCAGAGCACACTATATTTTTTCAAAATATCTTCTTCATCAAGTTTTCATTTATTCAGGATAGATCACACCAAATGAGGATTTTTTCAAAAGGATTTTATTCGTGAACAGTGTCCACTTCTCAGGAATCACTGTATCAATCACTTAAGCCTACACGTGTTTCATCACAGCATGTGGCTGTGACTCATCAGGGCTAAAAAATGTAAACAAAAGAAATGAAAGCATAAACTAATATTGTCAATACACGTTCCAACGTGCAACTAGAGGGACACCAGTGAGTGGAAACCAACACAGAAGGGAGGGAAAAGAAAATGAAGTAAAAGTGACTTATAAACGTATAATTGAAGCGAAAATTTCAGACCGTTTGTTGATCCTTACACTAATGTTTGATAGAGTCGAGTGTGGTGACATACGGCGTTGAAGCTATTGTCTCAATAGATAAGTGTAATGTGAGGTGAGTTTATCAAGCTTGCTCATCATTTATATATCATATCATTATTGCTCGGGACAGTCTATATAAAAGCGCTACTCCAAATATACATAAATGAATCTTCCAAGTTAACGAAAAAATACTGTTCTTTGGTTAATGCATTGATTTATAAATTACACACCTTTTTATCGCTGAAGTTATAAGTGTCATGGTTCCATGCAACCCACCTCTTATTTCTAAAGTTTTATTACAAGTCATGATTCTATATAGTCTCTAGGTATATTTGAATTTTGTAAGCGGTGCTCAATAATCTTATAAAACATCTCATTCATAGGTCGCAACATCTGAGTACCGTTCAATCTAGTCATTTTTTGCCAAGTGGTTTACGGGGTCTTAACCTTAACCTTTCATCAATTTAAGTAAACATCTAATTCACATGTCGCAACATCTAAGTACCGCTTAATCTAGTCATTTAGTGCACAATAAAGTTAACGCCCTTGTCATTTTATTCCTAGCAACTGGGATTCCAACCCATCCATTCCAATTTAGTCAATGCTAGAAAGAGGGACATTATTCCAGAGGCAACTGTGAACGGAATTGTATTTATTTTATTTGACGTGATTACCTGATCAAATGATCGAGACGCGTGGTCTGTGGAGGAAAATTAAAAGCGATTGTTGTTGTGTTATTTAAACATATGAACGGGGAAGTAAATTAGACACGCAAAAGGGGGGACTACAATTGATTGTCACACATTGATTCGAGGAACTCACCGGGGAGCCGGTGATAATTCCAACCCGGTCCTAGTCGGGTAGTTGTGAGGCACAAATGGTAATTAAGTGTGCCGTCAGGAAACTTTTGCGGTGCGCAAGTGTTCTTAAGTATATTCAGGCTGAAATTGTAGACACAACGGAAAAAACGAAAATGAGGGTTTGACACGAATGGGGTTTCCATTGTGAGTCAATCTACAATAAAAAGCTGTCAGCGTGAATTTCCAGAGAGCTCTTACCCGTGTGCAGCCGTGGTCCAGCTTGTAAAGCTTCTGTCTCCGAATGCGGGAACAGTGGAAGTGGTTGCCCCACCCCTTTTAAAACGCGTGAACCGCGAGAAACTAGACTGCTAAACAGCCAGATGAACGTCATAAAAAAGAAGAGTTACTATTGTTGTGGCCTAGACAATGGTCGTGGTCCCACAGACCATGGTTAGTTATTTCGTAAGAACAATATTCCCGGGGTTATATTAGTACAAAGAGGAACATTTCGCTTTGAGTAGATCCCGGCTGATAAAATTGTTTCATAGGGGAAAGTTTGTATAGGGAATCCTTATTTCAAATTCAAATTTAGATTAATATCATCCGTTTTTTTGAAATAAAAGAAAACCGAAAAAAGGAATTGATTTGGGAAGTTCATCTGAATGCAATTGGTTTAATGAGGACAGAGGAATTTAGTGTTAATTCGTATATCTCTTAAGTGAAAGAATATAGTAGTTGTAAGATGTGATATTCCGACTAGTTCACAGTTGCATGTGACTTAAGGTGAATGGAAGATATTCAAAAAGGAAAAGAAAGACCAGTTAGTTGGTCTGGTGTATTTATTTAAATTATTTAGATATTTTATATTCCGGATGGACAAAAACAGGCATCAATTGAGAAACAGACTCCCTTAAAAAATTGGGAGGAGAAGGATCTTGAAACATCTCAATCTGTGAAGTCATTGATTAAATTAGTTTTTCTATGTAGGTCAGATCGTCATTGTCTGCATGATCATACCCTTTGTTAGTACATACGTTCTCCCTTATTCCGGTGATTATATCTCTCTACAGTTATTAGTACTATAACAATCATCATTGCAACAGGTTCAGTTGTAATATTTTACAAAATTATAACAGAAATTTTGAACTGAAAAAATGTCAAGTGGGGATCTACCAAGATGTTAGATCCAGAAGGCTTGAAATAAATTGTCAAAAGAGAGACCAATCTAGGTATCTGACCCCAAGAAGAAATGCAGCTCATCATCAGTATTTTGACCGGTTCTAGTAGTGTCTAAACGCATGATCCAAAGTGCTTCTTGTCTTCTCAGTCGAAGTTCCCTATTACCACCTCTTACTGCAGCTTGTACAACATCAATGCCATAGAAGGCGAAGGATTTAATGTTTCCTTGTGAGGGACAAGAGGCCATATGTATAGCCATGGGGTATCTTGGATCCTTGGTGGCATATGCTCTTGCGTGTTCTCTGATCCGCTCTTTAAGTGCCCTGATTGTACTTCCCACATATCTACTTTTACAGGCACATTCAATAATGTACACTGTGAATTTTGTGTCACAGTTAATATTTGTGTTGATTGTGTGTACTTTAGATCTGTGATCCAAAAATGTCTTGGTTCCATGTTTAGCCCATCTGCACATTGAGCACATTCCACATTTGAAGAAACCTTTTGATTTCTGGGTCAACCAATCACAAGTCTTTATGTCTCTTGGAACAGTTGGGCTGAGTCTGTTTTTCAAATTCCTTCCTCTACGGAAGGTTATCTGGGGATGATTTCCTATTGCGGATGTTAGGGTTTTGTCAGCACTAAGGATCCCCCAATGTTTTTGAAAGCTCTTTCGTATCACAGGACTTAGCTCATTGTAGTCTGTTACAAGTCTCACAGGTTGTTGATTTCTTTTGGCAGTACAATTTTTTGGTGTTAGGGTAGACTCTCTGCTTGTTTTTTTGATCTTCTTGTTTGTTTGAGAGATAATCTGAGATTTGTAACCTCTCTTAGAGAACCTGGATTGCATGTCTTTTATGCAGATTTCAAATTCTTGCTCTTCGCTGCAGTTCCTCCTAGCTCGCACAAATTCCCCATAAGGTATGCCGTTTATTTGATGAACAGGATGACAACTGTTGCTATGCAGAATAGAATTGCATGCTGTTTCTTTGCGATAGAGTCTGCTGTGTAGAGTCCCATTTTTGATGTATATCTCTAGGTCTAAAAAGGAGACACTGGATGTGCTGATGTGCGTAGTGAATCTCATATTCATTTCATTGTTGTTTAGATACGTACAGAATTCCACAAGTGTTGTTTCTGTCCCTGACCATATTAGGAGGCAATCGTCTATATAGCGACCCCAGTAGAGTATAGAGTCTATCCATTTACTACCTCTGATGCTCCAAATCATGTCTGTTTCAAGAGCTCCCATGTAGATGTTAGCAAACGAAGGGGAAAACCTTGAGCCCATGGCTACCCCCCTCGTTTGTCTATACCATTTTTTGTCAAATACAAAGAAATTGTGGTTCAGAATGATATCCATCATTGTTACCAGCATTTTGGTGTGCTCCAGCAGGGTGATGGGCCTTGTATTTAATACTCTGGTTACGGCTGCTAATCCCAGATCTGGTTCGATGGAGGTATATAAGGATACCACGTCTAGGGTTGCCATTATTAGTCCAGGTTGCCATGTGATATCTGCTAGGATACTCAAGATGTGCTTTGAATCCTGTATGTAAGATGGCATGTTCTTAACCAATGGATTTAGGAATTTATCAACGTATTGGGAAAGTCTCTCTGTCGGACCCCCAATCCCAGACACAATAGGTCTCCCTGGTGGGAATACAGCTGGTTTGTGGATTTTAGGGAGAGTATATAGCCAAGGATAAGATGGACGTGTCACTTTTAGGTACAGGTATTCTGCATCGTTTATTAAGCCAGCATCCTTCCAGTCTCTCAGATGGTTATTGATCAGGAATGTTAATGGGCCCATGGGATTACTGGATATTGTTTCATAGCAGGAATTGTCCGAAAGTTGAGAAAGAATTTCCGCGTTGTAATCTTCTCTATTCATTACTACCACATTACCTCCTTTATCAGCCTTGCGGATAACAAGGTCCTGGTTGTTGCTCAGAACTCTTAAGGCTGTTCTTTCTTCCCTAGTTAGATTGTCACATTTCATATGTCTTAGGTTGGAGTTTTTGGCCTCATGTTTGTTGATGTCCTCCAATACTAGTTTATAGAATATGTCAATAGTGTTGCCACTAGGCAGCGTAGGAGTCCATGTTGATTTATTTTTTAACCCACTGTCTATGGTGTTGTCAGTCTTCAGTTCGAGCTCAGTTAATAGGTCATTAAAGGAATTGGGAGGATCATCAAAATCCGTGATTGATAGTAATAAATGTGAAGCCAGGACCTCCTGGATGCTCATTGGATTAGTAGTGACTTCAGTTGGATCATCAATGTTAGTGGTATTATCTGGTAATGTAGCCCAGAAGTGTTTTTTTAACTTGAGGCCTCTAATATATTTGAACAAATCAATCTTCATTCTACATGGATCCCCATGTTCCGTAGGATTGAAACTCAGGCCTTTGCTCAATAGTGAAATCATGTGTCTATCCAGTTCTATGGATGAAAGGTTAATTACCTGTACATCCTGATCAGGCATGTTAATCATTTCTTGTTGCCGGACCTCAATCTCTCTCTGTAGTCGTCTTTGTCCTCCTCTCTGACCTCTGCGGGTTTTACGTGGGTTTGATTTCCTCTTGTGCGATTCGTTATTTTCATTGTCCTCACTTCCCGAGAAAAAGTGTTGCTGGCTCCAGAGGTTGTCGGTGTGGTTCTCAAGTCCTGATTGTCGGTTACATTTTCTTCTGTTTCACTTTCTGTTCCAGGAACGCTGCTCAGAGAGGTGTTGCTCGAGGAGATATTTGAGGCACCAGATCTAGCAGTTTGTTGATTGCTAGTTGGTTTCTGGAATTGTTGGTCATATTTTTTGGCAAAGGTGAATACCCTACCTTCACGGTAATCTGCTTCATCTCTGCGTATTTGCCTAGCCTTGCGGTCCTTGATGTCATTTTGGTGTTTGGTCAGGATTTCCTCAAGGATCTTGTAATTTTTTTCAGTTGCATCCTTTAGATTGAGGGCTTCTATCTCCTTCTCTAGTTCCATCATTTCTGCCTGTAATTTTGTCACCTTTCGGTCCGCATTTTCTATCAGAATTCTCATTAGATTGGTAGAATTCAAGGTCACTGATTCCTCCCATTTGTTTAGGAGGTCATCATCAAGATCATCAAAGGTAGGAAAGGTCTGTGACCGAAGACCTCTTGGTATTCTTTGCACTCTTAAATATTGTTTGAGGCAGCCACTACGGTCACAGATCAACTAACTAAACAGCTATAAAATGGATAGGGATAAGATCGCCTCCGAAATGTTTGAAAACCTATCAAAGGGCACACATTCAACTACTACCTCTACGAGTGGAAATCAACAAAAAGGAACCAGTCTGAAACAAAAATTTCTCAAACTAGAGAGATTGAAGAAAACTGAAAACTCACGTTGGTGGGATGGTGCAACACTCAAACAATATTTAAGAGTGCAAAGAATACCAAGAGGTCTTCGGTCACAGACCTTTCCTACCTTTGATGCCTGTTTATGTCCATCCGGAATATAAAATATCTAAATAATTTAAATAAATACACCAGACCAACTAACTGGTCTTTCTTTTCCTTTTTGAATATCTTCCATTCACCTTAAGTCACATGCAACTGTGAACTAGTCGGAATATCACATCTTACAACTACTATATTCTTTCACTTAAGAGATATAAGAATTAACACTAAATTCCTCTGTCCTCATTAAACCAATTGCATTCAGATGAACTTCCCAAATCAATTCCTTTTTTCGGTTTTCTTTTATTTCAAAAAAACGGATGATATTAATCTAAATTTGAATTTGAAATAAGGATTCCCTATACAAACTTTCCCCTATGAAACAATTTTATCAGCCGGGATCTACTCAAAGCGAAATGTTCCTCTTTGTACTAATATAACCCCGGGAATATTGTTCTTACGAAATAACTAACCATGGTCTGTGGGACCACGACCATTGTCTAGGCCACAACAATAGTAACTCTTCTTTTTTATGACGTTCATCTGGCTGTTTAGCAGTCTAGTTTCTCGCGGTTCACGCGTTTTAAAAGGGGCGGGGCAACCACTTCCACTGTTCCCGCATTCGGAGACAGAAGCTTTACAAGCTGGACCACGGCTGCACACGGGTAAGAGCTCTCTGGAAATTCACGCTGACAGCTTTTTATTGTAGATTGACTCACAATGGAAACCCCATTCGTGTCAAACCCTCATTTTCGTTTTTTCCGTTGTGTCTACAATTTCAGCCTGAATATACTTAAGAACACTTGCGCACCGCAAAAGTTTCCTGACTGCACGCTTAATTACCATTTGTGCCTCACAACTACCCGACTAGGACCGGGTTGGAATTATCACCGGCTCCCCGGTGAGTTCCTCGAATCAATGTGTGACAATCAATTGTAGTCCCCCCTTTTGCGTGTCTAATTTACTTCCCCGTTCATATGTTTAAATAACACAACAACAATCGCTTTTAATTTTCCTCCACAGACCACGCGTCTCGATCATTTGATCAGGTAATCACGTCAAATAAAATAAATACAATTCCGTTCACAGTTGCCTCTGGAATAATGTCCCTCTTTCTAGCATTGACTAAATTGGAATGGATGGGTTGGAATCCCAGTTGCTAGGAATAAAATGACAAGGGCGTTAACTTTATTGTGCACTAAATGACTAGATTAAGCGGTACTTAGATGTTGCGACATGTGAATTAGATGTTTACTTAAATTGATGAAAGGTTAAGGTTAAGACCCCGTAAACCACTTGGCAAAAAATGACTAGATTGAACGGTACTCAGATGTTGCGACCTATGAATGAGATGTTTTATAAGATTATTGAGCACCGCTTACAAAATTCAAATATACCTAGAGACTATATAGAATCATGACTTGTAATAAAACTTTAGAAATAAGAGGTGGGTTGCATGGAACCATGACACTTATAACTTCAGCGATAAAAAGGTGTGTAATTTATAAATCAATGCATTAACCAAAGAACAGTATTTTTTCGTTAACTTGGAAGATTCATTTATGTATATTTGGAGTAGCGCTTTTATATAGACTGTCCCGAGCAATAATGATATGATATATAAATGATGAGCAAGCTTGATAAACTCACCTCACATTACACTTATCTATTGAGACAATAGCTTCAACGCCGTATGTCACCACACTCGACTCTATCACACATTAGTGTAAGGATCAACAAACGGTCTGAAATTTTCGCTTCAATTATACGTTTATAAGTCACTTTTACTTCATTTTCTTTTCCCTCCCTTCTGTGTTGGTTTCCACTCACTGGTATCCCTCTAGTTGCACGTTGGAACGTGTATTGACAATATTAGTTTATGCTTTCATTTCTTTTGTTTACATTTTTTAGCCCTGATGAGTCACAGCCACATGCTGTGATGAAACAGGTGTAGGCTTAAGTGATTGATACAGTGATTCCTGAGAAGTGGACACTGTTCACGAATAAAATCCTTTTGAAAAAATCCTCATTTGGTGTGATCTATCCTGAATAAATGAAAACTTGATGAAGAAGATATTTTGAAAAAATATAGTGTGCTCTGGTTTTTTGCCATATTTTTGGCTTCAGTTTAGGAGGCCGAAGCTTCCGCTTTAAGCGCGCTCCTCAAGGCTACTGTGAAAGTCCATCAATATATAGTCACGCTTTGAAAACACAGTTTGACACGATTGTTTTACCTGATGGCGCTACCCTTGTTCAGTACGTCGACGATTTGCTTGTAGCTGCAGATACTGAGGAGATTTGTAAAGAAACTACCTTGTCGTTGTTGCGTCATTTGTCTGATTTTCATCACAAAGTGTCTCTCTCTAAGTTACAATATTGTCGACAAGAAGTGACCTTTAGGTCACCTCTTATCGAAGGAGGGAAGGAAACTGACCCCAGAAAGAATTCAGGCAATTACAAAATTGAGTGTGCCAAGGACACAGAGAGAAGTGCATGCTTTCTTGGGCATTACATCATATTGTAGGCAATGGATACCGAATTTCTCATTGTTGGCCAAACCTTTGGTGGCATTAACTTGTGAAGATACACCGAATCCCATTCCGTGGTCTGAAGAGTGTCAGAAAAGTTTTTCCGAATTGCGTGACGCATTGTGTTCGGCTACTGTGTTGGGTACCCCCGACTACAGTAAGCCCCTTACACTATATGTCCATGAGAAGGAAGGTTGTGCATTATCAGTGTTGACACAGTCTTTTGGGGACAAGCAACGTCCATGCGCGTATTTCTCGTCGGCTTTGGATCCGGTAGATAGGGCATTGCCAAGTTGTTTAAGAGCCACAGCAGCAGCAGCTGTTTCTATCCGACAGTCTGCTGGGTTGGTGATGAATAACATGTTGGTCGTAATGGTCCCGCATGCGGTAGACTCTTAGTTAAATAGAACCAAGACACAGCATTTAACTAGTGCTCGATTGTCAGGTTATGAGTTAACCTTGTTAGCAAGTCATGTCCACATTAAAAGATGCAGCGCATTAAACCCAGCCACGTTGTAGCCAATTCCAGTTGAGACAGAGAATGCTGAAAAGCAGCACAACTGTTTCTTTAGGACAGAAGAAGAAACGAAAGGGAGAGTAGATCTTAGGGACACTCCTCTTACTGAGTGCGATGGTACTTTGTGGGTTGATGGTTCGTGTTTCAAACTTCCGAATGGTGACACGACTGCAGCATATGCCGTTACGACTTTGCATACGATTGTTGAAACTGCACGTATCCCACATAACTCGGCACAAGCAGCAGAGTTGATTGCATTGACAAGAGCGTGTGTGTTGGCGAAAGCAAAACGAGTGAATGTGTACACTGACAGTCAGTATGCCTTTGGTGTTGCTCATAGTTTTGGACGTTTGTGGCGTGATTGTGGTTTTCTGACTTCACATGGTGCTAAGATCCAGCATGGCCAGTTGGTAAATGAGCTTCTTGAGTCACTGACCTTGCCGTTGCAAGTGGCGATTGTGAAATGCAGTGCACACAAAAAGATTACAGATGATGTTGGTCGTGGAAATACGTTTGCGGATGAGGTCGCGAAAGAAACTGCAAGGAATGTAATGAGTCGAATGTATGTTGCAGGCCCTGCACAATGGGTTGGTGACGTTGGCATGTGTGAAGATACGATTGAGAGTGTGAAGTCCATCCAAGCTGAAGCTACAGAGAAAGAACTGAAGGTGTGGAGAGAAAGCACGGGTAAATTGGATGCAAATGGTTGTTGGGTTGACTTGTCGGAACATCAGCGTTGGTTGCTACCTGATGCGTATGTGCCTGCAGTCATTACAATGGCGCATGGAATGGCACACATCAGTGTGAAAGGGATTTGCAAGTTACTGGCTCCAGTATGGCAGAACACTAGAATCCCTAAATATGCATAGAATATAGTCAAGAACTGTATGGTGTGTCTGAAATACAATCCTGGTAGGGGAACCCTAACTCCAGCTGGTCATTTTGCTCCTCCTACATACCCGTTCGAGGTTTTGCAGCTAGATTTCATCCACATGGAGAGGTGCAACAATCTGAAATACGTACTCGTTGTTGTTTGCGCCTTTTCAAGATGGATAGAAGCATACCCATTGAAAGACAATAGTGTGTTATCGACCACTAAAGCCCTTGTCAAAGAATTCTTCCCCAGATTTGGAATGCCGTGAATGGTCTGTAGTGATAATGGGAGTGAATTTGTGGGACGAGTGATGAAGAGAGTATGTGAAGGGCTAGGCATTGATCAAAAGTTCCACGCTGCAAATAACCCCCAATCAGCTGGATTAGTAGAATGCTATAACGGCACCCTAAAACTGAAACTGGCCAAAATCCAAGCGAGCACTGGTCTTAAATGGCCTGACGCTCTACCCTTGGCACTCCTATCAACAAGAATGACTGTACACTCAAGAGTGGGACTTAGACCCTATGAAATAGTGTTCGGCCGTCCGGCCAACATCTGGGGAGTGCCAAGGCCCACACAATTCAGCGAATTAGAGCACCCTGTACTGCTTGATTATTTGTACGAATTGACGGCTAAATTGTGTGTTTTGCACCAACAGTTACATGACACTCTACCTCAAGCTACTGAAGCTCCAGGGCACCCTATCGATCCTGAAACCTACGTGCTCGTAAAGAATTTTCAGCGGACAAAGAATGATGAGCCCCGCTGGACCGATCCCCACCTAGTACTTCTCTCCACAAGATCAGCTGTTTGAGTGGAAGGAAAGAAACACTGGATCCACGGGACCCATTGCAAGAGGGTCCCTTTACCTCTGCCTCACGACCGGTGGGTCCAGGAGGGGATTGCTGACTCTGAGACTGAAAGTTTGCCTCGCTTCCTGCTGTTTAGTGATGCACAGGCAAAAGGAACAAACTCTGCACGCGAGAGTGATGACATTCTGCAAGGATCTGTGCCACCATCAATGCGATTGAACACTACAGAGCCTGAACTTTTGTTCCTGGACCAGACAACACCTGGAAGAACACATTACAATTTGAGGCCGAGAACTATGGCTATGGACAAATAAAACAATTGTTTTTTTCTATTTTTGAAAGTGCAGCTCTCTCTCCCCTCTGAGAAACTTGCTTATTTTTGCTTTTTGAACCGCCATCTGGGTTCTGCTGCTAGGGTCGCGGTTGCCCAAGTCTTTGGGGTGCAGCCGAAGACGTTATGTCAACGGTTCTGGTTGGTCTAAGGGATTTGCCCTGGACTGACAGAAGCATTCCTTAGCATAGAACACCCTACCGCCGCGGGCAGCAATTCTAGAGGATGGAGTTTTTCAAGACGGAGAGACCTGCCAAATCAATGAACTTTGAAACCAGAATGTGCACAGTGATGGAAAGAACACGATTTTTGATAATATGCATTTTCATGTTGTTTAGTGTAATGACGTTTTTAATAGGCTATGCTTTATTCACTTTTCGAGTGACATTTGCACACACTACGCAGCCCACACCTCCTTCTCTTGTTTCCCCGCATTCTTTTCACCCTCTGCCTGAACACGAGTCTGCCAAAAGGTTGGAGTTTGTAAATAATTCATTCGTTCAGCTCTTACACCAACACCATTTGATAATGAACACAACTAATTGTTGGGTGTGTGGACTTATGCCACACACAACAGATAAAGGTATCCCATATTTTGTCTTGCCATTTAGCTACTATCGTTCTTTATGGGCATTTCAAACGATGTTCCTATTTGCCATCGAACCATATCCCCCACGTTCCACGAGACGTAACTCAAGCAACAAGGCATTAGTGGTGGGAATCACAAATATGAGACATATAGATCGATTCCCAGAGATGAGTTGAAGGCTTACAGTAGATGGAACACAACGGGGTATGGAGTTGCCTTGAGTGAAAACATGCTAGCAAAGAGATCCTCCCCGATCTGGATCGTACCCCATCAGGGTCACCTATGTCTGCAGGGAAATGGCAAGAACCCCAGAGCTCAGTTAGGGAAGAGTGTCTGTACTGAAACTTATGTCTTTTCGTCCCAGACCTCTCCTCCGTTCTTAGCAACTAAGGGTACCTACTTCATCTGCCACGATAGAGCATATACATGGTTGCCCCCTGACTTCTCGGGCACATGTTTCATTTCGTTCCTGTTGCCTCCCACCTACACGGCCGCGGCAGATTACCATAGGACAAGGATAGTTAGAGGTGTTGTGAGTAAAGACGACACTACGGGTCAAGAGTTTGGTTACTTCGTAAAAGGTTTTCTGCCGTTTTGGGGGCCTATGGTGAACAGCAGGAACATTTCCCAATTGACGAGGGTAGTTGAATCTACGATAGTTGAAACTACCGGTGCCCTTAGTAACTTGACTGCGGAGCTCCAGTCGGACCGCCTTATGACCCTTCAGAACAGGGTCGCATTAGACATCATACTTGCAGACCGAGGTGGGGTATGAAAAGTGATCCAATCAAGTTGCTGCATTTTCATCCCAGATAACGCTCCGACAGTATACCAGGCCATCTCCAAACTGCATAACATCTCTGAATCAATTCATGTGGATAAAGGAGACTGGTCACTGATGGGGTCAGTGCGCATGTGCAGAGGATAGACGCCTCTCGCTACTCTGCAGATTCTCTGGCAAACGCCCGCCCGAGGGGTCAAAGTCGATCACTGACTGCGGGCCGATACCGCCTCACAGGGACCCCTGACAGCTACGGCAGGTTTCCAGTGTGGGCAGTGCTCTTGCTCCTCGATCTCTCTGCAGCCTTCGACACAGTCTGCCACAACACCCTCTTACAACGCCTCAGAAACATCGGAATACAAGGAAAAGCACTGGAATGGATCACCTTGTTCCTCTCCGGAAGAACCCAGAAAGTCCGCCTCCCTCCATTCAAATCAGAGGCCACTGATGTCATCTGCGGCGTACCACAAGGATCTTCACTCAGCCCCACCCTTTTCAACGTTTACATGAGCCCCCTCGCGGCCATCGCCCGCCAACACAACCTCAACATCATCTCTTACGCGGATGACACTCAACTGATCCTTTCTCTCACCAATGACCCCAGCACCGCCAAAACTAACCTACACGAAGGAATGAAAGAAGTTGCGGAATGGATGAAACACAGCCGTCTGAAACTGAACTCAGATAAAACAGAAGTCCTCATCTTAGGTACATCCCCCTCTGCGTGGGACGACTCTTGGTGGCCGGAAGCCCTTGGAAAAGCACCCATCCCCACAGACCACGCACGGAACCTAGGCGTTATCCTAGACTCCTCACTCTCAATGAACAGACAAGTCAGCGCCGTATCCTCATCCTGCTTCAACATTCTCCGCATGCTCAAAAAAACATTTCGCTGGATCCCCACCGAAACCAGAAAAACAGTCACCCATGCTCTGGTCACGAGCCGACTGGACTACGGAAACACCCTCTACGCAGGTACTACCGCTAAACTCCAGAAGAAACTCCAACGAATCCAAAACGCCTCAGCCAGGATCATATTAGACATCCCGCACAACGAACACATCTCTGGCCACCTGAAAGACCTCCACTGGCTACCCGTCAATAAGAGGATCACTTTCCGACTGCTAACCCACGCACACAAATCACTCTACGGCATCGGACCAGAATGCCTCAACTCACGTCTGTCCTTCTACACCCCCTCCCGCCAACTACGCTCCTCCAGCCAAGCCCTCGCCACTGTACCTCGCATCATCAAGACCACCATGGGAGGCAGATCCTTCTCATACCTGGCTGCTAAAACATGGAACTCACTCCCCACTTACCTTCGCCTCACCCAGAACCACCTAGCATTCAGAAAGCAACTTAAAACGTGGATATTTGACAAGTAATCCTCCTCCCCTCCCTAAGCGCCTTGAGACCCTCTGGGTATGTAGTGCGCTATATAAATTCTCTGACTTGACTTGACTGAAAACGCCGGCGGGAACGGCGGGGGCAGACCGAGAGAGGGGAGTTACAGCGAGTTACAGCGAGTTGCTGTGAGAGTAGCGGGAGCGGCCCGGCAGAGGCGGGAGCTGCAGCTGGGAATCATGAGCCGCAGCAAGCTACCCCCGTGGGACATCCGGCGAGTCAGCCCGCCCCCCCCCCGCTCAAACACCTGACAAACTTTCTTGCATCCAGGTGGTCAACGGAGGAGGAGCCGCAACTGCGTTTTGGAAAACAGGAGAACAGGTGCCTGCAAGGTGAGAGGCGAGGCTGGAGGGAGGGAAGGAAGGAAAGACGAAAAGCAAGCGCGGCAGCCATTAGAGGCCGCCGCAAAGTAAGAGCCGGGGGTGGACCCAGGGAGGCGGGTTGACTAGGTCCTCCCAGCCTGCGGCCCCCCGTGCGCTCCGCTTGTTTGCCCACCTTTGCCCACCTTTGCCCGATTGCCAGTCGCCACTTGCAGTTTGCTGTAATTTTCCGTCATTTGCCATTCCCTACCACTCTTATTCATCAGCGGCAAAGCCAAACTAAACAAAACCAGCAGTAAATTAGACAACAAACCAGATAAACTGACAGCAAATCGACAACGCTATTCACTAGAACTCATTATAAACTCATTATAAACTTATTACAAACGTGAACAGAGTTAAAAAGCCAGCTGCCAACGGCTAACAGAGATACAAGCAACAAAGAAGGCTAACATCGCTTTATCAACGCAGCCTGCATACCTCCCACCTCATCAATCAAAGGGCCAATCTGTACTGCCCTCTTCGCAGCAGTATGAGGTCGGGGAGACTACGAGGCGAGGATGCTGCAACATTCATATCACAGGGGAAGACAAAGAAAGCTAAGGGGGGTCCCCCATGTATGACCACCAACGGGGTGGCGGAAGAGATGGGGGAGGAAATCGAAGGGACAGCCATGGGCAGGGGTAAGAGTCCCGCAAAGACAGCCCAGGAAGCTCAAGGCTCTATTACAACAGCCCCCACAACAGACTCCGCGGACCTCGCAAAAAACCCCTGGGGCACGCAACATCAATCTGATATTCCAGGTCTACTAAGCTCGGACGAAGGAGCCAATAGGAATAAGAACAAGGACAGTACAACCAGCAGCCCTGCAGTGAATAATGAAGGAAACAATTTGAGAGATGAAACATCACTCCCGGCACACAGTGAACAGGCCCCGCACTTAAAAGCAAGCAAAAGAGCCCTGATCACGCACTTCCTCAAAGTTTGTCAAAGACTTTCCACTGGGGGTGGGAGTGGGAAGGTACCCCTACTACAAGACTCCGGCTTCAAAGGCAGCAGCTTACAACATAACGCTTACATGGAGGGCACAAATAAGGAAGACAAACGGTCCGTATCACCACCATACCGGCCAAGGTGCTACAGCGAACCCTGCAAAGCCCAGACCGCAAGGACAAGAAGGAATTCTGGGCGCAAGGGGTCCGGCCCTCTCTGGCTAAACGTTTTAAAGATCCAACAAATAGCTAAAGAGTTAGAGCAAGTTAAGGGGGAACCATCCATTCAGCCACCACAAATGTCAAACATACTGCCGGCGCGCGCCCTAGTACATTGGGCCCAGGACGCAGCTGATGACTCGGTCTTTCAAGAGCCGAGTTTGCAGAATGTACATCTAATTCAGAACACGTCCACGACTACAACTGAGGAACCCCCTCTGCAGTTTCAGGTGTATCCCCGTGTTGAAAAACCGTGCCCAACGCCTCAGGCAATCCCTTACAGTCCAATGTCCAGTCACCCCACGCTGGGCTTGAAAAAAAGCAGCACTCTCTTTCCACCGGACGAGTCACTGAAGACACTGACGCTATCAAAGATAGTCCGATATTGAAGCTACAGCAACCAAATTTAACAGCACTTGAGACTGAAAAACTCGAACGAAGCTCATGCAAGTCATCAGCTCTACACTATCAAGGCCCAGGGAAGGAAGAGAGCACCGATAAGGGATCAGGGTGCGACCAAATGTGTGAGCATCCCATCCAACCAAACCACTTAGTCTACTCTGCTACATCTCCGATCTCCATTCACAGACACTCTCGGGGGGAATCGCCAGAGAACAGTCAACCGGTTTCCATTTGGCCGCAATTATTAAAGACAATGGAAACCATAGGAGTCGCCATGTCCTACCACGCGGATAAACTGGACACTCAAGTCGACCTGCTCTACCTCCTGGCGTCTCACGTCCAGGGGATTGAAGCAAACCTTCAAGAATTAAATACCATGATTACTAAGGTTCAATTGAATAAAGATCATACGTTCTACACTTGTCACTGCTCCAACATAATAGACAAATTGGCCACAGTTCCCAGTCTGATGTCCCAAATACTGGGGGCTGTTAAGGATTCGTCAAAAGACGCCCCCACGGAAACAACCACAACATCAAGCGATTTAACCGGCAATCAGAAGTCAAACGAGGACCCCGGTAGGCTGACGAGGCTGACCATTGCTGGCAGGTGTGAAGAGAGTCTTGAATCGCAAGATTTTCCACACTCCTCCCCAGCAAAGGAAAACAGGTCGGCAGCAAGCCCAGACGACAACAACCTGGCAAACCGCACAGAGGCAGCCGAGTTAATTCAGGAGCCAATTCCCAACGTCGCGACAACCGCTAATCACACCAAACAGGCTCCAACGCTTACAAAGAGAGAACGGAAGCGACTAAGGAAAGCCAGAAATGCAAAAGCACACAACCGAAGGGCCCCTCAAACCTCTCCGGGAAATTCCATCAACAATTCCGTGACCAAGGAAGTTAAACAACACTTCGAGTGCGTCCCACTCCAAACTAAAGCAATGTTAGAGCAAGGGACCACGTCGAGGGTTCCTTCACCCATTAAGGCACCCTCAATTTCAAAAGGAGCAACAGGTCACACTATGACAAATCAGAACGCATTAAAAGTGTTCAGTATCTTTAAACCTGTGGGACAAAAACCAGATCGCAAGGAACCACTTCAAGAGCCTGGAACCAACATAAACATCAATCAAAGGACGGAATTAAGCGACAAGAATACAACTAGCCAAGCCCCAGACATCAACAGCCAAGTTATCTTAGTCAATGCCGTAAAGATCAAGGGAGTCAACTCACGTGACACACAGGGCGTCGAATCTCATGTTCCAGTTCCCAATGGACAAGACCTCGCCAACAGCGTACATATGGTAAACTCACACACATTAGAGCTAGAGGTTGACCAGGCAGGAATGGCCCTTCCACCTAATGAAGAGAGCACTCGACCAAAAATCCAAAAGCGGTCCATGCCAAGTAACAAAATCGAGTTTATTCCACAATATTGTTCAAGAGGGTTCTATGATATCCTGAATAGAGGGGGCATTTCAAGACTTCTAGAAGAACTCCCAGGCCTACGTCACTTAAAATGAAGCGACCTTGAATCAATAGAGTTCAAACCAAACCCTCTTCAATCAGGCTCAGACTCGACGATTACAACTTGAACCAATCACACCATCACAGATCAAATCCTGTCTCATAGGGAGGTTTTCGCCGCATGGGGTATTGAACAAAAAAAAGTGGAGCCTGCACGATATCCCAGCCCGCTGCGGAAACAAATCCCAAAAACAAGCCTTTTAAAAAATGCCAAAGGGCCAGATTTAAGAAGCAGCACCGAAGTGGAAGTGCAGCGACTCAGACAAATTACAATTACTTTTGCTCATCAAGAGGCAGATGCGCCCGAAAGACCTCAACACGCTATTCGGGCTCAATCCCACAGGAACGCAGCTTGAACTGATAGTAGATCAACGATGGGGGAAAAGCAGGGTTGTAAGATCTGCTCATGGAACATCAATGGCTTGAATACAAAGATGGAGGAAGACGACTTCATTGAGTTCATAACACAATTTAAAATACTACTGTTCCAAGAAACATGGCAGACTAAAAACTCGCCTTTAGTAGGATACAAAAAATTCTTTGTCCCAGCCCTGAAGGAGGGACGTTTCGGCAGGGCCAAAGGGGGCCTATCCATCTTTACATTAACTGATTTCACCTGGTCACCAATTTGCATCGACTTAGACTCAACATGGATGCAATGTATCAAAGTGGACGTTTCCCCCAACCTGGGCCTCCTGATCGTGAATCTCTACATGCACCCCAGCGGAAAACACAAAGGAAAAAGGATAAAACAACTAGTCACTACAATTAAGACACTGAAATCAACCCACCCAAGCGAAAATATGATCGTAACAGGAGATTTTAATTTGAACCTAACTCGTGGACAGGAGGGAACCCTCCCCGCTCATATTGAGCCACAGCAGGGCAATCAATGCAGACAAAGTGCATTGGGAAGGGAATGTGCCTCTGAATTGAAAGCTCTCCATCTGTACACCCTAAATGGGAGAGGCCATCTGGACAGACCAGCCGCCCTAACGAGGGTCTCTAAGAACTCAGGCTCTACCTTAGATCACACCCTGGCTGACCCCGACCTATTCCACCACATAAGTGACTTCCGGATACAGGAACACGTAGAAAGCGATCATTTTCCACAGACCCTCATCCTGACCATTCAACCCACAAAGTCAGAGAAGGCCGCACCATTGACCTTGAATACGCAAATCTTCAATTTAAAACGGCTAAACTGGAACGAAGGAAACCTCTCTATCTTAATGGAATCATGCCACGAATTGTTCCTACTATCTGAAACATCGAGCGACATAGTCAAAACGTGGGAAAACTTCGTAACGGAGATCAATAAGAAACATCAATATAACAACAGAGGAGGCAAACCCATAAGAAAGGGAGGTGGGGAATGGTACACACCGAAACTGCGTCAACTAAAAAGGCAAATAAACGCTTTCCTCAGGGCCGAACGCAAAAAAGATCCCCAGCTCTCACAACCCGCGCTGAATACAATCGAATCTCTAAAAAAAGAACTAAAAAGAGAGACTAATTTGGCAAAGCGAATGCACAGGGAAAAACTAGCGTGCTCCATACTTCACGCAAGCAAATTGCAGAATTCGAAAGACTTTTGGGCAAAAATAAACTTCATGCTAAATGGCAAACATCGCCAGTTTAACTCAGACATGACGGACCAGCTCTGGAGTAGTCACATCGACCTATTATACAACTCCTCGTACAAGTCATTTACGGACAATAACATCGAGCATCTTGTGGAGCTTCCCCGGTCCAGCCCGAGTAAAATGCCAGTTCCAAAAATCACTGGGAATTCACCAATACCAAAGACTACAGGAGACACAGATTTGTTCTCACTAAAGCAAGTCTCAAATACTATAAAATCACTGAGAGCAGATGGAGCGCCCGGTCCAAACGGACTTCCCAACGCCTTATTTAGGAAAGACCCATCGTTTTGGGCCAGCCAACTAACACCTTTGTTCGGTCAGAGCCTAAAGACCGGGACCATCCCCGTATCATGGAGAGGCAGCATTCTGCATCCAATCTATAAATCCGGGCCCTGCTCAGACCCTAACAACTATAGGCTTATTGCCTTAATAAAGTGCCTAGAGCTAATCTTTGAGCCAAAATGAAAGCCTGGGGCGTGCCGCCAAAGTTGCTGGGAGCAATTATTGAGCTCTACACAGATACTTGGGTCCAAGTGAAAAAAGGAGATGGTCGACACGCCTGACCAGGAAATTCCATACAATCAACGGCTTAAAGCAAGGCTGCGTTCTGGCCCCAGCCTCTTCAACATCTATACCGCGGACCTAGAAAGTGACATAAGCACCATCCCGGGAGATCCACCAAAATTGGCCCACTCACCTATAACAAGTCTCCAATACGCTGACGACATTGTGCTCCTTTCAAAAACCCCCATCGGTCTACAAAGTTTGATCTCCAAACTGTCGCAGTACCTCGCGAACGCACAACTGACTATAAACCTAAAGAAAACTAACATCATATGCTTCTGTGGCTCTAGAAAGAAAAAAAAATTCGTCTGGAAGATAAATCCTACCCCTCTAATCCAGGTAAATCATTATAAATACCTGGGAATCTTACTAGACCACCGATTAAAGTTTAAACTGCACCTAGATCAGGGGGAATCCAAAGCAAAGCAGTTTCAATTTGCCTTCAAAACAGTTCAAAAGCAATTAAACGGTCATTCCACCGGCCACATTCTTAACATCGTAGCTGTCAAATTTTTGCCATCATTGACAAACGGTTCTGAACTACTGGCAACCCGGGACGCTACAGCGTTATATCTCGCCCAATCTAGGCTGTTCAAAACTCTTTTCTCAATCCCGAGACATATTTTGCAAGCCCAAATCCGTTTGGAGTTTGGTCTCACTAACCAGCTCCCAGCAAGACAAGGAGCACTCGCCAAATATTATTGGTGTATGAGGGAGGCAGAAGACGAATCCCTGGCCCACCTTTGCTGGTTAGAAGTCGAAAAACAGGCCGGGCAGCCAGACTCAATATACAAGATCTTGAGGCAAGCTTTGGAGGCATTAAAACTAGATGAATCTTGGCGTCTGCCCATGACATATTCTGCCTTCAAACTGATAATCAAGAAAGCAGTCAAACAATCATCACTATTCATGGACAAAGCAGCAGTGGCTGGCAAAAGCCATGCCTGGATCGTTTTGCCATCATATACCTACCTAAAACCACAGGATTATTTGAAAGAATGCTTCAGGGACCACTATAAAAGGAAACTAAGCCTTCAAAGTTTGGGTTGCTTCTCGTCCAAAGACCTCACTCCTAAATGGCTACGGCTGTGGGCAACTCCCGATTGCCGCCTTTGCAGCAACGGCGCAGAGTCTTTACTGCACCTCATATGTATATGCCCGGCACTCCAAAATCTAAGAAAAACACTTCTTCGATCTCTCTTAAGAGAAGCCCAGGTGAGAACTTGCAGGGCGGCGGTGATAAGATGCCTAAGCGGTTCTTGGATAGAACTCTCATGTAAAACCATAACATTTTTTAACCTTGCCGCCATAGAGCTGGAAAAAAGGGCACCATCCAAAGAGGTCTCTGGACAATAGGCCAGGCTTTGGCAGACCACAGACTTTTCCATTCTCTTCCCTTTTTTTCCAACGGTTGTTTTTTTGTATCATGAGTTAAAAATAATGAGCCTCTTGTTTGAATAACCATTATTCTTTTATACTTTTTTCTTTTCCTTTTAGACCTTTTTTCTGCCACTTTTGTAGAGCATGTTATTAATTTTTAACTCGACTCTAAGTTTATTTTGTGTTGTTTTTATGATGTAAATACCGCTTGCATGGTGGTAAGCCCACCCTTTTATAATTTTTTTTAAAATCAAATAAAGTATTATTTCCACTGATGGGGTGGTTCTGGGAACTGATATCGGCCTGGGGATGGAAAATTCTGATAGTCATTGGGATGGCCTTAGCCATTCTTTTCCTCTTCTGCCTATGTGTACAGTGCGCTCCTGCAATATGTGGCCTCTGTGCTACATCATGTGTAAGGAAACCTGTATCAAGAAACGAGCTAGTAATAGGATGATGCTACAGCAACATCTCAATGACTTTGTGAACATAGACCTAGACTCAGATTAGCATGAGTATTGGTTGTTGTGCCTATGTAAGGGCAAAAGGAGGGTCTGTGGTACTGAAATTCTGGACCCGTGTTATAAACCTCATCGTATCATGACGATTTTGGTATCAGCAGACCGGAAATGACGAGTATACTATGCACAAGTATTTTCATCATATTCGAGTGGCAAAATCACCGTTAAATCAGCATTTCCGTTCCGAACCCTCGGGTTCCATTTTGTGAACGGCATCCATTTTGTGATTGCCCTCACATAGCCAAATGACTAAAAGCCAAATCCTGGTGCGAAGGACACGTACACCTTAGCTGACTCCTCTGTGACCTGTAAATGTAAATGTATTGCGATTTATATAGCGCACGTATCACCCGAAGGCATCAAGGCGCTTGCCTTGGGAACCCGTCCTGGTATTCCCCTGTGAGATAACCCCAGCAGGGTATCCACAAGGTGAAAGCCAGGCATCCCGCCGCGAGGGGCCGTAGTGGAGATTAAGCAAGCTATTGCCCAGAGTCGCAGAGTGTGAACCCGTGAGTCGAGTAGGCACCAGAACGAGAATTATCGATTCCGTGGAATTTTTGAGCCCAAGACCCGCCGAGGCGGGGAATTGAACCCTGGTCCAGGACCGATCTCAGCTTCCGGGTCTGCTGCCTCTAACCCCTGAGCCACACTTCTCCACTGGGCAAGCTGACTCCACTGCCCAAAGCCAAACCTGTCCGGCCAGGTCCTTCCCCAGTGGCCGAGCTAGATTCGTATCAAGGCACAACATATCATAAACTTTCACCGCACACAAACCATACCTAATCTTACACACACCTGTCCCTGTTTCTTGCTTTATGACTTGCTTTACGAGGAGGAGGTGCCCGATTTTATTGGGGATCCGTCCATATCCGATGAGAATACTGGACCTCGCCGGGTAATCAATTACGGGTTGGGTGAACTGAAATGTGAACTTGTCATCATGACTCTGCTTTTCCTTTGTAGTGAAAATATGTGTATGGTCTAACTGTAAAATAAGGAATTTATGCCTGAAGCTTATTATTTTGTATAAAAGACAAAGACTGGCTTTGTAAGTTTGAGCAGTCTCCTGAGAATATACAGAGTGCTGTACTTCTAGGACACCTGTTACTGGCTGCAGCCAATAAATACGATGTTTGACTTCACCCAGAAGACTCTGTGTTTCTGTAGTCTGAAACAGGAAGGACTCTGAGTTTTCAGGTGTGTTCCCTGGCACCGCCGGGTCCATAAAAATCCGGTACTCCAGGATGGCTGAGTACATGAAGAAGTCAACCAAAAGCCTTGAGGCTAGCCAGGAATTGCAAAAGGTCTGGCATTACCAAAAGGTTGTGCTGACTGTTTACGAGCCAGGACAGAAAGTATGGGTGTTTGAGCCTGTGGCCCCAGCAGCCCTCCAAGACAAGTGGAGTGGCCCTCATACAGTTGTTCAGCAGAAGGGAGAGGTTACTTACCTGGTGGACCTTGGAACTCACAGGAGCCCCCATAGGGTGCTCCATGTGAACAGGCTCAAACCATATGTTGACAGGGCAGACATGGGCTTGCTCAGGGCTACTGATGAGTGGAAGGAGGTAGGAGGAAAAGATTTATCCACTTCCTGACCTACTCTCACAGAACCCTGATGATGGTTCAGTCGATGGTGTAGCCTTGGCAGGCAGCCTCACTGACCAGCAGCAAACTGATTGCATAAAAGTTATGAATCAGTTTAGACATATGTTCTCGGTCTGAGGGTCGGGGTCAGCCAGTTGCTTTTATTAGCAGAAGGCAGACCCCCAGAGAGAAACGTTGGTCAGCTATTGAGAGGTAAGCCTTTGCTGTGGTTTGGGCTCTAAAGAAGCTGACGCCATACTTGTTTGACACTCACTTCATTTTTCAGACAGACCATACACCCCTCTTATGGCTAAAACAGATGAAGGGTAAAAACCCCAAACTTTTGAGGTGGTCCATTTCCCCACAGGGGATGGAGTATATAGTGCAACATAGACCTGGGAGTAACCATGCCAATGCAGAGGGACTCTCCAGATAGTTCCACTTAGAACATGAAGACTCAACTGGTCAAGATTAGTTTAATGTCCTTACGTTTGGTGTGGGGGGTGTAGGAAAGTAGGATCTGCTTCTTATGGTTAGCCCCACTTTTTGCTGATGTATCACTGTTTTCGACTTAGACTGACTGGGATCCTGCTATCTAGGATCCCGGTCAAGCTGCTTTCTCCTTTAAATTGATTGCATGTACTTTAGGTACACTCCAGATTGGATTCTGGGGTACCCTTATAAGTCCCTAGTATATGGTATACTGTGTACCCAGAAATAGGTACCCCAGAGGCCTCTCAGGGGCTGCAGCATGTATTATGCCACCCCTGAGAGACCATTCAAACCGACACCACAGGCCTGCTACTGCAGCCTGTGTACGTTGGTGCATGCATCCCTTACTTAGGTATAGGTTATATCTATTCTAAATCCCTGCACATATAAACCTGTCAGTCACCCCTGTGGCAGGCCTTATCAATCCTGAAGGCAGGGTGCTGGGTTTTATGTGAGAGGGTGCACTTGCATGACCAGAGCCCCTCTGCAGCCTTATGAACCTTTATTCCGGGCTTGTTTGTGATGCACCCAACCATATATATTTAAGTGCTTTATAACCACGCAGTAAATGCTAACTTAAAAACGGCTGCTTTGAAACATGTTGTGTTTGGTGCCAAACACCTTGGAATCATACCTCCACACCAGTAACTGGTGTGGTAGGTATGATTCCACCCTTCGAGAGGGACTTATGTGAAACGCCCCTAAACCCGGTACAGCTTTCTCGACCCTAGCATCACAAAATGGATGCTGCCAGCCGCAGACACGAGTCTGCCCTCCTGCTGCTGAGCCTAGCTTGAGCAGGGGAAGGCTTGACAATAGGTTTCCTGTCACAGGGAGGTGTGCCCACCTCCCAGACAGGATTTAGTATATTGGGGCTGTAGGAGAGTAGGGTCTTCTTCTTATGGTCACCCCCACTTTTTGCTGTGATACTCTAGTTTTTCGACTTTAGTGTGGCTGTGGGCCTGCTAATCAGATCCACAGCCCAGCTGTTCTCTCTCTAAATTGATACCATGTACTTTAGGTACATACCTAATTGGGAATTGGGTCACCTTTGTGAGCCCCTGTATAGTGTACCATAGGTACCCAGGGCATAGGTGCATCCAAGGCCTACCAGGGGCAGCAGCATGTATTATGCCACCCCTGGCTGGCCATCCAAACTGACACCACAGGCTGATCACTCAGCTTGGGCAAGGTGGTGTAATCACCCCTTGCTTAGATATAGTATACCTATATCTACCCTTATATATAGACACATATATACCTATAAGTCACTCCTATGGCAGGCCTTGACAATCCTGAAGGCAGAGTGCTTGGTTTTATGTGAGAGGGTGCTCTAGCATGAGCTGAGCCCTTCTGCAGCTTTCGGAACCATGTCCTTGTACCTGTTCTATGATATAGCCATACCATATACTCTTAAGTGCATTATAATCCTCGCGGTTAATGCTAACTTTGGTTTGGCTTTATCAAAACATGTTGTGTAAGGTGTCAAACACTTTGGAATACTACCCCCCCCCCCCGTCAGTTCTGGCGGCGGGGGTAGCATTCCACCCTTCTAGAGGTAGAAGACATGTAGTTACTGCTTTGCCAGGTTAAAGTTAAACCGAGCCTCAGCATCACAAAATGGATGCTGCTGCCACAGACACGAGTCTGACCTCCTGCAGCTGGACGAAACTCCGGCAAGGGAGGCCTGGGCAATAGGTTTCCTGTCGAGGGAGGTGCTAGCACCTCCCCAGACAGCCTGTAGTGTATTGGGTCAGGGTGGGTTGAATGGAAAGATGCTTTTCCAGACACTGCATGGGGCACAGAAGAAGCTCCATGCATAGGCCGGTTCAAACCAGTTCCTGGGGCACTCCAGCCCCGCTCTGGTGCGAAACTGGACAAAGGGAAAGGGTGTGTAACCACCCCCTTCTCAGGGTCCACCCATAGGAGGGACCTAACAGGTAATCCATCCCCTTAAATCAGTATAAAGATAGGAGCTGTGTCTAGAGACTTTGGATTATCCTGGACTGAAACTCTGAAACGAAACTCTTGGACCTTCGACATTCTATTCCGACTGGAAGACTGAAGACATCTCCCTTGTGGTCAAGGAGTGACCACCCTGTGCAAACAGGCAACACTAGTAATTTGCCGGTTTGCTTTGTCGGCACTCCCGCCGGAACCCGAAGACTCAGCGACTCAGGAACTGGACTTCCAGATTTCTCAGACTCCGATCCACATCCGCAAAGCTGAGACCCGTGGCGGACACGAGAGACGTGGGACCGGACACCCTGGACCACCTGCTCTTTGCTAAACCGCTCAGCTTCTGAGGTATCCTCGAAGTTGTGCATTGGGGTTTGAGAAGCCCCAGACCCGAGCAGCATGTGCACCGAAGCTCAGCCCTCCACAGTCCACGAGTGCCGCGTGGGGCCTGCTCCTGCATTTCAGATCGATGCGTCTTCCCGGTTGCTAGCCCGTTGGCTAGTGTAGGAGAGTAGGGTCTGCTATTCTATGGTCACCCCAAATTTTTGCTTTTTGCTTCACTGGTTTTCGACTTAATGTGGCTGTGGGCCTGCTAATCAGACCCACAGCCTGCTGTTCTCTCTCTAAATTCACATACAGGTACTATAGGTACATAACCCAATTGGAACTGGACTCCTTGTCAGCCCCTGTACCATGCACTATAAGTGCTCAGGGCATAGGTGCCAACAAGGCCTACCAGGGGCCGCAGCATATCTTTTGCCACCCCTGGCTGGTACTTAAATCGACACAACTGGCTGATCACTCAGCTGGGGTAATGTGGTGTAAGCACCCCTTGCTTATATATAGTATTCCTATATCTAAACCTATATCTGGACACATATATACCTATAAGTCACTCCTATGGCAGGCCTTAACAATCCTGGAGGCAGAGTGCTTGGTTTTATGTGAGATGGAGCTCTAGCATGAGCTGAGCCTGTCTGCAGCTGTCGGGACCAATTCCCTAAGCTGTTCCGGGATAATGCCATACCATATACTATTAAGTGCATTATAATCCATCGCGGTTATGTGCTAACTTTGGTTTGACATTATCAAAACATGTCGTGTTTGGTGTCATACGTTTTGGAATACTACCCCCTCGCCAGTCCTGGCGACGGGGGTAGCATTCCACCCTTCTAGAGGGAGAAGACATGTTAATTTACTGAAACGCAGCTGTTTTTTAAAAGACCCTCAGCATCACAAAATGGACGCTTCTGCCACAGACACGAGTCTGACATCCTGCTGCTGACCGAAACTAAGTCAAGGAGGCCTGGACAAAGGGTTTCCTGTTGCGGGGAGGTGTCACAACACCCCAGACAGGAGATAGTGGATTGTAGCAGGGAGGTTTGAAAGAAACCAGACAGTGCCTGGGGAGCACAAGGCTTCCCCTTGCATAATGCGGTCAAACCGGTTCTGGGGCTCACCAGCCCCAGTCCCAGCGCGACCCTGGACAAAGGGAAAGGGGTGTAACCACCCCCTTCTTGGGCCCCACCCATAGGAGGGACATCGCAGGTAATCCAACCCACCAGGTTGGTATAAGAGTGGGAGCAATGCCCAAGCATTCAGATTATCCTGACTGAAACCTATGAAACGAAACTCTGGACCCTTCGACATCCTATTCGACGTAGTAGACTGAAGAATCTCCCTTGTGGTCAAGGAGTGACCACCCTGTGCAAACAGGCACCATCCAGCACCTCAATGTTTGCTTTTTTGCAGTTCGACAAGACCCAGCGTTCCTGCCTTCTAACAGCCCGATCCACAGTCCCTGCAAAGCTGAAACCCGTGGAGGCGACCTGAAGCGTGGGGCCGTCCATCTTGGAAAGACCACGAGGCGCTGACCGTGCAGCCCCCGAGGCACCCTCGAAGCTGTGCATTGGGGTTTGAGAAGCCCCAGCCCTGAGCCACTCCTGCACCGAAGCTCACCCCTCTACACTCACCAAGTGCTGCATGGAGCCCTTCTTCAACTTTTGGCTCAACGCGTTGGTCCGGTCACTTGCCCGTTGGCTTGTGGCCCCAGAACTGACAAACCTTCGAATTTACACTGCCAGTCCGGTTGCTCTGGACTGGCCCTCGCTCCCCTGAAAAGGAGCACCCTCTCTGACTTTGCTAGTCCGAGAAAGAAGCGATCTTCCAGTCCTGCGTGGATTACTCTTGCCAAGGGTTGTTTGCTCCAATCCGGAAGCCGACACCGCCGACAGCGAGAGCCTTCGTGGGACAGCTCGTGATCCACTCTTGGACATCCTCTGTGCCCCAGAGTCCACGTGGCAGCGGCGGAGACCAGCTTCCTGACAACCA
Source organism: Lissotriton vulgaris (assembly GCF_964263255.1). Taxonomy (NCBI): domain Eukaryota; kingdom Metazoa; phylum Chordata; class Amphibia; order Caudata; family Salamandridae; genus Lissotriton; species Lissotriton vulgaris. The sequence continues at coordinate 1,019,986,003 of NC_141694.1, read as the reverse complement.
CCTGATTGCGCCCAACATTGCCTGGTTCCTTTCTGGTTCCACCCTGGTCACTGCTGAGTGACCCAGACTCTGTCCCCTCTGCTTTCAGGTACTCTACAACTTCGATCCACCCTTGGATCACACTGGACACTTCTCCTCCCGACGCCTGCAGCATCTTCATCTTCAGGCACCATCGGCCTGCGTGACGAAACCCGACACTACTTCGCACCTGTGCACCCACTTCCTGTGGGTGAGGTAACTCAGCAACGCCGGTGTTCCCACACTGGTACACACCTCTAGTGTATGTGTCTAAAGTTTTGTCCTTCTAGGTCAGTCGGAAGGTTCCTTAAACAGTAACTTTGTAACTTTGACGCACCATTGACATTGCACGGGTGCATGCGTGTTCTTTAAGAGCTGCACCCAATTTCCGCGGGCTTTTCCCGACTTCAGCATTGCTAGTCCCGATTGGTCCCAGCGATTCCCTAGGCCCTAGGACTAACCACTGTTCGATTGGTATCTCTTATACCACTTTTTTAATATATGGTTTGCGTGGCCCCCCGGCCTCATCCATAATTGTGCAACTTTTATATGTTTAACTGCGCTTTTGTTTAAAAGCTTGTGCCTTTAGACTCATAAATAGTATAGAGGATTATTCTAGTAATAAATACATATATTTTTATAATATATAACTTGTGTGGTGTCCTTTCAACACGACCTCTTGAGTTAAGCCTTTAAGGCTGCTTAGTCCATGCTACCATTAGGATAGCTTGTCTAATAAGGTTGACTTACAACCAGACACCATAAGGGTTGTTTGGACTGATACAAGGTGCCCCCAGAATTGGAGACATCATATATCAGGCCAACTTCTCACAGCTAGTGAGCCCTCCGAAGACTTCCTTTTGAAACTACACCTCTTGCCTGGTTGCTCCAGGCTTGCTCCAGCTTCCCTGCGAAGGAGAAGCTCCCCAGACCTTGCTGGTCTGAACTGAAGCCAATCTTCCCTTCCTGCGTGGATTGCGTTTGCCAAGGCTTGTTATGTCCAATCCAGATACCGACACCGTAGTCAACTAGATCCTTTGTGGGACAGCTCGAATCCAGCTCCTGGTCGTCGTCGACGCCTCCAGGACCTCGTGGCTGCAGAGACAAACTTCACCTTTATTGTGTTTTTATCTAGGAACCTATGTCGATATTTCTATTTTATGCCCTTGTACGGTTATAATCAATAATATCCCTATAATGGCATAGGAATCATATCCATATTCAGTTGTAGCCCATGCAGTCACATTAAGCAAGGCTACTTCCCCGGACTCCTAGAAAGCACAACGAGTTCTATAAACAAACCAAACCTCCAGCAACCTGGGAAATCCCGTGGCTTTTGTTTTGATTTGTCATAGAACTCCTGTGAGCACTGTAAGAACGGCCAGTTCTTAGTGACATCTTTATTGACGTCTTATGTCCAACCTTACGTCAAACCCGGCACCTTTCAGGTATAAATATACCAACGTTGCCTTAAGCAAACACACGGTGGTGATTTTGGAGCAGAGCGGCCATCTACTTGCCCGAGAGCCCAGCTGATGCGAGTGCCCACGGAAGCCGCCCCTCCTCTTTGACGCGCCGAGAAAGACGCTGTCTTTTTCTCCAGCCGAGAAAATCCAGCTCCGGCGTTTCCAGCCTACCCTTGCGGGTTGCTGGAATATCGAGTCCTGAGGAAAGAGATACCAGACCTCCCACATTCTATTACCAAGGTACGGAGCTGACAAAACCCTTAAAGAGAATTCTTGAGTCAGATTCTTGGCAAAACCAACTTAACTGGGGGCGTGGCTAAGATGGCGGCTCGGTAGGACGTGTCTCGCAGAGGCTCCCCAGGCCTGATCCCCCGCCAGGGAACCCTGCGGACCTTCGCCATCACCGAGCCGGCCAGCAGCAGCGGGCAAGAACCGGGAAGCAGTGCGGCGTTGGAGGAGCCGGCGGCGGGGCTCGAAGCTGCCGCAAACCGCAGATGCACGGAGCTGCCTGACGGCGAGTGCGGGCGGCAGCGACCCGAGCGCTGGGGCCGAGCGGCCCGGAGAGACCCCACGCGACACCTGGGGCCGGCGTGTGAGAGAGTCGGGGATCCCGACAGCGATTCCAGAGCCCCGGAGGTACCGCCCGGCGTCACCAAGCGGCGACCGGCGCAGGCAGGGGAGAGGAATCGAGGCGCCGGGTCCGTCGGCCCCAGAATCTACGCGAGGCCCCGGCGTGGGCCTAGTGGAGGTGAGCGCCGGGGGCCGGAGACGCCTGACTGCGGCTGGAGGGTGCAATTGAGGGAAAGCGGCGCTGCTGCCGAGAGGTGGTCCGGTCCTAGCACGGCGCTACAGGTGCAGGCCGTGCACCGGTGAGGACCCCCGCGGTGTCTGCGGGGGCAGAGGGGAGCAGGCCGGCAGCAGCCGATCACGGCCCAGCGGCCTGAGTGGAGCCAGGTCAATCGGCCTACGGGACAACGCGGGGCCCCGGCGTGGGCCCAGTCAAGGAAGCACGGCCCGGCTGTACAGCGGGCCGGTGGGGCATATCGACCCCGGGCAGCAGAAGGGCTTGGCGCCCATACAGAGAAGGTGAGCGGCGCCCAGGAGGCGGCCAGGACGCAATTGCGGTCACAGCGGGAGATCCCCCCCCCCCCTACCTGGAGGCACACCTGGCTGAACCGCGACTAGGATCTGGGAAGGCCTGAGGTTGCGGAAATCCCTGGGAAGGGGAGTACCGAGCGAGTGGCCAGCAGCCCGGGGATACCGGGCGGGAGCCAGCCCTATACCTCAAACGGGTGAAAGCAGTGGGGTCGAGGCTTGTGACCTAGGGAAGAGGCCCCTGGGACACGATACCGGCCTTTTCAGACGACGGTCAAAGCACATCGGAGCACCCTGCCGAATCACACGGAGCCCTGACCAGGCTGAGGCCCACGGCTGGGATAGCCATGGCGAACCGGAAAGGGAACCGCACCATCTCGGAGATGCTGGCCAAGGGACCCCCCAAGCCCGATAAAAGCCCAGACAAACCGGCGCAGAGGCCCCCCCCCGGGGGGAAAGATCTACCAGAGGGCGAGGCGCCAGCGACCAAGGCGTTCATGGAATCCCTCTTCGCCTCCCTAAAAGACGATATTCAAACTTTCCGGCAGGAAATGACCGGGGAGCACAAGGAACTCCGGCGAGACGTCGACGAACTGGGGGAGAGAGTGGCGGCCAACGAGCTCTCGGGCCAGGCCTGTAGTGAGGAAATAGAACTCCTTCGGCAGGAGATCGCCCGTCTTCATGATCAGCAGATGGATCTCCAGACCCACACGGAGGATCTGGAGAATAGCTCCAGACGCAATAACATTCGAGTCCGGAATGTGCCGCTCAAGGCGGAGGGGGAAGACATGGCGGGATACCTGCAGGCACTTTTCCGGATGGTGCTGGGGGAAGGAGAGGACTTCGCGGTTCGGATCGACAGAGCCCACCGTGTGGGCCCGGCCCGCCGGACCCAGGGCCCCCCACCGGACATTTTGGCCTTTCTGCCGGACTATCCCTTGAAGGAGCGCATCCTGAGAGAGGCTCGTCACAAGCAACCCCTCCGCTTCCAAGATCACAATGTGGAACTTTTTCAGGACTTGGCTGCGTCCACCCTACAAAAGCGGAGGGCGTTTAAGGTTGCCACTACTTTCCTGCGTAAAGAGGGGGTCCCGTATTCCTGGGGACACCCGTTTCGCCTGGTCTTTAAGTGGAAGGGCGCCCTCCACCAGCTGCGTTCCCTACGAGACACATGTGAGGTGCTAGGCATCCCCTATGAGGACCCACAACAGGACGACATGGCGGACCGGCGGTCCTCTGGGGCCGGGACGAGCTCCCCCGGGAGGTCGAGGGACGGATGGCAGACAGTGCGGCGGGACAGGCAGCGGAAGAAGAAGCCTCTCAAGCCCGATCCGAACACGGTGGCCTTGGAGCAGGCTGCAGCAATCCAGGAAGTCTCCAAAGACACAGGCGCTGCCCCCTAAATGGATTTTGGTGAAGGTCGACATCAGATAAGTTTTGGCTCCTGGATGGGGGGGGTCGGGGGGCCATGAGCCTCCACTGCCACACACCCACTCATTGACTCATTTACCACAGGCCTAGACTGTCTCATGATTGGCCTGGGACAATGTTCACCAGTTGGGGGGGGGAGGGGTGCAGGGGACTGTTGGGGGGGGAGTTGGGGCTCGGGAGGTGGGGTGGGGGGGAGCTCGGTGTGTTCACTATCGAGTGGTGTTTGGTACCAGGGGTTGGGCTGGTTGGAGGTCTAGGGCAAGGCAGAAGGGGCGCATGCGTACTCATGGCTGCTGACAGCATACGTATCCTCTCACTTAATGTCAAGGGACTCAATAATCCCATCAAAAGAAGGGCAGTCATCTCCTTCCTTGAGCGCTCGGAGGCTGAAATATGTCTGTTACAGGAAACGCACCTGTTGGCGAAAGATTGGCACCGCATGAAGGCTAGGGCCTTCCCCCACCAATTCTACTCCACGACTGGCGAAAAGAAAGCGGGTGTCGCTATACTTGTGGCCAGACACTTCAAAGGGCGGGTTGGGGATAAGGTGGCCGAAATCAGGGGCAGACTCCTAGCACACACGATACATGTAGGTGCCTCCTCCTTCACGCTGGGCTCCATTTATGCACCCAACACCAAACAGGAGGTTTTCTTGAAAGGTGCGCTGTCTGAAGCGCTCTCGGGAGATCCGCGACTGGTACTAGTGGGAGGGGACTTGAACCTGGTCATGGACAATGAGAAGGATAGGTCTGGGAAGAGGTTTGGGGACTCCGGAGCGCTGTCAGGGACAGGGAAGCAGTGGTTAAGGGACAGGGGGCTCACTGACATCTGGCGGGACATACATCATACTGCCCCGGGATACACCTTCTACTCTCATGTGCACCACACGTATGTCAGACTAGACCACTTCCTGGGCTCGGACGACATACTTCCCATGGTTCGGGACATTGACATTACGCCGGCGGCACTTTCAGATCACGATGCGGTGACCCTCCAACTGGCCGTCCCACGTTCCCCTCCACATAGGGGCAAGTGGCGACTCAGGGAAAATATACTGGCACGCAAGGGAGTTGTGCAGCAATTGTCCCAGAGCATCACCACTTATCTAGACCAGAACGACACGGGAGAGGTAACCCAGGCGACACTGTGGGGGGCGCTGAAGGCGGTCATTAGGGGCGAAATCATGGCGATCGCCGCGGCGGAAAATAAGGAGCGAAAGGATCGGAGACGGGACCTGGAGACGCAGGTGCTAGATCTGGAGCGGGTCCACAGCCGGACGGGAGCCCCCCGGATTTGGCGCAAGCTGAAAGCGGTCAGGGCGCAACTGGCGAGTCTAGACCTGGACAGGGCGGAATATGCGGCACTCCGCCTCCGTCACACGTATTATGTGGGGGGAGACAAGACGGGCCGCCTGCTGGCCAGCAAACTCAAGGCCAAAACCGTCCGCTCGCAGATCCCTGTGATTCGCGGGGACGATGGGGGCGAGGTCCGAGAGGATGACCACATAGCGGAGGCATTCCGGACTTTCTATGAGCGGCTGTATGCCGCCGATCACACTGTGGGAGAGGAGGAGGGGAAGACCTACCTGGAGTCGATGGAGGTCACTGCCCTTAACGATGTGAACTCCGCAGCGCTTGATGCTCCCTTCCGCCTGGAGGAGGTCATAGCGGCCATTGCCTGTCTTAAACCCTTGAAGGCTCCGGGCCCAGACGGTTTCTCCGCGGGCTTTTATAAAACCTTCTGCCCCCTCCTGGCGCCAGTCCTTACAAAGCTATTCAACTCATTCGAGGGCCAGGGCTCCATCCCGAGGGAGATGTTGGAGGCAGAAGGGGTAGTTGAAGGGGTGGGATACAGTTGGGGTGGGGTGGGAGGGAGGGCCTGTTTGGGAGTTGGTGGAAAAGAGTTCGGATGGCCGCAGGGGGGCGTGCCCCTCCGCCAAGCTAGCATACTCGGGCGCCCGGACTTGCCTCACCTCATGGACACTCAGAGGTGTGCGCTGCTGGGTCGGGGACGGGCGCCATGACATCGCTTTTTGTCTCTTCATATATTGTATGTATAACATTGCTTTGTGGAACTCAATAAAAATATATTTGATCAAAAAAAAAAAAAACAACTTAACTTAAACTGCTCCTTACTTACTCCTTCCCACGTACTAGGCTTAGGTCAGGTACACCGGGGTAGGCGTATTTAGAAGCACCAGTTGAGTACGTTAGTCAATGTATGTATGTATGTATATATTATATCCATTTTAAAGTATCTTATGGCTAAGAAACCATATCAATGCTTTTACAGTATTATTTCATAATACTCCTTTTACTGTACGCACTTTACTTTACATTAAGGATTGCAATTATGGCAATTCATTTCTCTTGCATGAGAAAGAAGACTGCTCAATAAATTACACCTTTTATTGAAAATGCTAGTCTCTCTTTTCTCTGCACTCTGGTGAAACTAAGTATGCACGATTGACTGAGTGAAATAACTGTCTATTGTTTTCACACGATTCTAGAGATACACTCTTATTCTGAGGGAGCAAAGTTGTCATGGTATATGGTTGTCAGAAGCTAATCCCTTCTTGTCTATCCAGGGAGGTTAAACTCCTCGTTTATTCGAGAAAGTTTCTAGTGACCTCTGAGCTAGCTGGCAAACCTTAAGTCTAATATAGTCAGTAGAGACCTAGTCGACCTCAGTCCTACGTCTACACTGCTGAATATATTATGCCAATGCGCAGAGCCTATTGGGAATATAGGAACTACACTACATGGCGCCCAACGTTTGGTAAGGCGATAAATCTAACGCAAGACGTTAGAGTAACTCAGTTGTGCTTTTTCACACAGACCCTTTTTCCCGTAAATACTCCAAAAGACATCTGGAGTGGGTAAAAGGTTAAAATCCGCCGGAACTTAGTAGGAAGAGATTCCTATTTATAGTTTTTGGTTTAGTCAACGTTGAAGGATACAGTGTTCCAAAATATTGTGCACCTAATCTTTGTTTCCTTGAAACTTGATCTGCAACAAAAACCTTTTCTGCCAGTAAAATGGGGGAAAGTGAAGACGAAAGGGAGGCAGCTAGAATAGCAGCTCGACTCCTAGAGGACGACACGAGTCTCCTACAGAATGACCCGAATGCTATACTCATTCCGGTCAACATAAGAAAAACTATAACTCTTAAACTTATAGAAAACGGACTGACATCACGAGGTGGTACAGTCATATTCGTGGTAGAGGCCCATGAATATCGGCAGACAGAGGTATTCTATTCATGGATAAACTTTCCAGCAGCAAACGCTGTAACACACGAATTCCACTATTACAAAATAGAGGAACCTCCGGATGAATACACTCCTTTCGAGGAGATTGAAATCCCATTAACCACATCGCTGCTGTGCATTTTCCCCTCCTGTGCTGGAAAATGCTTTAGTACATGATTCATGCCGAGCTCAGCTCGTCATCAGCACAGCTCCACTGTGCCTCATGACGAGCTGAGCTCGTCATGAGCATGGAAAGGGTTAAAATACCAAGAGCACCTGCTCTGGTTTAAAGGCGCCCTAAGACATAATAATCACATCACCAGGCTCGGTCCACTAGGTAGACCAGGAGCAACGTGGCCGGTTCTAGCCAGCTACACACCACATCCAGACATCGAAAAAATGTCAGACCGGGAACTTTTAGCCCAGCTAAAAGTACTAATTAAAATACATAGACAATTAGTCCAATATGTAATGCGGACTTCAACAGTCCAACCAGCTATTAATATTCCACAGCTGACCCCTCACCAGGGTAACATAAACAAAATTACACCACAGAACATACAATCATGTCTTGGTAAAACACCTGCAAAACGGGAACAAATTCCATTCTGGTTAGCACAAAAAATTACTCAAATAGAGGCAGTATTTCTGGATACTACCCCTAGTGAGAAACACAGAATTCTGACTATCTGTCTCCCAATGGGGATCGCACCACATGTGGAGGACTGTGACACTTGGGGCACAGTCTTTGCTTCCATTTACACAAAAACACATGGTGTTCCGTCCATGGCGGTAATACCAGATGTGCTAAGACAGATTCAAAATGAATACGGTCCAGAACCTGCTTTAACTCTGGGTATGAAATTACTGAAAGACTTCAAGCAGGTCTCGGCTATATTATTAGCCAACATAAAAGGAGAAGCAGCATCTGTGGTAATCTGCCAGAAATTGAAAAAAACAGATATAGCAGACCAACCAATTGAACTTGCCAGAATCATAGAAAAATCCTATGAAGAACTAGGTAGAGATAGTTTGGGTGAGAAACCGGTAAAACCCCAACTAACTGAAAATCCTGAAAAAATTTTTATTAAAAATAATCTAAACACTCCAAAAAAGAGCTGGGATGGAAATAAACAATCCACTTCCAAAGAAAAAAGATTCCAGTCCAGAGGAAGGTCTCCTCGGCGGAGAGAAAGATCTCCGGACCAAGGACACAAGTCTCCCCAGAGGGAGCCCTCTGAGAAAAGATACAACCTTAGAAATAGGGATAATTTGAAAAAGCCTGATAGATATCAAGATATTGATACAGGTCCCTCTCGATCTTTTCAGACTTCCTCGCAGAAATCGGAAAGAAGAGGACGGTCAGAACACAGGGAAGAGCACGTCTAGTCCAAAGACAAGGAACCTGCTCAAAGTAAAAAATTACAATTGCCAAGAAAGAAGGTAGCCAGTATTAAAATAATCAAACATGCCGAGGATACTGAGGACACAGCTGAAAAACGGAGAGTGGGCCCAGACAATGCTAGACAGCGCAGCAGAAGTGACAATAGCTCGCAAGATCCTGATGAATCATCTGGAGACAGTGGACACGAATGAATACATTCAGGTGGAAACTGCAGATACCAGAGTTAGCAAACCTCATAAAATATACGAAATAACATTGCGTATAGAGGGAGATAAGACTAGGAAAGTAAGGGGTCTATTTTGGGATAACCTTTCAAAAGGCTATGGCATCCTTCTAGCTGAGAAAGACTGGCCACCAGAGTTTGTCAGGGAGTGCCCTCATGGCGAAGAAATGATTATGCCTGCCTTCTCAAATCATATTCCCATTCATAGAAAATACACATATGCAAGAAAATGGGCAGTAGCCCAAGCTCCTGCATTGTATAAAAATCAAGTAGGATGGGATGAGGACTCTCCTCCTCACAAAATCCAGTTAAAATGTCAACCCACTGCACAAAGGCAGTACCCAATTAAGCAAGAAGCTAAAAAACAAGTCAGGGAGATCTTAGATCAACTTGAATACCAAGGGGTGATCGAAACATGCACCTCTCAAATGAACAATCCTTTGTTTCCTGTCTCCAAGCCAGACGATTCATATCGTCTAGTCTTGGACTACAGACACCTTAACTCATGTTGCAAGACATTTGCAGTACAAAACTCACACAGTGCAGCACTAATGAATAACATTGTGCGCAAAATATACAAAACAACATTAGACATCTCTAATGGATTCTTTTGTCAAAACATTGCACCTGAAAGCAGGTATTTGACTGCTTTCTGAATAATGGGGTCACAGAAAATTTTCTGTAGACTCCCACAGGGATTCAAGAATAGCCCAGGATTATTCTCAGCAAGGGTAACATAGTTACTACAAATATATGATGATGAGGCATTATCTTATGTCAATGACATCTATCTCACAGATGATGACCTGGATACTCACTTGAAAAGAGTGAACACCATAATACTTGGGTTCGCAGCAGAGGGTTACAAATTCAACTTTAAAAAGTCAAGAATTGCCCATCTAACCGTCCTGTTTTTAGGATATGAATTAACAAGTGAAGGCAAAAGCCTAGCAGACAACTTCTTAGAGAAGTGCGCTGTACTCCAAGCACCAAAAACGCTAAAGAACTTACAATCAATACTAGGTTTCCTGAATTTCGGAAGAACTTACATTTTAAATTATGCAGAGAGGGTTAAACCTCTCTATGAATTAATAAAACCTGATTTTAAACCAATTAATTGGACTCAAACACACAGACATTTTGAGATCATTGCAAACAGACATGTTAGCTAAAACAAAATTACAAACTCGCGACAACACACGCAACCTTGTAATCCGAGTCATCCCAGGAAGATGCGGATTCACGTACCTGACCTCTAATGAGGGAGAAACGGTACCAATAGCATACAAATCACATTTGTACACACAAGTTGAAAAAACATTCAGCCTTACAGAAAATATTGTAAATACGGTTCAAACTACTGTAGCAAAAGAAAGAGCCCAAGGCAAGAGAATAACTGTTTACACAGCAGAATCAGCCCTTGGGGCGCTATTAAGCCCAGTTAATCTAAAAACGGTGGCATTAGATCCAAAATGGATAGAGTGGGGAAATTCTCTTGCTGCCGAAGACGTGAAATACTATTTTGACCCGAACATGAAAAAACTGAAAGATCTAAAATATGAAGAATAATATCCTCTGCCAATCGAAATTCTGCCTCTCCAACAGTACTCTTGTGTAATCTATATGGACAGATTTGCACAAACACTACGATGTGGATAATAAATCCTACAATGCAGCGTGCGCGATTGTTAAAGGTCGCTGGCTCTGTGTTACATTCAGACCAAAAATAACAAAAACTGAATCACTGAGAAACACGAACAGGAGAATCTTCTTAATAGCGGCCCACACATGGGATTGGGTCTAAGGCACCAAGAGATCAAGGAATCTCTGAAAGAATTACAATCAAAATACTGGTGGCCGGGGATGAGCATACAACATTATAAATTTGCAAAGAGCTGTCCAAACTGCAACAGAGATCGCAGTAGCGAACCGACCGGAGTATTGCCATGGCCCTTCTTGTAGTTAGCATAAGGCTATCTATACGTAAAATCCAGCGTCCCATTAATTTCCTTTTAAGACTAGATTCACTTAAAAATACAGACCCCAGCGCTCGGCTGACGCCAGAACTGTTATAAAAGATTTGTGAGTCTTTACCGGCACATATGAAATTGGCATGCTACATTTTGACCAGGGTCCTGCTTTTAGCTCTCGAGCTTATAAGGAAGCCATGACCAGCATGGGCATTGCATTGCGGTACTCTTGTCCCTTCCATCCTGAGGGAAATGGGATTGTGGAAAGAAAAAACCGGGACATAAAGCAATCTATAACGGCGAGGGTATTAGGTTCGGGTGATGGGTGGGTCCAACATTTAACAAGTGTCCAACGTAGTCTTAATAACCTGCCAAGAAATTCTCTAAAAGGTTTCAGTCCGTACGAACTATTGTTCAGTACTAGAATGCATATTCAGGACTTAGATAGTCAGACTTCAGTGGTAAAAGAAAAATGCTTTGATATCAAAGACCGTTTGGCTGTTTTACAGGACTTAAACGAAACAAGAAAAGCCCTGAGCAACATAAAGTTAAAACAACAGCCAGCAGCCACTGAAGATAAACCACCTGTCCCAGCAAGGCCTGTCTGGATTCCAAAGATTGGGGATCTGGTCAGAGAGAAGATCGCGGTGAAGAAGGAAATTGGGCCTTCTTACAGAAAAGCAGTACCTGTCTTAGCTATCAGCGGAACAAGATCAGTTGTACTACCGCCCCTTGCTGGTAAAAAGGAGAACCAAGTTGTATCCATCGACCTGGTAAAAACACAATCATGTGGCCAATAATAAGTAGTAGGCCCAGTGGACTCCCAAGAAATAGCAGAATACCAAAATTTGCTACAATACAAGAGGTTCAAACTGAGAGACTAATCACATTTGATAAACCTGCAGTGAATAAAAAAGGACTATGCAACAATGCCATGGAACTTGTGCCTCTTGAAACCCAATTTGCAACAGTTCGTTAAGAAACACCTGTCTACAACGATGTAGCCTCAGACTATGCTAATTGAAGAAAAAATGAAAAGCAAAGGAAAATTCGGAGGCAATTCCAACAATTGACAGAACTGCACCTGGCTACTTCATCAATTTCGATAACTTTTCTGAAGATCCAAGCGAACCTGAAGAAACACCAACAACAAAAACTTTCAAAGACAAAGCAACTGAACTCTTTGACCAACTCAAGTCAAGTCAAGTCAAGTCATAAAATTTGTATAGCGCACTACATACCCAGAGGGTTTCAAGGCGCTTAGGAAGGTTAGGAGGATTATTTGTCAAATATCCACGTTGTAAGCTGCTTTCTGAACGCTAGGTGGTTCTGGGTGAGGCGGAGGTAAGCGGGAAGTGAGTTCCATGTTTTGGCAGCCAGGTATGAGAAGGATCTGCCTCCCATGGTGGTCTTGTTGATGCGAGGTACGGTGGCGAAGGCTTGGCTGGAAGAGCGTAGTTGGCGGGGGGGGGTGTAGAAGGACAGTCGAGAGTTGAGGCAATCTGGTCCGATGTCGTAGAGTGATTTGTGTGCGTGGGTAAGCAGTCGGAAGGTGATCCTTTTATTGACGGGTAGCCAGTGGAGGTCTTTAAGGTGACCGGAGATGTGTTCGTTGCGTGGGATGTCTAATATGAGCCTGGCTGAGGCGTTTTGGATTCGTTGGAGTTTCTTCTGGAGTTTAGCGGTGGTACCTGCGTAGAGGGTGTTTCCGTAGTCCAGTCGGCTCGTGACCAAGGCGTGGGTGACTGTTTTCCTTGTTTCGGAGGGGATCCAGCGAAATGTTTTTCTGAGCATGCGAAGAATGTTGAAGCAGGAAGAGGATACGGCGTTGACTTGTCTGTTCATTGAGAGTGAAGAGTCCAGGATGACGCCAAGGTTCCGTGCGTGGTCTGTCGGAATGGGTGCTTTTCCGAGGGCTTCCGGCCACCAGGAGTCGTCCCAGGCAGAGGGGGATGTGCCTAAGATGAGGACTTCTGTTTTATCTGAGTTCAGTTTCAGACGGCTTTGTTTCATCCATTCAGCGACTTCTTTCATTCCTTCGTGTAGGTTGGTTTTGGCGGTGCTGGGGTCATTGGTGAGGGAAAGGATCAGTTGAGTGTCGTCCGCGTAAGAGATGATATTGAGGTTGTGTTGGCGGGCGATGGCCGCGAGGGGGCTCATGTATACGTTGAAGAGGGTGGGACTGAGTGATGATCCTTGAGGCACGCCGCAGATGACTTCAGAGGCCTCGGACTTGAATGGAGGAAGGCGGACTCTCTGGGTTCTTCCGGTGAGGAACGAGGTGATCCATTCAAGTGCTTTTCCTTGGATTCCGATGTTATTGAGGCGTTGTAGAAGGGTGCTGTGGCAGACTGTGTCGAATGCTGCAGAGAGGTCGAGGAGGATGAGGGCGACTGTGTCTCCATTGTCCAGTAGAGTACGAATGTCGTCTGTTGCTGCGATGAGGGCGGTTTCTGTGCTGTGTTTAGCTCGGAAGCCAGATTGTGAGGGGTCAAGTGATTTGTTGGCTTCGAGGAAGTCGGCGAGCTGGTTGTTGACGGCTTTCTCGATGACTTTGGCCGGGAATGGGAGAAGCGAGATGGGGCGGTAATTTTTGAGTTCGGTGGGGTCCGCTGTGGGTTTTTTCAGAAGGGCGGTGAGTTCAGCGTGTTTCCAGCTTTCCGGGAAGGTGGCGGAGTTGAAGGAGCAGTTGATGACGTCTCGGAGGTGCGGAGCTATGACGGAATCAGCTTTGTTGAAGATGTGGTGAGGGCATGGGTCTGTGGGGGATCCAGAGTGGATGGAATTCATCAGGCGGATGGTGTCCTCAGTGGAGATTGGGTTCCAGGCTTTAAGGGTGTTAACGGGGGGAGGATGGTCAGCTGATGGAAGGGTGGGTTGGTTTCCAGGTTGGTTGTCGAAGCTGTTGTGGATGTCAGCAATCTTGTTGTGGAAAAAAGAGGCTAGGGAGTCGCAGAGGGCTTGAGAGGGGGTGATGTCGTTGGAGTTGGCCGAGGGATTGGAGAATTCCTTGACGATGTTGAATAGTTCCTTGCTGTTGTGGGCGTTGTTGTCAAGTCGATCCTTGAATGATGTTTTCTTGGCTTTTCGGATCAGTTGGTGGTGAGTACGAATGGCGCTTTTGAAGGCATCCTTGTTGCTGGTGGATGGGTCTTTCTTCCAGGTCTTTTCAAGGGAGCGGCACAGTTTCTTGGATTTCTTGAGGTCATCGTTGAACCATGAGGCCTTCTTGTTGCCAAGTTTGTGATGGCGTTTTTTCAGTGGTGCTAAGGATTGTGTTAGGTGTACTTTTCCTCCTGCTTTGGCTCATCATGGTACTTTGTTTGGGAAAATTCATTGAGGGAAAATACAGTACAATGGACACAGCAAGCCAGAACATCAACTTGGTCCTAAAGCCACACAAGTCATCTCACATCGAGAAAAGAGAGCTATCATCAGTGAATGTCACAGCCATTCCAATACCCGGTGGGGTAGCTTGGGACAAAACGGATTATGAAATCTATGGCCCCGTTGAACTCTTGAAATATCCACATCCGTTCAAGGTTTCATTAAGTGACTTTGTAAAACCAAGTACATTCTCTGATGATTGGGACTTTGAAAGCATAAATAATATGATGTCAGATTTAGTAATGTCAGCAAAATTTACAGAACATGATTATTTACAGGGTTCATCAAATTATGAACAAATGTATTGTTACAATCACTTTGCACATCACTATTTACATAAATCTGCTCAACCTAGAAATGTTTTTAATTATAATCAATGGGAACACTGTGCAACTCCACCTAAAAGCAGTTCGAAAACATTTTACGAGAAATTCCCATACTTCTCAGGGTTTAACACAAGTGATGCAGAATCGTTTTATTTTAAACTGTTAGATAAGACAGGGATAAAAACAATGTTGACAAATACTAAATTGATTTATTCTGAAATATCTTATGAAAAAATAATTACATTTGGTTTTGAATTCTGGAAAAACAACATTGAAACGAAAACCATCTGGGGTACAAAAGAATGGCAGGTCCAAAGTCTAGAAGCATTGTTTAGAGCCTGCATGATCCCAGAACAAATTATATTCTTGAATGACACCATTCAACAGACAACATGTCTTGGCCTAGCCAAAATTAAAGACTTAAACAAACCGTCTATTCCAAAGCCAACACCTGACAGTAATAGCACTACAAATGTGGAGATAGACGTATCCCATATTTTACACCAAAACAGAACACATCCCGATTGGAAAAAATGGTTGATCTGGCCAACAGACAGAAATAACTGTCAAGATAGATTCCTGAATAAAATACAGGGGTTCAAAATGACCAGGCCAGACCCTAGATACTCCCAGAGACAACATCCAGGGATAGTAACAACATACAGTGTAGGGAAACTATGCCTTGAGTGGCTTGAAAAATCCACACTGGCTGAAATTAAGCAACACTTGACTTTACTTAAAGACGGTGCTGACTTGCGTGATTTCATAATGGGACCGCGCAAACAGCGTCAAAAACGTTTCATAGAGGCCGGTATATACGCTGCGTACAACGAAGCATGGGAAGTAATGCAAATTGAGACAGCAGAAAAAATACGAGAAATTGATCGTATTAATTTGGAAAAATCACTTTCTGTTGTGGACAATGGGTTAAGGACTCTGTCCTCGAGAATATATTCACTGGACAGTATTGTATCATCTGCTATCGATATAATAGCTCAGTACTTACTAATGTTACAACACGGTCAGTCCTAATTACGTTCTATTGTACAGCTCGGCTGGACGTTGCAAAATCTGCGTTCAGGCTACGTGCCTTGGCGTTTAATAAACACAACGTCATTATACTCTATCTTTAACCTTACTGTTAGACGGACCGGGAGGGTCGGCCGAGGATAAGGGGAGAGGTCTCCGGGGAGAGCTGTCTCCAGCGATCGTACAGACAAGTAACTTCCCCCCCACAGACGGACACCACACAAGGTTAAAGTTCAACGAGACTTTATAGGCAATGCTTTAAGTTTACGATGGAATGGTACAAGGAGGTCTGGACTCAGGGGTCCCCTCGATTCTGGTCTCTGGTTTGGGAAAAGGGTAGCGGGACAGTCTTGTTACCAAAAAGATGGAAATAGCTCTCAATCCTCGAGCTCGGTGTTCTAGATGATCGGGCCGCGGCGGAGCCAGCAGGTCCCGAGATGGACGAAGGAAACGACGGTCCGCGGCGGAGCCTGCAGGTCCCGATGAAGATGATGGTTACAAACGGTCCGCGGCCACGCCAGCAGGTCCCGACGATGATGAAGGATATGAAGGTTACGAAGGTTGCGGCAGCGCCAGCAGGCAAGACGATGGTGCACGAGACAGAGCTATGGCAGCGCCAGTAGTCCGTCACGGATGAGTTCTTCTCTGCGTCTCTCGACTCCAAGATACAACTGCCTTCCTGCTCTGGAGCTGCCCCAGTTATAGGGCTGGTGTGCTTTGATGTCCGGACCCTCGCACTTGGAGGTCGGGAGGTCCGGGATGAGGGAGTCCAGACACCCAGCAGGGGGGTGGAGCCAGCGCCCGGGGAGGCGATGGGCGAGCGGCACTTGGCGGGGGAGAGCCATCGACACCTCTTTCTCCCATTGACTTGCCAAGTAGCCCGCTCACCTCCTGGGTGGATGGTGGTGCCGGGATGTCTGAGGCCGGGCCAGGCCCAGGGTTGAGGTCGATCGGGGGCCAGGCGGCCTCGTGGTGGAGTGTCCAAGATGGCGCCCCAGGATGGGCGCGTGGGCCGGCAGTGGATCGGACCCACGAGGTCGACATGCTCGAGGGCAGGGGTCCCTGAGGGGACGGAGGACGTGCAATGGTGGTGTGTGGTACTTGCGTGACCGGGCTCGGGCCTGGTTGGGCCGGGGGAGAGCGGCCCTTCATGTGGCCTGTCCAACATGCGTCCCCCCCAGCTGAAGGCGGGGAGAGTTACCCATCCTCTTGGGGACTCTCCTCGTCGAGGCGGAAGAACCGGGACAGGCCATCCGCGTTGGCGTGATCTGGCCCAGGCCGGTGTTCAACTGTGAAGTCCATACCTTGTAGGGAGATGGACCAGCGTAGTAACTTTGGGTTTTCCCCCCGCATCTGCATCAGCCACTGCAGGGGTCGGTGGTCGGTCTGCACCCGAAAGTGTGTGCCAAAAAGGTAGGGCCGGAGCTTCTTGAGGGCCCATACTACAGCGAAGGCCTCCCTCTCTATGGTGCTCCAGCGTTGTTCCCGTGGTAGGAGTCGCCGGCTGATGAAGGCCACCGGTTGATCAAGGCCTTCGGTGTTCACTTGAGACAGGACCGCCCCAATGCCATGGTCGGAGGCATCCGTCTGGACGACGAATTCCCGGCTGTAGTCGGGGGCCTGGAGCACAGGGGCGGAACACATGGCGGCTTTCAATTGTTCAAATGCAGCTTGACACTCTGGGGTCCAGTTGACTTTCTTGGGCTGATTCTTTGACGTGAGTTCTGTGAGGGGCCCCACTATAGTACCATAGTCTTTCACGAACCTTCGGTAATAGCCCGTGAGGCCCAGGAAGGCTCGTACCTCGGTCTGGGTGATGGGGGGCTGCCAGGACTGGATGGCGGCAATTTTTAGCTGCAGAGGGGCCACCAGGCCGCTTCCCACCTGGTGTCCGAGGTAGGTTACAGACCCTTGCCCAATTTGACACTTGCTGGCCTTGATCGTGAGGCCAGCTCGCTGAAGGGCTTGCAGCACTGCTCGGAGGTGGTGGAGGTGCTCGGACCAATGGTGGCTGTATACAGCTATGTCGTCTAGGTAGGCGGCGCTGAATCCTTCGAGCCCCGCCAGGACTTGATTGACGAGCCGTTGGAATGTTGCTGGGGCATTCTTCATGCCGAAGGGCATGACTGTGAAATGGTAATGGCCATCGGGGGTGGAAAAGGCAGAACGTTCTTGCGCCCGGGGTGTGAGGCCGATTTGCCAGTAGCCCGCCGTCAGGTCGAAGATACTGAGGTAGCGGGCAGCTCCCATGCGGTCGATTAGTTCATCTGCCCGGGGGATGGGATGTGCGTCTGTCCTGGTGACCGCATTCAAGCCCCGGTAGTCGACGCAGAACCGGAGCTCTGGTGTGGTGCCGGGGGCAGCTGCTTTGGGGACCAGTACTACAGGGCTGGCCCAGGGGCTGTCTGAGGGCTCGATGACCCCGAGCGTGAGCATCTTGGCTACTTCTTCCTGGATGCAGGCCCGTACCCGATCTGGCACGCGGTAGGCCCGGTGGCGGATAGGGGGGCTGTCCCCCGTGTCCACATCGTGCACACACCAGGAAGTGACACCTGGGGTGAGGGAGAACAGGCTGGCGAACTGTGACAGGAGGACTCGACACTCCTGGCGTTGTTCTCTGGTGAGGGCCTCCGAGAGTCGGACCCCATCCACGGAGCCGTCTTGCTCCCGAGTCCGTAGGAGGTCAGGGAGGGGCTCGGAGTCTTCTTCAGCCCCATTGTCTGTGGCCATCAGGAGGCTGAGTTCTGTACGCACAAAGTGGGGCTTCAGTCTGTTAGCGTGGAGGACCCGGAGGGGGTTCCGGGAAGATTCCATGTCGATGAGATAGGTGGCAGGGCCCTTGCGCTCGACTACTTTGAAGGGCCCCGTCCATTTGTCTTGCAGGGCGCATGGCTCGGTGGGGGACATCACCCATACCTGTTGGCCAGGTTCAAATTCAATGGATGAGGCATTCCGGTCATACCACTTTTTCATGTCCTCTTGACTGGCCTCTAGGTTAGCTTTTGCCAGCTCCCTGAACCGCCGGGTCTGGTTGCGGAGGGTTAGGAGGTACCGGAAGACATCTGGAGGGTTCTTTAGCGGAGGCATCTCCCAGCCTTCCTTGACTAGGCTGAGCGGCCCCCGCACTGGGTGTCCATATAGCAGTTCAAACGGGCTGAAGCCCAGGGATTTCTGGGGGACCTCCCGATAGGCGAAGAGGAGGCACGGCAGCAGCACATCCCACTGGCGACGGAGGGGCTCTTCCAACCCTCCGATCATCCCTTTTAGCGTGCGGTTGAACCGCTCAACGAGTCCGTTCCCTTGAGGGTGATAGGGGGTCGTGAATCGGTAGGTAACCCCGCACTGTTGCCAGAGGGATTTCATATATTTAGAAATAAAGTTCGTGCCTCTGTCGCTGACGACTTCTCGGGGGAAGCCCACACGGGAGAAGATCCCCATCAGAGCCCGGCCGACTACCGGGGCTGTCACAGTCCGCAGGGGAACAGCCTCAGGGTAGCGGGTGGCGTGGTCCACTAGCACCAAGATGAATCGATGGCCTTGTTTTGTACGCGGGTCCAGGGGTCCCACGATGTCTATCCCGACCCTCTCGAACGGGGTGGTGACCACGGGAAAAGGTTGCAGGGGGGCCTTTAGTTTGCGGCCGCTCTTTCCACTGGCTTGGCACGTGGGGCAAGATCGGCAATGCTGGTGTACATCGTTTCTCATTTTGGGCCAGAAGAAGTGGGTCACTAGGCGACTGTAGGTTTTATCTTGTCCCAGGTGTCCTGCTAGGGGGACATCGTGGGCCAGGTTTAGCAGAAAGTCTCTAAAACGGAGTGGCACCACTAGTACTCGGCTGGCCCCCAGCTCTGCGATTCTTTGCTCACTGTACAGCAGATCATTGTCCCAGTAGACCCAGTGAGTTCCGGAGGTATCCCCTGCGCTTTGGGCGAGCGCTTGCTGGCGGAGTCCCTCGAGGGAGGGACAGGTCTTCTGTTCCTGGCGAAATTGTTCTTGCGTGGGCCCCCCCTCTTGAGGCCACTGGTCGAGGTTAGCGAGGTCGGAAGGTTGAGCTGGTTCGGGGGGGACGTCACGGTCGGTGGTTTCGGCTGGGGCGACCGGAGGCGGTGGCGCCGGCCCTTCGGGTTCTTCTGGGCGGTGGTTGGCACGGGCGGCCATGGACCGGGTGGTGACGCACGCCCAGTCTGGGACGCCTAACATCCCCAGGTGTTCTCTTCGTTCTACGGCTGCCCACAGAGAGCTTTCAAGGTCATTCCCCAGGAGGCAGTCTACGGGGGCATCGTCTCGGACCGTTACTTTCAACATGCCGGAGACCCCTCCCCATTCGAAAGGGACGCAGGCCATCCGACACAGACTTTCTGAGTTATCGGCTGAACGTACCGGGCAGAGAATGTTCGGTAGATACTGTTCTGGGGTCACCAGGTGACAGCGGACGGCTGTTACACTGGCCCCGGTGTCACGAAGGGCTTCGGCCCGGCGTCCATTGATGCTCACCCATTGGCTGTACTTCTGGGTGTTAGCGGGTAGGGGGACCCGCGGGACCATGTCTTTCCCCCCTAAGCATGCTAGAGCCATGGCGGCTGGCTCCCATTCTTGATGCTCTTGTTCATATTCCTCTTGTTCCTCTGTGATCTGTTCCTCCCCTAGAGCAGCAGCGGCTACTTGGCGGGGTCTTGGGCTCTGGTACTGGGGGCAGTTTGGGTCGTTTGCATAGTGGCCGACTCGTTGGCATCGATGGCACGTAACATTGGCTCGGTAACCCGGTCGCGCCGGGGTGCTGCCCCGGTTGGCCGGGGGGGTGGTGCTGGTAGCGGGGGCGACCGGGGCGTTGTCTCTTCCTCGTCCTTGGCCCCCTCCTCCTCCTCGGGGACGGTGCTGACCATTGTTGTTCCGGTTCTGTTCGTAGGACCCATTCCGGCCCACTCTGGTGATCTCCCACCGGTCAGCTTCGGCTGCGAGCTGCCGGGGATCCGTTAACTTGCTGTCGAGGAGGTGCTGGCGGAGTTCAATGAAGCAATTGTTCGACAGATGCTCCCATACCATAAGATTAAACAGTTGTTCGTAGGTTGTGACGTGGCTTCCTTTGATCCAGCCCTCGAAGGCTCGGCTAAAGTAGTTTACATAGTCCACCCAAGTTGTACCCGGGATGCGGGTGCAGTCTCGGAACCTCTGGCGGTACATCTCGGGTGTGAGGCCATAGCGGGTGAGGAGTGCAGCTTTCATATGGTCATAGGAGGTCATCTGGTGGTCCGGGAGCTGTAGCAGGGCATCGCGGCCCTCATTGAGGAATCTCCCCCATAGACCGGCTCCCCAATCGCTTCTATCGATCCGGTGTGCAGTCATAGCGATTTCATAGGCCTTAAACCATTGCTGGATGTCGTCCTCTCGGAAGTATTCTCGAACGACATCCTTGGGGATGTGTACCTTTTTCTCTGTTGCCCCTGGGGTGTGGGGTTGCTCGGGCACCCCTACTCCTTTATTCTGCTTGCGTAGGTTGATCTCAGCTAGGTTCCGCTCGTGTTCGTACGCCAGTTTCTTTTCCTCGAGCTCCCTTTGTCTCTGTTTCTCCTCTCTTTCTTCTCGGAGACACAGGTGCTCTAAGTTGATTTTTTGTTCGGCCAACTTAAGCTCAACGTCCATTTTGAGTCGGGCCATTTCCAGCTCGTGTAGTCGGGTTTTTTCTCTTTCCTGGATCTCGTCTTGCGAGAGACCCGTTCTTCGCTCTTCAGGGGCCGTGGTGGTTTTTGCTGCGGTGCTTTGATCGAGGGTTCCGGCGGCCCCGGTTTCTGCCCAAGACTCTAGGGCATGCTTAAAATCGTCTTTGGTACTTAGTCCGGTGGTAGCGATACCTAGTTCGATGCAGAATTGTTTTAGTTCACGATGGCTGTACTCATCCAATTTCTCCATCTGGAACTTCTCGGTTGATCCGCTTTCTTTAGTTGTCATTGTGATTTCGTCGTGGGGTGAGCTACTCTCTGTACGTTTATGCGGTGATTCGGATCGCGCCGCTGGCCACCAATGTTAGACGGACCGGGAGGGTCGGCCGAGGATAAGGGGAGAGGTCTCCGGGGAGAGCCGTCTCCAGCGATCGTACAGACAAGTAACTTCCCCCCCACAGACGGACACCACACAAGGTTAAAGTTCAACGAGACTTTATAGGCAATGCTTTAAGTTTACGATGGAATGGTACAAGGAGGTCTGGACTCAGGGGTCCCCTCGATTCTGGTCTCTGGTTTGGGAAAAGGGTAGCGGGACAGTCTTGTTACCAAAAAGATGGAAATAGCTCTCAATCCTCGAGCTCGGCGTTCTAGATGATCGGGCCGCGGCGGAGCCAGCAGGTCCCGAGATGGACGAAGGAAACGACGGTCCGCGGCGGAGCCTGCAGGTCCCGATGAAGATGATGGTTACAAACGGTCCGCGGCCACGCCAGCAGGTCCCGACGACGATGAAGGATATGAAGGTTACGAAGGTTGCGGCAGCGCCAGCAGGCAAGACGATGGTGCACGAGACAGAGCTATGGCAGCGCCAGTAGTCCGTCACGGATGAGTTCTTCTCTGCGTCTCTCGACTCCAAGATACAACTGCCTTCCTGCTCTGGAGCTGCCCCAGTTATAGGGCTGGTGTGCTTTGATGTCCGGACCCTCGCACTTGGAGGTCGGGAGGTCCGGGATGAGGGAGTCCAGACACCCAGCAGGGGGGTGGAGCCAGCGCCCGGGGAGGCGATGGGCGAGCGGCACTTGGCGGGGGAGAGCCATCGACACCTCTTTCTCCCATTGACTTGCCAAGTAGCCCTCTCACCTCCTGGGTGGATGGTGGTGCCGGGATGTCTGAGGCCGGGCCAGGCCCAGGGTTGAGGTCGATCGGGGGCCAGGCGGCCTCGTGGTGGAGTGTCCAAGATGGCGCCCCAGGATGGGCGCGTGGGCCGGCAGTGGATCGGACCCACGAGGTCGACATGCTCGAGGGCAGGGGTCCCTGAGGGGACGGAGGACGTGCAATGGTCGTGTGTGGTACTTGCGTGACCGGGCTCGGGCCTGGTTGGGCCGGGGGAGAGCGGCCCTTCATGTGGCCTGTCCAACACTTACTGATAAACAAATCAGTTTGGCACAAAAAGGAGCAGACTATACGATTCTGAGCATTGAAAAACTTGAGAGATTACCATTGACAATGTCAGAAAGACCTATCATTGAATGGATAATGCACGGAATAATCACAATTCCGATAACAACTTTCCAATTTAAAAATTGCCAAGAGTATATACCAGCAGGCCAGTATGAAAGGTACATTAAGTCATCATGGAAATTGCCTTACACACACAAATGCTATAGTGAAAAGAAAGCGAATGTATTTCTTAGTCGTAACAATTGTAAATGATCACTAAGCGGTATACTTCTGTGCCAAGGTATTAATTTGCATGGAGCCTGTGAGGGGACTTCAAATAACCTTTCATGCCACCAGCACGGCACACCTGCAACACAAATAGAGACATTCTTTAGACAACTTTATAACGGGAGTTACATTCTAATAACGGACCACAGCTGTTGTGGCATGGTGCCAGGGAAAGCCTATCTCGTAAGCGTTAGTTCCATGGTCACTTGCTGTATGCAAGTATTGTATCCAAACAGCTCTCCAGATATGGAGGCGACGATTTGGCCTTCTTTGAATATCTCTTCTATTCGAATTGATACTTTAAGCAGAATGAAGTCTGTTCTTTTACAGACAACCGTGCCTTTAACGTCATCAAAAGAGACGTATGATCTGCAAGTTGCAAGGGCAACGGCAGAGATACATTCCCTTTTATCAACATATTGCCCCGTGCATTTTGTAGAAATGTTAAGCCAAATTTTAAACATGTCAGATACCAGTGGCATCGCACATGTATTTAAGACAATTTTTTCGGGACTGTTAACACCCTTCGAAGCAGTTCTGGGCATCTTTCCCAATTTTGTCCATTCTGTCTTTGGCGGCCTACCACTACTTTTGGGACTCGTAGCAGGAATTTTATTTCTGATCCTTCTGCTCCGATATGGCAAGCCAAGTCGCAGACAAGACTCCAGAAACGATGGAAGAAACGATCCTAGCTATACGCTGTCGGGACCGCATAACTAAAGTCCTTGGATTAGCCCGGCTAAGAGATCTGAATATGACCTGGTTTCTTTCATTCAGACCAATTTGGCAAAATTGCATCCTACCTGTGCTTCGATGTATGCTATGCGGAGAAGAATGCGTGTTGGACACCTGTCTTACACTACAATCAGCAGTACCAATGGATATCGATACTTTGCTAAGTCCTGTAACGACTCATGCATCGTGTTGTCCCCAGCGGCTACTCATTCTGATGACGGCATTCGTTGAGACTTCACCACTACGATTAGGTGGCAGTGAAGTACGAGATGAGAGCAGCATCACCCAGGTACGACCTTCTGTGAGCATTGCTGATCCTGACATCGATGATAGCAATCATTCTCACGACTGCACTGTTGCAGCATTTTCAAACTTGGTTGAACTTTCACCTGATGTCGTAGACATATTTTTTGCGAGTCTGTCTGAAATGATGTTCTCCCCTGAACAGAAAGAATAACATTTAAGCAACGAGCACACAGCGTTCCACTGAACTCTGAATTCGGCCTTCAGCTTTGATGAACAAAAGCTACTGAAAACATTTGGAACTATTTTCTCCCCTGAAATTCGAAATTATTTTTTTTTCAACTTCCAAAATATTTACCTTTTTCTGGCACATGTACTCTGCTTAAAGTAGAACTATTCTTAAAGAACAGAGCTTCTATTTTTAGGAACTCTAGAGACAATATATTATCTCAGCCTCTAGCACATTTACAGCAATTGTATTTATATGTGATGGAATGGTCTCGACCATCTTTTCTGTATTAAGAGCCATTTCATGTGTAGTTTTCGCAAATCATTCAGCTGATATATATATGCATCCCTTTTACCTGAATGATTACACTGCTTGAAATGCGTACAGTACCAATAATCATTTTCGTGTATTTCGCATACAACATTTCGAAGCAAAAAATGTATTTTGGGGTGGGTTGGAATACACATGCACCTTTATGTTGCATGTTTACTATTGCTTAGTTTTAGTAATGATGGACATTAGATCGTGGAGTGGGTATTGTGTTTTTATCTAGGAACCTATATCGATATTTCTATTTTATGCCCTTGTACGGTTATAATCAATAATATCCCTAGAATCGCATAGGAATCATATCCATATTCAGTTGTAGCCCATGCAGTCACATTAAGCAAGGCTACTTCCCCGGACTCCTAGAAAGCACAACGAGTTCTCTAAACAAACCAAACCTCCAGCAACCTGGGAAATCCCCGTGGCTTTTGTTTTGATTTGTCATAGAACTCCTGTGAGCACTATAAGAATGGCCAGTTCTTAGTGACATCTTTATTGACGTCTTATGTCCAACCTTAGGTCAAACCCGACACCTTTCCGGTATAAATATACCAACGTTGCCTTAAGCTAACACACGGGCGTGATTTTGGAGCAGAGCGGCCATCTACTTGCCCGAGAGCCCAGCTGATGCGAGAGCCCACGGAAGCCGCCCCTCCTCTTTGACGCGCTGAGAAAGACGCTGTCTTTTTCTCCAGCCGAGAAAATCCAGCTCCTGCGTTTCCAGCCTACCCTTGCATGTTGCTGGAATATCGAGTCCTGAGGAAAGAGATACCAGACCTCCCACATTCTATTACCAAGGTACGGAGCTGACAAAACCCTTAAAGAGAATTCTTGAGTCAGATTCTTGGCAAAACCAACTTAACTTAAACTGCTCCTTACTTACTCCTTCCCACGTATTAGGCTTAGGTCAGGTACAGGTAGGCGCATTTAGAAGCTCCAGTTGAGCACGTTAGTCAATATATATATGTATGTATGTATATATATGTATGTATATATTTTATCCATTTTAAAGTATCTTATGGCTAAGAAACCGAATCAATGCTTTTGCAGTATTATTTCATAATACTCCTTTTACTGTACGCACTTTACTTTACATTAAGTATTGCAATTATGGCAATTAATTTCTCTTGCATGAGAAAGAAGACTGCTCAATAAATTACACCTTTTATTGAAAACGCCTGTGAGAAGGTGGCCTGATATGCAGTGGTCACTATTCTAGTGCCCACTATGTATCAGTCCAGCAACCCTTATTGATGATTGGTTGTAAGTCAACCTTATAGACCAGCTATCCTAGTAGCATGGATACGAGCAGTCTAAGGCTAAAGACTCGAGAGGGCGTGTTAAGCCAGCTGTTTACCACACATATACCCCTTGAATACCCAGTGAAAGGACACCACACAAGTGTTATGAAAATAAACAGTTATTTATTAAAGATCACAACAGCCCTGTACTCTTTATGAGGACAGGGTACTAAGCACAAACCAAAACTCTTACAAAAATACTTAAGTTAGCACAGTATATACAAATGCCCGAGGGGCACGGAAAACCATATACTCTGAAAGTGGAATGCGAAATTCCTAGCAGGTAAGTACAGTACTAATAGCTTTTGGAATCGCTAGGACTTGACTAGGGAATCGTTAGATTACTTCTAGGAGGCCTAGGGGACTCGGGTGCAGTGTGTGCACTCTCACGCGAGATGCGGGACAAAAGTCTATGGTAGCTAGGAATTAGAAAGTTAGTGTTCTCGGGCGAACCCGACCTGGTAGGGAGAAAACGAAAGTAGATTCTGACCCTTGGATAGTGAGGCTATGCTGGGGCACCGAAATGCCGAAGTTACCTAGCCCAGGGGCTGCAGCTGCATAGGTCTGAAAAGACGTCGGGAATCCTCGTAGACGGACCAGGAGCCGGAAGAAAAGATGCTGGCCGGTGACCAGTGAAGAAAGTTCAGATGGATCCAAGCCTGGATCTCGAAGATAGATGACACCTGAAAGCAGAGGGGACCAAGTTCGAGACTACTAGCCAGTAGTCAGTGGGCACCAGGAGGGCACCGGATGGTAGCCACCTCGACAAGGTGAGTGGGTGACGCTTGACTCGAAGATCTCACGGACCAGGAGGCGTTGTCGGCGACCAGGATGGAGGATCGAGCTGTCCCACGAAGATGGAAGCTGTCGGCGTCGCTGGACCCAGGATTGGGCAACAAAGCCTTGGCAAATTCAAGCCCACGCGGTGGACCTAAAATGGCGTCTGGGGTGGACCAGGAGGGTCCGGGGTGCCTCTCTTGAACAAGGAAGCAAGGGCCAGCCTGGAGCAACCAGACCAGCAGTCGTGAAGTCGTTGGGCGTCGTTCAGAAGGCCACAAGCCAGCCGGCTAGTAGCCAAACAACGCGGTGCACAGCAAACAGCAGAAGGGCCCCACGCAGATCGTGGAGATGCAGGGAGGCTGATCTTGGGTGCTGGAGCTGCGCAGGGTCGGGGCTTCTCGGACCCCAAAGCACTCACCAGTGGAGGACACGGTGGGCTTGCAGTAAAGATGTCGTGCAGTCTTGGCGATCGTCGGTCCCTTGAGGTCTCGTCGCACTCACGGTTCTCAGCTTGGCTGTAGAGGTGAGTAGAGGTCAGAGGTGCCAGGGAAGCCGGGTCTCGTCGAGCTGGGTCGTCGGATTCGTGATGAAGGACTTGCAGCAGACCGCAGTGTTCTTTAGGATGGTGCCCGCTTGATGCAGGGTGACTACTCCTTAGCCACAAGGGAGAATCTTGAAGAAGAAATCGTGAAGTCCTTTCGAAGAAAGTGGTATCTTGATTCCAAAGATGATCTAATTTTAACAGGGGGCCCGCTCCCATCTTTATACTAAAAAAGGGGGCTGACCCGGTGACTAGGTCCTGCCTATGGGTGGGACTAGGTGGGGGGTGGTTACACCCCTCAGCCATGCCGGACTTCCCCAGGCCAGGGGCTGGTGTGCCCCTGGAACTGGTTCAGACCGGCCTATGCGTAGTGAGCACCGGGGTGCCACTCAGCAGTCACCTTCCTGTAAAGCCCTGCCTACCCAGGATACACAAAACCATGTCTGGGACGGTGCTAGCACCGCCCCTGACAGGAAACCCTTTGTCCAGGCTCCCCTCGCTGGAAGGACTCCCAGCTGCAGGGGGTCAGACTCGTGTCTGTGGTGGCAGCATCCATTTTGTGGAGCTGAGGCTTCAGTTAACTTTAACCGGGGTTCACAGTTACATACATGTCGTGTCCCTCTAGAAGGGTGGAATGCTAACCCCGTCGCCAGAATTGGCGAGGGGTTAGTATTCCAATTCGTATGACACCTTACTCGACATGTTTTGATAAAGCAATACCAAAGTTAGCATTTAACCGCGAGGATTATAATGCACTTAAGAGTATATGGTATGCGATATCATGGAACAGCTATTAGGACTTGGTTCCGCAAGCTGCAGACAGGCTCAGCTCATGCCAGAGCACCATCTCACACGATTCCAAGCACTCTGCCTTCAGGATTGTCAAGGCCTGCCATAGGAGTGACTGATAGGAATCTGTGTGTCCATTTTAGGGTTAGGTATAGGTATACTACACCTACAGCAAAGGGTGATTACACGACTTTGCCCCAGCTGTCATGCAGCCAGTTGTGTCAAATTTAGGAGGCCAGCCAGGGGTGGCACAATACATGCTGCAGCCCCTGGCAGCCCTGGGTACACCTATGCCCTGAGTTACAGGGTCTGATAGGGTGGCCCAGTACCAATTGGAAATGTACCTAGGGTACATGGAATCCATTTTAAAGAGAGAGCAGTAGGCCTGGGGTCCTGCTTGGCAGGGTCCCAGGTCGACTATGTCCAAAACCAGCTAAAACACAGGGCAAAAAGTTGGGGGCAACCATAGTCAGGATGTACCTTCCTACACAACCCCCCCCCAAACGAAAGGAGATAAGGCTATCCTTGTCCAGGTAAGCCTCTATTACCTAAGTGGCCATATAAGGAAGGACCAGCTCTGGCTTGGTTTCCCCCTGTGTCATGGTCCACTAGGCAACCCCTCACCCTAAGGGTATCTGAGGGTCTCCACCATAGGGAATCTCTGTCTCTGGTGTGTCTTGGGAAAGAAGAAGGCTGATGCTGGGATGGAGTACTGAAGTGAGGCTCCTCTACCTTTGGGCTCAACTTCCTCCAATCACCATTCATCATGTGTGCCTTTCTTTCTTTAGCTGAGATGCACTGAGCTCTCAGGGTCAGCCTCTGGCTACCTAAAGCTGGAGGCTGAGTCCCTCTGTTTGGCTTACTGGAGGGACAGGTCAGGTCTGGGGTTTTTAGGCCCCATGTTTGGCTGTGCCCAACAGTGTCCAGCTGTGGGAGTTCCCTAACTACTTTTAAGGGGGATCCCTCAGGAGTCTGTTCTATTTTCACTTGGCTAGGTTTACCAGCTTCAGTGATCCTAATCTGCTGATTAGGGGGTTCTTTTGGACAGGGGGCCCTTTGGGGTCCACCACTGGCCTCCCTGGTCTCTTCAGCCCTGGGCTGACTGAGGCAGGGTAGAGAGGTGCAGGTTACCTGCTCCAGACTGGGTCCCACCTGGGAAGGGTCCACTGCCGTCAGGGGTTCTGCCAGGCTAGGCCTGACTACCTCTGGGGCAGTTCCTTCAACAGGGGTAGAGTCAGTTCCCTGAGGAGGCTGGCTCTCACCTAGTGTCTGGGAGGGGGAAGACTCTTCTTCCTCCTCAATGCTCTCTGTTTGAGTGGAGTGATCCATTGTTTCAGGCTTCACAACCTCACTATCTGTCTGAGTAGAGGCTGAGACCATTTCAACCTTGCCAACCTTTTCAGGAGGGCACTCAGTCTGTGTTTGGGCTGTGACTGTCACAGCCCTCCTATCCTGCTCTGAAAAGTCTGTCTGAGCCTGGGCAGTGGCTACCACTGCCCTTCCAACCTTTTCAGGGAGGAATGGTGCTTGGACTGGGGCTGTAGCTATTACTGCCCCACTAACCTGTCTGGATAGGCCTATCATTTTGGAATGAGTTTCTTGTTCCACCTCAGCCCATGCTGAGAGTTCCAGGTCATTCCCCAGTAAGCAATCTACAGGTAGGTTATCTGTCACTGCCACTCTCATGGGCCCTGTGACATTACCCCAGCTGAGCTTGACTACTGCCATGGGATGCCTTCTTTTCATTCCATGAATGTCTGTCACCTGATAAGTAAAACCAGGGGTCAGTTGAGCAGAGGGGACCAGATGGTCACTCACCATGGTGAGGCTGGCCCCTGTGTCTCTGAATGCCTCAACTTTCTGACCATTCACTAAAACTTCTTGTCTATACTTGCCCAAAACGTGGGGTCCAGTAGTGAAGTTGGCAAACCCCATGCCAGTCTCACAGACAAGAGTGTGGTCAGGGAACCTGGCTAAGCCATAGTCCTCCTGTTGGCCCAGAGTAATGCCCACCACATTCTTGGGGGCACTCCCACCACCTGGGGGATTACCACTAGTGGTAACAGGAGGTTTAGGAGTATTACCTGGGGGTGTATTTCCCTTATTACCATTTTTAGGGCAACTGGCATCACTTTTGTAATGGCCCACCTGTTTACAGGTATGGCAATAAGGTTTCTTTTGTTCAGAAGGAGTGTTCTGGGACCCACCACCCTTGTTGGAGTTTTGGGGCCCTTGGGAAGTCTTCTCTGTGGATTTATCCCCACCCTTCTCTTGAGGCTTGGTTGATTCCTTTTTCTGGTCACCACCCTGGTTTTTAGGCCTAACCCTGGTTCTGACCCATTTGTCTGCCCTCTTACCCAATTCCTGTGGAGAGGTCAGATCAGAGTCTACCAGGTGCTGATGTAATAACTGGTTCTGACAATTATTTAAGATTTGCTCCCTCATAATTAGATTATACAATCCTTTAAAATCAGTAACCTTACTACCCAGTAGCCAGCCTTCAAAAGCCTTAGTGGCACAATCAACAAAGTCAGTCCAATCTTGAGACTGAGTTTTCTGGGTGTCTCTGAACAGCATCCTGTATTGTTCAGTGGTTAAACCAAACCCATCAACCAGTGTATTCTTCAAGATTTGGTAATTGTTAGCATCCTCCACCCTTGTGGTGAGGAGCTTATCTCTACCTTTACCATCAAAGGAGAGCCACAAGATAGCTGCCCACTGACTTTGGGGAACACCCTGCACAGTGCAGGCTCTCTCCAAAGCAGTAATCCATTTGTGGATGTCATCCCCTTCTTTAAAGGGGGGCACTATCTTATTCAGGTGCTTTTTATCAAAACTCCTTTCCCTATTGCTAGGATTATTGCTGCCACCAGTGGGAACTGTCCCACTCAATTGTTGCTCTCTAGCAAAGGCAAGTCTCTCTTTGGCCAGGGCAAGTTCTTCCCTTTCAATCCTCAGTTTGACTGCCCTTTCTTCAGCTTCATACACTCTCCTCTTAGGGGAAGACATTCCTCTGTGAGAAGAGTTGAGAGAGCCATTGGTTCGAAAGGATCTGCTAGAGCCTCTTGATAGAGACCTAACTCGTCCATTCCCAATGTTAAGCTGACCTGAGAGTGGGCCCAGGGGTCCCCCAGTACCAAGCTCATGTCTGCTTAAGTTGGACCTGCTTAGTCTGCTGACTTCTACCTGTCCCTTATCTGCCTCATCCCCTGATAACTCATCCTCATCCTCAGCAACATCTGCCTCAAGGAGGGGATGGATATCAAAGGGACCCTGTAAGGAGGGCAAACTTCCATCTGGATTAGAAGGGTCTGGGTTACCAGCCCTACTGGCATCATAAGCCTCTAGGAGACCAATCAGAAAGGAAGTGGTGGGGTTAGACCCCTGTTTTAGTTTCCTGAGAGTACACACTTGTCTCATCTCATGGAAGCTAAGAGCAGCATATTTAGAAGGGACCTGTGGAGGGTCCACTGACACAAGGGGATACTCAGAGTTTCCTCCTTTGTCTGACATGCTGCTTCTAGTGTGGTGTAAGTGATGCACCTACCTACACTATGTGTTTACCTACTGATCCCTTGCTAAGAGTTGCAGCCAAGGTGTGCTAAGCCTTGAGGAGCTACAACAGCTGGTTCAGTAGAACTCAGAGTATTCTAAGCTTTAGTTATATGTACCTAACAGTACTTATGTGATCTTTCAACAAGATATTCTTAGGATACGTGTGGTAAAACAACAGCAAGCTCAAATCCCAACCGCTGCTCACCAATGTGAGAAGGTGGCCTGATATGCAGTGGTCACTATTCTAGTGCCCACTATGTATCAGTCCAGCAACCCTTATTGATGATTGGTTGTAAGTCAACCTTATAGACCAGCTATCCTAGTAGCATGGATACGAGCAGTCTAAGGCTAAAGACTCGAGAGGGCGTGTTAAGCCAGCTGTTTACCACACATATACCCCTTGAATACCCAGTGAAAGGACACCACACAAGTGTTATGAAAATAAACAGTTATTTATTAAAGATCACAACAGCCCTGTACTCTTTATGAGGACAGGGTACTAAGCACAAACCAAAACTCTTACAAAAATACTTAAGTTAGCACAGTATATACAAATGCCCGAGGGGCACGGAAAACCATATACTCTGAAAGTGGAATGCGAAATTCCTAGCAGGTAAGTACAGTACTAATAGCTTTTGGAATCGCTAGGACTTGACTAGGGAATCGTTAGATTACTTCTAGGAGGCCTAGGGGACTCGGGTGCAGTGTGTGCACTCTCACGCGAGATGCGGGACAAAAGTCTATGGTAGCTAGGAATTAGAAAGTTAGTGTTCTCGGGCGAACCCGACCTGGTAGGGAGAAAACGAAAGTAGATTCTGACCCTTGGATAGTGAGGCTATGCTGGGGCACCGAAATGCCGAAGTTACCTAGCCCAGGGGCTGCAGCTGCATAGGTCTGAAAAGACGTCGGGAATCCTCGTAGACGGACCAGGAGCCGGAAGAAAAGATGCTGGCCGGTGACCAGTGAAGAAAGTTCAGATGGATCCAAGCCTGGATCTCGAAGATAGATGACACCTGAAAGCAGAGGGGACCAAGTTCGAGACTACTAGCCAGTAGTCAGTGGGCACCAGGAGGGCACCGGATGGTAGCCACCTCGACAAGGTGAGTGGGTGACGCTTGACTCGAAGATCTCACGGACCAGGAGGCGTTGTCGGCGACCAGGATGGAGGATCGAGCTGTCCCACGAAGATGGAAGCTGTCGGCGTCGCTGGACCCAGGATTGGGCAACAAAGCCTTGGCAAATTCAAGCCCACGCGGTGGACCTAAAATGGCGTCTGGGGTGGACCAGGAGGGTCCGGGGTGCCTCTCTTGAACAAGGAAGCAAGGGCCAGCCTGGAGCAACCAGACCAGCAGTCGTGAAGTCGTTGGGCGTCGTTCAGAAGGCCACAAGCCAGCCGGCTAGTAGCCAAACAACGCGGTGCACAGCAAACAGCAGAAGGGCCCCACGCAGATCGTGGAGATGCAGGGAGGCTGATCTTGGGTGCTGGAGCTGCGCAGGGTCGGGGCTTCTCGGACCCCAAAGCACTCACCAGTGGAGGACACGGTGGGCTTGCAGTAAAGATGTCGTGCAGTCTTGGCGATCGTCGGTCCCTTGAGGTCTCGTCGCACTCACGGTTCTCAGCTTGGCTGTAGAGGTGAGTAGAGGTCAGAGGTGCCAGGGAAGCCGGGTCTCGTCGAGCTGGGTCGTCGGATTCGTGATGAAGGACTTGCAGCAGACCGCAGTGTTCTTTAGGATGGTGCCCGCTTGATGCAGGGTGACTACTCCTTAGCCACAAGGGAGAATCTTGAAGAAGAAATCGTGAAGTCCTTTCGAAGAAAGTGGTATCTTGATTCCAAAGATGATCTAATTTTAACAGGGGGCCCGCTCCCATCTTTATACTAAAAAAGGGGGCTGACCCGGTGACTAGGTCCTGCCTATGGGTGGGACTAGGTGGGGGGTGGTTACACCCCTCAGCCATGCCGGACTTCCCCAGGCCAGGGGCTGGTGTGCCCCTGGAACTGGTTCAGACCGGCCTATGCGTAGTGAGCACCGGGGTGCCACTCAGCAGTCACCTTCCTGTAAAGCCCTGCCTACCCAGGATACACAAAACCATGTCTGGGACGGTGCTAGCACCGCCCCTGACAGGAAACCCTTTGTCCAGGCTCCCCTCGCTGGAAGGACTCCCAGCTGCAGGGGGTCAGACTCGTGTCTGTGGTGGCAGCATCCATTTTGTGGAGCTGAGGCTTCAGTTAACTTTAACCGGGGTTCACAGTTACATACATGTCGTGTCCCTCTAGAAGGGTGGAATGCTAACCCCGTCGCCAGAATTGGCGAGGGGTTAGTATTCCAATTCGTATGACACCTTACTCGACATGTTTTGATAAAGCAATACCAAAGTTAGCATTTAACCGCGAGGATTATAATGCACTTAAGAGTATATGGTATGCGATATCATGGAACAGCTATTAGGACTTGGTTCCGCAAGCTGCAGACAGGCTCAGCTCATGCCAGAGCACCATCTCACACGATTCCAAGCACTCTGCCTTCAGGATTGTCAAGGCCTGCCATAGGAGTGACTGATAGGAATCTGTGTGTCCATTTTAGGGTTAGGTATAGGTATACTACACCTACAGCAAAGGGTGATTACACGACTTTGCCCCAGCTGTCATGCAGCCAGTTGTGTCAAATTTAGGAGGCCAGCCAGGGGTGGCACAATACATGCTGCAGCCCCTGGCAGCCCTGGGTACACCTATGCCCTGAGTTACAGGGTCTGATAGGGTGGCCCAGTACCAATTGGAAATGTACCTAGGGTACATGGAATCCATTTTAAAGAGAGAGCAGTAGGCCTGGGGTCCTGCTTGGCAGGGTCCCAGGTCGACTATGTCCAAAACCAGCTAAAACACAGGGCAAAAAGTTGGGGGCAACCATAGTCAGGATGTACCTTCCTACAACGCCTGTCTCTCTTTTCTCTGCACTCTGGTGAAACTAAGTACGCACGATTGACTGAGTGAAATAACTGTCTATTGTTTTCACACGACTCTAGAGATACACTATTATTCTGAGGGAGCAAAGTTGTCATGTTATATGGTTGTCAGAAGCTAATCCCTTCTTGTCTATCCAGGGAGGTTAAACTCCTCGTTTATTCGAGAAAGTTTCTAGTGACCTCTGAGCTAGCTGGCAAACCTTAAGTCTAATATAGTCAGTAGAGACCAAGTGGACCTCAGTCCTATGTCTACACTGCTGAATATATTATTCCAATGCGCAGAGCCTATTGGGAATATAGGAACTACACCACACCTTCTTCAGCTGAATCAGCTCAACATCCCCTGGTTCCTTCCTGGTCACTGGCTAGTGACCCAGACTCTGTCCCCTCTGCTTTCAGGTTCTTCACATCTTCGATCCACCCTTGGATCCACCCGGACACTTTTCTTCTGGTCGCCTTCAGCACTTCTTTGCAGCTCTCCATAGGAAACTGCGACGAAACCCGACAGGAAATGACACCTATGCACCCGGCTTCCCTGGACGAGGTAACACGAGTACTCCGGTGCTCCCATGGGTGTTGACTCTCGAAGTGTCCTAGTTTAAAAGGGTTTTACCGGGGGGGCATGGCCAAGCAATATGGCCGACAGGACGTAAGCTACTCCGGCTATCTGGCCTGGAAATCCTGATCAAAGATCCTGTATGGGCTCATGAAGGGAACGATTGCGAGTGTTGTGACCCCCTGATGACGGGGAGTGCCTCGGGGACTGAGTTCGTGAGCCCATTGACCGGTGGTGCCGTGTGACGTCACAGCGAAGCGGAGCCCCGGACTGAGAAGCACGAGAGCCCGAGGATCGTGGCCTAGCAGTGGAGACAGACCCTGTCTGTGGGAAGAGACCCCGCGGAGTCCCGGAACCCGGGGAGTGGGGGCGCACCGCGGACTCACCGGATCCTGTCCCTGGGACTCATCGGCACCGGGAGTAGGAGCAGAGCTCCGGTCCGGGCCGCCGGGGCCCCTCCCGCTGGAAATTGAGCGGCCAGCGGGTGTTCGGAGCGGGGAGGCCGAGTGATTTTGTGGGTGCCCCGGCTCCTCCTCTGGGCTGCTGGGAGGCTCTGTGGCGGAGGTCCGGCCGAGGACAGAAGAGACAGCGCGGGTCTCGACGGGCTCGTTGAAGGACTGACAGACACGGACTGCAGAGGGGTGAAGCACTGAATTTAGGCATACGAGCCTGGAGGTGGGGAGAAGCGAGGCCTCCCGAGTCCGGCATTTGTGGACAGGACACTGTGAACAAGGAGGTCGTGGGGGCCCTGGTGCCTTCCTGGGTCCCCGGGAGTTGGAATCACGCGGTAGTGAGACCGGATGGTGCTCTGGGCGACCCGGACCAGCTCCTGAGCAGCGTTGACCCGGACAATTGTGGGGAAGACCTGAGTCTGCGAAGCTTGCGGGAGCCTCCGGCGGGCTCGTCGGAGGACCTGTGGAAGTGGCCTGCAGCAGGGGGAGCCCTGACCATCGCGGCGCGACGCCCACTTCGCCTGAAGCTTGCGAGGGAGATACTCCCGGGTTGGGAGCCTACGGAGGGCCCTAGACTCACCTTGGGTCCCCGGGAGTATGAGCCAGGAGTGTGAGTTGGCGGTGAGCAGCGGTGAGTGAAGCTCCTCGCCCGGGCCCCATCAACCCCGTTTGCCCTGGCTGCTGGGAACAGTGACAGTGTCCCCCTCGGGACTAGGCCCCGGAAAGTGCACAAGCAAGCGGCTGTGGGACCTGAATGAGGCCCCTGCTCCCCCTGAACACTAGAGTGGGACACGCGACCGGGGGACACGGATCAGAGGGGCAGCGGAGGAGGCGTCCCTGAACGGGTGGAGACGGCTGACCAAAGCCGGCCGGCGTAGAGGTACCATGGGGCCTGGAATCGGTCGCTGCCCAGAAGGCGGACAAACCCATAATCACCGACGGTCTGACGACCCACCGGGGCGCAGACGGAGGGTCCCGAGACGTCAGCAATGCGTAAGGACAGGATGTCGCGATCCACGCAACAGAACACCATTACGCAGTTTACCACTCAAAGGATCCCTTCTCAGAGGATCACGAGACAGATGGGGCAGGACGAGGGGGCAGGGGAGCCCACGGAGCCCACCCACGCGGAGCTCTTGAAGGCGATCCAGGGTTCGCATTCGGCGTTGGAGCGACAAATTGAAACGGTCTCAATAGATGTCAACCTACTGACGGATCTGAGGAAGGTGGCCGACAAAGTCTCTGACGCAGAGGGCAACATCACGGAGCTGCAAGGAGAGGTGGCCACCCTCAAACAGACTGTTGCTCAACTCAAGGCTACGACCGGGGCCTTGGAGAGACGTGCGGAAGACGCAGAAGGGAGGGCGCGACGCAGCAACATTAGGGTCCTCGGCATTCCGGAGCGGGCAGAAGCGGGAAGCGCGGAACGCTTCCTGGAGGGCTGGATAAAAACACAACTTTGCCCGAGGGGTCTCTCGGAGGTATTTGTGATAGAGCGAGCTCACAGGGCGCTGGTACCACCGCCGAGGCCAGGGGCCCCCCGAGAGCCCTGATCGCCAAAATCTTAAATTACAGGGACCGTGACTGTATCCTAAAGGCGGCTAGGGAGTCGAGGGACCTCTCCTATGAAAACAACAGAATCTCCATATTTCCGGACTACACCCAGCAAGTCCAAGAGCAGAGGAAATCCTTCCTAGGAGTCAAACGGAAGCTCCGAGAGATGGGCTTACAGTACATGTTGCTTTATCCGGCAAAATTGAAGGTGCTGGCCCAGGAGAAGGCCCATTTCTTCGAGTGCCCGGAGGAAGTTTGGGAATGGCTGGAGATTCGCGGGGACGACCTGCCGCCAGGTGAGCGGGGAGGAAACAAAGCAGAGTGGGGAACCCGTGCCCCGAGGAGGCGGGCGAAAAGAAGACGACGGCGGTCGGAGGCGGCAGCAATCGAGGAGAGGGGTAGAGTGCTGGTGGGATCTGACGGGGCCTTGCTTCTGGAACCCCCCGAGGGGGAAAGTGGGGAGATGCCCTCGACGTCCGGGGGAAATGAAGAAGTGCTGGTTCCTGACACACTGCCGCCCCTGCCAGGGGAAATGTTAATACCTGCGGAGGCGATACCTGAGACTGCGGGGGTTGGGACCCCTGAAACGGTGGATCCCTCTTGAACTGCCGGCATAGCAGGGGGAAGGTAGTGTGTGCAGCGGGACGATAAGTCCGTTTACTGAAATGATTCCTCAGGAAGGGGGGGCTGTTTACATTATGACGAAGAAAAAGGGGGAGAAGGCCTTCTAGGGGGCATTAAGAAAATGAGGGGCACGGGGTGGCAATGTACTGGGGACGAGGGACGAGGGAGGGTAAAATGCCTGATAACTGTTAGATTGAGCCTAACGAGGAAGCATTGACCTGGGTGACTGGGGATGCTGTGCACGTCCTGGCACCGGCAGGGAATGGGCATATTTGATGGTTGTCGCTATATTGCTCAGGGGAGGGGGGTGAGTTTAGGGGGACTGTTTGAGGGGACTGTTTTTGGCATTGTTTGTATCCCGGATCGGGCACGCCTGTGGGGCAGCTATGGAAGTGAGAGGGTGTGGTGGAGCGTGATGGCGAATGCAATATGGGTTACAAGTTCATGAGCTGGAATGTGAGGGGGTTGGGCACGTGCACTAAAAGATACAGGGTCCTCTCCTTCCTCCGTAGGCATGGGGTTTCCATTGCTTGCCTACAGGAGACCCAGATGACGGGGCGCAGAAGTTGGCTAAAAAATGGCGTGGACAAATGCATCATGCGTCCTACTCCACATACGCCAGGAGAGTTTTAATCTGGGTGGCCCCGGGGGTGCCGTTCGCAATGCAGTATATGGAGGCGGACATCAATGGTCGATACCTGCTCCTCCGGGCAAAGCTGGACGGCAGAGAGATTGTTATCCTAAATTCATACGCACCCAACATTGATGATCCGGCCTTCTATAGGGAACTGCAGGATGTACTGGTTCACGATTTGGGGACCCCGACGCTTTGGTGTGGGGTTTTCAACTGCATATTGGACCCGGCTCTAGATAGATCCCCGCCCAGGGAGGGCACGAAGCCCCGTATGACTGTGAAGCTTGGGGAGGTCATGAGAAATGTAGGGGTGACTGATGTCTGGCGCCAGCGGCACCCAACACAAAAGGTATACACCTGCTTCTCCCCCACACACAATACTTACAGCCGGCTGGATAGGATACTAGTGGCGAATGCGGGCCTCACAATGGAGGTGGAGGTTGCTCACCAAGCGCGTTTTTTATCGGACAACTGGCCGGTGACGTGTACCGTTAAATTGGGGCCCTCGACGGCTCATCCTCGGGCCCGGAGGCTTCCGGTAGATATACTTCAAGACCAAATAGGGAAGGCGCATGTGGAATCGGCCATTGGTGACTACGTGGAGCTCAACTGGGGGCAGGGGGACTTGTCAGCGGCTACTAAGTGGGAGGCCCTGAAGGCGGTAGTAAGGGGAGCCTGTATGGGGCTCACTTACGCAGTGAGGAAGCAACTCCTCCGGAATCTCCGGAATGAGGAGGCCGTTCTGCTACAGGCCCAGCTTGTGACGGACCCCAGTGCCCAGCAGCAGCGGGAGGAATTGGAGGCCCGCGCTAGGATACATGATGTGTTAGACAGGCTAGATAAATACTCATTGGGCCAATACAGGCAGCGCCTTCACAGGGAGGGCGATAAATCAGGGCGGCTCCTGGCATGGATATTGAAGAGAGAGCAGACTCCGGAGCGCATAGTGGCCTTGCGGGACAAGATTGGACAAGTGGTGTATTCGGAGAGGGCGGTCCTTGGGGTCCTTCAGTCCCATTTGCAGGAGGTTTACACAGCGGACCCTGCTGTTTCGGAAAACACATATCTCCCTTACTTGCGGGACATACCAGTACTGACCCTTTCAGATTCTGATAGGGAGGAGCTGGAAGCGGCGCTAACGTTGGCGGAGGTCCGGGGGGCGTTGGCCAGTCTGCCACGCGCAAAAGCGCCAGGGAGTGACAGCTTCCCGTCAGATTTTTACCAGGAATACGGAGAAGTCTTGGCTCCGCTCCTTCTCCAAGTCTTCCATAAGGCGTTTGATAGCGGAGTGCTCCCAGAGAGTAGGGCCCAAGGGGAAATATGCATGCTCCTGAAGCCGGGGGGGACAAGCATGACCCTTCGGCATATAGGCCAATATCCATTATTAATGCGGACGTTAAAATTCTGACCAAGCTTTTGGCCTTACACCTGGCGCCCCATATGGCGCACTTAGTTCATCAGGACCAATGTGGCTTTATCCCCGGGCGGAACACGGCCATGAATTTACGACGTTTAAATCATATCCAACACAAGGTGAGCGACAGGGACGAGCAGACGGTCTTGGTCTCCATAGACCTGGCCAAGGCCTTCGACACAGTGGATTGGGGCTACCTGCAGGAGGTCCTTCGGAAGATGGGCCTTGGGCCCACCTTCCGACGTTGGATCAACATTCTATATAACTCCCCGAGAGCCAGGGTGCGTCTGGGAGCTGCGAGGTCGGAGGAGTGGCAGTTGGAACAGGGCACGAGACAGGGGTGCCCCCTTTCGCCGCTGCTTTTCGCCCTCGCAATCGAGCCCTTAGCCGTCTTGTTGCGATCTGAGATGAGGCAGTGGGGCATTCAAGTGGGCGACACATGCAACATATTGTCGCTGTATGCGGATGATGCCTTATTCTATCTGGCATTTCCGAGAGAGGCACTCCCGAGATTGCTACTGCACCTGGACCGTTTTGGCGTGGCGTCGGGGTTGCGGATCAGCAGGAGTAAGTCCCTCATTTTCCCATTATCGGGATTTGTGGAGGTCCCCCAGGACGAACTGCCGGATCTAGGGCTCCGCTGGGAGAATACCAGTTTCCGCTATCTGGGTATTCAGGTGGCCTCTTCTGTGGAACAGTCCCTGGCCTGTAATATAGATCGGGTCATTGCGTCTCTCCGGGCCTCTGTGTCCTTCTGGAACACGCTCCCTCTGTCCCTAATGGGGCGACTGGCCATATCCAAAATGGTGATGCTGCCAAGGACATTGTATGTCCTTCAGAACACGATGTGCCCGCTCCC
The DNA here is from genome assembly GCF_964263255.1 of Lissotriton vulgaris. Lineage (NCBI taxonomy): Eukaryota > Metazoa > Chordata > Amphibia > Caudata > Salamandridae > Lissotriton > Lissotriton vulgaris. The sequence goes on along the minus strand of NC_141694.1, from coordinate 1,019,945,463 downwards.
GCCAAAGATCTTTCGAACCCTCAACACCATGCTCACCTCTCTGCTCTGGGCGGGTAGGAGGAGCAGAGTAGCCCTCCGTACCCTAGTTCGCTCCTACGAGGAAGGAGGCCCCACGCTTTGATCTTTATTATTATGCGGCCCAGTTGCTCCCGGCGGCCAGATGGTTTGCGGACGTGGATGTATGGGAGACGCAGTTGCTGGCAGGAAGGGCGACTGCAGGAACTACAGAGGGCGCTGATGCGTGGGGCAGGCGCTGACACAGGACTGCCTTATGTGGTCAAACACACGGCGGGCGTTATGCAACGCGTCATAGAACGGGTGCAACGGTCAGCCCCGTTCCACAGAGATCTGCCACTCTGGTGCCTGGCCCCTATAGTGGAGTTGGAACATCAGATGTCCTTTCGGGAATGGAGACTGGGGGGCTGCGAGGTTCTGGCTGATTTGTATCCCTCGGAGAGCTTTGTGACCTATGAGCAGGCAGTGGAGTCCTTTGGCCTAGGTAGCGGACAATACATACATTACCAGGCGCTGCGCACCATAGTACGTTCAATTTGGCCACAGTGTCCGGAGATCCCATCGATGTCCCATACGTTGCGTATTATATTGTCCTGTGGAAGAGGGCGTAGACTAATAACTTTGCTATATGCAGCAATGAAGCGGGACTCTGCGCCGCCGGTGCCGCCGGCATGGGCGGCTTGAGAGGCAGATCTGGGAGCGGATCTGACACAGAGTCAGAGGGCACGGGTGGGGGCCCTCACGCGAGGGTCTCTTGTAATGCGAGATTTAAACTTATCCACTTCAACTTTCTGCATCGCGCCTACCTTACTCCGAAGTCAATCAGTCGTTTCTCGGACAGCGATAGAGACGATTGCCCTTGATGCGGCGCAGGGGTAGCGGGATTCTTGCACCTGGTTTGGGAATGTCCGGGGGTGGGGAAATTCTGGTCCGAGGTGGTAGCTCGAGTGGGGACCACCACGGGACTCCGAATAGAGCTCACGCCCATACATTGTCTGTTGGCATTGGTTCCGAAGCCAAGGAAGAGGAAACTTTCCTATAAGCTGTTGCAATTGATGCTAGTGCTGGCCAGGCGCAGGGTTGCCATTACGTGGATGGGACAGCGGGCCCCGGAGTTGGATGCATGGCTCAGAGATGTGAAAGAATGGGCACTGGCAGAGGAAACGCACATGCAAAGCACTAGGAGGGATGAGAAACTGAACGAGGATTTGCTAGCTTGGCGAACCATGTGTATGACCGGACTGGCGGCTGAGGGGTCCTCGTCACCCAGTGATTCTGAGGGGACAAGCGGGGAATTGTACTCTGAGTGTGACTTGGAGGGAGAAGAGGGAGGGGCCCAAGATGGGGTTCCGGGATATGAGCAGGATGCTGTGCCTAACCGAATGTCCTCACAAGCTCTAGAGTAAGCTGATGTTCCACCGCGTAACTGCATTGTCTTGTATCATTTCAGAAGTCGTCATTCTCCGTAAATGTGCCATAATGAGTCCATCGATCTGTGAACAAAAGTGCGTTTTGTGTTTTTAAGATGCCATGGAGGGTGGGGGGGGGGGGGGAGTTGTATTGTCTAACTGAAAACTGAAAAAGAAAGTTTATAAAAATTTTTTAAAAAGGGTTTAGTCCATCCGGAAGTGTCCTTAATCTACTACTTTGTAACTTTTACGTTCCTATTATAACTCTATGGTAACTCGCGACTGTGTTTAAACACTACACGCGTCTCCCGTGGGCCTCCTACTTCCAATCCCTTGGTTGTTCAGTGTAGACCCAGCGATTCCCTAGGCTCTAGGTCTATTCACTATTCCTGAAGTGGTTCTTATACCACTTACTTAGTATATGGTTCGTGAGGCACCTATGGCAGAATTGTATTTGTGCAACTTAAAGTATGCTGAATGAGTAACTTGTAACGTATCCCGATCTCTGACCTCATAAAGAGTTCAGAGGGGTTGGGGGCGTTGCTTGGACGGCAATGGGAAGAGTTTCCTGAGTCCAGAGCTCTGCTACGCCTCGGGATGAAAAAACGAACATTAAAGCGAGCACAGCAGGCAAAACTAGGAAACACCTACAGATATATCAATCGGAAACTGCACTGCATAGAAAGAACCCTACAGAAACGACAAGAAATACGAAATAACAAGTTTGCGAGAGATAGACCGACCCTGGCAGGCAAGATGGTGGCGACGAGTCGTAACACTGAATCGTAGAGAAACAATTTGAAAGCAGCTGCCAAGAGGAGAGAAGACCCACAACGAAAGGTCAGTGGCGTAACCCTCCCCCCAGCGAGATCCCCCTGTGAGCACAACAAGGAAAGCGCAAACAAAACCCCCCAAAACATAGTGCCAGAGCGCCAATCGAAAGAGAAACTACCAACACGGGGGCAGACATCTTGCGTAGGGGGGCGGGGCAGGCCAGGCAACCTAACGGAATGGAATATCGAGCCTAACTGAATGCGAAAGCAGGGCAGCTAACAATACAACTAACTAATATCAATCGGAAACTGCACAGCATTGAACAAGCCATTAGAAAATGATTAAGAACGGCTATTGCCGTCAGAGAGAGCTAGAAACTACCATGGGTGACAACCATCCAGCAAAGTAAGGCGGGGCTGGGCCACGCAACATATCGGGACAGAATATCCAGCTTAAGCGAACGAGCGAATGATACAGGGAGCCAACAACAGCACCAACAAATATCAAACGGAACCTGCATGGCATTGAGCAAGGCACTAGAGAACAATTGCAAAAAAACGGCCAACGCCGACAGAAGGAGGACAATCATCTAGGGGGGAGGCAGACCGCACAATCGATCGGAGACTGTGGCAAGTAAAGCAGATAACAAATAGTGCCAGGATATCAATCAGAAACTGCAAGGCACTAAATAACGTGCAAACAAGAACCCCCAAACACAACAAACAAAAGAGAAACTACCAGCACAGGGCAGCCATCTTTGCACGTTTGGGCAGGGCAAGCCTTGCAACAACAAGGAGCAGGATACCAAGCTTAATATAACGTGTCTGAGAAGCCATAGAGGCTAACAATATGACCAACAAACATCAACTAATATCAATCGTAAACTGCACAGCATCGAGCAACCCGCTAGGAGAACGGAAAGGAAAAATAATCCACCAGTCTTCAGGGAGGGCATACCGCGCAATCGGTCGATTAGGCGAACAGTGCAGCGACCCAACAACAGTTAAATATCAATCGGAAACTGCAAGGCACTGAATTAACCATCAGAGGAAACTAAAATAACAAATCCCAGCGTAACACCACCGACATTGCGCCAGCTAATGAAAGCGAAACTACTAGGACACAAGGAGGCGGACATCTTCCGCAAAAAGCAATCTCAATCGGGAACCGCACTCCACTGCAACCGCAAAAAAAGGCTAATAGCACAGGCAATACACTAAAAGCAGAAGAGCGCCCATAAAGACACAAAACTAGACATTAGACCCAGCTTAAACCGAGCCAGAAACCGAAACCGACTCACACAAGGGGGCGGGACAAGGCAAGGGGCAAGCCAAGAAGACACACAAACCCTGCCATCACAAAGACCATAAAAGTGGCAGAAACAACCAGCCACAAACCGAAAACGATTAACAAAAAACACAGAACAACAAGCCTAAACGACGTTCCACCAGCCCCACGCCAAAAGACAAGTCAGAGCAGCTGCACCGAACAAAGTTGTTCGCCGTGTAGGAGAGTAGGGTCTGCTTCCTATGGTCACCACCACTTTTTGCTCTGATATACTGGTTTCTCGACTTTAGTGTGGCTGTGGGCCTGCTAATCAGACCCACCGCCCAGCTGTTCTCTCTCTAAATTCATACCATGTACTTTAGGTACATATCCAATTGGGTATTGGGTCACCTTTGTGAGCCCCTGTATAGTGTACTATAGGTACCCAGGGCATAGATGCATCCAAGGCCTACCAGGGGCTGCAGCATGTATTGTGCCACCCCTGGCTGGCCATCCACATTGACACAACTGGCTGATCCCTCAGCTGGGGCAAGGTCGTGTAATCACCCCTTGCTTAGGTATAGTATCCCTATACCTACCATTACATATAGGCACATATATACCTATAAGTCCCTCCTATGGCAGGCCTTAACAATCCTGAAGGTAGAGTGCTTGGTTTTATGTGAGATGGTGCTCTAGCATGAGCTTAGCCTGTCTGCAGCTTTCGGAACCAGGTCCTTATAGCTGTTCTATGATATAGCCATACCATATACTCTTAAGTGCATTATAATCCTCGCTGTTAATGCTAACTTTGGTTTGGCTTTATCAAACCATGTTGTGTAAGGTGTCATACGCTTTGGAATACTACCCCCTCGACGGGGGTAGCATTCCACCCTTCTAGAGGTAGAAGACATGTAGTTGTAGCTTTACCCGGTTAAAGTTAAACAGAGCCTCAGCATCACAAAATGGATGCTGCTGCCACAGACACAAGTCTGACCTCCTGCAGCTGGGAGCCCTTCCAGCGAGGGAGGCCTGGACAATAGATTTCCTGCCTTGGGAGGTGCTAGCACCTCCCCAGACAGGCTATAGTGTATTGGGGCAGAGTAGGTTGAATGAAATGAGACACTGCCTGGGGCACACAAGGTGCTCCATGCATAGCCCGGTTCAAATCAGTTGCTGTGGCACTCCAGCCCCAGCTCTGGCGCGAAACTGGACAAAGGGAAAGGGGTGTAACCACCCCCTTCCCAGGTTCCACCCATAGGAGGGACCTAGCAGGTAATCCAGCCCCTTAGATTGGTATGAAGCTAGGAGCTGAGTCTAGAGACTTTAGATTATCCTGAACTGAAACTCTGAAACGAAACTCTGGACCTTCGACATTCTACTGTAACTAGAAGACTAAAGAATCTCCCTTGTGGTCAAAGAGTGACCACCCTGTGCAAACAAGCACAACCTAGCGAAGTGCCGGTTTGCTTTGTCGACGCTCCCGAAGGATCCAGACGAGACTGCTTCACAGGACTGGACTTCCAGACTTCTCGGACCCCGACCCACACCTCCAGCAAAGCTGAGACCCGTGGCGGACACGAGAGACGTGGGACCGGACACCTGGCCATTTTGCTCTTTGCTAAACTGTGCAGATTCTGAGGCGTCCTCGAAGTTGTGCATTGGGACTTGAGAAGCCCCAACCCCGAGCCGTAAGTGCACCGAAGCTCAGCCTTCCACACTCCACGAGTGCTGCGTGGGGCCTGCTCTTGCATTTCCTCTTGACGCGTCTTCGCGGTTGTTAGCCCGCTGGGTAGTGGCCATCTTTAAGACTCCACTGTGAAACAACGCTGCTTGCCTGGTTGCTCTGGGCTTGCTCTTGCTTCCCTGTAAAGGGGAAGCTCCATATACCTTGCTGGTCTGTACAAGAAGCCGATCTTCACTTCCTGCGTGGGTTGCCTTTGCCAAGGCTTGTTGACTCCACTCCGGAAGCCAACACCGTAAACAGCGAGAGCCTTTGTGGGACAGTCCGTATCCAGCTCCTGGTTGTCGTCGACGCCTCCTGGTCCACGTGGCTGCAGAGACAAGCTTCACTTCTTCACCTGTTTGCAGCCTGACATCGCCTGGTTCCTTCCTGGTTCCTTCCTGGTCACTGGCTAGTGACCCAGACTCTGTCCCCTCTGCTTTCAGGTTCTTCACTTCTCCGATCCACCCTTGGATCCATCCGGACATCTTCCTCCTGGTCGCCTGCAGCATCTTCTTGCAGCTCTCCATAGGAATCGACGACGAAACCCGACACAACTTTACACCTATGCACCCGGCTTCCCTGTGTGAGGTAACTTGAGTACTCCGGTGCTCCCGTGGGTAATAACTATCCAAGTGTCCTGTTTTACCTGGGTTTCCCCGCAAGTCCACCCGGACTGTCCGAAATCAACTCGTTTCTAACTTTTATGTTCTCATTGAAAGTCTGTGAGAACTCGTGTGTGTGTTTAGACACTGCACATGCATCCTGTGAGACTCCTACTTCCTAACCTGTGGTTGTTCAGTGTAGTCCCAGCGATGCCCTAGGCCTATTCACCTTTTCTGAAGTGGTTCTTATACCACTTATTTAGTATATGGTTCGTGAGGCCCCTAGGGCAGAATTGTATTTGTGCTACTTATAGTATGCTTATTGAGTCACTTGTGCTGTATCTCGAACTCTGACCTCATAAAGAGTGCAGAGGGGTTGTGTTAGTAATAAATACATATATATTTGATATATAACTGGTGTGGTGTCCTTTCTTTTGGTATTCAAGGGGTTATTATTGGTAAAACAATTGGCTTCCCATGCTCTCTGAAGTATTAGCCTAAGACTGCTTTGTCCATGCTACCACTAGGATAGCTGGTCTATAAGGTTGACTTTACAACCCTCACCATAAGGGTTGTTTGGACTGATACAGGGTGCCCACTAGACTAGTGGACATCACATATCAGGCAACTTCTCACACGCCGCACCAAACACCAAAAGGCACCAACAAGAGGTATGAGCTAGTACATAAAAAAAGAGGGCTTAAAACAAATACAATGGCAGGAAGTGAAGGCAAACCTACACAACAACAGAAGAAAACAATTCCAGAAAGCCAACCAGAATCTCCTTTTAAACAAAAAAACTGACATTTGCAGCACTCTAGACAGCATACTGACAAAGCTAGCAGAAGTCCATGACTTAGCCAAATCAACAAAAAAAACACATATGCCATTCAACTTGAGCTGACAGCTATCAGAGCAGATATACACTCAACAAACAACAGATTGGACACGGTAGAACAAAGAGTCAGCGATATAGAAGATAGATCACAGCTCACAGGCAGGGCAATGGGCAATATAGCCAAAGCAACAACAGACCTGAGAAAACAGGCAGCGGACTTCGAAGATCGGCAAAGAAAGGGCAACATCAGAATCCTAGGAATTCCGGAAGGAAAATAAGACGGAGCTGGCTCCTGCATAGTCATGCTACAAGAGCTCATACTCAAGCTGACCAACATCAAGTTTGAAAACCCCTTTGAACTAGACAAGGCCTACAGAGTACCGGGATTCAAACAAACCAACAGAACGAACCCAAGACCAATAATCTGCAAACCCCTACGCTACCACCACACAGAAGCCATCTTCGGGTTCGCAAGGAAAACACTGAACCTACAATGGGAAGGCCACAAGATAATACTCACACAAGACTACTCGAAGGCCACAGTAAACATCAGGAAAGGCTTTCTTGCCCAAAGGGACAATCTAAGGAAACAAAACATCCAATTTTCCTTCACCGGACCAGCCAGATTCAAGATTATCAACAAAGGAATTCCAATAACTTTTGAAGACCCGACTGAACTAGTTTGCTTCCTAGCTAGTCCCGACACACAACAAATGGAGACGACTAGCTTGTCAAGTAAGAGAAGCATCTCACCAGACCCCACAAGTGATTGAGCAGAACAGCCAAAGACCTCAAAGAGAAAATATCCACAGACTTATTGAATGCAAACACGACCTACCTCAAGCTGCCTAGAAAACCGTCAGCGATTTAAAAAAAAAAAAAAAAAGCGTATCTACCTCAAGAAAGATATATATCCGAAGAGCAGCCCAGCGTCACAGACATTGATATATCCTTTGACAGTAACGTAACGCTAGACTGTTCAAACATCAGACATTCACGAATAACAGTATTATCCCGGGGGAGTGGGGGAGTGGGGGAGTGGGAGGGACCTTGCTGTCACACGTCTACAGCACGAAGCTCAAGTAGGGGGTAGGAGGGAGGGGAGGGAGGGGGTGAGAAGGCAAGGGAGGAAGGTCCCGTCATGTATGTCCGTTACATTCGTCCGGTCCTGTCTGCATGTTACGCATTTATGTGTGTCTATGTCTATGTCATCGTCCGTCTCCATCATCAGAAAGGTAGCTCAGATCAGAAACAGCCCCCCAAAACCCAGCTAGTTTCCACAAAGGTAAATGCAGGAAAAGAGCCCCAGGCAGACACGTCATATGGTTCGCGACCACACTGCGAAACTCCTGAATAAAAAAAATACCATTACAGTCCGACCTAAAAATAGTATCCCTTAATGTCAAAGGCCTAAACCACCCCATCAAGAGAAGGAAAGTGGTAGACTATCTAGCTAAGGCGAAAAGTAATATTATCCTATTGCAAGAAACAAAACTGTTTGAAGAGTATGCGGAAAAACTAAAAGCGAGATGGATAGGCCAGACAGCCTGCTCACCAGCGGTAGGTAAGTAAAGAGGGGTCATAACCTTAATAAAGAGCAACTCAAACATAACGATAGACAGTGTACAGCACCACAGTGAAAGTAGGCTACTACTCACACGACTAAAGAGAGGCGCAGAAACAATCCTGGTAGTAAACATATACGCACCAAACACAGAGGACACAAAATTCTGGGACAAGGTCACAAGAAAACTAGAAACAGACCGATCGGACCAAATGCTAGTTGTAGCGGGGGACTTTAACCAAGTCATGGACCATGCCCTAGACAGACAAACAGGAGCCCAGACCCGACACCCAACTACTCACTACATACTAAAGAACATATGCACCAGATTCGATCTGAAGGACCCATGGCGCCTCCAACACCCAGACACCAGAGAATACACATTCTACTCCAACCCACACAACTCCTACAGTAGAATAGATTACATCCTCATCTGAGGCTCCCACTCACACCGTATACAACACACAGACATCTCTGAACGAACAATCTCAGACCACTCTTGTATCAGCCTACAACTGATGGGCCAACACAACGAACACATGTCTCGCAGATGGCGCCTCAACAACATTACCATAGCGAAACAGGAAGACAGAAGCAAGATAGAGAAAGCGATTGAAGACTACATCAGAGAGAATGACACGCCAGGTATAAACCCGAAAAGTTTATGGGACGCCCTTAATGCAACCATCAGAGGTACACTCATATAGATAAAGGCCAGAAGAGATAAAGAAGCCAAAGCAAGGTTGGACCAACTCGAAAAAGACATAAAGCAACTAGAAGCAGTTCACATTAGAGACACCACTAACACAGCCACCCTAGCAGAAGTAACGAAAAAAATATACGAAATTAACCGAATCCTGAGCGAAAGAGCAGGCCTATGGATAAAGAAATATAAACAAATTAACCTCTGCGAAGCAAACAAGGCGGGGAAAATCTTAGCTTCCTACTTGAAACACAAACAGAGGCAACACTGCATCACTGCAATCACAGACGCCCAAAACAAAACACACACCAAGCGCAAAGACATCCTACATACATTCATGGAATTCTACAAAGATCTATATAAAAAAGAAAACAACCTAGATGAAGAAGGCCGCTCGACCTACCTAGACAGCATTAGTCTACCCAAGATAACGACACAGGAAGCTAAAACACTAGGGCAAGACATAAAAGAGAGCGAGATCAGCGCAGCCATTAAAGCACTTAAGGACAACAAAGCCCCAGGCCCATACGGATATACTGCAACCTTCTACAAAAAGTTTGAGGACCAACTACTGCCGGTCTTGACAAAAGTCTTCAACCATTGCGCCACAGATGAAAAAGTAACTGACTCCATTTCTCTAGCCAACATAGTGGTAATACCTAAGGAGGGCAAAGATCCACAGCTACCCAGAAACTATTGACCCATCTCACTAATAAACTTGGACTGCAAACTATACGCCAAAGTATTGGCAGCAAGACTTAACAAAGTCCTCCCCCACCTGATCGGCAACACCCAAGTGGGCTACCTAAAAACATGCATGTCCCATGACAATACTAGACTTCTCTGCCAGATAATAGAGCACTCCACTAAGTCACACAAACCAGCCGTGACAATCACCCTAGATGCAAAAAAGGCATTCAACAGGGTGTCTTGGCGATTCCTTGAAAGTAGCATGCAAGCATACAACCTAGGAGACAGCTCCACGAGGAAGGTCATGGCACTGCACAAAAATCCAGGAGCACAAATAGCTATTAATGGAACCACATCCCCCCCACTTTAAGCTTGAAAGGGGTACAAGACAGGGATGCCCGCTATCCCCGCTTCTCTTCCTGCTTTCACTTGAACCCCTGATCAAAGACATCCTAGCAAACAGAAAGATAGAAGGAATAAATATGAACTACACCACAGCTAAGCTTGCAGCATACGCAGACGACCTGCTCATAGTTACTGAAAAGCCTGCTCAGTCCATTCCAGCACTAATGCTCACAATTGAAACTTACGCCAGACACTCAGGTTACAAACTTAACAGAGACAAATCGGAGTGCATGCCCCTCAACGTGCACACAACCAAAGAAATAATAGGGAACTCTGGGTTAGTCTGGCAACCAAAATCAGTAAAGTACCTTGGCATCCACTTTGGGAAAACCCTGAGAACAACACTGAACTGAAGAAAAAGATCAAAAGTTTACTTGAATGCTGGTCACCCAAGTTCATTACCTGGTGGGGCAGGGAAGACATAGTCAAAATGATGATTACGCCCACTGCGAACTACATGGCAGGAATGCTACCCATCGCGCTCACCGACGATTTCCATAGAAAAACTGATCAAATGCTAAACAAATTCATATGGAGAGACAAGAAACCCAGACTAGCCCTAAAAAAGCTCCGACTAGAGAAGAAGCTGGGAGGGCTCAACATAGCAGACCTGAGAACTTCCCAAACAGCCTACATAGCCAGACGGGGATTGCACTGGGTCCTCCCTAGCCAGAAATCAAACCAACATGGCTCTTTATTGAAAGAGCCATACTAAGCAACACTGAACCCCTAACTCTCCTTACCGGCAACAAACACGCACAACTAGCCAGCCCTATCTTTAAAATCACAAGGCAAGCATTGCTTAAAGTAGACCAAAAACTAGAACATAGCATTAAAAAGTCAAAACGGGAAACATTATGGGCGAACCCCAACATTAAATACAAAGGGAAACCCCTAGAAGTAGAATTTTGGCAACAGCTAGGCTTCTCGTACCCAGCACAACTGGAAGTAGAAGGATCCCCACATACCTTCAAAAACCTGAAAGCCCAATACACCCTCCCGAGAGCAAACTATATAACTTCCTAGCTATCAAAACCGCAATAACAAAATCGAACTTAGCCAAACACAGACCCTCAATATTCCACTACATGGACACAATAAATGCAAGTGGTCACCAGGTGGCATACCTGTACAAACTTCTTCGCCCCACCTCTACCAAACTCAGCGCCAAAAGCACCAAATACTGGGAGCAGCAACTAGGTACCAAACTCGTAGGGAAAGAACTAGAAACTTTCTGGGCAGCCCCATCAAAAAACATAGTATTGCCGGTGCTGGCACAGACAAAATTCTGGCTACTACACCAAGCGTATTGGACACCAGCGCGCCTAGCATCGATGGGGCTCAAAGAGAGCGACAGATGCTGGAACTGCGACACAGAGAAGGGAGACCTTGCACACCTAGTATATAACTGCAGCAAAATTGACACATTCTGGGGAAAGGTAACCAAATTCATTAGCCAAACATTAGGCTGCACACTTGACCGAAAGTTTGCCACAACTACTACTGCCCATATCACAACGGACGTTGCCACCCAACACGACAGACTCCTCCTAGACTTCCTCTTGACTACAGCAGTTAAAATGATCCTAACCAAATGGAAAAACACCTCCAAAGTCACATTTAAGGGATGGCTGAATTGGGTAACATTCCTCAGGGGAGCAGACAACACTGCACTCAGACATACACCATGGAAAAACCCAAACAGGAAAATGTGGGAGAAACTGGACGCATACCTAAATAGATACAAGCCGCCATGAAAACCAATGTAAAACCCAGTCCAACAAAAAAAGACCCCAATTTGACCGGTTGACCTGACAACAAGACCCACCCGCCAAGTATATGTTCTATGTTTTTATGTTAGTTTTATGTTCCAACGATGAAGCAATCAAACGCAAAAACGAAAGCTCAAAAAAACGGGCGGAAAACGTGGGGCAAATATAAGTAAACCCTCAGAAATTGATGTTAATGCCTACAAACATTTAACTGTAGTATGTCATTGCTCGGTGTTTGTTTATTTCTGTAACATGTAAATACAAAAAACATTTTTTTTTTAAAAAGAGTTCAGAGGGGTTGTGAGTAATAAATACATATATATTTTGATATATACCTGGTGTGGTGTCCTTTTATTTGGTATTCAAGGGATTATAATTGGTAAAACAGCTTGCTTCACATGCTCTCTGAAGTTTTAGCCTAAGACTGCTGGTCCATGCTACCACTAGGATAGCTGATCCATAAGGTTGACTTTACAACCACCATCATAAAGGTCATTTAGACTGGTGCAAGGTGCCCACTAGAATAGTGGACATCATATACCAGGCTAACTTCTCACATTGGTGTGCAGTGGTTGGGATAAGAGCTTGCTGTTGTTTTACCATATATTCTTGAGATATCATTTGAAAGATCACATTAAGGTACCTAGAGGTACATATAAATCAAGTCTTAGAATATTTAAGTTCTACTGAACTTAGTTGTTGTAGAGCAAAGGGCCTAGCACACCCTGACTACAACTCCTAGAGAGGTTCTAGTAGATAACACTTAGTGTAGGTAGGTGCACACACCACACCAGAAAATGTCCTTAAGAGGAGAACCTCGTGGGTCTCTCCCAGCAGAAGTTGACCTCCCCAAGGCACATTGAGCAACCTTAAAAACTTCATCACTTCTTCCCAGGGGTCTTACCAACAAGTAGTCCATTCAAAGGCAGCAAAGAAATCAACAGAGAATCTGAAATATGAAAAAGACATCTTTATTACAATTAATTGTGAGGCTACGTAGCCCAGTCACACCTAAAGCAACTGAATGAGGTAGTCTGCTGGATGGTCTCCGTACAGACCTTTTATACTATTTATTATGCCCTAGGCAAACATTCCTCATTTTACAGTGTATCATACAAATATTTTTACTACAAAGAAAAAGCAGAGTCATGATGACAGTCCACATTTCAGTTTGTCCAGTTCATGATAGATTACCCGGCAAGGCCCAGAACTTTCATCAGATATCGACGGACCCCTAATAAAAACGGGCACCTCCTCCTTGTAAAACAGGTCATAAAGAAAGAAACAGAGACAGGTGTGTGTAAGATTAGACATAGTTTGTATGTGATGAAAAGGTTTACGACATGTGCACCTGGATGCTAATCTCATTCGGCCACTGGGATGGGAACTGCCCGAACAGGTTTGGCTTGAGGCAGTGGAGTCAGCTTGCCCAGGTCACAGAGGAGTCAGCAAAGGTGTACGTGTCCTTTCAGATCGAATTTGGCCTTAGTTATTTGACTATGTAAGGGCAAACACAAGATGGATGCGGCTCACACAATGGAACCCGAGGGTCCAAAACGAAAACTGCGATTTAAAGGTGATTTCATCACTTGAACATGACGAAAATGCTTATGTATAGTATTTAAGCCATTTCCGGTCTGCTAGTACCAAAATCGTCATGATATGATGATCTTTATGACACGAGTGCAGAGCCTCGGTACCACACAATAGCAGTGTCCAGAATTTTCAGTACCACAGACCCTCCTTTTGCCCTTATATAGGCAATAACCTATACTCATGCTAATCTGAGTCCAGGTCTATATTCATAAAGTCATTGAGATGTTGCTGTAGCATCATTCTATTACTTAGTTCATCTCTTGATACAGGCTTCCTTACACATGATGTAGCCCAGAGGCCACATATTGCAGGAGCACACTGTACACACAGACAGAACAGAAAAAGAATGGCGAAGATTATCCCAATGACTATCAGAATCTTCCATCCCCAGGCAGAGACCAGTTCCCAGAACCACCCCATCAAGGACCAGTCTCCTCCATCCACATGAATGGATTCAGAGATCTTATGCAGTTTGGAGATGGCCTGGTATACTGTCGGAGCGTTGTCTGGGATGAAAAATGCAGCAACTTGATTGGCTTTTTACTCGCTGGTTCTCACTCAAAGCAACTCCATATTTTGTTATATTCCATCTAACGTAAGCTTGCAACTTATCTCTAGGAATCATTCTGTACGAGTCAATTGTTCTGCTCATATTAGCAATTCCTACTACCAATGCTTTATTGCTTGAGTTACTCTTCATGGAATGTGGGGAATACTGTTCGATGGTGAATATGGGAACGCCCATAACGAACCAGTATAGCTAAATCGTGAGACCAGGTACGGGATACCCTTGCCTGTCGTATGCGGCATAAGACCACCCACCCAACAGTTAGTTGTATTCACTACTAATTGGTGTTGGTGTAAGAGCTGAATGAATGAATAATTGACAAACTCCAATCTTCTAGCAGACGCGTGTTCAGGCAGAGGGTGAAAAGAATGCGAGGAAACAGTAGGAGGAGGTATGGGCTGTGTGGTGTGTGCAAATGAAACTCGAAAGGTGAACAAAGCATAGCCAATCAAAAACATCATTATGCTACACAACAGAAAAATGCAAAGTATTAAAAATTGTGTTTTCGCCATCACAGTACATATTCTTACATATTCTTATTTTAAAGTTCGGCGATCTGGCAGGTCTCTCCATCTTGGAAAACTCCATCCTCTAAGTTGCTGCTCGCGGCGGGAGATTGATTCTGCTAAAGAGTGCTTCTGTCAGTTTAGGGCAACTCCCTAAGACCAACCAGAACTGTCGACCTAACCGTCTCCAGCTGCACTCTAAAGACTGTGGCAGCCGCGGCCCTAGCAGCAGAACCGGATGGCCGTTCGAAAATAAAAAATGAGCAAGTTTCCTGGATGAGAGAGCTGCACAATCAAAAAAGAAAAAGAATGTATTTGTCCATAGTCATAGTTCTTGGCCAACAAATCCGCTTTCATTGTTTTCTTCCGCGTTGAGCCTCTTTGATTCAGGCCTTTTCATGAGAAAAAGTACTGTTTAGTTGGAGTGCCCTCCTGGCGAAACACCCACAGCTCACTCGAAAGTCTCAATGTCTCAAAACAATGAACCAGTGTCTCTTCTTTGTGGAAGACACTACAAATGATGTGCTCTTCATTGATCATGGGCACAAAGCATCTCGTGCAGATCCAAGCACTACTGAGAAACAACCTTTCAAGATCAGCAGCACTTTCAGACTCCAACACTCATTATTTAGTGTCAGAGGACGCTCAAGCTGCTCTCCCATGGACGCCAGAATGTAGTGCCTTTCCGTCGGAGCAAAGGGAAAAGAGGTGTGTGTATGGCCAAAACTCGGGCCAAGAGCTCAAGGGACTGTACACTGACAGAGGTTTCCAGCACATAACAGGTACAAAGCTCAAACACACAGAAACTTGCATTCTGTGGCAAACAAAGAACCAGCTCCTCTCTTTTTTTTCTCTGCAACGCCTTCCGATGAAGCAAATGCCTGATGTCACGCTGATGATTGCTGTCCAGCCTCGCGACTTCCTGGTTGCAGAAATTGTAGAGCCAAGAAATCTGTCATTCATCTGTAGTGGTCGCTGATGGGGAGTGGGCTTAGTCTCGATCACAGGTCTGCTGGGTATCACTCTTCCTTTGACTCTGGAAGATCCAGCAGAACCTAGTGATATAGGAAATGTAACACAATTGTTAGTTTCCCTCAAATCAAGCTCAAAAACAGTTCATGGGTTTTAACAAGGGGACTGCAAGCAGGTGGCCTGCAATCTGCAAGGGAGTGGCAATACGCCATAGGAATCTAAATGGATGTCCTCACACAGTGGCATTGTCTAATGGGGTAAATACATATTTTCCTCAATTATTGAGCCTAGGAGTTCCTAAATTTCTTATCTTACAACTTCTCAAATAGAGAAATGGCATAATACAGATTATCAAGGACATGAAGAAAAGTCCCTTTAAAAAATGTGCATCAGGTGCACTATGCAATACAAAGGCTAATGATCAAATGTGCAGGAGAAAAGATAAGCACTAGAAAGTCCTGGTATTTGCATGATTAGAACACATCTGATCCCACAAAAATTAAAGCAGCAGGAACAAAAGGGAACTGAAAAATTAAAATAGGCATTGAAAATTCGTCATGTTCAAAAAAGGTTAAACTTAAGATATCTCCTAATGAGATGGAAAACTTGTCTTACTATAATATTGGGTCAGTTAACCAGCCTATCACTACCCCGACAGTCAGTCTGAAAAAAACATTGAAGTAGGCCTAAAGAAAATTCTTAAAAACCAGTCTGGTCATACAAAAGGGAATTATACATAACATGGGGGGTCCCTGATACATCACTGTAGTCTAGAAGTGTGCACAAAAACAATACACCCATAATAAATGGGCTGACTGGTGAAAGGAATATGGAGAAGGGGAAAAAATGAAACCTGGTTTCCTTTCAAGGGACAAAGCCATATGCTATTTGGGAAACAGAACATGATTAAGTAATGCAATATAGAAATTAGGCCACCTTGAGTCACAGATCTATAATTCTATCCTTAGGTCCAATCAAGGATACATGAATGCAGGGCTGCATGTTCCTTTAAGCGAATGTGCAGTAAGTGACTAACATCAGATGACACACTTTGAACCTGTATATCTTTTAGTATTCTTCAATATCATTATAGCCAAAATCTGAAAGAAACACGTTAGTATTAGATTCCTTACCTTAGAATATCCCCAGGCGTCAGTCTGGATCCGGAAACTTTTGCGTAGCAGTACCCCTGCGCGTCGTCTGCAGGCGTCCCCTGCGGCTCCGCGTCCGTCGGTGGCGTCGTGCGCCGTGATGACGTCGCTGGAGTATATAGACGCCGCCTCCGCGCGCTGACGTCAGTTCTTCTTTTTTCCGCGCCAGTTAGCGCAGATCCGAAGAGCAGTACTCCGGTCTTTGACCAAGTTTTTTGATCTTTTTTGATCTCTGAATCTTCTACGGTGCCGGTAGGATGCCCGGTTTTAAGAACTGTGACGACTGTGACCGGACGATGTCGGTCACGGATCATCACCAACTCTGCCTCCGGTGCCTGGGCCCCGACCACGACGTGGACGCCTGCGTCGACTGCCGGGCCTTGACTAATAAAGCTAGGCGGGAGCGGTCCCGCAAGCTGCTCGAGCTCCGGGTGTCGGCCCCGCGTCGAGAGCGGTCCCGGTCCGGCCGGCGGTCGAGGGAGCGATCGAGGGAGCGGTCGAGGAGCCGTCACGCGAGGCGGCCGGGGGTTCGGGTGACCCCACCCCGCGGCTCCGCGTGAGTCGCCGACGCGGCCTGCTCCATACCCTACGGTCCCTGGGCAAGGCGCGTCCCCCGAGGAGATTGAGGCGTTCCTCGTGGCCATGAGGGCTCTTTCTCCTCCGGCGGGTTCCGCGGCGCCTTCGGGCCCTGTGAACCCGTCTGGGGGCCCTAGCGGCTCGGGTGACCCTGCCTCGACGCCGTCGGGTGCTCCGGCCCCGGCGCCGCCGACGGCTTCGATCCCGGCGCCGCAGGGGCCCTCGGGGTCGACGCCGGCTGGTCAACCGGCCTCTCCGGCGCCGATTCCATCGGAGCAACCCATGCCGCCGCCCCCGCGCGGCGCCGGTTCCCCGGCGCCGACTCTGGCCTGCGCCGGTGCTCCGGTGCCGGCTCCGGGCGGCGCCGTCCCCATTTCCTCTCCGAATCCGGACGCGGAGTCGGACCGGCGTCGATCGACGCCGGGCTCGACGCCGATGGGGCCTGTGAACCCCGAGGAGCCGGTCTACATTGTTGACTCCGAGTATGGTGAGGATGTAGAATACGGAGAGGGGTGGGAGGGGTCCGAGGACCCTCTGACACGCGAGTGTCAGTATGACATGGACTGGACAGGTGACTTGGGTGATGCCAGTGGTCTGGATGACTCCCCCCAACCCTGGTTTTGTCTCGCCTCCTACCGTGGCTACGGAGGAGGGGGCTGCCTATTCAGTGGTGTTGATGAGGGCTGCCAAGGCCTTACACCTTGAGCTCCCCGTCGCGGCCGTGAGGACTATTATCCTCACCGAGGTACTCAAACCGCAGTCATGCCCACAGGAGCCACTGCTGCCGTTTAACGAGGCCTTGACGGACGTTCTTTTGGGCAAGTGGTCCAGGCCCGCTTCAGGTTCGCCTGTTGATAGGAACGTGGCCAGACGCCACCGTCCGTGTGCGGACGACCCTAAGTTTCTGTCCACCCACCCCACCCCTGAGAGTCTGGTGATCCAGGCCTCCACCTCCCAAACCGCATTCCCGTCGGCCCCGCCCGACAGGGAATCAAAGAGGTACGACCAGTATGGCAAGAAGGTCTTTTCGTCCCTGAGTCTGGGACTGCGGTCTTGCAACACCGCGTGCCTCTTGGGCCGTTACACCCACTCTCTGTGGGACACGGTCGCGGACCTGCTGCCTGAATGCCCCGCGGAGGTACGGGCGAAGCTCGGCAAGGCTATGATTGAAGGCCGAGACGCAGCAAGATATTCCATCAGGTGTGGTCTTGATACGACCGACTCGCTGGGCAGAGCGATGTCCACGACGGTGGCGATTCGTCGCCACGCCTGGCTGAGATCCGCCAACTTCTCGGCTGATGTCCAGAATGCTTTGATGGACATGCCGTTTGATGGCAGTCGCCTGTTTGGCGACAAAGCGGACCACGCGCTGGAGCGCTTCAAGGACTCCAGGGTCACGGCCAAGTCCATAGGTCTCTCGACCCAGCGCCAGCAAACGGGTTCGTTTTGCTCCTTTCGTGGCCAAGGAAGGGGCGGTCCCACACGTGCTGCCAGCCACGCGCCGCAACAGAATTTTCAACGCGGTGGCGGCCGTGGAAACCGCTGTGGTGGTGGTCGGGGACAGCGGCGAGGTCAGGCCACACCTCCCCCCGCAGCATCTGCCACTAAATCCTCCTAGTCCGAGCTTTCAGGCCCATGTGACGCCGGTGGGAGGCAGGGTTCGCCATCACCTCTCCCACTGGCGCACGATAACATCGGACAGGTGGGTGCTGCAGCTCGACCGAAGGGGCTACGCCCTCCCCTTCGAGACAATCCCTCGAGCCATGCCACCGCAGAACCACCGTGTGTCGGGGGACCACTTGGCACTTCTGAAAGAGTAAGTTACGGCCCTCTTGGCCAAGGGGGCCATCAAGCGCGTTCCTGGTCCAGAAGTAGGACGTGGTTGCTATTCCCACTACTTTCTGGTACCCAAGAAGGACAAAGGGGGCCTACGTCCTATCTTGGATCTAAGGAACGTCAACGGCTTCCTCTGGAAGGAGAAATTCAAGATGTTGACTTTAGCTCAGGTCTTGGCTGCTCTAGACCCACAAGACTGGATGGTAGCGTTGGACTTGCAGGATGCGTACTTTCACATCCCCGTCCTGCCGGCCCACTGGCGTTACCTGCGGTTCACAGTCGGCCTCGAGCATTTTCAGTTTATCGTGCTCCCCTTCGGCCTTACAAGCGCCCCACGGGTGTTCACCAAAGTGATGGCGGTGGTCGCAGCTCATCTGCGCAGATTGGGGGTCTCAGTCTTCCCCTATCTAGACGACTGGTTGTTGAAGTCGGGCTCGCCCCAGACAGTCGTCGGCCACCTTCAGATGAGGGCAGATCTCCTGCACCAGCTGGGGTTCTCCATCAATGTGCCGAAATCACACCTGTGCCCCTCTCAAAAGCTCCTTTTCATCGGAGCGGTTCTCGACTCGGCGCAGTTTCGGGTCTATCCTCCGGAACGGCGAATCCAGGATATACAGGCTTTGATTCCCATCTTCATGCCGTTATCCCGGGTTTCGGTCAGGTTGACGCTGCGGCTGCTGGGGCTGATGGCTTCCTGCATCCTTCTGGTGCATCACGCCAGGTGGCGGATGCGGGCTCTGCAGTGGGACCTGAAGTTTCAGTGGGCCCAGCATCAGGGCAACCTGTCCGACCATGTCTTGATCTCGGAGGGCACAGCGAGACAACTGCAGTGGTGGCTTACGGACCGCGATTGGGTCAGAGGCAGATCCCTCTCCCTTCCCCAACCGGAGCACGTTGTTGTGACGGACGCGTCCCTCCCGGGCTTGGGAGGCCAATTGGGAGAGGCAGAGATCAGAGGCATCTGGTCTCCGGCGGAGTCCCGGCTCCATATCAACCTGCTGGAGCTGCGGGCAATTCGTTTGGCACTGAAAGCGTTCCTCCCCTTTGTCAACGGGAGTGTAGTGCAGGTGTTCACGGACAACACCACCGCCATGTGGTACTGCAACAAACAGGGCGGGGTGGGGTCGTGGACCCTTTGCCAGGAGGCTCTGCGCCTCTGGCAATGGCTGGAACGTCAGGGCGTGACTCTGACGGTTCAACACCTGGCAGGTTCTCTGAACGCCAGGGCGGACGAACTCAGCCGTCGGTGCTCGATGGATCACGAATGGCGTCTGAACTCGGACGTGGCGCAAGGTCTCTTTCGGCAATGGGGAGAGCCTTGGTTAGATCTATTCGCCACAGAAGAGAACGCGCAATGTCATCAGTTCTGCGCGTTGGAGTTTCCAAGACGGCACTCGCACGGGGACGCCTTTCGGCGCGAGTGGAGTTGCGGTCTGTTATACGCCTTTCCGCCTATACCACTTCTGCCCAGAGTGCTGAAGAAGATCAGGCGCGACCGGGCCCAAGTCATCCTTGTGGCTCCGGACTGGGCTCGAAGGTACTGGTATCCCGAGCTACTCAGCATGTCAGTCGGTCCCCGATCCGCCTGCCCCTTCAGGAGGACCTTAGGGGACGGTCCTCCACCCGAACCTGTCCAGCCTCCACCTCCATGCGTGGAGATTGAGCGGCGGCAGTTGAGGCCATTTGAGTTGCCTCCTGAAGTTTGTGATGTGATTCTGGCAGCCAGGCGTTCCTCCACGAAATTGGTATACGCCTGTCGGTGGAACAAGTTTGTGGCATGGTGCACAGCAAAGGCTGTGGGTCCTCTCTCTGCCCCTCTTTCTGAGGTTCTTCTCTTCCTTCTTTCTCTTGCCCAGCAGGGCTCTGCTCTGGGCACTATCAAGGGCTACCTTTCTGCCCTTTCGGCCTTTCTGAGGCTGCCTGATCAACCTTCTTTGTTCAAGTCCCCTATAGTAACGAGATTCTTGAAGGGCATCACACACATGTATCCTCCTGTTCCGTTTGTGATGCCTCAGTGGGACTTGAACCTGGTTCTCACCTTCTTGATGTGTGCTCCCTTTGAGCCACTGCATTCCTGTCCTCTCCGTCTCCTGACTTTAAAGACGGCCTTCCTGGTTGCCATCACCTCTGCCAGGAGAGTGAGTGAGCTCCAGGCTCTTTCTGTCAAGCCTCCTTTCTTGTCCATTCATCCAGACAAGGTGGTTCTGAGGACTAGACCTTCTTTCCTGCCCAAAGTAGTTTCTGTTTTTCACATCGGGCAGTCCATCACCCTCCCCTCCTTCTTCCCGCCTCCGCATCCTTCAAAGGATGAAGAGCGGCTCCATCGTCTGGACCCAAAACGTGCGCTTTCATTTTATATGGATCGCACGCGCCAGTTCCGGGTGGATGACCAACTGTTTGTTGGCTACGTGGGTGCGAAGAAGGGACGGGCGGTACATAAACGGACCATCTCTCGGTGGGTCGTTCTGTGCATCAAAGCGTGCTACTCTTTGGCTCGGAAGGAGCCTCCGGTTGGGCTGAGGGCCCATTCCACTCGGGCCATGGCGGCTACTACTGCCTTGGGCCGGGGAGTCCCTTTACAGGACATTTGCCAGCGGCTACGTGGGCCTCGCTGCACACTTTTGCGAGGCACTACTGCCTGGATAGTCAAGTCCGGAGGGATGGCTTCTTTGGCCGTTCTGTCCTCCATGACTTTCTGGTGTAGGAATGTATTGGTTCGCAGACCCACCTCCGGGGTTGGTATTGCTGGGGTATCTATTCTAAGGTAAGGAATCTAATACTAACGTGTTTCTTTCAGATGAACAAGTTACTTACCTTCGGTAACGATATATCTGCAAGAAACATTAGTTAGTATTAGATTCCTTACCGACCCACCCATCCTCCCCGTTCTGCGAACTGATACCTAGGGTTAAGGACATCCCTTTCAGGGCCCTAGTTTCAAATGGCACCAGTGTTGGTTCTCACATGGCTCTGCATGTTCTGGCGCGGAAAAGCTGTGTGCAAAGAACTGACGTCAGCGCGCGGAGGCGGCGTCTATATACTCCAGCGACGTCATCACGGCGCACGATGCCAACGACGGACGCGGAGCCGCAGGGGACGCCTGCAGACGACGCCTACCGACGCGCAGGGGTACTGCTACGCAAAAGTTTCCGGATCCAGACTGACGCCTGGGGATATTCTAAGGTAAGGAATCTAATACTAACTAATGTTTCTTACAGATATATCGTTACCGAAGGTAAGTAACTTGTTCTTTAGGCATGCACTGATAAAAATGCTGCCTGTCTTCCTCACAGTATGAAAACCATATCTGTGAAATTTATCATTATACCAAATTCATCCAACTGTTGTGCAACGATACGTATCGTCATACGGACCCCTTCACAACACAGGGGAACTTGTAATAGTAACAACATAAAACAAAACATACACAAAATAAAAATGCACATGTCAAGCCATCAGATATACTTGCTGGCGGTGACACACAGCACCATAACATATGTACTTTATGCACTGTAAACATGCAGCCAAAAACCCAATATTTGGGCCTGTATTCTTCTTTTTGACAGTAGAACACAACGCAGTTGGAGTCTACTGTCAAATACACAAAGGAAAACATGATTTTTTTTTTTAAATCACGCAGAAAACACATCTCCTTTCAATTAACCAAACTCACGTGTCTTGTCAGCCTTAGAACAATCCATGAATAATCTGTTGGCAGAAGCAGAAAAATACACGGCACAAAAAACATTCTAACATACACAAAAAATAAATTTTCATTTCTTAACTGTTACTCTCTTGTCAGTTCACCTTGCAACATCAAGCCACCTTATTGTTACCATTCTAAAAGAAATTGTTACACTGATACTCCATATGAATGTGGCACCTATAATGTGCACTGAAAAATAATACCTGATGAGAAAATCGTTTTTTACTTAGGCCTGTAGCCTTCAAAATTTTGGAAAAGGGCTGCATCTTATTTTTTATCTAAGGCTTAATGCAACACTTCGTTTTCTGTCAAATAAAACGCAGCTAGCAAACATTATTTTTCTTAACGTGGAGACACAAATGTATCCGTTCTGCAGAACATGGACTTCCAAAGAAACCCCTTTTTATTTTCCCTTGTAAATTAAGTTCTTTCATTTTATTGATGTTTCCACGGAGAAACCAGAAACCTCACCTTTAGATGCCCTTTCAGCAAGGTCATTCTGCATTCCTCAGAGGCAAAGTCCTAATTAAAGGGTCACAAACGTCAACATGACAGCCTTCTCCATTGTTTACAGGAAAACTAAAAGATAACATCTCAGCAGCGCTGAGCCAGCCTCTGCAATCTCTCAGCCCTCAGCTCCTGCCATACTGACGCTGTCAAAGCCAGAAGGCCTAACCTGCAATAATTCACTCTATTTTGAAAAATAATTTCTCTTTTTTAGGTTCTAAAATTATCTCTATTCCCAGATCATTAAACTACATTAACTGTCAATGTTTCTCAAAACCTAAAGACACACAGACCAGATTTTTAGAGTAAATGCTTGTTGGAATCCTATGATACACACTTCATCAGTTTTAAATGAACAAACTTTCCGTAGGCCTAGCTGAAGCTAGCACCTTCAACCCTGATATTAAAACAAGCCTGTGTACTGGCACATTAACCCACTGAATCATAAGAAGGCACAACCTGCAAATATATATCAAAACCTAAATGTATGCATTTTCTTAACCCTGAGACACTTTAAAAGGTACTCTGAATGAAAGCAAAATGCAGTTTAAACAGTGCTTTTACTCAAAATCGACTTTCATATTTTAGGCATTAAAAAATTTATATCCTACAATTTTCTTGCATAATATGCATTACTAGACTGTCTATTACATAACCCATGGGTCAGGCATTTGAAAATAATAACTTATACTTTATAAAAATGCTCTTGCTGGCGCCTATGCCAAGGGGAAATTATACACACGAATGCTTGTCTTTTTAGTGATGCGACATAACTTAAATCAAATTTTAATGCTAGGAGGTCATAGTATGAGTGTTAAGCTTTATAAATATTAAAAAACGATTTTGGGATTTTTGTAGCACTTATTTTTAATAATTATTTTTTCATAATTAATATTTTTTTTCTCTTCTAATAAAACCAATTATTCCTCTCTGTGATTGTTCTACATATAAGAACCCGCTGCATGCCTTGCCTATCATTTAGATGCATCAACTTACAAACCTAAGCGCATATGCCTAGCTTAAAACGCGTCACATTTCTGCGTCACATTTTTGCGCCACATTTATTTAAAAGGACGGTTATGCAAAATTCCACCCGTTTTAACTGGAAAAAGTGCTGGCTGAATTAACATTCCTATCAAATATACTGCAGCTGAAATGTTTGCCTGTGCACATCTAATACAGTGCATCTAAGGAAAAATGCAGTAAATTTATTTATTTTTGCAAAAATAGATAATTTCGTTTTTTCTCTTTGGGGCCTTATTTATATCTATTGTACATGATCCACACACACACACATTGAGCTCATTGCAGACATAAACAGAAAGTGTTAAAACATTCAGGACACACAATACAGTGCTGTCAGGCATCTGTTTCATGAATTGCGCAAACGCCACTCACATACCAAAGTTACACTAATGAGAAAAGGCCACATAAACATCTCTCGGAACACGGCGACCGGGAATCACAAAAGGAGGGGTACCACTTTTCTGAGGAATTCTTTTGGACGATACACGCGACTGTTTTTACTGTGTCAAGAGGTGGATCCCCTCCCGGTACCGGCTCAATACATACACGTATTAAGCCTAAACATTGTGAGCGCCCGCTCTACCTTGTGGGTTGAACTTTCACAGAGGAACACACCCAAGTTCCTAGAACCAAAAGCCAGAAACTACAAATTTTGCTAAAACATTAATAACAGCGGAACACTGCCCTGAAGAGTCGTATTGACTCACCCTAACACGACGAAACACGTGTCGGCTGATTGTGGACCATTAGTACGGTTGTGGACTCATTAAACAACCCACCTTAAAGGAAAACACCCAAGAATCTGCTTCTGTCTAAATTTGTTATATCAGTATTCTGTCGTGTTATACATCAACTATTAGTTGTACACCTTGTTGTGTGTGCGAGAGCATTGCTGTCTTTACATGATCAAGGGTTTACCTGAAAATCTGAGGCAAAGATGGGACATCCTTCTGCCCTGCCTTTTGTTTGCTTACAGAGAGGTCCCACAGAAGGGGGTTGGCTACAGCCCTTTTGAACTTCTGTTTGAGCATCCTGTAAGAGGACCCCTTTGTCTGGTGAAGGCAGGATGGGAGTTACCTCTCAAAAAGCCTAAACAACAAAGAAATATGGCAGCCAATACTCACCTTGCTCACCCAGGAATTCACCGAGCTCACATGCCCTAAATACCTAAGGGTTCTCAGACTCTCAGATGACTTCCACAATAGGACGACTGAGGAGACACACAAGGCCTAGACGGGGTCCCCTCAGACATTGGCTAAGCTTGGACACACCTAGGGGAGGGGGGTGTGGGTTGGCTGGAAATGGGAGAAAATGGTCAGTTTGGGTTAGGGAGGGCCGTGGGAGGGACATGGATATAGAGGTTCTAGCTTGCAATGTTTTTCGGGTTCCCATCATACGTGCTTACACGGACACAAGACAGCCATCCCCATAGCCCAGGACTCCGGGGTATACGAGCTGCAAAAGAAGAGGGATGGAGTGAAAGGTCATATTGAATTGCATACTGTTTTGTATTGCTTGGCTGAACCCAATAAAAACAAATTTTATTTAAAAAAAAAGCCTAAACAAGACTTTGTGGACTATGTACTTGGTCTCCGCTCCCGGATGGCTGAATACATGAAAAAGGCATCCAAAAACCTTGAGGCTAGCCAGGAACTCCAAAAAGCCTGGCATGACCAAAAGGCTGTGCTGACTGTTTACCAGCCAGGACAGAAAGTGTGGGTGTTGGAGCCAGTGGCCCCAGCAGCACTCAAAGACAAATGGTATGGGCCCCACACTGTTGTTGAACAGAAAGGAGAGGTAACCTATCTGTTTGACCTGGAAACTCCTAGGAGCCCCAACAGGGTGGCTCATGTCAACAGGCTGAAACCATATGTTGACAAGGCAGACATGGGCTTGCTCATGGCTACAGATGAGGGACAGAAGGAGGAGAGTGACCCTCTCCCAGACCTGCTTTCTCAGAACCCTGATGATGGTTCAGTTGATGGCGTAGCCTTGGCAGGCAGCCTCACTGACCAACAGCAGCAGGACTGCAGACAAGTTCTCCAGTCCTATAGACATATGTTTTCACTGACTCCAAGTCAGACAAATTGGTGCACCCATGAGGTGGACACTGGTGACAGTCTGCCTGTGAGAGTAAAATCTACAGGCAACCTGATCATGTCAGGGACTGTATCAGGACAGAGGTCCAAAGGATGTAGGAGTTGGGAGTTATTGAGCCCTCAGAGAGCCCTTGGGCCAGTCCTGTAGTCCTAGTGCCGACACCTCACACCCAAGATGGTAAGAGAGAGATGCGGTTTTGTGTGGACTACAGAGGTCTCAATGCTGTCACTAGGACAGATGCCCACCCAAATACCAAGGGCAGATGAGCTCATTGACAGATTGGCTTCTGCCAAATTTTTGAGCACATTTGACTTGACAGCTGGCTACTGGCAGATCAGACTAGCTGATGATGCAAAAGCCAAAACAGCATTTTCAACCCCAGGAGGACATTACAAATTTGTGGTGATGCCCTTTGGTCTGAAGAATGCACCTGCCACATTCCAAAGGTTGGTGAACCAAGTCCTCTCAGGTCTGTATGACTACTGGGCAGCTTATCTTGATGATATTGCTGTCTTTAGCTCCACTTGGGAAGATCACCTGATCCACCTAAAGAATGTTTTGGAGGCCCTGCAAAAGGCAGGCCTAACTATCAAGGCTACTAAGTGCCAGATGGGCAGAGTAAGGTTGTGTACCTGGGCCACCTTGTAGGTGGAGGTCAGGTTCAACCACTGGAGAGCAAGATCCAGACCATAATGGACTGGACTCCTCCATCCACCCAGACACAGGTCAGAGCTTTCTTGGGCCTGTCTGGTTACTACAGGAAGTTTGTTAAGAATTATGGGTCCATTGTGACACCACTTAATGACTTAACTTTAAAGAAAATGCCAAAGAAATTTCAGTGGACAGTAAGCTGTCAAAAGGCATTTGATGGCCTAAAGTAGGCCATGTGCTCTGCACCTATTCGGAAAAGTTCAGATTACTCCAAAGATTTCATTGTCCAAACAGATGCTTCTGAGTTGGGTGTGGGAGCTGTTCTTTCACAATTGAATAAAGATGGTCAAGACCAGCCAATAGCTTTTATTAGCACAAGGCTGACCCCTAGAGAGAAACGTTGGTCAGCTATTGAGAGGGAGGCCTTTGCTGTGGTTTGGGCCCTGAGGACGCTGAGGCCATACCTGTTTGGTACTCACTTCAAGATTCAGACAGTCCATAAGCCCCTCTTGTGGCTAAATCAGATGAAGGGTGAAAGTCCCAAACTGCTCAGGTGGTCCATTTCCCTACAGGGGATGGACTTTACAGTGGAATATAGACCTGGAACTGACCATGGCAATGCAGATGGACTCTCCAGATATTTCCTCTTAGAACATGAAGGCTCAATTGGTCAAGGTTATTTTAAAGTCCCTGCGTTTGGGGGAGGGGGGGTTGTGTTGGAGGGTAGGGTCTCCTTCCTATGGTCACCCCCACTTTTTGCTGTGATACTCTGGATTTTCGACTTTAGTGTGGCTGTGGGCCTGCTAATCAGATTCACAGCCCAGCTTTTCTCTCTCTAAATTGATACCATGTACTTTAGGTACATACCTAATTATGAATTTGTTCACCTTTGTGAGCCCCTGTATAGTGTACCATAGGTACCCAGGGCATAGCTGCATCCAAGGCCTACCAGGGGCTGCATCATGTATTATACCACCCCTAGCTGGCCATCCAAACTGGCACCACAGGCTGATCACTCGGCTTGGGCAAGGTGGTGTGATCACCCCTTGCTTCGATATAGTATACCTATATCTCCCCCTATATATAGACATATATATACCTATAAGTCACTCCTATGGCAGGCCTTGACAATCCTGAAGGCAGGGTGCTTTGTTTTATGTGAGAGGGTGCTCTAGCATGAGCTGAGCCCTTCTGCAGCTTTCGGAACCATGTCCTTATAGCTGTTCTATGATATAGCCATTCCATATACTCATAAGTGTATTATAATCCAATCCAATCCAAAAAATCTTTATTTCGGCCATATAGACCATAAAAGATGCAATAAAATACAGTACATACATTTAAAATACAATGTTAAATACATATAGAGAGTCTCTTCTCGACCAGCGAGGAATAGAGGATGCAAGACAGTACCATGGTTCAGAGGGCTATTTTCTTTCTGATTATCCATGCTGCCATTAGAAATTTGGATATGGCAAACACAACGTGGCCCAGAGTACTAGTTTTCATAACTCTGTATGCCTGTAAGTACTTCCTGAACCCCAGGTTTCTACAGAGCGGTGCTATCCAATATTTCCTGGGTCTATGATAGGCAGGGCATACAAACATGATATGTAGGTCATCTTCCTCATGGGTGTTGCAGCATGGACACAGTTTATCACCCCCTTTAGTCCATTTACAAGTAAAGGTTTTAGTAGGGAGTGTGCCAAACCTCCATTGCACAAACAATTTCCTCGCCAGTACAGGAAAAATAAAATCCATAAAAGGTTCAAAAACATAGGAATTTTTGGATTCCATAAAACGCGCAGTGAGGGTGCCGCTATTGTGAGCATTTACCATAAATGACAGGCTCTTGTCCTTATACATTTGGCTCAGGGCTTTGCGTGAAATCCTTTGGCAACCTCGAGTAGGATCGTCCCATAGTTCTGACAAGTTCATACTGAGCAGTTCGTTCTTTACGAAAGCGAGCCAGGGGATTTTGCTGTTGAGGTTCAGGCTCATGACATGGATAAGGTCCTGTCTGTAATGGTGTAGTTCGTCAGTGGACCATAGCCGGTGCCAGAACTTCACTGGCTTTGACACAAGCTCTTCAGCAATGGAGGGAAGACCCATGTCTAGTCTTAGTGGCAAGAGTGGCGTGCCTTGCGGGAGACCAAGTAGGCGCCTTAAAAAGCTGTTTTCTACTCCTGCCAAATCTTTCCCTGCTTTGTACCCCCATAACTCACTGCCGTACATGGCTGCTGCCTTAGCTTGGGTCCTATATGTTTCAAGGGCCGGGCTTAACGGCTTGAAAGTGGAAGTATTTGCCACCTTCAAAATTGCACCCGATAGCTGGGACAGTTTAACCCTTGATCTGGCTATCTGGCAGTCCCATGAGAGGTTTTCCTGGAGTGTTACCCCCAGATATATGAAGGTAGAAACCCTCTCGAGGCTAACGGTTCCCAAGGTGGGGTTGGGTCTGGCTTTGTTAGGAGGATTGAAAATCATGAACTTGGTCTTTTCTGTGTTCACCTCCAACCCGTGTTGGCGACAGAAAAGACCAAATCCATTCACGATCCTCTGGATCCCCATGGGGGATTTGGAAAGCAGGAGGGTATCATCAGCAAACATGATTGCCGGGACCCTCCTGCCTGCCAAAAGTGGGGCATCATTGTCCTTAACGTTATCTAGGTGTAATATAACGCTGTTAATGAAAAGACAAAACAGGGTCGGTGCCAGGACACAGCCCTGCCTGACTCCTCGGCGGACTGGAAACCTGGACGAAAGCTTACCATCCCTCCCACACATCACCTGTGCATAGTTGTTCTCATGCAGCCTGGTTATGATGCTGAGTAGTTGAGGGGGTACTCCTAACTTTTCCAAAACCTCCCACAGTTTCCTACGCGGGACTAGGTCAAAGGCTGACCTCAGATCCACGAAGACCATGTACAGCCTTCCCCCCTCTAATGTCACCGTCTTCCAGTAGAGGAGGACGAGGCGGAAAATCTGATCCATGGTCGACGTGTTCTTCCTGAAGCCAGCCTGCAGGGGACTCATAATGTCGTTGTCCTCCACCCAATCCAGCAGATGGTTGAGAATGAGGCGCGCAAAGAGCTTTTGGGGTACATCTATCAGGCTAATCGGCCTGTAGTTGGCCGGGAGCAGAGGAGACCCTTTCTTGTAAATCGGTACAATCTCTGCCCCCAGCCAGGAGCCGGGGACCGCCATACCTCCTAGGATGGCATTAAAAAGAATAAGGAGGTACGGACCCTATATGTATAATCCTCGCGGTTAATGCTTACTTTGGTTTGGCTTTATCAAAACATGTTGTGTAAGGTTTCAACGACTTTAGAATACTACCCCCCCCCCCCACCCACCAGTTCTGGCGGCGGGGGTAGCATTCCACCCTTCTAGAGGGAGAAGACATGAAGTTACTGCTTTACCCGGTTAAAGTTAAACAGAGCCTCAGCATCACAAAATGGATGCTGCTGCCACAGACACGAGTCTGACCTCCTGCAGCTGGACGAAACTCCGGCAAGGGAGGCGTCGACAATAGGTTTCCTGCCGACGAGGTGCTAGCACCTCCCCAGACAGCCTGTTGTGTATTGGGGCAGTGTGGGTTGAATGGAAAGATGCTTTTCCAGACACTGCCGGGGGCACACAAGGTGCTCCATGCAGAGCCCGGTTCAAACCAGTTGCTGGGGCACTCCAGCCCCGCTCTGGTGCGAAACTGGACAAAGGGAAAGGGATGTAACCACCCCCTTCTCAGGGTCCACCCATAGGAGGGACCTAGCAGGTAATCCAGCCTCTTAAATCAGTATAAAGATAGGAGCTGTGTCTAGAGACATTAGATTATCCTGGACTGAAACTCTGAAACGAAACTCTTGGACCTTCGACGTTCTATTCCGACTAGAAGACTGAAGACATCTCCCTTGTGGTCAAGGAGTGACCACCCTGTGCAAACAGGCACCACCAGTAACTTGCCGGTTTGCTTTGTCGACGCTCCAGCCGGAACCCGAAGACTCAGCGACTCAGGAACTGGACTTCCAGACTTCTCCGACTCCGATCCACATCCACAGCAAAGCTGAGACCCGTGGCAGACACAAGAGATGTGGGACGGGACACCCTGGACTACCTGCTGTTTGCTAAACTGTGCAGCTTCTGAGGTATCCTCGAAGTTTTGCATTGGGGTTTGGGAAGCCCCATACCCGAGCAGCATTTGCACCGAAGCTCAGCCCTCCACACTCCACGAGTGCCGCGTGGGGCCTGCTCCTGCATTTCAGCTTGACGCGTCTTCTCGGTTGCTAGCCCGTTGGCTAGTGAGCCCTCCGAAGACTTCCTTTTGAAACTACAACGCTTGCCTGGTTTCTCCAGGCTTGCTCCAGCTTCCCTGCGGAGGAGAAGCTCCCCAGACCTTGCTAGTCTGAACTGAAGCAAACCTTCCCTTGCATTTGCCAAGGCTTGTTGGGTCCAATCCGGATACCGACACCGCAGTCAACTAGATCCTTCGTGGGACAGCTCAAATCCAGCTCCTGGTCGTCGTCGACACCTCCTGGTCCTCGTGGCTGCAGAGACAAGCTTCACCTTCTTCACCTGAATCAGCTCGACATCGCCTGGTTCCTTCCTGGTCACTGGCTAGTGACCCAGACTCTTCCCCTCTGCTTTCAGGTCCACCCTTGGATCCACTCGGACACATTTCTCCTGGTCGCCTGCAGCACTTCTTTGCAGCTCTCCATAGGAAACAACGACGAAACCCGACTTGAAAAGGCACCTATGCACCCGGCTTCCCTGGGTGAGGTAACACAAGTACTCCGGTGGGTGTGGACTCTCGAAGTGTCCTAGTTTAAAAGGGTTTTACCGTAGTCCATCCGGAAGTGTTCTTAATCTACTACTTTGTAACTTTTACGTTCCCATTATGACTCAATGGCTACCCGTGACTGTGTTTAGACACTGCATTCGTTTCTCGTGGTCCTCCTACTTCCAATCCCTTGGTTGTTCAGTGTAGCCCCAGCGATTCCCTAGGCTCTAGGCCTCTTCACTATTCCTGAAGTGGTTCTTATACCACTTACTTAGTATATGGTTCGTGAAGCCCCTAGGGCAGAATTGTATTTGTGCAACTTAAAGTATGCTGAATGAGTAACTTGTAACGTATCTCGATTTCTGACCTCATAAAGAGTTTCGAGGGGTTGTGTTAGTAATAAATACATATATATTTTGATCTATTCCTTGTGTGGTGTCCTTTCATTTGGTATTGAAGGGATTATAATTGGTAAGACAGCTTGCTTCACATGCTCTCTGAAGTTTAAGCCTAAGACTGCTGGTCCATGCTACCACTAGGATAGCTGATCTATAAGGTTGACTTTACAACCACCATCATAAGGGTCGTTTAGACTGGTGCAAGGTGCCCACTAGAATAGTGGACATCATATACCAGGCTAACTTCTCACATGGGTGGGTGCACTCAGAGTACTTTGAAGTCAGCACTGGGTGCACATTTGGTGTCCCTGTGTATAGTCCAGTTCAAACCGGTTTCAGGAGCCATTGGCTCCTGCTCCGGCGCGAAACTGGACAAAGGACATGGGTGTCGCCTCCCCTCTATCCTGACCCTCCTATAGGTGGGTCCCCTAAGTTTGTCCCACCCCTTCCTTGGGTATAAAGTCGGAACCCCTGACTATAGGACTTTAGGTTTACCTGGATGAAACTCTGCTATAGAATGCCAGAACTTCAACTACCTACACGTCGTTGGATGACCGAAGAATCTGCCTTGGAGTAAAGGTGTTACTCCCCTGCAAGGCAGACACCAAAGACACATCTATCCGTTTTGCAACTACGCAGCTCCTGAAGAACTCTGAAGACTTTGCAACACAATAGGTGGGTTTCCAAGCTTCCCCGAGGCCGATTGGTGCTCCCAACAAACCTGAGATCCAAAGCCCTCGTGGGGACCATGCAACCCGAACCCCTGGACACCCTGACCATTTTCAGCAGCATATGCTTTGTGGCGATCCCTGAGGCTGTGCTTTGGGCTACTTGTAGTCCAGACCCCGAGCAGTGATTCCACCAAAGATTACTGGCCTACACTCCACGTGTGACCCTTGGGCTGGTACTTAGTGATTCCTCTAGAGGTCCCTTCGCGATCCCTTGTCCGTCAACTTGTGGGTCCCGGAGAAGGGTACTGTAACTTTGAATGGACTTACTTGATTGCTCCAGACGTGCCCTGACTTTCCTTCGCCTGGGGAGTCACCAGGACCTTGTTGTCTACACCGAAGCCTTTTTACTCTCACTGCGTGGGTTGCTGTTGCTAAGGCTTGTTGGTCTCCGATACGGACACCGACCCCCTAGTACTCGACATCCTTCGTAGGACTGCTTGCCTACGGACTCTGGTCATCGTCGACGTCTCCTGGTCCCCGTGGCAGCAGAGTCAATCTTCACCTCATTGCACCTGAAACACCCAACCTTGGTGGGCATTGGTCTACCGTGACCCAGACTCTGTCCCCTATGCTTTCAGTTTCTTCCGCCCTAAGTGTGCTGGGGATGCCCAGACGTGGGTCCCAGGCACTCCACACCACTGGAGTCAAGCTAGCCGGGCTGATGAGAGGTGTTACCTCGAAACCGGTCCGGTCCTCGGATGCTTGATTCCGTTCTGGGAAGGACATGGCTTTTGTAGTTCGGACTGGACTGTTCCCATGGGGCACAGGGTCAGAGCTGATTTGCATATCACCATTGTCTAACCCAGGGTGGTGTGGAGTGCAAAAAAACGATGGATTTGGGCCCAGATCTTCGGACTGGGGTGAGTGTGTGACATTGATCCACATTCGGTCCATCACCTGTTTTGTTTGCATATTCCGCCCTAAGTGCGCTGGGGATGCCCAGACGTGGGTCCCAGGCACTCCACACCACTGGAGTCAAGCCAGCCGGGCTGATGAGAGGTGTTACCTCGAAACCGGTCCGGTCCTCGGATGCTTGATTCCGTTCTGGGAAGGACACTGCTTCGGACTGGACTGTTCCCATGGGGCACAGGGTCAGAGCTGATTTGCATATCGCCATTGTCTAACCCAGGGTGGTGTGGAGTGCAAAAAAACGATGGATTTGGGCCCAGATCTTCGGACTGGGGTGAGTGTGTGACATTGATCCACATTCGGTCCATCACCTGTTTTGTTTTCAGTTTCTTCACAGCTCTGATCCAGGCTTGGATCACACCATACACTGTTCCTATCCACAGCAGCGGCACTTTGCAGCAACTCGCCATTGAAAACAGCGACGATTCCTGACACCTATGCACCCGGCTTCCCTGGGTGAGGTAACACGAGTACTCCGGTGCTCACATGGGTGCTGGCCTTAGAAGCTTTTAAGTCTAAAAGGGTTTGCTCCAAGTCCTCACTTAATTGTCCCTAATCTTTAAAATTCCATCCGCGACTTTCCCATAGGATTGTATGCTCGCGGCTGTGTTGTCACACTGCACGCGTCCCCTGTGTCACTACTATGGGTGGTTCCTTGGGGTCCCAGCGATTCTACGTGCTCTAAGCACTGTGTCTAGTCAAGTTGTGGTTCTTATACCACTCTCTTAATATATGGTTTGGTCCCCCCTGGGGCCCATTGTATATTGTGCTTAATACTTAGGTTCTAGTGTGTTGATAGTGTGTATCTTGCTGTCTAATCTCATAAAGAGGTTAATAGAGAGTGTTTAGTAATAAATACATGTATTTTATATATATACCTGGTGTGGTTCTCCTTTCATTTGGTCATTCAAGAGGTTATAATCTGGTAAACCAAGCTGCTTTACACTCCTTCAAGACTTAGCCTACCACTAGGATAGCTTTCAATAAAGGTTGTCTTAAACCTATTATTCATCAATAAGGGTTGTTTGGACTGTTGCAAGGTGCCCACTATAACTAATGGACAGCATATACCAGGCCAACTTCTCACATTGGTGTGCAGCGTTTGGATTCAAGCTTGCTATTGCTTTACCAGATAAACTCATTGAGTGACTAACTGAAAACCACTATAGGTACATAGGTACATATAAAACAACTCTAGAATAAAGTAAGTTCTTCTGAACCTAGAGTTGGGTAAGTCAAGGGTCTAGCACACCCTTTCTCCAACTAAAGAGAGAGTTTAGTAGTCCCCCTAGGTTAGGTAGGTGCCTACACCACATAACACTAGTATGTCTTCAAGGACAGAAGCCAGTAGCTCCATACTAACTAAGTATGACCATCTTCCATTTCAGGAACTGAGGAATATGTGTGCATCTAGAAAATTGAATACAGGGAAAAACCCTAGAGCCCATGCCTCATAGAGGTATTGCTTTTAGATGACCTCAGAAAGACCCCAAGGCCTGATGAGGCTGACGGGTTGGGTGGGGCAGCAGAAGAGGAAAGGCTAGGAAGTGAAAACATCCAAGACCTAGACTCTGAAGCTGACCAGGAGGATCCAGAGGACAATCCAATTCTTTTCATAGATGGGGGAGAAGGCCCTAGGGGCCCTCTCTTTACTCCACCTAGTAGGATTAACAGTTTACCAAGAAGATCAAGATCTCCTTCACAGGAGTCTCATCATTCTGGTACTTCTGTAGGGACTTCTGTTTCTCATAGGACTTCTTCTCACAAGAGTGAGACTTCCTATGATAAAAAGTGCAAACTGCTTGAGTTTAAGAAAGCTCAGCTTAGGATCAAGAGAGAGCAGTTGGCTTTAGATAGGTAATCCCTGGAGCTCAAGGGAGCTTCACAAAGATTAGGGCTAGAGCCCCATGGTTGCAACAACAGTGTCCCTAGAGGTAGAGAACATACTTATGACCATAGGAACCTGAACAAGATTGTCCCCCCCTACCACAGTGGGGATGACATCCACAAATGAATAACTGCACTTGAGAGGACCTGTAAAGTACAGAGGGTCCCTCGGGAGCGGTGGGCAGCAATCATGTGGCTCTCCTTTGCAGACAAAGGTAGAGACAAGCTCCTCACTGTTAGAGAAGAGGATGCTGATAATTACAAAGTCTTGAAGAGTGCTCTGATTGATGGGGATGGCTTACCCACTGAACGATACAGGATTAAGTTCAGACACACCCAAAAGGCACAGATTCAAGACTGGGTTGACTTTGTAGATTGTGCTACTAAGGTTCTGGAAGGTTGGTTACTTGGCAGTAAAGTGTGTGATTTTAAAGGATTGTACAATTTAATTATGAGGGAGCAGATTCCTAATAATTGTCAAAATCAGCTGTTGCATCAGAAACTGGTGGACTCTGATCTAACCTCTACCCAAGAATTGGGCCAGAAGGCAGACAAATGCGTCAGAACCAGGCGAGGCAGAAGGTTTAGAACCAAGGTGGTGACTCAAAGAAGCAAGATTCTAAAAATTCTGATAAGGGTGGGGACAAGGGTAAAGACCAGAAGTCTTCTTAAGGCCCCCAAAAATCTGAATCTGGTGGGGAGTCACAATCCAACAAGGGAAAAGTCAAGATGAAACCATGGTGTAAAATCTGTAAACCGAAAACCCATTGGAAAAGTGACTGTAAGAAGTCAGAGGACTCAACTTCCACTACCACTGTACCTAAGGCAACTGTTCCCCCTAGTTCAGCTCTAAGTTGTAATCCTCAGAATAAGGGTGTAGTAGGGTTAACCCTGGGATCTGAGAAAGCCTCTGGCCTGGTCTGAGTTCCTACTCAGCCTGTACTGATCTGTGATAGGGGCATGGATATGGCCTCCTTATTTGTTAGTCCCAGTAACTAGGGCAAATACAGACAGCAGCCTTTGATAAATGGAAGAGAGGCCTTGGCATTCAGGGACACAGGAGCAAGTGTTACAATGGTGACAAAAGATCTTGTGGCCCCTGAGCAAATCATACTTGGGGAGATGTACCAAGTGACCAATGCTAGCAATGTCAGCACAGACTGTTCCCTGGCAGTTGTTAATTGCACCTGCGTGTGGGCGGGGGTAACTGGCCCTGAGAAGGCTGTGGTAAATGCCGACCTCCCTGTTGAATGCTTGCTTGGCAATGATTTTGAATCTTCAGCTTGGGCTGAAGTGAAACTCAGGATTCATGCAGAAATGTTGGGAATCCCTGCAGATGTGTTTGCTATGACCAAGTCTTGGATACTGGAAGAATGGACCAAGCACCTTCCAAGAGGAGGAGTAGTAGGTGTAAGGCAGTATCTACCTCCCTGACTCAGATTACAGATTGGTCCCTTGAGGGAGGTGATCTTAGGCCTGAAGAAGGAACTGTCTCAGATGAGCTTGAACCTTATCAGGTTGAGTTCTTGGGGACAGGGGGAACTTCAGGGTAGACCTGAGTCAGGAGCAGCTGAGCTGCCCCTCTCTTGAACCCTTCAGACAACAAGCTGTTGCTGAGGTTGCTGGGAGTGCTAGTGGATCCCATAGGATCTACTGGGATGATGGACTCCTTTACTCAGAGAGTAGAGACCCCAAGCCTGGTGCCACCAGGATGTTGGCTATACCTCTGAAGTTTAGGGGCTTCTTATTGACACTAGCACATGGAATCCCTTTAGCAGGTCACCTAGGTCGAAGCAAGACTTGGGACAGGCTTGTCCATCACTTTCATTGGCCTCACATGTCTGAAGTCACAAAGGAGTTTTTTTTGCTCCTGTGTCACCTGTCAAGCCACTGGCAAGGCAGGTGGTATAACTTTGAAATGGCTGCAAGGAAACCTGTCGTGTTTGGTGTCAAACACCTTGGAATCATACCTCCCCGCCAGTACTGGCCTGGGAGGTATGATTTTACTTGCAGTTTACGGTAGTCCACGAGCACTTTCAGTTTACCGTGCACCCCTTTGGTCTTACCAGCGCACCTTGGGTGTTCACGAAAGTGATGGCGGTGGTCGCAGCTCATCTTTGCAGATTAGGAGTTCCAGTCTTCCCCTATCTTGATGACTGGCTGTTGAAGGCGGGCTCGCCCCGGGCAGTGTCTCCCACCTCCCGACTACGGCCGACCTCCTGCATTTGCTGGGGTTCTCCATCAGTGTGCCAAAGTCGCACCTGATTACCTCTCAGAAGCTCCTCTTCATCGGATCGGTTCTGGATACGACGCTCTTTCGGGTCTATCCTCCTGAACGGCGAGTCCAGGATATTCAGGCTTTGATTCCGATCTTTCAGCCTCTATCCTGGGTTTTGGTCAGGATGACTGTGAGGTTGCTGGGCCTCATGGCCTTCTGCATCCTGCTGGTCGATCATGCCAAATGGCATATGCGGTCTCCAGTTGCAGTGGGCCCAGCATCTGGGAAACCTGTCCAATTACGTCCAGATCTCCGAGGACACTGCACAACAATTGCAGTGGTGGCTCACAAACCGGCATTGGGTCAATGGCAGATCCCTCTCCTTTCCCCAACTGGAGCACACAGTGGTGACGGATGCGTCTCTCCTGGGATGGGCCGGCCACATGGGAGAGGCGGAGATCAGAGGCCTCTGGTCTCCGGCGGAGTCAAGGCTCCATGTCAACCTTCTGGAGCTCCTTGAGATCCGGCTTGCACTGAAGGCATGCCTTCCCTCTGTCAAGGGAAGTGTAGTGCAGGTGTTCACAGACAATACCACTGCCATGTGGTACTGCAACAAACAGGGCAGGGTGGGGTTGTAGAACCTATGTCAGGAGGCCCTGCGCCTCTGAACATGGCTGGAACATCAGGGTATTACCCTGGTGGTTCAACACCTGGCAGGTTCACTGAACGCCAGTGTGGACAAACTCAGACACCGGTGCATGATGGATCACAAATGACGTCTTTACTCGGAGGTGGTGCGAGGTCTCTTTCAACAGTGGGGAGAGTCTTCGTTAGATCTATTCTCCACCGAAAGAATGCACAATGTCAGCAGTTCTGCACGTTGGAATTTCCAAGGCGGCACTCGCTAGGCGACGCTTTTCGTTGCTAGTGGAGTTGTGGTCTGTTGTACGCCTTTCCGCTTATTTCACTTCTGCCTAGAGTGCTGAAGAAAATCAGGCGCAACCAGGCCCAAGTCATTCTTGTGACTCCGGACTGGGCTCGAAGAGTTTGGTGTCCCGAGGCACTCAGTATGACTATCGATCCCCCGATCCGACTGCCTCTTTGGGAGGATCTTCTGTCGCAGCAGCAGGGGACGGTCCTCCACCCGAACCTGTCCAGTCTCCAACTCCTTGCTTGGAGATTGTGCGGTGGCAGTTGATTCCTTTCGACTTGCCTCCTGAAGTCTGTGATGTCATTCTGACAGTCAGGCGTCCCTCCACTAAGTTGGTATAAGCTTGCAGGTGAAACACGTTTGTGGCATGGTGCACAGCAAAGGGTGTAGATCCCCTCTCTGCCCCTCTTTCAGAAGTCCTTCTGTTCCTTCTTTCTTTGGCACAGCAGGGTTTTACTCTGGGCACTATCAAGGGCTACCTTTCTGCTATTTCAGCCTTTCTTAGGCTTCCTGATCAGCCCTCTCTTTTCAAGTCCCCTGTTGTAAATAGATTCCTCAAAGGCATTACTCATCTTTTCCCTCCCATTCCATTTGTAATGCCACAGTGGGACTTGAACCTGATTCTCACATATGTAATGTGAGCTCCATTTGAGCCTCTTCACCATTGTCCTTTTCGTCTGTTAACTTTGAAGACTGCTTTCCTGTTTGCCATCACCTCTGCTAGGAGAGTGAGTGAGCTCCAGGCTCTTTCATGCAAACCTCCTGTTCTGTCTGTCCATGCGGACAAAGTTGTGCTCAGAACACGTCAATCCTTTCCGCCAACGGTTGTCACTGCCTTTCACATCGGGCAGACCATCACTGCCCACCTTCTTTCCACCTCTGTATCCTTCCAGAGAGGCTCCACCGTCTGGACCCAAAACGTGCGCTCTCATTTTACCTGAATCGCACACAACAGTTCCGGGTGGATAACCAGCTCTTTGTTGGCTACGTAGGCGCCAAAAAAGGTTGGGCCATACAGAAGCGAACTATCTCCCGATGGGTCCTCTTGTGTATTAAAGCCTGTTATTCTCTGGCGAAAAAGGAGCCTCCGGTGGGGCTGCATGCCCATTTCACAAGGGTGATGGCTACCACTATGGCATCGGGATGTGTTGTCCCCTTACAAGACATCTGTCAGGCAGCTACGTGATCCTCATTGCACACTTTTACTGAGCACTATTGCCTGGACAGCCATGTCCAGAGAGATAGCTTCTTTGGCCGTTCGGTTCTCCGGGACTTCCTCGTGTGTTCTTGGTTCGCAGACCCACCACCAGGGTTAGAATTGCTGGGGTATTTATTCTAAGGTAAATAATGAATCACTAACGTGTTTCTTTCAGATGAACAAGTTACTTACCTTCGGTAATGCTATATCTGTAAGAAACATTAGTTAGTGAAATATTCCTTACCGCCCACCCATCCTTCCTGTTCTGCGAACTGCTCTGTAGGGTTAAGGTCATCCCTTTCAGGGCCCTAGTTTCAATGCACTAGTGGTCAGTATCTTGCATGGTTCTGCGTTCCTGGCGCGGAAAGTCGTGTACAGAACTGACGTCAGCGCGTGTGGGCGGCGCCTAAGTAGCTGCCGCGATGTCATCTCGGCGACTACGGCACCACGATAGATGCAAAGCCGCACAACGTCACCTTCTGACGCGCTGGGGTACTGCTGACGAAAACTTGACGGATCCAGTCTGATGCCTGGGGGTAATTCTAAGGTAAGGAAACTATCACCAACTAATATTTCTTACAGATATATCATTACCGAAGGTAAGTAACTTGTTCATTGGAGCCTGAGCCTTAGTCCCAAGGGCTAGGACTCCAGGAGGAATAGGAGGGGTCGCTAGACCCAAAAGAATACCTGCCATATGAAGAGAACCCTAATACATTCTGGTCTGAGTAACTGGGTGATCCCAGTGTTCTGGATACTTCTCCACATAATGGCATGCTTTCTTCCCTTACCATGGCTACAAAGGAGGGAGCCTCATACCCAAATGTGGTGGCCCTTTCCCTTGTTGGCACTCAAGACCATCATCTTGATGGAGGTGCTGCAACCTGGAGGCTCCTCATCCGAACACTTACTCCCATTCAATGATGCCCTCACTGACATCCTGCTGAGGACCTCGTCCAAACCGAACACAATACTAGGGACGTACATGGGTACACCGGTAGCCAGTTGGGTGGGTACCAAAGTACTTATCACAGTCAAATTTAGAGATGAAGCACAGTGACTCGGGTCCTGACTAACAAGATCCCAGTCTGACAAGTCAAAAAACAGAATAACACCAGCAAGAAGTGGGGGCCATGAAAGCAGATCCTATTTTCCTATATATGGTTACTCCCAGGTCTATGTTTAACAGAAAAGTCCATCCCCTGTAGGGAAATGGACCACCTCGAAAGTTCGGGATTTTCACTCTTTGTTTGTTTTAGCCATAAACGGGGCTTATGGGCAGTCTGAACAATGAAGTAAGTACTAAACAGGTATAGCCTCAACTTCTTCAAGTCCCAGACCACAGCAAAGGTCTCCCTCTCAATATCTGACCAATGTTTCTCCCTAGGGGTCATCCTTCTGGTTATACAAGCTATTGGTTGGTCCTGGCCATCTACAAAAGTACTTACCATATCAAATTTGGGAAGGAAGCACAGTGACTGGTGTACTGATAGCAGGATCCCATCCAGACTGGTCAAAAAAATATACTGACGCCAGCAAAAGGGTAACCATGAAAGAAGGTCCTACTCTCCTATAACTTTCAGGACTACTTACAACACCATCAAACGGGCTGATATGAAGCACTAGGAGAGGGATATGTGCATGAGTCATGGATTTAAAGTGTACAATATTGTTGTAGGAATAGTGAGACTGAGGTTTTTTCTTAGCGGGACTAACTGGAAGAGTACCAAGGGACATTCTTTAGTGTGTATAATCTGGCATTTATAAAGCGCAAACTACTCACCCCAAAGTGTGTCAAGGTGCTGGGGGCTGTCTGGGAGATTAAGTGATCTATTGCCTAGAGTCACATGGTTTTGAGCTGAGCTGCTGCAGGGGGCTCGAACCGTGAGGCCCGCGCTCTGGAGTCAGTCGCTCTAGCCGCTGTGCCACACCTCTCCCTTGGTGTGTAGGGAAGTTTCACTTCATGGCGCATGTAATGCATCTAAGACAAACGTGTCATGTTATCTGAAGGGTTCTCCATCTGCTGTGGTCCGTCCGGATTTCAGATTACTCTCTAATGTCAGTTATTTGATGTAGAACGAAAAGGGCTGCATTGGCGGCTTCTGAAGGGGATGGACTAGATCACATTTGCTCTATGGATTTAATGCATTGGGTGTCTCTGGGATCATTGTCTGCGGTTGCTATGAACAGAACTTTTTTGTCTACTTCTTGGAACACAAAAACAATCTGGCAGTTTTTTAGTCACGGGACTTTTTAATTTGACCTTGTTTTTTTAATGCGCTAAATTGGTTTAAAATAATTTATATTTTTAACATTGTGTTTTGTCAATTTTAACATTTCAACATTTTGGCTTTTCTGTGCTCTTTGATTAAAGAAGCACAATGTTTTTGATGATTTTAGGTTTTAATGGATATTATACCTGATATGTTAGCATAGTTTTTTGGAAGTTTTTTAGTCATCTAACACCCAAGCAGTGGGTGTCATGTGGTCACATTCGAATCAAGTTAGAACACTATTCTGTAGTAGGGGATCTCTGTGTATAATCATAATCTAGTGAATAGTCCCGCCCATGTGCGTGGACCCCGGCAATCAAAAATAATCTCTTAAATTGTCAAAATAATGCAGAAACTGCAAAGACACTTAAGAGAGAATTTAAAGACAAATAATGCAGCCTATATCCACAGGCTACACTGTCCAGTACTTCAACTAGAAATTCCACCAAAACAACACCACACATAATACAGCCTGCCCAGTTTCTACCATAGAGATACTTGCCTCCCCCAGTAAAAGACTCTGGAATGATAGAGAGGAAGGTACGGACAGACAAGCCCCATAGGCTGCCATTATGTGGCTTAAATAGGATACTGTGCCTTTAAGAGAACTTTCCAGAACTTCTCCCAGTATCCCAGAATGCATAGCAGGTCCCTCTACTTTCAGTTCTTTTTTCCGGCTCCTGCTTACAGGACCCTGGCATTGAGCTCTCCCTTGTTTCAAGGGTTTATTGAATATTTTGGCACTTTTGTGTTTTAAAAGTGTTTCAGTTTACTTTCTTGGTGTTCTCTTTCTCTTTTGTGTGCTGATTCAGGCGTTTTAGGGCTCTAAAATGCCTGGCCTTTTTGATAAGTGTCCAGCATGTGGGAGGAAGAAGGCCAAGAGTGATCCCCACGATGTCTGCATCGTCTGCCTCCCTGAAGATCATGTCCCTGAGGACTGTGTCATCTGCAAGCAGTTTACTGCTCGGACTCTGAGGGACAGGATGAAGATCAGGCTTTCTGGCCTTGAGGAGAGACGTCTGCAGGCTGCAGGTGGGTCTGGGCAGGCTGGGAAGGATCCCTCTGCCTCTGCTGAGGCCTCTGGGGGGCTCCCCAGAGGCAGGAAGTCCAGCAAACGGTCCAGGTCTCCGACGGCGAGAGGGATGACGGCGGTGTGCTCCCCTTCTCCCCGGGGCTCCGGGTCGAGACGGCGTGACAGCTCGACGTCGAAGGGCCTGGAGAGGTCGCCGTCGAAGCCACCGTCGACGTCATGGTCTTCCTTTCGACGTCGGAGACGAAGTGACAAGCATTGGCGCTCGCCGTCGAGGCGACACCGCCGATCGCCGTCGAAGCACCGGTCGACGTCGAGGGGCTCCTCGACGTCGAGAGCGTCTCGACGGAGGAATCGACGCTCGTCGTCAAGGAAGGAACGTTCGACGTCGCGG
This sequence comes from Lissotriton vulgaris, assembly GCF_964263255.1. Taxonomy (NCBI): domain Eukaryota; kingdom Metazoa; phylum Chordata; class Amphibia; order Caudata; family Salamandridae; genus Lissotriton; species Lissotriton vulgaris. The sequence goes on along the minus strand of NC_141694.1, from coordinate 1,019,901,758 downwards.
AGGCGGCGTACGACGTCACGGAGGAAGAGGTCGACGTCGAGGGGTCGGCGTTCGACGTCGAGGAAGAGGAAGTCGACGTCGCGGAGGCGGCGTTCGACGCCAGAAAAGCGACGCTCAAGAAAGAGGTCGACGTCTGGGAGTCGGTCTGCCACTCCAAAACGGCGCAAGAAGGATTCTGTCCCAGAAGTCTAACTGCTTCTAGTGGAGGGCGCAAGAGGAAGCGATCACCTGCTGAAGGGGCTGGATCTCGGCCCCCTTCGCCTAAGGGATCACCGGGCTCGGTGTACTCAGAGGTGTACACGCCATCTCGGCCTCGGTCGCCAACTCCTCCTCCTGTTCCTAAAGAGGATCCTCCTCCCAAACCTCCACTTCCGTCAGGCAACCCACCACCACCACCAGTCCCTCCGCATGGGCACGCCCCGCAGCCGAGGGTCCCTCCGCCGAGGTCCACTTCGCTGCCATCTTTGCCTGTACCTCCTAAGGGGACCCCTAAACCGAAACCCCGAGAGGAGCCAAGGAAGACCCCACCACGGAAACCGGTGGAGCGGCCACGGGCTGGCAGGTCTCGCTCTCGCTCTGGGAGGAGGGAGAGATCGCGACACAGATCGTCCACGAGGTCGAGACGCCGCCATAGGAGGCGCGAATCTCGCTCCCACACAAGGTCCTCTGGTACCAGAGACTATTCTCCTACCTTGTCGGAGTCACCGGACACGAGGGTGTCCCCGATTGATGACCTGGTGGCGTTCCATGATGTCCTTTTAAGGGGCGCTGCGAAGTTGGGCATATCCTTGACGGTGCCTACTCCTAAAACTTCAGTCATTTTTGAGACATTGCATCAAAAACACCTGTCTCGTCTTCTCCTGCCTCTGGTGCCGGGCCTGGAAGAACCGGCTATGGCCCTTTTTCTCACACCTGCGGTGACGAAGGTGGCTCCTTCGAGGCTGCTGAAGAAGTACCGGGCTCCCGACTCGGACCCGGCCTTTCTGAGGGCGGAACCCCCTCCGGACTGGGTAATTGTGACGGAGGCCCGCAAGCAACATGCCACCTCCCCGTCATCCACGGTTCCCCCGGAAAAGGAGTCCAGATGGATGGATTCGGCAGGGAGGAAAGTGTGTGGAACATCGGCTACCTCCATGAAGGCTGCGAGTGCCACAGCGCTGTTGGGACGCTACGACCGCGCCCTCTGGGAATCCCTCCAGCAGTTTGCGGAGATGTTACCCCGCGAGAAGCGCGAGGACTTCCAGGAAGTGCTGAATGAAGGGATGCTGGTGGCTAACCAGATTATCAGCGCGGCAGCGTACTCTTCCTTGTTGGAAGCTCATGGGTTTTGCCATGGGGTTAACCAACGACGTCACGCCTGGCTCCGTCTTACGTCCCTGAAACCAGACGCACAGCAGAGGGTGGCCAACCTACCATTCTCCAGCGAGACCCTCTTCGGGAAGCATGCGGACGATGAAATGGCCCGCATGAAGGCGGAGGCCGAAACGCTCACGGCTGTGGGCCTGGAGAAGCCTAAAGACACGAAAAAGTTGTACCGCCCGTTCCAACGGCGGTTCGGTGGGCAAGGCAGAGGACGTGGCCAGGCTTCGGGACAGTCGCAGCAACAACAACAACAGTTCCGTAAGCCATTCCAGAAGCGTCAGAAGGGCAGAGGAGGCCAGCAGTCGGCTCCGGCGCCCAAGGGCCAGGCTGGGTCTAGGCCCTAGGAACCTACTTCCCCCGGATCTGTTACCCACTCCGGTAGGGGGAAGCATTCAATTTTTTCTGGCAGAGTGGAGAAAAATTACTCAGGACAATTAGGTGCTGAATATTGTTTGCAATGGATACAGTCTTCGGTTCACCAGCCCTCTTCCAGCAATTCCACCGGTCAGCTCGCAGTTTCAGCTGCGCGAGCTTCAGGCGGAAGCGGATATCCTGTTAAGGAAAAGGGCGATAGAGGACGTACCTCTGTCTCAGAGAGGAAGAGGTCTGTACTCCCGGTTCTTTCTGGTTCGCAAGAAGGACAAGAACGAGTTCAGGCCCATTCTGGACTTGCGCCAGGCAAACAAATGGATTCGCAGGGAAAAGTTTTGCATGCTGTCGTTGCATCAGATTTATCCTCAGTTGCAACAGGGGGACTGGCTATGTGCTATAGACCTCCAGGATGCTTACTTCCATGTGCCCATTGCACACAAACACAGGAAGTTCCTGCGGTTCCAAGTCGGCGCCAATCATTATCAATACACAGTACTCCCATTCGGACTGAAGTCTGTGCCGAGAACATTCTCGAAGTGCATGGCGGTGATGGCAGCACACCTGAGGAAGAACAAGGTGTTCGTCTACCCGTACCTGGACGATTGGTTGATCAAGGCATCCTCCTTCTCGGAAGTGCGAGCACACTTCCAGAAGACGTGCGTTCTCTTGAACAAGCTGGGGCTGCACATCAACATGGCCATGTCTGTCCCGACTCCGGTCCAATGCATACAGTACTTGGGAGCCTCCATCGATACGCTGTCAGCAAGCGTGTCTCCTTCGGAAGAGCGACGATTATCTCTCCTTCGGAAGGCTCAGGCTCTTATGACAACTCCATCTACAACAGTGAGGACGGTGTCTTCTCTACTGGGATCGATGGCCTCTTGTATCTTCCTGACGCCACACGCACGGCTGCACATGAGACCGCTGCAGGAGTGCTTGGAGGACCAGTGGGATCAGAGGAAAGGATCTTGGGACGACAAGATTCGACTGTCGCTGCATGCTCTTCAGTCTCTGAAGTGGTGGTGTTCGGCGGAGAATCTCCTCAGAGGGGTTCCCTTTCACAAGGACATTCCCACGCAGACTGTCGTGACGGATGCTTCTCTCCTGGGATGGGGAGCGCACTCCGGGACTCTACAGATTCAAGGAACGTGGTCACCAATGGAGGCCACGTATCACATCAATTTCCTGGAACTCAGAGCTGTTCACTTGGCACTGAAGGCCTTTCTTCCGTTCTTCCAGACCAACTCTCTGCTTGTACAGACGGACAATACCACCACGATGTATTACCTCAACAAGCAGGAGGGCTCGAGATCGCTCACTCTGTCACAGGAGGCGCAGGCGATCTGGCACTGGCTCCTAGCCAGAGGACTGACGATAACGGCTACCCATCTGCCAGGTGTGCAGAATGTTCAGGCAGACGCGCTGAGCAGGCTGGTTCAGGAAAACCACGAGTGGGTCATAAACGACGAAGTACTAGGAGAAGTCTTTGCAAGGTGGGGAACTCCAGACGTAGATTTGTTCGCCACCGCCGAAAACAGCAAGTGCAGAGACTTCGCCTCCAGGTACTTCCAGCAAGGGACGCTGGGGAATGCGTTATGGATAGACTGGACGAATAGCTTTCTGTACGCCTTTCCTTCCATTCCCCTGATTCCGGCGGTGCTCATCAAGCTGACCCGGTCCAGGGCTCGGATGATACTCATTGCCCCGGAGTGGCCCAGGCAGTGGTGGTTCACGGACCTACTTCACCGGTCTCTCCTTCCTCACATTCGGTTGCCGTGCAGGCCGGACCTTCTCACGAAGTTCGGGGGACGGATGTTACACCCCAACCTCTCGTCTTTGAGTTTGGCGGCATGGCTCCTGAGATAGTGCAATATGGCCATCTGAATCTGCCCGATGATTGCATGGACATACTGAAGGAGTCTAAGAGACCTTCCACTCGGACTTCATATGCTTACAAGTGGAAGAGGTTTTGTATCTGGTGCCAGTCTAAGAACCATGACCCTACGACCTGTAAGGAAGATGTCATCCTTCCTTACCTTTTACATTTGGCGCAGTCTGGCCTTAATGTGCATTCCATTAAGGTTCATCTTGCTGCATTGACTGCCCACAGGAAATGCCCTTCATAGACTTCCTTTTTCAGATCCCTGTGATCAAAGATTTTCTGGAAGGATTGAAGAAAGTATTCCCTCCTGTCAGGCTTCCCTCACCTTCATGGGAATTGAATGTGGTGCTGTCCAGATTGATGAAGGAGCCTTTTGAACCTATTCATAAGGCTTCGTTGCAGCACCTGTCCTGGAAGGCGGCGTTCCTCGTGGCCATTACATCGGCCCGCAGGGTGAGTGAAATTCAGGCGTTGTGTTGTACTGAACCTTATACTGTGTTTCATGCTGCTAAGGTTGTTATGCGCACTCACCCTAAATTTTTTCCCAAGGTTATTTCTGATTTTCATGTCAACCAGACTATAACTTTGCCTACGTTTTTTCAGAACCCTTCATCCCCAGCGGAGAGGTCTCTCCATTCCCTGGATGTTAGGAGGGTGTTGAAATTTTATCTGGATAAAACCATAGATATTCGTAGGTATGACCAGTTGTTCATCAATTATGGATCGGTCAGGACGGGTCTTGCGACCTCTAAGCAGTCCATCTCTAGGTGGATTGTGTCCTGCATACAATTATGTTACCAAAAGGCTAATAAGACCTTAGGAGGTAAGCCTAAGGCTCATTCCACCAGGGGCAAAGCTGCCACGACGGCTCTGCTCCGTAACGTTCCGATTGCTGAAATCTGCAAGGCAGCCACTTGGAAGTCGGTTCATACCTTTGCTAAGCATTACTGCCTGGACACTGACGCCAGGGCAGACGCTCAGGTTGGGCAGGCTTGGCTGCGGAATTTGTTCGCACAGTAGTGGCGTTATGTGTTTATTCTCCACCGCCGCTTTGGTGTGGGGATGGGCTTGCCATTCTATTCACTTGATCCCCTACTACAGAAGGAGTAGTTTCTGTTCTGTAACTCCAGTTCTGTAGTAGGGGTATCTCTGTTATAGTCATAAGCGCCCGCCCTCCTCCCCGGTGGAGATATTTCATCATGTAAAGAATGCGACAGGTCTGGCGTGCTTCGCCTTCAAAAAGAACTGAAAGTAGAGGGACCTGCTATGCATTCTGGGATACTGGGAGAAGTTCTGGAAAGTTCTCTTAAAGGCACAGTATCCTATTTAAGCCACATAATGGCAGCCTATGGGGCTTGTCTGTCCCTACCTTCCTCTCTATCATTCCAGAGTCTTTTACTGGGGGAGGCAAGTTTCTCTATGGTAGAAACTGGGCAGGCTGTATTATGTGTGGTGTTGTTTTGGTGGAATTTCTAGTTGAAGTACTGGACAGTGTAGCCTGTGGATGTAGACTGCATTATTTGTCTTTAAATTCTCTCTTAAGTGTCTTTGCAGTTTCTGCATTATTTTGACAACTTAAGAGATTATTTTTGATTGCCGGGGTCCACGCACATGGGCGGGACTATTCACTAGATTATGACTATAACAGAGATACCACTACTACAGAACTGGAGTTACAGGACAGAAACTACTCTTTACTTTGCATGTTCACGTTTAAACTTGACATCTTTTCTTGAACATTGACATTTGACACACATTTCATTGCATGCCTGTACAGGATAATATTCTCTGACGCAGTTTCTGCTTACATTTCCACTTCATGAGCATATTATTAACTACCTTGAACATTCTGTACGGAGGCTAAGTTCATTGCGCTTAATGTTGTCACATATTTTTGTCTGCTCTGCGTAAGTGCTATCAAAATAAAATAAACAGTAGCAGCCTGAATTGGGCTATGGCATGACAGCGTGACTAATGTTTATTATGTAAACAGCATCACTTCCTTGTGTAGTAGTAGGAGCATTTTGCTTACACTGTGAGGTCACTACATGCCAGAATTTCAGTCCAGCTGATTCAGGTTTATCTTTGTGAGGGAGGATGCCCGGCTCTCCACCAAGACGGACACCCTAATGAAACTTACCCACAGGCAATGGGGAGTTAGATCACCCTACATGAATTTGGCAGATTCACCCACCCTAGACATACTAGGTTAGGTAGCGCTAGGTTAGAGCATAATATAATATATTTCTTATATGCTAGCATATATTCACTGTTATAGCACAATGATTGAACTGTTTATCTTATTCACCATTCTCATAATTCTTATTACACTATTCCATACATGCCAACCCTCTCGATTCATGCGGAAGACTACTGATTTAAAGGCTAGTCTTCTGCCTACTGGTCTGCATGTGAAAACCCGATTCCTCTGTGGGCTTCAGCTGAAATGTACTGTTTTTGTGTGATCCAGAGTATGCATTGCCAGTAACCTGCTCCTGCAGTCCAGTGCACAACATTTTTACAATGCTCTCTCTGCCTGCCATATAACTTTCTCGTACTCGTGGCGGGTAAGAAATAATAAGTATATTTGCATTTCTAATATCTGATCCTGCAGCAACAAACTTGCAAGCCCCAATTTTTTTTAAGTCTCCTGCTTTTCTCTGTCTTCTAAAATGTTGACTATACTATTCAGTTTCCTTAGGTTGATTATTGCAGCCCATGTCTTTTATACAAGAATCACAATGCGTCAATAAATATTTAAACGGCTTGCTGAGTATTTCTTGTGTATCTCTTTGCTTATGCATCAGTAACCCAACGAAAAGATTCTAGATCTGTTGCCACAATTTCGTGGAGGAGTAAGGTTTGTCATGTTCTGAGGTTGAATAATCTATTTGTTACCTTGTCAGGTTAGGGCTACAGATGCTGCACTGTGAACTAGCAGGACTTAGGCCAATATATCCTGAAGGTATGCATTGAATCCAGCTCACACAATCCTGACATTTATGCTGCCTGACGAACGCACAGTTTTTACTGAGAAAGTATAAGCCATACAAAGGTGTGTGCTGGCACTGCTCAAGAGGTTCCTAACAATTCAGAATGAACATACTAAGCTCAGCTTTCTTTTTGGCTTACTGTTTTAGGCTTTCACTTTTCCATATGCAAACTATTTATCCTTAGACCAACAATGTATTTGTTTTGCTTGTCATTTTAGAGTCCTTTATCGTGGATTAGAGGATTGAAGTGGGGAGAATATGTTGGTTCCCCAAGTGCCCCTGATCCTGTTGTTTGTTTTAGCCAGCCTCATGGAGAGCAGCTTGGCTTTTTGCAGGCTTTGCCAACAAAAGCAATCTGTGGCTTGTCCCCAGAATTCTGCCTTATGGTGATATATAGCAAAGAGCAAGGTAAGATATATTGTCTGTACATTTAAAAAAATCAGCTCTAGAAAAGTAAATGTTGGTGCGTTAATCGTATTTTTAACATATTTAGTTGTCAAGCTAAATCAATATCATCCAGGCTTCATTTAGATCCATATTTTGTTTAATTATTATGCAAACCGTTGTGTAACTTCACAGGTCTTGATGGCATTCCACCCACAAGAGGACGACACACAACTATATCTGAAAACTGACTTCCACTAACGCTGTGTTTAGTAAAAAATACGTGGTTAGATGCCTCAAAGACGGCTGAAAATCATGCCCTCTAAAATTGATTTCCTGCTTTCCACCCCTTACTCAAATAAATGAGGAGACAGTGCTGAATAAAGTCTTCTGGCTTCCTACTGGATGAGAACCTCCACTTGAGTGCCCACACCAGGAATTGGGCAAACTGGCTAGATTGCACCTATAGTAACACCCCCCCCCCAAATAAACCTTCATACACCTTGTGTCTGAAAGGAACAGCAGAACGGTAGTTAAGGCTGTAATTATGTCTGCTCTGGAATATGTAATTCAAAACCATTAATTAACATATTAAGTCGTTCAACAGAAATGATTTACTGAAGTATATGGCTTGCTAGAAACGTGACAGAATTTTAGGCATCTTTAATACAAAGCTGTGCATCAGTCCCTTAATCACCACGCATTAGGCATGTCTGATGGAATGACCATGGTCTACCAGCGCCATCAGGCACATGGCGCCACCCCTTCTGACTCTCAGAGTAATTGGAAAAGTACTTGTAGAGCAATACCATTGTGCAGCTGCAGAGGGGGATACATTTCAAGATACTCAGCGAAGCTTTCAGTAATTTGTTGGTAAATCTCTACCTACCCAGGGGGTTGGGTTTCAACTCTTGACAGAATCAAAGTGAACTTCCATGCAGATCAGACAGGTGGTATGGCATGACTCGCAGACATCACTTCAGAGGTTATTCCTGTGTTTACTAGTCAGCATGTGCAAGACACCCTTCACTTTGCTTCCTTGCCTGTTACCTCTCCACTTTACCCAAAAACACACTTTACAGATCTACAGTGCAGATTACAGAAAGAGATGGGACAAATCTTGAGGAAAAAGTGCCTGATCGATCACAAAGTTCAGTGACCTCACCTGTGCTGCGTAGGTCTCATCTGAAAGCAACAGGTTAGTATTAGAGTCCTTACCTTAAAATACCCCCAGGCGCCAGACTGTATCCGGAAACTTTTGCGTAGCAGTACCCTTGCGCGTCGGTAGGCGTCGTCTGCGGCTCCGCATCCGTTGTCGGCGTTGTTGGATGACGTCGCTGGAGTACTTAGACGCCGTCCTCGCGCGCTGACGTCAAGTCCTATTTTTTCCACGCCAGCAAGCGCTGATTCGGGAACAGTGGTACCCTTTAGTCAATTTTTGATTACACTTTTTGGATCATTTTTGATCACTTTTCGAAGTCAAACGACTCTGACGGTGCCGGTAGGGATGCCCGATGTTAGATTTGGGGGTCTCTGGTTGGCACAGGTAAGAACTTGTGACAAGCAGGGACCCTCTCCTCTAGTCAGGATAAGGGGATCACCCTTTAAAATACCCCTGCTCACCCTTTAGGTAGTGTGGCACAAGCAGACAAGGCTAATCTCAGGGCGTCATAGGCTAAGCATTTGCAAAACACATACAGTAATTAGAATGACCCACCACAAATGGACACCAGGCTGTGCTTTATAAAAATATGTATGCTTTATATAGATATAGGCAACTCTTATGCAGACATATGACAAGACCATAAATAACGTTTTAAATACATATAATACTGTTGTGGGTAAAGAGTTCTTCTTGTAAATAAGCTTTCACTTAGGTGTGCGCAGTTCTGACTCAGGGGGATGGCCCTCTACTGGTAAACAGGCAAGAGGATTATTAGCAACAAAACGGACCCTCTGGTCCACTGCGGGCACCCGTGGTTATGATGCACAAAAAGTACCTTGGTTTACTTTCAGTTTGGCACTGCTCGTTCGACCTGGGGTGACTTTGGGATGGTACTAGTTAAAGAAAACGAATCTCTGACAGCAATAACGGGCTCTCTGGCCCAAGGTGCGAACCCTTAGGCTGTGCGTGTAACAAGTACCTGAAAGTCTGCTGAAGCAATGCGGGCAACCACGGAGACGGACGTCGGCAGCCTCGGGGGTGTAGGTTCGGCCCTCAACAGCGCCGCGATGCGGGGCGTTGGGGCGGAACCTCCGGAGGCGTTGCGGAGGGGTCACAGTGGCATGCACAGTCCAGCGTGAGGTTTTTCCTTCGAGGCGGAGCGGCTCTCACCGAGGCGGCATTGTGCCACAGGGCGGTCTGTACGCCACGTACAGGACGGCTCTGGTGCGGCGCGGCCTCGGAGCGGGGGCCACGGTGCGGGGCACTTCAGTACGCTCCTGGCGTACAGATCGCACATGGGCAGCTAGGAGAGGCCGCTTGGCAAAAGGGGCCCGTTGTACGGGACGTACGGGGCCAACAACAAGGGCGGTTTCGGCTCCAGGCGGCTCAGCTTGCGGTGCGGATTGGTACGCTTCAGGCGTACGCACCGTACCGCTTTGGGGCAATTGCAAGAACAGCTTGTGGCGGCTGTCAGCGGTGTCGGTGCGGCTCAGGCCGTAGAGGGACGAAGCGAGGCAGGTGCGGGGCGGCCCTGGGGGGACACGATGCGGAGGCGGCTGCAATCAGCGGGGCGCACGGTGTCGGGCGGCGACGGCACGGACTCGGGACACCTCCGGGCCAAATCCAAAGTTGAGTGGCACACAGCGAAGGCATTCAGCGGGGCACTAGCGTAGTTCAGCCCAGCAGCTCGGTTCGAAGGGGGAGAGAGAGCCCAATGGTCCTGGGGCTCAGTTCAGGGGGCCAGCTCACTTCCAGGCCCTTGGAGATTGGTTTTTGAAGCGCAAGTTCTTGAGAGATAAATAAAAGCAAGTCTTTCAAAAGGGTTTCTTCCTCTCCTTTGGCAGCAAGGCAATCACTGCAGGCCAGTCCTCCAGGATAGGGAAAGTATTCCTCCTTCAGCTTCCTTGGCTCCTTCTCCTCAGGCAAATGGGTCTTCTTGGTTCAAAAAGCAATATCTAATTTGTTAGGAGCAGAGCTCCTCTTTTTATACAGAGTTTCTTTTGTTCTTTCATGCCTGGGGGCCTTCGCATAGTCCAATTCAGCTCTGGAGCACTTTGTTTTTCAGACCCTGGCTTCTTCTATCAGTGTGCAGGGCAGGGATATCAGACACTCCACAGGAAGTGGAGTCAGCATTGTGGTGACAAGTACAGTCCAGGAGCACTCTGTTGACAGTCTTCCTCTCTCTCTTCACAAGGTGCAGGGCAGAGTCATCAGTCGCTCCCCAGGGGGCGGAGCCAGCATTGAGGTGGCAGAGCACAGCCCTATTCAGAGTCAAGGGGCACTCCCCCCACCCATTCTGGTGAAATCTCTCTATTCACCACCTGTCAGCCCCAGCCTATCTCCTGGAATTCCCCAGCCCTGTCACACACAGAAACCAGACAGCAGATACACATCAGAGCAGAGGCGGGCTAAAATGGTTAGGCAAGCAAATACTAACTTTCTAAAAGTAGTATTTGCAAACACAGGATATTAAAATAAACTTTACTAAAAGAAGTATTTTATTATTCTGAGTTCAGGCATACTAAACTTGGCTTTCTACCATGCTCTCGGAGTCTGTTAGGATTATAGAGTGTAATAATTCTAGCAGCCCATTCTGGCCTATGGAGAGCAGGTAGCCTTACAATAGTGAAAAACGAAAATGGCTGCAATTCACTATTAGGACATGCCACACATATCAGGGCTTGTCCTACCTTATGCTTACAATGCACCCTGCCCTTGGGCCTACCATAGGGGTGAATAATATGAAGTTACGGGAAGGTTTAGGGACTGGCAAGTAGGTTTACTTGCGCAGTCAGCATGACAGTCCCAGACCGCACGCAGGTTCTGCAATGGCAGACCTTAGTCACATTTTACCAGGCCGCTTCTGTGGGTGGCACAACCAGTGCTGCAAGCCCACCAGCAGCATTTGTATTTACAAGCCCTGGCACTCCTGGTGCACTTTACTGGGGACTGACAGTAAACCAAATAAGCCAATCAGGGAAACGAATCAATGTATACACTTTTCATAGGGAACACTTGCACTGTGGCACTGATTGGCAGTGGCACAGTTCCCTGAGCAGCTAACATCAGCAAACCACATGAGGCACATCAGCAAAAAGTGGAAGGGAGACTCACGCCAAGGTGCCAGGTCTAACACCCGGGTTTAAACCATGCGTCGACTGCAGTCGACTGATGTCGGTTACCGACCCCCATCGCCGGTGTCTTCATTGTCTGGGGCCCGACCACGATGACAAGTCGTGCCCCGACTGCCGGGCCTTGACGTCGAAAGCTAGGCCGGAGCGGTCCCGCAAGCGCCTCGAGCTCCGGCAGTCGGCCCCGCGCCGTTCGAGGTCCCGGTCCGTAAAGGAGGTCGAGGGACCGGTCGCGGGGCCGGAGTCATCACGGCTCGGAGGATCGACACCACTCCTCGAGCTCCAAGTCCTCAGGTAAGAGGCACATATCGCTCTTCCAACTCCCCCCTACGCGCACGCGACGCGGCCGGGGGTTCGGGCGAAACCGCCCACGCGCCTCCGCGGGAGCCGCAGGCGTCGCAGCCTGCTCCACACCAGCGGGTCCCTGGGCAGAACGTGGCGCCGGAGGAGATCGAAGCGTTCCTCACGGCCATGAGGTCGCTCACTCCTCCGTCGGGTTCCGTGGCGCCTTCAGGCCAAGCGGCCCCGACTGGGAGTCGAAGCGGGCCGGGTGCTTCGACCCCGGCGCCGTCGGGTGCTTCGGCCCTGGCGCCGTCGGCGACTTCGGTCCCGACACCGCAGGACCCCACCGGATCCGGTTCCGGATCCGGGTCGTCAGTCGACCTCGCCGGTGCCGGCCCCCAGGGTGTTGCCCGCGGCGCCGTCCCAGAACGACGTCGTCCCTGGTCCTCCGCACGCACTGGACGCCGCTCGGAGATTTCTACTTCTATGACCCAGCCCCATCATTTGAACCTGAGTACCAGGAGATGGGTGGAGAGGCGGATTGGGAGGGGTCTGAGGACCCTCTGGCACGTGAGTGCCAGCCTTATCAGGACTGGGCAGGTGAGCTAGGGGACGCCAGTGATCTGGACACTTCGCCAGACACTAGCTTTGTCTCCCCTCCTACTGTGGCTTCGGAGGAGGGGGCTGCCTATAGTTTGGTGGTGACGCGGGCGGCCAAGGCCTTAGCCCTTGAACTCCCCGTCGCGGCCGTGAGGACTGAGGTCCTTAAACCGCAAGCAAGCTCCTCAGAGCCTCTGTTGCCGTTTAATAAAGCCTTGTCTGACGTTCTTTTGGGCACCTGGTCCAGGCCCTCTACAGGTCCCCCTGTAGATAGGAACATGGCCAGACGCCACCGCCGGCTCCGGGCGACCCTTGCTTCCTGTCCACCCACCCCACCCCCGAGAGCCTGGTTATCCAGGCCTCCAACTCCCAGACCGCATTGCCGATGGCTCCCCCCGATCGGGAATCCAAGAGGTATGAAAAGTACGGAAACACTGCGTGCCTCTTGGGCCGTTATTCCCACTCTCTGTGGGACACGGTCGCAGACGTGCTGCCACAATGTCCGGCGGAGGCCCAGACTAAACTCGCCCAAGCCCTTGCGGAGGGTCGAGATGCAGCCCGGTACTCCATCCGATGTGGACTGGATACAACGGACTCGCTAGGTAGAGCGATGGCAACAATGGTGGCGCTTCGTCGCCACGCCTCGCTGAGGTCCGCCAACTTTTCGGCTGATGTCCAAAACACACTTATGGACATGCCGTTTGATGGCCGTCGCCTCTTTGGTGACAAGGCAGACAGTGCGCTTGAGCGCTTTAAGGACTCCAGGGCTACGGCCAAGTCCTTGGGCCTGTCGGCCCCGCGCCAGCAATCTGCTGCCTTTCGCTCCTTTCGTGGCCAAGGGAGGGACACTCCCACTCGTCCTGCCAGCCACGCGCCGCAGACTAACATCCAGCGCGGTGGCGGACGTGGTAACAGCCGTGGCGGTGCCAGGGGACAACGGCGAGGCCAGTCCACCTCCACCCCCTCAGCATCCGCCTCAAAGCCTTCCTAGTCCGAGCTTTCAGGCCCATTTGACGCCAGTGGGGGGCAGGGTTCGCCATCACCTCCTCCACTGGCGCAACATCACATCGAACAGGTGGGTGCTGCAAATTGTCCGAAGGCGCTACTCCCTCCCCTTCGAGGCGACCCCTCTAGCCATGCCACCGCAGTACCACCGCGTGTCGGGGGATCACTTGAATCTTCTGCAAGAGGAAGTTTCGGCCCTCTTGGCCAAAGGGGCCATCGAGCGTGTTCCTCGGCCAGAAGTAGGGTTTGGTTGTTACTCCCACTACTTTCTGGTTCCCTAGAAGGGCAAAGGGGGCCTATGCCCTATCTTGGACCTGCGGAACGTCAACGGCTTCCTTCAAAAGGAGAGGTTTAAGATGCTGACACTGGCGCAGGTCTTAGCTGCCCTGGACCCGGGAGACTGGATGGTAGCATTGGACTTGCAGGACGCTTATTTCCACATTCCCATACTGCCGGCCCACCGGCGCTACCTGCGGTTCACCGTAGGCCACGGGTACTTTCAGTTTACTGTGCTCTCCTTCGGCCTTACCAGCGCCCCACGGGTGTTCACGAAAGTGATGGCGGTGGTCGCAGCTCATCTGCGCAGGTTATGGGTTTCAGTCTTCCCCTACCTCGACGACTGGTTGTTGAAGGCGGGCTCGCCCCAGACAGTCGTCAGCCACCTCCAGACTACGGCCAACCTCCTGCACCTGATGGGGTTCTACATCAATGTGCCAAAGTCACACCTGTGTCCCTCTCAGAAGCCTCTCTTCATCGGAGCGGTTCTAGACTCTGCGCAGTTTCGGGTTTATCCTCCCAAACAGCGGGTTCAGGATATTCAGGCCCTGATTCCGATCTTTCAGCTGTTATCCCGAGTTTCAGTCAGGTTGACGCTGCGGCTTCTGGGGCTGATGGCCTCCTGCATCTTTCTGGTGCATCACGCCAGGTGGCGGATGCGGGCTCTGCAGTGGGACCTGAAGTTTCAGTGGGCCCAGCATCAGGGCAACTTGTCCGACCATGTCTTGATCTCGGAGGGCACTGAAATATAGTTGCAGTGGTGGCTCATGGACCGCGATTTGGTCAGCGGCAGATCCCTCTCCCTGCCCCAACCTGAGCACGTAGTTGTGACGGACTCGTCCCTCCAGGGCTGGGGAGGCCACATGGAAGAGGCAGAGATCAGAGGCCTCTGGTCTCCGGCGGAGTCCCCGCTCCATATCAACCTTCTGGAGCTGTGGGCGATCCGGCTTGCACTGAAGGCATTCCTCCCCTCTGTCCGGGGGAGTGTAGTGCAGGTGTTCACGGACAACACCACTGCCATGTGGTACTGCAACAAACAGTGCGTGGTGGGGTCGGGGACCCTATGCCAGGAGGCTCTGCGCCTCTAGCAGTGGCTGGAACATCAAGGCGTGACCCTGGTGGATCAACACCTGGCAGGTTCCCTGAAAGTCAGGGCGGACGAACTCAGCCGTCGGTGGATGATGGATCACAAATGGCGTCTGAACTCGGACGTGGCGCAAGGTCTCTTTCAGCAGTGGGGAGAGCCTTGGTTAGATCTATTCGCCACAGATGGGAATGTGCAATGTCAGCAGTTCTGCTCGTTCGAATTTCCAAGGCGGCACTCGCTCGGAGACGCTTTTCGTCGCGAGTGGAGTTGCGGTCTGTTGTACGCCTTTCCGCCTATACCACTTCTGCGCAGAGTGCTGAAGAAGATCAGGCGTGACCGGGCCCAAGTCATCCTTGTGGCTCCAGACTGGGCACGGAGGTTCTGCTATCCCGAGCTACTCAGCATGTCTGTCGATCCCCTGATTCGTCTGCCCCTTCAGGAGGACCTTCTTTCGCAGCAACAGGGGACGGTCCTCCACCCAAACTGTCCAGTCTCCACTTACATGCGTGGAGATTGAACGGCGGCAGTTGAGGCCATTTGACTTGCCTCCTGAAGTCTGTAATGTCATTCTGGCAGCCAGGCGTCCCTCCACAAAATCGGTATACGCCTGCAGGTGGAACAAATTTGTGGCATGGTGCACAGCAAAGGCTGTTGATCCCCTTTCTGCCCCTCTTTCAGAGGTTCTCCTCTTTCTTCTTTCTCTTGCCCAGCAGGGCTCTGCTCTGGGCACTCTGAAGGGCTACCTCTCGGCCATTTCCGTCTTCTTAAGGCTACCTGATCAGCACTCTTTTTTCAAGTCCCCGGTTGTAAATAGGTTTTTGAAGGGCATTGTGAGAAGTTGGCCTGATATGTGATGTCCACTATTCTAGTGGGCACCCTGTATCAGTCCAAACAACCCTTATGGTGATGGTTGTAAAGTCAACCTTATAGACCAGCTATCCTAGAGGTAGCATGGACAAAGCAGTCTTAAGCTAAAACTTCAGAGGGCATGTAAAGCCAGCTGTTTTACCATATGTAACCCCTTGAATATCAAATGAAAGGACACCACACAGGTTATATTTATGAGATCAGAGGCACAAGCACATAACAAGATAACTAATTATCATACAATAAGTTGCACAATATACAGTAGAGCCCTAGGGGCACTTCAACCATATACTAAAATAGTGGTATAAGAACCCCGACACGAACAAAGGATAGGCCTAGGGAATCGCTGGGGCTACACTGTACTACCAAAGGATAGGAGGTAGAAGGCCCACGGGAGGCGTGCACAGTGTCTTTACACACACGCGAGTTACCATAGAGTTAGAATGGGAACGAAAGAAATGGGAACTAGTTCTTTTAGGTCACTTCCGGATGGACTAGGAGAAAGCTACTAAAAATTAGGACACTAGGATAGTTAATACCCACAGGAGCACCGGAGTACTTGCGTTACCTCACCCACAGGAAGCTGGTGCATAGGTGTCAAAGTGTGTCGGGTTTCATCGCTGAATCCTATGGAGCCTTGAAGAAAGATGCTGCAGGCGACCAGGAGAGAAGTGTCCGGTTGGATCCAAGGGAGGATCGAGGATGAAGAGTACCTGAAAGCAAAGAGGACAAAGTCTGGGTCACTAGCCAGTGACCAGGAAGGAACCAGGAAGGAACCTGGCGATGTCGCAAAGCAATCAGGTGATGTCTTGAAGCTTGTCTCTGCAGCCACGTGGACCAGGAGGTGTCGACGATGACCAGGAGCTGGGCACGGACTGTCCCACGAAGGATCTCGCTGTCGGCGGTGTCGGCTTCCGGATTGGAGTCAATAAGCCTTGGCTAAGGCAACCCACGCAGGAATCGAAGATGGCTTCTGGATCAGACCAGCAAGGTCTGATGGGCTTCTCCTTTTCAGGGAAGCAAGGGCCAGCCTGGAGCAACCAGGCTAGCGGTGGAAATTTGTAGGTTACGTCGTCCCAGAGGCCACTAGCCAACGGGCAAGTGACCGGACAGACGCGTCGAGTAGGGAAATGCAGAAGGGCCCCACGCGGCACTCATGGAGTGTGGAGGGCTGATCTTCTGTGCAGATGATGCTTGGGGCTGGGGCTTCTCAGTCCCCAATGCACAACTTCGAGGGTGCCTCAGAAGTTGCACGGAAAGCAATTCGCCGGCTT
This sequence comes from Lissotriton vulgaris, assembly GCF_964263255.1. Classification (NCBI taxonomy): domain Eukaryota; kingdom Metazoa; phylum Chordata; class Amphibia; order Caudata; family Salamandridae; genus Lissotriton; species Lissotriton vulgaris. Next base: position 1,019,885,078 of record NC_141694.1, on the reverse strand, counting down.
TCCAAGATGGCCGGTCCCACGTGTCTCGTCGCCTCCACCGGTCTCAGCTTTGCTGTGACTGTGGATCGGGCTGAAGGAAGTCTGGAAGTCCGGGTCTTGTCAGGCTCTGTGCTCGTGCTCCGGCGGGAGCGTCGACAAAGCAAACCATTGATCGCTTGATGGTGCCTGCTTGCACAGGGTGGTCACTCCTTGACCACAAGAGATATTCTTCAGTCTTCTATCTTCAAGTAGAACGTCGAAGGTCCAGAGTTTCGTCTCAAGTTTCAGTCAGGATAAATCTAAAGTCTCTTGACTCAGCTCCTACCTATATACTAATCTGAGGGGCTGGATTACCTGCTAGGTCCCTCCTATGGTTGGGACCAGGGAAGGGGGTGGTTACACTCCTTTCCCTTTATCCAGTTTCGCGCCAGAGCTGGGACTGGAGTGCCCCAGCAACTGGTTTGCACCGGGCTACTCATGGGACACCTTGTGTGCCCCAGGCAGTGTCTCATTTCATTCAGCCCTCCCTGCCCTAATACATTATGGCCTGTCTGGGGTGGTTCTAGCACCTCCCAAGACAGGAAACCTATTGTCCAAGCCTCCCTCGCTGGAAGGACTCCCAGCAGCAGGAGGTCAGACTTGTGTCTGTGGCAGCAGCATCCATTTTGTGATGCTGATGCTCTGGTTAACTTTAACCGGATTTAGTGGGAACAACATGTCTTCTCCCTCTAGAAGGGTGGAATGCTACCCCCGTCACCAGAACTGGCGAGGGGGTAGTATTCCAAAGCGTATGACACCTTACACAACATGTTTTGATAAAGCCAAACCAAAATTAGCATTCAAATGCGAGGATGATAATGCACTTAAGAGTATATGGTATGGCAATATCATATAACAGCTATAAGGACATGGTTCCAAAAGCTGCAGACAGGCTCAGCTCATGCTAGAGCACCATCTCACATAAAACCAAGCACTCTGCCTCCAGTTTTGTTAAGGCCTGCCAAAGGAGTGACTTATAGGTGTATATGTGTCTATATATAAGGTTAGATATAGGTATACTATATCTAAAGCAAAGGGTGATTACACCACCTTGTCCCAGCTAAGTGATCAGCCAGTTGTGTGAATTTGGATGGCCAGCCAGGGGTGGCGCATGAAACATGCTGCAGCCCCTGGTCGTCCTTGGATGCACCTATGCCCTGGGTACCTATGGTACACTATACTGGGGCTCATAAGGTGACCCAATATCCAATTGGAGATGTACCTAAAGTACATGGAGTCTATTTTACAGTGAGAGCAGATAGCCTGGGGCCCTGATTAGCAGGATCCCAGGCCAACTAAGTCGAAAACCAGCTAAACACTGGGCAAAAAATCTGGGGTAACCATAATCAGGTATCCATCTTCCTACAGGCATCACTCATATGTTTCCTCCTGTTCCTTTTGTGATGCCTCAGTGGGACTTGAACCTTGTTCTAACTGATGTGCGCTCCCTTTGAGCCACTTCATAACTGTCCTCTTCGCCTCCTTACTCTGAAGACCGCTTTCCTGGTTGCCATCACCTCTGCCAGGAGAGTGAGTGAACTCCAGGCCCTTTCCTCTAAGCCTCCTTTCCTTTCAGTCCATCCGGACAAAGTTGTGTTGCGGACGCGACCCTCTTTCCTGCCCAAGGTAGCCACAGCCTTCCACATCGGGCAGTCCATCACTTTGCCCACCTTCTTTCCGCCTCCACATCCCTCGAAAGAGGAAGAGAGGCTCCACCGTCTGGACCCAAAACGTGCACTCTCCTTCTATCTGGATCGCATACGCCAGTTCCGAGTGGATGACCAACTCTTTGTTGGTTACGTGGGCGCTAAGAAGGGACGGGCGGTGCACAAGCGAACCATTTCTCGATGGGTCATCTTGTGCATCAAGGCTTGTTACTCTTTGGCTCGAAACGAGCATCCTGTGGGGCTTCGTGTCCATTCCACACGGGCCACGGTGGCTACTACTGGCCTGGGCCGGAGAGTCCCCTTGCAGGACATCTGTCAAGCAGCTACGTGGGCCTCTCTGCACAGGTTCGCAAGACACTACTGCCTGGACAGCCAAGTCCGGAGAGATGGCTTTTTTGGCCCTTCCGTTCTCCAGGACTTTCTGGTGTGATCATTGGTTCGCAGACCCACCACCGGGGTTGGTATTGCTGGGGTATCTATTCTAAGGTAAGTAATCTAATACTAACCTGTTTCTTTCAGATGTTATGTTATGTTAGCCGGATTTGTAGAGCGCACAGATGCCCCAGCAAAGGGGCATCCTGGCGCTGACAGAACAGAAAACCGGACAGAAGCAATAGCAGGAACCAGAACACAACAACACTAAGGATCTGAAGGAAAAAGGAAAGTTTTAACAGCCTTCCTAAACGCCAAGAGTCCGTCAATCACACGGATATGAACAGGAAGGGAGTTCCATAGCTTGGCAGCAAGCACTCTGAAGGAGCGGCCGCCGATCCTAGACCTCTTGAAAAGCGGTACTGTGGCCAGGTGGAGTCCAGAGGACCTCAAAGACCGTGATGGAACATATGAAGAGATGAGATGCTCACCAATCTGAGGGGAAGAGTGTTTCAGGATTTTGAACGAAAGGCAGAGAGACTTAAACTTAATTCTCTGAGCAACAGGAAGCCAGTGGAGCTTGTGAATAATTTTTTTGGCTGAGCAGAATCTTGGTAAGCCTACCAGAGCCCTGGTGGCAGTGTTCTGAACGCGTTGAAGTCTAGAGAGTTCAGCCTGATTAGCTCCAAGCAAAAGAAAACTGGCGTAGTCCAACTTAGACAGAATCATAGCTTGTACAATAAGCTGTCTAGTAGGAGCATCAAAGAATTAAAAAATGGATCTGAGCTTACGCAAGGTCCCGAAACACATAGCAGCAACTTTTTTAGTATGGGTGGTAAAGCTGAGTTTCGAATCGAACCAAACCCCTAGATTTTTAACCTCAGTAGCAGGGATGGGAGTGGGACCGAGCCCTGAAGGCCACCAATTGTCGCCCCATAGATGACTCTGTTTTCCAACAATGAGCACCTCGGTTTTCTTTGCGTTCAATTGAAGGTAATTATCAATCATTCAACGGGCCACTGAGATTAGCTGCCTCAAGATTGGAAGCCCCACTTATTGCAACCGCCAGCTGCATGTCGTCAGCGTACGACACCATAGTCAGGTTCCCACGCTTGGCGACAGCAGCCAGCGGCTGCACATAGAGGTTGAATAAAGTGGGGCTAAGAGCCGATCCCTGCGGATGCACAAGTTACTTACCTTCAGTAACGATATATCTGTAAGAAACAGTAGTTAGTATTAGATTCCTTACCGCCCCACCCATTCTCCCCGTTCTGCGAACCGATATCTAGGGTTAAGGTCATCCCCTTCCAGAGCCCTAGTTTCATGGCACCAGTGTTGGTTTTTATCATGGCTCTGCGTTTCTGGAGCGGAAAAAGCTGTGTATAAGAACTGACGTAAGCGCGCGATGGCGGCGTCTAAGTACTCCGGCGACGTCATCCCGGCGCCAACGACGACGGACGCGGAGCCGCAGACGACGCCTACCGACGCGCAAGGGTACTGCTACGCAAAAGTTTCCGGATCCAGTCTGATGCCTGGGGGTATTCTAAGGTAAGGATTCCAATACTAACTACTGTTTCTTACAGATATATCGTTACCGAAGGTAAGTAACTTGTGCTTCACTCAACAGTGGGATGCAAAATTGCATATGAACACGTTTCTGATGCATGCTTCTTCCTGCAGATTCCTCAACTATTTAATATGCATTAGGGCATAGGACTGGTCCAGAAAACTCTTCTTATAGCGCTACCTCAGCAGTAGGGGGCACTGGCTTCCTTCTGGTGCCAGAAATGATGGAATGTGGTGTCACAGGGACTACAAAGTGATCCCCACAGTTGAGATGACCCAGTTCCTTTTTTTCTGCACCTTTGACGCAATCCAGATCTCTTCAGCGAGATCTTTCTCTCCCCAAAAAAATGCTTACACACAAGTACAAAAGCAAACATGTCACCACCTAAATGCTCAGTATTCAAACCCTGTAAGACTTGAGGAAAAGTGTTTTTTCTGATCAGCATCATCTGTATCCGGGACTCCATTGTTTTTTCATTGCCATCTCGTGTCAAACACTTCCACATGACCCACCTGTTTATTTCTGCTGATGCCTGAGGAAAATCTAAACTGACACAACAAAAACCATCTTGCAGGCTGCATTTCTGCCCAGGAACTGTCGCACACCCAACCCTCTGTTCTTTGCAGTTCAACAGAAAGCCAGGAGACACCCACGCCCTGTGTAAAGAAGCTTGTTTTCCATCTCCTGCTCCCAGCCTGGTAAATATCCTTGACACCGTGATCAGGTTATCTGGACAATGGTCTGACTGTTGGGCCCTGATCAGGGTGATTAAACAATGACTTGAAGGACCATACTTTGATCAAGGCAATTGAACAATGACCTGTAAAACTGAGCCTTGATCAAAGCTGAGTGAACAATGATCTGTGTACCAAGCTTTGACCAGGTCACTAACTACAAACATCGTCTGGATCTGGTTATCAACTGTAAACACTGCCCTGATTAAACAATGGTCTGACAGCCAAAAGACTGAGAGGAAAAATGTATAAAAGGCTTGTAAGCTACAGAGTGAAGTAGCAGCCTCCTGGGTTTTGTCTCTGACTAGCTTGGGGCTCTGTTCCATAACCCGGGCTATTGAAATAAATCTGCGTTCCTCCTGCCGACGAAGGCTCCTGTGTCTCCTTTTACTAAGTATGGAAGGTATGGAAGATTTGGGTGGCTCCCCCTCCGCCGAGACCCAGTAAGTGGGTTATCGCGGTTCTTTAGACTGTTGGGTCAGGTGTCAGTTACTGACTCTCATGAAGTTTGCCTCTGGTGACTAGGTTTCAGTCATGACTTTCAGGGCCACAAGACATGCCAGAGTGTGCATCTGAAGAGCATTAAAAAGAGGGAGGGTAAACTCCTTATGGCCTGAGCAAAGGATGATATGAAGGGCAAGGTCGAGGTCACTTTGATCATCGCTATCCATATCATCCTACTGCAAACCACTTTTGTGGATCTCCTCTCCCCTCAGGCTTTTCTTTGGAACCAGAGCTGATTAAAATCCAGTACCTTTTGCAGCTGGCAGAAGTTCCTGCGCCACCTCCAACTCCGGCGACCAGCACACACCTTTACCCACACTTCACGGTCCAGGTTAGGATCTGGCACCATACCTTTATGGATTTCAGGGGGGTATTGATTCCCTCTGAAACACCTTTGGCCCCATTGGTCCCTTTGGTAGGAACTAAAATTTCTATATGCGGGTATTCCCACAGCGCAGTTCACTCCCTCCACGCCATTGTCACAAGCGACATTTGCTACATTTCTACTTTCTATGTTGCCAGCACTGACTCTTACCAAGCCATTGCCGCCCTAGTCATCACCATCAGTTTTTGTAACCACATCTCCAATGCTGGAACATCTTTGTCAATGTCACAGCCTTCAAAGCCCATTCAGAGGTCAAGGAGAGAGGCACAGCACCTCCTAGAATACAGGAACATAATTCTGATTCAGGATGTCCCTGGAGATCCCTGTGAAATCCCTAAGGAATTTCTAGAGATGGCGAAGCCAGTGGGTTCAACAGATCATCCGAGCTGAAATTCTTGGACCCTTTGAGTTCACTCCCCCTAGGAGTGGCCTCCTACCATACTATAATTAGGAAGGTGGCAGAAATATTACGCATATCCAGGTCCACAGTGGAAACTAGGGCTAATATTTTAACTTTGGTTTTGCAGCCTACATTCCTTTTGGCAGAATACCTTCTTTCCTTTAATGAAGCCTTTCTTGATCCCTTTCTGGCCACCTGATCTAAATCCTCATCCACTCTGGCTGTCAATGGGATGATTTTGTGGAGATGCTGACTAGCACCTGTTATTTCCCAGTTTCTATCAGAACAACCTCTCCTTGAAAGCCTGATCATTAAGGCCTTTTCCTCTGCGGGTACTTTCCTCTCGCTCCGGATGACAGGGAATTAAATGGCTTGAGGCATTGTCCAAAATGATTTTCCCTGCTGGAAGTTGAGCCCCTAAGTCTCTCAACGCCACATGCCTCCTGGCAGGTACATTCAGACTTAGTTGCCAGAGTGCAGTACAGGGACTATAGGAAGGGTAAAGATTGGACCTCTTTTCACTCCATTGTTTCCTCTTCCTCCTTCCCGGCCACCACAGGGAGCTTCTCCAAGTTGCCCATATCGAGGCGCTCTTGACTGGCGGAAAGTCAGGTGTCCTCTTTTCCACAGGCCTGAAGGCCCTAACTTCAGACCAGTGGATCCTGCAGATCTTGGGAAAGGGGTGTTCGCTACCCTTCTACCAGTTTCCTCCCCAGATCCCCACTCCCTGTTCATACTTTTCATAGAACTACCTTCTCCTGCTGCAGCAAGAGTGGGCAGCCTTCCTTCAGAAAAGAGCTGTGGAGTTGGCGCCAGAGCAGGAAATTTGGCATGGATATTACTCTCTGTGCTTTCTTGTGCCAAAGGCCGGTGGTCCTTGGCCTCACAGTCTTGAACATTTTGCTACTAAAAGAGGATTTCAAGATGCTGTACCTAGCTCAAGTTCTTCTGCTCTGGAACTGGAAGACTGGATAGTGTAACTTGACTTAAGAATTCAGATTTCCACATCCAGACCCTGAAGTCCCACAGGAGGTATTTTTGGTGGGCTTGACTCACTACAAGTTTGCTCTTTCCTCTCTTTGGCCTACCTTTGGCACTGCAAGTCTTAACAAAGAAGGTGACATTGTTGGCTGCCTGTCTCAGGATGTCAGTGATTCCAGGTTTACCCTACCTGGGCAACTGTTTCCAGCAGGCCAGGACTCAGAGATTGTGCGGTAAGTGTCACTGATGTACAACCTGGGTTTTTCCAACAATGTGCCCAAATTTCAGACACCGTGCCTCCTGCTCATAAGAGCATGCCAGCTTGATGTGAGCCTTTCTGTTTGCACATAGGATACTGGACATGCCCTGTCCCCGCATTTCCAGATGTCATCTTGCCAATCACGAGTGGCGTCTCCACCCAGAAGTTGTGAAGAGTATCATCGATCAATATAGCGTACCCCACATAAATGTCTTTGTCTCTTGTTCCAATTCTCGTTGCCTTAAGTTCTCTGCTGTAGGAAGTTTGCTCTGTATCTACTATACCAAAGTAGGGTATAGTATGCAGAGTGTCCATTGAGTCCCCAGAGGTATAGCAGAGGCTAAATTAGGTAAGTACTAACAGCTCTTTGTGGTAGTGCGGGAAAGCAGTTAGGCTTATCCAGAGGGTGTTTAAAGCATTTATTGTATTCACTCACTCAAGGACTGATTATACACACTCGAAAACAGAATCCTGACCAAATAGGTAAGGATAAAAAAAGGTATACTTGTATTTTATTACTAGAACCAAACAGGACATGGTACAGGTAAGTAAAATGTACTTTCAGTTGTAAACCTTTACACAGAAATGCAATTTGGGGTGGATTTGCAATTGTTCATGGTTGGTATGACTCCAAAAAGCAGCTTAAATTACACAGTAATTACTTTTAGAATATGTTTTGATTACTTTCAGATTACATTGTCTACTTGTGGTGGTATGCCTAGATACCACACCGAGGAATCTCACAATACAAGGTAAGTATGGCATTTTAGAATTTGCAGTTTAGTTGAAACATTTTTAGGGTCAAAAACACATAACATTGATCCCTATGGGAGAAAAATGGTTATCGGCTACACAGGTAAGTAAATGTTATACGATTTGTTTTTGGGGTTAGGACCAAGATTCCCCAAGGTCCAGGTAGGCACTCAAATTGTACCACCAGCGGCACTAGTGTGACTGGGTGCAGAGTGCAGGATGCCAATGTTAGCCAATTGGGCTAGCCGCACCTTGGTTGGGGGTTGCTCACTGGCAGTCCATTTGGTCTCTGGAGCCAAGCTCCTAGGCTTATGGTCAGGGTGAAGAGTGTCCCAAGTGAGCGCCAAGTCCACACCACCCGTGGCGTAGGGGCGGCCGGGTGCAGGGTGCTTAAAGGGGTCGGGAGCCCAGTGCAATCCTATGTAGGTTGCCGGTTTTGGATTTTGGCTGCAGGCTTGGTCCAGGAAGCTTCAGGGAGGAACCAAGAGCAGGGCAGGTAAGTTGGAGGGCTCGGAGATGTATATGCATCTCAGGTCCTCTTCTCCAGGGTACAGGGAGGCCGGATGCAGGAGTACCTTTTGAGGTCGGATTTCACTATACCGGACGGGAAGGTCTCGTTGCAGAGGCTGCAGGTGACGTCAGGGAGTCCTGGAGTGGGCTCAGACTCTGGAGCACTGGGGGACCTCTCTGGGAACTGGTGGGCCACTTGGACTCAGGCCATAGGTTACGGGTGCAGTGGTGGTTCCAGGCATAGAGTTTCTTCGTCCTCAGCAGGTTCAGAGTCTGTCTTTGGAGTTTCTTTTGAACAGAGCTGCTGTTTACAGATAATCCTGACTTTGGTGAAGGCAGTCCTCCCTCCCCCATCCTACCTCGCAGGCTTTGGAGGTCACTGGCTGCAGGACAAATCGACTATTGGTGCAGGATGTCCGGAAACTGCATGCGGGAAGGGAGGGCTGGGGCCAAGTCAGTTCTTCTCCATAGTCTCCTCTGCGACTTCTTCCATCCTTCTTCTTCGTATGTAGCAGGTATCTCACTTCTGGGTTTAGGGCTGACCCCTAAATACTGTATTTAGGAGGTGTTTTAGGGGTCTTGAGGTAGTAGCCAATGGGCTACTGACGTTCGTGTGACTACACCCTTGGTGTGCTCCCCCACATGGAGGCATGGACACATTCCCTAATTGTGACTGGAGAGTGCCTACCATCTGCAAGATGGCAGGCACTGAAGAGAGGCTTCACCTTTCTTTCCCCACCTGAGGGGTCGGGTTTGCATAGTGAGCACGCCTTCTGGGCTGTTCTAATTTTTCCTGCCTGTCTACCCTTCAAAAAGGGGGTGAGACAGGAAAGGGGCCTGCTCCTGAGAGCAGGAGAAGGTGGGGGTCGCATTACTAAAGTGGCAAGGCCTTTGAAGATCCCTTTGTTTCTGGGCCCAGGGAAGGATGCTCCCTCTCCTGGGGTCCAGAACCGTGATTTGTGGTGGTAGGCCGGTGTTCACCAGTCGGGGAACCCACCAGAGGCTGGTTGTTTTTCAGGGGGCATCTCTAAGATGCTCTTTGATGCATTGAATAGTAAATCCCAAACTGGCATCAGTGTGGTTTTATTATGCTGAGATATTTGGTAGCAAACTTCCGAAAATTCAATAAAGCTATTATGGTGCTGTGGAGTTCATAATGACAAACTACCAGATCATATGCCCTTTGTGGTTTTACTGTATTAACAATGTCTAAGAATGGACTTAGACACTGTAGGGGTATAGTGCTCATGCACCTATACCCTCATCAGTGGTAAAGTGCACCCAGCTAGCGGGGCGACTCACCTATACCCTAGGCAGTTGGTTAAAGGCATAGGTTGACCCTACGGCTTCTGATGGCCTCCTGCGTCACACCAGTTGGCGGATGCGGGCTCTGCAGTGGGACCTAAAGTTCCAATGGGCACAGCATCAGGACAACCTGTCCTGATCTCGGAGGGCACTGCAAGACAGTTGCAGTGGTGGCTCACGGACCGCGATTGGTTCAGTGGCAGATCCCTCTCCCTTCCCCAACTGGAGCACAGAGTGGTGACGGATGCGTCCCTCCTGGGATGGGGGGGCCGCATGGGAGAGGCGGAAATCAGAAGCCTCTGGTCTCCGGCGGAATCCCGGCTCTATATCAACCTTCTGGAGCTGCGGGCGATCCGACTTGCACTGAAGGCATTCCTTCCCTCTGTCCGGGGAAGTGTAGTGCAGGTGTTCACGGACAACACCACCGCCATGTGGTATTGCAACAAACAGGGCGGGGTGCGGTCGGAACCCTATGTCAGGAGGCACTGCGCCTCTGGACATGGCTGGAACGTCAGGGCATCACCCTGGTGATTCAACACCTGGCAGGCTCCCTGAACGCCAGGGCGGACAAACTCAGCTGTCTGTGCATGATGGATCACGAGTAGCGTCTGAACCCGCACGTGGCGCAAGGTCTCTGTGATGTGGTTGCAAGAACTGAGCGTAGGCCAGATCGGGGTAGATAAGGTTTTATTTTTCCTAAGACATGCTTGTGTCTACTTGTTAGTCTCTGGTGTGCAAATGCGGCGGGATCTGTCTTGGTGGTGGTCTCGGGTATCCTTGGATCTTGGTAAAGCTTGGCTGCCGGGACTCCTATTCCTTAGTGTCCGCAAGTAGGACGTCTCGTCATGGGGAGGAGCATGTAGCGTGAAACAAGAGAGAGGAAAACATGTGTCAGGATCCTTTTCCTAATTACAGCCCATGTAAGGGACCGGGGAGTGAGGGAAAAACACCAGATTTGTGCACGTAGTGACACTCAACTCCAAACAAAAATAGGGGTAGTGAAGTGATGCTCGTGCCAGTGAACGATTGGGGTTTTAAGGTTGGTGGGGGTAGGAGGATTCTTACTAGATGGGTTTACGCTCTCTCCTTCCCACCCTCCCTGAGAACTTGCCCGTACCTTTTCTAGCCACGCTTCTCCTGGAGCGTGGCTCGTGGGAATGTTGGCCTCCTGGCTCTGTCGGGGCTGCCGCGGGACCTGCTCCACGTTCTTCTACGATGTTTCCTTCAGCTCCTCTGGTCACTCCAAACTCTCTCACTCTCGGCTCCTTCTCTCCTCCGGTGTCGGTGCACATTGATTCTCCGGGAGTCTCAGACCTTAACGCCTGGAACGTGCTGAAGTTGTCATGGGGAGGAGTCTCGTCAGATAGGAATCCCCAGTTAAAGGAGCCGCTCATCTGTTCTTCGTCCGTGTAGTGCAATAAAGTTTTGTTCTCGGGCATCCATTCTTTCTGCTGAGAGGGGACAAGAGGTGTAGAAAGAGGTACAGCAGACCACCAGTCGCCCTTATCTTCTAGATTCCTTCCTGGTGGTCCCACCCGGTCACAGTCTCTTTCGGCAGTGGGGAGAGCCTTGGTTAGATCTATTCGCCACAGAAGAGGACACACAATGTCATAAGTTCTGCACGTTGGAATTTCCAAGGCGGCACTCGCTCGGCGACGCTTTTCATCACGAGTGGAGTTGTGTTCTGTTATACGCCTTTCTGCCTATACCACTTCTGCCCAGAGTACTGAAGAAGATCAGGCGCGACCGTGCCCAAGTCATCCTTGTGACTCCGGATTGCGCACAAAGATACTGTATCCCGAGCTACTCAGTTTGTCAATCGATCCTCCAATTCGACTGCCTCTTCAGGAGGACCTTCTGTCGCAGCAACAGGGGACGGTCCTCCACCCGAACCTTTTCCGCCTCCACCTACATGTGTGGAGATTGAGCGGCGACAGTTGATGCCATTTGACTTGCCTCCTGAAATCTGTGATGTCATTCATGCAGCCAGGTGTCCCTCCACAAAAACGGTATACACCTGCAGGTGGAACAACGTTGTAGCATGATGCACAGCAAAGGCTGTGGATCCCCTCTTTCAGAGGTTCTCCTCTTTCTTCTTTTCCTGGCCCAGCAGGGCTCTGCTCTGGGCACTATCAAGGGATATCTTTTGGCCGTTTCTGCCTTCTTCTCTTTTCAAGTCCCCTGTTGTAAGTAGATTCTTGAAAGGCATTACTCACATGTTTCCTCCTGTTCCTTTGTAATGCCTCAGTGGGACTTGAATTTGGGGTTAACCTACCTAATGTTTGCTCCCTTTGAGCTGCTCCGTAACTGCCCTTTATGTCTTCTGACTCTGAAGACTGCTTTCCTGGTTGCCATCACCTCTGCCAGAAGAGAGAGTGAGCTCCAGGCTCTTTCCTCTAAGCCTCCTTTCCTCTCTGTCCATCCGGACAAAGTTGTTCTGAGGACGCGTCCTTCTTTTCTACCCAAGGTGGGTACTGCCTTTCACATCGGTCAGACCATTACCTTGCCCACCTTCTTTCCGCCTCTGCATCCCTCAAAAGAGGAAGAGAGGCTCCACCGTCTGGACCCAAAAAGTGCGCTCTCTTTTTACCTGAACCTCACACAACAGTTCCGGGTGGATGACCAACTCTTTGTTGGCTACGTGGGCACTAAGAAGGGACGGGCGGTGCACAAGCGGACCATCTCTCGGTGGGTCCCTTTGTGCATCAGGATCTGTTATTCCTTGGTTCAAAAGGAACCTCCTGTAGGGGTGCGCGCCCATTCCACTCGGGCCACGCTGGCTACTACTGCCTTGGGACGGGGAGTCCCTTTGCAGGATATTTGTCAGGCAGCTAAGTGGGTCTCGCTGCACAGGTTTGCCAAGCATTACTGCCCGGACAGCCAAGTCTGGAGAGACAGCTTCTTTGGCCGTTCTGTTCTCCAGGACTTCCTGGTGTGATTTTGGTTTGCAGACCCACCACCGGGGTTGGTATTGCTGGGGTATCTATTCTAAGGTAAGGAATCTAACACTAGGACATCAACGACACGTTCAAGGAATACTACACGGAGTTGTATAGCTCACATGCACCGATGTCAGACACAGACCTGGAGTCCTTCCTGACGGACGTACCCATCCCACAACTCACGGACGCTCAGCGGAAACAACTGGCTGGCAAAAAAACCCTGGCCGAAATCAGGCAGGCCATCAAGGCGCTGCCTAGGAACAAGGCCCCAGGGACTGACGGCCTACCGGCCGAGTTCTACATGACGTACATTGATATATTTGCCCCACGCCTACATTCGCTATACACCATATCGATGGACTCTCACACATTACCTTCTACTACATTACAGGCGCTAATAGTCTCCCTCCTCAAAACTGGTAGGAATGCCCTACAACTGGAAAACTATCGGCCCTTGTCACTGTTAAACACGGACTACAAAATCCTTAGCAAGATTTTGGCATCGAGATTGTCCCAGTATATCCCGGACTTGGTACATTCAGACCAATGTGGTTTTGTGCCAGGTAGAAGTACTACCCTGAACCTGCGGAGATTGAGCCAGTTACTGACCCTCGAGGGTACCAGAAATAACAATGAAGGGTGCATCTCCCTAGACCTCAAGCAGGCATTTGATTCCCTGAGTTGGGATTACATGTTTAGGATACTGGGCAAATTTGGCATTCCTCAGGAATACATTGATTGGGTAACACTACTGTACCTACACCCCACGGCGCATGTTCGAACTAACCGATGCATCTCAGCGCAAAAAGAAATACAGAAAGGGACGCAACAGGGATGCCCGTTATCGCCGTTACTGTTCATAATCGCCCTGGAGCCTTTGCTGAGTAAGGTACGAGCACTGGCGCAAGCAAAAGGGGTATTGAGACACTCCACATCCCACATAGTATCGGCCTATGCTGATGATATTATTTTATACGTTAAGGACATGACGAAAGGCCTAGATCCACTCCCAATAATCTTTGAAGACTTCCGGGTAATATCAGGAATAATGATTAATGAATCGAAGTCATACGGTTATGGCTTTAACACCTCCTTAGACACCACACATATTAGGTTTGAGCCGCACTCTTTTAGGGTGGCACCTACGACTTTTAAATACTTAGGCGTACAGGTGTATCGGAATGCCCGGGACCTTTTGGATGGTAACTTGGGTAAAGCGATTACTGCGCTTAAAGCGCAAATACAATTCTGGAACACACTGCCTCTGTCAATAGCTGGAAAGGTGGCAATTGTCAAAATGGTGGTGTTGCCTAGACTGCTGTACTTCTTCACTAATCTGCCTATCATAGTTCCATTGTCCTATTTCAGATCCCTGAACACACTCATAACGGAGTTGATTTGGGGAGAGGGTAGGCGCCGGATCAGCCTGGCTAAACTGCAGCTACCCACAGACAGGGGCGGCCTGGGAGTACCTGACCAGATTGCCTACGGTTACGCCTGTCAACTTCAATGGCTAGCCTACTGGCTAGCGGGACGCAACCTACACGAAATAGGCATGACTGCCATAGACAGGAACAGGGGCACTATACACAGACTGCTGTTGCCAGACGCCAGGACACCTGTCACGGCGCCATACCTCCTGTCACTAGCTCTTAGGTACTGGAAGAAAGCGGTCAAATACGCTAACGCAGCAACATCCTATGCTCCCTCTATCCCACTGTTGGGGCTACCAAGGGGAAACGGAACGAACGCTCCAGGGATGGCAGCAGGCGGGAGTCACTCAGGTAGGGGACTTCTTCGCGGAGAACACTATAATGACACATACAGGCTTCACTCACCTACATCATACCCCCGATACGCTCTTCCTGTTGCACGCACAGGTCACACGTTACATAACCTCGACATGGGCACGGAGTGGGGCGGAACCGCCCACGAACTCGCTTATTACAATGCAGTATCTGATGGGTACGGGTAGCCATCTGACGCGGTGGTTGTCGGCTGGCATCAGAGATGGAAGGGCGATCACACTGCAACCTACTCGAACACGGTGGGAAGGGGATATAGGACATGCAATAGGAGACAAGGAATGGGAAAGAATACTTAAGTTCCCCAAAAAAGTATCCCGTAATCCAAAATTCAAATGTATTCAATTGATGACAGTGCACAGGGCGTACCTCACCCCCCATGCTTTGCGTGCCATGTTCCCAGACGCAGAGGATACCTGCCCTAGGTGCAAGGAGAATGATGCAGGACTGCTTCACATGTTATGGGACTGCCCCAAGTTAGGTTAATATTGGACAGCTATTCACACAATCCTGGTGAAGGTGGCCCCGGGCAGACCTTACACAACGCCATTATACAGTCTACTAGGTATAGGTCACAGGGAAAGAAAGAGAAGCGCAGCATCCCGCTTTGCTGATCTGGCGCTACTACTAGGGAAAAGATTGATAACCATGCGCTGAAAATCGCACAGACCACCGGACCCAGAGGGAGGGCATAACGAGGTACTGAGATGGAGCTAGGCAGAGGGTACAGAACTGAGAAGGGAAGAACGCAGAGGACTAAGGAAAACACATATATCATTAGAATGGGAGGCGATATTAGCAGAATTTGAGGCTTGTGCGGACTCACTAGTTGAATCGGGAAGTGGGGAATAGGTTCAGGTATACGGTACTGCAGGATTCCTACTATGATAGAAGTAATGTGATAGCGGGATGGAACAGAGGAGTCGTAAGGGAGTGATGTGACACATGCATCTGCGGGAGTACACAAGTGAACAGAGAGAACAGATGTTAATGAGCACAATATACGACGTAAATGCTTGATTATGTTTGAATTGTAATACAGAGATGGAGTTGTGTGGGCAACGAAATGCTAAGAGTGCAAGAGGGGGAGGGGGGGGTTCCAGTCTCTGTTTCGGGGAGTTTTGCTACAAAATCAGAAAATTGTAAAATGTTATAATAAATGCACAGAGGGCGCAGCAATGTAAATGTATTAACTATGTACATGAGAACTATCAGATTATCTGTACTATCAAGTAGCACAATCAAGAAATTTTCAAAAAGGAATCTAACACTAACGTGTTTCTTTCATATGCACAAGTAACTTACCTTCGGTAATGATATATCTGTAAGAAACATTAGTTAGTGTTAGATTCCTTACCACCCCACCTATCCTCTCCATTCTGCGAACCGATCTCTAGGGTTAAGGACTTTCCCTGTTAGGGCCCTAGTTTCATAGCACCAGTGTCGGTTTCTTGCATGGCTCTGCGTTCCTGGCGCAGAAAGCTATGGGCAGAACTGATGTCAGCGCGTGAGGGCGGCATCTAAGTACTCCACCAACGTCATTCTGGCGACCAAACAATGCCGACAACGGACGCGGAGCCACAGGACGACACCTACCGACGCACAGGGGTACTGCTGACTTAAAGTTCACGACCCCTGGTCAAAGAACAAAGGACAAACGTTTGATCAGCAACACCCTTCCTCCACCACACTGAAAGGATCCTTCAGACACCACCCTTTTAGTTCCGCTCCCTGCTACTGGTGCTTCAGGGCTCTAAAACTGCTTCCTCATTCACAGCCTCACTGTCCTCAGCACCCAAATCACTGTTGCGATCTCCTTTTATGTGGGAGCCTGGAATGCCATCCGCTCTATGCTCAGAGGGATAACTCATCCCCGTATGCATTTCTGACGTGAACAGTTTTACAGCAGCCATGTCGCTCTCTTGCTTGCTGCACTTCCTCTTCTAAAATCCATTTACAGAGAGGCGAGTTACCTGCCCTCCACACTGGGCTCGCCTAGGGACCTTTTTTTCCAGAATCAGCTCTGTCCAAGTCACATGTTTTCATCAAAAGGCGGAAGGTGCACTCATTGAAATCACAGAGACGACGTTTTTAGTCCAAACAGTTTTCTTCTTTATTTTGGTAATTTTACCCGATTAAACAAACAGCCAACGCGTTTCGTTACTTTACGTAACTTCGTCAGGGCTGAAAACGATCATAAAGGACACAAATTACACATACACAGAAGAAGTGCAAAACTTAAAATGTGACATGAACAAAATATTTACAGCATAGGATGAAAGACACAACATGGACATAATTAAATTGTGATAACACACCGTATTTACATCCTCACCACCTAGAACACGTATATAAACAATACATGTATAAAGTGCTCACACAGTACATATACCTATACATATTAAACCATATTTACAAGTAACATGCGACTGACAATCGGTTGAGTCCAATAAAAAGTTTAGTAAAGAAAGCGAACAGGGAAGACAAAAAGGAGAGAGTCTAGAGAATTACCAAACCAAGGATAATCCACAATAGAACGATACTGAGAAATAACCAAGGACATACTAGCAGTAGGCTAGATTGTTAGGGACAGGGTCCTACCCTCATAGCCAAACCCAGAAAATTAATCCTGTAGTTCTGGCATGGTTCCTAGATCTAAGCAAAGAGTATAAAGAGTATACAATATCTCATAAGTAACCATCAAGGTGATTCATAAAAGGGTAACCACTCACCATAGTATTCAGATGTTATAGTAAACCAACGAGCTGACGGTAATGACCACAAGATGGATGCGTGATGCCGAATCCGCAGCTTCTAAAAACGAACTGTGAGCGGATATAAATGAAAAAGAACATATATTAAAACCCATACATAATCCTAAAGATCAACCTAGTGATAATGTGAAAGCATGGGATATGCTGGCAATTGGTGCAACAGGGCTTGGGAAAAAAAACGTTTTAATGGATGTCTCTGGGGTACTGTGGGCACCATCCAATTTGAAAGCAACACAAAATGGAATTCAAAGCAGATAGTGAGTCTTCGTGCAAACAACCCTTCTCAACTATAAGGTGCTGAGAGCATACTCAAATAATTATAGGTCCGCTAGGTAAAACTACCTGCTCCGATGTCATTCTCACCCTGCCCCATAATCAATGGCTGAAGAAGTGTGCGCCATCTAGGTAATCTGACACAATAGCAAATGTAATTCAAGACAATTAGTGAGTCTCTGTATAGAGAGTCCTCAATAACCAATTGATGCTGAAATCATACTCAAAAGATTATAGGTCTGATAAATACAATAGAATGCTCAGGTGTCAATCTCACCCTTACCACACGGAAAATGGTTGAGCCCAAACAACCAAATTATGTTGTGACCTTGTACTCACAGTACTATATTCGAGCACCAATAGACCATACTTAATCAACCAGAAGCATCTTAAAGCAATATGAGTCAATATAATGGTACCTCACATTAATGGATACTCTTCCACATATATATAATGCGTCACACTCAGGAAGATACTACGTAGATATTCTATGCAAAGTCTAAAAGATATAAAAAGTGTATATCAAGAGTGGAACACCTCCCACCTCACATACGTTGTGACATATCTCCCTTCGGCGACAAATACGGGCCTTCCCTCGCAGTATGGTAACTCCAAGGAATAGTGTATTGAGGAGCCTCAGCTGCGTTTATTTCACCTCCTATATGCGAATAATAGCTGTAGAGACTAATTTGGGCCCCATGCGTAAGCAATCCGTTAGTACAATCCTTAAACAGGATTTATATATCCAAATTTCTGTTTTACTATCGGCTGGAATAAATAATGTATGCATTCCAATAACAAGAATATGGGCAAAAACGTAATTACACAAGAATACGTATGTGGAAGGGGAAGACAGCCGCTAGTGTCTCATAGCCGTCTTCTCTCAATGCTTGGATATTAAAGCCATGCAGCTACTACAGGGAATATCACCCTGATCTCTATAAGGAATGGAGGACACTCCTCTGACCCCAATCTTCAATGGAACCTCGAATAACCTGACCCCAAACGAGTATCAGTACGGCGATGCGCAACTGCTAGCAATAAAAATACACACAGGGCCCCCACCATACAGACATTAGTATCGCCAAAGATGCCCATTCTCTGACTCCTCACACATGGTATAAGCGCGTGTAGCTACATAGCAACAAAAACCCGGCACCAACAAAGCCTATCATTTGACTTACCGCTGTTCAGAGCAAAGCTCCTGGCATGGTAACAGGGATGCACGAGTCGACGGAACTTTGTAAACATCCATATTTAAAGCCCCTAATCTCCTGCGAAATAGGCACGTCTCGAGCAATGACGTCAACGCGCGTGGGCGTGAATAGAATGCCCCCATACGTATTCTTGTGTAATTAAGTTTTTGCCCATATTCTTGTTATTGGAATGCATACATTATTTATTCCAGTCGATAGTAAAACAGGAATTTGGATATATAAATCCTGTTTAAGGATTGTACTTACGGATTGCTTATGCATGGGGCCCAATTTTGTCTCTACAGCTATTATTCGCATATAGGAGGTGAAATAAACGCAGCTGAGGCTCCTCAATACACTGTTCCTTGGAGTTACCATACTGCGAGGTAAGGCCCGTATTTGTCGCCGAAGGGACATATGTCACAACGTATGTGAGGGGGGAGGTGTTCCACTCTTGATATACACTTTTTATATCTTTTAGACTTTGCAGTGATATAGAATATCTATGTATTATCTTCCTGAGTGTGACGCATTATATATATGTGGAAGAGTATCCATTAATGTGAGGTACCATTGTATGGACTCATATTACTTTAAGATGCTTCTGGTTGATTAAGTATGGTCTATTGGTGCTCGAATATAGTACTGTGAGTACAAGGTCACAACATAATTTGGTTGTTTGGGATCAACCATTTTCCGTGTGGTAAGGGTGAGATTGACACCTGAGCAGTCTATTGTATTTATCAGACCTATAATCTTTTGAGTATGATTTCAGCATCAATTGGGTATTGAGGACTCTCTATACAGAGACTCACTAATTGTCTTGAATTACATTTGCTATTGTGTCAGATTACCTGGATGGCGCACACTTCTTCAGCCATTGATTATGGGGCAGGGTGAGAATGACACCGGAGCAGGTAGTTTTACCTAGTGGACCTATAATTATTTGAGTATGCTCTCAGCACCTTATATTTGATGAGGGTTGTTTGCACGAAGACTCACTATCTGCTTTGAATTCCATTTTGTGTTGCTTTCAAATTGGATGGCGCCCACAGTACCCCAGAGACATCCATTAAAACAATCTTTTTTAAAGCCCTGTTGCACCAGTTGCCAGGATTCGCCAGCATATCCCATGCTTTCACATTATCACGGATGTATGACGGTACAACGCGTGCTTTTACAATGCGTACCGTTACGACGCAGGTTTTACAACGCAAGTCGTTACAACGACTTGCGTTGGGGGGCGCTGGATAGTGAATAGTTTAATTTACTATTCCAACTCCAGTACCCGTGGATAGTAGGGAAGGTGTTGGATAGTAAATTAAACTATTACCTATCCTAGAGCGCCCTCCAGCGAAAGTCGTTGTAATGAGTTTCGTTGTTAAACCTGCGTCGTAACGGTACTGCGTTGTAAAAGTTCAGTTTTAAAGGACGTTCCCCCATTATCACTAGGTTGATCTTTAGGATTATGTATGGGTTTTAATATATGTTCTTTTTCATTTATATCCGCTCACAGTTCGTTTTTAGAAACTGCGGATTCGGCATCACGCATCCATCTTGTGGTCATTACCGTCAGCTCGTTGGTTTACTATAACATCTGAATACTATGGTGAGTGGTTACCTGTTTATGAATCACCTTGATGGTTACTTATGAGATATTGTATACTCTTTATACTCTTTGCTTAGATCTAGGAACCATGCCAGAAATACAGGATTAATTATCTGGGTTTGGCTATGAGGGTAGGACCCTGTCCATAACAATCTAGCCTACTGCTAGTATGTCCTTGGTTATTTCTCAGTATCGTTCTATTGTGGATTATCCTTGGCTTGGTAATTCTCTAGACTCTCTCCTTTTTGTCTTCCCTGTTCGC
The DNA here is from genome assembly GCF_964263255.1 of Lissotriton vulgaris. Taxonomy (NCBI): domain Eukaryota; kingdom Metazoa; phylum Chordata; class Amphibia; order Caudata; family Salamandridae; genus Lissotriton; species Lissotriton vulgaris. Next base: position 1,019,864,762 of record NC_141694.1, on the reverse strand, counting down.
TTTCTTTACTAAACTTTATTTTGGACTCAACCCATTGTCAGTCGCATGTTACTTGTAAATATGGTTTTAATATGTATAGGTATATGTACTGTGTGAGCACTTTATACATGTATTGTTTATATACGTGTTCTAGGTGGTGAGGATGTAAATACGGTGTGTTATCACAATTTAATTATGTCCATGTTGTGTCTTTCATCCTATGCTGTAAATATTTTGTTCATGTCACATTTTAAGTTTTGTACTTCTTCTGTGTATGTGTAATTTGTGTCTTTTATGATCGTTTTCAGCCCTGAAGAAGTTAGGAAAAGTAACGAAACGCGTTGGCTGTTTGTTTTATCGGGTAAAATTACCAAAATAAAAAAGAAAACTGTTTGGACTAAAAACAACGTCTCTGTGATTTCAATGAAAACTTGTTGACCGGATATGTGCCTAGGGACAACAGGCACTAGGAAGTTTGCAGCACCTCGGTTACATTTGGATTACACTGTTGTTTTGGTTGTGCTTAACCTTGGTCAGGTTGTCCTGTTCCTTATTCTTACTGTCCAAGTCCCATATGCACGTAATTTCGGACCTCAATTAGACCCACATATCATCGAAATTACTTATCTTGTAGAAGGAGGCATTAAAAATGCTAACTTAATTTCCAGAGGTTGCACCCCCAGCATGAAAGATTATCTTCCAAATTTTCAAGTGCTGAGTTGCTCTTTTCACGCACAAACCCACACCCACTGCAGACTAGCACTCATTGGTATCTCTTATGCGACATGTGTAGTAGTAGGTCTACACAGAGTTGCAAAATCCCACCTGCAATTGCAACACGCTTCACAACAAACCACGTCCGATGCCAATTCAGTGCAAAGGCTCCCTGGGCAGAATATAGAGGTATACATTTGTACAACAGTTGCCAAGCTTTTGAATAAATAGACAAATAAAATCACACTATGAGTAGCAGGCAGTGAGTTGTTTTGTGTGTTACCCTGAAATAATAAATTGGCTATAGCTTTGTTAAATGGGTTATGTCACAAATTCAGTTAAGGCACTCTCGCAAACTTTGACTTAGTGGATTGTTTTCCTATTTGCAATCTTCACTAGAAAGGGAATACTATGAAAATACATAAAACCATGGAATACTTCTTGAGTAAGCAAGTCAAAGTAGAGTTCATTAAAGGATGCTCTTATGATCTTCAAAAGGAGAAAGGAACCCTTTCACTCAATGCACCACACTGTTGATTGATTCCTCAATAGTCAGATACTCACTGCTCCACTAGCTGTGCCAATTCTCGTTCGAAGGCTGCTGAGACCACCTAGGAAAGTGGTTACCGTATGCTCAAGAGGAACCCTACCTGTCCCAAAATGACAGACTTTCTGCTATATTGCAATAATGTGGGACATCTTCAGGGAACGCACTATGTAAGTGCAAAGGTAATGGGCCACTTTATCACTTACATTGGGACTACTCAGCATAAACGTGAAGCTACTTATTTTTCTCTTGACGTCAAGGCTGGCAGTATGTGTGTGTTTACTAGTGGGACCATTCTTTTAAGGCCCGCATGGCTTTTATCAAAGTGGATGACACATTAACAACCCAGGAATGTAGAGTAGAGATCTGATATTAAACAAGTTATAACTGAGTATGAGAAACTCCTGCATTGGAGCAAGTTCTCTGTATGATATATATATTTTTCTTCTTACTGAAATGTTAACCGGTAAGGTGTCTCTTTTGCTTTTCATTTTCATGCATGGTTGTTTGTAGTACTACAAATTGAAAGAAAAAGCTAATACATAGGCCAATTTCTTTTTCGATTACTGTTTTTGCAGTGATATTGTACTATTTATTCATGTTTGAAATGTGATTCTTAACTATCTGAAGAAATCATAAAGATGCAACCTTAAATACCATTCACTTGATTGGCTATATTTTTAAGATTTCTAATTTTTTACAGGTGTAAGGAGCATGACAAGCACAGACATTCAGTGGTCAGCAATTCTTAGTTGGGGATATATGGATAATATCTTAAGACTGAAGAGCAAACAGAGTGAACCTCCAGTAAATTTTATACAGTGCTCACCGTTTCACCAGGTATCTGGTATGAATGTTACACAATGGTATAGACTTCTAAGTTGATTACAGCAAAGTTTCCATTATATGGCTTACTCTCTGAAAATGTCCCACATACAAATGCTCTTTAACCTTTGAGTACAAATTACTCCAGGTCTACCATCTGCACAAGTCTCATGTATTCTTCACAAGACTTTATGAAAATCTCATAATAGTAATTTTTTTATGAATAGCCTATAGAAATATGGTTGCATATGCTGTTCAGACTCTACCCTCAATTTTACTTGGAATGGATATCCTCTTTTACAGGTTCCTTTGGCATACGACCTAACACAGGTTTACAAAAACATAACCGTATGGGTTCACTATTGCCAGGTGGAGTTGTATGATGCCAGCTGTGGATCAAGAGCCTGTTGCAGGGATTCTGTGGAGTCACAGAACTATGCTTGGGATTATGGGACCTTAGTATGCAGGGACAGAGTCATCCTACCACCTGGGTACCCATGAGCCCAGGACCAACTAGCTATAGTGTTTCACTTACCCTCCCACTCCCTCACAGAGGAGCAAGTGATTAGACACCCCAGAACACAACACTATTGACTCTCTCTGGAATCGTGGTTGCATGACACACCTTTTCGCTCACACAAGAGACTGTAGTTATAGATTCCTTACCTTTTGGATTACCCCAGGCATTAGACTAGATCCGGAGACTTTTTCTATAGCAGTACCCCATGCACATCGATAGGTGGCGTTGGTCAACTCCGCTTCCGTCGTTTACTTCGTGATCACCGGAATGACATTGTGGTGTCTACTTAGACGCCGCCCCTGCACGCTGACTTCAGTTCTTTCTTGTTCCGCACCAGCCTTGCACAAATCCGGAGAGGGCTGCCCCTTTAGTTATTTTTTCACTACTTTTTTTCTCAACTTTAGTCGACTTCTTTTTGTGTCTTCGACTCCTGGTGTACGAGGGATGTCCCATCGACGGACCTCGTTCAAGCTGTACGAGCCCGGCAACCGTCTGATGTGGTTACGGACCCACACCTTGGCTACGTCTGCCTTTGGTGCCTGGAGCGCGACCACGACCCGGAGTCGTGCTCCGACTGCTGGGCCATGAACCCGAAGGCTTTGCGGAAGCGGTCCCGAAGGCTCCTGGAGGCCCGGCAGTCAGCTCATAATCGTTCAAGGTCCCGGTGGAGAGGAAGGTCTCGCGAACGCTCGAGGAGCCATCACCATCATTTCTCCTCCAAGTCTTCGAGATCGTCTGGTAAGCCGAAGCACAAGAAGGAGAAGAAGCAGCATCGCTCTTTGCCTTCTCCCCGTCCGTCGGCCACCGCAATGCGGGACCTTGAGCATTGTCGCTCTCCAGCTCCGTCTTCGGAGCCAGCCCCTGGTACGGCTCCGCACTTCCTTCCTTTTCCCGGTGACAGAGCATCCCCAGCCCAATTTCGAGCTTTCTACGAAGCGCTACATAGCATTTTTGGGCAGCCGGACTCCACCGGCGCGCCACTCGGCCTTCACGGAGCTAGTTGAGGGCCCGGGGACTTTGATGCCAGCAGCTACAGCCCCGGAAGGCTCTCGTGGTTCCATGCCTGGATCCGGATCGACGTCGGTTGACCTTATGGTATCTTCCCGGCGATGATGCCCCCGGTGCTGGTCGTGCCCCTGACTGGTGCCATCCCCAGCCTCAAATCTGACTTGGAGACGGTGCCGGACCGGCGTCGACCGAAATCGGCACCGGCGCTGGAGGGCACTTTTGTGCCTTGCTTCATCCCTGGTGTTCCTTTTAAGCCTGACTGACAAGCAGAGGAGGGTGAGGAGTACTGGGAGGGGTCCATTGGCCCTTTAGCTGATCAACTTGATGAGCTGGACTAGCGAGAGGAACACGCCAGTGGTCTGGATACCTCCCCAGACTTTGGCATGCTTTCCCCCCTACCGTGGCTATGGAGGAGGGAGCCTCATATGGTGTGGTGTTGTATAGGCTGGCTGAGGCCTTGGGCATGGAGCTTCCCACAGTGGCAGTCAGGACTTAATTCCTGACAGAGGTGCCTCAACCAGCAGCAGCCTCTTCAGTACCCCTCCTGCCTTTCATTGAAGCCCTCACTGACGTCCTTCTGGGCACTTGGTCAAAGCCCAGCACAGGGGCTCCTGTGGACAGTATGAATGCCCAATGCCACCGCCCGGCCCCGGCCGACCACTTTTCCTCTCCCCAACACCTGACCCCTGAGAGCTTGGCAGTCCTAGCCTCATCCTCTAAGTGCGCATTTCCTACTGCTTGATCAAACAGGGAATCCAAGAAGCTGGACCATCTTGGGAACAAGATGTTTTCTTCCACCAGCTTACCGCTGAGGTCTGTGAATAACGCATGCCTCTTGGGCCATTATACCCACACAGTGTGGATATAGTTGCGCAAGTGCTGCCACAGTGCCCGGAGGAGGTCAGGCTGTTCTCACCCACGCAGTATGAACAAAGGAAGTTGCCAGTACTGTGCAATAATTGGAATGTTTGAAAGGACGTTGAACACAATGTCGCTCAACCCAAAGACCACTATTTCAGTCAAGGTTCTTTAGAAAGATAATTTATTTGGTTATTTAGATATGTTGTTTTTGTATTTTTAAATTCTTATAAGAAAATTATTGAAGAAAACAAAAATTCTTTCACAAATTTTTTTTTGGGGGGTGCACGTAAATTCAACCAGTCAATAACTGCAACTTGTATCTAATACAACACCAATCCACTACTCTGATACAGATATCAGAGTGTTCAAAAAGAGTTACAAGGGTGTGTTTTGACACGGAAAGAAGAAAGGTACAAGTACCCAAGTTGCAATTCAAGTGGTGAAACGTAAAACAATGACACTCATGGACAACAATTTCTCAATGGACAAACACGTAAATAGGATGAGGCAAGAGGGAAATATACCTCTATCAAACACAAGTTGTTTAGTATAGGGGCCCTAAACACTAGTCCTGCTCACAACAGGGGGGCCTATACAGCTAAATGAAAGCAAACCAGATTACAAATTTCTTTAGAATAAACGACCACCAAACATTTTTATACTTTAAACATTTTTAGAATGATTGGTCGCAAAAAACAGAATAAATCTGAAACAATGGGAGGAAGGGGGGTCGACGCATTTCGAATCTCTGCAAAATTCAGAGATTCTCTTCAGGACCAACAGACATAATCTGAAAAACAAAAATGAACACTCTGTCAGATGCACACATGAGCGACCTTCAACTCACATACGGGTCAGCATGTTCTTCAGTCATACCTGGGTGGTCTTGTATAAATGTCCAAGTCTCGGTGTCTGAAACAGAAAAATTGGACTTGTCTAACTATGTGCTATATTAAAAACGAGAGGAGGCTCAAAACACTTAAAGTACAATAAAATGGCTACTTACAATATTGGATGTTCCCAACGTTCAAAATGGATGGAAAAGCGGGTGATGACTTTCTCAAATTTTCTAGAAGAGGTTCTTTATTTTTCTGTAAGAAACAACACGTGATTGCTTAGTTAATGGAGCCCGTGGGTCGAGGAAGGGTGTAACTAAAACTATGTCTCGATTGGGGATGATTCAATGAAAGCAATAGTGCGGACTGCTCGCGTAGCGTCATGGCAGGAGGTAGCCAAGGTCACATTGCCAGTGCTAAGCCCTCCTGGTTATCGCATGAATAAAATCACTTGAGGCGCTTGAGGCCAGACAAAGAATGTCACAACATAAATCCCGGCTAAAAAAGAAAGTGTTAACAGCCCCCCTTGTCCAACATTGGATTGATGAATCTCATGGGGAGTAGGATTTCAAGTGGACAATTATATCAAAAATCGATCCAGATCCAAGAGGTGGAGATATGGAGGCCAAATTGAGACAGAGAGAAGCGATGCTTATCTTAAAATTTAACACCACAATTACAGGCTTAAATGAGATGTCTGAATTATACCATCTGTGAAGCATCTTTTACACCATTTACTGACACACTGAGAGGTGTGGCTCTCCCAAATGGAACAATAGATATCAATCTGACAGCCCACAACGGGCTTATAATTACATTGCATGTAGGGTTGTTTTTAACCCACCCCAACTCAGAGTTACGCGACTCTCAGCGGTAATGAATTATCATGACACGTCGAAACTCGAGCGACTTGTGCATTAATTTAGTATTCCAACTAGGACTTGTGACTTAAACGTCCGACTTTTAATTGCGGATCAACTCGTGAATAAATTACTATTTTTGAATATACACCCCTCGTTTTGTTTGCAATGAAAAGGAGCCACTTAGCTACCTTCGAACATGTCAACAGCCTTCCTATCGTCCCCTTGCACAACTTCTTTAATAAAAAAACTACATTTCCCATTGACAACTACAATTCCCATTAATACCCGCATGAGAAGACGTTAATAATAACTTCCTGCATATACGCCGAACCGGACATGCCAGACTGAGGGCGATAACACTGAGGGCGACACCGTGTGAAGGAGGAATCAGGAACACTTGAAGTAAACAGGCGATTCATTTTGCCTCTTCCGAGACGCATTAAGCGCCTCAAGCGACTTTGTTTAAGCGACGCGCAAATTGAACATAATCACGATACATCGTTACCGGCAATGGGACCTCTTGCCATGACGCGACTTTTGAGCCATATCAAGCGCCTCAAGTGATTTTATTCTTGCGATAACCACGAGGGCTTAGCACTGGCAATGTGACCTTGGCTACCTCCTGCCATGACGCTACGCGAGCAGTCCGCACTATTGCTTTCATTGAATCATCCCCAATCGAGACATAGTTTTAGTTACACCCTTCCTCGACCCACGGGCTCCATTAACTAAGCAATCACGTGTTGTTTCTTACAGAAAAATAAAGAACCTCTTCTAGAAAATTTGAGAAATTCATCACCCGCTTTTCCATCCATTTTGAACGTTGGGAACATCCAATATTGTAAGTGGCCATTTCATTGTACTTTAAGTGTTTTGAGCCCCCTCTCGTTTTTAATATAGCACATAGTTAGACAAGTCCAATTTTTCTGTTTCAGACACCGAGACTTGGACATTTATACAAGACCACCCAGGTATGACTGAAGAACATGCTGACCCGTATGTGAGTTGAAGGTCGCTCATGTGTGCATCTGACAGAGTGTTTGTTCATTTTTGTTTTTCAGATTATGTCTGTTGGTCCTGAAGAGAATCTCTGAATTTTGCAGAGATTCGAAACGCGTTGACCCCCCTTCATCCCATTGTTTCAGATTTATTCTGTTTTTTGCGACCAATCATTCTAAAAATGTTTAAAGTATAAAAATGTTTGGGTGGTCGTTTATTCTAAAGAAATTTGTAATCTGGTTTGCTTTCATTTAGCTGTATAGCCCCCCCTGTTGTGAGCAGGACTAGTGTTTAGGGCCCCTATACTAAACAACTTGTGTTTGATAGAGGTATATTTCCCTCTTGCCTCATCCTATTTACGTGTTTGTCCATTGTCAAATTGTTGTCCATGAGTGTCATTGTTTTACGTTTCACCACTTGAATTGCAACTTGGGTACTTGTACCTTTCTTCTTTCCGTGTCAAAACACACCCTTGTAACTCTTTTTGAACACTCTGATATCTGTATCAGAGTAGTGGATTGGTGTTGTATTAGATACAAGTTGCAGTTATTGACTGGTTGAATTTACGTGCACCCCCCCCCAAAAAAATTTTGTGAAAGAATTTTTGTTTTCTTCAATAATTTTCTTATAAGAATTTAAAAATACAAAAATAACATATCTAAATAACCAAATAAATTATCTTTCTAAAGAACCTTGACTGAAATAGTGGTCTTTGGGTTGAGCGACATTGTGTTCAACGTCCTTTCAAACATTCCAATTATTGCACAGTACTGGCAACTTCCTTTGTTCATTCTGTTCCTGGCACAGCCTTACTGTGCTCCTGCCAACACCCTTGTTGTTACACACTACGTTAGCGGGCGCTGGCTCGCGAGGTTCCCTAGTCACACAACAGTGGAGACAAAATAATAGTTTTCCATGGTGACCAATTCTGGCCCTATTCCTTAATGAAGTATTTGTACTTTTGTATTTGTGTATGGTTGATTTAATGAATGCACTTTTTGATTGAATGTACTTTTCTAGTTTGAATGTAGTGACTTGTTTGATTTAGAGAGCAAATGACTATTGACTCGGAAATACTCTATAATGTCAGAGGAACAAACATTCGCTTATAGTGAAGAACATATAAAAAAACTATTGAGCAACCTTCCTCAGTTCGGATCAGCCACCTTAAGCAGTAGTGCCCAAACTAACAACGAATCAGACAAACTAATACGCCTAAAGAAAAAGCAAATTCGCACAGATTTACATGCCATTACCTACTTCAACACCTTAGGTCTGGTACAATACCATCTGGACTTATTGTAAAAAATATACCAGTGATTTTTACGGAAGACGCCATCTATAAGAAAGGTTTCAGTTATATTGAAACAAAATGCAGTAGAGATCTCATGGTGTTAACTATAGAAACAGCACAAAGATTATCCAAACTACAACTGGAAGAAATTGAAGCCCTTGAAACCGAAATAAAAGCAAATCCTTTAATCCAAGACTCAAAAAATATACTCGACAAAGTAGAAAAGGAGATTCTAGACTTTAAAGACTACACAGTGCAGCAAAAGGAAAGTAATTTTGATAGAGATAAACGGAATTTCACTTACGAAAAAGCATATCCTTACCTACAACAAGACTTTTACTCGCGCCCAGAAGCGCGTCGTTTTCTCCCGGACCATCAAGGACGATCACGTACAAAATATTTGACATTCTCAGATACCTCCTCATCATCAGCAGGCAGTGATTCAGACCAGGCGAATCCACGCCCTCAATTCACACAGAGGGGTGGTTATCAAAACCAAAATCAGTATCAACAATATGTCTGTTGGCACTGAAGAGAATCTCTGAATTTTGCAGAGATTCGAAACGCGTCGACCCCCCTTCCTCCCATTGTTTCAGATTTATTCTGTTTTTTTGCGAACAATCATTCTAAAAATGTTTAAAGTATAAAAATGTTTGGTGGTCGTTTATTCTAAAGAAATTTGTAATCTGGTTTGCTTTCATTTAGCTGTATAGGCCCCCCTGTTGTGAGCAGGACTAGTGTTTAGGGCCCCTATACTAAACAACTTGTGTTTGATAGAGGTATATTTCCCTCTTGCCTCATCCTATTTACGTGTTTGTCCATTGTCAAATTGTTGTCCATGAGTGTCATTGTTTTACGTTTCACCACTTGAATTGCAACTTGGGTACTTGTACCTTTCTTCTTTCCGTGTCAAAACACACCCTTGTAACTCTTTTTGAACACTCTGATATCTGTATCAGAGTAGTGGATTGGTGTTGTATTAGATACAAGTTGCAGTTATTGACTGGTTGAATTTACGTGCACCCCCCAAAAAAAAATTTTGTGAAAGAATTTTTGTTTTCTTCAATAATTTTCTTATAAGAATTTAAAAATACAAAAACATCATATCTAAATAACCAAATAAATTATCTTTCTAAAGAACCTTGACTGAAATAGTGGTCTTTGGGTTGAGCGACATTGTGTTCAACGTCCTTTCAAACATTCCAATTATTGCACAGTACTGGCAACTTCCTTTGTTCATTCTGTTCCTGGCACAGCCTTACTGTGCTCCTGTCAAAACCCTTGTTGTTACACAATCACCCAAGTAATGGCATAGGGTCGAGATGCAGTCTAATTAACATTCAGAAGTGTGCTGGATAACACCAACTGACTGGGCAGAGCGGTTTACACTTCAGTAGCCATGAGGTGCTACTCTTGGTTGATGACGTCTGGTTTCTCTGGGGATGTCCAATCCACCTTAATGGGCATGCCCTTCGATTGCCGTCACCTTTTCAGTGACAAGGCGGACTCTGCGCTCAAGCGCTTTAAGTATTCTAGGGCTACGGCCAGAGCCTTGGGCTGTGCGGCGACCTCTAATCCCACGCAGTCTGCCTTTTGCCCCTTTTGTGGCTACGGAAGGGGTACCCCACCACGTTCGGCCCAGTCAAGCCACTGGTTCACGCAAGCTGTCCAGCCTGTGCAAGGCAGCATACGTAGATCCTAGCAACGCCTGTCTGGGGGCCAGCAGGCTAGCCAGTCCACCCACAACCCCCCTGCAGCAGCCTCTAACCCCTTGTAGTCGGACCTTTCAAGGCCACCAGAGGCCAGTGGGCAGGAGGATTCACCATCATCTCCCCCAATGGCACACCATCACGTCGGACAGGTGGGCTTTGCAGTTAGTCCGAAGGGGCTACTCCCTCCCCTTTGAGACTACCCCTCCCTCCATGCCATTGTCTGTCCATCGCATATCAGAGGATTATTTGGCCCTTCTCCACGAGGAAGTTGCAGCTCTCTTGGCCAAGGGAGCCATCAAAAGGGTCCCTGTGCCAGAAGTAGGTTGTGGTTGCCACTCCCACTATTTTCTGGTACCCATGAAGGACAAAGGCCTGCGTCCTGTCCTAGACCTCAGGGCCCTAAACCGCTTCCTCCGGAACGAGAAGTTCAAGATGCTCACGATGGCTCAGTTTCTGTCTGCCCTCGATCCCGGAGTCTGGATGGTAGCGTTGAACTTGCAGGATGCCAATTTTCATATTTGTATCCTGCTGGCCCACAGGTTTTACCTATAGTTCATGGTGGGCACAAGCATTTTCAGTTCACTGTGCTCCCCTTGGACCTTACCTCGGGTGTTGACGTAAGTGATGGTGGTGGTCGCAGCTCACCTGTACAGATTAGGACTTCCAGTCTTCCCCTATCTCGACGACTGGCTGTTGAAGACGAGCTCGCCCCAAGCTGTTGTCTCGCACCTCCAGACTACGGTGGACCTTCTGCATTCACTGGCGTTCACTATCAACATGCCGAAATCACAACTGATTCCCTCTCAGAAGCTCCTTTTCATCGGAGCGATTCTGGATACAGCGCAGTTTCGGGTTTATCCTTCCGAACTGCGTGTCTAGGATATTGGGGCTATGATACCGATTTATTTAAAGAGTGTTATATAGCGCTGGCTAGACCCATAGGTATCAGAGTGCTTTACATAAGGTCAGAAAAGTTACAACAATAATAATAATTTTACGTTACATCCAAAAATATGAGACATTGATGGGAGAGAAGGAGAGGTCTGTAGAGAGGGAAGGGGAGGGGGGAGAGGGGGAGTGAGTGGGAGCGAACAGGGGGAGGAAGGAATAAGAGACAGAGGTAAAGCCAGCCCAAAGACCGAATAGGTAGGTGAAGATCAGTGAGGTAGGCCAAGGCCAGTTTCACCTAAAGCTCTCAAGGAAGCACCAACGGGTATCGGTCAGACAGGTGGATAGAAAGTAGAACAAGGCAAAAGCAGAACGGCATGAATACAATGAGAGGGAGGGTGGGCGAGACCGGGAGAAGGGGAGAAACTGTGCACTATCCTGGACTTTCGGAAATCCTTTAGCCAACAGGGATCAGGCAATTCCCCATTCGACAGAAGCCAGGTTACTGAGCTGTGCTAACAAGCAAGGGTCAATTAGATCTTATTTTTACATGCATCCCTGGCCAAATTACTCCAGCAAGCAGTGGATAGTTTGTAGTTGGGCACAGACAACATCCAGCTTGTCTTAAGGTTCCCTTGCCTTCAGTCGGCCTCAACATCATTGAGGACTCAGAACAGGTCCATTGCAAGTATGCAGATGTCTTGCAATTTTCATGAAGCTAAATCCAGAAAAACAGACTCCTCGCCACTACTGATGGGGTCTTCTGGCCACTGCAAAAGTGTAAAACTCTACACCCTCCACTTTGAGAATAAAAAAATAAAACTTAAGGAGCGAGGCTGCTGGGCCTCATGGCCTGCATCCTGTTGGTGAATCATGCCTGGTGGCATATGCGGGCTCTTCAGTGGGACCTTAAGTTCCAGTGGGTGCAGCATCAGGGCAATCTTTCCGACGTTGTCCAGATCTGCATGTCAATTGCAGTGGTGGTTAACGAACCAGGATTGGGTCAGCGGCTGATCCCTCTCCCTTCCCTAATCAGAACCAACAGTGATGACTGATGCGTCACTCTTGGGATGGAGCGTCCACTTGGGAGTGGCGGAGATCAGAGTACTCTGGCAGAGCCCGGCCTCTGTATCCACCAGTTGGTGCTCTGGGCGATTTGTCTCGCACTGAAGGCATTCCTTCCCTCTATCAAAGAAAGTGTAGTGCAGGTGTTCCCAGACAACACCACCACCATGTGGTACTGAAACAAACGTGGCGGGTGGGATTGTGGACCCTATATCAAGAGGATCTTCTCCTTTGGACATGGCTGGAACATTAGGGCATGTCCCTTGTGGTTCAACATCTGGAAGGTTCGCTGAACGCGAGGTCGGATGAGTTAAGCCGTCAGTGCGTGATGGATCACGAATGGCGTCTTCACTAGGAGGTGGTGCAAGGTCTCTTTCAGCAGTGGGGAGAGCCTTGGTTAGATCTGTTCGCCACCAAAGAGAATGCACAATGTCAGCAGTTCTGCGCGCTGGAATTTCCAAGACGGCACTCGCCCGGCGATGCCTTTTGTCGCAATTGGACTTGCGGCCTCCTGTACGCCTTTCCGCCTTTGCCATTTCTTGCCCGAGTGCTGAAGAAGATCAAGTGCGACTGGGCCCAAGTCATTCTTTTGGCCCCAAACTGGGCAAGAAGAGTCTGGTACACCGAGCTCTTGAGCATAGCCATCGATCCTCCCATCAGATTGCCTCTTCTGGAGGATCTTCTGTCGCAGTAGCAGGGGACGTTCCTCCCCCCAAACCTGTCCAGCTTCCACCTCCTTGCGTGGAGATTGAGCTGCAGCAGTTGACAGCTTTTGATCTTCCGCCTGAAGTCTGTAATATCATCTTGGCAGCCAGGTATAAAAGCTTGAATTACTCCAAAAATAGTTTGAAAAAAAGTCACAAAGCCAGAGCACAGAAGTTTAAAAAAGTGTGCTAGACCCGTGGTAACAGGCGCATTAAATATTTGATGTATCAGTTCTCTGAAATGCAGGGGGAGATTTGTTTTTAGCAACGTTTGTATTTCATTCGACGTTCTTGGCACCTTCAATTTGAAGGTCTCGCAAGCTGAAGTGAGAACTACAAGAACAAGGGGAGCTTGGCCCTAGGAGGACAAGTGAGAAGGCTGGGCCTAATGTATACGTAATCAAACAAGAGTGCCTCCCACTAATCAATCACAGCCAAAAATCAAGGCAAGTTGAAGACGCTATCTGTCGTTTTCAACCAGGTACTTTTATTTATACCAAAGTGAGAACTACAGCTTGGTGGAACAATAGCTCTTTGAATCTGCTTAGTTTATTGAAATCTGTTTCGCGTCATGAATATTGAGAACAAGATGACTGCTGTTTGAAAGCAATGTAAGGGTGGGAATAATTGCAGGAACTGGAGTTCCCTTCAAATAACAAGCCAGATTAGTGGCAAAAACATTACATGTGCCATGGATTTTTACTTGACAAACAAGGGAATGGGCAGCAGTTGAATCACACATTTCTCCAGTATTGAAAAACTTGTCTCTCAGTCCTTTGACACCAATATGTAGAAGGCAGTGACTATAACTCATGAAAGTAATTGCTCCCAAGGGGTTCATATCTACCTATAGGGTAGTGTTTCATGCAAGCAGTAAATTGAAATATCAATTTAGGCAATGAAATGACCTCATGTATCAACCAAACTGCTGAATTAGTCTCTGCTATAGTGAAGAGTAGCTGGTCAAGTTTTTCTATATGAAGCATGGTATAACTCGCATCTTTCATAGCCATGGTAGGAAAGTAGGATCTGCTTTTATGGTTACTCCTACTTTTTGGCTGGTGCAATGCTGTTTCTGACTAGGATCCTGAAAACTGGGACCCTAGTCTCTGTGCTTTCTCCCTTAAATTGACTGTGGTGAATACTTGGGTACATCCCAGATTGACTACTGATGTACCATTCTAAGTACTTTATATATGGTACAGAGGTACCCAGGGCAAAGCTATACCATGGGTTTTCAATGGGCTGCTGCATGTATTATGCCACCCATGAGAGACCACTCAAATTGTGTCCACAAGCCTGCCATTGCAGCCGATGTTAGCTAGTGCTAGCATCACTTATGACAGATATAGGTTTCCCTGTATCTGAGATCTGAAAGAGACACGTTAGTGATAGATTCCTTACCTTAGAATATCCCCAGGCGTCAGGCTGGATCCGGAAATTTTTGCGTAGCAATACCCTTGCGCGTCGGTAGGCGTCTTCCGCGGCTCCGCGTCCGTCGTCGTTAGCGCCGGAATGACGTCGTCGGAGTACTTAGACGCTGCCCATGCGCGCTGACGTCAGTTCTTCTTTTTTCCGCGCCAGCTAGCGCAGATCCGGAGAAGCTCTACCCCTAGTAATTTTTTGACTAAACTTTTTGATCATTTCTTTCTTCGAGTCTTCGACTCTATCGGTGCCGGTAGGGATGCCCGGGTTCGAACCCTGTTCGAAGTGCGACCGACTGATGTCGGTTACGGACCCCCATCGCCGGTGCCAGAAGTGTTTAGGCCTCAACCACGACGACCGCACCTGCTCCGACTGCCGGGCCCTGACGTCTAAAGCTAGGCGGGAGCGGTCCCGCAAGCGACTCGAGCTCCGGCAGTCGGCCCGCGCCGTTCCAGGTCCCGGTCCCGGTCCCACGGGAGGTCGAGGGACCGGTCGCGGGGTCGGAATCATCGCAGCTCCGGGAGTGGACATCGGTCGTCAGGATCCAAGTCCTCAGGTAAGAGGCATGAGAGGTCGGAGAGACGTCATCGTTCCTCCGACCCACCCCGACGCTCGCACGATGCGGCCGGGGGCTCGCGGGACACCGCCCACGCGGCTCTGAGGGAGTCGCAAGCGTCGCCGCCTGCCCCACACCTTCGGGTCCCTGGGCAAGGCGCGACGCCGGAGGAGATTGAGCGGTACCTCATGGCCATGAGGTCCCTCCCTCCTCAGCCGGGTTCCGTGTTGCCTCCGGGCCCAACGGTCCCGGCTGGAGGCCCTAGCGGGTCGGGTGCTTCGGCCACGACGCCGTCGGGCGCTTCGGCACCGGCGCCGCCGGCGACTTCGGTCTCGGCGCCGCAGGGCCTCTCCGGATCCCACGGGTGTCGCCCCCGACGCCCGCTGTGGACGCCGTCCCCAATGTTCCCTTCGGAACGGCGCCCAGCGGCCTTTGGAGATTTTTATTTCCATGAGAAGGCCCCGTCTGTTAATCCTGTCTTACAGGAAACGGGTGACGAGGAAGATTGGGAGGGGTCTGAGGACCCTCTGGCACTGGAGTGCCAGTCTCAACAGGACTGGACATATGAGCTTGGGGAGGCCAGTGGTATTGACACTTCGCCAGACACTGGATTTGTCTCCCCTCCGACCGTGGCTTCGGAGGAGGGGTCTACATATAGTGTAGTGTTGACAAGGGCGGCTAAGGCCTTAAACCTTGAGCTCCCCATCGCGGCCGTGAGGACTAACCTCCTCACTGAGGTCCTCAAACCGCAGTCGAGCTCCAGCGAGCCTCTGCTGCCGTTCAATGAGGCCTTGTGTGACGTTCTTGTGGGCACTTGGTCCAAGCCCGCCACAGGTCCGCCTGTGGATAGGAACGTGGCCAGACGCTACTGCCCGGCCCCAGGCGACCCTTGCTTTTTGTCCACCCATCCCACCCCGAGAACCTGGTCATCCAGGCCTCCACTTCCCAGACCACGTTCCCGTCGGCCCCGCCCGACCGGGAATCCAAGAGATATGAACAGTTCGGGAAGAAGGTGTTCTCGTCCCTAAGCTTAGGGCTGCGGTCTGTCAATACCGCCTGTCTCTTGGGCCGCTACACCCACACCCTGTGGGACGCGGTTGCGGACGTGCTGCCACAATGTCCGGAGGAGGTCCGGACTAAACTCGCCCAATCCCTTGCGGAGGGCCGAGATGCAGCGCGATATTCCACCCGGTGTGGGCTGGATACCACGGACTCACTGGGCAGGGCAATGGCAACGACGGTGGCGGTTCGACGCCACGCCTGGTTGAAGTCCGCCAACTTCTCGGCCGATGTCCAGGCCACACTTCTGGACATGCCGTTCGATGTCCGTCGCCTCTTTGGCGACAAGGCAGACCATGCGCTGGAACGTTTTAAGGACTCCAGGGCTACGGCCAAGTCCTTGGGCCTCTCGGCCACACACCAGCAATCGGGTGCCTTTCGCTCCTTTCGTGGCCATGGAAGGGGCACACGTGCTGCCAGCCACGCGCCGCAGAATGTTCAACAGCGCGGTGGTGGCCGTGGAAACCGCGGTGGCGGCGGTCGGGGACAACGGCGAGGCCAGTCCACACCTCCCTCCACAGCACCTGCCTCAAAACCTTCCTAGTCTGAGTTTTCAGGCCCATGTGACGCTGTGGGAGGCAGGGTTCGCCATCACCTCTCCCACTGGCGCACTATCACGTCGGACAGGTGGGCGCTGCAGATCGTCCGAAGGGGCTACTCCCTCCCCTTCGAGGCGACCCCTCCAACCATGCCACTGTCGGGGGATCACTTGCAACTTCTGCAAGAGGAAGTCACGGCCCTCTTGGCCAAGGGGGCCATCGAGCGCGTTCCTGGGCCAGAAGTAGGAGGTGGTTGTTACTCCCACTACTTTCTGGTACCCAAGAAGGGAAAAGGGGGCCTACACACTATCTTGGACCTGCGGAATGTCAACGGCTTCCTCCAGAAGGAGAAGTTCAAGATACTGACTTTGGTTTAGCTGCCCTGGACCCTGGAGACTGGCTGGTAGCGTTGGACTTGCATGACGCTTATTTTCACATCCCCGTCCTGCCGGCCCACCGGCGTTACCTGCGGTTCACGGTAGGCCAAAAGCACTTTCAGTTTACCGTGCTCCCCTTCGGCCTTACGAGCGCCCCACGGGTGTTCACGAAGGTGATGGCGGTGGTCGCAGCTCATCTGCGCAGGTTAGGGGTGTCAGTCTTCCCCTACCTAGACGACTGGTTGTTGAAGGCGGGCTCGCCCCAGACAGTCGTCAGCCACCTCCAGACTACGGCCGGCCTCCTGCACTTGCCTGGGTTCTCCATCAACGTGCCGAAGTCGCACCTGTGTCCCTCTCAGAAGCTCCTCTTCATCGCAGCGGTTCTCGACTCGGCGCAGTTTCGGGTTTACTCTCCCGAACAGCGTGTTCGGGATATACAGGCTCTGATTCCCATCTTTCAGCCTTTATCCCGAGTCTTGGTCAGGTTGACTCTGCGGCTTCTGGGGCTGATGGCCTCTTGCATCCTTCTGGTGCATCACGCCCGGTGGCGGATGCGGGCTCTGCAGTGGGACCTGAAGTTTCAGTGGGCCCAGCATCAGGGCAACTTGTCCGATCATGTCTTGATCTCGGAGGGCACTGCGAGACAACTGCAGTGGTGGCTCACGGACCGCGATTGGGTCAGTGGCAGATCCCTCTCCCTACCCCATCCGGAGCACATGGTTTTGACGGACGCGTCCCTCCAGGGCTGGGGAGGCCACATTGGAGAGGCGGAGATCAGAGGCCTCTGGTCTCCAGCAGAGTCCCGGCTCCATATCAACCTTTTGGAGCTGCGGGCGTTTTGTCTAGCACTGAAGGCATTCCTTCCCTCTGTCCGGGGGAGTGAAGTGCAGGTGTTCACGGACAACACCACCGCCATGTGGTACTGCAACAAACAGGGCGGGGTGGGGTCGTGGACCCTATGCTAGGAGGCTCTGCGCCTCTGGCAGTGGCTGGAACATCAGGGCGTGACCCTGGAGGTTCAACACCTGGCAGGCTCTCTGAATACCAGGGCGGACGAACTCAGCCATCGGTGCATGATGGATCACAAATGGCGTCTGAACTCGGACATGGCGCAAGGCCTCTTTCAGCAATGGGGAGAGCCTTGGTTAGATCTATTCGCCACAGAAGAGAACGCGCAATGTCATCAGTTCTGCGCGTTGGAATTTCCAAGGCGGCACTCGCTCGGAGACGCTTTTCGTCGCGAGTGGAGTTGCGGTCTGTTGTACGCCTTTCCGCCTATACCACTTCTGCCCAGAGTGCTGAAGATCATGCGTGACCGGGCCCAGGTATCCTTGTGGCTCTGGACTGGGTACGAAGATACTGGTATCCCGAGCTACTCAGCATGTCAGTAGATCCCCCGATTCGTCTGCCTCTTCCGGAGGACCTTCTGTCGCAGCAGCAGGGGACGGTTCTGCACCCGAACCTGTCCAGTCTCCACCTACAAGCTTGGAGATTGAGCGGCGGCAGTTGAGGCCATTTGACTTGCCTCCCGAAGTCTGTGATATCATTCTGGCAGCCAGGCGTCCCTCCACAAAATCGGTATACACCTGCAGGTGGAACAGATTTGTGGCATGGTGCACAGCAAAGGCTGTGGACCCACTCTCTGCACCCCTTTCTGAGGTTCTCCTCTTTCTTCTTTCCCTTGCCCAGGAGGGCTCTGCTCTGGGCACTCTCAAAGGGTACCTTTCTGCTCTTTCCGCCTTCTTACGGCTACCTGATCAGCCTTCCTTATTCATGTCTCCCATTGTAAATAGGTTTCTGAAGGGCATCACAAACATGTTCCCTCCTGTTCCCTTCGTGATGCCCCACTGCGACTTGAATCTTGTACTTACTTACCTAATGTGTGTTCCCTTTGAGCCGCTCCATAACTGTCCTCTCCGTCTTCTTACTCTGAAGACTGCTTTCCCGGTTGCCATCACCTCTGCCAGGAGAGTGAGTGAGCTCCAGGCTCTTTCTTCTACACCTCCTTTCCTCTCTGTTCATCCGGACAAGGTTGTGTTGCGGACAAGACCTTCCTTTCTGCCCAAGGTTGTCACGGCCTTCCACATCGGGCAGTCCATTACTTTGCCCACCTTCTTTCAGCCTCCGCATCCCTCGAATGAGGAAGAGAGGCTCCACCGTCTGGACCCAAAACCGCGCTCTCTTATTACCTAGATCGCACACGCCAGTTCCGGGTGGATGACCAACTCTTTGTTGGTTACGTGGGCACGAAGAAGGGAAAGGCGGTACACAAGAGGACCATCTCGCGGTGGATCATCTTGTGTATCCAGGCATGTTACTCCATGGCCAAAAAGGAGCCCCCTGCTGGATTGCGGGCTCATTCCACTCGAGCCACGGCGACAACAACTGCCCTGGGCCGAGGAGTGCCCTTGCAGGACGTTTGCCAGGCAGCTATGTGGGCCTCGCTGCACACGTTTGCGAGACACTACTGCCTGGACAGCTAAGTCCGGAGGGATGGCTTCTTCGGTCGTTCCATCCTCCAGGACTTTCTGGTGTGATTATTGGTTCGCAGACCCACCACCGGGGTTGGTATTGCTGGGGTATCTATTCTAAGGTAAGGAATCTATCACTAAGGTGTCTCTTTCAGATGCACAAGTTACTACTTGTGTAACGATATATCTGTAAGAGACATTAGTTAGTGATAGATTCCTTACCGACTCACCCATCCTCCCCGTTCTGCGACCCAACATCTAGGGTTAAGGTCATCCCCTTTCAGGGCCCTAGTTTCTTGGCACCAGTGTTGGTTCTATCATGGCTCTGCGTATCTGACGCGGAAAAGCTGTGTATCAGAACTGACGTCAGCACGCATGGGCGGCGTCTAAGTACTCCGACGACGTCATTCCGGCGCTAACGACGACGGACGCGGACGACGCCTACCGACGCGCAAGGGTATTGCTACGCAAACATTTTCGGATCCAGTCTGACGCCTGGGGATATTCTAAGGTAAGGAATCTATCACTAACTAATGTCTCTTACAGATATATCGTTACACAAGTAGTAACTTGTCGGTCACTGCACTTAAAACATGTAACTCACCCCTAAGACAGGCCTTTTAATCCTGAAGGCAGGGTGCTCAGTTCTAAGTGTGAGTGTGCCTTTGCATGAGTAGAACACCCCTAAAACCTTTTTATTTTTTATTTTATTTTTTTATTAACTATAAATCAATTACGGTACATACGTTGCATAGGCAGATATATATTAATACATTTTGTACATTAACATGATATACATGACAGTTTCCATTATAGTATAGTGCATATAAGCCTGTATTGAGTTGCTCACATTCATTAACTGTTTATTATGTTTCTAACTGCATCAATCAGAGTTGAGACTTTATACTTCCAGAATTCCTGTGTCTCATTCGTTCTTGGTCTTCGCACATATAGTGCGATGTAATGTGTCTATGTGTTGCTCCTAATGTTTACTGGGTGTGCAAGGAGATATGT
Source organism: Lissotriton vulgaris (assembly GCF_964263255.1). Taxonomy (NCBI): domain Eukaryota; kingdom Metazoa; phylum Chordata; class Amphibia; order Caudata; family Salamandridae; genus Lissotriton; species Lissotriton vulgaris. The sequence continues at coordinate 1,019,844,506 of NC_141694.1, read as the reverse complement.
TTTGAGGGGGTGTCGTATGTCTCTGGGACGCAAAGTTAATGGGAGCAGTTCAGCATAAGTAAGTGTTTGGTCCTGCCAGAATATCATGTCCCTGATCCAATCTTTAAACTTGGGAGCCCTGCCTCATCCCCATCTACATGCTACTCTTCGTTTGACTAATAAGAGCCCTAAATATACGAAGCGCCGGTATCCAACCTCAATATTCTCTGTGTAACGCAATGGAGCTACTATGGGTGAAGCTTCAATTAAAGGTGAAGTCATCTGTCCTATTGCTAAAAACACCTGCCGCCAATATTCCTTAATGCTGTTGCAATTCCAGTCCAGATGTAGAATCTGCCCCCTCTGTCCCGCATTTCTCATTGTTTTGCAGTTTATATTTATACATTTTAGCAGGAGTTAGTAAGTGCGGTGCAGAAATGTATAATGTGTAATGCGCAGGCGACTGCTGCATGGTACTTGTTCTGTCTGTGTACAGCAATAAGGACCACTGTTTGCCCGTTATTTCCTCCCCAATGTCCGTTGCCCATTTTTGCCTTGCTCTGCAATGTTCCAGGGCCTGATTGATATATATGCTATGATATAGTGTAGACACTATGTGTGTAGCCATTTTGCATTGCAATATCATATGTAGTGGGGCTAGCATTTGCGGTTCTTGTGGATAAGAGGGTTTATATTCTTTAATACCTTGTCTCAGTCTAACATATAAGAAGATGTCCATAGGAGAGGGTGTTGATTTAGTAAAAATCTGCTACAATATAAGGAACTTTCCAATCCGAAAGAAACACGTTAGATTCCTTACCTTAGAATTACCACCAGGCGTCAGCCTGGCTCCGAAAAGTTTTCGTCAGCAGTACCCCTGCACGTCGCAAGGTGGCATCGTGCGGCTCTGTGTCTGTCATTGGTGTTATGGTCGCAGATATGATGTTGCGGCAACTACTTAGAATCCGCATGTAGGAGGGTTGGATCTGCTTCCGATGGTTACCTCCACTTTTTGCTGTGTTTCACTGGTTTATCGATGTTAGTCTGGCTGTGGCCCTACTAATCAGGACCACAGCCTAGCTGTTCTCTCTCTAAACTGGTTACCTGTACATTAGGTACACACCAAATTGGTTACTGGGTTATCCTTGTGAGTCCCTAGTATATGGCACCTTAGGTACCAAGGGCATAGGTACCCCAGAGGCCTACCAGGGGCTGAAGCATGAATTATGCCACCCCTGGGAAGCCTTCCAAAATGTCACCACAAGTCTGCACTTGCAGCCTGGGTAAGGTGGTATAAGCACCCCTTACTTAGATATATATATATCTAAGTCATATGGCAGGCCTTGATAATCCTGAAGGCAGAGTGCTTGGTTTTTGTGTGAGAGGGTGCCCTAGCATGAGCTGAGCCCCTCTGCAGCTTTCGGAATCCCTTCCTTATAGCTGGTTTATGATATAGTCATACCATATACTCTTAAGTGCATTATAATTCATGCTGTTAATGCTAACTTTGTTTTGGCTTTATCAAAATATGTCGTGTTTGGTGTCAAACACTTTGGAATACTACCCCCCCCCCCCCCCCTGCCAGTTCTGGCGGCGGGGGTAGCATTCCACCCTTCTAGAGGGAGAAGACATGTACACACTGGTATATCCGGTAGAAGTTTAAAAGAGCCTCAGCATCACAAAATTGATGCTGCTGCCACAGACACGAGTCTGAACTCCTGCTGCTGGACAAAACTCTGGCAGGGGGTGCCTGGACAATAGGTTTCCTGTCCAGACAGGCTTTAGTGTATTGGGGCAGGGTGGGTTTCATTCAGTGAATGCTTTTCAGACAGTGCTTGGGGGCACACAAGGTGCTCCATGCATTTCCCAGTTCAAACCGGTTGCTGGGGCACTCAGCCCCAGCTCTGGCACGAAACTGGACAAAGGGGACCCCCTCCCCAGGTCCTCCCATAGGTGGGACCCTAGACTTAGTTCAACCCCTAAACTTAGTATAAGTATAGGAACCCAGTCACTAGGACTTTAGATTACCCTGGACGAAACTCTGAAGAAGAAATCTTGGACCTTCGACATTCCATATCGACTGGGAGATGGAAGAAATCTCCCTTGGGGTCAAGGAGTGATTCCCCTGTTCAAACAGGCACCAAAGAAGCATATTGCCGGGCCTGCATTTCCGAGGCTCCCACTGGATCCCGAAGAATCTGCGACACCTCGGACACGGACTTCCAGACATCTCCGAGGCTGACACGAGTCCCCAGCGAATCTGAGACCTGTAGCTATCACAAGGGACATGGGACTGGAACTACTGGACATCCTGCAATTTTGCGAATGCACCTACTTCCGGAAGTTGTGCATTGGGCTATTTGTTGCACACCCCGAGCACGTTTTGTCCCGAAGCTTAGAGGCCTACACTCCACGGGTGTTCCGTGGGCCTGCTTTCTGCATCGCAGCTTGAGGCTCCTTCGCGATCCCTAGTCCGTTGACTGGTGGGTCCCCACACAGGACAATCCTTGGTTTCTTGGGTTTTCCTGGTTGCTCCAGCTGTGCCCGGACTCCCCTCCAAAGGGTGAGTTCCTCAGACCTTGCTGGTCTGCACCGAAGCCAATTTTGTCATCTTGCGTGGGTTGCTGATGCCAAGGCTTGTTGTCCAATCCGGATACCGATGTTGCAGCACTCGACATCCGACGTGGGACAGCTCGAATCCAGCTCCTGGTTGTCGTCGACGCCTCCTGGACCTCGTGGCTGAAGATTCAAGCTTCACCTACTTCACCTTAAAGCACCCGTCATCAGCTGGCATCTTCTTGTCGCCATCCTGGTCACTGGCTAGTGACACAGACTCTGTCCCCTCTGCTTTCAGGTTCTTCAGATCTCTGATCCACCCGCGGATCCATCTGGACACTTTTCTCCTGGTCGCCTGCAGCCCTTCTTTGCAGCTCTCCATTGGAATCCACGACGAAACCCGACACGAAAAGACACCTATGGACCTGGCTTCCCTGGGTGAGGTTACACGAGTACCTCGGTGCTCCTGAAGGTCTTGACTCTCGAAGTGTCCAGTACTGAAAGGGTTTTACCGTAGTCCACTCCGAAGTGTCCCTAAACTTTAACTTTGTAACTTTAACTTTCGCCATAGAAGTCAATGGTGATTTGTGGCTGTGTTTAGACACTGCACGCATCCCCGTGAGTCTCCTGCGTCCTTACCTTGGGTGGTTCCTGGTTGCCCCAGTGGTTCTACAGGCTCTAGGCCTAACTTCTATCCCTCACATGGTCCTTATACCACTTTCTTAGTATATGGTTTGTGAGGCCCCTAGGGCAAAACGTATACTGTGCTAATTTACTGTGTGCTATTTAAGTTCTTGTATTGTACTTTTACCTCCAGCCTCATAAAGAGACTAGAGGGGATGTGTTTAGAATAAATAGATATATTTTATATATACCTGGTGTGGTGCTCTTTCATTTGATCATTCAAGAGATTATAGACTGGTAAAACAAGATGCTTTACATTCCTTCAAGACTTAACCTGAAGGCTGCTCTCCACAGCTTCTACTAGGATAGCTTTCTATAAAGGTTGTCTTAAACCTACCATCAATAAGGGTCCTTTGGACTGGTGCAAGGTGCCCATTAGAATAGTGGACATCATATGCCAGGCCAACTTCTCACATTGGTGTGCAGCGTGTGGGATTCCAGCTTGCATTGTTTTACCAAATAATCTTGAGAATATCATTTGAAAAAATCACTAAAGGTGCCATAGGTACATATAATACAAGCTTAGAATACAGTAAGTTCTACGGAACTTAGAGTTGTGTGTCAAGGGTCTAGCACACCATTTCTACAACTCAAGAGAGGTTTAGTAGGAAACCAAATAGTGTAGGTAGGTGCATACACCACACCTCACTAGAGTCATGTCTTCAAAGGAGGGACCCAGTTGATCTGCTCCAGATGTCAGTCAAGGACAGACCTCTAAGTATGACACATTTCCTTTCCAAGAGTTAAGAACTTTGTGTGCCAGGAGACAATTGAAGCCAGGACAGAATCGCAATACCTAACGCCTTATAGAGGTTTTAATGCTTGATGACTTTAAGAAAGCATCAGATCCTGAAAAGGTAGGCAGTGGGGTGGGTACATCAGAAGAAGAGAACACTGGTGAGTTATCTCACCAGGACTCTGATGATGATGTAGACCAGGTAGATTTCCAGGACCTAAACCTGGGGAATCCAGATCTGCCTGGGGATGAAGAAGGCCAAAGAGGCCATCTCTTTGTCGGCACAGGTAGACTTGGTGGTGTGCCTAGAAGGGAAAGGTCTCCTTCCTAGGAGTCCAATCATTCTGGTACATCTGTAGGGTCTTCTGCCTCTGCTCATAGGAGGGGTACCTCACTTGAGAAGTGGGAGCATAATGCTAGGTTGAGAAGCCTAGCTTAGAATAAGGAGACAAAAAGTAGCCTTAGAAAAGGAAACCCTAGCTCTTGAAAGAGAGAGAAAAAAGATGGGGCTGGAGCCCCATGGTGGCAGCAATATGTTATATGTTATATATGTGGTTTTGTAACGCGCTCCGATAGTCAAGACTGTCCTGGCGCGGGTAAGAAACTGAAACAGAGTGGGAAAAGGAGTATGCTATTCATGACCTTGAAAGAGGTGAGTTTTAAGCAGTTTTTTAAAATTGGTCAGATTGGGAGCGTGTCTAAGAGCGTCTGGCAGGGCGTTCCACATTTGAGCTCCCTTACCGTAAGGGATTGTCCGCCCAGGCGGACTCTTCTAAATCTGGGGACGACCACCTGCTTTTTGGAGGTAGATCGCAACTGACGGGTCGGGAGGTAGAGTGTGAACCTTTTGGCTAGATAGGAAGGGCACGGTCCATTGAGGGCTTTGTAGACAATGACCAAAGTTTTAAAGCGCACTCGTTGTGCCACAGGAAGCCAGTGAAGATCCTTCAACTGTTTGTGAACGCTGAGTCTCCTGGGGATGTTGAAAATGAGTCTCACCGTAGCATTCTGGACTACCTGTAACTTTCTGATCATATAGTCAGGAGCCCCTAAATAAAGGGCGTTTGAGTAGTCCAGACGGGAGAGTACCAGAGCCCTGGCTACCGTTTCTTTGGCCGTTTGTGGAAGGAGGGGAAAGAATTTGCGAAGAGTGGTCAGGGTTCCAAAACACGTCCCCGCCAAGCGTGAGATCTGGTCACGGAAACATAAGTCGGCTCCGAACCAAATGCCCAGGTTCTTGGCAATCCCGCTCTCTCCCGTTGGGCATGTTGATTCACAGGGCCAAATAGACTCCTTAAAGTCAGTGGGGAATTGGCCGTAGAGCAGGATTTCTGTTTTATCCTCGTTGCATTTGAGGCATGATTTAGCTAGCCAGGCAAATACAGAGGAAAGGCATTGGCGTACTCCAGAGGTGCACAAGTACTCCTTTTTCCAGGTGAAGAGAAGCTGGGTGTCGTCGGCGTAAGCTATTATCTTGGCACCCCAGCTCTCTGCCAGCCGGATCAGAGGAGTTAAATAAATGTTAAATAAAAGGGGACTTAAGGTCGACCCCTGTGGTACGCCAGTTTCTACCCTTCTGTTAGAGGAGTGATATGGGGGAAGCCAAATCTGTTGGGTACGGTCAGATAGGAAAGACCTAATCCAATCTAAGACCGTGCCAGAGATGCCTATGTCCTCCAGCCTAGATAAGAGCTGGAGGTGGGGCACCGTGTCGAATGCGGCAGAGAGGTCCAAAAGAATAAGGGCCGCTCTGCCGCCTCCGTCAAGGCATTCCCTGATGGCCTCAGCCATTTCCACCAATGCAGTTTCCGTACTGAAAGAGGTGCGGAACCCTGATTAGGCAGGATGAAGAGCTTCAGAGGATTCCACGAATCTCTCTAGTTGCCGGAATGCCGCCTTTTCGCAGACTTTGGCAAGGGCTGGTAGGAGTGATATGGGCCTGTAGTTGGAGGTGATCGATGGATCTGCGGTAGTTTTTTTTATCAGAGGGAGAAGTTTGGCTTGTTTCCACTTGGTGGGCACAGTTCCTGAAGTTAGGGATTCATTAACCAGGGCGGTGACCATGGGGGTGATTACTTCAGCTATTCCATTCAGGACCCTTGCAGGGCAAGGATCTATAGGTGACCCAGACTTCAGAGTTTTTAATATGGCCATTACATCTGTACTTTCAACCTGAGTGAATTTGGTCATTCCTGCTTTAACCCTTGATAATAGGGGACGTGAAGGTGGAAGAGGTTGGCAATTTAAGGCTAGGTCCGATTGTGGGGCAAGTGGTTGGTCAGGGATACTCAGACTGTCTTGAATTTTTGGGATTTTCTCGATGAAGAAAGTAGATAGTTGTTCGCACCAGTCTGTGGAGGGTGGAATTGCCGTCTTCTCTGCTACCGGGGCAGTAAAGCTTTTAACTATGGAGAAGATTTCTCGACTGTTGTTTTTAGCTTTTTGAATTCTAGACGCGTAGAATTCCCCTTTAGCTGTTTTAATCGCTGCGTAGTAACTTTTTTGGGCTGCGCGAAGTTCAGTTTTAGCAGCGGGACAATAGTTCTTTCTCCATACTCGCTCTAACGCCTTACATCCTGTTTTTAAAATTTTTAGTTGATCAGTATACCAGGGGGAAGTGGGGGTGATCCTATGGTTGTTTTTACCTTTGCTTTTTGTAGTGACTTGATGGAGGAGTTTATCCAGGATGATATCCCTAGTGGTACGCCTTTCCGCCTATACCACTTCTAGCCAGAGTGCTGAAGAAGATCAGGCGTGACCGGGCCCAAGTCATTCTTGTGACTCCGAACTGGGTTCGAAGAGTTTGGTATCCCGAGCTACTCAGTATGAGCGTGGATCCCCCGATCCGACTGCCTCTTCGGGGGGATCTTCTGTTGCAGCAGCAGGGGAAGGTCCTCCACGTGAACCTGTCCAGCCTCCAACTCTTTACATGGTTATTGAGCGGCAACAGTTGATTCCATTTGACTTGCCTCCTTAAGTCTGTGATGTCATTCTTGAAGCCAGGCATCCCTCCACTAAATCGGTATATGCCTGCAGGTGGAGCAAATTTGTGGCATGGTGCACAGCAAAAGCTGTGGATCCCCTTTCTGCCCCTCTTTCAGAAGTCCTTTTGTTCCTTCTTTCTTTGCCCCTGCAGGGCCCTGCTCTGGGCACTATTAAGGGCTACCTTTCTGCAGTTTCTCTCTGTATCATGCTCCCTGATCAGCACTCTCTTTTCATGTTCCCTGTTGTAAATAGATTTCTCAAAGGCGTTTCTCACCTTTTCCCTCCTTTGTGATGCCGCAGTGGGACATGAATCTGGTTCTTACCTATGTGATGTGCACTCCCTTTGAGCTGCTTCACAACTGTCCTCTTTGTTTACTAACTTTAAAGACTGTTTTCCATGTTGCCATCACCTCCACTTGTCGTGTGAGTGAGCTCCAGGCTCTTTCCTGTAAACCTCCTTTTCTGTCAGTTCATCCGGACAAGGTTCTGCTCCGCGCTCATCCTTCCTCTTTGCCAAAGGTTCCTTCCATATCGGGCAAAATATCACCTTGCCCACTTTCTTTCCGCCTCCGCACCCTTCCAGAGAGGAAGAGAGACTCCACCGTTTGGACCCAAAACGTGCACTCTCGTTTTACTTGAATCGCACACAACAGTTCCGGGTGGATGGCCAGGTCTTTGTTGGCTACGTAGGTGCCAAGAAAGGCCGAGCTGTACACAAGAGGGCCATCTCCCACTGGGTCGTCTTGTGTATAAAAGCCTGTTATTCTCTGGCTGAAAAGTAGCCTTCGGTGGGGCTGCGCGCCCATTCTACCAGGGCGACAGCAGCTACTTCTGCACTGGGACGTGGTGGCCCCCTGCAAGACATCTGTCAGGCAGCCACGTGGGCTTTGCTGCACACTTTTACTAAGCCTTCACAGCCAAGACCAGAGAGACAGCTTTTTTGGCTGTTCTGTTCTCCGTGACTTTCTGGTGTGATCTTGGTTCGCAGACCCACCACCAGGGTTGGTATTGCTGGGGTATCTATTCTAAGGTAAGGAATCTATCACTAACGTGTCTCTATCAGATGCACAAGTTACTACTTCTGTAACGATATATCTGTGAGAGACATTAGTTAGTGATAGATTCCTTAGTACCCCCCATCCTCCCCGTTCTGCGAACTGATTTCTAGAGTTAAGGTCATCCCTTTCAGGGCCCTAGTTTCAATGCACCAGTGGTCAGTATCTTGCATGGCTCTGCGTTCCTGGTGCGGAAAGTCGTGCACAGAAGTGATAGCACCCGAGGGTTGCGTCTAAGTAGCTGCTGCGACGTCATCCCGGCGATCTGGATCCAGTCTAACGCCTGGGGGTAATTATAAGGTAAGAAATCTAACCTTAACTAATGTCTCTCACCGATATATCGTTACTGAACGTAAGTAACTGGTGCTTTAGTTATAGATTCCTCACCTTAGAATTACCCCCAAGCGTCAAAGTGGATCCGAAAGTTTTTTCATCATCAGTACTTCTGAGCGTCGGAAGGTGGTGTTGGTTTGCTCCGAGTCCGTCGTTGGCGTCGTGGTCGCAGGGATGGCGTCTCGGTAGCTACTTAGACGCCGCCCTTGGCACTGACGTAAGTTCTTTCTCCAGTCTTTTTTTGACTGACTTTTTCTCTACTTTTGTCAACTTCTTTTTCGAGTCTTCAACTCCTACTGTGCATGAGGGATGCCCGGCTTCAAGCCATACAGTTCCGGTCATCGGATGAGGTCGGTGACTGATCCGCAGCGCGCGTGTCTCTTTTACCTGGAGCGCGACCAAGACCCCAAGTCTTGCTCCAACTGCTGGTCAATGGCACCGAAGGCTTTACGGGCGCAGTCCTGAAAGCTCCTTGAGCACCGGCAGTCGGCTCCGTGCCATTCCAGGTCCCAGTTGCGAGGGAGGTATAGGGTCCGGTCACGGAGCCACCACCATTCAACAAAGTCTTTGAAGTCTTGGCACTCGGGGTCAGGTAAGTCGAAGCATAAGAAGAAGTCGAAGAAGCATTGTTGCTCTTCGACTTTTCGTCGGTCGGCCGACTCGACGAGGGACGTGGGTGATGCCCATCCTGTGGCTCCGCGCGCCGAGCCCGAAGATTCGACTCTGCGTTTCCCTCCTTTTCCGGGACCCGGAGCGACTCCCACCCAGCTTCGTATGTTCTACGAGGCGATGCATGCCATCCCTGGGGGTGGCGCAAACCTGCTGGCGTGCCTTCGGGCCCCGTGGACTCGGTTGGGGGGCCTTAGCCTTCTCCGTTAACAGCTCCAGCCCCAATACCCCTTGGATCTAGGCCTGGATCCGGATCGGCGCCAGTTGACCCGAATACGCCTCCACCTTTGCCGCTTCCTCTGGCACCACTACCGCGTTCGATGCCTTTCGGCCCCCCGGCTGGCATTGACCCTGGCCTCCATTCTGATGTAGATCTAGAGCTGGACCGGCGTCGCCCGACGCCTGATCCAGCACCGAGTGGTGTTTTTGTGCCCTTGTTCACTCCTGGGGTCCCTTTTTGACCGGAATGGCACCCTGAGGATGCGTAGGAGGACTGGGAGGGGTCAGGTGACCCTCTGACTGACCAGCTGGACAGTAAACAGTACTGGAGAGAGGAACTGGGGGATGCCAGTGGTTTGGACACCTCCCCTGACCTTGACATGTTGTCTCCTCATACCGTGGCTACGGCGGAGGCAACGTCATATGTAGTAGTGTTTGCTAGGGCGGCCGAGGCTCTCAACCTCGAGCTTCCCACGGTGGCGGCCAGGACTGACCTCCTGACAGAGGTGCTTCAACCGGCTTCGAGCTCTTCGGAGCCCTCTCTGCCGTTTAGGACACGTGGCCCAGGCCCAACACGGAGGCTCCCATGGACAGGATGTTTGCCCGACGCCACCGCCGGGCTCTGGGCGACCCCACTTTCCTCTCCCAACACCCCACCCCGGAGAGGTTTGCAGTCCAAGCCTGCACTTCCAAAAGCGCATTCACTACCGCACCACCGGAACGGGACTGCAAGAAGCTGGACCATCTTGGAAAGAAAATTTTCTGTTCTGCCAGCTTACGACTGCAGTCGGTAAACACTGCATGTCTCTTGGGCCGTTATTCCCACTCGGTGTGGGATACGGTTGAGCAAGTGCTGCCTCAGTGTACAGAGGAGGCCTGGGCAGAGTCTCCTAGGTTGTTGCCGCCGGAAGGAATGCAGGAAAGTTTACCCTCCGATGTAGGCTGGACACCTCTGACTCTCTCGCAGGGCCATTTCAACGTCGGTAGCGCTTCATCGCTATTCCTGGATGAGATTGACTAGGTTTTCTGGGGATTTCCAGCACACCTTGATTGCCATGCCCTTTGATGGCCGTCCCCTTTTTGGCGACAAAGCAGACAACGCTCTAGAGCATTTTAAGGACAAGTCCTTGGGCCTCTCCACCCGCCCTGCGCAGTCTGATTTTCACCCCTTTCGTGGCTACGGAAGGGGTGCATTGCTACGTCCCAACCAGATCCACAGGCCACAGCAAGTTACCCAACCTTCGCATGGCCATGAATGTGGAAACAACTGTTGTGGTTCCGGGGGCCAGTGGTGTGAGAAGTTGTCCTGGTATATGGTGTTCACTATTCTAGTGATCACCTTGCACCAGTCCAAACAACCCTTATGGTGATGGTTATAAGTCAACCTTATAGACCAGCTATCCTAGTGGTAGCGTGGACAGAACAGTCTTAGGCTAAAAGACTCTAGAGGGCGTGTAAAGCCAACTGTTTTACCATATGTAACCCCTTGAATATCAAATGAAAGGACACCACACAGGATATATATATATAAAATATATATGTATTTATTTACTAACACACTCCTCTGAACTCTTTTTGAGGTCAGAGGCCAAAGCACATAACAAGTTACTTAGTCAGAATACGTTAAGTTGCACAATTTACGGTTAGGCCCTAGGGGCGAAGCAAACCATATATTAAGAAAGTGGTATAAGTACCACGTCACGAGAAAAGGAAAGGCCTAGGGCCTAGGGAATCGCTGGGGCTACACTATCTGAACCTTAGTTTAGAAGTAGGAGGCCCACAGGCGGCGCGTGCAGTGTCTTTACACACACGCGGGATTCAATGCAAAGTCAATGGGAACTTAGAAGTTAGATAATGTTGTGTTTTATCTAGGACCCCGATCAATATCATGACCTTATGCCCCTATACGGCTATAATCTATACATATCCCTATAATGGCATAATATCCAGAACCATATTTTAGCAAGTCGACTCTGCAGTCCATGACAGTCCATGACACAGCAGAAGTCACTTCCTTAGATTCCTAGATAGCACACTGAGTTCTTTTGACACTTCAAACCTCCAGCAACCTGGGAAAGCCCCGCTTGCTTTGTTTTGATTTGTAATAGAACTCCTAACGAGCACTGTAAGAACAACCAGTTCTTAGTGACATCTTTATTGACGTCTTATGTCCAAAACTTACGTCAAACTCTGCACCTTTCAGGTATAAATAATACCAACGTTGCCTTAAGCAAACACAGCGGTGGTGGTGAATACAGGAGCAGAACAGCTGTCCCCCTGCAGAAAGCCCAGCAGATGCGAGAAGCCCAGGGACGCTGCCCCTCCTCTTTGACGCGCTGAGAAAGACGCTGTATTTTCTCCTGTCGAGAAAATCCAGCTCCGGCGTTTCCAGCCTACCCTTGCGGGTGACTGGAATATCAAATCCTGAGAAAAGATACCAGACCTCCAACATTCTATTCCAGAGGTACGGTGCTGACTAAACCCTTAGAGAGAATTCTTGAAGCAAACCCTTGGCAAAACCAACTTAACTTGCTACTTACTTACTCCCTTCCACGTGTTAGGCTTAGGTCAGGTACACTGGGGTAGGCGTAGTTAGAAGCACCAGTTGAGGTCGTTAGCCAAATGTATATATGAATATATACATTTTATTCATTTTAACCATTTTATGGCTAAACCATATCAATGCTTTTACAGTATTATCTCGTAATACTAATCTTACTGTACGCACTTTTTATAATAACAAGTCTTGCAATTGTGGCAATTCATTTCTCTTGCATGAGAAGAAAGACTGTTCAATAAATAATACCTTTTATTGAAAACGCCCGTCTCTCTATTCTCTGCATACTGGTGAAAGTAATCTTGCACAACTGACTGAGTGAAATAGCTGTCTATTGTTTTACACGACTCTAGAGATTGACTCTTATTCTGAGGAGCAAAGTTGTCATGTTAATGCGGTTGTTGGAAAACTGAATCCCTTCTTGTCTGAGCCAGGGAAGCTGATCACTTCCTATTCAGTCAAGAAAGTTTCCAGTGACCTCTGAGCTAGCAGGTACAAACCCAATTAAGTCTAACATAGTCAGTAGAGACCTAGAAGACCGCACTCCTACGTCTACACTGCTGTTTGTTATTCCAATGCGCAGGGCCTATAGGGAAAATAGGAACTACACTACATGGCGCCCAACGTTTGGTAAGGCGATAAAAGTAACGCAAGACGTTAGAGTAACTCAGTTGTGCTTTTTCACACAGACCCTTTTTCCTGTAAATACTCCAATAGACGTCTGGAGTGGGTGAAAGGTAAAAATCCGCCTGAACTTAGTAGGAAGAGATTCCTATGTAGAGTTTCTGGTTTATTCAACGTTGAAGGATACAGTGTTCCAAAATATTGTGCACCTAATCTTTGTTTCCTTGAAACCTGATCTGCAAGAAAAGACCGTTCTGACAGTAAAATGCCAGGCGAAGACAACGGGACCGCTGAAGCCGTAGTAGATGCGAATAAACGGGACACCAGTGTCAATGAACCGGGTGCAATTATCATCCCGGTAAATTTAAGAAAATCTATAACGTTAAAACTTATAAAAAACGGACTGACCTCACGAGGCGGTACCGTCATTTTCGTGATAGAGGCACACGAATATCGGCAGACAAAGGTATTCTATTCATGGATAAACTTTCCAGCGGCAAACGCTACAACATACGAGTTTCACTATTACAAAATAGAGGAACCACCGGAAGAATACGCTCCTTTCGAGGAGATTGAAATCCCATTAAAATACCAAGAGCACCTGCTCTGGTTTAAAGGCACCCTAAAACACAATGATCACATTACCAGGCTGGGTCCACTAGGTAGACCAGGAGCAACGTGGCCGGTTCTAGCCAGCTACACACCACATCCGGACATTGATAAAATGTCTCGCGAAGAACTTTTAGCACAGCTAAAATTACTAATTAAGATACATAGACAGTTAGTCCAATATGTAATGCGGACTGCAACAGTCCAAACAGCTGTTAATGTTCCACAGCTGACCCCTCATCAGGGGAACACTAATAAAATTACACCACAGAACATACAATCATGTCTTGGTAAAACACCCATAAAACAGGAACAAATTCCTTTCTGGTTAGCACAGAAAATAACTCAAATAGAGGCAATATTTCCGAATACTACCCCTATTGAGAAACACAGAATTCTGACCATCTGCCTTCCAATGGGGGTTGCACCACACGTGGAGGACTGTGACACTTGGGGTACAGTCTCTGCTTCCATTTACACAAAAACACATGGTGTTCCGTCGATGGCGGTAATACCAGATGTGCTAAAACAGATTCAAAATGAATACGGTCCAGAACCTGCTTTAACTCTTGGTATGAAATTACTGAAAGACTTCAAGCAGGTCTCAGCTATATTATTAGCAAACATAAATGGAGAATTAGCATCTGTGGCGATCCGCCAGAAATTGAAAGAAACAGATATAACATATCAACCAATTGAGCTCGCCAGAATCATAGAAAAATGCTATGAGGAACTAGGTAGAGATAGCTTGGGTGGGAAACCAGTAAAACCCCAACTACTCGAAAATCCTGAAAAATTGTTTATTAAAAATAATCTAAACACTCCTAAAAAGAGCTGGGATGGAAATAAACAATCCACTCCCAAAGAAAAAGCTTTTCAGCCCAGATGAAGGTCTCCTCGACGGAGGGAAAGAACTCCGACTCGAGAACACCAGTCTCCCCAGAGGGAGCACTCTGAAAAAGATATAACCTTAGAAATAGGGATAACTTGAAAAAGCCTGATAGATATCAAAGTATTAATACACGTCCCTCTCGATCTTTTTCGCAGAAATCTGAAAGAAGAGGACGGTCAGACCCAGAAGAGCACACCATTTCCAAAGACAAGGAACCTGCTCAAAGTAAAAAGTTAAAATTTCCAAGAAAGAAGGTAGCCAGTATTAGAGTAATCGAACATGCCGAGAATACTGAGGACACAGCAGAAAACGGAGAGTGGGCACAGACAATGCTAGACAGTGCAGCAGAAATCAGCATAGCTCGCAAGATCCTGATGAATCATCTGGAGACAGTGGACACGAATGAATACATTCAAGTTGAAACTGCAGACACCAAAGTTAGCAAACCTCATAAGATATACGAAATAACACTGCGTATAGAGGGAGATAAGACTAGGAAAATAAGGGGTCTATTTTGGGATAACCTCTCAAAAGGCTATGACATTCTGTTAGCTGAGAAAGATTGGCCCCCGGAGTTTGTCAGGGAGTGCCCTCATGGCGAAGAAATGATTATGCCTGCCTTCTCAAATCACATTCCGATTCACACTAAATATATATATGCAAGGAAATGGGCAGTAGCTCAAGCACCTGCATCATATAAGAATCATGTAGGATGGGATGAGGACTCTCCTCCTCACAAAATCCAGTTAAAAAGTCAACCTACTGCACAAAGGCAGTATCCAATTAAGCAAGAAGCTAAAAAACAGGTCAGGGAGATTTTAGATCAACTTGAATATCAGGGGGTGATTGAAACATGCACCTCGCAAATGAACAATCCTTTGTTTCCTGTCTCCAAACCAGACAATTCATATCGTCTAGTCTTGGACTACAGACACCTTAACTCGTGTTGCAAAACATTTGCGGTACAGAACTCGCACAGCGCGGCACTGATGAATAACATAATTCGCAAAAAATACAAAACAACATTAGACATATCTAATGGGTTCTTTTGTCAAAACATTGCACCAGAAAGCCGGTACTTGACCGCTTTCTCGATAATGGGGTCACAGGAAAAATTTCTGTAGGCTCCCACAGGGATTCAAGAATAGCCCAGGATTATTTTCAGCCAGAGTAACAGAGTTACTACAAATATATGATGATGAGACATTATCTTATGTCGATGACATCTATCTTACAGACGACGACTTGGATACTCACTTGAAGAGAGTGAACACCATAATACTTGGGTTCGCGGCAGAGGGTTACAAATTCAACTTTAAAAAGTCTCGAATTGCCCATCTAACAGTACTATTTTTAGGTTACGAATTATCAAGTGAAGGCAAAAGCCTAGCAGAGAACTTCTTAGAGAAGTGCGCCGTACTCCAAGCACCAAGAACGCTGAAGAACTTACAATCAATTCTAGGCTTCCTGAATTTCGGAAGAACTTACATTCTAAACTATGCGGAGAGGGTTAAACCTCTCTACGAATTAATAACACCTGATTTTAAACCAATCAACTGGACTCAAAATCACACAGAAATTTTGAGATCACTGCAAACAGACATGTTAGCTAAAACAAAATTAGAAACACGCGGCAACACACGCAACCTTGTAATCCGAGTCATCCCAGGAAGATGTGGATTCACGTACCTGACCTCTAATGAGGGAGAAACGGTACCAATAGCTTACAAATCACATTTGTACACAAATGCTGAAATAAAATTCAGTTCAACAGAAAAAATTCTAACTGCGGTTCAGACTGCTGTAGCAAAAGAAAGGGCCCTAGCACAAGGTAAACGAATAATAATCGTTACACCTATACCTGCTTTAGAAGCAGTAACTAAAGCGAGCATTCCAAATGCTAAAGCTCTGCATCCAAGATGGATCCAATGGGTTAATTCTCTTGCTGCAACAGACGTAGTGTATGAATTTGATCCTAATTTAAAGACACAGGAATTTTTACAATATGAATACGAATGTCCTCTGCCAATTGAAATCCTGCCTCTAGAACAATACGGATGTGTCATATATACAGACGGATCGGCACAACCCGCAGTTGGGGGTAAACAAGCCTATAGTTCTGCGTGCGCGATTGTTAAAGGTCGTTGGCACAAAGGAAAATTTAGACCAATTGTCACTAAGACGCAATCTCTAGGAGATTGTACGGCTCAGCGAGCTGAACTACTAGCATTTAAGATGGCGCTTGAAAATACCGATCGCGAATTCCCCACACTTATAGTGTGCGATTCATATTATTGCGTTCAATCTTATAATGAATACTTGAAGAATTGGGTTGAAAACGAGTTCAAAGATGCAAAAGGTGGCACAATCAAGCATAAAATGCTTTGGGAACAAGTAGTTCTTTTACAGAAGGAACTACAAAAGACTCACGTGATACACACTCTGAGTCATCAACGTGATGGCGTTCACGTTGCGGGGAATTCATTGGCTGATGAAGCCGCGAAGGCAGCTGTGCAAACGGCTTCCTTAGCTGCTATCACCCGGTCAAAAACAAAAATAGACAGCGATATACTACAAGCTGTCAGTGCGTCAGTAAAAGATAATAAAGAAACACTCCCAAGAGGCTTTCCATAGAAGTACTCATATTTAACAGATACGAATAATGTTCCTTTTGCTCGAATCCCTGGAGTGGGGGATAGGGTAATTCCAAACATGGAACACAGGTTACGACTAATAATAGCGGCACACGAAGGGCTTGCTTCTGCACACGCTGGCGTTTCCGCAACAATATCATTGCTAAAACAGAGATATTGGTGGCCTCGTATGAGAATACAAACTAAGAAATATGTACTAGAATGCGAAATATGCCAAAGAATGAAAGTATCAACAGTGAAACGCCCAGCGCAGACACCTCTTCTCATCTCGGATAAACCATTAGCATGTGTTTACCTGGACCACTGTGGTCCCCTACAAAGGGATGGCAACTATAAATATATCATGGTCGCAGTGGATTCCTGTACGAGATTCCTATGGATGTGGCCCCAGCGCTCGGCTGACACCAGAACTGTTATAAAAGATCTGCGAGTCTTTATCGGCACATACGCAATTACCATGCTCCATTCTGACCAGGGTCCTGCTTTTAGCTCTCGAGCTTATAAGGAGGCCATGACCAGCATGGGCATTGGTTTGCGATTCTCTTGTCCATTTCACCCTGAGGGAAACAGTGTAGTGGAAAGAAAAAAACCGAGACATAAAGCAATCTATAACAGCAAAGGTATTAGGTTCGGGTGATGGGTGGGTCAAACATTTAACAAGTGTCCAAAGTAGTCTTAATAATTTGCCAAGAAATTCTCTAAAAGGTTTCAGCCCGTACGAACTATTGTTCGGAACTAGAATGCATGTTCAGGACCTTGATAGTCAGGATTCAGTGGTTAAAGATGAAAATAAAGACTTTGACATCAAAGATCGTTTGGCTGTTTTACAGGACATAAATGAAACAAGAAAAGCCCTGAGCAACATGAAGTTAAAACAGCCAACAACCACTGAAGACACACCACCTGTCCCAGCAAGACCTGTCTGGATTCCAAAGATTGGGGATCTGGTCAGAGAATAAATAGCGGTGAAGAAGGAATTTGGGCCTTCTTACAGAAAAGCAGTACCTGTCTTAAGTATCAACGGAACAAGATCAGTAGTACTACCGCCCCTTGCTGGTAAAAAGGAGAACCGAGTTGTATCCATCGACCTGGTAAAACCACAAGGATGTGGCCTATAATAAATAGTAGGCCAAGTGCACTCCCAAGAAGTAACAGAATACCCAAATTTGCAACAATCCAAGAGGTTCAAACTGAAAGACTAATCACATTTGATAAACCTGCAGTGCACAAAGAAGGACTATGCACAAAGCCATGGAACTCGTGCCACTTGGAACTCAAATTGAATCAGTTCATCGTGAAACACCAGTCTACGATGATGTGGCATCAGAATGTGCTAATAAAAATCAAATAGGGAATGCTATTCCTACAATCGACAGAACTGCCTCTGGCTACTTCATCAATTTCGACAACTTTTCTGAAGATCCAAGCGACCCTGAAGTGATGCCAGATACAAAGACTTTTAAAGAAAAAGCAACAGAACTCGTTCACCAACTCAAGAAAACTTATCTTGTTTCTCCATGGTTTTGGTCAGTTTTGGTTTGGGCTAGGTGTATTTTTCCTGCTGCTTTGGCTCATCATGGTACTTTGTTTGGGAAAATTCATTGAGGGAAAATACAGTTCAATGGACACAGCAAGTCAGAACATCAACTTAGTTCTAAAGCCACACAAGTCATCTCACATCGAGAAAAGAGAACTATCATCAGTGAATGTCACAGCCATTCCAATACCCGGCGGGGTAGTTTGGGACAAGACGGACTATGAAATATATGGCCCGGTCGAGATCCTGAAATATCCTCACCAGTTCAAGGTTTCATTAAGTGACTTTGTAAAACTAAGTACATTCTCTGATGATTGGGATTTTGAAAGTATAAATAATATGATGTCTGATTTAGTGTTGTCAGCAAAATTTACAGAACATGATTATTTTCATCTAATTATGAACAAATGTACTGTTTTTCACATTTACCGGACCATTACTTGCATAAATCTGCTCAACCTAGAAATGTTTATAAATATAATCAATGGGAGCATTGTGCAACACCGCCCAAAAGCAGTTCAAAAACGTTTTATGAGAAATTCCAATACTTCTCAGGGTTTAACACAAGTAATGCTGAAACATTTTATTATAAACTGTTAGATAAGACAGGGACAACAACCATGCTGACAAATACTAAATTGATATATTCAGAAGCATTTTATGAAAAAATTATTACATTTGGTTTTGATATCTGGAAAAATAACATTGTAACTAAAACAATCTGAGGTACAAAAGATTGGCAGGTACAAGGCCTAGAAGCATTATTTCGAGCCTGCATGATCCCAGAACAAATAATGTTCTTAAATGACACAATTCAACAGACAACCTGTCTTGGCCTAGCTAAGATTAAGGACCTTAACAAACCGTCTATTCCAAAGCCAATACCTGATAATACAACTACAGATATTGAAATAGACGTATCCCAAATTTTACATCAAAACAGAACACATCCTGATTGGAAAAAGTGGTTAATCTGGCCAGCAGACACTAATAACTGTCAGGATAGATTCCTGAACAAAACACAGGGGTTAAAAATGACCAGACCAGACCCTAGATACTCCCAGAGACAGCATCCATGGATAGTAACAACATACAGTGTAGGAAAACTCTGCCTCGAATGGCTAGAAGCATCAACACTGGCAGAAATTAAGCAACACTTACCTTTACTTAAAGAAGGTGCTGACTTGCGTGATTTCATTATGGGACCACGCAAACAGCGTCAAAAAAGTTTCATAGCGGCAAGTGTATATGCGGCTTACAGCGAGGCATGGAAAGTAATGCAAATTGAAACAGCAGAGAAAATACGCGAAATTGATCGTATTAATTTGGAAAAATCACTTTCTGTTGTGGACAATGGGTTAATGACTCTGTCCTCCAGAATATATTGACTGGACAGTATTGTATCATCTGCCATCGATATAATAGATCAGGACCTGCTAATGTTACAACATGGCCAGTCCCAATTACGTTCTATTGTACAGCTAGGCTGGACGTTGCAAAATCTGCATTCGGGCTATGTGCCATGGCGTCTAATCAACATAACACCATTGTTTTCTGTCTTTAACCTTACTGATAAACAAATCAGTTTAGCCAAAAAAGGAGCTTACCATTGACAATGTCAGAAAGTCCTGTCATTGAATGGATAATACACGGGGTTATCACAATTCCGATAACTACTTTCCAGTTTAAAAATTGCCCTGTGTATATACCGACAGGCCAGTATGAAAGGTTGGGTAAAGGGTACATTAAGTCATCATGGAAATTACCATATACACACACATGCTATAGTGACAACGACAAAAATGTATTTCTTAGTGGTGAAAATTGCAAACATTCACTAAGCGGTATACTTTTGTGCCAGGGAATTAATTTACATGGGGCCTGTGAAGGGACTTCAAACAACCTTTCATGCCACCAGCACGTCACACCTGCAACACAGATAGAGCCTTTCTTTAGACAACTTTCAGACGGGAGTTGCATTCTAATAACGGACCACAGCTGTTGTGGCTTGGTGCCAGGGAAAGCATATCTCGTAAGCGTGTCTTCCGTGGTCACTTGCTGTATGCAAGCATTGTTTCCAAACGGCCCTGGAGACTCCGAGACTCCTATTTGGCCTCCGTTGAAAATCTCTTCTATACGAATTGCTACTTTAAGCAGAATGAAGTCTGTGCTTTTGCAGACAACAGTGCCCATCACGTCATCAAAAGAAACGTATGATCTGCTAGTTGCAAGGACAACATCGGAGATACATAAACTTTTATCAACAAATTGCCCCGTACATTTCGTGGAAATGTTGAGCCAAATCCTAAATATGTCGGATGCCGTAGGTATCTCGAATGTATTTAAGACGATTTTTTCGGGACTGTTAACACCTTTTAAAGCAGTCCTGGGCATAATTCCAAATGTTGTCCATTCGGTCTTTGGCGGCCTACCACTACTTTTGGGACTCGTAGCAGGCATTTTATTTTTGACCCTTCTGCTCCGATATGGCAAGCCAAAACACAGACATGACTCCGGCAAGGATGGAAGAAACGATCCTAGCAATGCGCTACCGGGACCGCATAACTAAGGTCCTTGGACTGGCTCTGGTTTCTTTCATTCAGACCTATATGGCAGACCTGCATCTTACCTGTGCTTCGATGTATGCTATGCGGAGAAGAATGCGTGTTAGACACCTGTCTTGCACTACCATCGGCTGTACCAATGGATATCGATACTTTGCTAAGTCCTGTAACGGCTCATGCATCGTGTTGTCCCCAGCGGTTACCAATCCTGATGACGGCATTCGTTGAAACTCCTGCGCTACGACTAGGTGGCGGCAGTGAAAGCAGCATCACCCAGGTACGACCTTCTGTGAGCATTGCTGGTCAGACATCGATGATAGCTATCATTCTCACAGCTGCCAGGTTACAGCACTATCGAACCTGGTCGAACTGTCACCTGAATATGTAGACCTATTCTTTGAGAGCCTGTCTGATATGATGTTCTCCCCTGAACAGAAACAATGAATTTTGGAAAACAATCCGGCGCACAGCGTTCCCATGAACTCTGAATTCGGCCTTCAGCTTTGATAACAAAAGCTACTAAAAAGCGTTTGGAACTATTTTTCCCCACTCTCCTTGGAAAAAATATTTTTTGAATCAGACATTTTTTTTCAAAATATTTACCTTTTTCTGGCACAAATACTTTTGCTTAAAGTAGAACTATTCATAAAGAACAGAGCTTATATTTTTAGTACATCTAAAGACAATATTTTACCTCGACCTCTAGCACATTTTTACAGCAATTGTATTTATATGTGATGGAATACTCTCAACCTTCTCTTCTGTATTTAGAGACTTTTCATGTGTAATTTCGCATAATCGTTCAACTGAATATATATGCATAGATTTTGAATGCTTAATCTGCTTATAAACGTACAGTACCTATATTCTCATGTATTTCATGTACACCATTTCAAATACAAAATGTATTTTGGGGTGGGTAGGAATACACGCGCATCTTATTGCTTTAGTTTTTAGTAATTTGATGGACATGAATTCGTGGAGTGGGTGTTGTGTTTTATCTAGGACCCCGATCAATATCATGACCTAATGCCCCTAAACGGCTATAATCTATACATATCCCTATAATGGCATAATATCCAGAACCATATTTTAGCAAGTCGCCTCTGCAGTCCATGACAGTCCTTGACACAGCAGAAGTCACTTCCTTAGATTCCTAGATAGCACACCGAGTTCTTTCGACACTTCAAACCTCCAGCAACCTGGGAAAGCCCCGTTTGCTTTGTTTTGATTTGTAATAGAACTCCTAACGAGCACTGTAAGAACGACCAGTTCTTAGTGACATCTTTATTGACGTCTTATGTCCAAAACTTACGTCAAACTCTGCACCTTTCAGGTATAAATAATACCAACGTTGCCTTAAGCAAACACAGCGGTGGTGGTGAATACAGGAGCAGAACAGCTGTCCCCCTGCAGAAAGCCCAGCAGATGCGAGAAGCCCACGGACGCTGCCCCTCCTCTTTGACGCGCTGAGAAAGACGCTGTCTTTTCTCCTGCCGAGAAAATCCAGCTCCGGCGTTTCCAGCCTACCCTTGCGGGTGACTGGAATATCAAATCCTGAGAAGAGATACCAGACCTCCAACATTCTATTCCAGAGGTACGGTGCTGACTAAACCCTTAGAGAGAATTCTTGAAGCAAACCCTTGGCAAAACCAACTTAACTTAACTTGCTACTTACTTACTCCCCTCCACGTGTTAGGCTTAGGTCAGGTACACTGGGGTAGGCGTAGTTAGAAGCACCAGTTGAGGTCGTTAGTCAAATGTATATATGAATGTATATATTTTATTCATTTTAACCATTTTATGGCTAAGAAACCATATCAATGCTTTTACAGTATTATCTCGTAATACTAATCTTACTGTACGCACTTTTTATAATAACAAGTCTTGCAATTGTGGCAATTCATTTCTCTTGCATGAGAAGAAAGACTGTTCAATAAATAATACCTTTTATTGAAAACGCCCGTCTCTCTATTCTCTGCATACTGGTGAAAGTAATCTTGCACAACTGACTGAGTGAAATAGCTGTCTATTGTTTCACACGACTCTAGAGATTGACTCTTATTCTGAGGAGCAAAGTTGTCATGTTAATGCGGTTGTTGGAAACTGAATCCCTTCTTGTCTGAGCCAGGGAAGCTGATCACTTCCTATTCAGTCAAGAAAGTTTCCAGTGACCTCTGAGCTAGCTGGTACAAACCCAATTAAGTCTAACATAGTCAGTAGAGACCTAGAAGACCGCACTCCTACGTCTACACTGCTGTTTATGTTATTCCAATGCGCAGGGCTTATAGGGAAAATAGGAACTACACTACAATATAGAAGGATTTAGGACACTTCCGGTTGAGCTAGGAGGAAACAACTAGAGACTTAGACTCTTGGATAGTCAATACCCTTGGGAGCACCGAAGTACTCTCGTTACCTCACCAACGGACGGCGGGTGCATAGGTGTGAAGATGTGTCGGGTTTTGTCGTTGAAGCCTATGGAGACCTGAAAAAAGATGCTGCAGGAGGAAGATGTCCGGGTGGATGCAAGGGTGGATCGAGGATGAAGAGGACCTGAAAGCAGAGGGGACAGAGTCTGGCTCACTAGCCAGTGACCGGGTGGAACCAGGAAGGAACCAGACGATGTCGAGGAGCAATCAGGTGCTGTCTTGAAGCTTGTCTTTGCAGCCACGCGGACCAGGAGGCGTCAACGATGACCAGGTGCTGGAGAGGAGCTGTCCCACGAAGGTTCTCGCAGATGGAGGGGTCGACTGCCGGACTGGAGTCAACAAGCCTTGGCAAAGGCAACCCACGCAGAATACAACAAAGGCTTCTGGTGCAGACCAGCAAGGTCTGAGGTGCTTCACCTTTGCAGGGAAGCAAGGGCCAGTCTGGAGCAACCAGACCAGTGAGGTAGTTCAAAAGGTTTGTCATCACAGAGGCTACTAGCCAACGGGCCATCAACTGGACAACGCGTCGAGCAGAACAAAAGCGGAAGGGCCCCACGCAGAACTCGTGGAGTGTGGGGGGCTGATCTTCGTTGCAGATGGAGCTCGGGATCCGGGCTTCTCAATCCCCAGTGCACAGCTTCGAGGGTGCCTCAGGAGCTGCACAGGTAGCAAGTTGCAGGCTTTTCAAGATGTCCGGTCCCACGTGTCTCGTCGCCTCCACGAATCTATGCTATGCTGCAGATGTGAAGAGAGGGTCAGAGAGGTCTGGAAGTCTGGGTCTTGTCAGGCTCTGTGCTCGGGTTCCGGCGGGAACATCGACAAAGCAAGCCGTTGATTGGCTGGATGGTGCCTGGTTGCCCAGGGTGGTCACTCCTTGGCCACAAGGGAGATTCTTCAGTCTTCAGCTTCAGCAGAATGTCGAAGGTCCAGAGTTTCGTTTCGGGTTTCATTCAGGATCTAATCTAAAATCTCAGGACTCAGCTCCTACGTTTATACAAGTAAAAGGGACTGGATTACTGACTAGGTCCCTCCTGTGGGTGGAACCAGGAAGGGGTGGTGGTTACACCCCCTCTCCTTTGTCCAGTTTCGCGCCAGAGCTGGGGCTGGAGTGCCCCAGCAACTGGTTTGAACTGGGGTATGCATGAAGCACCTAGTGTGCCCCAGGCAGTGTCTAATTCTATTCAGCCCTCCCTGTCCCAATACACAAAGTCCTGTCTGGGGTGGTGCCCGCACCTCCCCAGGCAGGAAACCTATTGTCCATACCTCCGTGACTGGAAGGACTCCCAGCAGCAGGAGGTCAGACTTGTGTCGGTGGCAGCAGCGTCCATTTTGTGATGCTGGAGCTCTGGTTAACCTTAACCGGTATAGTCAGCAACAACATGTCTTCTCCCTCTAGAAGTGTGAATGCTACCCCCGTCACCAGAATTGGCGAGGGGGTAGTATTCCAAAGCGTATGACACCTCACACGACATGTTTGGATAAAGCCAAACCAAAGTTAGCATTAACCGCGAGGATTATAATGCACTGAGTATATGGTATGGCGATATCACAGAACAGCTATAAGGACATGGTTCTGAAAGCTGCAGACAGGCTCAGCTCATGCTAGAGCACCATCTCACACATAACCAAGCACTCTGCCTCCAGGATTGTTAAGGCCTGCCATAGGAGTGACTTATAGGTTACTATGTGTCTATATATAAGTAGGTATAGGAATACTATACCTAAGCAAGGGGTGATTACACGACCTTGCCCCAGCTGAGTGATCAGCCAGTTGTGTCAGTTTGGATGGCCAGCCAGGTGTGGCATAATACATGCTGCAGCCCCTGGTAGGCCTTGGATGCACCTATGCCCTGGGTACCTATAGTACACTGTACAGGGGCTCATAAGGTGACCCAATATCCAATTGGAGATGTACCTAAGGTACATGGAGTCCATTTTACAGAGAGAGCAGATAGCCTGGGGCCCTGATTAGCAGGATCCCAGGCCAACTAAGTCGCAAACCAGCTAAACACTAGGAAAAAAATCTGGGGTAACCTTAGTCCGGTATCCACCCTCCTACACAACCCCCGCCAAACGAAAGGAGATAAGGCTATCCTTGACCAGGTAAGCCTATATTGCCTAAGTAGCCATATAAGGAAGTACCTGCACTAGCATGGTTACCCCCTGTCTCATGGTCCACTAAGCAATCCCTTACCCTAAGTGTATCATAGGGTCTCCACCATAGGGAATCTCCACCTGTGGTGTGTTTTGGCAAAGTAAAAGGTTGGTGTTGAGATAGAGTACTGAAGTGAGGCTCCTCTAATTTAGGGCTCAGTTTCCTCCAATCATCTTCCACCATGTAGGCCTTTCTTTCCTTGACTGAGTTGCACTGTGCTCTCAGGGTCAACCTCTGGCTACCTACAGCTAGAGGCTGGGTCCCTTTTGTTGGCTTACTGGAGGGACAGGTCAGGTTTGGGGCCCTTATGTCCCAGGTTTGGCTGTGCCCAACAGAATCCATCTGGGGGAGGTTCCTAACTAAGTTTAAGGGAGATCCCTCAGGAGTTTTTGAAAATGTCATCTTGCTAGGGCTGCTAGCTTTGGTGCCCCATATCTGTTGATGGGGTGGTTCTTGGGGACAGGGGGCTCTTTGGGGTCCACTGGCCTCCCTGACCTCTGCTGCCCTGGGCTGACTGAGGCAGGGTAGAGAGAGGCAGGTTACCTGCTCCAGACTGGGTCCCACCTTGGAAGGATCCACTGACATCAGAGGCTCTGCCAGGCTAGACCTGACTACCTCTGGGGCAGTTTCTTCACAAGGTGTAGGGTCAGTTCCCGGAGGAGGCTGACTCTCACCTAATGTCTGGTGGTAGGGAGACTTTTCTTCCTCCCCAATGCTCTTTGTCTGAGTGGAGTGATCCATAGTTTCAGGCTTCACAACACTAAAATCTGTTTGAGTTTGGGCTGTGACCATCACAGCCCTACCAACCTCTTCAGGAAGGATCTCTGTTTGGGTATGAGCTGTGACCATCACAGCCCTGCCAACCTTTTCAGGGAAGTCTGCCTGAGCTTGGGCTGTGACCATCACAGACCTTCCAACCTCTTTAGGAAGGAATTCTGCTTGGGCTGGGGCTGTGGCTATCACAGCCCCACTAACCTTTTCTCGCAGGCCTATCATTCTGGTATGGGTTTCTTGTTCTACCTCAGCCCAGGCTGAGATCTCTAGATCATTCCCTAGTAGACAATCTACAGGCAAATTTGTAGACACTGCCACTCTCTTGGGGCCAGTGACACCTCCCCAGCTGAGATGAACTACCGCCATGGGATGATCTTTCTGCACTCCATCAATGTTGGTCACCTGATAGGTGAACCCAGGCAAAAGTTGTCCTGAGGGGACAAGACTGTTAGTCACCATAGTGATGCTAGCCCCTGTGTCTCTATAGGCTTCAACTTTCTGGCCATTGATGAGGGGCTCTTGTCTGTACTTTCCCAAAGTGTTGGGACAAGCAGTGAAGTTGGCAAACCCCATGCCATTCTCACAGACAAGAGTAGCTGTGGTAGGGGACCTGGTTAGGCCAGAGTCCACCTGAGTTCCCCAAGTAAACCCAGCCAAATTCTTGGGGGCACTCCTGCCACCTGGGGGATTACTACTAGTAGTAACAGGAGGTGTTGGAGTATTACTTGGAGGAATATTTTCCTTATTGCTGGCCTTGGGGCAACTGCTGTCAGTTTTCCAATGGCCTGGCTGTTTACAGACATGGCAATAAGGTTTCCTTACTGTAGAGGAAGGATTTTGGGCCCCTCCCCCCTCAGAGGATTTTTGGGGCCCTGTAGTGGATTTGTCCTTAGATTTATCCCCACCTTTCTCTTGAGGCTTGGTAGAATCTTTCTTCTGGTCACCACCCTGATTCTTAGGCCTAATCCTGGTTCTGACCCATTTGTCTGCCCTCTTACCCAATTCTTGTGGAGAGGTCAGATCAGAGTCAATCAGGTGCTGATGTAGTAACTGGTTTTGACAATTAAGTATTTGCTCTCTCATGATCAAATTATACAATCCTGTATAGTCCTTAACTTGACATACCAATAACCAGCCTTCCAGACCTTAGTGGCACAATCCACAAAATCAGACAAGTCCTGAGTCTGTGTCTTCTGGGTATCCCTGAACAACAACCTATATTGTTTAGTGGTTAGGTCAAACCCATCAATCAGAGCACTCTCAAGGACAGAGTAGTTGTTAGCATCCCCATCACTAACTGTGAGGAGCTTATCTCTACCTTTTTCCGAAAAGGAGAGCCATACGATTGCTGCCCACTGACTTTGGGGTACCTGCTGCACTTTGCAGGCCCTCTCCAAAGCAGTTATCCATTTGTGGATGTCATCCCCTTCTTTGTAGGGGGGCACAATCTTGCTTAGGTTTCTATTCTCATAGGACCTATCTTTATCCTTAGGGATATTGCTGCCACTAGTGGGATCTAACCCACTCTCTTTGTGCTCTCTAGCACGAGCAAGCTTCTCTTTGGCCAAGGCAACTTCAAGTTCTTGCCTCTCAATCCTTAGAGTAGCCTCTCTCGTTCTGGCCTCATCTTCCCTTCTCTGAGGAGAGGTCATCTCTCTCTGAGCAGGGCCATGAGAGCCATGTGAAGCATCAGATTGGCGAGTTTCCCTGGAGTGGGATCTCCCTCTCCTCTGCCTCTGGTTAAGCCCACTTGGGGGTCTGTATGGGGGCTGCCCAAACTGACTCCCATGTATGCTTAGTTTAGCCTGGCTAAGTCTTCTAACTGGGAACTGGCTGTCTACCTCATGGTAAGAATCTTCCTCATCCTCCTCCTCTGGGACTACAGTATCGGGTATCATCTGTGGAGGACAGAACTTCATCTGCACTACCTGAAGCACCTGTTCTATGTGTTGGTTGAGCATCATACTCTTCTAAGAGCTCAATCAGGAACCTAAGGGTAGGGTTTGAACCCTGTTTTAGCCTTCTAGAAGTACACAGTTTTCTCAATTCTTGGAAGGCTAAGGCTTCATATCTCGAAGCAGTCCTCAAGGAATCTACCTCTGCAGGCAGAGAACCACTGGGGTTCCCTGTCTGAGACATGGTTTCTAGTGAGGTGTGGTGTTGCACCTACCTACACTATTTGTTTTCCTACAGAACCTTTCTAGGAGTTGTAGTCAGGGTGTGCTAGGCCCTTTGCTCTACAAGAGCTAAGTTCAGTAGAACTTAAGTATACTAAGACTTGTTTTTATATGTACCTACAGGTACCTATGTGATCTTTCAAATGATATCTCAAGATTACAAGTGGTAAAACAACAGCAAGCTCTAATCCCAACCGCTGCACACCAATTTGAATTTAAAAGCATTTATTAAGCGCACATATACCTAGCGGTTTCTTGGCGCTGAGGATGCAATTGAACCTAGAGAAAGGGGGTGCAGGAGGTTAAGACAGGAAGGCTTGCAGGAAAAGATGAGTTTTGAGCGCCTTACAGAAGTCCGAGTACAAGGGAATGGATCTAATGGTGGGGGGAAGGGAATTCCAGAAAGTGGGACCAAGTACAGCGAATCTCCCCCCCCCATCCTTTTTTTCCTGAAACGTGGTACGGAAAGAAGGGACTGGGTGGAGGAACGGAGTTGTCTGACCGAGGTGTAATTTTTGATTTCGGAATTTATAAAAGCTGGAGCAGTTCCGGCTCTGGCCTGAAACGTGGTGCAGCCAAGTTTGAAAAGGGCCCGCTCTCTGATGGGCAGCCAATGCAAGTTCTTTAATAAAGGGTGGCGGGTACAATTTAGGGAGACCATGGATGAGGCGGCAGCTTGGTTCTGGACCAACTGAAGGCGTCGAAGGGCATAGGCCGGGACACTGTTGTACAAGATGTTACCGTAGTCAGGGCGAGATAACACCATTGCCATCAGAATGAGTTTTAAGGCAGAGGGGGAAAAGAATCTGGAAATTTTCCTGATGATACCACCATACTGATCTGGGAGTGCAGGGTGAGGTGTTGGTTCAGCGTGATCCCAAGGGTTTTAACTGAGTGAGAAGGTAGGGGAGGGGCACCAAGTGAGGGGGGCCAAAACGTGGGGGTCCAGGGACTGGATGTGACACCGATGAGAACCACCTCAGTTTTATCTGGGTTGAGTTTGAGGTGGTTGAAATTCATCCAGTCTCTGATGAAAATCATAACTGATTGAAAATTGTGGATGGACTCAGGGGAGTGGGAAAGGTTGAAGATCAACTGGAGGTCATCTGCATAGTTGAAAACTGTGACCTCCAGTTGCTGTAAAGCAAAAATGAGGGGGAAAATGTACAGGTTAAATAAAAGGGGGGAAAGGGAGGAGCCCTGAGGGACACCACACTGCGCCTTGCGTGGAGAGGCAGAGAAATCTGCAAGATGAACGGCCTGGGTGCGGTCTCTCAAGAAGGAAGTGAGCCAAGCCAAAGGGGGCCCCCTGATGCCCGCTGCCTCGACACGGGTGAGAAGAATGGAATGATCAACCGTGTCGAAGGCAGCGGACAGATCGAGGAGGACCAGGGCTTGGGACCGGTTGGTATCCATTCCCTCCCTGAGTCTGTCCAGGACTGAGACCACAACCCTCTCGGTGGAGTGGAGAGGGCGAAAGCCGGCCTGGCAGGAGGCCAGACAACCACTGTCCTCGACAAAAGAGCCGAGGACAGTGGTGATGTGGCACTCCAGGATTTTGCCCAGGTAGGGGAGAAGGGAAATAGGGCGATAATTAGAAAGGGAAGAGGGGTCGGCACCAGGTTTTTTCAGGATGGGGATTTTTATTGCCGCTTTGTGAAGGTCAGGGACAGTGCCTTTGCTGAGGGAATCGTTCAGAAAAACCAAGGGGGGGCAAGCTAAAAAGATCTCTCTCAGAACAAAAGCTGGGCAAACATCAGAGGGGGAAACAAATTTAACCCGGACCAACAGGGAAGATAGAGTTTCCCTGGTCAGCGGAGGTATGTGGTCTAGATGGAGCCTTTTGGGTGGGGGGGGAGAGGGAGGTGGAGGTATGTTAGCCTTGATGGCTGCAGTTTTCTCAATGAAAAAATTGTTTAGAGAATCACAGAGGGATTGAGAAGGGGGAGGTTTGAGAGAAGTTCTGTCTGATAAGGCCAACTCGTGGACAGTGGAAAAAATTTCCCTCTGCCGAATAGTTGGTCTTGGCCAGGAGAATTGCCTTTTTATATATTGGGAGCATGAGTGAGTAGTGGGTTTTCGGTGTTGGGCAATAGGCGCGCCTCCAGGCGCGCTCGGCCTGACGCACAGCTAATTTCTTTCCTTTAAGGTCGTCAGTAAACCATTTGTTGGTGTTATGAGTGCGTTTAACTGTGACACGTTTCAAGGGGGCCACTTGGTTGCATGTCCTGGAGAGCCAGGCATTGATGGCAGCTAGCCGGGATGAGGGGGTAAGCTCCTCTAGGGCAGGATAGGAGTCTTGAAGGGAGGAGCAGAGGGAGTGAATGTCGACCTTGTTCCAATTACGAGCCCAGGTATTTTTGGGGAAAGAGGGCCGTTTAATCGGACTGAGGTCTAGGAAGAACGAAATCGGAAAATGATCGGACCAGAGACAAGGCGTGATGATTGGAGATGTGACCGGAATATTTAATGACCAAATTTGATCCAGGATATGCCCCTTGATATGGGTGGGGGTGAGCACATGTGAAATAAAATTTAAACTATAGAGAAGATCAGTGAAGTCTTTAGATACCGCGTATTCCGCGGGATCAGATGGCCAGAAGTTAAAGTCACCAAGTACTAGGACGGAGGAGTTATTAACTGCTAGTGTGGCAAGCAGTTCCTGAAACTCAGCAGTGAAGTGGGGAGTGGAGTGGAGTGGGGGGGGGGGGGGAGGTAAGCAAGGACACAGGTGATAGTTGACAATGTGAGAAGTTGGCCTGGTATATGGTGTTCACTATTCTAGTGATCACCTTGCACCAGTCCAAACAATCCTTATGGTGATGTTTGTAAGTCAACCTTATAAACCAGCTATCCTAGTGGTAGTGTGGACAGAACAGTCTTACACTAAAAGACTCTAGAGGGCGTGTAAAGCCAGCTGTTTTACCATATGTACCCCTTGAATATCAAATGAAAGGACACCACACAGGATATATATAAAATATATATGTATTTATTTACTAACACACTCCTCTGAACTCTTTGAGGTCAGAGGCCAAAAGCACATAACAAGTTACTTAGTCAAAATACGTTAAGTTGCACAATTTACGGTTAGGCCCTAGGGGCGAAGCAAACCATGTATTAAGAAAGTGGTATAAGTACCACGTCACGAGAAAAGGAATGGCCTAGGGAATCGCTGGGGCTACACTATCTGAACCTTAGTTTAGAAGTAGGAGGCCCACAGGCGGCGCGTGCAGTGTCTTTACACACATGCAGGATTCAATGCAAAGTCAATGGGAACTTAGAAGTTAGATATATAAGGATTTAGGACACTTCCGGTTGAGCTAGGAGGAAACAACTAGAGACTTAGACTTAGACACTTTAACCGGGATTAACAGGAACAACATGTCTTCTCCCTCTAGAAGGGTGGAATGTTACCCCCGTCGCCAGAACTGGCGAGGGGGTAGTATTCCAAAGCGTATGACACCTTACACTACATGTTTTGATAAAGCCAAACCAAAGTTAGCAATCAACCGCCAGGATTATAATGCACTTAAGAGTATATGATATGGCTATATCATAGAACAGCTATAAGGACATGGTGCCGAAAGCTGCAGACAGGCTCAGCTCATGCTAGATACAATAGAAGGGGGTTCCCCAGGACAATAGGTGATGTAGGCAGGAAGGGAGGGGATCAAGAGAGCAATTAGAAAAGAACACCCTGCCAGGGTAGATAATAGGGGGTCCTAAACAGGATCCGGTTCTGGTTAGAAGGGAGCAGTATCAAATGAATATCAAAGCCCAAGACAACAGATAGATACCAGTCAATTCATATTTTTATAGAAAATATATATTTTTTTATTATTTGTTTTGATGCAATCAGTCATTTTCAGAAAACAGTCAAAAGCTAGCAATTTCAATAATTATTAAAAACCTTCAATGAAGTTCATCATTTCATGTGGGGAAAGGATTTTCTCCAATAGATTAGGTGTTCCACTCACTTCAGGGCATTTCAAGGGACTCATCAGACACTCACATCTTACGGGGGTCATTCATACTCATACATATTCAACCACTTCACATGGGTAAATCTCGTTTGACCTGCAACAAGAAGGTTGGACTTATAGTTGCATGGACGGGGGTGCAACTAAGGGAGGGCAAGTTAGATGGAATAATGTTGCCGTTCTTGATGGTAGCGCCAACGCGCGTTTCGGTGTGGGGCACCTTCGTCAGGGCTGGCAGAGATGACGGGGGAGGGGAACACACAGGCTGTCGCTAGCATAGGACCAAAAATCCGGTACATAATTTCATTCTTAAAGGTCTTTAAATCTTCGTGTATCCAGTATTCGGGATTTTAAAAGGTCACACTGATAGTATCACGGGTGTGGGGGCCACGTCTAACACTCAGAAGTCGATCGGCGGCGGGGTTTCGATCTTGGTGCTTCCTACTGCGTAGTTATGCTGCGTATGGAGATTCCTGATAGTTATCAAGAGCTGGTGGCCGCATCTGGGTTAGAGAGAAGGTGGAGAGTGGGAGGCTTTTAACGTCTTCCGTTTTCTTTCCACGAGTCCGGCATGGTCAGACAGATCTCTCGACGGATGGAGAATCAACGTGCTTCCAGACAGTGGGGGTTAATCGTCTCGGATTCCTCTCATGGTGACTTGGGACCCGGAACCGACTTAAGAGTATATGGTATGGCTATATCATAGAACAGCTATAAGGACCTGGTTCCGAAAGCTGCAGACAGGCTCAGCTCATGCTAGAGCCTCATCTCACATAAAACCAAGCACTCTGCCTTCAGGATTGTTAAGGCCTGCCATAGGAGTGACTTATAGATGTATATGTGTCTATATATAAGGTTAGATATAGGTATACTATATCTAAAGCAAAGGGTGATTACACCACCTTGGCCCAGCGGAGTGATCAGCCAGTTGTGTCAATTTGGATGGCCAGCCAGGGGTGGCATAATACATGCTGCAGCCCCTGGTAGGCCTTGGATGCACCTATGCGCTGGGTACCATTTAGTACAGGGGCTCATAAGGTGACCCAACATCCAATTGGAGATGTACCTAAAGTACATGGAGTCCATTTTACAGTGGGAGTAAATATCCTGGGTCCCTTATTAGCAGGATCCCAGGCCAACTAAGTCAAAAACCAGCTAAACACTATGCAAACAATCTGGGGTACCCATAGTCAGGTATCCACCTTTCTACAGGGGCTACCTTGCTCTGATCAGTTATATAGGGGATATTTAGCTCTTGATGTAGTTTAAAATTGGGACAGCTACTGGGGAGACCCAACATAGATTTCCAGAAACTGTCCTCCATTACTTGTAGATCCCTCACTTTGACATGGCCTGTACTCCAGCACCATTTGCTGCTACTGCACAAGATTTGGCCCAATGGACTTTCCGTACAATAGCTGGGTTTCTTGCTCCCAATTTGTTTGAAAAAGAGTGCATTGCATTAGTACTCTTTTCCAGCAACATCCCTTGATTAGCCACCAGGTTCCCCCAAGCTGCTATGTAATCAAAGGTAACCCCTAAATAGAAACATCGATCTGTCTGTGCCACTTTACGGTTCAAAATAAAAAAAAAGGGGGGGGATTTTTCTGCTTCTTCCCCGCGATTAATATGAATGACTGGATTCATTTGTGTGAAGATCCAGGCTTGTCATGAATTCTACATAATTATTAAACAATTTCTGGAGCGATCTTCCCGTGCGCGCCATTAAAACTGCATCATCTGCATACATGAAAATTGGAATGCGCGTCTTATTTATTCTGGGTACATCTAAAATCAATTCTGCTGGAACGATGAGGGAAAGACTTGTGTGCACTGTGAGTTATTAAGTGATTCCAACTATTTACATGTACAACCTTCCTGCGCTCAACTCCTCGTAGCCCACTGTTAAAGCCACTGAGACAACAATATAAACCACCTAGTAGATGGAGCGTCAAAGTAACAACAATATTGGCAATTAGATATTGTAGTCCATAAAGAATCAAGATCCAGCACAAGCTTCCTTTATACTGTATCCAGTTGTTTATTGTTGTATGCTGATTATTACTTTTTCATCTTCATATCATTCAACATGCAATTCTTCAAGAAGATATTCACAAAATGCATAAATGTACAATCCACAGCCTACGCGTTTCGTCCCTCATGGGACATCATCAGGGCAGTAAAGAAAGAGAACATAATAATAAATTCTAAATTTCTAGTGTCTAATAATATTATACAAAATTTCCCTACATTACTTCATATAATGCATTTTCCCAAAAGCTGTACACACTCATGTAAAACACAACAAAAGCCTGCCTATATACCATACTAATTAATGATTATTACATTCATTGACCTACCTGTATAACAATCTTCTTCCCCTTGTATAATCGATCTGCACAAAAAAGTGGGCACAACTCAAAAAAATAATTCACGTTAAAAACCCTTTTGTCTTGGAATATTAATCAAGTATATTGGGGATTTCTAATTCCAACACGCATGGCCCTGTAACTTTACAGGACCCATTGAGTCCTTGCCCGAGTATTGTCCTGTTCATAAATCTAATGGTACTATTCTATATAGAATTGATGTCTTACAAGAAAATTAGGAGAGAGATGGACTGTCCCTTTACCATTAAATCTCAAGTTACCGTCAAAGGTCCCATATCTCACCTTTAATCTGACGATTTTAATAATATGCACTGTATCACTTCTTTCTTCTTTGTTTTAACTCATCTGTTTAGTATATCACTGCTGCCTGTTGCATATAAAAACACATTTTAATATCTCTCATCTTCTTAAACTTGAACTTACATATCTGAAAGAAACACGTTAGTGTTAGATTCCTTACCTTAGAATATCCCCAGGCGTCAGTCTGGATCCGGAAACTTTTGCGTAGCAGTACCCCTGCGCGTCGGTAGGCGTCGTCTGCAGGCGTCCCCTGCGGCTCCGCGTCCGTCGTCGGCGTCGTGCGCCGTGATGACGTCGCTGGAGTACATAGACGCCGCCTCCGCGCGCTGACGTCAGTTCTTCTTTTTTCCGCGCCAGTGGACGCAGATCTGAAGAGCAGTACTCCGGTCTTTGACCAAGTTTTTTGATCTTTTTCTCTGTTGTGCCTGATAGGATGCCAGGATTTAAGAATTGCGATGGCTGTGAGCGCACGATGTCGGTCACAGACCATCACCGCCTCTGCCTCCGGTGTCTGGGCCCCGACCACGACGTGGACTCCTGCGTCGACTGCCGGGCCCTTACCAACAAGGCTAGGCGGGAGCGGTCCCGCAAGCTACTGGAGCTCCGGGTGTCGGCCCCACGTCGGGACCGGGAGCGGTCCCGGTCCGGCCGGAGGTCGAGAGAGCGTTCGAGGGAGCGGTCGCGGAGCCGCGCCGGGCGCTCCGGAAGTCGACGCCACTCGTCATCCTCGTCAGGTAAGAAGCACAAGAAGTCGGGGCGTCGTCATCGTACCCCCGACTCCCCCCGACGCTCGCGCGATGCGGCCGGGGGCTCGGGTGACCCCAACCCCGCGGCTCCGCGAGAGTCGCCGGCGCGGCCTGCCTCATACCCTCCGGTCCCTGGGCATGGTGCGACGCCTGAGGAGATCGAGGCGTTCCTCATGGCCATGAGGGCGCTCGCTTCTCCGACGGGGCCTACGGCGCCTTCGGGCCCAGTGCTACCGTCTGGGGGCTCTGGCGGTTCGGGTGTCCCTGCCTCGGCGCCGTCGGGTGCTCCGGCCCCGGCGCCGCCGACGGCTCCGACCCCGGCGCCGCAGGGGCCTTCGGGATCGGCGCCGGCTGGTCTTCCGGCCTCCCCGGCGCCGTTGCCATCGGGGTTACCCCCGACGCCGCCCCCGCGCGGCGCCGGTTCTCCGCTGCCGGTTCCGGCCGGCGGTGGGGTTCCGACGCCGGCTCCGGGCGGCGCCGTCCCCTTACCTTCTCCGACGCCGGACGCGGCGCCGGACGGGCGTCGCTCGACGCCGGTCCCGGCGCCGATGGGGCCCATGAACCCCGAGGAGCCGGTCTTCATCATTGACTCCGAATACGGAGAGGATGAGGAGTACGGTGAAGGTTGGGAGGGGTCCGAGGACCCTCTGGCTCGCGAGTGCCAGTATGACCCGGACTGGACAGGTGACTTGGGGGATGCCAGTGGTTTGGACGACTCCCCTAACCCTGGTCTGATCTCTCCTCCTTCCGTGGCATCGGTGGAGGGAGCTGCCTATTCTGTGGTGCTGATGAGGGCTGCCAAGGCCTTAAACCTTGAGCTCCCCGTCGCGGCCGTGAGGCCTAACATCCTCACCGAGGTCTTCAAACCGCAGTCATGCCCACTGGAGCCTCTGCTGCCGTTTAATGAAGCCTTGTCTGACGTTCTGTTGGGCACGTGGTCCAGGCCCGCTTCAGGTGCGCCTGTTGATCGGAACGTGGCCAGGCGCCACCGTCCTTGTCCGGACGACCCCAAGTACCTGTCTACCCATCCCACTCCTGAGAGTCTGGTGATCCAGGCCTCGACCTCCCAGTCCGCATTCCCGTCGGCCCCGCCCGACCGCGAATCCAAGAGGTATGACCAGTTTGGCAAAAAGGTCTTCTCGTCCATTAGTTTGGGCCTGCGGTCTTGCAACACCGCCTGCCTCTTGGGCCGCTACACCCACTCTGTGTGGGATACGGTCGCGGAGCTGCTGCCGGAATGCCCCATGGAGGTGCGGGCAAAGCTCGGTCAGGCTGTGGCTGAGGGCCGAGATGCAGCGAAATATTCAATTCGGTGTGGTCTTGATACGACCGACTCGCTGGGCAGAGCTATGTCTACGACGGTGGCGATTCGTCGTCACGCCTGGCTGAGATCCGCCAATTTTTCGGCTGATGTCCAGAATACCCTGATGGACATGCCGTTTGATGGCTGTCACCTGTTCGGTGACAAAGCGGACCACGCGCTGGAACGCTTCAAGGACTCCAGGGTCACGGCCAAGTCCTTGTGTTCGTTTCGTCCCTTTCGTGGCCAAGGAAGGGGCGCCCCCACACGTGCTGCCAGCCACGCGCCGCAACAATCCTTCCAACGCGGTGGCGGCCGTGGAAACCGCCGTGGTGGCGGTCGGGGACAACGGCGGGGTCAGACCACACCTTCCCCCGCAGCATCTACCCCAAAATCCTCCTAGTCCGTGCTTTCGGCCCCATGTGACGCCAGTGGGTGGCAGGGTTCGCCATCACCACGCTCACTGGCGCACGATCACTTCGGACAGGTGGGTGCTGCAAATTGTCCGAAGGGGCTACTCCCTCCCCTTCGAGACCTCTCCTCCAGCCATGCCACCGCAGAACCACCGTGTGTCGGGGGACCACTTGACACTTCTGCAGGAGGAAGTTACGGCCCTCTTGGCCAAGGGGGCCATCGAGCGCGTTCCTGGGCCAGAAGTAGGGCGTGGTTGTTATTCCCACTACTTTCTGGTGCCCAAGAGGGACAAGGGGGGCCTACGTCCTATCTTGGATCTAAGGAACGTCAACGGCTTCCTCCGGAAGGAGAAGTTCAAGATGTTGACGTTAGCTCAGGTCTTGGCTGCTCTAGACCCGCAAGACTGGATGGTAGCGTTGGACTTGCAGGACGCCTATTTTCACGTCCCCGTCCTGCCGGCCCACCGGCGTTACCTGCGGTTCACGGTAGGCCAGGAGCACTTTCAGTTTATCGTGCTCCCCTTCGGCCTTACCAGCGCCCCACGGGTGTTCACAAAGGTGATAGCGGTGGTCGCAGCCCATCTGCGCAGGTTAGGGGTTTCAGTCTTCCCCTACCTAGACGACTGGTTGTTGAAGGCGGGCTCGCCCCAGACAGTCGTCCACCACCTTCAGATGACGGCAGACCTCTTGCACGACCTGGGGTTCTCCATCAACGTGCCGAAATCACACCTGTGTCCCTCTCAGAAGCTCCTTTTCATCGGAGCGGTTCTGGACTCGGCGCAGTTTCGGGTTTATCCTCCGGAACGGCGGGTTCGGGATATTCAGGCTTTGATTCCCATCTTTCAGCCGCTATCCCGAGTCTCGGTCAGGTTGACGCTGCGGCTGCTGGGTCTGATGGCTTCCTGCATCCTTCTGGTGCATCACGCCAGGTGGCGGATGCGGGCTCTGCAGTGGGACCTGAAGTTTCAGTGGGCCCAGCATCAGGGCAACTTGTCCGACCACGTCTTGATCTCGGAGGGCACTGCGAGACAACTGCAGTGGTGGCTTACGGACCGCGATTGGGTCAGGGGCAAGTCCCTCTCCCTTCCCCAACCGGAGCACGTTGTCGTGACGGACGCGTCCCTCCAGGGTTGGGGTGGCCACTTGGGAGAGGCAGAGATCAGAGGCATCTGGTCTCCGGCGGAGTCCCGGCTCCATATCAATCTGTTGGAGCTGCGGGCGATTCGTCTGGCACTGAAGGCATTCCTCCCCTTTGTCAACGGGAGTGTAGTGCAGGTGTTCACCGACAACACCACCGCCATGTGGTACTGCAACAAACAGGGCGGAGTGGGGTCGTGGACCCTTTGCCAGGAGGCTCTGCGCCTCTGGCAATGGCTGGAACGTCAGGGCGTGACTCTGACGGTTCAACACCTGGCAGGTTCTCTGAACGCCAGGGCGGACGAACTCAGCCGTCGGTGCTCGATGGATCACGAATGGCGTCTGAACTCGGACGTGGCGCAAGGCATCTTTCTGCAATGGGGAGAGCCTTGGTTAGATCTATTCGCCACAGAAGAGAACGCGCAATGTCATCAGTTCTGCGCGTTGGAGTTTCCAAGACGGCACTCGCACGGCGACGCCTTTCGGCGCGAGTGGAGTTGCGGTCTGTTATACGCCTTTCCGCCTATACCACTTCTGCCCAGAGTGCTGAAGAAGATCAGGCGCGACCGGGCCCAAGTTATCCTTGTGGCTCCGGACTGGGCTCGAAGGTACTGGTATCCCGAGCTACTCAGCATGTCAGTCGGTCCCCCGATCCGCCTGCCCCTTCAGGAGGACCTTCTGTCGCAGCAGCAGGGGACGGTCCTCCACCCGAACCTGTCCAGTCTCCACCTCCATGCTTGGAGATTGAGCGGCGGCAGTTGAGGCCATTTGACTTGCCTCCTGAAGTCTGTGATGTTATTCTGGCAGCCAGGCGTCCCTCCACTAAGTCGGTATACGCCTGTCGGTGGAACAGATTTGTGGCATGGTGCACAGCAAAGGCTGTGGATCCTCTTTCTGCCCCTCTTTCGGAGGTTCTTCTGTTTCTTCTTTCTCTTGCCCAGCAGGGCTCTGCTCTGGGCACTATCAAGGGCTACCTTTCTGCCCTTTCAGCCTTTTTGAGGCTTCCTGATCAGCCTTCTTTGTTCAAATCCCCGATTGTAACTCGATTCTTGAAAGGCATCACTCACATGTTTCCACCTGTTCCGTTTGTGATGCCTCAGTGGGATTTGAACCTGGTTCTAACTTTCCTGATGTGTGCTCCCTTTGAGCCCCTTCATTCTTGCCCTCTCCGTCTCCTGACTTTAAAGACGGCTTTCCTGGTTGCCATCACCTCTGCCAGGAGGGTGAGTGAGCTCCAGGCTCTTTCTGTCCAACCTCCTTTCCTGTCCATTCATCCTGACAAGGTGGTTCTGAGGACTAGACCTTCTTTCCTGCCCAAGGTTGTTTCGGCCTTTCACATCGGGCAGTCCATCACCCTCCCTTCCTTCTTCCCGCCTCCGCATCCTTCAAAGGGTGAAGAGCGGCTCCATCGTCTGGACCCAAAACGTGCGCTTTCATTTTACATGGATCGCACACGCCAGTTCCGGGTGGATGACCAACTGTTTGTTGGCTACGTGGGTGCGAAGAAGGGTCGGGCGGTTTGTAAACGAACCATCTCTCGATGGGTCGTCCTCTGCATCAAAGCGTGCTACTCTTTGGCTCGGAAGGAGCCTCCTGTTGGGCTGAGGGCCCATTCCACTCGGGCCACGGCGGCTACTACTGCCCTGGGCCGGGGAGTCCCCTTGCAGGACATTTGCCAAGCGGCTACGTGGGCCTCGCTGCACACCTTTGCGAGGCACTACTGCCTGGACAGTCAAGTCCGGAGGGATGGCTTCTTTGGCCGTTCTGTCCTCCAGGACTTTCTGGTGTAGGAATGTATTGGTTCGCAGACCCACCACCGGGGTTGGTATTGCTGGGGTATGTATTCTAAGGTAAGGAATCTAACACTAACGTGTTTCTTTCAGATGAACAAGTTACTTACCTTCGGTAACGATATATCTGTAAGAAACATTAGTTAGTGTTAGATTCCTTACCGAACCCACCCATCCTCCCCGTTCTGCGAACTGATACCTAGGGTTAAGGTCATCCCTTTCAGGGCCCTAGTTTTTACATGGCACCAGTGTTGGTTCTCTCATGGCTCTGCGTCTCCTGGCGCGGAAAAGCTGTGTGCAAAGAACTGACGTCAGCGCGCGGAGGCGGCGTCTATGTACTCCAGCGACGTCATCACGGCGCACGACGCCGACGACGGACGCGGAGCCGCAGGGGACGCCTGCAGACGACGCCTACCGACGCGCAGGGGTACTGCTACGCAAAAGTTTCCGGATCCAGACTGACGCCTGGGGATATTCTAAGGTAAGGAATCTAACACTAACTAATGTTTCTTACAGATATATCGTTACCGAAGGTAAGTAACTTGTTCTTCTATCTGATTCATTTATCATGTTCACTCACCTAAAATCTGTCTAAATCTGATGTGACATCATGAGTAGTCATGGAATTCCTTATAGGAAAAATCCCACAGGAAAGGAACATCTGTCTGTAAAAAGAAACCGAATGCCATACGTATCCCGAACCAGGCTGAGATCTGTTGCCTTAGAAACCCGCTTCCTCCTAACACAATCTCCTCACCTCATGTTGCCTCTTGTGACTGGGAACCATCTGGTGCATTCACCCAGGGAGCCATATCTTACACAAGCTTCATTCCTCGCATACAGTTCTTATGAAGTTAATTATTCCATTATTTATCCCCATGTCCCTCATTATCTTCTATAAATGTGAGTGTGATACACAGTCAAATGCTGCGCTAAGGTCCATGAAGGCCAGGTAGAGGCTGCCTTTCTTAGCTTGGGTGTACTTCGCTATAAGTAAGATCAAATTCAGACACTGATCTTGGGTCCCTCTACCTTTTCTAAATCCATTTAGTGCCGGGATTAGGATGTTATTTGCCAAAGCCCATGTCTCCAGTCTATTTAGTAACACTCTTCCCATAAGTTTGGCCGTGCTGTCAAGGAGAGAAATCGGCCTATATTTTCTGGGGTCTAGTGTGTCCCCTTTTTTATAAATTCGGATTAAGCAAAGGGCCCCAGACGTCTGGGCAATCTGTAAAAAAATCTATTGGTGTGCCGTCTATGCCCGGTGCCTATTTACTAGAACATTGTGCTAGGGCTGCCCCCATCTCCTTGTTATTAAAAGTAAGGGGGATATTGTGTGGTTGGTCGAGCTCATCTCCCATGGATTCTGGATCCATTCTCAAACCGTTAAACATTTTGCCAAAATACTCTACCTATGAATCCTCATCCACATTTGTGTCCAGATTAGGATCGGAGCTTTGTTTTAAAAATGGAGCATTAACCATTAGCCAAAAGTACCTTGTATTATTTGTAACTGCAGCTTTCAGTAATTTATCCCAGGCCTCTTCTTTCAATATCTTCAACCTGTGCTTCCTAGCCTTAAATAACTCTGCCGGGCCTTTTTCACCAGGGCGGGATTTCTTGGAACACACTTGAGGTATCGATGTAAGTGGGAAAGTGCCTTCGTACAGTTATGATCAAACCATTTAGGTCCTATGGATTTATGTGACCCACCATTCTTCGAAGGTTTCTTCTTCACTTCCACCAGAATAGTTTTAAAGGCCTCAGAACTATCGGGTCTCGGTTACCAGAACCAGTTATCCTGTTCATTATTTCCTCCACTGTAGCAACAACTTTGTACATTTTGCCCCCGAATACGTTGTTATAAAAATTAATCGATAAAATAGTATTGTTATCCGACCCTTTAAGGAGTAAGATATTGAAATACTGGCAATCATTGAAAAAAGTTAAGACTTCAAACCGCAACGTATTCTTCAAAAGTCTCACAATCCCACCCTTGGCCCTTCCAGTCGACGAGACAATAGCAGGGGTATAATATGACCTATAGCCATCTATATTAACAGGACCCACTAACCAAGTCTCCTGTAGACACACTAAGTCAAAGGAAACAATGTATTTTATCCAATCAGGGTCCAGCAATTTCTGCGCCAGACCTGCAATGTTCCAAGAGATGGCTTTGAAGGTATCCATATTCTTTACAATGGGCACAGCATCTCCATCACTTACCCAAGGGTCACATTGTGCAACATTCGGGGGATCCACCCTAGTACACTGTCAGTCACAGGCATCCACATCCGACAATGGTAAAAAACTATTTACAGTTGGTAGTGTAGGGGTAATATTTCCTCTGTGCTGTAGGAGTGGTTGAAACTTGGAATTAAAAGGAAGAGGCTCCTGGGCCCTGTCACCAGCGATTCCTTGTGGGTACGACACTGGTTTATAAAGAAAACCAAGGGGTAGTACAAATATTTGTGTTGTAGCTGATGGTTTATTAAGTAGTAGATGTAGGATGTAGTAGGACATTTCAAAGTTACAACCACACAGTCATCTGGAATAGTTTTTACTTGCCTTCCCACACAAGAAACTCTGCAGGCCATTAAGATGTTGCAGAGACCCTCTACCTGACCATTCGTGGTTTTGCAAAGCCAGTGAGTGGTTTAATGAATTAGTTGGATTGTGGATGCTACTTGGTCATTTCGTAAGGTTGGGGTGTTTGCTAGAATGACTACATAGGGGGATATAGCAGGAGGGAGATCTAACCTACGACCATCCTCTAAACTAAGAGAGTGGTTGGGGCTTTTCTCTAACATTCTGGCTGGAGACTCCTGTACCTGACCTGAGGATTAGGCTCAGGCCTTTGCCGTGGGACATGGACCGCAGCTGATTTCAAAGGGGGATTAACAAGATTATGCCGAGAAGGGAGCCAGGAACTGAGATTGCCACCCTGGCGTTGCCGTGCCACTACCCCGGAGTTTGTACTAGTGCTTGCCATTACATTAAAGTCACTTTCCTCAGGGTTATTCATCTGGCCTCACAAGATGCTAGGTCCCACCCTCACAAGATGGCAGGGTAGTATCTCCTTTATTGCTTTTTCGATATACTCTAGTCACAGAAATGTGGGGGCGAATAGCTCACTTCCA
Source organism: Lissotriton vulgaris (assembly GCF_964263255.1). Taxonomy (NCBI): domain Eukaryota; kingdom Metazoa; phylum Chordata; class Amphibia; order Caudata; family Salamandridae; genus Lissotriton; species Lissotriton vulgaris. The sequence continues at coordinate 1,019,801,116 of NC_141694.1, read as the reverse complement.
TATTCTGACCTTTGGGTGGAGCAACTGTCTGTGGTAGCTGTAATATTTCCCTGTTATCGCCTATTACACTTTCTGGGGTAATTTTTCCTCTCCTGGGTCTCTTAGGATTGTTTGTGGGTGGGTTTCTGGCAGGGCCCCTCTTTCTTTTTTACAGTGGTGCTGCAACTGGTAGTCAGTGGGGTCATTGTCTCTGATAGAGGGGTACAGCTAGTCGTCGCAAGATTAGTGAAGGAGTCAATCGGAGAGAAACAGGTTAGTGTTAGATTCCTTACCTTATAATATCCCCAGGCGTCAGACTGGATCCGGAAAGTTTTGCGTAGCAGTACCCCTGCACGTCAATAGGCGTCGTCTGCGGCTCTGCGTCCGTCATCGGCGCCACAATGACGTCGTCAGAGTACTTAGACGCCGCCCTCGCGCCCTGATGTCAGTTCTTCTTTTTTCCGTGTCAGCAAGCGCAGATCCGGGAAGAGCAGTACTCCTTAGTCAATTTTTTACTAACTTTTTCGATCTCTTTTGGATCCTTCTCGAGTCGTTATCAACTCTCGGTGCCTATGGGGATTGCCGATGTCAAACCCTGCGACGATTGTAGCCGCCTGATGTTGGTTACCGACCCCCACCGTCAGTGCTTTTATTGCCTCGGGCCGACCACAATGACAAGTCGTGCCCCGATAGCCGGGCCTTGACGTCGAAGGCTAGGCGGGAGCGGTCCCGTAAGCGCTTCGAGATCCGGCGGTCGGCCCCAAGCCGCTCACGGTCCCGGTCCAGGCGGAGGTCGAGGGACCGGTCGTGGGGCCACAGTCATCACAGATCGGCGAGTCGACACCACTCCTCGGGCTCCAAGTCCTTAGGTAAGTCGAGGCACAAGAAGTCGAAAAGCGACATCGCTCTTCCCACTCCCCCCGACGCTCGCACGATGCGGCTGGGGGTTCGGGCGACACCGCCCCGCGGCTCCGTCGGAGCCGAGAGCGCCGTGTCCAGCTCCATACCCGCCGGTCCCTGGGCTGCACATGATGCCGGAGGAGATCAGCGCCTTCCTCGTGGCCATGAGGTCGCTCTCTCCTCCGTCGGAATCCGCTGAGGTGCCTCCAGGCCCCGCGGGTCCGTCTAGGGGCCCGAGCGGGCCGACGGCTCCGGCCCTGGCGCCGTCGGGTGCTTCGGCCCGGGCGCCGTCGACGACTCCTGTCCCGACGCCGCTAGGCCCCTCTGGATCCAGGCCTTGATCCGTGCCGACGCCGGTCGACCTTCCGACCTCTCTGCTGGCGCCGTCACCAAGGGTGTCCCCCCCCCCGGCGCCGTCCCAGGTCCCACCCCTGGTTCGGATCCGGCGTCGGACCGGCGTAGCCCGGTGCCGATAGGTGAGCCATTTACCGATGACCCGGCTCCATCTTTTGACCCTGACTACCAGGAGATGGAAGACGAGGAGGACTGGGAGGGGTCTGAGGACCCTCTGGCACTGCAGTGGCAGTTGTCACAGGACTGGGCAGATGAGTTGGGGGAGACCAGTGGTCTGGACACATCACCCGACACTGGATTTGCAGGGCTCGAAAAATCTAGAAAATGGTATTAGTCCTGCAGGAGTAGTACCTTAAAAAATGTCTTCGACCTAACTGCAACCTACTTGACCTCCGTCTCTGAAAGCAGAGCAAATTTCACAAGATAACAAGATTTAAAGGCATCTTTATTGCTCATTAACTTTGTGAGCAATAAAAATGCCTTTAAATCTTGTTATCTTGTCATATGTGCTCCGTTTTCACAGACAAAGGACAAAAATTGGTTTGTTTTCCTACTCGCCAGAAAGGGCGAGTAGGACCTAAAAACAGCTTGACCTTGTTAAATTTAGCTCGACTATGCGAGCGGTCGAGTGGAATTTTCGAGCCCTGATTTGTCTCCCCTCCTTCCGTGGCTACTGAGGAGGGGTCTGCTTACATCGTAGTGTTGACAAGGGCAGCCAAGGCCTTACATCTTGAGCTCCCTGTCGCGGCCCGAGGACTAATCTCCTCACTGAGGTGCTCAAACCGCAGGCAAGCTCCTCGGAGCCTCTACTGCCGTTCAACGAAGCCCTCACCGACGTTCTGCTGGGCACCTGGTCCAAGCCCTCTACAGGTCTCCCTGTAGATAGGAATGTGGCCCGACGCCACCGCCCGGCTCCGGACGACCCCAGCTTCCTGTTCGTTCACCCCACCCCCAAGAGCCTGGTGATCAATCAATCAATCAATGACACTTATAGAGCGCGCTACATACCCGTAGGGTCTCAAGGCGCTGGGGGAGGGGGGGGTGCCGCTACTGCTCGGACAGCCAGGTCTTCAGCTTCTTCCTGAAGGAGAGGTGGTCTTGGGTCAGGCGCAGGTCGGTCGGGAGGGAGTTCCAGGTCTTGGCGGCCAGGTAGGAGAAGAACCTTCCTCCTGTAGTCGCTCTTCGGATGCGGGGGACGGCGGCGAGGGCGTGGTTGGCTGATCGGAGGTGGCGTTTGGGAGCGTAGAAGTTGATCCGGCTGTTGAGGTAGCTCGGGCCTTGGTCGTGTAGGGCTTTGTGTGCGTGGGTGAGGAGGCGGAAGGTGATTCTTTTGTTGACGGGGAGCCAGTGAAGGCCTCTCAGATGTCCGGAGATGTGGCTGGTTCGTGGGATGTCGAGGATGAGTCTGGCTGAGGCATTCTGGATCCGCTGGAGTCTCTTCTGGAGCTTGGCGGTGGTACCGGCGTAGAGGGCATTGCCGTAGTCCAGTCGGCTGGTGACGAGGGCCTGGGTGACGGTCTTCCTGGTCTCGGTGGGGATCCACCAGAAGATCTTCCGTAGCATGCGTAGGATGTTGAAGCACGCCGAGGAGACGTTGTTGACTTGCCTGGTCATGGAGAGGGAGGAGTCCAGGATGAAGCCCAGGTTGCGTGCATGGTCTGTCGGTTTGGGTGCGGTGCCCAGGGCGGGAGGCCACCAGGAGTCGTCCCAGGCGGAGGGTGAAGAGCCCAGGATGAGGACCTCCGTCTTGTCAGAGTTTAGTTTCAGGCGGCTGGTCGTCATCCACTCGGCTACCTCTTTCATCCCTTCGTGTAGGTTGGCTCTGGCGGAGGCGGGGTCGTTGGTCAGGGAGAGGATCAGCTGGGTGTCGTCGGCGTAGGAGATTATGCTGAGGTTGTGTTTGCGTGCAATGGCCGCGAGGGGGCTCATGTAGATGTTGAAGAGGGTGGGGCTCAGAGATGATCCTTGAGGGACGCCGCAGATGACTTCGGAGGCCTCTGACTTGTACGGTGGTAGGCGGACTCTCTGTGTTCTTCCGTCGAGGAAGGAGATGATTCATTCCAGCGCCTTGTCCTGGATTCCGATGTTGCTGAGGCGCTGTACTAGGGTGCGGTGGCAGACAGTGTCGAATGCCGCGGAGAGGTCTAGGAGGATGAGGGCCGCTGTTTCTCCGTTGTCCATCAGGGCTCGGATGTCATCGGTGGCGGCGATGAGGGCGGTCTCGGTGCTGTGATTGGCTCGGAAGCCGGACTGTGAGGGGTCGAGGGATCCATTCGTCTCGAGGAAGGCGGCCATCTGCTTGTTGACGGTCTTCTCGATGACTTTGGCTGGAAACGGGAGGAGCGAGATGGGGCGGTAGTTCTTGAGTTCGGTGGGGTCCGCTGTTGGTTTCTTGAGTAGAGCGCTGAGTTCGGCGTGCTTCCAGCTCTCAGGGAAGGTGGCGGTGTCGAAGGAGGTGTTGATGATGTCTCGCAGGTGGGGTGCGATGACAGCGTCGGCCTTGTTGAAGACGTGGTGAGGGCAGGGGTCGGTCGGTGATCCAGGCCTCTACCTCCCAGACCGCATTCCCGACCGCTCCCCCAGATCAGGAATCCAAAAAGTACGACCAGTTTGGGAAGAAACTGTTCTCGTCCCTGAGCTTAGGGCTGCGGTCTGTTAACACTGCTTGCCTTTTGGGCCGTTACACCCACTCTCTGTGGGATACGGTTGCGTACGTGATGCCCCAGTGTCCGGAGGAGGCCCGGACACGACTCGCCCAAGGCCTAGCGGAGGGGCGAGACGCAGCACGATATTCCATCCAGTGTGGACTTGACACCACGGACTCGCTAGGTAGAGCGATTGCTATGACGGTGGCGGTTCAACGCCACGCCTGGCTGCGGTCCGCCAACTTTTCGGGTGATGTCCAGGCCACGCTCATGGACATGCCCTTCGATGGCCGTCGCCTTTTGGCGACAAAGCGGATAGCGCGCTGGAACGTTTTAAGGACTCCAGGGCTACGGCCAAGTCATTAGGCCTTGGCCAACGCCAGCAGACTTCCGCTTTTCGCCCCTTTCAAGGAAGGGGCGCCCCCTCACGTCCAGCCAGCCACAGGCCACAGAACCAACAGCAGCGCGGTCGTGGACGTGGTAACCGCTGTGGCGGTGCTGGGGGACAACGGCTGGGTCAGTCCACATCCGCTCCCGCAGCATCTGCCTCAAAGCCTTCCTAGTCCGAGCTTTCAGGCCCATACAATGCCAGTGGGGGCAGGGTTCGCCATCACCTCCTCCATTGGCGCACTATCACGTCAGACAGGTGGGTGCTGCAAATCGTCCGCAGGGGCTACTCCCTCCCTTTCGAGGCGACCCCTCCAGCCATGCCACCGCAGTACCACCTCATGTGGGGGGATCACTTGCAACTTCTGTAAGAGGAAGTTACGGCCCTCTTGGCCAAGGGGGCCATCAAGCGCGTTCCTGGGCCTGAAGTAGGGTGTGGTTGTTACTCCCACTACTTTCTGGTTCCCAAGAAGGGCAAAGGGGGCCTATGCCCTATCTTAGACCTCCAGAACGTTAACGGCTTCCTCCGGAAGGAGAAGTTCAAAATGCTGACTTTGGCTCAAGTCTTGGCTGCCCTAGACCCTGGAGACTGGATGGTAGCGTTGGACTTGCAGGACGCGTATTTCCACATCCCCGTCCTGCCAGCCCACCGGCGTTACCTGCGGTTCACGGTAGGCCACGAGCACTGTCAGTTTACCGTGCTCCCCTTCGGCCTTACCAGCGCCCCTCGGGTGTTCACGAAAGTGATGGCGGAGGTCGCAGCTCATCTGCGCAGATCAGGGGTTTTAGTCTTCCCCTATCTCGACGACTGGTTGTTGAAGGCGGGCTCGCCCCTCAGCCACCTCCAGACTACGGCCGACCTCCTGCACCTGCTGGGGTTCTCCATCAATGTGCCAAAGTCACACCTGTGTCCCTCTCAGAAGCTCCTCTTCATCAGAGCGGTTCTGGACTCGGCGCAGTTTTGAGTTTATCTTCTCGAACAGCGGGTTCGGGATATTCAGGCTAAGATTCCGATCTTTTAGCCTTTATCCCGAATCTCGGTCAGGTTGACGCTGCGGCTTTTGGTGCTGATGGCCTCCTGCATCCTTCTGGTGCATCATGCCTGGTGGCGGATGTGGGCTCTGCAGTGAGACCTGAAGTTTCAGTGGGCCCAGCATCAGAAAAACCTGTCCGACCATGTCCTGATCTCGGAGGGCACTGTGAGACAGTTGCAGTGGTGGCTCACAGACCGCGATTAGGTCAGCGGCAGATCCCTCTCCCTACCCCAACCGGAGCACATAGTTGTGACGGATGCGTCCCTCCTGTGTTGGGGTGGCCACATGGGAGAGGCGGATATCAAAGGCCTCTGGTCTCTGGCGGAGTCCCGGCTCCACATCAACCTTCTGGAGCTGTGGGCGATCCGGCTTGCACTGAAAGCCTTCCTTCCCTCTGTCCGGGGAAGTGTAGTGCAGGTGTTCACGGACAACACCACCGCCACGTGGTACTGCAACAAACAGGGCGGGGTGGGGTTATAGACCCTTTGCCAGGAGGCTCTGCGCCTCTGGCAATGGCTGGAACACCAGGGCGTCTCTCTGGTGGTTCAACACCTGGCAGGTTCTCCGAACTCCAGGGCGGACGAACTCAGCCGTTGGTGCATGATGGATCACGAATGGCGTCTGAACTCAGACGTGGTGCAAGGCCTCTTTCAGCAGTGGGGAGAGCCTTGGTTAGATCTATTCGCCACCGAAGAGAACACGCAATGTCATCAGTTCTGCACGTTGGAATTTCCAAGGCGGCACTCGCTCGGAGACGCTTTTCGTTGTGAGTGGAGCTGCGGTGTGTTGTACGCCTTTCCGTCTATACCACTTCTGCCCAGAGTGCTGAAGAAGATCAGGCGCGACCGGGCCAAAGTCATCCTTGTGGCTCCGGACTGGGCTCGAAAATACTGGTATCCCGAGCTACTCAGCATGTCTGTCAATCCCCGATTCGTCCTGCCTCTTCAGGAGGACCTTCTGTCGCAGCAGCAGGGGACGGTCCTCCACCCGAACCTGTCCAGTCTCCACCTCCATGCGTGGAGATTGAGTGGCGACAGTTGAGGCCATTTGACGTGACTCCTGAAGTCTGTGATGTGATTCTTGCAGCCAGGCGTCCCTCCACAAAATGGGTATATGCCTGCAGGTGGAACACATTTGTGGCATGGTGCACAGCAAAGGCTGTGGATCCCCTTGCTGCCCCCCTTTCAGAGGTTCTCGTCTTTCTTCTTTCTCTTGCCCAGAAGGGCTCTGCTCTGGGCACTATCAAAGGCTACCTCTCTGCCATTTCAGCCTTCTTAAGGCTTCCTGATCATCCTTCTCTTTTCAAGCCCCCTGTTGTAAATAGGTTCATGAAGGGCATCACTCACATGTTTCCTCCTGTTCCTTCCGTGATGCCTCAGTGGGACTTGAAATTTGTTTTGACCTATTTGATGTGCGCTCCTTTCGAGACACTTCCCAATTGCCCTCTTCATCTTCTAACTCTTAAGACTGCATTCCTGGTTGCCATCACCTATGCCAGGAGAGTAAATGAGCTCCAGGCTCTATCTTCTAAACCTCCTTTCCTCTCTGTCCATCCGGACAAAGTTGTTTTGAGAACGCATCCCTCTTTCCTGCCCAAGGTAGTCACAGCCTTCCACATCGGGCAGTCCATCACCTTGCCCACCTTCTTTCCGCCTCTGCGTCCCTCAAAAGAGGAAGGGAGGCTCCACCGTCTGGACCCAAAACGTGCGCTCTCATTCTATCTAGACCGCACACGCCAGTTCCGGGTGAACGACCAGCTCTTTGTTGGTTACATGGGCGCTAAGAAGGGACGGGCGGTGCACAAACGGACCATTTCTCGATGGGTCGTTTTGTGCATAAAGGCTTGTTATTCATTGGCTAAAAAGGAGCCTCCTGTGGGGCTGCATGCCCATTCCACTCGGGCAACGGCGGCTACTACTGCCCTGGGTCGGGGAGTCCCCTTGCAGGACATCTGTCAGGCAGCGACGTGGGCCTCGCTGCACACGTTCGCTAGACACTACTGCCTGGACAGCCAAGTCCGGAGAGATGGCTTTTTCGGTCGTTCTGTTCTCAAGGACTGTCTGGTGTGATCTTTGGTTCGCAGACCCACCAGCGGGGTTGGTATTGCTGGGGTATCTATTCTAAGGTAAGGAATCTAACACTAACCTGTTTCTTTCAGATTCACAAGTTACTTATGTGAGAAATTGGCCTGATATGCAGTGCTCACTATTCTAGTGATCACTATGTATCAGTCCAAATGACCCTTATTGATGATTGGTTGTAAGTCAACCGTAGACCAGCTATCCTAGTAGCATGGACAAGAGCAGTCTTTAGGCTAGACTCTAGAGGGCGTGTTAAGCCAGCTGTTATACCATCCCATATACCCCTTGAACACCAAGTGAAAGGACACCACACAAGTTGTTATGAAAATAAAAGGATATTTATTTAGAACACAACAGCCCTGGACTCTTTATGAGGACAGGGCGCTAAGCACAATACAAAGCTCTTATGAAAATACTTTAAGTCGCACAATTTACACAAATGCCCGGGGGGCACGAAAAACCATATACTCTAAAAGTGGAATGCGAAATACTAGCAGGTGAGTAACTAGTCTCAAAGGCTTTAGGATCGCTAGGACTGGACTACTGAACCTTCAGATTACGAGCAGGAGGCCTAGGGAGATCGGGTGCAGAGTGTGCACTCTCACGCGGGATGCGGGACAAAGTCTATGGATACTAGATTTCGTAAAGTTAGTGTTATCGGACGAATTCGACTAGGTAGAGCTGAAACGAAAAAGGATCTGGACCCTTGGATGGTTAAGCTATGCTGGAGCACCGAAATGCTCAGGTTACCTAGCCCAGGGGCTGCGGCTGCATAGGGCTGAAAAGACGTCGGGAATCCTCGTTGCAGTCTATGGAGCCTGAAGAAAGAAGTTGCTGGCAGGCGACCAGTGATGAAGTTCGATGGGATCCAAGCTTGGATCGATGAAGAAGGATACCTGTAAGCAGAGGGGACCAAGTTCTGGATCACTAGCCAGTGATTAGATGGGCACCAGGACGGCATCGGACGAAGTCACCTCGACCAGGTGAGTGGGCGACGCTAGGCTCTGCAGTCTCTCGGACCAGGAGGCGTTGTCGGCGACCAGGATGGAGGTGCGAGCTGTCCCACGAAGGTATCTGCTGTCGACGTCGCTGGACTCAGGATTGGGGGCGACAACTCTTGGCAAATGCAAGCCCACGCGGTGGTCTCAAAATGGCGTCTGGAGTGGACCAGGAGGGTCCGGGGTGCTCCTCTGTTGGAGGGGAGCAAGGGCCAGTCTGGAGCAACCAGACCAGCGTCGTCTTTCGTCGTCAGGAGGGCCACAAGCCAGCAGGCTAGTAGCCGGACAACGCGGTGAGCAGCAAAGAGCAGAAGGGCCCCACGCAGATCTGGTGGATGCTGGGGGGCTGGACTTCGGTGCTGGAGCTGCTCAGGGTTAGGGCTTCTCAAACCCCAAAGCACTCACTCGAGGATCCCTCGGCGGTCGTGCTGGGCAAGCGTCGTGCAGTCTTGAAGATGGCCGGTCCCTCGAGGTCTCGTCACACCCACTAATCTCAGCTGGGCTGATGATGCAGGTAGAGGTCAGAGGTGCCAGGGAAGCCGGGTCTCGTCGAGCTGGGCACTCTTGATCCGGAGGAGAGACTTACAGCAAACCGCGATGCGCTTGGGTGGTGCCTGCTGGGCAGGGTGGCTACTCCTTAGCCACAAGGGAGAGTCTTCTGAAAGGTTCGAGTTCTTTTGTGGAAAGTCATCAAGATTCGGAATTATCTAATTTGGGAAGGGGGCCCGCTCCTATCTTTATACTAAGGGAAGGGGCTGGCACGCGACTAGGTCCTGCCCATGGGTGGGACCAGGAAGGGGGGTGGTTACACCCCTCTCCCATGCCGGACTTTCCCCAGCTCAGGGGCTGGTGTGCCCCTGGAACTGGTTCTAGCCGGCCTATGCATAGTGAGCACCGGGGTGCCACTTGCAGTCACCTTCCTCTAAAGCCCTGCCTACCCAGGATACACAAAACCCTGTCTGGGATGGTGCTAGCACCGCCCCTGACAGGAAACCCTTTGTCCAAGCTCTCCTCGCTGGAAGGACTCCCAGCAGCAGGAGGTCAGACTTGTGTCTGTGGTGGCAGCATCCATTTTGTGATGCTGAGGCTCGAGTTAACTTTAGCCGGGGTTCACAGTTACATACATGTCGTGTCCCTCTAGAAGGGTGGAATGCTAACCCCGTCGCCAGAATTGGCGAGGGGTTAGTATTCCAACTCGTATGACACCTTACTCGACATGTTTTGATAAAGCGATACCAGAGTTGGCATATAACCGCGAGGATTATAATGCACTTAAGAGTATATGGTATGCGTTATCAGGGAACAGCTATTAGGACTTGGTTCCGCAAGCTGCAAATGGGCTCAGCTCATGCCAGAGCACCATCTCACATGATTCCAAGCACTCTGCCTTCAGGATTGTTAAGGCCTGCCATAGGAGTGACTGATAGGAATCTATGTGTCCATTTTAGGGTTAGATATAGGTATACTATATCTAAAGCAAAGGGTGATTACACCACCTTGCCCCAGCTGTCGTGCAGCCAGTTGTGTCAGATTTAGATGGCCAGCCAGGGGTGGCATAATACATGCTGCAGCCCCTGGTAGGCCCTGGGTACACCTATGCCCTGAGTTACAGGGTCTGATAAGGTGGCCCAGTACCAATTGGTAAATGCACCTAAGGTACACGTGTCAATTTAGTGAGAGAACAGCAAGGCTGTGGGTCTGATTAGCAGGCCCACAGCCAGAAAAGTCGTAAACCAGTGAAGCAAAAAGCAAAAATCTGGGGTGATCATAGGATTGCAGACCTTACTCTCCTACAACTTACCTTCGGTAACGATATATCTGTAAGAAACAGTAGTTAGTGTTAGATTCCTTAGCGCCCCACCCATCCTCCCCGTTCTGCGAACTGATATCTAGGGTTAAGGTTTATCCCTTTGAGGGCCCTAGTTTCATGGCACCAGTGTCAGTTTTTATCATGGCTGTGCGTTCCTGGCGCAGAAAAGCTATGCATAAGAACTGACGTCAGCGCGCGAGGGCGGCGTCTAAGTACTCCGATGACATCATCCCGGCGCCAACGACGCCGACGACGGACGCGGAGCTGCAGATGACGCCTACCGACGCACAGGGGTACTGCTTCGCAAAACTTTCCGGATTCAGTCTGACGCCTGGGGATATTCTAAGGTAAGGAATCTAACACTAACTACTGTTTCTTACAGATATATCGTTACCGAAGGTAAGTAACTTGTGCAACATGTGCCCTTCGGGAATCAAACTTTGCGACAATATCCTCCCCCTAATGACGATCTCCTCTCAGCTTGGTCAATCTCCAAAGCTAATGCGGTAGAGGATTTAGCTAAAAAGTTATCCAAACACCTCTTCTGTTGCTGTGTGCACAGCTTCCCCCTGCCTTAAGCAGTCTTCTTCCCAAAGTTTTTGGCCATTGATTGAGCAAAACGGAGAAATATGTAGGCTGGTGGGGGCCCAACAGGGAAGTGGCTGCTATAGTCACTGCAGTATTCCAATGTTAATAGACTAATTAGTTAGGTATAGATTCCTTGTAACTTGTTCATCTGAGGAATTTATTTTACTTCATTGATTTGGTGGCAATTTTAGGGAGGAGACAGCAAAAATAAAGCTGTATGTGGTTTAAAAAATTGTGAGTCACCCTGCTGAGGCAGGTGTGTTTGCACATAAGACGTGGATAGAAATGGAAGTGCATGCAAATATTCTTCAAGCTCAGAAACACTATGGCAATGGGGCCTACATGCATATGGGTGTTATCTAGCACTGTAAGTGGGATAAAAAGTTTGAGAGGGTACTCTAAAAAAGGCGTGAACAAAGTGGTGTAACTAGGAATATTTTATTAGAGGTGTCGACTTAGTAATACGAAGCACCCTGTGTATATGATTATAATACCTTCATTAACTTCATCCCAATTATTTTGAGGGAGAAAAATGCAAGTTATCCCGAGGCCGGGCTTACATCACCTCCACCTTCCAAAAAAAGTAACAGTTGGGAGCAACGGGCAACAGTCAATGGGTCATGGGAGCCGCTGTTCGAAAAAGTTTGGGAACCACTGGTCTAGCCTATCTTTAAAAAAAAGTCAGTAATTAAATGAATTATTTTATATTTAATATCCTTAATTTTACTGTGTATTGTATTTGTTTTATGTGCTTTTATGATTGTCTAAAACAGCAATCGAATAAAGTTTTTCATGACTATATGACTAGTCAGGAATGTAAGTCCTGCAGAAGTTCGAAAAACTAACAGTGACTGCAATTTTTTGTGGATAGATGGAGGTTGCAATTGAGCACACTTCTCAAAAAAATGGAGGGGGCCAAACCCCTACCCTCATTTTTTTGGTTTAATTCTGTTTATTAATTTACCCACAACATATACATGTGTATGCAAAACAGTGTCCAGCATTTCTTTACTACTACAAGTAAAACTTTAACAGTGACACCGAGTCGTGTATACTTGCGTAGGATGGCCACCATGTATTTAGGTGACCCTTTAGCCACAGTTCCAGACAGAAGTATAGCATATGCGTCGCTTCAGTAGAGGCAAAGGCCGCAATATCATCATAATATGGTTCTGAAGACATACTATACAGAGTGGCACAGATCATAACCATATGTGAATGCACAAATGTTATGAAATAAACTAAACAAACAGTAACTAAAGAAAACACCAACCACCGCAGCTAAGTTTGACTACTGATTACACTGTACCAGTTTCCAGTTATCGCTCAGTCCCCTCACCCTCCCCTCGGCCATAACGACATCTGCCATCCCCTCAAAGTCCCATCCCTCACACCCCGTCCTACAGATCTCCATAGAGCTGCTACATCAGCCAACACACATAGTTGCATCTCTTCTCAGTCGATAAGTAGTATACATGCGCCTGTGTGGCAGGATAAGGATGCACCCAACCTATCACCCTTCTCGGGTTGCAAGGGTGGCCCTCTCCTCAAGCGGTCCCTGCTCTGATGTGTCCCCCTCCATACGCATAAGACACTGGAGCAGCCCCTCCCATTGCGCTGCCATCGGCGTCTTACCCAGGCCCAGTGTTTCCTCCGTGTAATGGCTATACCTTCTGCTTTGGCCCACGCTATGAGGGAATACCTCCATGCCCTCGCGTGTGGTAGGTCTTGCGACTTCCACCTCTTCGTTAAAAGGCGCTTAGCAACCACTATCCCCAGGTCCAGGAAGCTAGAAGTGACTTTTGTGGCAGGTGTCCTACTGAACTGATTTAATAAGTACGTGGGCCACTTGAAGGATATACTGCGACCAGTACATGCGCCCAATGTCTCACTAATAGCCCGCCAGTAAGTGTGCCGGGTGTGACAGCCCCATAGGATATGTACTAGGCCAGCCCCCACCTCTGCGCAGCGAGGACAAGCTGCATCCGCACGGTGAAAGTAACTATTGATCTTTTCAGGAGTGAGTTACGCTCTATGAACAATAAATAATTGGATTTGTCTTTTCCCACTCCCTATCCTCCAGTTGCCTTCCCAAGTATACTTCCCACCCGTGCTGAAGTGAGTCCAATTTTATCGCCACATGCGTGCGGAGGGATGCCGCAAACCACCGGACCAAATGTCGGCCGCGACCCATTACATGAAGATATTGTATGGTGATGTGTTGGCTCGGCTCCTCCGTCATGTCCCCCCATCCTGAGGCCAATGTGGTAATCAAGGAGCGGTGCCGTAAAAATTGTCTCTGTGATAGCGCCATCTCCTCAGTGAGCGATTTGAAAGGCCATCCCGATATAGATCTCCCAGGGTCTGTATGTCAGCTTCTTGCCACTCCAGAAGCTCCATGAACATGAGTTCCCAGCCCTCTGGGGGAGCCCACTAGCTGTATGGCAGGTGCATAGGGAACTAGATCTTTCGTGACGTACAGGCAGCGTCGGAAGCATTGTAGGCCACCGCCAAAAGGAGGGGTGCTGGTGTGGGTAACTTAGCGGCCGGGTGAAAAAGCCCAGTGATGCAGTCCAAAGAGAGGGGAGGGGCTGTAGTCGCCGTATCCTCTCGACCTCTGTCCGCAAGACACCGGGCTATCCACTGCAGTTGGGCAGCTAAATAGTAGTGCTCAAAGCAGGGGGCAGCTAGGCCCCCTTGGTCCGTGAGCAAGTATAACTTCGCTAGCGCGATCCTGTGGCGCCCATTACCCAAGAGGAAGTCTCTGAGGAGGGCAGCAAACCCCTACCCTCATTGTTCAATTTGTATCCAAGGAAGAGAACGGCTAAGAACGCAATATGCGATTTTGCAAAATTGAATTTGTAGCCCAGAGTCTCCAAACTTGTAATGATATAGTTGCGCAAGATAAGGATTCAAATCTTCGTCCATCTGGTACATTTCATCAACATATGAAAATGCATCTGGGTCAATCTCATTCAAGAGTGACACAATATGTGCCGAAAAAACACCGGGGCTATACTTATATCCCATAGGCAATCACGCATAGCACCTCTGAGTGCCAAGAGCGCTGAATGCAGACAAATCCTAGCTCTCAGAGGTGAGGTTGTGGCTAAAAAGCCATTGGATATATCCAAAGTCGTCTTAAACTCTTTACGTTCTATATTATTTATCACTTGCACTGCATATGTACGGGAATGACTATTTAAATGTCTATAATCCAAAACAATGTGATATGAACCGTCCGGTTTCAAAACCGTAAAAAGAGGGTTATTCATCGCAGAGACACAGGGTTCAATCACACCCTGATACTCCAATTGAGTCAGAATATCTTTAACGGATGCCATTGCGTAACGTTTAATTGGATATTGAGGCTTTGGCTGAGGAGCAGAGCGAACAGGCCCAACATGTGAACGGGGATGCCTATCCCAATCAGCCTGGTTGGTAAAGTTTGATAAATAATGAGATTGAATACAGTTTAGCACCTGACATAACCTCTATCCGCTCCGCCAGCAGAGACTGGTCATGGGAAAAGGTGAACAGTTGAGGCCCATCTGGTCATCAGTGCTAAATCTTGGTGTTAGGCCTGTAAGCATCAAGTGGGCCAGGACAGTAGGCACAGTAAGAAAGACAAGCACAGTAAATAAAGTGATAAGAAAATAATGCACAAGCAGTGTGCCTTCGCTATTTATTAGTTCCATAAACTCACAGGGTAGAACCAACTTTATTAAACATCGGAATGTGGGGTCCAAGACATGCCCCTTCTCAAACATAGAATAACTCTGACCTTCAACACTCCTGTATTTTAGTACAGACTTCGTAAACTTTGATAGTGAACCAATAGTGCACCTTAAAGTACCTGCATAACCCCTCCCCATTACCTATAAATATAGTAAAATAATTGCCAAAGCAAGCTAACTACAATAACTAAAAGCAGGATGGGAGAGATCTCCATTTAGTCTGGGAGGATTTCCAACATACACATTGAGAGGCTGCATGATGTCCACTCAGGGCCAATCCATTCCCTGAACTGAATGTATTAGTTAGTGACAAATTGTATCGAAATAGAAACATGATACTCCCCTGACAACCCACCACTACCTTTTGTTTTATATTCTAGAACTTGATTATAAACAAACTTACTTTTGCAGCTACTGACTTAGTTTTTCTTTCTTTCAAGGTAACAAGCTGTGCATGGGTTCCCGAGAGTAGTCAACTGTTTACAGGGAGCAAATGTGGCGTCATCACTGCATATTTGAATCGGTTTACAAATAATATGGTAGGTATTTAAGATAAGATGTCTTTATATGTTTCTGGCTTGGAAATTTCTTTGCATAATCATAGAAAACGTTAAACACATAGAAACACATTATCCTGAGTTTTAGTCTCCTCCCAGATAATTAGATATTCTACATCAACCTTGACCAATAGATGACTGTAAGAAAAGGCCTCTTTTTGGACTGTCGCTGCTGGTTTTTTGACTCTGAGAGTGCACTGGGGTCTGCTAGCAGACCTCAGTGATATTGCTTTAACCTTTAAACATGTATGTGTGATTGGCCTATACCCAATTGGCATAAGCCAACTGTTTTATAAGTCCTTACTATATGGTACCAGAAGTACTCAGGGCTGGTACGTTAAGGTGTCCCCTCAAAGACTGCAGCCCTTATTGTGCCAGCCTGAGTGGGACAAGGTAAAACATGCCTCTCAGCATGGCACTGCGGACTGGTAGAGCAGTTTAAAACTGCTAACTCAACGTTGCCCTTTAAAGCAGAGGCAAAGCCCTAACTCTCTTTTTAATGTGTAGAAGTCTACCCTACAGCAGACCTATCAAGGCATAAGGCAGGGTGCAGCATATTAAAAAGTGGAAGGTGTTTTGCATTATCTCACAGTAAAAACTCGCAATTGTTATTTTTACTATGGGAAACACTGACCGCCCCAATGGCAAGTACAGAGTTATATGCTGACAACTCATCTGTGCTAACTTCTGAATGGGACTACCAAAGTCGATACGTCATGGAATCAAACAAACTGTTACATTATGCCTAACTTGATGCCCAAGTCAAACATAATGTAACATGTTGCTAAATGCAGCTTTTAGAAAGTTGCCACTCTGTTCCCCAAGTTTTACAGTGGCCATTTGCTAATGCTGGCCATGAGACGGCCTTCTGTCCTGCCTAGGGAGATGTGCCAACGACTCCCAGAGCAGTTAACAGAAGAGGCTTACTGCTGGAGGTGATGTTGTATCCTCCTGGAAGAAAGACACACAAGGTGTTACCCCAAAGTGCATACATCAAGGGAAAGCCATTTTTGAAGGGTAAATGGTGAACAGACTCGAGAGGGGCTGCTCTTTTGTCTGGGTAGACAGGTTGACGTTGGGGACACTGGCCCAACTGTTTTTTCCTTCTGTGTAGCACCAGATAGCCATACCCAGAGGACGGGCTACTGAGCTTCACACACCAAAAGAATGGTTCAGCCATCTTGTGAGAGGGTAGAGGTGAGCACTCTGGGATAGCTTGATGCTACATATTTGGTGGGAGGGATCCAGGTAGCTCATTGGATAATGACCACAACCTTACCGAAGGGCACTTTCTAGGAATAAAAAGAGGCACCCAGAACGTAGACATTGCTTGGACAGGAGAAGACTAAAGATATGCTGCCCTACTGACATTGGAATGGCAAAGAAGAGGCTGCACCAAAGTTGGACTGCACCTGCTGCTCCTTGGGGTAGCAAAGATAGGACTGTGCCTATGGTGTCCTGCTTGTGGAAAAGTTGTACCCTGAGCCCAGCCAGAAGCAGAGACTCCAAGAGTCAGTTACCTGACTTCCTGTTCGCAGTACAGAGCTACAAAAGATGAGTAAGCCTGCCTGGGCAAGATGGTATCCCAGATCTCTGAATCGTTGCTCCTCAGCCTGGGAGATCAAGACCCTATGCTTCAAAGTTGCACCCGAGTCTGCTGGACCCGGGAGAGTCAGAGTGCAGTTGGGTCACTCAGAGGAAAAGTTATTGCCAAAAAAAACCCGCATATTTTGTAGTACCCGAAACCAATATTCCAGTTGCAACTGTACTTTTGCTGGACCAAAGAGAACTTTAAGGAACATCGACCCCTGTGGACAAAGTCACCCCACCAGAACCGGGAACCAATGAGTGGCCCCAGTAAGACCCCCGTTGACCGCACAGCATCTTCAGCAACCTTTAACTTCTTCAACATCCTGTACCTTTGCATCAGGACCACTGCAAAAGTAAGTGGTAATGAACCCCTTACTATGAAGCGAGACTGGAGACTGTTTTTTTCTGCCAAGCTAACTGTTACTTCTGACCTTGTTGGTCCCCTTGACTGGCTCACTGCTGGAGTTAGTTGTCCAAAGTACTTCCAAGTAACCACATTCATCTTTGCACCAACTTTTTGGTAAAAAAAGTTTCTAAGTGTGAAATTTGAGAAATTTTCCAGTGCTTGTTTGCAGTAAGGTGAAAATTCTTAATGTATTGTTTCTTTAAAAGCTATACCTCTTGAACCATCTGGTGGATCTTTTTCATTTTGTTGTCCATAAATTCATAAAAATATAAGCTAAGAGAACGTGGCCAAGATGACGACTGGCTATGACGTGCCTGAGTGGAGCTCTGTCCTTGCCGCCCTATACAGCACCGCTCTAAACCCTCACCCGCTGAGATTCCTGATCCCTGTTGACGTTGGGAGTCCATGGTCGTCTAGGGCACCGACTGCAGATGATTTGGTGCCCCAGTGGCTGGTATAGCGGCTGTGCAGCCGAAACACGCAGAGGCCACGGGGCACAGTGGGAGGCCTGAGCGGTGAGGCTGCACCCTTCGAACTGCAGCTCGGCATGGATCTGCGGACTTCTCAACCGTGGTGCCTTGCAGTTCCCGAGGTTTGAGACAACTGGCTTGGCATGGGACCATGATGGACCTATATCCTTCACCGCTGCCACCCATGGGCCTGTTGGAGTTCGGGCCCACAAGGGAACTCCTCCCCTGGACCGGGGCCACCGATCATTCCCCCCTGTCCTGACGGAGTAATGCCACGTGTGCAGACAGACGGTGGTGGATAATGGAGCCCCCTGCCGCCTGGAGCCCTACAGACGGATAGCCGAACCAGCAGCACAGAATAATGGCAGCTGGCCTTCAAAGCCTCGGAGGTAAGCGACCTGGGCTGCAGCGGTGGCAGGCCTGAGTATAATACCTAGATGCTGTGGGCCTAGTGGTGAGTTCTGGACTTCCTGGCCCTGCTCCTCAATCTCTGATCGAGTGCTGAGGGCTCTGGAATTGCTCCCCCACCTACTTACCCGCTGGGGTGGTTTTCGGGGGCGGGGTGTCAAAAGGAGCCTCTCCCACATTTCCTTGCTGAGCTGATGCAGGGGCTGTTGAGTCTGGGGGTAGTGAGACCTGGCCCGGTGCATCTGCTTAGATTTGGTGCGCTGCTGAACGTCCGTGAGTCTCCATAGTGATGGATGACTCTTATATGTGAAGAGCGCGCCAACGTGAAGTCAGTGTCCACGCTACATTCATTCATGGGCGCCCCATTGCTACTCAACGCGGCAAGTCTTGCTACTTCGTTGGGAATCAGTGTGCTCCAATCTACCCTGGCCCTTGGACGTGGCGGAATCAATGGTTTGAGAGTAGCCAGAGATATTTTCAGAAATGCAGAGTCAAAAATACAAATTGTATAACATACAAGCCTGTATAATTATTCTTAACAATATTAGAGTATTCTTATGTGACATAGTGCAACCGGTTCTGCAGCGGCAGTACAGGATGGATGCCTGTTTTCCCCTTGTCACTAGATTGATTGATTCCACACAAGTAAGGAGAGCTACCACTGCCACCCCGGGAACGATCCCTAACATCGGATTAGTCTTTCAGAATTGTGTATAGAAGTAACGTTTAATGCGATGTAGTCATTTAATCAGCGCGCCAAGCCGATGCGCCACGCGGCTATCTGAATGCCTAAATCAGCACTCTGTGCTGCAATTTATATACTTGCACGCCGCTCACGGTTTCCCGCATTTTGTAACTCGTACGCTTCACACGCCTTTCCGTATTATCGGTCAACAATGAGCGTTGCAGTAAGCTGTCACGCCACATTACTGCCGATTCCTTGCTAATCCATGCCATGGCATCCGAAAGTCTAATTCACTACTCTGTGCCATTTTTATTAAGTATTGGCGAAATGCGCGAATTCGCGGAACGCGAATTTGCGGTACGTAAAATCCGCCAATTCGTGCAAATTTGCGGATTTTTTTGGGCGTGTTCGCGTGGCGCTGTGCTTGTTCGCGGGCTTTTTTTCACCGCAATGACCGCGGACTTACCCATGCGGTCGTACATGGGCGCTGCCATCTTGTTTCACGTGTTTGCGTTGCGTATTTCCGGTTCCGGGCCCCAGTTGCATGCTCGAGTTGTGCAATTCCTACGTGCGGGTCTCAATTACGTGTTTGCGTCCGTTTTTGCGTGTTCGCAGGAGAAATATCGGGCAAACTTACCCACGCGGTCCTCAATGGTCTCGGCCATCTTGTTTTTCATTCATTTCTATGGTCCTGGGCATGCTTTTTGTATCCAGCTTGAATCTTTGCCATCCTTTCTTTGTTTGAAGTTTTTTAAAAACTTTTTTACTCATTTTCTATCCCTCTCTTTTTCTACATCTATATTTTGTGTTTTTTTCTACTTTTGGTTATTTTAAAACTACTTTTTTTAACTCTTTTTTTCTTTTCGTAACTTTTTCCCTATTCTTTCTGTTTTTTTATTTTACTTTACTGTCCAGGACCATGGCAAAGGGAGCAGGCAAAGATCTGAAGGGGAAGGGTCCTGCACCCAGTAGCCGGCTCCCTTGCGGGCACTTAAGAGGGGAGGATGTGACGGCCAGGGAGATTTTCAGCCCGGTGGAGGTGGCTGCACTGATCTTTTATGTGCAGCACCGCCTCCCCAAGACCGTGGCAGCAGGGGGCAGGCTTGCATCAGAGAAATAGGACATTGTTGATGATAGGTGCAGTTCGACTTTCCACATACCTCAGTCCGAACAGAAGTTGAACCCCCAATCCCCTGACCGACTATCTAGTGTGTCTGAACAATGATTAAGTTACGACCCAGAAGAACAGAAGAAGACTTTAAAGTTTAAACAACATTCTCTTGAATCAATATAACTTAACACATCAAATTATTAGAATAACTGTGCGAGAGCCCCCTCCTTCTTTAAAGTACTTAAAGTACTGCTGGTGATGAGGAGTAGGTGCTGAATTGTCCTGTTGGCAGAAGGGCAATGGAATCTTCTGTCTGTAATTATATAAATGGTGCACGTTAAAAAGCAAGCATTCATCAGTTGGCTAACCATATAAAAGGTTATCACCCTCCCCAAAACAGTCACTTTTTTTCATTCTGTGAGGGGGTGCCCTGGGCGCCCCCAGGAGAAACAGTAACCTGTGACCCCTCCCTCTTATTTTCAACGCCCCCGTTTCCTCCCTCGTGGAACCAGGCGGAGGAGCGCTACAGTTGCGATGAAGAAGACATTGACAGCGGCCCCTTTAAATGGTACCGAGGGCTTGAGGAGGAGGGGCCCGACTCCACCTTAAAGCAGGAAGGTGATCAGGACCAGGTGTGTCTATACACCGGAGGAGCGGTCAGCAGAAGGAGCGGAGAGGCGTGGAGCAACAGGGACGAGAGCTACGAGTTTTGGGAAGAAGACGACTTGTCGGAGAGAGCACTGAGAGGAGGAGAACGGCGGGACGGCTCGAGCACTGAGGAGGAGCCGCTGAGAGAAGTCCAAGGGTTCCGAGGAGCGCCGAGGGAGTCGGAGGTATACGGAGAAGCAAGACCAGCGCCAGAGGCGAGCTCGGAAGCTGTCACCACCGAAGGCGAGACTGGAGCAGAGGTGCAACAGGAAAAAGCCGAGGAAGCAGAGGGATCGAGATCCGAAGAGACACCGAAGCCAGGAGGCCACCGACACCGCGCTCCGCCCAGCCACTCCCCTGGAGGGGCGTGGCTCACAGAGGTGCGTTCCCATATAGCGGGTTGGGTGGGGAGAAAGGTGAAACGCAAGTAAACGTCCCTGAGCCCTTTTTAGTGCGATAGAGTAATCACTGTGTGCACAAACCCTCACAATCACTAGAGTGTTCTCGAGCACCGGGCATCCCTGACTACCCACCCCCTTTGATTGTTTGGTTGTCGCTTATCCCGGCAGTGAGCCTAATATACCTCTGTTGTTTCCCCCCCTCCACCGTTGGAGCCAAGGGCAAGACGGAGTCGGAAGGCAGAGAGCGGAGAAGGCCTCTAACAAAGAGAAGAGAGGAAGGGGTCATATCAAAGAGCCGGAAGGAAAGAAGCCGCTCCCCAAGAAAGACTGTACCCAGGAAAACCTGTACTGACTTTCTTTTGCACAAATTAAAACCACTAAATACAGTAACTAGAACTCGTCTCCTGCCTCTCCCTGTCGCGCCCGTTACACATTCCCAATAATTAAAAATTGGTTATGTATTAACATTTTCTTTAATTACGAGACGACATAGGGGGTGGTGTATGGCATCTGAAAATATGACATGTTTTTTCTAGACATCACAACATCGGATGCAACACCTAACACCAGTGCCGGGGCCAGCAGTGCGGAGGGGTCCACTCCAGGTGATAAGGCGGCGCCACAACAAGTGCCACCAGGAGGAGTTGGGGGGGGGGGGGGGAGGCTCAGCGGCGGCGGACGGTGGTAAGTTATTATACTCCTTACTTATTGACATTTTTGAGTAGGCTCGCAAAGGAGTGTATGATGTACTGTACAGTAGACAGTACACTAGTACAAGTACACTGTACTGTTAAGAACAGTTACTAATTTAGAACTACATTTTTGCCAATCACGTAGAAGACAGTCAACCTTGACTTAGCCATAGCATTAGCGGCGGTAGTTCTCTGGTAAGCAATGGCCCCCTCTAGGACTTCAACTCAGCTGGGAAACTTTTATCGTGAAGCCAAGTCATATCAGATGAACTTGAGGGATGTGAAGAACGAAAAGGGAAAGAAGGGCGAAAGGAAGGACGAGCGAGTCGTAACATTTATGACTGTAAAGAACGATACTTGTTTTTTAATGCAGGCAGAGGTGACTGATAGGAAGGAATCACATGCATGGCTGCTTGAAGCAAGGATGGTTGGAGGAGAAAGAAAAGATGACTGCCTGTGTGGGTGAATCAGGGAAAATGCATGTGTGGTGTGCATTGCAATATATCATTTGGGTCAAACTCAAATGCAAGTCAAGACGGTGGTTTACCAAATAAAATGAAAAGGGTGCTAGTTGGTTGTTGAGAAAAAGGTAACTTGGTACAGTTGAGACATTAAGAAGAATGATAGACGTTTACTTTGGGAGCCTGGATGGTATCTTCTTATTCCTCATAGATAGCAGAGGTGTATGTAGTAGAGCAGACGCTCAGTGGATGAAGAGTGTTACTTTGAACAGCATGTCCGTGCCAGAGTAGCAAAGCTGAGGAAATCCAAATACTAGAAGTTGCGATTGTTCAGAAATATTCCCTTGACTAACAGTACAGTAGTTTACTTTGCAAGCACAGCATATATTGTCAATGTATTGTGTAGTTGACATTATATCAAGTAAAGTCCCTTCCTCCGGCAATTATGGGTACCACACTCACTCCCTATGTTAATAATTTTCTTTCAGCTGTGTCATGGGTGGACTATCGCTGTTGTTCACTCCATCCATCAAAACAAAGCACCTAAAGCCATCCATCATATAAGCAAAGATCATGTGATCGGCAGGATATAGGATCAGAAATGAATAATCTTCATTTTCCTTTTGTAGTAGTCAAGGCCCGGGGTGGCAGTGCGAAATATAAATTACATTGAGCAGTAGCCCTTGAACCGAGTATGGCCAGTGCCACCCCTATAGAAAAGTAAGAGCTTCCCTATCACCACCTGCATGTACTGCTTAAAGTAATGCGAGTCTGCGTCATCATGGCTTGTGTCTGTTTTTCTTGGGTGCAAGCTGAGTGAGCTGGCAATATGCTGCCGGCTAGGCTACCACAAGTTCACGTACAAGTAATTTGTTTTGCAAAACAAGAGAAAAAAAGAAGACTGGTGTAGTCTCTGACTCTCTGACTATGTAGTAGTGAGTCCATAGTGCTGCTAGTAGAATTCCTGAAATTCCCACTAATGTCACAGGCCTACAAAGACGGCGGAAAGATACATGCCAAAATGTCATACTGTGCTTGCAAGTTGCTAGTGTTACTGACTGTGAGATAACTTTCTGATTAATTATTTTGAGTTAATGTTAGACTATTGGCTACAGTATTTTTCTTTATTTCTTCATATAGATGCTCCGCAACAAAAGCTCACCTGGAAGGAGATGGCTGTCCGGGCCAGGGCCTGTAAGCTGGAGGCCATTTGCGCTGAATATCGGCGGCTGTGGGCTCAGGATCAGGACGAGGAGGCGGCGACTACTGCATCCTCCTCCAGTGCCCCCGGGTCCACCAGCCAGCAGCCTCCAGCTAAACGGCGCCGTGGCCCGACAGCCTCCAGCCGCCACACAGCAGCAAAAACAACTGCTGCCCCCCCCCCCCAGAGCCTGGATGACACGTGTGCGCCGCCTCAGAAAAAGAGTGGACTTCCTGGAGCGCTTAGCTGAGAAACAAGAGCTGCGGGAACTCCGCAAAGAGCTGCGGGACCACCTGTCTACAGGACACCGCCGGAGGAAGTGACTGTACCTTGCCCCTTTTTTAAAGACTGTTGGGGGGGGTGGGAATTGGGTGTTGGGGAAAGGGAAAGGACATTTGGACCTTGTTTGGGGTTATGGGTGGGGGGGTGAGTTGGGTTAGTTTATTTTTGTTAGAGGAAATATATTCATTTATTTTACATTCCTAAACATAGTATACGCGTTTATATTATTTTGTGTGGAGGTGGGCGGGGTTACTGTACGTTTGGTTTCTTCAAACTTACCAGCATGAATTATCTAAACGTCCAAAAATGTACAAAATTGCCACTAACAGAGTTAGTGAATTCAATTGCCCTAGTAGTACTTTACTAGTACTACTGTCAGTCTCTCCTCTCCTCCGAGTCCTAGCCCATACCTTTATTCTACCTCCCCAAAAAGCTTATCTTACCTTTGATTCATGTTTGAGAATAGGGCTAGGGACAGGGCTGGCTGCATGACAAATGGCGATTAATGTTGGGTGTTGACTTTAATCCTGGACGGATGAAATATCATTGTTGTGCTGGTTGTAGTAGTGGTACACACTGGCAGTAGCAGCATATGAAAAAAAGCAAATGAAACATCGAGTGGCCTGAGCGTAGCATTAGAAACAGTACAATAGATAGTACGGGAGAGAACAGTGCCATAAATTGTAGCCTAAGCAGTGCTAAAGTATTCAAAAATATAAGTACTAGTTGCGTGGAGTATGGCTACTATAAGAAATAGTATGAAGGCAAAGGACACAGCAACGTAAGCATTAAGCATTCGATTCGTCACGTGTAGGAGGAGGATGTTGTTGATGATCAAACCACGATGGCACACATGAAATTCTGATTCAAATGATTTTTCTGTTGCTTTGACCTTATCCTCCCCAGCAAGTGTGTGGAATTTATTGTTGTCATTTAGTCACACCTCAATGAAAAAAACACACAGCCCGGGGGAAGAGGGTTAGGGTTTGAAAATTGGATGGGAATTGGGGTTTTTGGGAAAGTTTTGTGGAGAGAGGAAAAAAAACACAGCATGGGCAATCAATAAATGAAGAAAAACCAATATTTTGATTCGAAGATATCCATAAATCTTTTAAGGGACACAAAGGAAGTGCACTACTGCATGCATGAAGTTGTTTGCTAAATGGATGGTTAGGTTACTGAAAAGTAGTACTAACTACAACTTACTAGTATTAACTATGAAGAAGCAATTTGACAGTACAGGGCTGCAGTAGTTACGCAATTTTACTTGCCTCTCTGCCCTCAAAGAGAATAAACACCTATTAGTACATTAAATTAGTTTTAAAAATAGCAAAGAAACTTATGAAATAGCTGGAGGGATGAATTTGAAGCAGAGAGCAAACAAACGCACAGAGTCACACTCGAAGAAGTTCAAGTTCACAAGAATAACATTTAAAAGATAATGAGAAGTGAAAAGGATACTGTAACTGTATGTTGTAGTTGTCCTGTTGAATTTGTGAAGTTGCATGCATCCAGCCATTCCTTTTATTCGCGGTACTCCTCCATTCCATCTGACGCTCCTTTGATCAATCAAACACGCAAGTGAGCTAAAAAAGAAAAACTTTGTCACCATGGACTTTCTCCAAACCACTTGCAGTCAAAATTAGACCTTCCCAGCAGTGCCCCCAGACCCCTCGACCCACCCCCAGAAATGGAGAACACTGCTAGGCCTCAGTTTAAATTGTGCCAAAACGCTGTCTGCAACTAGGCCCAAACCCCCCTTTTCCACCATGGATTTTCTTCAAACCACTTGCAATCAAAAGTAGACCTTCCAAGCAGTGCTCCCAGACCCCTTAACCCACCCCCAAACATCTAGAACCCCCCAAGCAACCCCCCAAAAACATGCAATACTGCTGTCCCCAAAACATGGGAAATTGCAAATTGCGCCTTGACAAAAAAGTGCTGTTTTCAGCACTTCCACCACTTCGATCCTCTTGAAACTTACCAGGACACTTGTTCCAGTGATACCCAAGAATCTCAGCAAGGCAGAACAAAATCGATCCACTGTAAGGTGTACGACTAGTTCACCCAAACACACGTGCACGCAAAACACCAAAAAGGCCACAATTCGGCCAATTCTGAAAAAAACGCCAAACCCCCCTAAAACCTTGCCAACATCATTATGAACGAGCCTGCATCGGGCCCTGAGCCCTAGACTCCGGGAACCCTACCAAATTATTAATTAAACCCAAAAACCCTAGTAAACTGCACTGAACCCTAAACCCTAGATATGCTTTGTCTGTCTGTGTCAAAGAGCCTAGGTATGCTACACCAGGTTGCTTCACTCAGTGGTGCCTGCCTTGACCGTCTGCATCGCCCTGCCGCAAGCATGGGCCAAAAACAAAAATCTGTTCCGCTCGCGAAATTTTCTGTTTTTCGGCGGCAAATTCACAATCCGAGAATCTCACGAAATTGCCGAAAATTCGCAAACTCTTGAGCGTAACAGATTTTTGGCCCATGCTTGCGGCAGGGCCATGCAGACGGTCAAGGCAGGCACCACTGAGTGAAGCAACCTGATGTAGCATACCCAGGCTCTTTGACACAGACAGACAAAGCATATCTAATTGTATGCAGCAAGCCACATAGCCCCAATTTTACATGAACTGCTGTACTCTGTAATCTGCCTGGCATAACAACACTACACTCCCTCGACCACTCCATACCACGACTAGACAGACATGTAGTTCTGCTGTAGTAGTTGTTGTAGACTGGTTTACCTGTTTGACACTCACAAATTGGCCATAGTTCTTCCCTAAACCGACGCTGATGAATCATCCATCCCAGTGAGTGACTGTAAAGAAAAAAGATATAATATTTAATCAATCATCATGGTATATTGGCAAACAGTAAGTCCAAGGACATTTTGCACATTGGAAAATGCAACGTAGTGGCCCCTGCAGTTGAAGTACAATTTGAATTAAACAAGGTAAAAAAAAAGCAGAGTAGACTTGAGTTACATTTATTGTGTAAAAGACTAAATAATAACAGAAGACATGTGATTCATTTCATGCACAACAAACAAACAGCAATTGCTTTCATCAGAGCCAGACAGCCATTGATGTCCACTGCATGCCGCCATCTTCTCATTATTCATTACCTGTTCCACTTTTTGTCCGCATCTTCTTCTGAAAGTGCGGGACCACAGGGCGACCTCTCCTGTCAATCAATTTCAGAAGTAACTGTCAGCAATCAGCTAGCATGTAGTCAGTAATTCCAGTCCCACTTGAGGGGACTCGTCTACGAGTACGAAGACAAAGTTTCTTTATTCTGCGTAATCCAGCCATCTGCCTTGAGGGAAATGGATAGGGGGAGTCTCTGGAGGAGGAGGATAGAGGAGCATGATTGAGTTGTGAACTTGTGAACCTCAGGAATGCAGACTGCTGCACCTTCAAATCGATAAGGAAAGAAGATGAAGACAGTGCTGCTGATGGACTTGTTGTTATTAGGTGATTAGAGTTTTGTTGTGGTAAAAGTTGCAAAACAAAGAAAGACACACAGGAATAAAATTGAATAAGGACGAAAAAAAAGGAAGTCATTTTCAGGCCTCGGTGTCCTCAAACTCTATGAATTGAGACTGGAGTAGATCAGCTAACAGAGAAGAACTTCTAACACCTAGGTCTGAGTCCTCTTCTTCCTGCGTGCATTCACGTATTTTGTAATCTGGTGGTATGAAGTGCTGATTCATCTTGATCAGTGTTAACCTCTCCACATTTTTCATTTTTGGGTGAGAGGCGGGTCCTTTTTGAAGTTACAATGGCACCAGCAGCACTGAAAACACGTTCAGAAGACACGCTTGCGAGTGGGCAAGACAAATAATTTAGAGCCAGGTTGGTGATCAGTCGCCAATGAGGCCTTTTCCGATACCAATACACAAATGGGTTCTGATTAACAAAGACCTCTGTTGGGTCATTCAGTTAGGCTTGCACCATCGACTGAAGGTTCTCCAGGGTTGCTCCACTTTGCGTACCATCTGTGGCCTTTGCATCACTGGAACGAGCAAACCCTTGATGAGTTAGCCAATCTGCTTCCAACAATATTATGGCTGGGCCTGGTGCAGGTGAGGATGATGATACGGTTGCTGGTGTCATTAACGGCTGTGAGGGAAAGTGACTCCCTTCGGCCACAGATTCAGAAGTGGAACTTGACACCGGATGGCCTGCTGAATCAGTTGTACTTCTGCCGGCACCTTCAATTTTCTGCCGCTCTTTTTCGAACCGAGTGGCTGACACAGCTAGCCAATGTTTGTACTTTGAAACATCTGCTTCATCAAAAGGAACGAATGCTTTGCTGGCCACTGGCTTTTTGTACCGTGGATCCAGAATAGTGGCACAAATGTAATCTTGTTCTGTATGTATGTTTTGAAGCCTTTCATTGGCAACTAGGCGGCTTAATAACCTCTCCGCCAACTGATATGCGTCTTGCTTTTCAGCATCATTTGGGAACGTTGAAGACACCGCATTCAGTTGGTGCTCTAGCATGTGCAACAATGGGATAGCTTTGCCCAAAGAACAGTCCTCCCTGCTGACTTCACGCGTGAAGACCTCAAAAGGACGAAGCATGTCTTTCAGGCTTGCAACTAGCTTCCATTGATGTGATGTGATGTGATGTGATGTGAAAGGCATTTATAAAGCGCAGCATACACTATACAGTTTCTTGGCGCTAGGACAGAGAAGGACAGTGGGCACTGCCTGGGCAGGAAAAGGGAGTGAGTAGCAGCAACAGGGAAAAAAGAGTAAAAGAAAGGAGGCAGAAAGGAAGAAAACATTTTAATTGTACGCAATGCGAAACAGATAAGTCTTGAGGAGTGATCTAAAACGGGTATAGGGAGAAGCAAGCCTTATGTCCAATGGGAGGGCATTCCAGAAAGATGGAGCAAGGAATGAGAATCTTAAACCTACCCATTTCTTACGCTTAATTCTCGGGACTTTGAGTAGAGCCGAGTGAGCCGAGCGAAGATTGCGAGAGGGGACATAGGGGTGAATGAGGGAAGAGATGAAGGTGGGACCTAGGCCAGCCAGAGATTTAAAAACAAGGCAGCCAAGCTTGAATTTGCAGCGTTCAGAAACAGGGAGCCAGTGCAGGGATCTTAGCAGGGGGCAGACGTGATGGTGCCTCGGTTGATGGAAAATGAGACGTGATTCTGGACAAGCTGCAAACGTTTGAGTTGATAATCTGGGATGCCTATGTACAAGGAATTGGCGTAGTCAATCCTAGAGACGACTAACGCCAAGAGGGCTAAGGTAAGAGCCTCGGTGGTAAGAAACAGCGCGATTTTCCGAATTTTTCGCAGTTGGAAAAAACAGGATGAGACAGTGGCATTTATCTGGGGCTTCATCGAAAGATCTTTACTGATGATAACCCCCAGACTTTTGGCTGAGTCAACTGGACGAGGGGGAAGACCCAAGCTAGCAGGCCAGAAATTGGAATTCCAAGGTTTGGAAGGCCCCCCGACAAGAACCAATTTGGTCTTGTCGGGGTTAAGCTTAAGGTGATTTGCCCCCATCCAGTTGCTAATGTGACAGAGGGTGGCTTGAAAATCTGAAACCGACTGGTCCGAGGGGTCGATGTTGAAGACCAGCTGGATGTCATCCGCGTAATTAAACGCAGTGACATTCCTTTCTCGGAGAGACCGGATCAGGGGGGTAAGGTATAAATTAAAAAGGAGCAGGGATAAAGAAGAGCCCTGCGGCACGCCACAGGTCAACCCCACCCTGTCAGCGAAGAACTGGGAAAGCCGGACCGCTTGTTGGCGGCTGGTGAGAAACGAGCGAACCCAGTCCAGGGCAGTGCCCCAGATGCCAGCCTGCCTGACACGGTCGACCAAGATGACATGGTCGACCGTGTCAAAGGCGGCCGACAAATCCAGGAGCACTAGGGCCTGACTGATGTTAGAGTCAGCCCCCCTACTGTAGTGTAGTTCCTAGTTTCCCACTAGGCCCTGCACCATCTCTCCGGACATCGCCTTCCTTACGGAAACATGGATGAATGCTTCCTCAGCACCAGACATCACCATTGCCATCCCTGATGAATATAAGATCACACGCAAGGACCGCACCAGCCACACAGGAGGAGGAATCGCTATAGTCCATAAGAAATCTATCCGCATCTCAACCAGCTCTGACGCCAACCTCACCAATTCCGAACACCTTCACTTCCAGGTCCACATCGACCCCAAGACCACACTCAGAGGCACCCTCCTTTACAGGCCACCAGGACCCCGCGCAAAATTCAGTGAAGACATCACGGACTTCATCACTCCGCACGCGCTCCCCTCCAAAGAATACATCCTTCTGGGAGACCTCAACTTTCACTTCGATAAGATCAACGACCGCAACACCGCCACCCTCGTGGACAACCTCACCAACCTCGGACTTAAACAACTGGTCACTTCCCCCACCCACATCGCAGGTCACACACTCGACCCCATCTTCACCTCCAGCAACCATGTCTCCTTCAACCACACTACGGACCTCATCTGGACTGACCACAGATGCGTTCACTTCACCTACAACAAACCAAAACCCAGCATCCACCTCCAACCTACCTTGAAAAGGAACTGGAACAAAGTCACCACGGACCAAATCTCCGCATCGCTCCTTCAACACACCCCAGCCCCCTCCTCCAACGCTAACGAAGCCGCCGCTAATCTCACCCTATGGTTATCCAACACCGCTGACACCTTAGCACCTCTGAAAAAACATCAAAACAAACCTGGCAGCAAGAAGGCCTCATGGTTCAACGATGATCTCAAGAAGTCCAAGAAACTCTGCCGCTCCCTTGAAAAGGCCTGGAAAAAAGACCCAACCACCAGCACCAAGGACGCCTTTCTAAAACGCCACCCGCACTCACCACCAACTAATCCGAAAAGCCAAGAAAGCAGCATTCAAGGATCGACTCGACAACAACGCTCACAACAGCAAGGAACTTTTCAACATCGTCAAGGAATTTTCCAATCCCTCGGCCAACTCCAACGACATCACCCCCTCTCAAACCCTCTGCGACTCCCTAGCCTCTTTTTTCCACAACAAGATTGCAGACATCCACAACAGCTTTGACAACCAACCCGGAAACCAACCCACCCTACCGTCTGCTGTCCATCCTCCCCCCGTGAACACCCTTAACGACTGGAAGCCAATCCCCACTGAGGACACCATCCGCCTGATGAACTCCATCCACTCAGGATCCCCCACAGACCCATGCCCTCACCACATCTTCAACAAAGCAGACTCCGTCATAGCACCGCACCTCCGAGACGTCATCAACTGCTCCTTCAACTCCGCCACCTTCCCTGAAGACTGGAAACACGCTGAACTCACCGCCCTTCTGAAAAAACCAACAGCGGACCCCACCGAACTCAAAAATTACCGCCCCATCTCGCTTCTTCCATTCCCGGCCAAAGTCATCGAGAAAGCCGTCAACAACCAGCTCGCCGCCTTCCTCGAAGCCAACAAATCCCTCGACCCCTCACAATCTGGCTTCCGAGCAAAACATAGTACCGAGACCGCCCTCATCGCAGCAACAGATGACATTCGAACTCTACTGGACAATGGAGACACAGTCGCCCTCATCCTCCTCGACCTCTCTGCAGCATTCGATACAGTCTGCCACAGCACCCTTCTACAACGCCTCAATAACATCGGAATCCAAGGAAAAGCACTGGAATGGATCACCTCGTTCCTCACCGGTAGAACCCAGAGAGTCCGCCTCCCACCATTCAAATCAGAGGCCACTGAAGTCATCTGCGGCGTACCTCAAGGATCCTCACTCAGTCCCACCCTCTTCAACGTATACATGAGCCCCCTCGCGGCCATCGCACGCCAACACAACCTCAACATCATCTCTTATGCGGACGACACTCAACTGATCCTTTCACTCACCAATGACCCCGGCGCCGCCAAAGCTAACCTGCACGAAGGAATGAAAGAAGTCGCCGAATGGATGAAACAAAGCCGTCTGAAACTGAACTCAGACAAAACAGAAGTCCTCATCCTAGGCACATCCCCCTCTGCTTGGGACGACTCCTGGTGGCCGGAAGCCCTCGGAAAAGCACCCATCCCGACAGACCACGCACGGAACCTTGGCGTCATTCTGGACTCTTCACTCTCAATGAACAAACAAGTCAACGCCGTATCCTCTTCCTTCTTCAACATTCTTCGCATGCTCAGAAAAACATTTCGCTGGATCCCCTCCGAAACTAGGAAAACAGTCACCCACGCCCTGGTCACGAGCCGACTGGACTACAGAAACACCCTCTACGCAGGTACCACCACCAAACTCCAGAAGAAACTCCAACGAATCCAAAACGCCTCAGCCAGGCTCATACTAGACATCCCACGCAACAAACACATCTCTGGCCACCTTAAAGACCTCCACTGGCTACCCGTCAATAAGAGGATCACTTTCCGACTGCTCACCCACGCACACAAATCACTTTACGACATCGGGCCAGACTGCCTCAACTCTCGACTGTCCTTCTACACCCCCTCCCGCCAACTACGCTCTTCCGACCAAGCCCTCGCCACTATACCTCGCATCAACAAGACCACCATGGGAGGCAGATCCTTTTCTTACCTGGCTGCTAAAACATGGAACTCACTCCCCGCTTACCTCCGCCTCACCCAGAACCACCTAGCGTTCAGAAAGCAGCTTAAAACGTGGATATTTGACAAATAATCCTCCTCCTCCTCCTAAGCGCCTTGAAACCCTCTGGGTATGTAGTGCGCTATACAAATTTTATGACTTGACTTGACATTGGAATAACATAAACAGTAGTATCGACGTAGAAGTGCGGATCTTCCAGGCCTCTACTGACTATGCTAAACTTAATCGGGTGTGTTACCAACTAGCTCAGAGGTCACTGGAAACTTTCTTCTCTGCATGGGAAGTGATCAGCTTCCCTGGCACAGACAAGAAGGGATTCAGCTTTCCAACAACCGTGCAACATGACAACTTTGCTCCTCAGATCAAGAGTCAATCTCTAGGGTCGTGTGAACAATAGACATGTATTTCACTCAGTCGGATTAGTGCAGATTACTTTCACAATATGTAGAGAATAGAGAGACGGGCGTTTGTCAATAAAGGGTTAACATTTATTGAACAGTCTTTCTTCTCGTACAAGAGAAATGTATTGCCACAATTGCAAGACTTGTTATGATAAAAAGTACGTATAGTAAGATAAGTATTGCGAAATAATACTGTAAAAGCATTGATATGGTTTCTTAGCCATACAATGGTTTAAAAGTAATAAAACATATATACAGTCATATATACATTAGGCTAAAATACTCAACTGGTGCTTCTAACTACGCCTACCCCAGTGTGCCTGACCTAAGCCTAACACGTGGAAGGGGAGTAAGTAAGTAGCTTTAAGTTAAGTTGTTTTTGCCAAGGTTTGCTTCAAGAATTCTCATCTAAGGGTTTAGTCAACACCATACCTCTGAATAGAATGATGGAGGTCTGGTATCTCCTTCAGGAGGAACTCGGTATCCCAGTCACCCGCAAGGGCAGACTAGAAACGCTGGAGCTGGATTTCTCAGCAGAAGAAAGGCAGCGTCTCTCTTCAGCTCGTCGAGGAGGAGGAGGGGGGACAGCGTCCGCGGGCAGCTTGTCATCTGCTGGGCTCTTCGCAGAGGGACGGCTGTTCAGCTCCTAAGCTCACCACACCATCGCTCGCGCTTCAGCAGCGATAATGGTATCAGTAGCTTCACCAACAGCAGCAATGGGACACTGGCTGCAGCAGCAGGCTCGCTCGCAGACAGCATACAACAGCTAGCAACAGACTATTGCTTAAGGCAACGTTGGTAATATTTATACCTGACAGGTGCCTGGTTTGACGCAAGTTTGCTGGACATAAGACGTCAATTAAAGATGTCACTAGGAAGTGATAGCTACCAGTTGCTCATTAGAGTTCCATTACTAATCAAAACACAGCAAGCGGGGATTTCCAGGTTTGCTGAGTTTTTATCTTGTTGAAGAACTCGGAGTGTTAATCTAGGAATATCAGAAAGTGACTTCTGCTCTGTCATTGCACTAATTGGTTGCAAAGGAAGTGGCAGAAACTATTCTGGAATGTGGCTCTGTTCGTGTGAGGCCAGAGATGACTTTCTGAATATCGCACTTGAACGGTTATGCCAATATAGGGAATAAATGGATTTATAGCCGAATAGGGGCATAAGGTCGCAGTATCGATCAGGAACCTAGATAAACACGCAACACTACGCAGTTCTTCCATGACAGAGAGTATGACCATCTCTGTAGAGTGGGCGGGTCTAAACCCGGCCTATTGAGAGTCAAGAAAATGAGACTGCTCAACAAACGAGCTCAAGATGTTAGTGACGTGAGACTCGAGCACCTTGCTGAGGTAGGGGAGGAGGGAGATAGGGCGAAAGTTGCTCATGATCGTGGGATCAGCTGTAGGTTTCTTTAAGATAGGCACTACCTCGGCTGCCTTAAAAGAGCTAGGGACTAGGCCAAGAGTGAGGGAATTATTCAGGAGTGCCAAAGGGGGGGCTGGGCAAGCAATGAAGGCCTCGCGTAGGATCTTGGGAGGGCAGCAATCAGTGGGAGACCCTGAGGTGACTTAGCTTAGAAGAGCGGGGAAGTCAGCCTCCAGAATGAGGGGGATTTGAGTGAGAGAGTGGGGGTTGAGGGAGTCAGCGAGGGACCCGGGAGAGTCAGATAAGGGCAACACCGAAATGCTGTTTTTGATTTTTTCAATCTTTTCAACAAAAACGTGATTGAGAGAATCACAAAGCCCCTGTGAAGGGAGAGGTTTAATGGAGACCCTGTCTGAGTGAGACAGTTCCTCCACAATCGAGAAAATGTCTTTAGCTTTATTAGCTGACTCCACAATTTTGTTGGAAAAGTATAGGGTTTTGGCTAACACAATGGAAGACTTGTTCCCTTTAAGTAAAGTTGAGAACTCTAGCCTAGCTTCAGGGGCATCATTTCTACGCCAACGGCACTCAGCTTCTCTAAGTCCGAGTTTTAAAACTTTAAGGTCCTCGGTAAACCATTTCAAAGCGTCATGAGGACGCCTAACTTTGACCCGTTTGAGGGGGGCAACCACATCGCTGGCAGATTCGAGCAAGCGGCTTAAGTCAGAAGCTTGAGTGTCTATTGAGTCGGATTTGGGGGGAAGGGAGATGCTGAGTAAGTCGACGAATTGGCTGATATCAGCTCTATTCCAATTCCGGGCCGAGAAGTTCGCCTCCAGAGGCCTACTGGGGCGAATAGGGGCTTGGAGGGAAAAAGAAATAAGGGAGTGGTCAGGCCATGCACACGGCAATATAAGGGGGGTCGAGATCTCTAAATTAGAAGTCCAGACCGGGTCCAGTATGTGGCCTTTTGTGTGCGTAGCAGTGTTAATATGTTGCCGACAATTCAGGCCACATAAAAGATCAGCAAAGGCCGCAGAGCACGCACTCTCCTTCTCGTCCAGGGGCCAGTAATTGAAGTCTCCGAGGACTAGGGTTTTAGAATTATTGATAACTACCTGAGACAATAGGTCTCCGAACATAGTCGGAAAATCAGGCATGGACTGGGGAGGGCGATAAAATAAAACACAAATAAGGGGTGACACTGAGGATTCCAACCTTAGTGCTAAGTGTAGGAGAGTAGGGTCTGCAATCCTATGATCACCCAGATTTTTTTGCTTTTGTTTCACTGGTTTAGGACTTTCCCTGGCTGTGGGCCTGCCAATCAGACCCACAGCCTAGCTGTTCTCTCACTAAATTGACATGTGTACCTTAGGTGCATTATCCAATTGGGACTGTTGCCACCTTATCAGACCCTGTAACTCAGGGCATAGGTGTACCCAGGGCCTACCAGGGGCTGAAGCATGTATTATGCCACCCCTGGATGGCCATCTAAATCTGACACAACTGGCTGCACGACAGCTGGGGCAAGGTGGTGTAATCACCCTTTGCTTTAGATATAGTATACCTATATCTAACCCTAAAATGGACACACAGATTCCTATCAGTCACTCCTATGGCAGGCCTTGACAATCCTGAAGGCAGAGTGCTTGGAATCGTGTGAAATGGTGCTCTGGCATGAGCTGAGCCCGTTTGCAGCTTGCGGAACCAAGTCCTAATAGCTGTTCCATGATAACGCATACCATATACTCTTAAGTGCATTATAATCCTCGCGGTTAAATGCTAACTCTGGTATGGCTTTATCAAAACATGTCGAGTAAGGTGTCATACGAATTGGAATACTAACCCCTCGCCAATTCTGGCGACGGGGTTAGCATTCCACCCTTCTAGAGGGACACAACATGTATGTAACTGTGAACCCCGGTTAAAGTTAACTGAAGCCTCAGCTCCACAAAATGGATGCTGCCACCACAGACACGAGTCTGACCTCCTGCTACTGGGAGTCCTTCCAGCGAGGAGAGCTTGGACAAAGGGTTTCCTGTCAGGGGCGGTGCTTGCACCATCCCAGACAGGGTTTTGTGTATCCTGGGTAGGCAGGGCTTTACAGGAAGGTGACTGCAGAGTGGCACCCCGGTGCTCACTACGCATCTGCCGGCTAGAACCAGTTCCAGGGGCACACCAGCCCCTGGCCTGGGGAAAGTCCGGCATGGGAGAGGGGTGTAACCACCCCCCTTCCTGGTCCCACCCCTAGGGCAGGACCTAGTAGCGTACCCACCCCTTTCTTTAGGATAAAGGCAGGAGCGGGGACCCTTCCAAATTAGATGATCTTTGAATCAAGAAACTACTTTCTACGAAAGGAACTCTCGACTTCTTCTCAAGATTTCTCCCTTGTGGCTAAGGAGTAGTCACCCTGCATCCGCAGGCACCATCTAAGAACTCTGCGGTTTGCTGCACGTCCTTCCTCAGGAATCCGACCGACCAGCACGACGAGACCCGGCTTCCCTGGCACCTCTGACCTCTACCTACCTCTACAACTAAGCTGAGAACCGTAGGTGCGACGAGACCTCGAGGGACCGGCCATCATCAGAACTGCACGACTTCTATCCAGCACGCCTGCCAAGGGATCCTCTGGTGAGTACTTTGGGGTCCGAGAAGCCCCGACCCTGAGCAGCTCCAGCACCGAAGTACAGCCTCCCAGCATCCCCACGATCTGCGTGGGGCCCTTCTGCTTTTTGCTGCTCACCGCGTTGTTTGGCTACTAGCCCGCTGGCTTGTGGCCTTCTTAACTACGCCCGACGACATCACTGCTGCTGGTCTGGTTGCTCCAGACTGGCCCTTGCTCCCTTCCAAAAGAGGAGCACCCCGGACCCTCCTGGTCCACTTCAGACGCCATTTTGAGTCCACCGCGTGGGCTTGAATTTGCCAAGACTTGTTGCCCCAATGCTGGGTCCAGCGACGTCGACAGCTTCATCCATCGTGGGACAGCTCGCACCTCCATCCTGGTCGCCGACAACGCCTCCTGGTCCGTGAGATCTGCAGAGCACAGCGTCGCCCACTCACCTAGTCGAGGTGACTACCATCCGGTGCCCTCCTGGTGCCACCTGACTACTGGCTAGTAGTCACGAACTTGGTCCCCTCTGCTTTCAGGTGTCATCCATCTTCGATCCAGGCTTGGATCAACTCGAACTATCTTCACTGGTCGCCTGCCAGCATCTTCTTTCTTCAGGCTCCTGGTTAGTCTACGAGTATTCCCGACGTCTTTTGAGACATATGCAGCTGCAGCCCCTGGACTAGGTAACTTCGGCATTTCGGTGCCCCAGCATAGCCTCACTATCCAAGGGTCAGGATCCGCTGTCGTTTTCGATCTATCTAGTCGGGTTCGCCCGAGAACACTAACTTTGTGAAATCTAGCTACCATAGACTTTGTCCCGCATCTCGCGTGAGAGTGCACACTCTGCACCGGAGTCCCCTAGGCCTCCTACTAGTAGTCTGAAGGTTCAGTAACGTAGTCCTAGCGAATCCAAAGCCTATTAGTATAGTAATTACCTGCTAGTAATTTCGCATTCCACTTCCATAGTATATGGTTTGTCGTGTCCCTCGGGCATTTGTGTAAATTGTGCAACTTGAAGTATTTTTATAAGAGTTTTGTTGTGTGCTTAGTACCCTGTCCTCATAAAGAGTACAGGGCTGTTGTGATTCTAATAAATACACTGTTTATTTTCATAACACTTGTGTGGTGTCCTTTCACTTGGTGTTCAAGGGGTATATGTGATGGTATAACAGCTGGCTTAACACGCCCTCTAGAGTTTAGCCCGAAGACTGCTCGTATCCACGCTACTAGGATAGCTGGTCTATAAGGCTGACTTACAACCAATCACCATAAGGGTTGTTTGGACTGATACAAAGTGCTCACTAGAATAGTGAACATTATATATCAGGCCAACTTCTCACACTAAGCAGTCAACCTGAGGAATACAGGGTACAGAAAGAACGGAAAATTTGGTTGGGAGCCTAATGATGGCTGCCACTCCCCCTCCGGAATTGCCAGAGGCCCTATTGGCTTGAATGATATAATAGCCATTCCTCCATTCCTCCAACTCTAGCCTCATGTCTTTCATAGTAGAACCCAGTTTATAGACATAATCATTTATTACCCCCCACTGCTCAGACAGACGCTCAAGCATGAAAAAGGTTGAGTTCCAACGTGTTGCCACCTCCTGGATGAGTCCTTTGACCGGCAGTCTACGTTCATGTTGAATGCTCCTCAGCTGCTTCCGGGCCTTAAAAGTATGGCTGAAATGTGTGCAGATTCTTCGGCAGGTGGTCAGTAACTTGCTGACTGTGTTTTCTTTTTTCAAGAAATCTTGCACCACAATGTTAATACTGTGCGCCAAACACGGCACTCTAAATTAGTTACCATCTTGCATGGCCTTAACTATATTACTGCCATTATCCGTAGAAACATAACCAATTATGCGATTTCTTGGAGGCAGCCATTCATTGACATTCCTATTAAACTCCTCCAAAAGGTTAGGTGCAGTATGAGTTTTCTCCATGGCAAACATGGCTATTGTTGCATGTTTCCGAGTAGCTTGAAAAACTGTGTCTGTGTCAACACCTACTTTTAACTTGTCTTTAACCCCTGCAAAAGAGACCCAGTGTGCAGTGATGCACATGTAATCAAGGGCTTGGCAACTGGTCCACATGTCTGTTGTCAGGTGGATAGTGTGAACAGCACTCTTCTGAATAGCTGCGCCAATCACCTCCAGCACATCTTGATGTAGTGCTGGAACAGCAACCCTGGCAAAATAGGACCGGCTAGGAACCTTCCATTTAGGGCAGACTGTTGCCACAAATTCTAGAAAACCGCCCCTTCCACGAAAGAAAAAGGGAGAAGGTCCAGCGCTAGCTTTTTAGCCAGCTTTGCTTTATACAGACGTACCGTTGGATGGTTGCGTTCAAATGGCGCATCCGACCTCAACATTCTGCTAATGGTGGTCTGGACCGTTTTACGTGATGATGATGATGCAGACTTCTTCCAACCAGTTAGGCTCATTGATGTACTTTTTTGCATTGGTGTCTCTCCCAGACTCTTAGTGTGCCTCATACATGTTGCAGGGGTAGACGGCGTGGGCGCTACCACTGCAGTGCTGCTGCCAGGGGTACTGGGTGTACCAGAAAAAATGTCTGTCGCTTCTTCACTTCCCCCCTGCATGATCAGCCCCTCGTCATCATCAGATGCAATATGAATGGATACATTTGGATTTGTTGTACTTTTGGCCCCTTGGATCTTCCTTAGGTGCGCCTCCCAAATGAGAGTGTGGTGTTTTTGGAGATGACCCCTCTGGCCTCTGGTACCATAGTTGGTACCAAGCTTACCCCGCCTAACTACAGTTCTACAAATCGAACAAACGACCATGTTTTCCGCCTTTTGGCTAACACTAAAGAAGTCCCAAACTGGGGACTGGAAATGTCTGCTGGTGGTGGAGGTCCTACTTTCAGTTTCAATGCCAGATGAAGTGGAGGATGGGCGTGGCTGAATTCGACTCTGTTGTGCACTTACAGCACCACTACTTGAGGTAATGGAGGTCGAGCTGGATGGAGGTCCCTGCCGGCCCTTCTGAATAGAAAATATGGAAGCTGTAGGTCGTGTTGGTGTAGTAGTTAGATGCGTTGGTGGTGGTACCAGTGCCACGCAGCCCACGTCCCGCTCAGCAGCAATTCGGGATAGGGTAAAAATGTCTGTCTTCTGCATGCCCACTGGGGCTGGAGTGACGTCTGTGATGACTGGGTCGTCGTCAGACTGTTCATCAGCAGCATACACCACTTCTTGCTCGTCGTCGTCATCATCAGCCATAAGTGAAAGCCTTGCAGGAACCTTCCTTTTAGGCTTAGCTACCTTTGTCGGCTCATGGCGTGCCTCCCTCTCAGACTGCATTGCTGGGTTCCAATCAAGATCAAGGTCATCAGAAGGAAGGGGGCTTGAGGAAGAACTTGTAGTGGACCTCCTTGACCTTTTTCTTGCTGGGGATCTGGAAGACAATTGATCATCCTCAGGAGGAGTGGCTTCCTTGGATGATACCTCCGCTTGAATCTCGATTTCCTGATGTGCCCCTAATTCTGGAGGAACAAGCATTGTGGGCAGTTGTGGTGCTTCATGCGCCTCTCCTTGCGCCTCTCCTTGCACCTCTACTTGCGCCTCTCCTTGCGCATGTACTTGCGCCTCTCCTCGCGCATGTACTTGCGCCTCTCCTTGCGCATGTACTTGCACCTCTCCTTGCGCATGTACTTGCGCTTGTAGGAGTTGCACCTGTGGTTGTCATTGCGGCTGTAGTTGTTGAACACTCGTCAGCTGAGTTACACCCTGCGTTGATTGGGTGCTACTTTCTTGCGATGAGCCAACATCACTGGCCGATGGTGATTGAACAACCAAAGTGGCTGCCTCCGCAGCACTTATGGACTTGGACCTAACTTGGAATGGTGGCACTGAGCCCAATGAAGCGGAGGTGCTGCTCTCAGCTTGGTCCCCGGCGGACCCCGCTGCTGCAGGCGTTGTTTTTTTTCCGAAAAAAGGTCTGTGGGCACACAGTGTCCTTGGTAAGTGGCGCCACTTGCTCTTCCTGCTCCTTCTTACTGGCAGTGGCAACTTTCTTTGTAGAGGAGCTACGGCCACCTTTCTTTGGGCCCATCTTCTTCAGATGTCAGAACAGCAGGCCGCAGTTGCACGAGTTGCAGAGTTGTCTGTGGCCACACATGACGTTGTGCTGCGCACACCGCTGCAGGACTTCTTCCTGGCACTGGTGGTTCTCTTGTGCACCTAAAAGCAAAGGAAGCCAGAGGAACATCAGTTAAACACCCCAAAAAGTAAAAAAAAACACACAAAAATCACCACAATCCAATGCCATCCATGCCCTCGATGTTTAAATTCAAGAGGCCCCACACAAAGCATTGGTCCATGCACCACTCACTACCCCTGGGCATAATGGGTGAAAGCAGGGCAGGCTGGGTGCAGGCCTATGGCTCAG
Source organism: Lissotriton vulgaris (assembly GCF_964263255.1). Lineage (NCBI taxonomy): Eukaryota > Metazoa > Chordata > Amphibia > Caudata > Salamandridae > Lissotriton > Lissotriton vulgaris. The sequence continues at coordinate 1,019,760,251 of NC_141694.1, read as the reverse complement.
AGCACACTGCCTGGCTTCAAAATGGCCCCTTGACCCCCACTCACATGGCCAGGCCCCAACAACACCCCAAAAAGTCAAAAAGCACACACAAATCACCACATTCCAATGCCATCCATGCCCTCAATGATGCTTAAATTCAAGACACCCCACAGATAGACTTGGTCCATGCACCACTCACTACCCCTGGGCATAATGGATGAAAGCAAGGCAAACTGGGTGAAGGCCTGAGCACACTACCTGGCTTCAAAATGGCCCCTTGACCCCCAGCCACATGGCCAGGCCCCAAGAACACCCCAAAAAGTCGAATAACAGACAAAAATCACCACAATCCATTGCCATCCATGCCCTCAATGATGTTTAAATTCAGGACACCCCACAGAAAGACTTGGTCCATGCTCCACTGAGTACCTTTGGGCATTAAGGATGAAAGCAAGGCAAACTGCGTGCAGGCCTGAGCACTCTGCCTGGCTTCAAAATGGCCCCTTGACCCCCACCCACATGGCCAGGCCCTGCCTGGACCAGGCCTCAAAATGGCCCCCACCCACATGGCCAGGCCCCAAGAACACCCCAAAAATCAAAAAAACACACAAAAATCACCACAATCCAATGCCATCCATGCCCTCAATGATGTTTAAATTCAAGACACCCCACAGGAAGACTTGGTCCATGCACCACTCACTACCCCTGGGCCTACTGGCTAGTGAGGCTTTACAGGCAACCCCAAAATAAAAAAATAAAAAAACGCATATACCAGTGAGCTAAAATTCCATGACATAAATGAGATTTAAGTTCAGCAAAACTCACAGAAACAGTTGTATCATGCACCCATGGCTAACCCTGGGCCTACTGGATACTGTGGCTACCCAACAATATATATATTTTAAAGTTGTGAAAAAGTTTTAAAATTGTAGTTGCAGCAACTGCAATGCCCCAAACAAACAACACCAACTTACTTGTAAAATCTCAAATCCAAAAGTGATCCAAACTCCAAAGTCCAAAAAGTCCTCAAATACAAATATCCAGCAGTAGCCACAAAAAGTAATCCTTCCAGCTCCAGATCCAAATGAAAAGTGACCAGGACATGGACAAAGCGCTAGGAGGAGCCTGCTGGACAGGAACAGGAAGTTGGAGACTCTGGGGCACTTCCTTTCTCCCACCCACCCAAAAATGGACTCCTTGCACAAAAAACTGCAGCCAAATGTCAATCTGAGGAGTTATTCTGATCAAAATCATCATTTTCAGAAGGTTTATGCTGCCTGCGGTGGATTTCTTGTGCCATTTTTGAAGTTCGGAAAGCGAGCTGTTCAAATCTCCTGCCGGAAGTCAGCTGCACGCCGCATCTATGTGTTCGCAAATTGTTTACTCCCGCGATGCGTGATCGCGGGCCCTTATGACGTACTCGCGTTGTCAAAATCTCGCTGTGCAAGATGGTGGGCCGCGATGATGTACTTGCGGGCGAAAAACTCTCGCGCGATCACGCACCAAGATCCAAAATGGCGCAGCACACGCAAACCGGGAGGAAAACAACTCGGCGAACTCAGAATCATGGTAAGTCAATGCCGCGCGCTCGATATTGTATTTTTGAAGCGCGACCGCCAGCTTGTGAATTTGCTAATTTTTGGGCAAATTCGCGGGATTCGCGGACCGCGAAATTGCCAAAAATGCGCAAATTCCGCAAACAGAACGGATTTTGCGCCCACGCTTACTATTTTCAAAGTGATGGCAGGTTACCCGAGGCCTGGTAGTTCTCCAGTTTGTCGAGAGAGTTTCGTGTGGGCAGGATTTTGTGCCAAAAGTTCCCAGCTTTGGTGCTGTTCTCGCCAGGTACTGACTCTTCTTCAACCTTCTTCTCTTGATCCATCAAATCTGAGTACTTGACTTCAGGGGTGCCAACTAAATACTCAATTTAGGGGCATTATGAGGGAGTGACAGGTAGTAACCAATGGGCTACCTACCTTAATTAAGGGTGTCTAAACCCTCTATATGACCCCTTCCTGTGGGAAGAGGGCATAACCCTGACCGTAGAATGCTAATTCCATCCTAAACAAGATGGGGGAATCTGAAACGTGGGGTCTACATCAGCTAGTCCACCTTAAGGGTGGTTTTAGCTGAGACCAGGGTTCCATAACAAAGGCGGCAGGGCCTTTAAAGCTTCCTGCCTGGAATGCAGTTCCTGCCTAGAAGAGGTATGGACACCTCGCCCAGAGCAGGCTTTGTTCCTGACCTCTGATAACGAAGGCTCTCACATCAGGGGGTCAGAAACTTGTCTAGGGTGGCTGGATGGTTGGGACCAATCAGTAAACACACTAGGGATCTGTAGGTTTTCATGGGGCTCCTCTAAGGTGCCCTGTGGGTGCATTTATTAACCGCATGCGCGCTACGGGTTTTCCCGCTGTGCGCTGACATTTGAAAATCGCGCGGTTCGTGACAAAGCCAGCTCGTCATCCGCGCAGCGCAGGTAACGCCCATGACGAGCTGGCTTTGTCATCCGCAGCGAAGGGGTTAATAAATCCAGCACTGGCACCACCTTGGGTTTATTAGGATGAGGTGTTCGCTACCAAACACCTTGGGGTACAGTGAAGCCATCATGTAGCTGGGAAACTCATTAATAATGAGTAACCAGTCCATTTATTCTGTATGGCTTCCCTGTGCACTTGTGGTATCTAAGGGTGCACTTAAATATCACAGGGCCATATCTACTCATGCAGATATGCCCACACATGGGTATAGTGCACCCTGCCTTAGGGCTGTTAGACCTTTTGTAGGAGTCACTTACCTATACCAAATATATGCCGGCTAGGCATGGCACACAGGGATGTGTGCCATGTCGACACTTCGTTTTTCTCTGCACCAAGACATGCAGGCTTCACTGGCAGTTGGCATGGACTTGGTGAGGGGTTCCTTAGGGTGGCACAATTCGTGCTGCAGCCCTTAGGAACCCTCTTTAGTAACAATTCACTGGGTATTGAGGTACTGTAGGAAGGTGGCTACCTGACTATGGTTACCCCAGATTTTTTGCCTTGTGTTTAGCTGGTTTTCGACTTAGTTGGCCTGGCTCCCTGCTAATCAGGGCCCCAGGCTATCTACTCTCTCTTAAAAATGGATTCCATGTACCCTAGGTGCATAACTAAATTGGCTTGGGTCACCTTATCAGCCCCTGTACAGTGCACTATAGGTGCCCAGGGCATAGGTGCATCCAAGGCCTACCAGGGGCTGCAGCATATCTTTTGCCACCCCTGGCTGGCTATCCAAAATTGACACAACTGGCCCTTGCTTAGATATAGTATACCTATATCTAAACCTATCTGGACACATATATACCTATAAGTCACTCCTATGGCAGGCCTTAACAATCCTGGAGGCAGAGTGCTTGGTTTTATGTGAGATGGTGCTCTAGCATGAGCTGAGCCTGTCTGCAGCTGTCGGGACCAACTCCCTTAGCTGTTCCCCCTGGAAATCAAGCTACTGCCTTCCCTTGACCTCTTCAGGAAGTCACTGAAAACTTGGCTTTTTATTAATGCATACCAGTAAGCTCTGTTTCTGTCTGCTAACAGCCTGTTATTTGATTTAGGCGCCTTGACGCCCACTGGGCATAGCTGCGCATTATAAATGATATTTCATTCATTCATTCATTCCGGGATATTGCCATGCCATATACTCTTAAGTGCATTATAATCCATCCTGGTTATGTGCTAAATTTGGTTTGGCTTTATCAAAACATGTTGTGTAAGGTGCCATACGATTTGGAATACTACCCCCTCGCCAGTCCTGTCGACGGGGGTAGCATTCCACCCTTCTAGAGGGAGAAGACATGTTACTTTACTGAAACGCGGTTGATTTTTACAAGAGCCTCAGCATCACAAAATGGACGCTTCTGCCACAGACACGAGTCTGACCTCCTGCTGCTGACCGAAGCTTTGCAGAGGAGGCCTGGACAAAGGGTTTCCTGTCGCTGGGAGGTGTCACACCACCCCAGACAGGAGATAGTGGATTGTAGCAGGGAGGTTTGAAAGAAACCAGACAGTGCCTGGGGTGCACAAGGCTTCCCCTTGCATAATCCGGTCAAACCGGTTCTGGGGCCCACCAGCCCCAGTCCCAGCGCGATCCTGGACAAAGGGAAAGGGGTGTAACCACCCACTTCCTGGGTCCCACCCATAGGAGGGACCTAGCAGGTAATCCAGCCCACCAGATTGGTATAAGAGTGGGAGCAGTGCCAAAGCATTCAGATTATCCTGACTGAAACTTATGAAACGAAACTCTGGACCCTTCGACATCCTACTCGACGTAGAAGACTGAAGAATCTCCCTTGTGGTCAAGGAGTGGCCACCCTGTGCAAATAGGCACCATCCAGCACCTCGACGTTTGCTTTGTTGCAGTTCCCGCCGGAACTCGAGCGACAGAGATCGACAAGACCCAGCGTGCCTGCCTTCTAACACCCCGATCCACAGTCCCTGCAGAGCTGAGACCCGTGGAGGCGACCTGAAGCGTGGGGCCAGCCATCTTGGAAAGACCACGAGGCGCTGACCGTGCAGCTTCCGAGGCTCCCTCGAAGCTGTGCCCCAGCCCTGAGCCACTCCTGCACCGAAGCTCACCCCTCTACACTCACTGAGTGCTGCGTGGGGCCCTTCTGCACTTTTTGGCTCAGCGCGTTGGTCCGGTCGCTTGCCCGTTGACTTGTGGCCCCAGTACCGACGAACCTTTGAATTTGACCTGCCAGTCCGGTTGCTCTGGACTGGACCTCGCTCCCCTGAAAAGGAGCACCCGCTCAGACCTTGGTGGTCCGAGTAAGAACCGATCTTCGAATCCTGCGTGGTTTGCACTTGCCAAGGTTTGTTTGCTCCAATCCGGAAGCCGACACCGCCGACAGCGAGAGCCTTCGTGGAACAGCTTGTGATCCACTCCTGGACAACCTTGGTGCCCCAGAGTCCACGTGGCAGCGGAGACAAGCTTCTCGACAACCACCTGATTGTGCCCGACATTGCCTGGTTCCTTCCTGGTTCCACCCTGGTCACTGCTGAGTGACCCAGACTCTGTCCCCTCTGCTTTCAGGTACTCTACAACTTCGATCCACCCTTGGATCACACCGGACGCTTCTCTTCTCGACGCCTGCAGCATCTTCATCTTCAGGCACCATCGACCTGCGTGCCGAAACCCGACACTACTTTGCACCTGTGCACCCGCTTCCTGTGGGTGAGGTAACTCAGCAACGCCGGTGCTCCTGCACTGGTACACACCTCTAGTGTATATGTCTAAAGTTTCGTCCTTCTAGGTCAGTCGGAAGGTTCCTTTAACAGTAACTTTGTAACTTTTACGCACCATTGACTTTGCATTGGTGCATGCGTGTGCTTTAAGCGCTGCACCCGATTCCCGCGGGCTTTTCCCGACTTCACCACTGCTAGTCCCGAATAGCCCCAGCGATTCCCAAGGCCTCAGGCCGTACCACTGTTCGATTAGTGATACTTATACCACTATTTTAGTATATGGTTTGCGTGGCCCCTGGCCTCATCCATAATTGTGCAACTTTCATATGTTTTACTGTGAACTGTCTTGCTCGTCAGTGTGACTCTGAGCAGGACTGGGTGGACGACTTGGAGAAGGCCGGCGGCCTTGACGTCTCCTCTGATCCGGGGTTTGCCTCTCCCCCGCCCACTATGGAGGAAGGTGCCTCGTACACAGTGGTGCTCTGTCGCGCAGCTGAGGTCCTTAACCTTGATCTCCCCACGGTGGCCCTCAAAACTAGTCTCCTCACTGAGGTGCTCCAGTCGGCGTCTACTTCATCGGAGCCACTACTGCCCTTTAATGACGCCCTCACTGACGTCTTGTTGGGTACTTGGTCGCGGACGGCCACAGGGGCCCCTGTGGATAAGAACGTCGCCAGGCGTCATCCCCCGGCGCAGGGTGACCCTGCCTTTCGGACCACTCACCCCACGCTTGAGAGTCTGGACATTCAAGCTTCGATGTCCCAAAGTGCCTTTCCCACGGCACCACCGGATAAGGACTCTAAGAAGCTGGAGCAGTTCGGCAAGCGGTTGTTCTCTTCGGCCGGTGAACACCGCATGTCTGTTGGGCCGCTACTCCCACACAGTGTGGGATACCCTTGCTCAGGTGTTACCTCAGTGCCCGGAGAAGGTCCAGGCTGTGCTGTCCCAGGCTGTGGCAGAGGGTAAGGACGTGGCTAGGTTTGCCATTCATTGTGGCTTAGACACCGCGGACTCCCTCGGTAGGGCAATTTCCACGACTGTGGCGCTTCGTCGCCACGCCTGGGTGAGATCTACCGGGTACTCCCTGGACATCCAGAACTCGCTCATGGATATGCCCTTTGATGGCACTCGCCTGTTTGGTGATAAGGCCGACAGTGCGCTTGAGCATTTTAAGGACTCTCGTGCTACAGTCAAGTCCTTGGGCCTTTCCGCCACGCACCCGGCCACGTCTAGTTTTTATTCCTTTAGTATCCAGGAAAGGGGCGCCACTGCCCGCTCGTTCAGTCAAAAGCCTGCGCAGAACCAAACACTGCGTGGGGGTGGAGGCTGCCGAGGTGGCTCCGGGGGCCGGCGATGGAGTCAGTCCACCCTAGCCCCCGCGACGTCCGCCTCGAAGCCTTCCTAGTCTGAGCTTCGGGATCACCTTCCCCATTGGCGTTCTGTCACTTCCAACAAGTGGGTGCTGCAACTCGTCCGGAGGGGTTACTCCCTCCCTTTCGAGTCTTCCCCCCAGCCACCGGATGTCGGGGGATCACTTTGCGCTTCTCCAACAGGAAGTTATGGCCCACTTGGCCAAGGGGGCCATCGAGCACGTTCCTGGGCCAGAAGTAGGACGTGGTTGTTATTCCCACTACTTTCTGGTCCCCTAGAAGGACAAGGGGGGCTTGCGCCCCATCTTGGACCTCAGGAATGTCAATCGCTTCCTCCGGAAGGAGAAGTTCAAGATGTTGACTCTGGCTCAGGTCTTGGCTGCCCTCGATCCTGGAGACTGAATGGTAGCGTTGGACTTGCGGTTCACAGTAGGCCAGGAGCATTTTCAGTTTGCTGTGCTCCCCTTCGGCCTTACCTGCGCCCCTCGGGTGTTCACGAAAGTGATGACAGTGGTCGCAGCTCACCTGCGCAGGTCAGGGATGTCAGTCTTCCCCTACCTCGACAACTGTTTGTTGAAGGCGGGCTCGCCGTAAGCAGTTGCCACCCACCTTCAGACTACGGCCGACGTGTAGAAGTCGCACCTGAGTCCCTCTCAGAAGCTCCCCTTCATTGGAGCGGTTCTGGATTCGACTCAGTTTCGGGTCTATCCTCCTGAGCAGCCAGTCCAGGATATTCAGGCTATGATTACGATCTTTCAGCCTCTATCCCGGGTTTCAGTCAGGATGACCCTCCGGCTCTTGGGCCTGATGGCCTCCTACATCCTGCTAGTGCAACATGCCGGATGGCATATGCCGGCTCTGCAGTGGGACCTGAAGTTCCAGTGGGCGCAGCATCAGGGCAACCTGTCCGATCATGTCCAGATCACGGAGGGCAATGCACGGCAATTGCAGTGGTGGCTCATGCATCGCGATTGGTTCAATGGCGGATCCCTCTCCCTTCCCCAACCAGAGCACACAGTAGTGACAGATGCGTCCCTCCTGGGATGGGGAGGCCACTTTGGAGAGGCGGAGATCAGAGACCTCTGGTCTCCAGCGGAGTACCGGCTCCATATCAACCTTTTAGAGCTTCGGGCATTCCGACTTGCACTGAAGGTATGCCTTCCCTCTGTCCAGGTAAGTTTAGTGCAGGTGTTAACGGACAACACCACCGCCATGTGGTATTGCAACAAACAGACGGGTGGGGTCCTGGACCCTATGTCAGGAGGTTCTGCACCTCTGGACATGGCTGGAACATCAAGGCATTATCTTGGTGGTTCAACACCTGGCAGGTTCTCTGAACACCAGGGCGGACGAACTCAGCCGCCGGTGCTTGATAGATCACGAATGCCGTCTGAACTCGGATGTGGAGCAAGGTCTCTTTCAGCAGTGGGGAGAGCCTTGGTTAGATCTATTCGCCACCGAAGAGAACGCGCAATGTCATCAGTTTTGTGCTTTGGCATTTCCAAGCCGGCACTCTCTAGGCAACGCTTTTCGTCGCGAGTGGAGTTGTGGTCTATTGTAGGCCTTCCTGCCTATTCCACTTCTGCCCAGAGTGCTGAAAAAGATTTGGCGTGACCGGGCCCAAGTCATCCTTGTGGCTCCGGATTGGGCATGAAGATGCTGGTATCCCAAGCTACTCAGCATGGCGATCTATCCCCCGCTCCGACTGCCTCTTCGGGAGGATGTTCTATCGCAGCAGCAGGGGACGGTACTGCACTCAAACCTGTCCAGCCTCCACCTCTGTGCGTGGAGATGGAGCGGCGGCAGTTGATGGCTTTCGATCTTCCTCCCGAAGTCTGTGATGTCATTTTGGCAGCCAGGCGTTCCTCCACTAAAACAATATTCACCTGCAGGTGTAACACATTTGTGGTGTGGTGCACAGCGAAGGCTGTGGATCCCCTTTCTGCCCCTCTTTCGAAGGTTCTTCTGTTCCTCCTTTCTCTGGCCCAGCAGGGCTCTGCTCTGGGCACTATCAAGGGCTATGTCTCGTCCATTTCTGCCTTTTTACGGCTTCCAGACCAGCCTTCTCTTTTCAAGTCTCCTGTTATTAGTCGTTTCTTGAAGGGCATTACACACACGTTCCCTTCGGCCTGTTTATAATGCCTCAGTGGGACTTGAATCTTGTGTTGACTTATTTTATGTGTGCTCCTTTTGAGCCGCTTCACAACTGTCCTTTACGTCTTCTCACCTTAAAGTCTGCTTTCCTGGTTGCAATCACCTCTGCCAGAAGAGTGAGTGAGCTTCAGGCTCTTTCTTCTAAACCTCCTTTCCTTTCTGTACATCCGGACAAGGTGGTTTTAAGGACCGTCCTTCTTTCTTGCCAAAGGTTGTCACGCCCTTCCACATTGGGCAGACCATCACTTTGTCCGCCTTCTTTCCGCCTCCGCATCCTTCAAAGGAGGAAGAGAGGCTCCACCGTCTGGGCCCAAAACATACGCTTTCGTTCTATCTGAAGCACACATGACAGTTCCAGGTGGATGACAAACTCTTTGTTGGCTACGTGGGCGCCAAGAAAGGTCGGGCCGTGCACAAACGGACCATCTCTCGGTGGGTCGTTCTCTGCATCAAAGCCTGTTACTCCTTGGCTAAGAAGGAGCCTCCTGTGGCGCTGCTTGCCCATTCTAATCGGGTGACAGCAGTCACTACTGCTCTGGGATGGGGAGTCCCTTTGCAGGATATCTGTCAGGCAGCTACGTGGTCCTTGCTGCATACCATTACCAAGCATTATTGCCTTGACAGCCAAGTCCGGAGAGACGGCTTCTTTGGCTGTTCTGTTCTCCATGACTTTCTGGTGTGATCTTGTTTGAAGACCCACCACCGGCGTTGGTATTGCTGGGGTATCTATTCTAAGGTAAGGAATCTATCACTAACATGTCTCTTTCAGATGCACAAGTTACTACTTGTGTAACAATATATCTGTAAGAGACATTAGTTAGTGATACATTACCCCCTCATGGGTCCTCCCCGTCCCAGTCCTAACAACGTGAGGCAGTCCTGCCTCCACCCAGCCAATCACAACGCCAGTATTCAAAAGTTACATAAGCCCCTCCCACCTACCGCCATGCCTGTTTTTTTTCTGCTCCGACGGCTGTCGGAACGCTGGTGCTCCCGGTTCCTGTTTCTGTTTCTGGCTTTCTTCAGGACGGTGCCGTGAGTGTTTCGTTTGCAGTTTTATGCTTTTGCGTTATTTACTGTGTGTATTTCACAGGAGTATTTCATTTGCAGTTTTTTACTTCTGCATTGTTTCCTGTGGGTTTTTCTCTCTGCGCGGCTGCTCCGGTCCCCCGGTCAGCTGTGCTCCTGTTCTGGGGTCAGGGACTCTCCCCGTTCATGTGCTGGGCTGGGGCGGGGAGTTTTCGTGGTGTCCTGGCCCCGGGTCGTTCCGGCGCTGTGGTTCTAGTGCAGCGTCCGGCCCCCACGGTCATGGTCTTTTGACCTGGGGCTGTGGGTGGAGACTACAGGGCTGCCCACTGTAATTTTCACCGGTCTCACGTTGTGTGATTTGGTGATTGGGGGCAGTGTTGCTTGGAGGTTGCTGGGCACTTCCTTTGTTGTGTGGTGAGTTCCTGTTTGGTTCGATTGCTCGGGTTCACTCACCATGTGCGAAGGGTCGTCTTCACCTGTGCCTGCCTGGGCTGTTTCCATGCGGCATAGTTTCCAGGTTCTGCAGGTGGATGAAATTTTTGCAGATTCTGGGGCTGCGCTGAATACTGTGAAGGGCTACTGGTGTTCACGAGATCTTCCTGCCTATGCTGTCCAATTACCTGGGTTGATATAGTTTCAATCTGTGATTTTCCACAGTTGTTGGTATTGGCTGCCCAGTATGTGCTGCCAGGGCCTACTTTGCGTTGTCCTGAGGATAGGTCTTTATTAGGGTGATGCTGGGTTGTGGCCCTAGATCCCTGGATGCTGTGGGGTTTTCCGCACAGTTTGTTTACTCTGTGGTGGTTGACCTTTTCCTTCCATGTTGTCCTGTTGGATATCCTGTCTGATGCATGGCTTGCGGCAGATACGCAGGGTTTTCCTCGTTTTCTGGGATGGTGGTTTCGCCTGGCGGACTTTATTTCTCACTTTCCTGTATTTCCATGTGTTGCTTCTTCTTTTGGGGTGCGTGCTGGCTCTTGTTCGGCCTGTGCTTCACTGTTCCTTCTCATGGGTTGTGTGGAGTTTGGCTGTTTGCGGGCCTTCCTTCCTGTCTTGGCTTGATGGGTTGAGTCTTCTCCTCGGCTGACGTGGTGCTGGCGTCTTGGTCCACTGTCTGTTTTTCTGTGGCTCCTTGGCTTTTTGGCTCCCTCTGCTGACAGTCTGTGTGGTGGTGCTCTGTCTTCCTCTCGGCCCTTTCGTGGTCGGGGGTGGGGGAGGCTGTGTTCCGTTTGGTTCCTGGCCTCTGTTGCGCCTACGGCTGCCCCTGGGTGTTGGTCGTCCAGGGTTTTGGGTATTGTTGTGCCCTGGGAGGGGGGTCTCTGTGACCTGGTGGTTGCGGTTGAATTTGAATTTTGAATTTTAAAATATTTATAGAGCGCTCTTATACCGAAATCGGTTTCATGGCGCTAAAGGCAGAAGACCAGTGGGTGCAGAGGAAAGGGTTATACGGCTACAGGTCTGGAGAACAGGAGGGTTTTCAGATGTCTGCGAAATTCCAGGTAGGAAGATGACGACCTAAGAGAAAAAGGGAGTGAGTTCCAGAAGGAAGGAGCCAGCACTGCAAATCTGGCCCCACCGGACTTCTGTTTCCTAAAACGAGGGACTGACAAAAGGGCCAAATGAGTGGAACGGAGTTCTCGGGAAGGAAGGTAAGGGGAGATGGCTTCACACAGGAAAACGGGAGCGGTCCCTGCTCTAGCCTGGTAGGTGATACATCCAAGCTTAAAAAGGGCCCTCTCCCTCACTGGGAGCCAATGGAGAGACTGCAACAGAGGGGTCGTATGGTTGAACCTGGGGAGTCCGTAGATCAGGCGAGCCGCCTGATTCTGAATTTGTTGGAGCCGGCGGAGCAGATAAGCCGGCGCCCCATTGTAGATGACGTTCCCATAGTCAAGGCGCGAAAGCACCATGGCCATGAGGATGAGCTTGAGTGCAGCAGTTGAGAAGAAGCGGGCAACCTTTCGGATGATCCGCAGGGAAAGGAAACAGGCAGATACAACTGCATTGATCTGCGTGTGAAGGGTAAGCATGGGATTGATGAAAATACCCAAGGTTTTAACCTTGGGAACAGGAGTAGGGGGAGGGCCAAGGGCAGGGGGCCAGAAGGAAGGGGACCAGGGACTGCAACCACCCCCCGTCAGGACCAGTTCGGTCTTGTCCGGATTCAGTTTGAGGTGGTTGCAGTTCATCCACCCTTGGATAAAAAGCATAACCTTCTGGAAATTAGAAGCTGAGGAGGGAGAAGAGGAAAGGTTGAAAACAAGTTGGAGGTCGTCGGCGTAATTAAACACCGAGACCTCCATCTGCTGTAAAGAAAAAATGAGGGGTGAAATGTACAAATTGAAAAGCAAGGGGGACAGGGAAGAGCCTTGGGGAACTCCGCAAGTCACCCTCCTAGGAGGAGCAGAGAAGTTGGCAAGATGGACAGCCTGTTCCCTGTCCGTCAAAAAAGAGCGGAGCCAGGCATAGGCCGAGCCCCCAATGCCTGCCGCTTCGACACGGGTCAACAAGATGTCATGGTCCACTGTGTCGAACGCGGCGGACAGGTCTAACAGGACTAGAGCCTGTGGCCGGCCGATGTCAATGCCCTCTCTTAACTGGTCCATCACCGACACAACTACCTTCTCGGTAGAGTGCAGCGGGCGAAAGCCCGCTTGGCGAGCGGCCAAGCAGCCTGTGGATTCCACAAAGGAGCTCAGGGACCTGGTGATATGAGCCTCTGAGACCTTAGCGAGGTAAGGGAGGAGAGAGATCGGGCGGTAATTGGCGGGCGCAGAGGGATCGGAGCCAGGCTTTTTCAAAATGGGAATGATGACTGCTGATTTATGGGCAAGGGGGACAGTGCCAGAGTTAAGGGAGTGATTGATGAAAGTAAGTGGTGGGGAGTAGCAGTTAGAAAAAAGCTCTTTAAGAGCAAAAGCAGGACCAATGTCCCGAGGGGAGCCTGATTTGATCCGCGCTAGAAGAGGGAGCAGAGAGTCTCGGGTGAGGGGAGGGAACTGAGTAAAGGAGGGGGGAGGGGGGGGGTGAGGGAACAGCAGAGGGTACCATGGGTGGGGGAGGAATGTTGGCCCTAATGAGGGAAATCTTCTCAAAGAAAAAAGAATTAAGGGAGTTACAAAGTGTTTGGGACGGGGGGATTTTAGAGACCACCCTGTCAGAGGCCGCCAATTCATGAATAGTATTGAATATCTCCTTCGGTTGGTTTTCTGCTGCCAAGATTCTGCCAGAGAAGTACTCCGTTTTAGCTTTTAGAATGTCGTGTTTGTACTCTTTTAGGGACAGGCAGTAACTAGCCTTAAGGAGGGGGCAGTAGGTGCGCCGCCAGGCGCGTTCCGCTCTACGGGTCGCCAGTTTTTTCCCCCTGAGGGCGGGAGTGAACCATCGGTTGGCCCCATGGGCGCGTTTAACAGTCACTCTCTTAAGGGGGACGGTGGAATTACACGCCGTTAACAGCCAGTTGTTAATGGCTGAGAGCTGGGAGGAAGGGGATAAATCATTAAGCTCCGGGCTGGTAGCCTCCAGGGAGGAGCAAACCGCCGGGAGGGCCGCCTTATCCCACTTTCTGGCCCAGATGTTTTTGGGCAGAGGGGGTTTAGGTGGTCGTCCGAGGCTGGCTGTGAAAGAGATGAGGGAATGGTCTGACCAAGAACAAGGGGAAATGGTTGAAGGGCCCATAGGGATGTTAAGGGACCAAATTTGGTCAAGTTGATGACCTTTGATGTGTGTGGCCGAACTCAGCTGAGAGGAGAAGTTAAGGCTGGTGAGCAGAGCCGTAAACTCCTTAGATCTCATATCTTCAGCTGGGTCATTCGGCCAATAATTTAAGTCTCCCAATAGAAGAATGGCAGAGTTGTTAACCACAAGGGTGGCCAAAAGGTCCTCTAGGGCGGGTAGAAAACCAGGGCTAGACTGGGGCGGGCGATATATCAGAACACAGGTTATAGGAGTTCCAAAGGAAGTGGAACGGACTACTAAGCAGTCTACTGCAGGGATCACGGGGGACGGTAAGGTTTGGAAGAGGAAGTCTGCGCGGGTGATCAATGCCACACCCCCCCCAGTCTTCCCTCCTGGGCGGTCCTTCCTAATGGTTGCGTCTCTTTTTCTTTGGGTCTGTGTCCCACTCCTGGTGTTCATCTGGCAGTGGGTTCCTTGTCTCCGTTGCTGTTTTTGTTACGGTTTTGGGGGCTCGGATCCGTTGTTCCTGGCTTGTTGGTCCGGTCTGCTTTCCGACTGGTGGGTCCTGTCGGTCTTCGCTCTTGGTTTCCGGATTCCATTCCGGGCTGTCCCCCTTTTTGGGCTGTTTTTACGGTTGCTCCGTTGTCCTTTGGCCCGTGTTGCATTTACCTTCTTCTTTGGGCGTCGGTCTCTTTTTGTCTCTGGGCGCTGTTGTGTTGGTTCCGGTGGCGGAGCGGGCCAAGGTTCCTCTTCCTCTTTGTTCTTGGTCCTGGCACCCGTTGGTTCCTTTTTGCACGGTTCTGTGTCCCGGGGCTTTATACCATTTGGTGCCGCTGGTCGGTTGTTCCCCTTGCGGTCTGTCATTCCCCTCTTCCTGGTGGGTGTTTTTTATTTTTAAATTTTTTTGGTCTTCCCTGGATTTGGGTGTTGTCTGTTTTTCACGTTCCATCCGTCTGGCTGGTCCGCGGTTCCTGCGGTTTGCTGTGGATGGGTTCCTTTCTCTGTTTCGGGTGTTGCCTTTCGGCCTCTCTCCTGTTCCCCAGGTTTTTTCCGCGTGCTGGCTCCTGCTGTGCAGGTTTTTTGCTGGTTGGCGGTTCCGCTCTGCTTGCACCTGTTGTTCTTTGTACTGCAGGGTTAGGCCTGGTCCATACCTGGGTGGGTGACCGCCTGGGGGGTGCTGTTGGCTTTTCCCTATGTGGCTTTTGTCCGGTTTCTGCTTCCACCCTCCTTGTGACTGTTCTGGCGATGGTGGCGTTGTGGCCTTGCTCCGGTTACTGGGGTTCGTTGTGGTTCTGGCCATTTTTCTTCTGGTTCCTGTTCGGGGCCTTCGGTTTCTCGGGGCCTGTTCATCGCTTTGCAGGGGGTTGTTTTCACCCTCCGGCTCGGTTCTCTTCCCTGTTGGCTCTTTTGTGGGTCCTGCTGGGTCGCCCTTCTGCCCTTTGGGGTTGGTTGCGGTTCCAGGAGGTGGTGGCTGCCTCCACGGCTGTGGTTCCTTAGGTTTGCCTGTTCCTCCTGTCCTTGGTGTTTCTTCTGATTGGCTCTTTGGGTCCTTTTCAGTGCAGGTTACATGGCTCTGGTTCCTCTCTCCCCTGTTCTGGTTCCTACTTTGACATGGTGGCTTTGCTCTCCCGACCTGGTGTTTGGGGTGCGTTTTCAGCTCCCTTCTCTCCTCTTCTTGTCCTTGGACGCCTGTCCTTGGGGTTGGGCGCCACGTTGGGGTCCTTGGTGGCGGCCGAGTTTTTTGATTTGTGCTGGCCTTCCTGTGGCTATTTGCTGCTTGGGCCTTCTTGGGGGGACCAGTTGCATGTCTCTGTTCCTGCTGGCTTCCATGTGTTGTTCCCACGACTCTATGGCTCATTGGTGTGTCTTGTGCCTCTGGTGGTTCGGGCTCCCGCAGCTCTCTCTGGGCCGTGTCTCCTCTGTGGGCTTTGAGTTTGTGTTCAGGACTGACTGCGTTTTCGTTTGTAGACGCTGCTTGGGCCGTTTCCTCCTGTCCTCTGTTTTGTGCCCTCTGTGCTCGCTTCAGCGGCGCATTTTCTTTGTTTGGTTCAATTTGGTGTGGATTTGCATGGCCCCTGCACATTTCCTTGGCTTTCGGGCTTTCTGTGTGCCTTCCCTCCTTTTTCTCCTCCTGCATAGTCTGGGGATGTAAGGGGGTGTGTGTAGGTGTCTGTATCGTTAACCTCTCTGTCTTTGATTTCTGCTCCTGCTGCTGCTGGCGGGGGTCGGGTTTGGCCGGACTTCATTGACTCCGGCTCCGCTTTTTGGTCCACAGCTGGTTTTTGCCCTGATGTCACTTGCTTCTGACGGCCTGGCTCTTGTGCGGCTGTGGTTGGCGTCTTTGGGCTGTTCCTCTGTGGTGGCTCGTGGCATCCCGTTGTCTCGTCGGCCTTCGGCCCTTGGGTGCTGTGGTCGTCTTTGGGGTTCTTTTTTCTCTTTGTGTTCTTCCCATTGGGCCGTTCCTGTGCTGGGGGATCCTACCTCTGTGTTGGATTTTCTCAGGACTGTTTTTTTTACAGGGCCTTGCCCCTTCCGGTTTGTCTTCTCAGTGGGCGGCGGTTCGTGCTTGTCGGGGTCCTGGAGCCTCCTCGGTGGTTTTTGCCCCTTTGAAGAGTCGGTTTCTTCTCGGCTTTCGGCTTCGTCGGCCGGTCTCTCCTGTACTCGTGCCTTCTTGGGTTTTTACCTGCTGTTTGGGGGGGTCTGCTGTTGCCCCCTTTTGAGCTCTTGCTGGTGGCTGTCTTGTTCTGGTTGTCAGCTACTGTGGCTTTTTTGCTGGCCATCACCTCTGCTCGTCGGTTGGGTGCTTTGGGTGCTCTGCTCGTTTCTTTTCCCTGTTGGGAGTTCCTGCCGGATTGGGTTGGTTTGTGGCTTGTTCCGGTCTTTCTGCCTGGGGGTTCTTCCCGTTTCCTTTGGCAGCTGGAGGTGTTTTTCCTGTTTTACCTGCTGGGGGGGGGGTCCCTTGTTCCCCCTTACTTGGTGGTTCGCTGGACTCTCCGGTTTTTCCCACCTTTGTTCCCTGGTGTTTTTCCATTTTCTCCTGCCCTGTTTGTCTCCTGTGGAGGTGTGACCTGGGGGATATGGTTTTCCGGTTCTGGGTTTGGTCAGTGGGTGCGTTTGGCGGTCTGCCTGCCTTTGCGGTCCTTTGGGTCTGCCTCCTCCGTCTCTGGTGCTGGGTCATTAGACACGTTCTGTGCCTGCTTCCTGGGCTGGGGCGGCAGGAGTTTTCTATCCGGGAATTTGTTGGGTGGCCACCCGCTGTCCCGTCTCGTATTTGTGCTACCTTCTTGGCTTGTTGTTTTACATGCCTCTGCTGGCTGTTTTTCTGTTGGCGTCTTGGACGTTGCTGTTCATTGATCTTTACTGATTTGTACTCTGCATGGATCCCTGGTGTCCTGCGTTTTTTGTTGGTTCTCTGCTTGTGAGTTCCTCACGTTGTTAGGACTGGGACGGGGAGGACCCATGAGGGGGTAATGTCTTATTACTTACCGGTAATCTTCATTACCCCGATTAGGGTCCTCCCCGTCCCAGTCCTGTACCCTCCCGCCCTCCCGCTGTGTTTGTGTCGGAGTCTTGTTGATAACAGGCATGGCGGTAGGTGGGAGGGGCTTATGTAACTTTTGAATACTGGCGTTGTGATTGGCTGGGTGGAGGCAGGACTGCCTCACGTTGTTAGGACCGGGACGGGGAGGACCCTAATCGGGGTAATGAAGATTACCGGTAAGTAATAAGACATTCCTTACCGCCCCACCCATTCTCCCCGTTCTGCGAACTGATTTCTAGGGTTAGGGACATCCCTTTTAAGGGCACTAGTTTCGTAAGCACCAGTGGTCAGTTTCTTGCATGGCTCTGTGTTCCTGGCGCAGAAAGTTGTGTACAGAACTGACGTCATCTCGGCGCTTACGACGCCAGCGACAGACGCAGAGTCGCTCAAGGCCACCTACTGACGCGCAGAGGTACTGCTAGCAAACCTTTCCGGATCCAGTCTGATGCCTGGGGATATTCTAAGGTAAGGAATCTATTACTAACTAATGTCTCTTACAGACATATCGTTAAACAAGTAACTTGTGCATCAGTTCTTTCTTTTTCCGCGCCAGCAAGCGCAGATCCGGAGAGAGCGGTACCCCCAGTCAATTTTTGATTGGGTTTTTCCTAGGCTTTTTGTCTCTATTTTTTGAGTCGATCGACTTCTGGTGCAATAGGGATCCCCGGCTTCAAGACCTGCGGGAACTGTCATCGCATTATGTCGGTGAAGGACCCGCACCGCGTGTGTCTTTACTGCCTGGAGCGCGACCACGACCCCAAGTCGTGCTCCAACTGCCGGGCCATGTCGCCAAAGACTTTGTGGGAGAAGTCCCGAAAGTTGCTAGAAATCCGGAAGTCGGCTCAGCGCAGCTCAAGGTCCCGTGGGAGGTCAAGGGGACCGGTCGCGGAGCCGCCACCACTGTTCATTGGGATCGAAGTCTTCGCACTCGGGGTCAGGTAAGACGAAGCGTTCCAAGAAGTCGAAGAAGCGTCATCGCTCTCCGACTTGCCCTCCCCGGTCACGCAACGTGGCTGAGGGTGTGGGTGGTGCCTCCCCCGCAGCTCCAGCGGAGCCTACGCAGTCGTTGCCGTCCTACCCGCCCTTATCAGGTCCGTCTGCAACTCCGGCCCAGCTGCAGGAATTTCAGTCAGCCATGGCTCGCCTCTTTGGACCGTCGGTTACTGCCGGGTCGCCTACAGGCCCCTTGGGCCAGACTGGGGGTTCTAGCTCTTTACTGCCGTCAGCTCCGGCCCCACAGGACCCCCCACCCGAACCTGTCCAGTCTCCACCTCCTTTCGTGGAGATTGAGCGGCGGCAGTTGATTCCTTTCGACTTGCTTCCTGAAGTCTGTGATGTCATTCTGGCAGCCAGGCGTCCCTCCACTAAATTGGTATACGCCTGCAGGTGCAACAAGTTTGTGGCATTGTGCACAGCAAAGACTGTGGATCCCCTTTCTGTCCCTCTTTCAGAAGCCCTTCTGTTCCTTCTTCCTTTGGCCCAGCAGTGTTCTGCTCTGAGCACTATCAAGGGCTACTTTCTGCTATTTCAGCCTTTCTTAGGATTCCTGATCAGCCCTCTCTTTTAAAGTCCCCTGTTGTAAATAGATTCCTCAAAGGCATTATTCATCCTTTCCCTCCTATTTCCTTCGTAATGCCACAGTGGGACTTGAACCTGGTTCTCACATATTTAATGTGCGCTCCCTTTGAGCCTCTTCACAACTGTCCTCTTCGTCTGTCAACTTTGAAGACTGCTTTCCTGGTTGCCATCACCTCTGCTAGTAGAGAGAGTGAGCTTCCGGCTCTTTCTTGCAAACCTCCTTTTCTGTCTGTCCATCCAGACAAGGTTGTGCTCAGAACATGTCCACCCTTTCTGCCAAAGGTTGTCACTGCCGTTCACATCGGGCAGACCATCTCTTTGCCCACCTTCTTTACTCCTCTGCATCCTTCCAAAGAGGAAGAGAGGCTCCACCATCTGGACCCAAAACCTGCACTCTCATTTTACCTGAATCACACACAACTGTTCCCGGGTGGATGACCAGCTCTTTGTTGGCCACGTAGGCGCCAAAAAAGGTCAGGCCGTACACATGCGGACTATCTCCCAATGGGTCATCTTGTTTTTAAAGCCTGTTATTCTCTGGCAAAAAACAAGCTTTCAGTGAGGTTGCTCGCCAATTCCACCAGGGCCACGGCTGCCACTACGGCATTGGGACATGGTGTCCCTTTACAAGACATCTGTTGGGCAGCTACGTGAGCCTCGTTGCACACTTTTACTAAACACTATTGCCGGGACAGCCAAGTCGGGAAAGACTGCTTCTTTGGCCGTTCTGTTCTCCGGGACTTCCTGGTGTGATCTTGGTTAGCAGACCCACCACCGGGGTTGGTATTGCTGGGGTATCAATTCTAAGGTAAGGTATCTATAACTAACGTGTTTCTTTCAGATAAACAAGTTACTTACCTTTGGTAACTATATATCTGTAAGAAACATTAGTTAGTGATAGATTCCTTACCGCCACACCCATCCTCCCCGTTCTGCAAATTGATTTCTAGGGTTAAGGTCATCCCTTTCTGGGCCCTAGTTTCAATGCACCAGTGGTCAGTATCTTGCATAGTTCTGCATTCCTGGCACGGAAGGTCGTGTACAGAACTGACGTCAGCACGTGAGGGCAGCGTCTAAGTAGCTGCTGCGACGTCATCTCGGTGACCACAACGCCAACGACATATGCAGAACTGCACAACGCCACCTTCCGACGAGCAGGGCTACTGCTAGCAAAAACTTTCCGGATCCAGTCTGATGCATGGGAGTAATTCTAAGGTAAGGAATCGATCACTAACTAATGTTTCTTACAGATATATCGTTACCGAAGGTAAGTAACTTGTTCATTTATACATAGGTCCTGTCGCAAAATTCTATGCTCTTTGCAGAAATAATAGTTGTAAATCATGCAGTTGTTTTTCAAACAGTAATTAGTACATCTGTCCCCCACCTCTTAAACCAGCCTGCATTGCAACAATGTGCAGCTCTGAATTATCCGCCTTATCAGAGCTTCTTGTTTCCAAAACACTGTAAGTGCAAAAGGCAGGCCAAAGAGAAAACCGCTCTCTGCCCTGAAATTATGCCGTCCGCCTGGGAGGGATTCCTACACTCTCACTGGTGAAAGACTGCCTCTGAGGGAGAAGTCTAATGTGTATTCATTAAAGAACTGTTGCATAGAAACTGTGATGTTTGTTGGATTTTCTGCTATCTAATTTGATACTTTTCAGACATTTGTGTTTTGCTTTGACTCTTAACAAGCCTATACACAACTTATTTTTTAGCCTCAACCCATTTACCTCCATTTTATCAGGGGTTTCTCCTGAGCTGTCTTTCCATTCATTCTCCAGCAGACAGAGTGCAGTCCATCTGAAAGAAACAGGTTAGTATTAGATTCCTTACCTAGAATATCCCCAGGCGTCAGACTGGATCTGGAAAATTTTGTGTAGCAGTACCCTTGCGCGTCACTAGGTGTTGTCTGCGGCTCCGCGTCCATCGTCGGCGTGTTGGCGCTGGGATGACGTCCCCGGAGTACTTAGAAACCGCCCTCGCGCGCTGACGTCAGTTCTTTTTCCGCGCCAGCAAGCGCAGGTCCGGAGAAAGTGGTACCCTTTAGTCACTTTTTGACTAAGCTTTTTCGATCCTTTTTGGATCAGTTTAGAGTCTATGACTCCATCGGTGCTGGGATGTAGGAGAGTGGGGTCTGCAATCCTATGGTCACCCACGATTTTTGCTTTTTGCTTCACTGGTTTACGACTTTCCCTGGCTGTGGGCCTGCTAATCAGACCCACAGCCTAGCTGTTCTCTCTCTAAATTGACAAGTATGTACTTCAGGTGCATTTACCAATTGGTACTGGGCCACCTTATCAGTCCCTGTACAGCATACCTTAGGTATCCAGGGCATAGGTGTACCCAGGGCCTACCAGGGACTGCAGCATGTATTATGCCACCCCTGGCTGGCCACCCAAATCTGACACAACTAGCTGCACGACAGCTGGGGCAAGGTGGTGTAATCACCCTTTGCTTTAGATATAATATTCCTATATCTAACCCTAAAATGGACACATATATTCCTATCAGTCACTCCTATGGCAGGCCTTATCAATCCTGAAGGCAGAGTGCTTGGAATTATGTGAGATGGTGCTCTGGCATGAGCTGAGCCCGTTTGCAGCTTGCGGAACCAAGTCCTAATAGCTGTTCCATGATAACCCTATACCATATACTCTTAAGTGCATTATGAACCTCGCGGTCAAATGCTAACTTTGGCATAGCATTATCAAAACATGTCGAGTAAGGTGTCATACGAATTGGAATACTAACCCCTCGCTAATTCTGGCGACGGGGTTAGCATTCCACCCTTCTAGAGAAACACGACATGTATGTAACTGTGAACCCCGGTTAAAGTTAACTCGAGCCTCAGCATCACAAAATGGATGCTGCCACCACAGACACAAGTCTGACCTCCTGCTGCAGGGAGTCCTTCCAGCGAGGGAGGTTTAGACAAAGGGTTTCCTGCCTTGGGAGGTGCGAGCACCACCCCAGACAGGATTTTGTGTATTAGGTAGGACAGGGCTCAAAGGAATGAGACATGCCTGGGGCACACAATGTGCCCTGTGCATACACCGGTCAGAACCAGTTCCTGGGGCACTCCAGCCCCAGAGCTGGCGCAAGACCGGACAAAGGAAAGGGGGTGTAACCACCCCCCTTCCTAGTCCCACCCAGAGGAGGGACCTAGTCGTAGTGCAGCCCCCTTTAGCCGGATAAAGGTAGGAGCTGGTCCCATTCCAAATCAGATTATCCTGAACAACTTCCCAAGAAGAAACTCTGGACTTCGACGTTCTGCTCCACAGAAGACTGAAGATATCTCCCTTGTGGGCAAGGAGTGTCCACCCTGCACCAGCAGGCACCATCAGCGTACAGCGGCTTCCCTTTGTCGTCTTCCTGCATGGATCCAGACTTCAGAGCCCGACGAGACCCGAATTCCCAGACCTCTCCGACCTCTACCCACATCTGCAGCACAGCTGAGACCCGTGGGTGCGACGATACACGTGGGACCGGCCATCTTGGAAGAAGCAGCACTTCGCTCCAGCACACCTTCCGAGGCATCCTCGTCCAAGTGCTTTGGGGACTGAGAAGCCCCGAGCAGCTCCTGCATCGAAGATCAGCCCTCCAGCATCCATGAGATCTGCCTGTGGCCCTTCTGCCTGGTTGCAGCTTGACGCGTTGTCTGGCCACTTGCCGGCTGTCTTGTGACCTCCTAGACGACGAACTCTGACAACTTTGCTACTGGTCTGGTTGCTCCAGACTGGCCCTTGCTCCCTTCCAAAAGAGGAGCACCCCGGACCCTCCTGGTCCACTCCAGACGCCGTTTCCACTCACCGCGTGGGTTGGCTTTTCCAAGGCCTGTTGAACTCGAATCCGGATCGACACCGCCGACAGCGAGAGCCTGCGTGGGAAAGCTCGTGCCTCCATCCTGGTCGTCGAAGACACCACCTGGTCCACCTGGCTGCAGAGACAAGCGTCCACCTTCACCTAATCGCGACGACGACATCTGGTTCCACTCCTGGCTTCACTCCAGTCACTGGCTAGTGACTTTGAACATTGTCCCCTCTGCTTTCAGGTTCTTCTCTTCACTGATCCACCCTTGGATCACACCGGACATCTTCCTCCTGACCGCCTGCAGCATCTTTTCCTCCAGGCTCCATAGACTTCAACGCCGGAACCCGACACGACTTGGCACCTATGCACCCGCAGCCTGTGGGTGAGGTAACACGAGCATTTCGGGGCTCATGGGTAGCTTGACTCTCCTAGTGTCCAGTTCCACAGTCGTTTTAGTCCTATCTAGTCAGGGACGTCCGTACTCACCTTTTCTTTAAACTGTACTGTCCATAGACGATTGTACGCATCTCGCGTGTGAGTTCACACTCTGCACACTCGTCCCGTGGGCCTCCTATTACTTACCTCCAGTTAGTATAGCGTGGTCCCAGCGATCCTACAGCCTCTGGACAGCTCCAATCCTTTGATTGACTTTCGCATTCCATTTATCTAGTATATGGTTTGTTACGCCCCTCAGGCGTTCTTGTAAATACTGTGCGAACTCGTATTTCCTTTCAAGTATTGTCATGTGCTTAGCCCTCTGACCTCATAAAGAGTTCAGAGGTGTATGTTAGTTAATAAATATCTGTTTATTTTCATAACAACCTGTGTGGTGTCCTTTCACTTGGTATTCAAGGGGTTATATGTGGTAAAAACAGCTGGCTTCACATGCCATTCAGAGTTTAGCCTAAAGACTGCTTTTGTCCACGCTACTAGGATAGCTGGTCTATAAGGTTGACTTACAACCAATCATCATAAGGGTTGTTTGGACTGATACAAGGTGATCACTAGAACTAGTGAGCATCATATATCAGGCCAACTTCTCACATTGGTGTGCAGCGGTTGGGATTTGAGCTTGCTGTTGTTTTTACCAAATATAATCTTGAGATATCATTTGAAAGATCACATAAGGTACCATAGGTACATATAACAAAGCTTAGAAGTACTCTGAGTTCTACTGAACCAGCTGTTGTAGTAGAAAGGGAGTAGCACACCCTGACTACAACTCTTAGCAAGGGATCAGTAGGTAAACCCATAGTGTAGGTAGGTGCATCACTTACACCTCACTAGAAGCTTGTCTACCCATGGAGAGTCTTCAGAGACTCCCCTTGTGGTTGTTGACCCTCCACAGGTCACCTCCAGATATGCAGCCCTTAGCTTCCAGGAGATGAGACAATTGTGTACCTCCAGGAAACTAAAACAGGGTTCTAACCCTACCACTCCTTTTCTGATAGGTCTCTTAGAGACTTATGATGCCAGAAGGGCTTCTAACACAGGCCCCTCTAATCCAGATGGGAGCATGCCCCCCTTAGAGGGAACCCTTGGTGACCCTGACCTTAACCTCCATGAAGCAGAAGGTGGAGAGGGGGAAGAGGAAGAGGAGTTATCAGGGGATGAGGCAGACAAAGGTCCAGTAGTAGTCGGTAGGCTCACCAGGACCAACTTGAGCAGGCATGAGAATGGAACTGGGGGACCCCCAGGCCCACTCTCAGGCAGGCTTAACATTGGGAATGGACGAGTTAGGTCTCTCTCCAGAGGCTCTAACAGATCTATTCGTACCCATGGCTCTCAGGCATCTTCTCAGGGAGGGATGACATCCCCTCAGAGAAGAGAGCATGAAGCTAAGATGAGGGAAGTCAATCTGAGGATTGAGAGGGAAGAACTTGCCCTTGCCAAAGAAAGACTTGCCTTTGCCAGAGAGCAGAAATTGAGTGGGGCAGACCCCACTGGTGGCAGCATTATCCCTAGAGATAAAGACAGGAGTTTTGATACTAGACACCTGAGCAAAATAGTGCCCCCTTTTAAACAAGTGGATGACATCCACAAATGGATGACTGATTTGGAGAGGGCCTGCACTGTCCAGTGCATCCCCAAAAGTCAGTGGGCAGCTATACTGTGGCTCTCCTTTGAAGGTAAAGGTAGAGATAAGCTCCTCACTACTAGAGCTGAGGATGCTAACAATTACCAAGTCCTGAAGAATACACTGATTGATGGGTTTGGCCTAACAACTGAGCAGTACAGGTTGCTGTTCAGAGACACCCAGAAAATTCAGTCTCAGGATTGGGCTGACTTTGTTGATTGTGCCACTAAGGCTTTTGAAGGCTGGTTACTGGGAAGTAAAGTTACTGATTATACAGGATTGTATAACCTAATTATGACAGAACAAATCTTAAGTAATTGTCAAAATCAGTTGTTGCATCAGCACCTTATTGACTCAGATCTGACCTCTCCCCAAGAATTGGGAAAGAAGGCAGACAGATGGGTCAGGACAAGGGTCAAGCAGCAGAACCAGAACCAGGGTGGTGGCCAGAAGAAAGCAGACCAGAAGGGTAATGAGAATAAGCAAAATGACCAGAAGTCTTCAACAGGGCCCCAACAATCTAAGGAGGGTGGGTCCCAGAATTCCCCAAAGAAGAAGAACAATGGTCAGAAGAAACCATGGTGCCAATACTGTAAAAGTAATACTCACTGGTTTAGTGAGTGCACCAAGAAAGGCCCAGCTCCTACCACTACTGCCCCTAAGGCACCTGCAACCCCTAGTTCAGTTAGTAGTGGTAGTGTTCCCCCTAAGGCTATAGTGGGGTTGCCATTGGTATCTGAGGCAGGCTCTGACCTAGTCAGAGTACCTACCCAGGCTGTTCTTGTTTGTACTGGGGACATGGATTTGACCCCTACAAAAAGTCCCAGTAATCTGGGCAAGTACAGGCAAACGCCTTTAATCAATGGAAAAATGGCTCAGGCCTACAGGGACACATGTGCCAGTGTCACCATGGTGACACCAGCATTTGTGGACCCTGGACAGGTAATACTAGGTTCAGACTACCTGGTGACCAATGCTAGCAATGTCACTACCAACCATAGTATGGCACTTGTTAATTTCTCCTGGGGAGGGGTAAATGGCCTCAAAAGGGTTGTTGTTAGTTCAGACCTCCCAGTGGACTGTCTTTTGGGCAATGATTTGGAATCCTCCCTATGGTCAGATGTGGAGTATAGGACTCATGTGGAGATGTTAGGTTTGTCAGCACATGTCCTTGCTGTGACTAGGTCACAGGCCAAGAAATGCCCAGCTGAACTAGTGCTGGATCCTGGAACAATGGACCAGACACTAACCAAGAGTAAGAACAGTAGGGGTAAGGCAGTGCCTTCCCCCTTGCCTCAAGGTGAGGATCAGCTCTCACAGGAGACTGACCCAAAGACCCCAGAAGGAACTGCCCTAGAGGAACTTGAGCCTGAACAGGTTGAGTTTATTGGGGCAGGGGGACCTTCCAGGGCAGACTTGAGGCAGGCACAATTAGACTGTTCATCTCTTGAACCCCTCAGACAGCAGGCTGCTGCTGAGGCTGCAGGGAATGCCACAGGTGCCCATAAAGTGTATTGGGACGATGGACTCCTTTACTCTGAGGCAAGAGACCCCAAGCCTGGTGCTACCAGGAGGCTGGTCATCCCCTTGTCTCTGAGAGGTTTCCTTCTCACCTTGGCCCATGAAATTCCTCTTGCAGGTCACTTAGGCCAGAACAAGACTTGGGACAGGCTTGTCCCACACTTTCACTGGCCCCATATGTCTGAGGACACTAATGAGTTTTGTCGCTCATGTGTCACCTGTCAAGCCAGTGGCAAATCAGGTGGCACAACAAAGGCCCCCCTTATACCACTACCTGTGGTGGGGGTATCCTTTGAAAGAGTGGGGATTGACATTGTTGGACCAATGGACCCCCCAACAGCATCTGGGCACAGATTTATACTGGTGGTAGTGGATCATGCCACCAGGTATCCAGAAGCTATTCCCCTTAGGACCACTACAGCTCCTGTTGTGGCCAAGGCCCTACTCTCAGTTTTTACTAGAGTGGGGTTTCCTAAGGAGGTTGTCTCTGACAGAGGTGCAAACTTTATGTCAGGATACCTGACTGCAATGTGGAAGGAGTGTGGTGTCAATTACAAATCCACCACCCCCTATCACCCACAGTGCAATGGGCTTGTTGAGAGATTCAACAAGACCCTCAAAGGGATGATAAAAGGGTTACCTGAAAAGCTTAGGCGAAGATGGGACATCCTTTTACCCTGCCTTTTGTTTGCTTACAGAGAGGTCCCACAGAAGGGGGTTGGCTACAGCCCTTTTGAACTTCTATTTGGGCATCCTGTAAGAGGACCCCTGTGTCTTGTGAAGGAAGGATGGGAGAGACCTCTCAAAAAGCCTAAGCAAGACATAGTGGACTATGTACTTGGTCTCCGCTCCAGGATGGCAGAGTACATGGAAAAGGCATCTAAAAACCTTGAGGCTAGCCAAGAACTACAAAAAGCTTGGCATGACCAAAAGGCTGTCCTGACTGTGTATCACCCAGGACAGAAGGTGTGGGTGTTGGAGCCAGTGGCTCCAACAGCTCTCCAAGACAAATGGTCTGGACCCTACACCATTCTTGAACAGAAGGGAGAGGTCACCTACCTGGTGGACCTTGAAACTCCCAGGAGCCCTCACAGAGTACTTCATGTGAACAGGCTCAAGGCATTTGTTGACAGGGAGGACATGAGCTTGCTCATGGCCACAGATGAGGGACAGGAGGAAGAGAGTGACCCTCTCCCAGACCTGGTCACTCAGAACCCTGATGATGGGTCAGTAGATGGTGTAGTCTTTTCTGACAGCCTCTCTGAACATCAGCAAGAGGATTGTAAACAGGTTCTTCAATCCTTCAGACAAATGTTCTCTCTGACACCCAGTCAGACAAACTGGTGCACCCATGAGGTGGACACTGGTGACAGTCTGCCTATAAAGAGTAAAATCTACAGGCAACCTGACCACGCCAGGGACTGCATAAAGACAGAAGTATAAAAGATGTTGGAATTGGGAGTCAATGAACCCTCAGAGAGCCCTTGGGCTATTCCTGTAGATCTGAAAGAAACAGGTTAGTATTAGATTCCTTACCTTAGAATATCCCCAGGCGTCAGTCTGGATCCGGAAACTTTTGGGTAGCGGTAGGCGTCGTCTGCAGGCGTCCCCTGCGGCTCCGCGTCCGTCGTTGGCGTCGTGCGCCGTGATGACGTCGCTGGAGTATATAGACGCCGCCTCCGCGTGCTGACGTCAGTTCTTCTTTTTTCCGCGCCAGTTAGCGCTGATCCCAAGAGCAGTACTCCGGTCTTTTGACCAAGTTTTTTTGATCTTTTTGATCTTTTGAATCTTCTACGGTGCCGGTAGGATGCCCGGTTTTAAGAACTGTGACGACTGTGACCGGACGATGTCGGTCACGGATCATCACCGACTCTGTCTCCGGTGCCTGGGCCCCGACCACGACGTGGACGCCTGCGTCGACTGCCGGGCCTTGACGAATAAAGCTAGGCGGGAGCGGTCCCGCAAGTTGCTCGAGCTCCGGGTGTCGGCCCGCGTCGAGAGCGGTCCCGGTCCGGCCGGAAGTCAAGGGAGCGATCGACGGAGCGGTAGCGGAGCCGTCACTGGCGCTCCGAGAGTCGTCACCATTCATCTGGTTCCTCAGGTAGGAAGCACAAAAAGTCGGGGCGTCGTCATCGAACCCCCGACTCCCCCCGACGTTCGCGCGATGCGGCCGGGGGTTTTGGTGGCCCCGCCGCTCCGCGTGAGTCGTCGACGCGGCCTGCTCCATACCCTGCGGTCCCTGGGCAGGGCGCGTACCCCGAGGAGATAAAGGCGTTCCTCGTGGCCATGAGGGCTCTTTCTCCTCCGGCGGGTTCTGCGGCGCCTTCGGTCCCTGTGAACCCGTCCGGGGGCCCTAGCGGCTCGGGTGACCCTGCCTCGACGCCGTCGGGTGCTCCGGCGCCGCCGACGGCTCCGATCCCGGCGCCGCAGGGCCCCTCGGGGTTGACGCCGGCTGTTCAACCGGCCTCTCCGGCGCCGATTCCATCGGGGCAACCCCTGGCGCCGCCCCCGCGCGGCGCCGGTTCCCCGGCGCCTGCTCCGGGTGGCGCCGTCCCCATTCCCTCTCCGAATCCGGACGCGGAGTCGGACCGGCGTCGTTCGACGCCGATGGGGCCTGTGAACCCCGAGGAGCCGGTCTACATTGTTGATTCCGAATATGGTGAGAATGTAGAATACGGAGAGGGGTGGGAGAGGTCTGAGGACCCTCTGACACGCGAGTGTCAGTACGACATGGACTGGACGGGTGACTTGGGTGATGCCAGTAATCTTGATGACTCCCCCAACCCTGGCTTTGTCTCGCCTCCTACCGTGGCTACGGAGGAAGGGGCTGCCTATTCAGTGGTGTTGATGAGGGCTGCCAAGGCCTTAAACCTTGTGCTCCCCGTCGCGGCCGTGAGGACTAACATCCTCACTGAGGTACTCAAACCGCAGTCATGCCCACAGGAGCCACTGCTGCCGTTCAACGAGGCCTTAACTGACGTTCTTTTGGGCACGTGGTCCAGGCCCGCTTCAGGTTCGCCTGTTGCTAGGAACGTGGCCAGACGCCACCGTCCGTGTTCGGACGACCCCAAGTTTCTGTCCACCCACCCCACCCCTGAGAGTCTGGTGATCCAGGCCTCCACCTCCCAGACTGCATTCCCGTCGGCCCCGCCCGACAGGGAATCAAAGAGGTACGACCAGTATGGCAAAAAGGTCTTCTCGTCCCTGAGTCTGGGACTGCGGTCTTCCAACACCGCGTGCCTCTTGGGCCGCTACACCCACTCTCTGTGGGATACGGTCGCGGACCTGCTGCCTGAATGCCCGCTGGAGGTACGGGCTAAGCTCGGCAAGGCTATGATTGAAGGCCGAGACGCAGCAAGATACTCCATCAGGTGTGGTCTTGATACGACCTACTCGCTGGGCAGAGCGATGTCCACGACGGTGGCGATTCGTCGCCACGCCTGGCTGAGATCCGCCAACTTCTCGGCTGATGTCCAGAATGCCTTAATGGACATGCCGTTTGATGGCAGTCGCCTGTTTGGCGACAAAGCGGACCACGCGCTGGAGCGCTTCAAGGACTCCATGGTCACGGCCAAGTCCTTAGGTCTCTCGACCCAGCGCCAGCAAACGGGTTCGTTTTGCTCCTTTCGTGGCCAAGGAAGGGGCGGTCCCACACGTGCTGCCAGCCACGCGCCGCAACAGACTTATCAACGCGGTGGCGGCCGTGGAAACCGCCGTGGTGGCGGTCGGGGACAGCGGCGAGGTCAGGCCACACCTCCCCCCGCAGCATCTGCCACTAAATCCTCCTAGTCCGTGCTTTCAGGCCCATGTGACGCCGGTGGGAGGCAGGGTTCGCCATCACCTCTCCCACTGGCGAACAATAACATCGGACAGATGGGTGCTGCAGCTCGTCCGAAGGGACTACTCCCTCCCCTTCGAGACAACTCCTCCAGCCATGCCACCGCAGAACCACCGTGTGTCGGGGGACCACTTGGCACTTCTGAGGGAGGAAGTTACGGCCCTCTTGGCCAAGGGGGCCATCGAGCACGTTCCTGGGCCAGAAGTAGGACGTGGTTGCTATTCCCACTACTTTCTGGTACCCAAGAAGGACAAAGGGGGCCTACGTCCTATCTTGGATCTAAGGAACGTCAACGGCTTCCTCCGGAAGGAGAAGTTCAAGATGTTGACTTTAGCTCAGGTCTTGGCTGCTCTAGACCCGCAAGACTGGATGGTAGCGTTGGACTTGCAGGATGCGTATTTTCACATCCCCGTCCTGCCGGCCCACCTGCGTTACCTGCGGTTCACGGTAGGCCTCGAGCATTTTCAGGTTATCGTGCTCCCCTTCGGCCTTACAAGCGCCCCACGGGTGTTCACCAAGGTGATGGCGGTGGTCGCAGCTCATCTGAGCAGATTGGGGGTCTCAGTCTTCCCCTATCTACACGACTGGTTGTTGAAGGCGGGCTCGCCCCAGACAGTCGTCCACCACCTTCAGATGACGGCAGACCTCCTGAACGAGCTGGGGTTCTCAATCAATGTGCCGAAATCACACCTGTGTCCCTCTCAAAAGCTCCTTTTCATCGGAGCGGTTCTCGACTCGGCGCATTTTCGGGTCTATCCTCCCGAACGGCGAGTCCAGGATATACAGGCTTTGATTCCCATCTTTCAGCCGTTATCCCGGGTTTCGGTCAGGTTGACGCTGCGGCTGCTGGGGCTGATGGCTTCCTGCATCCTTCTGGTGCATCACGCCCGGTGGCGGATGCGGGCTCTGCAGTGGGACCTGAAGTTTCAGTGGGCCCAGCATCAGGGCAATCTGTCCGACCATGTCTTGATCTCAGAGGGCACTGCAAGACAACTGCAGTGGTGGCTTACGGACCGCGATTGAGTCAGAGGCAGATCCCTCTCCCTTCCCCAACCGGAGCACGTTGTTGTGACGGACACGTCCCTCCAGGGCTGGGGAGGCCACCTGGGAGAGGCAGAGATCAGAGGCATCTGGTCTCCGGCGGAGTCCCGGCTCCATATAAACGTGTTGGAGCTCCGGGCGATTCGTTTGGCACTGAAAGCATTCCTCCCCTTTGTCAACGGGAGTGTAGTACAGGTGTTCACGGACAACACCACCGCCATGTGGTACTGCAACAAGCAGGGCGGGGTGGGGTTGTGGATCCTTTGCCAGGAGGCTCTGCGCCTCTGGCAATGGCTGGAACGTCAGGGCGTGACTCTGACGGTTCAACACCTGGCAGGTTCTCTGAACGCCAGGGTGGACGAACTCAGCCGTCGGTGCTCGATGGATCACGAATGGCGTCTGAACTCGGATGTGGCGCAAGGCCTCTTTCGGCAATGGGGAGAGCCTTGGTTAGATCTATTCGCCACAGAAGAGAACGCGCAATGTCATCAGTTCTGCGCGTTGGAGTTTCCAAGACGGCACTCGCACGGCGACGCCTTTCGGCGCGAGTGGAGTTGCGGTCTGTTATACGCCTTTCCGCCTATACCACTTCTGCCCAGAGTGCTGAAGAAGATCAGGCGCGACCGGGCCCAAGTCATCCTTGTGGCTCCGGACTGGGCTCGAAGGTACTGGTATCCTGAGCTACTCAGCATGTCAGTCGGTCCCCCGATCCGCCTGCCCCTTCAGGAGGACCTTCTGTCGCAGCAGCATGGGACGGTCCTCCACCCGAACCTGTCCAGCCTCCACCTCCATGCGTGGAGATTGAGCGGCGGCAGTTGAGGCCATTTGACTTGCCTCCTGAAGTCTGTGATGTGCTTCTGGCAGCCAGGCGTTCCTCCACGAAATCGGTATACGCCTGTCGGTGGAACAAGTTTGTGGCATGGTGCACAGCAAAGGCTGTGGATCCTCTCTCTGCCCCTCTTTCTGAGGTTCTTCTCTTCCTTCTTTCTCTTGCCCAGCAGGGCTCTGCTCTGGGCACTATCAAGGGCTACCTTTCTGCCCTTTCGGCCTTTCTGAGGCTGCCTGATCAACCTTCTTTGTTCAAGTCCCCCATTGTAACAAGATTCTTGAAGGGCATCACACACATGTATCCACCTGTTCCGTTTGTGATGCCTCAGTGGGACTTGAACCTGGTTCTAACCTTCTTGATGTGTGCTCCCTTTGAGCCACTTCATTCCTGTCCTCTCCGTCTCCTGACTTTAAAGACGGCCTTCCTGGTTGCCATCACCTCTGCCAGGAGGGTGAGTGAGCTCCAGGCTCTTTCTGTCAAACCTCCTTTCATGTCCATTCATCCAGACAAGGTGGCTCTGAGAACTAGACCTTCTTTCCTGCCCAAAGTTGTCTCTGCTTTTCACATCGGGCAGTCCATCACCCTCCCTTCCTTCTTCCCGCCTCCGCATCCTTCAAAGGATGAAGAATGGCTCTATCGTCTGGACCCAAAACGTGCGCTTTCATTTTATATGGATCGCACACGCCAGTTCCGGGTGGATGACCAACTGTTTGTTGGCTACGTGGGTGCGAAGAAGGGACGGGCGGTACATAAACGGACCATCTCTCGGTGGGTCGTTCTGTGCATCAAAGCGTGCTACTCTTTGGCTCGGAAGGAGCCTCCTGTTGGGCTGAGGGCCCATTCCACTCGGGCCACGGCAGCTACTACTGCCCTGGGTCGGGGAGTCCCCTTGCAGGACATTTGCCAGGCGGCTACGTGGGCCTCGCTGCACACCTTTGCGAGGCACTACTGCCTGGACAGTCAAGTCCGGAGGGATGGCTTCTTTGGCCGTTCTGTCCTCCAGGACTTTCTGGTGTAGGATTGTATTGGTTCGCAGACCCACCACCGGGGTTGGTATTGCTGGGGTATCTATTCTAAGGTAAGGAATCTAATACTAACCTGTTTCTTTCAGATGAACAAGTTACTTTCCTTCGGTAACGATATATCTGTAAGAAACAGTAGTTAGTATTAGATTCCTTACCGCCCCACCCACCCTCCCCGTTCTGCTAACTGATACCTAGGGTTAAGGACATCCCTTTCAGGGCCCTAGTTTCAAATGGCACCAGTGTTGGTTCTCACATGGCTCTGCGTGTTCTGGCGCGGAAAAGCTGTGTGCAAAGAACTGACGTCAGCGCGCGGAGGCGGCGTCTATATACTCCAGCGACGTCATCACGGCGCACGACGCCAACGACGGACGCGGAGCCGCAGGGGACGCCTGCAGACGACGCCTACCGACGCGCAGGGGTACTGCTACGCAAAAGTTTCCGGATCCAGGCTGATGCCTGGGGATATTCTAAGGTAAGGAATCTAATACTAACTACTGTTTCTTACAGATATATCGTTACCGAAGGTAGTGCCTAAACCTCACACCCAGGATGGTAAGAGAGAGATGAGGTTTTGTGTAGACTACAGGGGTCTCAATGCTGTCACTAAGACAGATGCCCGTCTAATACCAAGAGCAGATGAACTCATAGATAAGTTGGCTTCTGCCACATTCTTGAGTACATTTGACTTGACAGCTGGTTATTGGCAAATCAGGTTAGCTGAGGATACCAAGGCCAAAACAGCATTTTCTACCCCAGGAGGTCATTACCAATTTGTGGTGATGCCCTTTGGTTTGAAAAATGCACCTGCCACTTTTCAAAGGTTGGTGAACCAAGTTCTCACTGGGTTGGATGACTAATGTGCAGCATATCTAGATGATATTGCTGTCTTTAGCTCCACCTGGGAGGATCACCTGATCCATCTGAGGAAAGTTTTGGAGGCCCTGCAAAAGGCAGGCCTCACTATCAAGGCCACCAAGTGCCAGATAGGGCAGAGTCAAGTTGTATACATGGGCCACCTTGTAGGTGAAGGCCAAGTTCAACCTTTGGAGAGCAAGATACAGGCCATAAAGGACTGGGCTCCTCCAACCACCCAGACACAGATCAGAGCTTTCTTGGGCCTGTCTGGTTACTATAGGAAATTTGTCAGAAATTATGGAACCATTGTGACTCCACTTAATGACCTGACAAGTAAGAAAATGCCAAAGAAAGTTCAGTGGACAGTTAGCTGTCAGAAGGCATTTGATGACCTAAAGCAGGCCATGTGCACTGCACCTATTCTCAAGAGTCCAGACTACTCCAAGCCATTCATTGTCCAAACAGATGCTTCTGAGTTGGGTGTGGGAGCTGTTCTTTCTCAACTGAATATTGATGGTCATGATAAGCCCATTGCTTTTATAAGTAGAAGGCTGACCCCTAGAGAGAAACGTTGGTCAGCTATAGAGAGGGAGGCCTTTGCTGTGGTTTGGGCCCTGAAGAAGTTGAGGCCATACTTGTTTGGCACTCACTTCAAGATTCAGACCGACCATAAGCCCCTCTTATGGCTAAATCAAATGAAGGGTGAAAACCCCAAACTTCTTAGGTGGTCCATTTCCCTACAGGGGATGGACTTTACAGTGGAGCACCGCCCAGGGACTGACCATGGTAATGCAGATGGTCTCTCCCAGTACTTCCACTTAGAACAAGAAGACTCACCTGGTCAAGGTTAGTTTAATGTCCCTAAGTTTGGGGGGGGGGTTATGTAGGAGAGTGGGGTCTGCAATCCTATGGTCACCCCCGATTTTTGCTTTTTGCTTCACTGGTTTACGACTTTCCCTGGCTGTGGGCCTGCTAATCAGACCCACAGCCTAGCTGTTCTCTCTCTAAATTGACAAGTATGTACTTTAGGTGCATTTACCAATTGGTACTGGGCCACCTTATCAGTCCCTGTACAGCATACCTTAGTTATCCAGGGCATAGGTGTACCCAGGGCCTTCCAGGGACTGCAGCATGTATTATGCCACCCCTGGCTGGCCACCCAAATCTGACACAACTAGCTGCACGACAGCTGGGGCAAGGTGGTGTAATCACCCTTTGCTTTAGATATAGTATTCCTATATCTAACCCTAAAATGGGCACATATATTCCTATCAGTCACTCCTATGGCAGGCCTTATCAATCCTGAAGGCAGAGTGCTTGGAATTATGTGAGATGGTGCTCTGGCATGAGCTGAGCCCGTTTGCAGCTTGCGGAACAAAGTCCTAATAGCTGTTCCATGATAACGCTATACCATATACTCTTAAGTGCATTATGAACCTCGCGGTCAAATGCTAACTTTGGCATAGCATCATCAAAACATGTCGAGTAAGGTGTCATACAAATTGGAATACTAACCCCTCGCCAATTCTGGCGACGGGGTTAGCATTCCACCCTTCTAGAGGGACACGACATGTATGTAACTGTGAACCCCGGTTAAAGTTAACTCGAGCCTCAGCATCACAAAATGGATGCTGCCACCACAGACACAAGTCTGACCGCCTGCTGCTGGGAGTCCTTCCAGCGAGGGAGGTTTAGACAAAGGGTTTCCTGCCTTGGGAGGTGCGAGCACCACCCCAGACAGGATTTTGTGTATTAGGTAGGACAGGGCTCAAAGAAATGAGACATGCCTGGGGCACACAAGGTGCCCTGTGCATACACCGGTCAGAACCAGTTCCTATGGCACTCCAGCCCCAGAGCTGGCGCAAGACCGGACAAAGGAAAGGGGGTGTAACCACCCCCCTTCCTGGTCCCACCCAGAGGAGGGACCTAGTCGTAGTGCAGCCCCCTTTAGCCGGATAAAGGTAGGAGCTGGGCCCATTCCAAATCAGATTATCCTGAACAACTTCCCAAGAAGAAACTCTGGACTTCGACGTTCTGCTCCACAGAAGACTGAAGATATCTCCCTTGTGGGCAAGGAGTGTCCACCCTGCACCA
Organism: Lissotriton vulgaris; assembly: GCF_964263255.1. Classification (NCBI taxonomy): domain Eukaryota; kingdom Metazoa; phylum Chordata; class Amphibia; order Caudata; family Salamandridae; genus Lissotriton; species Lissotriton vulgaris. The sequence goes on along the minus strand of NC_141694.1, from coordinate 1,019,724,607 downwards.
GCAGGCACCATCAGCGTACAGCGGCTTCCCTTTGTCGTCTTCCTGCATGGATCCAGACTTCAGAGCCCGACGAGACCCGGATTCCCAGACCTCTCCGACCTCTACCCACATCTGCAGCACAGCTGAGACCCGTGGGTGTGACGAGACACGTGGGACCGGCCATCTTGGAAGAAGCAGCACTTCGCTCCAGCACGACTTCAGAGGCATCCTCGTCCAAGTGCTTTGGGGACTGAGAAGCCCCGACCCCGAGCAGCTCCTGCATCGAAGATCAGCCCTCCAGCATCCACGAGATCTGCGGGGGGCCCTTCTGCCTTGTTGCTGCTCGACGCGTTGTCTGGCCACTTGCCGGCTGGCGTGTGACCTCCTAGACGACGAACTCCGACAACTTTGCTACTGGTCTTGTTGCTCCAGACTGGCCCTTGCTCCCTTCCAAAAGAGGAGCACCCCGGACCCTCCTGGTCCACGCCAGACGCCGTTTCCACTCACCGTGTGGGTTGCCTTTGCCAAGGCCTATTGAACCTGAATCCGGAGACGACACCGCCAACAGCGAGAGCCTGCGTGGGACAGCTCGTGCCTCCATCCTGGTCGTCGAAGACACCACCTGGACCACGTGGCTGCAGAGACAAGCGTCCACCTTCACCTGATCGCGACAACGACATCTGGTTCCACTCCTGGCTCCACTCCAGTCACTGGCTAGTGACTTTGAACATTGTCCCCTCTGCTTTCAGGTACTTCCCTTCACTGATCCACCCTTGGATCACACCGGACATCTTCCTCCTGACCGCCTACAGCATCTTTTCCTCCAGGCTCCATAGACTTCAACGCCGGAACCCGACACGACTTGGCACCTATGCACCCACAGCCTGTGGGTGAGGTAACACGAGCATTTCGGTGCTCAAGGGTAGCTTGACTCTCCTAGTGTCCAGTTCCACAGTCGTTTTAGTCCTATCTAGTCAGGGACGTCCGTACTCACCTTTTCTTTAAACTGTACAGTCCATAGACGATTGTACGCATCTCGCGTGTGAGTTCACACTCTGCACACGCGTCCCATGGACCTCCTATTACTTACCTCCAGTTAGTATAGCGTGGTCCCAGTGATCCTACAGCCTCTGGACAGCTCCATTCCTTTGATTGACTTTCGCATTCCATTTATCTAGTATATGGTTTGTTACGCCCCTCAGGCGTTCTTGTAAATACTGTGCGAACTCGTATTTCCTTTCAAGTATTGTCATGTGCTTAGCCCTCTGACCTCATAAAGAGTTCAGAGGTGTATGTTAGTTAATAAATATCTGTTTATTTTCATAACAACCTGTGTGGTGTCCTTTCACTTGGTATTCAAGGGGTTATATGTGGTAAAACAGCTGGCTTCACATGCCATTCAAAGTTTATCCTAAAGACTGCTTTTGTCCACGCTACTAGGATAGCTGGTCTATAAGGTTGACTTACTACCAATCACCATAAGGGTTGTTTGGACTGATACAAGGTGATCACTAGAACTAGTGAGCATCATATATCAGGCCAACTTCTCACACGGGATGCCCGAGTTCAAGCCCTGTGCCAACTGCAACCGAGTGATGTCGGTTACCGACCCCCATCGCCGGTGCCTACATTGCCTGGGGCCCGACCACGATGACAAGTCGTGCCCCGACTGCCGGGCCTTGACGTCGAAGGCTAGGTGGTAGCTGTCCTGTAAGCACCTCGAGCTCCGGCAGGCGGCCCGTGCCGCTCGAGGTCCCGTTCCGGAAGGAAGTCGAGGGACTGGGGGTTGGGCCGGAGTCATCATAGCTCGGTGAGTCGACACCACTCGTCGGGCTCCAAGTCCTCAGGTAAGAGGCACAAGAAGTCGAAGAGGCGACATCGCTCTTCTGACTCCCCCCGACGCTCGCACGACGGGGCTGAGGGTTCGGGTGACACCGCCCGCGCGGCTCCGCCGGAGCCGCAGGCATCGCGGCCTGCTTCATACCCACCGTCCCTGGGCAGAACGCGACGCCTGAGGACATCGAGGCCTTCCTCATGGCCATGAGGTCGCTCACTCCTCCGTCGGGTTCCACAGCGCCTTCGGACCACGCGGCCCCGACTGGGAGCCCTAGCGGGCCGGGTGCTTCGGCTCCGGCGCCGTCGGGTGCTTCGGTCCCGCCGCCGTCGGCGACTTAGGTCCCGGCGCCGCAAGGCCCCACTGGATCCGGTTACGGATCCGGGTCGCCGCTGGTCGACCTTACGACCCCGCCGGCGTCGACCACTAGGATGTCACCCCCGGTGCCGTCCTCGTACGACGCCGTCCCTGGTCCAACCCTCGGGCCGGATCCGACGCCGGAGCGGGGTCGCTCGACGCCGCATTCGGCACCTGCCGAAGAGGAATTCTTAGAAGATCTGGGTCTATCCTTTACCCCTGAATATCGGGAGATGGACAACGAGGGAGGCTGGGAGGGGTCTGAGGACCCTCTGGCACGTGAGTGCCAGTCATTTCAGGACTGGACACAGGAACTACGGGAGGCCAGTGGCCTGGATACCTCCCCAGACACTGGTTTTGTCTCCCCTCCTACTGTGGCTACGGAGGAGGGGCCTACTTATGCTGTGGTGCTGATGAGGACAGCCAAGGCCTTGGCTCTTGAGCTCCCCGTTGGACCGGTGAGGTCTAACATCCTCACAGAGGTCCTTAAACCGCAGGTAAGCTCCCCAGAGCCTCTACTGCCGTTTAATGAGGCTCTCACGGACAACCTGTTGGGCACTTGGTCCAAGCCCACTACAGATCTGCCTGTAGATAGGAACGTCGCTAGGCGCCACCGCCCTGCTCCGGGCAACCCTAGTTTCTTGTCCACCCACCCCACCCCGAGAGCCTGGTTATCCAGGCCTCTACTTCCCAATCCGCATTTCTGACCGCACCTCCGGATCGGGAATTCAAGAGGTATGAACAATTCGGCAAGAAGATGTTCTCCTCCCTTAGTTTGGGATTGGGGTCGGTCAATACCGCGTGCCTCTTGGGCCGTTACACCCACTCTCTGTGGGATACGGTTGCGGCCGTGCTGCCTGAGTGCCCGGAGGGAGCCCGGGTGAAGCTCGCTCAAGTCCTCGCGGAGGGAAGAGACGCAGCACGGTACTCCATACGATGTGGACTGGATACCCCGGACTCACTGAGGAGAGCGATTTCCACGTCTGTGGCGGTTCGCCGCCACACCTGGATGAGGTCCGCCAACTTCTCGGCCGATGTCCAGAACACCCTTATGGACATGCCGTTCGATGGCAGCCACCTCTTCGGTGGCAAGGCAGATCATGCGCTGGAACGCTTTAAGGACTCCAGGGCTACGGCCAAGTCCTTGGGCCTGTCGGCCCAGCGTCAGCAATCTTCTGCCCAGTGTTCCTTTCGTGGCCACGGAAGCGGCGCCCCCACACGTTCTGCCAGCCACAGGCCGCAGGCTACCATTCAGCGCGGCGGCGGGCGTGGTTACCGTCACTGCGGTAACCGGGTACAACGGCGCGGCCAGTCCACATCCACCCCCGCAGCATCCGCCTCAAAGCCTTCCTAGTCTGAGCTTTCAGGCCCATTTGACGCCAGTGGGGGGCAGGGTTCGCCATCACCTCCTCCACTGGTGCTCCATCACATCGGACAGGTGGGTGCTGCAAATCGTCCGAAGGGGCTACTCCCTCCCCTTCGAGGCGACCCCTCCAGCCATGCCACCGCAGAACCACCGCATGCCGGGGGATCACTTAAAGCTTCTGCAAGAGGAAGTTACGGCCCTCTTGGCCAAGGGGGCCATTGAGCACGTTCCTGGGCCAGAAGTAGGGTGTGGTTGTTACTCCCACTACTTTCTGGTTCCCAAGAAGGGCAGAGGGGGTCTACGCCCTATCTTGGACCTACGGAACGTCAACGGCTTCCTCCGGAAGGAGAAGTTCAAGATGCTGACTTTGGCTCAGGTCTTAGCTGCCTTGTACCCAGTAGACTGGATGGTAGCGTTGGACTTGCAGGACGCATATTTTCATATCCTCGTCCTGCCAGCCCACCGGCGCTACCTGCGGTTCACGGTAGGCCACGAGCACTTTCAGTTTACCGTGCTCCCCTTCGGCCTTACCAGCGCCCCATGGGTGTTCACGAAAGTGATGGCGGTGGTCGCAGCTCATCTGCGCAGGTTAGGGGTTTCATTCTTCCCCTACCTCGACGACTGGTTGTTGAAGGCGGGTTCGCCCCAGACAGTCGTCAGCCTCCTCCAGACTACGGCCGACCTCCTGCACCTGCTGGAGTTCTCCATCAATGTGCCGAAGTCGCACCTGTGTCCCTCTCAGAAGCTCCTCTTCATCAGAGCGGTTCTAGACTGGGCGCAGTTTCAGGTTTATCCTCCCGAAAAGCGGGTTCGGGATATTCAGGCACTGATTCCGATCTTTCAGCCGTTATCCCGAGTCTCTGTCAGGTTGACGCTGCGGCTTCTGAGGCTGATGACCTCCTGCATCCTTCTGGTGCATCACGCCCGGTGGCGGATGCGGACTCTGCAGTGGGACCTGAAGTTTCAGTGGGCCCAGCATCAGGGCAACTTGTCCGACCATGTCTTGATCTCGGAGGGCACTGCAGGACAGTTGCAGTGGTGGCTCACGGACTGCGATTGGGTCTGCAGCCGATCCCTCTCCCTACCCAACCGGAGCACGTAGTTGTGACGGACGCGTCCCTCCAGGGCTGGGGGGGCCACATGGGAGAGGCGGAGATCAGAGGACTCTGGTCTCCGGCGGAGTCCCGACTCCATATCAACCTTCTGGAGCTGCGGGCGATCCGGCTTGCACTGAAGGCATTCCTCCCCTCTGTCTGGGGGAGTGTAGTGCAGGTGTTCACGGACAACACCAACGCCATGTGGTACTGCAACAAACAGGGCGGGGTGGGATCGTGGACCCTATGCCACAGGCTCTGCTCCTCTGGCAGTGGCTGGAACATTAGGGCGTGACCCTGGTGGTTCAACACCTGGCAGGTTCCCTAAACGCCAGGGCGGACAAACTCAGCCGTCGGTGCATGATGGATCACGAATGGCGTCTGAACTCGGACGTGGCGCAAGGTCTCTTTCAGCTATGGGGAGAGCCTTGGTTAGATCTATTCGCCACAGAAGAGAACTCGCAATGTCATCAGTTCTGCACGTTTGAATTTCCAAAGCGGCACTCGCTCAGCGACGCATTTTGTCGCGAGTGGAGTTGCGGTCTGTTGTACGCATTTCCGCCTATACCACTTCTGCCCAGAGTGCTGAAGAAGATCAGGCGCGACCTGGCCCAAGTCATCCTTGTGGCTCCGGACTGGGCACGAAGATACTGGTATCCCGAGCTACTCAGCATGTCAGTTGATCCCCCGATTCGTCTGCCTCTTCAGGGGGACCTTCTGTCGCAGCAGCAGGGGACGGTCCACCACCCGAACCTGGCCAGCCTCCACCTCCATCCGGGGAAATTGAGCGGCGACAGTTGAGGCCATTTGACTTGCCTCCTGAAGTCTGTGATGTTATTCTGGCAATAACAAAAGTAGAGAGTAAGGAATTTCGTCCAAAGGGGCTGGACGGGGAATACTCCTGATCCCCTGATCAAGGAATTATTACAAACAGTTGGAGGAGTACCACCCGATGAGAGGAGAGAAGGCTCTTTTCCTGACAAGGAAACACTGTTCCTTTGTTAGTAAACCCCTCACACACCACCTAGTGGTGACTTGCTTCATCATCGGGGCCCACCCAAGTGGCCTAGCGTCACTTGGGTGTGCTTCAACACCTGGTTTACAGTGGAGCAGGTAGTGAAGTGTGGGGTGCAAAAAAACAGTGTGAATGTTAAAATTTTCCTGGTTAACACTTCAGTATTAGCTTTAATAAAAAGGTAACTGGACAAAGTTTAAAACATATGGTGAGATACTGGCAGGAGAGTTACGGCCTGTGTATCTCTGCTATGTGTTGGTCGACATGTTTCTACCTTATGGGGTAATCCCCGGTATTCCTCAGGACCAAAAACAAGGAAGTGGGAGGTGTGGGTCCCCTAAAAGACGCACCCTGTCCTAATTCCTTGGTCTTCCAGAAGATAAAACTGTATCTCTGGGAATTCACTCCTAAGGTTTAGGAGATGAACAAAAAACCTAGGGAAGGAAAAAGAAGTAAAGGAAGTAATTACTATCCTGTTACGAAATGCAGTGTTTTTGGTGAAAAAACGTCGTGCAGGTTGTCCTTTCGTTCCACGGTGGTGAATGGAAAAGGTGCCTTCTCAAGTAGAGGGCGTGTCTACTTATGGGGTGGGAGCGTGCTCATTTTTGTGAGAGTGCGCTGTGGTATTTGTATACCTATGGACGAGTCTGTGGTTGAGGCATGAGTGTCCTTAGTGCGTGCCTAGGTCAGCATGCTTTAATGAGGAAAGAATTTAGCGCGGTGCTTATAGTATTAACAGCGTGAGTTGTACTGCGCTTAAAACAATGCCATACATTCGGTAAAAGGATTGCAAAATTATCCTACTATGGATGCGTGGTGAACAAAAAGACATACAGGACTCTCACAAACATAAAACATATAGAGAGGCACGGAGCTGGACTCGACAGAGTCAGGGCTTACTTCAGTAATGCTCGTGATTGACTTCATCGAGCTGGGGGTAGGCACTTCACGTCTGCCAACGTATTCTATGTGGAGAAGTATGGATTCGATTAATCTCAACATGAGTAGATCTAATGGGCGTGAGCTGGGGCGTTCAAGGAATTAGTTCAGCCCCAGGGGAGGGAAAATCTACTTACAGTTCGTCGTGAAGAGCAAAGGCAAGTAGCCTACATCTACCATCCGCCGCTCGGTTAGGAATGAGTGAGCGAGCGCGGAGTAGATATCTCTGGGAAACCCGCTTCCGGGGTAGGTCACGTGACACTACGGGAGCCGGTGGGCGGGAGGTTGTCCGGGTGATCTAGGGACGCTGCGCATGCGTGATGGCTTAAGGTCTGCGCATGCGTCGGGTTGTCAGGGTGATCTAGAGACGCTGCGCATGCGTGTTGGCTTAATGTCTGTGCAAGCGTCGGGTAGTGGAAAACAGATGCGCTTGGGAACTAGAGGGGCAAAGGATGTCAGCATTGGCTAGCAGAGGGAAAAAGCCCATAGCTCCAAGGGTGTGCGAAAATTAACGGGAGACTAGGGGGCCGGTACAAGTATTGGACACAGCGGTACTCGTGGTGGTGTGACTGTACCCACGGGCTGGTGTTGTTCACAGTGCCCCAAGAACACATAGGGTGTCACACTCGAAGCTGTGGTTGTCAAAACAGTAGATCAATTTTGACATATTTCAAAAGGTTGAAGCCATTATTTGATTACAGAATTCCATGGTATGTTATCGTTGAGGCCCCGTTGGTGGGTGGAAAGTCTATATATCCACCTTTGTTCCTTCTCGAACAAGCGGGCTTGGATGTTAGGCCCTGGTGTCAACTGTTCTATTATCGTCCACCTTATGTCGTTTGTGGTGTGATGGGCCGTCAGAAAATGATCCGTTAGTTTGGTCATGTTCTTTTTACATCTGATTGTGCTTCTGTGTTCACAGATGCGTTGTTTAATTTTTCGTGTCGTCATGCCCACGTATGGTTTTCCGCAGGTGCAGGTGATAAGATAAATGACGTTACTGCTGTTGCAGTTAGTTTGTGCCCTTTGCTCCCAAACCTTTCCTGGTTCCAAAACTATGGTCTTTGTGTTTTCTGTCATGTGACAGACACTACAGTTTCCGCATCGTGAATGGCCCGTGACTGGTGGGAGACCCCATATCTGTGTCAAGGTTGGGTCACTGTTGCTTTTGTTTTGTCTTGGTCTTGTGTTAACCAGAGTGTTTTTCAGGCTCTGAGCTTTTTTATATGAGAAGAGAGGTTTCTCCCACTTGAAGGATCCAGAGTTGACTATTGGCCAATGTTTCTTAATGCTTTTGCTGACCATGTTGGAGATAGCATTGTATGTGGTAACACATGTGAGAGGTGTGTTGTCATTGTCTTTTGTGATTTCCTCCAACAGAGCTTGGCAAGGTTGATTTCTTGCTCGTTTTTGGCATTTAGTAGTGATCTTTGTGGGGTATCCGCGTTGTGTGAGTTTGACCGTCAGGTCTTTGGCCTGTTCTTTGTAGTCATTAAGTTTACTGCAGTTCCTGCGTAGTCTTAGATACTGTCCATAAGGGAGGTTTTCCCTTAATGGACGGGGGTGAAAACTTTCAAATCTCAACAGGTTATTTTTTGCGGTAGGTTTGAAATGAGTTTTGGTAGTCAGACCTTCTTGTTCTCTTCTGATCTCAATGTCAAGGAAAATCATTTCATTATTACTCACATTGTGGGTAAAGTGAAGATGTTGGTCGCAAGTGTTGAGCCAAGTGATAAATTGTGTTAGAATTTCTGGTGGACCCTTCCAAATCGTAAGCACATCATCTATATATCTGCGCCAGAACTTGATGTTTTCCAGATATGGGTTGGCGGGTGAGAGGATGTATTTTTGCTCGAAATCGTATACATACAATCCCGCTATGCTGGGCGCAAAAACACTGCCCATAGACGTGCCGCCTATCTGCAGGTACAGGGACCCTTCGAACTCAAAGAAATTTCTTTTGAGTGCCAAGGTTGCACATTTGATTATGAATTCCCTTGGTGTTCTATGTTCCCAATTAGTTTGTTCTAATGTTCCTTTGAGAACATTGATGGTGGCATCCTGGGGAATATTGGTGTAAAGGCTTTCAATATCGAAGCTGACCAAGATCATATCCTCTTCCATTTTGATGGTTTCCAGGAGTGTTAGGAGACTTTTGGTGTCTTTAAGGTAAGTGCTGGTTCCTTGGACTATCGGTTTCAAGAAGTAGTCACAGAACCTGGAAAGAGGTTCTAGTAGTGAGCCTATACCAGACACTATGGGTCTGCCCGGGGGTGGTGTCTTGTTCTTATGCATCTTAGGGACCACATAGAAGTACGGTATTTTAGCTTCCGTCTTAGTGAGGTAATCTGCTTCTTGTTTAGAAATGTGTCCTAAGTTTTCAGCTTCTTCCACTAGTTCCACTATTTCCCTTCTCAGATCGTCTGAATGTGCAACCTTGGCACTCAAAAGAAATTTCTTTGAGTTCGAAGGGTCCCTGTACCTGCAGATAGGCGGCACGTCTATGGGCAGTGTTTTTGCGCCCAGCATAGCGGGATTGTATGTATACGATTTCGAGCAAAAATACATCCTCTCACCCGCCAACCCATATCTGGAAAACATCAAGTTCTGGCGCAGATATATAGATGATGTGCTTACGATTTGGAAGGGTCCACCAGAAATTCTAACACAATTTATCACTTGGCTCAACACTTGCGACCAACATCTTCACTTTACCCACAATGTGAGTAATAATGAAATGATTTTCCTTGACATTGAGATCAGAAGAGAACAAGAAGGTCTGACTACCAAAACTCATTTCAAACCTACCGCAAAAAATAACCTGTTGAGATTTGAAAGTTTTCACCCCCATCCATTAAGGGAAAACCTCCCTTATGGACAGTATCTAAGACTACGCAGGAACTGCAGTAAACTTAATGACTACAAAGAACAGGCCAAAGACCTGACGGTCAAACTCACACAACGCGGATACCCCACAAAGATCACTACTAAATGCCAAAAACGAGCAAGAAATCAACCTCGCCAAGCTCTGTTGGAGGAAATCACAAAAGACAATGACAACACACCTCTCACATGTGTTACCACATACAATGCTATCTCCAACATGGTCAGCAAAAGCATTAAGAAACATTGGCCAATAGTCAACTCTGGATCCTTCAAGTGGGAGAAACCTCTCTTCTCATATAAAAAAGCTCAGAGCCTGAAAAACACTCTGGTTAACACAAGACCAAGACAAAACAAAAGCAACAGTGACCCAACCTTGACACAGATATGGGGTCTCCCACCAGTTACGGGCCATTCACGATGCGGAAACTGTAGTGTCTGTCACTTGACAGAAAACACAAAGACCATAGTTTTGGAACCAGGAAAGGTTTGGGAGCAAAGGGCACAAACTAACTGCAACAGCAGTAACGTCATTTATCTTATCACCTGCGGAAAACCATACGTGAGCATGACGGCACGAAAAATTAAACAACGCATCTGTGAACACAGAAGCACAATCAGATGTAAAAAGAACATGACCAAACTAACGGATCATTTTCTGACGGCCCATCACACCACAAACGACATGAGGTGGACGATAATAGAACAGTTGACACCAGGGCCTAACATCCAAGCCCGCTTGTTCGAGAAGGAACAAAGGTGGATATATAGACTTTCCACCCACCAACGGGGCCTCAACGATAACATACCATGGAATTCTGTAATCAAATAATGGCTTCAACCTTTTGAAATATGTCAAAATTGATCTACTGTTTTGACAACCACAGCTTCGAGTGTGACACCCTATGTGTTCTTGGGGCACTGTGAACAACACCAGCCCGTGGGTACAGTCACACCACCACGAGTACCGCTGTGTCCAATACTTGTACCGGCCCCCTAGTCTCCCGTTAATTTTCGCACACCCTTGGAGCTATGGGCTTTTTCCCTCCGCTAGCCAATGCTGACATCCTTTGCCCCTCTAGTTCCCAAGCGCATCTGTTTTCCACTACCCGACGCTTGCACAGACATTAAGCCAACACGCATGCGCAGCGTCTCTAGATCACCCTGACAACCCGACGCATGCGCAGACCTTAAGCCATCACGCATGCGCAGCGTCCCTAGATCACCCGGACAACCTCCCGCCCACCGGCTCCCGTAGTGTCACGTGACCTACCCCGGAAGCGGGTTTCCCAGAGATATCTCCTCCGCGCTCGCTCACTCATTCCTAACCGAGCGGCGGATGGTAGATGTAGGCTACTTGCCTTTGCTCTTCACGACGAACTGTAAGTAGATTTTCCCTCCCCTGGGGCTGAACTAATTCCTTGAACGCCCCAGCTCACGCCCATTAGATCTACTCATGTTGAGATTAATCGAATCCATACTTCTCCACATAGAATACGTTGGCAGACGTGAAGTGCCTACCCCCAGCTCGATGAAGTCAATCACGAGCATTACTGAAGTAAGCCCTGACTCTGTCGAGTCCAGCTCTGTGCCTCTCTATGTTTTATGTTTGTGAGAGTCCTGTATGTCTTTTTGTTCACCACGCATCCATAGTAGGATAATTTTGCAATCCTTTTACCGAATGTATGGCATTGTTTTAAGCGCAGTACAACTCACGCTGTTAATACTATAAGCACCGCGCTAAATTCTTTCCTCATTAAAGCATGCTGACCTAGGCACGCACTAAGGACACTCATGCCTCAACCACAGACTCGTCCATAGGTATACAAATACCACAGCGCACTCTCACAAAAATGAGCACGCTCCCACCCCATAAGTAGACACGCCCTCTACTTGAGAAGGCACCTTTTCCATTCACCACCGTGGAACGAAAGGACAACCTGCACAACGTTTTTTCACCAAAAACACTGCACTTCGTAACAGGATAGTAATTACTTCCTTTACTTCTTTTTCCTTCCCTAGGTTTTTTGTTCATCTCCTAAACCTTAGGAGTGAATTCCCAGAGATACAGTTTTATCTTCTGGAAGACCAAGGAATTAGGACAGGGTGCGTCTTTTAGGGGACCCACACCTCCCACTTCCTTGTTTTTGGTCCTGAGGAATACCGGGGATTACCCCATAAGGTAGAAACATGTCGACCAACACATAGCAGAGATACACAGGCCGTAACTCCCCTGCCAGTATCTCACCATATGTTTTAAACTTTGTCCAGTTACCTTTTTATTAAAGCTAATACTGAAGTGTTAACCAGGACAATTTTAACATTCACACTGTTTTTTTGCACCCCACACTTCACTACCTGCTCCACTGTAAACCAGGTGTTGAAGCACACCCAAGTGACGCTAGGCCACTTGGGTGGGCCCCGATGATGAAGCAAGTCACCACTAGGTGGTGAGTGAGGGGTTTACTAACAAAGGAACAGTGTTTCCTTGTCAGGAAAAGAGCCTTCTCTCCTCTCATCGGGTGGTACTCCTCCAACTGTTTGTAATAAATGTTATTCTGGCAGCCAGGCGTCCCTCCACAAAATTTTTATACGCCTGCAGGTGAAACAAATTTATGGCATAGTGCACAGCAAAGGCTGTGGATCCACTCTCTGCCCCTCTTTCTGAGGTTCTCCTCTTTCTTCTTTCTCTTGCCCAACAGGGCTCTGCTCTGGGCACTCTAAAGGGCTCCCTCTCTGCCATTTCCGCCTTCTTAAGGCTACCTAATCAGCCCTCTTTGTTCAAGTCCCCAGTTGTAAATAGGTTCTTGAAGGGCATCACTCATATGTTCCTTCCTGTTCCTTTCTTGAAGCCTCAGTGAGACTTGAACCTTGTCCTGACTTATCTGATGTGCGCTCCCTTCGAGCCACTTCATAACTGTCCTCTTCGTCTTCTTACCCTTAAGACTGCCTTCCTGGTTGCCATCACCTCTGCCAGGAGAGTGAGTGAGCTCCAGGCCCTTTCTTCTAAACCTCTTTTCCTTTCTGTTCATCCGGACAAAGTTGTGTTGCGGACGCGACCCTCTTTCTTGCCCAAGGTAGTCACAGCCTTCCACATCGGGCAGTCCATCACCTTGCCCACCTTCTTTCCGCCTCCGCATCCCTCGAAAGAGGAAGAGAGGCTCCACCGTCTGGACCCAAAACGTGCGCTCTCATACTATCTGGATCGCACACACCAGTTCCGGGTGGATGACTAACTCTTTGTTGGTTACGTGGGCGCTAAGAAGGGACGGGCGGTGCACAAACGGACCATTTCCCGATGGGTCGTCTTGTGCATCAAGGCTTGTTATTCTTTGGCTAAAAAGGAGCCTCCTGTGGAGCTACGGGCCCATTCCACTCGGGGACAGCGGCTACTACTGCCCTGGGTCGGGGAGTCCCCTTGCAGGACATCTGTCAGGCAGCTACGTGGGCCTTGCTGCACTAGTTCGCAAGACACTACTGCCTGGACAGCCAAGTCCGGAGAGATGGCTTTTTCGGCCGTTCCGTTCTCCAGGCCTTTCTGGTGTGATCTTTTGTTCGCAGACCCACCACCGGGGTTGGTATTGCTGGGGTATCTATTCTAAGGTAAGGAATCTAATACTAACCTGTTTCTTTCAGATGCACAAGTTACTTACCTTCGGTAACGTTATATCTGTAGGAATCAGTAGTTAGTATTAGATTCCTTACCGCCCCACCCATCCTCCCCGTTCTGCGAACCGATATCTAGGGTTAAGGTAATTCTCTTTCAGGGCCCTAGTTTCATGGCACCAGTGTTGGTTTTTATCATGGCTCTGCGTTTCTGGAGCGGAAAAGCTGTGTATAAGAACTGACGACAGCCCGCGAGGGCGGCGTCTAAGTACTCCGGCGATGTCATCCCGGCACCAACAATGCCGACGACGGACCCTGAGCCGCAGACGACGCCTACCGACGCGCAAGGGTACTGCTATGCAAAATTGTCCGGATACAGTCTGACGCCTGGGGATATTCTAAGGTAAGGAATCTAATATTAACTACTGTTTCTTACAGATATAACTTTACCGAAGGTAAGTAACTTGTGCTTCAGCTCACCTCTCTTTTGATTGCCTGGAGGACTCATGTTATACTTCCATATACTACAAACATCATCCACCCAGGAGCATCTTCATGCAGGCCTACAGACCTAACTGTGAATTTAAATGTTCATTCTGGGGATCAAGCTGAAGAAGTAGCTGTCTTTGTGTTTGATGCTGACAGTGACACTGTAAAGCACTAACGGTTATTGTTACTGTGTTTTGAGTATGTCATTGGTATTGGAAATAATGGATCGAAAACTGATATCAGTATGCAAGAGTGGGTGCTTCATTGGGGTGGCAACTTCACAGAGACATCAGTTCCACCAGTGACACCTATCGTCAGGGAAGAGATATGGAGAAAAGCTTTCAAGCCCAGTCCGGTGCCTGGAGGAGTATTCAAAAAGACAATAATCTACAGGTAGATAGAGCATTCACCAGAAATATCATTTTTGTGGATAACTCACTTTCTATGTTTTTGTTGTGCTAGACTTGACATCAACCCTGAAAAAGTCAGGTTTCAAACCTTGCTGCTTCTGCCATGGGCATATGTTCATTTTGAACTCCCACAAGATGTTTTTGAGGTGTTTTGGGCCCAAGAACAACCCAGAGTTGTGTGAGCAGTGCTGCCGCCTGCACTCCAAGCTGGCCGAAAGGATCTGGAGGAGAATTCTATTCATGGTGCCTGCGTGCAATAAGCACTGGGCCTGGCGTAATTTGTGTTTCATTTCAAGGTCCAAGTCTCACTCATCCCCCTCCTATAAGTCGTCAAGAGCAAGCACAAGAAGCGATGGAAGCAAGATGACTGCACAACAAGGCACCCTTTCCATCTCAGCGTTAGGTCTCCAGACCGTTCCCCTCCTTAAGCAGATCCTCCTTCTTCGGAACTGGTGGACATCCCTCTGCCAGGAAATCGTATACTTGTCCTGGCTTCCACACCAGCCCTTCTTTTCAAGAGTCTAATGCTTTACCCACTCTGATGTATGTCTGTTAGCCTGCACCGACTGGTATCGTTGAGTATGGAGGGAAAGTACACACCCCTACATTCATTCACACAAAAAAATTTGGATAAACAAGTAAACGCTTCCCTGGAAACACTTGGAAAAGACCCTCATTAGCTAGTCAGTGCTTTACTGGGCAGTGACAGCCAAATAGAAGAGTGAGTGCTAAACTTATATTCACTCTAGCTCTCACAACACATCACCAACCACCTGCTACTCTCTTCTAAAGGCTCTCTTATTACATTGTGCTTTTTCATATTGTATGTCATGAATGTTATTTAGATGCTTATAAGGTTGAAAGCACAAACTGAAATTGCACAAAATGCGGAAACCTTTTTCAAAAATGTTTTCTGCCATATAAAAACAAATATATATATATATATATATTGTGTCTATAGCATTTGTACATATGACATCATAATTTAAATGTTGTATTTCAGCCACCAGAAATTGAAGTGGAGTCACAACTACATCTGTACGGCCACACAGCAGAGATCACCAGCTTAATTGTCTGTAAACCATACAGTGTGATGATCAGTGTCAGTAGGGATGGTACATGCATTATATGGGATTTAAACAGGTATTGCTATAAACAAATCAAACATGTTTACTTTGTAAAGCTGAATTTGAAGAGTTAATTTAAATATCGTATAATTGGAAGACAAGGGTGAGAGATTATATTGCCATTGCAGAAACTCTATTGTTTCATTTTCTGACTTTCTACTCTACCACAGGCCTTCCTTAAGTCTTCAGTTTTTAATTTTCCTAGCTTCTGCTAATGTTCTCTACTTTGAATGTTTTGTTCCTTTTTGTGAGGTTGATTTGATGTGATGGTACTTGTGTCATTCATGGCAAACTATTGAATATAATATGAGTAGGGGTTCCGTCTGTAGAATTGCTTTGCGGTTGCTTGAGAAAGAGATTCATGCAACAGTCATGGCTTAGGAATGGCTTTTTCATCTTTTGCATGCAAAATCAGTATCTGCTTTATTTATTTGTGACCGACAGACACTTGTAGATAAAGAGAGCTCTTCAGTTGAGCATTTCTGGTTATAGGTTTATGATGCATTTCAATGTGTGGCTGGCTAACATTTTCAAAGCAGACCTCTTGTTACAATTATTAATAACATGAAAGTAATAATCAGCAAGTAATGAAATCAATGCAGATAGAAATTGATTGTAAAAAAATTAAAAATAATGTAGGTGGTTGTAAATGGTACAGACATTTAACTTGTGTAAAAGCAAAAACAGATTGGCTGTGCAAGATTTACATTTATTTCATTAATGATAACACTTTACTTGAATTGCTAGTGAATATGGCTATGAGTCAAGTTGCTGCACCTCCCAATGTAGTGGAGAGGTGTTTATCTTTACTTCAGTGGTGTCAGACCCAATTGTAGCGCCATTGACAAGTTAAGATAGCCTTTGCTTAATTTCTGAGAACAATGTTTCTTATAAAACACATATATATGTTGTATATGTTGCATTAATTGATTTTTCAAGTCCATTTGATTGTGTTGATCAAAGCTACAGGTTTGCAGCATTCTACAAATATCATATGAAATTCCTCAAAGTATTTCATAGTATAGTCCTAATTAGATGAAATAATATGTTTCGACCAATATTAAGCTTATAAGGGAGGGCTTTGTCGTTGTTCAGTTTATACTTCAGATTGCCTGATACATGTCTTTAAAATAAGATCTTCCGATGGATACTTATAAACACAGATTCCTCGCATTGTGTGCCCTCAGGCGCCAGAGTAGATATATATATATTTTTTTTAATATCTTTATTCGGCAATTTTTCACCATAAAAGAATACAAATACATAAACATTTCAATCCCAATAAAAGATTATAAAATACAGTAAAAGCATGGACACATCATTCATCAATTTACTGACAGTATAATCGTCCTCAGTTAGTGGGACCTCCAATTTGTAGTTTCAGTAACCGGGAACGTGTCATCCACGCACTTCCTAAAAACTTAGCCACCCCACAGATCATACTGGCAGATGAGGACTCTGTAGAAAGGACGCGTAGTGCCAGACTATGGCACCTCAGCCCCAATTCCCTGCAGACGGGTTTCAACCAAAATTTCCGTGCCCCTTTGTAAGCTGGGCAGGCAAAGAACATGTGAGCCACCGATTCCTTAGGGGCCGCACAGCCCGGGCAAACACGCGAGCAGGCATCTGCATCCAGCCATCTTACCGTAAACTCATTCACCGTAGATATATATATATATTTTCTCAGCAATTCCCTTGTGTGCCAGTAGGTGGTGTCACTTGGCTACACGCCAAAGCCATCTTTCTCAGAATCGACGTTTGTGCCACAAACAAGACTCCACTTTCATAGTTCAATGCTAGTTCATTTCTTTCTGTGCTTTCTGATACTCATTCGCAGCTTGCTCCCTTGTTTGTCACTTGATCCAAAATTTCCCAAAAAATTCTAGAGGGTGCATGGAACATATATCCCCCGAAAACTACAGTCTTTAAACTCTGCAAGGATTGCCGCAAACAGATGTCAGTGACTGACCACCACAAGCTCTGTCTCTGGTATATTGTTTTTTTTCTTCTTTTTTGTCCTCCTCTCATCCGTAAGCTTCTGCAGTCTTAAAAAGCCATCCATCCCCAATTGGGCGCCCTATGGCTTACTGCACTTGCTTAGGTCGACCAGACTGGCCCCAATTTTTTGAGGGGTAGGTGTAATCATAGGACCATAGGAGGAGCCAATAAAGATTATATAAGTCTCAGATCTCAGTCCCCGCTCGAAAGGGGCTGCCAGATGTTTATAGAGCTAGCCTCAGTTCCGTCGTGGTCTAGGCGAGCCATAGGAAATGCGGCTTTAAGCCAATCCTCTCTCTTTGGAGGATTGGAATCTTTCCACTTCATACATTTTCTCTCCGGGCCAGTAGCATCATGTATAGAAGCAACCCACTGTGAATCTGTGAAAGGTTCAGAGTAGATATGCCAACGTTTCCAAAGAATACCAATAATAGATTGACCTCAATGTTTACTTTAAAGATACCACAGAGAGTATCCCCCACCCCCTTCCAGAAGGCTCTTAATTTGGAACATTCGTAAAAGATATGGATGTCATTAGCGTTGAGTGCCTTACACCTAGGACATTTTGGGGTGGGCTGCGGGGCAAACCTGGCTATCTTAGCTGGTGTGTAGTAGAGTCGATTGGAGAGAAAAAAATGATTTTTCTTTAGACTGGCTGGTTTAATAAATTTGTATAATAGTTTTAGAGAGGGCTCGAGTAAATCTCTAATGTTGGACTCAAATGGGGATTGATTCCAGACCGAGGATTGTGGTGGAAGAGCCAAATCTTCTGCATCTAGAGACTTCTTATACCAAATAGAAATGTCTTTCTTTTTTGGCTGTGCAGATTGGGAAAGAATCTCGTGTCCCAGTCTCCAGTTATTTCCCCCTTTCCTGCTTCATACCAAGATTTAAGTTGCACATACTTGAACTTGGAGAACCCAGGGCCTATCTTGGCTCTTAGTAAATCCCAAGGCTGAATTTCTTCTGCGTCTATCAAGTCGGACCAGATGGTTATGCCTGCTTTCTTAATAGGTACAGCCAGACTATCTTGGAGGCAGAGAGGTGTCCCAGGGGAATCCCATATAGGTGCAAATTCGGAATACTAACCAATTCCCCACCTGCTTCTCACTTTAAACCATGTTTCCAGGGCGGCTCTGAGGACCTTCAGACGCACTTGTTTAAAATACTTTGGGGGCCCAAACTTGCATAAAAAGCCTTCTCCACCTCCTCCGCCCTCCATCATAGCTATTTCGCCCAACAGTCTTCCCCACAATGAATCCACCGGTTTAGAAAGTAGCATCCGAATACCTTTAAATTGGAATGCAACAGAATACTATCTAATGTCCAGAAGAGCCAACCCTCCTTTAGTGAGCCTACGCCTCAACTTCTTCCAGGATAGCCTTACTCCTTTATCTCCCCAAATAAAGCTCCCGATTTTGCTTTGAATCTTAGAGATACATGAGCTGGGAAAGGCCAAGAGGGCTGCGTTAAACAGGTAAGTCAATTTAGGGAGGATGACCATCTTCACCAGTTGGACCTTCCCGTAGATTGTCAAGGGAAGATTCCTCCATCTATTAAAGAGACGACCAATTTCTTTAGTGTTTTTACTCAGAATTATCTGGGGAAGTTTGTCTAATTCTTTTACTATATAAATACCTAAGTATTTTATCTCTTTACTAGTGGGGCCCTCCTATTGTTCGATGTTCCAACACATCACCTCTGTTTTGGAGGAGTTAGCTAAATAGCCAGAGAAGGAGACAAATTCTTCCAGGAGAGGAGAGCTTCGACCCTTGGGATGGTCGCCCCGGGGTTGCTAGTGTAAATATTATGTCGACCGCATATAGGGCTAACTTACATTGATAGTTCTGGGATTTAAAGGGATACATTAAATCGTCCAGTCTGATGGCCTGCGCCAGCGGCTCTTTATAGATGTTAAATTGCAGGGGTGAAATAGGACACCCCTGTCTTGTTTCCCTCTGGATATTGAAGCTAGGGGTTAGCATGCCATTTAATAGAACCCTTGCAGATGCTCCCTGATAGCATTTTCTCCGGGTCTGAATAAAAATTGGTCCGAAGCCCATAGTCCCAAGTACCTCCCAGAGATACACTCAGCAGACCCTGTCAAATGCCTTCTCCGTGTCCAAGGTCACTACTGCCAAGGGATCCAATCTTACTACGGCCAAGTCGATATTACCTATCAGCAGCTGTGTCTGCTCCTGTATGTATCTCCCGGCTACAAAGCCCTTCTGGTCAATGTTGACCAGATTGGGGATCAATTTAGCCAATCTCCCTGCTAAAATACCCATAAAGATCTTCTAATCGGCGTTCAGCAGGGAGATCGGATGATATGAGTCAGCTTTTATTGGGTCCTTACCGGGTTTAAGTATTAGTACTATGGTTGCCTCCTTCCAGGATGTGGGGATCTGGCCTGCTGAGCTATATCTTGTACAGCGGCTGCAGGTGGTGCAGAATTCTGCTGCACGCGCCATCTTTGGCCTTCACAGGCGAGCCAGAGTGTCCGGCCTTTTGCAGTCACTTCATTGGCTGCCTATCCGGAAGCGGATAGTTTTTAAGGCTTTGACCCTGGCCCATAAGGCGCTCTTTGGTTCGGGAGCAAATTACCTTCAGCGTAGGCTTGTCTTTTACCGCCCGGCCTGATCTATGCGGTCTGAATCTTTGTTTCTTGCGGCGGTCCCCCGAGTAAAGAGGGCTCGTATTGGGGGGCTCTCCTTTAGACTGAGGGCACCACAGCTATGGAACACTCTGCCATTGGCCTTACGCTGTACCTCTAATCTGCTGTCTTTCAGGAAGGGCCTCAAAACCTGGCTTTTTACCCTTTAGTATGTCTCCTTTGCTGTTAATGATTGTTTTTATCTGTGTTATGTTTTTCTTCTTATGAGCTGCCAATAAAAAGCGCCGGGACACTCCAATGGAGTAGCCGTGCTCTATAGAAATTAAAATTAACATAACATAACATAACATATTCTGAGGTAAACAAGGTGCCCAGTACCGGTATTAGTTCTTCTGATAAGAGTTTATAGACTTCATTTGGCAGTGTATCTATTCCTGAAGCTTTGTTGTTTTTAGATTCCTTTATTTGATATTTAATCTCTTCTAAAGTTATAGGGGCATCAAGGAGATTACAGCTTGCTTCAGTTAATGCTGGCAAAGATTTACCCCTTAGCCACATTTGTATTTGATCTAGGGAGGGGTCTAGGTTCTCTCTGTAGAGGTCAGAGAAAAGGGAGAGAAGACAGGTCTGCATGTCCTCTACTCAATTTTTCCCCGTTATGATTTATTATAAGCTCATTAATATTATTCATTGAGCGATCAGTTCTTGCTTTCCAGGCCAGTAAAGCCCCGGCCTTCTCCCCATACTCAAAATTTTGCATGTTCTTAATAAGCTATTGCGCCTGGCATTTCTGGGTCAATTTTCCCCTATACTCTTTCCTGGCCCCATCTAGGTCTCCCAGGACTTTTGCTAACCTTCCTTGGCTCCCCGGGCTGAGTTGATTCCTTTCTATTTCTAGTTGCAGGATTCTCCCTTCCATATTACTTAACTCCCGGGCTTCAGCCCGATTCTTAGAGCAGATAAGACCATGCAGTCTGCCCCTCAGGGTGGCCTTAAAGGCGTCCCAAACAAAATCCCTAGTCGTAGAGTTAATATTGAGATCAGATTATTCTAGGGAAGATGATTTAGTAGCCTGTATAATTTCAGGATCTAACAGCTTTGCACTATTGAGTGTCCATCTAGTTTGTAGCTTATTACTCTTACTAAGATAAAAAAAATGATATGGGGGCGTGATCCGAGAGGTGACATGGCAGTACTGAGATCCCCGTCAAACTGTCCAGGTCATGCCTGTTTGATAGAATATAGTCTATCCTGGATGAGTGACAATGTTTTTTGCTAAAAAAAGTGAACCCTTGGAGATCTCCCCTCTTTGCCCTCCAGACATCCACCAAGTGTAAATCATGTAATAGGTTTTTCATTGGTCTGCGGATCCGTGGAGTCCCTATAAAGCAGCTCTGATTTGACCTGTCTTTTAGGTTTAACTCTTTTTATTTGAAATCTGCACCTGGAAGGCAAGTCATACAGGGTAGTCAGTACAACATCAGCAGCAATAATATACATGAGAAAGGTACGGATAGTGCACGGGGAAAGCTTTATGAAAGTCCAGTACTCATTAGATCTGTTGCTGCGTTGCTCTGTTAGGAAAAGTGCAACGTGCCAACCAGGTGAAAACACCCCTACTCCCTCCCCCCAACTTCCCAAAACGCCCTCCCCGCCCCCCCCCCGGTCCAGTGCCCAAGTCCATCTCCTCCTGTGTCGCCTCATCAGGCCTCAGTTCGGAGTCTCGCCCTTTCCCTCCAGCATTAGACCTCGCCCTCCAGTTTCGAGAGGCGTAACAAGCGGAGGTACCGTGGGCATGTAAGTTCTCTGAATTCTGTTATCAGTAGAGTGCGGAATGGTTGCCATAGCTCCTCAAATTGATCTGTGTCTCCGGCTAGTGTAAGGGACATCTTCTCCATCCCCAACACCCCCCATAGCCGGTGAAGCCAACCTGTAGTGGAAGGGATGGTTGCAGTGCGCCAGTGTATCAAGATGTTTTGGATTGCCGAGCCCAGTGCGATGGCCATCTGGCATCCTCTTCGAGAGCGTAGGGGGTATGTTAAGGAATTGGGGAGCCCAAGTATGATGTAGGCAGGAAAGCGGGGCAGTTCAGTGTGGAAGTGTGTATCTACGTCATCAAGCACTTGTGTCCAATATGGTTGTATCAGGGGGCAGTCCCATAGAATGTGCAGTAATGTGCCCAAGTGTCCGCAACCCCTCCAGCAGTTCTTGTCTTTGCTATGATCCATTTCACTAATGCGTTCTGGCGTATAGTACCAGTATGTGGTCACCTTAGTTAGTGTCTCAGTCAGCCCTGAGTGGTATGCCGAGTGTCATGCTCGGTAGGATATTTGGCTCCATTCTTTGTGGCTCAGGGTCCTGCCCAGTTCCCTCTCCCAACGCTCCCTTCCCGTATTGTAAAGATGCGTTGATTGTGGTTGGAGAAATTTGTAAATGTCAGATATGAGTTTGGTGTCCGAGGTGCGAGTCAGTAGCCATCTCTCGTACGGCCGGAAGAGTCGATCGGCTGTCTCCCTCACCTGTGGCTGTAGGGCCCAGTGGCGAACCTGAAGGTAACGCATGCGTTCCGTTTCAGGGAAGTTGTATTCTTGTCGGAAGAGGGGGAAGGGGAGCACCCCCTCCGGGCCATATATGTGACAGAGGCAGCGGCATCCTGCTGATCGCCAGTGGGTGTAAACTCCCTTCGCCATACCCGGGGTGTAGTCTGGGTTGTCGACTAGAGGTGTTAGCGGTGAGGGGAAGGTGGTGAGATTGTGTACCACGTTAGTGGCGTCCCACGCTTGCAACGGGACCCGTGTGACAAATGAAGCGTAGAGATTAGCTGGTCGGGCTGCTTTGTGAAGGAATGGGATTTCCTGAAGTGGACGTCCCGCTATCGCTTGATCCTGGAATAGCCAGGGTTTCTTGGACTCCCACCTGCTCCATTCTACCAAATATCGCAATTGCGCCGCTTGGAAATACTTGCGTAGGTCCGGTATTCCTAACCCCACCTCTTCAGGGGCAAGCTTGGACAGGGCCCTTCGCATCCTCGGCTTCCGGCCCTGCCAAATGCAGCGGGCGAGATCTGCCTGCGTTTGCCGGAGCCACCCCGTGGGTGGCTGATGCGGCAATGCACGGAAGAGGTACAGAATTTGAGGTAGAATTGTCATCTTTACAGCTGCAATTCTGCCCAGCCACGAGAGGGGAAGGCTTCTCCACCGGTCCAGCTCCCCGCGAACCTTCTTCTGGAGCATGGCGTAATTAACCGCTGTCATTGCAGGGAGTGAGGTGGTCAATCGGATCCCCAGGTAGGGCACTGCCTCCGTCGCCCACTGGAGGGGAAGGGTAGTCTGCAGGTATTCCCTAGTGGAGGGTGTCAGGGAAAGGACAAGGGTCAGTGATTTATCAGCATTCATCTTGAAGCCGGCCACCGCCGCAAACTTCTCTAGTTCCGCCAGGCTTGCGGGGAGGGCCGTCCGCGGATTATCAAGTATTGAGCAAGACGTCATCCGCGTAAAGGCTGATGGTATGTGTGTAGCCACCGAATTTTATCCCCGTCACCGCGGTGTTGTGGCGGATCCTCTAGGCTAGTGGCTCCATATAAAGGGCAAAGAGCAGGGGCGACAGAGGGCAGGCCTGCCTCGTGCCCCTATCGATGGGAAAGCTCCGGGAGCTGTAGCCGTTAACTCAGACTACTGCTGTAGGAAATGTATAGCAATTGAAGATGAAGGTGCTGAACTTCTCACCAATGCCAATTTTCTTCAAGACCATCTCTAGGTACGGCCAGTGGACACGGTCGAATGCCTTTTTGGCGTCAACCGCCAGTAGCATACGCTCCCCAGGGGTTCGGAAGGTCTTCCCTATAAGGTGAGTGACTCTTTTGGTGTGGTCGACCGTTTGGCGGTCCGGTATGAATCCCGCCTGGTCTGGGTCTATGAGGCCTGGCAAGTGGGGACTCAGGCGGGCCGCCAGAATGCTCGTGTACAGTTTGAGGTTGATGTTCAATAGCGAGATGGGACGGTACGAGCTGCATTTACACCTGTCTTTCCCCGGCTTGGGGATGACTGAGAGAGACGCCCGTAGAATGTCTTGGGGGATAGCCCCTGGTTCCGAGAAGGTGTTAAACAGACGGGTGAGGATCAGGGCCAAAATAGTGCAGAAGGACTTCTAGAAAAGACCTGTGAAACCGTGAGGTCCCGGGGCCTTCCCCGGTTTGAGTTTAGCTATGGCTGATATCACCTCTTCTATGCGGATGTCTCTGTCGAGGTATTCTGCCTGCGAGGTCTCCAGGGAGGGGAGCGCCACCGAATCTAGATACTCGGCCACCACCCGGCCGTCGAGGCGATCCCCGGCATAGAGAGAGGTGTAGAACTCTCGAAACGTGTCCGCTATCTCTACATCTTCCGTGACCGTCGCTCCATCGGAGCGGGAAAGCTCTTTCACCGTCTGTTGGTTCCGTAAGACCCGGAGTCTGCTTGCCAGCAGCCTGCCGCACCTGTCCCCTCCCGTGTAATAGGCATGTCGCAGCCGCAAGGCTGCGTATTCCGCCCGGTCTGTATCCAGTGCGGACAGGAGGTGTTTGGACGTTTTAAGCTGCTTCCAAATTCGGGGGGGCCCCCGTCCGCTGGTGGATGCGTTCTAACTCCCGCACCTGGTGGGTAAGTTCGTCTCGCTTGAGCTGTCTATCTTTGCGGAGATGGCTATAAATTCTCCTCGGAGCACTGCCTTCATGGCTGCCTACTGTGTCGCCTGCGTTGTATCACCGTTAGCATTGTGTGACTGGTAGTCGTGGATTGCGTCCTGAATGCGTTTTACTACCTCCTTTCTATGTAGTAAAGTGTCTCGTAGGCGCCACACCCTGAGGGGATTTGAGGTAGGTGGCAACGTGAGGGTGGTGGTAACCGGTGCGTGGTCTGAGAGTGAAAGCACTCCTATCTCTGTCGAGGTGGCTAGTGTGCAGACCGGGCCAGAGGCTAAGAGGTGGTCCAATCTAGCGTAGGTCTTATGTGCGTTAGAGTAATAGGAGTATTCCCTGTCATTTGGGTGAGTGCGGCGCCAAAGGTCATGGAGATCTAGCTCAGTGAGTCGGTCTGTGCAGTCGGTGGAGAAAGTCCCGGCCTGGGGAGAGCGTTGCGCTGACCTATCTAAAGCTGTGTTAAATACCATATTGAAGTCCCCCCCCCCCAGTATGATGTGTCTGTCTGGGGTGGCGGTGATGTCTATCAGGGCGGAGTGAAGGAAGCGCTCTTGGCCCTCGTTGGGACTATAAATGGACCCAATGGTGAACAGTAGGCCTCCCAGAGCAAAGCGATACGCCAACAGCCTTCCTTTCTGTTCAGCGCATTTATGTAAGACTTTACCTTTAAACGCCTGTGCTACTAAAATCGCCACTCCACCGGTCTTATTGGGGCCAGAGGAAAAGAGCTGAGTGGGGAATTTTCGGGACCGTAGTCGGTGGCAATCACGCGTCAACAAATGCGTTTCTTGCAGAAGACAGATGTCTGCCCGTGAGTTTTCTAGCAGGGACAATACGGCACGCCTTTTGACAGGACTGTTGAGACCCCGCACATTCAGGGTTAGAATTTTAAGAGTGGTAGGTGTAGGAGAGTAGGGTCTGCAATCCTATGATCACCCCAGATTTTTGCTTTTTGCTTCACTGGTTTACGACTTCTCTGGCTGTGGACCTGCTAATCAGACCCACAGCCTTGCTGTTCTCTCACTAAATTGACACGTGTACCTTAGGTGCATTTACCAATTGGTACTGGGCCACCTTATCAGACCCTGTAACTCAGGGCATAGGTGTACCCAGGGCCTACCAGGGGCTGCAGCATGTATTATGCCACCCCTGGCTGGCCATCTAAATCTGACACAACTGGCTGCACGACAGCTGTGGCAAGGTGGTGTAATCACCCTTTGCTTTAGATATAGTATACCTATATCTAACCCTAAAATGGACACATGTATTCCTATCAGTCACTCCTATGGCAGGCCTTAACAATCCTGAAGGCAGAGTGCTTGGAATCGTGTGAGATGGTGCTCTGGCATGAGCTGAGCCCGTTGTGCGATTTGAGTATTTTCCTAAGAGCTTTGTATTTTGCTTAGCACCCTGTCCTCATAAAGAGTCCAGGGTTGTTGTGTTCTAAATAAATATACTTTATTTTCATAACAACTTGTGTGGTGTCCTTTCACTTGGTGTTCAAGGGGTATATGTGATGGTATAACAGCTGGCTTAACACGCCCTCTAGAGTTTAGCCCGAAGACTGCTCTTGTCCATGCTACTAGGATAGCTGGTCTATCGGTTGACTTGCAACCAATCATCAATAAGGGTTGTTTGGACTGATACATAGTGATCACTAGAATAGTGAGCACTGCATATCAGGCCAACTTCTCACATTGGTGAGCAGCGGTTGGGATTTGAGCTTGCTGTTGTTTTACCACACGTATCCTAAGAATATCATTGTGAAAGATCACATAAGTATTAAGGTACATATAACTTAGCTTAGAATACTCTGAGTTCTACTGAACCAGCTGTTGTAGTTCCTCAGGGCCTAGCACACCCTGACTACAACTCTTAGCAAGGGATCAGTAGGCAAACAAATAGTGTAGGTAGGTGCATCACTTACACCACACTAGAAGCATGTCGGACAAAGGAGGGAACTCAGAAGCCCCCTGGTGTCAGTAGACCCTCCAAAGGTCACTTCACGATATGCTGCTCTTAGCTTCCAGGAGATGAGACAAATCTGTACATCCAGGAAGCTAAAACAGGGTTCTAACCCTACCATTCCCTTTCTGATTGGTCTCTTAGAGACTTATGATGCTAGGAGGACTGCTAACACAGACCCTTCTCATCCAGATGAGAACATGCCCCCCTTAGAGGGAACCCTTGGGGACCCTGACCTCAACCTCAATGGAACAGGAAGTGATCAGGAGGAAGAGGAACAAGAGTTGTCAGGGGATGAGGCAGACAAGGGACAGGTAGAAGTCAGTAGACTCACCAGGTCCAACTTAAGCAGGCATGAAAATGGACTTGGGGGACCCCCAGGCCCACTCTCAGGCAGGCTTAACATTGGGAATGGACGAGTTAGGTCTCTATCCAGAGGCTCTAACAGATCCATTCGAACCAATGGCTCTCAGACCTCTTCTCACAGAGGGATGACATCCCCTCAGAGAAGAGAGCATGAAGCAAAGATGAGGGAAGTCAATCTGAGGATTGAAAGGGAAGAACTTGTCCTGGCCAAAGAGAGACTTGCCCTTGCTAGAGAGCAAAAGTTAAGTGGGCTAGATCCCACTGGTGGCAGCATTCTCCCAAGAGAAAAAGACAGGAGTTTAGGCACTAGACACCTGAGTAAGATAGTGCCCCCCTTTAAACAAGGGGATGATATCCACAAATGGATAACTGCTTTGGAGAGGGCCTGCACTGTCCAGTGCGTCCCCCAGAGTCAGTGGGACGCTGTCTTGTGGCTCTCCTTTGAAGGCAAAGGTAGAGATAAGCTCCTCACTACTAGAGCTGAGGATGCTAACAATTACCAAGTCCTGAAAAATACACTGATAGATGGGTTTGGCCTAACCACTGAGCAGTACAGGTTGCTGTTCAGGGATACCCAGAAAACTCAGTCTCAGGATTGGTCTGATTTTGTGGATTGTGCCACTAAGGCTTTGGAGGGATGGTTGCTGGGCAGTAAGGTTACTGATTATACAGGATTGTACAATCTGATCATGAGGGAACAGATTTTAAACAATTGTCAGAACCAGTTGTTGCATCAGCACCTTGTTGACTCGAATCTGACCTCTCCCCAAGAATTGGGAAAGAAGGCACACAGATGGGTCAGAACAAGGGTTAAGCAGAACCAGGGCCAGAACCAGGGTGGTCAGAAGAAAGCAGACCAGAAGGGTAATAATACCAAAGGTGAACAAAATGACCAGAAGTCTTCGACAGGCCCCCAACAAACCAAAGAGGGTGGGGGGTCAGGCTTCCCAGAAGAAGAAGACTCAAGAAGGCCAGTCTAAAAGGTGGTGCCAATACTGTAAAAGTAAAACTCACTGGTTTAGTGAGTGCACCAAGAAAGGAGGTCAAACTCCTGCCACTGCAGCCCCTAAGGCACCTGCACCCCCTAGTACAGTCAGCAGTGGTAGTGCTCCTCCCAAGGGATTAGTTGGGTTAACCTTGGGTTCTGAGGGGTTTGACAACTTAGTTGGCACACTCACTCAGGCTGTCCTTGTCTGTACAGGGGATGTGGATATATCCCCTGATGCCAGTCCCAATACTTTGGGCAAATACAGACAGACACCTTTTATCAATGGCAAGATGGCTCAGGCCTACAGGGACACTTGTGCCAGTGTCACAATGGTGACACCTAACTTTGTGGACCCTGGACAGATCATGCTAGGACCAGAGTACCTAGTGACCAATGCCAGCAATGTCACTACCCACCATAGTATGGCAATTGTTGATTTCTCCTGGGGAGGGGTAAGTGGCCAAAAGAAGGTTGTTGTTAGTTCAGACCTCCCAGTTGAATGTTTGTTGGGCAATGATTTGGAGTCATCCCTATGGTCAGAAGTGGAGCAGAGGACTCACATGGAGATGTTAGGCTTGCCAGCACATGTGCTTGCTGTGACTAGGTGACAGGCCAGAAGATGCCCCACTGAACAGGTGCTGGATCCTGGAACAATGGACCAGACACCTTCCAAGAAGAAGAGCAGGAGGGTTAAGGCATTGCCTTCCCCCTTGCCCCAGGTTGGGGATCAAGTCTCAGAGGAGGCTAACCTCAAAGAGCTGAGGGAAACTGAGCCTAAAGAACTTGAACTTGATCAGGTTGAGTTTCTGGGTTCAGGGGGACCCTCCAGAGAAGACCTGGGGAAGGAACAGTTAGCCTGCCCTTCTCTTGAACCCCTCAGACAGCAGGCTGCTGCTGAGGCTGCAGGGAACGCCACAGGTGCCCACAGGGTATACTGGGAAGATGGACTCCTATACTCTGAGTCAAGAGATCCCAAACCTGGTGCAACCAGGAGGCTGGTCATCCCCTTGTCTCTGAGAGGTTTCCTTCTCACCTTGGCCCATGAGATTCCCCTTGCTGGACACTTAGGCCAGAATAAGACTTGGGACAGAATTGTCTCACACTTTCACTGGCCTCACATGAATGAAGATACCAAGGAGTTTTGTCGCTCCTGTGTCACTTGCCAAGCCAGTGGTAGTCAGGTGGCACAACAAAGGCCCCCCTTATACCAATGCCTGTGGTGGGGGTGCCCTTTGAAAGAGTGGGGATTGACATTGTTGGTCCAATGGAACCCCAGACAGCATCAGGGCACAAGTTTATACTGGTGGTGGTGGACCATCCCACCAGGTATCCTGAAGCTATTCCCCTTAGGACCACTACAGCACCTGTTGTGGCAAGAGCCCTAGTTGGAGTGTTCTCCAGAGTGGGCTACCCTAAGGAGGTTGTCTCTGACAGAGGTGCAAACTTCATGTCAGGATATTTGACTGCTATGTGGAAGGAATGTGGTGTCAACTACAAGTTCACTACACCCTATCATCCACAATGCAATGGGCTTGTTGAAAGGTTCATCAGGACCCAAAAAGGGATGATTCATGGACTACCTGAAAAGCTCAGGCGTAGATGGGATGTCCTGATACCCTGCCTTTTGTTTGCTTACAGAGAGGTCCCACAGAAGGGGGTTGGCTACAGCCCTTTTGAACTTCTGTATGGGCATCCTGTGAGAGGACCCCTATGTTTGGTGAAGGAAGGATGGGAGAGACCTCTCAAAAAGCCTGCAACCAACATAGTGGACTATGTACTTGGTCTCCGCTCCAGGATGGCTGAGTATATGGAAAAGGCTTCTAAAAACCTTGAGGCAAGCCAAGAACTCCAAAAAGCTTGGCATGACCAAAAGGCTGTCCTGACTGTGTACAAGCCTGGACAGAAGGTGTGGGTGTTGGAGCCAGTGGCCCCAGCTGCACTCAGAGACAAATGGTCTGGGCCCCACACAATCCTTGAGCAAAAGGGAGAGGTCACATACCTGGTGGACCTTGGAACTCCCAGGAGCCCCCACAGGGTGCTCCATGTGAACAGGCTCAAAGCATATGTTGACAGGAAGGACATGAGCTTGCCCATGGCCACAGATGAGGGACAGGAGGAGGAGAGTGACCCTCTCCCTGGCCTGCTCACTCAGAATCCTGATGATGGATCAGTAGATGGTGTTGTCTTTTGTGGCAGCCTCTCTGACCATCAACAGAAGGATTGTAAACAAGTTCTTCAATCCTTCAGACATATGTTCTCTCTGACACCCAGTCAAACCAATTGGTGTACCCATGAGGTTGACACTGGTGACTGCCTGCCAGTCAAGAGTAAAATCTACAGGCAGCCTGATCATGTTAGAGACTGCATTAAGACAGAAGTGCAGAAAATGTTGGAGCTGGGAGTCATTGAGCCCTCAGATAGCCCTTGGGCTAGTCCAGTAGTTCTAGTGCCAAAGCCTCACACCCAGGGTGGTAAGAAAGAGATGAGGTTTTGCGTAGACTACAGAGGCCTCAATGCAGTCACTAAGACTGATGCCCACCCAATACCAAGAGCAGATGAACTTCTGCCAACTACTTAAGCACATTTGACCTGACAGCTGGGTATTGGCAAATCAGGTTAGCTGAGGATGCCAAGCCCAAGACAGCATTTTCTACCCCTGGGGGGCATTATCAGTTTGTGGTAATGCCCTTTGGTCTGCATGCCATCTGTCTCCAGTCCCTGGAGCTGGCCTGGGTTCCTGATTGCTGGAAGTTAGCAGTAGTGTCACCTCTGCTTAAGAAGCCAACGTTAGACCATGCCTGCCTCTCCAACTACAGGCCAATCTCCCTGCTCCCATTTCCTATTAAGATCATGGAAAAATGGGTGACCCGCTTGCTCTCAGGCTTTCTGGAGAACATCGGTTGGTTTGATGAGGCACAGTTTGGCTTCCGCCCCGGGCACGGGACGGAGTCAGCACTGGTAACCGTACTGGACAATCTTCGTACGCGTGTCGACAGTGGTCGGGCAGCCTTTTTAGTGCTGCTCGACATGTCGGCCGCGTTCGATACGGTCTGCCATCAAACCCTTATCAGAAGACTGGAGGAGTGCGGGGTCACAGAGAGTGCAAGAGATTGGCTGGCTTCTTATCTGGGTAGCCGGCAACAGCTGGTTTTGCTTCCTCCATTCCGCTCTGAGCCATGGAAAGTTGGACAGGGGGTTCCACAGGGCTCGGCTATCAGCCCTATACTTTTTAATCTGTATCTTCGCCCCCTGGTCCAGCTTATAAAATCTTTTGGTGTCTCAGCTTTTAATTATGCCGACGACACCCAGCTGGTGTTTTCTCTGGAAGGAAACAACGCGGTCTCGCTGGAGACATTTCATCGCTGTATGGCAGCCACAGCGGATTGGCTACGGGCCAACTCCCTCCAATTCAACAGCTCTAAGACGGAGGTGCTCCACTGCTCCAGTGACCGAATTCCGCGGGTTCTTCCAAAAAACTTTTGGCCCACCACCTTTCCTGAACCAGTAGCGGCGGCGGAATCAGCTCGCAACTTGGGGGTAATCTTTGGCCCAAATCTACAGCTTGACTTGCACGTAAACAAAACCATCTGTGGAAAAAGGTAGGGCCGATGACCTTTTTCAGAGTTGCCCGGCGTTAACCGCCTCTATACCCACTCAAGTTACCAAACAAAGAGGCAGGCGCTGGAGACTGGAATGCAGGAAACAGAAGTTTTATTCCGACGGACAGAACACATCAAATCAGACAACAGGGTATCTTCTCGTGGTGCTCTAACCGCATCTCTGAGGCCTGGCCTCTTATACACGAGTTTATTGCTTTATTGTATGAAACACATCTCTGTCAACCCTTTGATGTATGGAAAGACATCCTCGGAATCCCCCCTTCAGGCCCGTTCCCACACACATTTACAGTTAGAGTCCCCACCCCGGTCACAACAGGTGATGATTATCGCGCAGCTGGATATTCCGCCGATTCACGGAATGTGTGGGGTTGATCGGATCTCATAGGGTGGGGGCTTTGATCAACTCGAGGGTCCTGTGATGGGGGAAGCTTCCTACTGTACAGGGGGGCAATAAACAGTATCCGCAGGGCCAGGTGGCGGCCTGGGAACGAGGAGGACAAACGGGCACACAGGAAAAGGGGGTTGTATCAAAGGACCCGGGACCATGAAAGGAATGAAGGGAGGTGTCGCGCTGGGAACAGGATGGGGTTCCGAGGCAGAGCTGCGCTGAAGTGGGGTTTATGACCCAAGGCATGTGAGAGTGGGGGTGGTCAGCGTGCGGGGGATGCTTGCGAGGTTAGGAGGGAGAGAGAGAGACGCGCTGGCTATCAGCGAGGGGCAGAGAGGCCATGGTGTTCAAAATGGCTGCCGCTTACGCGCACGAATGGGCTCGAAAAGGGGCAAGATGGCGCCGATAATGTTGACGTTTGCGGCCTAAGTTTTAACAGTCCTCCCTTTTCAACGTATCTAGCCAACTTGCCTACTCAATGTCAATCTTCATCAAATTCCTAACCTCGGCTTCAAATAATGCTCCCATGCGTTCATTTCCAAAGTCCACAGTCTTAGGGAGAATACAATTCATACATAAGGAACACAAAGGCGGCAGGCATTGGATTCCTAAGCACAACCCACATATAACAGCTACAGGAATCAAGATAATCGTAAACAGTCTCCAGCCCCAGTTCTTAACGGTGTTCCAGAACCAACCACCAAGCGACCATTCTTCCTGTTCTTGGTGGACTTCTGAAGAGAGTCTGTGGAGGTGTTCGATGGCCTTGTATACTGAGGGTGAATTGTCCGGTATATATGTACAACAGCTGGACCCAATGATGCGGCATGCTCCACCACGGTCCGCAAGAACCACATCTAGAACCAGGCGGTTCTGGAGAGCCACCAGGCGGACCGCTTGAAGTTCGGCTGTGTTATTAGCAAGAATGCCAGCTGTGATGTTCATTGTTGTCTCGACCGCCTGAGTCAGATGTCGGATGGCACGGCTGTTTGCCATCGGGCCCCAGAGTGGAACAAGTCCCTTCATAGCATCGAGGAACTGTGCTCCTGTTGAGTCGGCTTGTTCAATATCCTTGGCTCGCTTTTGTCTATGGTGATTTGCTGGGGCCACATAGGTCGGAGGAAGAATGAAGGAGATGAAACAAGTGCCCGTCCAGCCTTTGGGGAGCCAGGTGTAAGCCTTTGATCCACAAACGAAATACATATTTGGAGAGGATACAAAGGAAGGTGGATCGGTAGAGTCCAAAGTTCTGGTGAAACGGCAGGCACTGCAGCCTACCAGCTGTGTCCCAAGCCCTTCTATGCACATGTGGCCTGTGACGTTGATGACAGACAGGGCCACAGTCAGAGTGGCAGCCGTTCGTTTCCGCAGGTAGGAGAAGATGGGTCTGGTTGGATTGTTGAACACCTGCATTTCAATTCGTTCTTTAGTAGGGATGTCCATGTGGATTGAGTCGTTGGAGGTCTGCGGGCAGAAGTGTGTCTTTGTTTTGTTTCGCCAGACCTCATGAAAGAAGTGCGTCATGGTTTTGCTGGAGGTGGCATTGTCTTTATAGCTTTCTTGCAGGAGGATCAGCCAAGCAAGGCAGGAGCCGTGAATTGAGAAGGGTGAAGGGATGAAAGGTATCGAGTGTCCAGTGGCGTGGGGTAGCAACCCACAGATCCAGCAGTTGGTGGCATTGGTGGCGAGATTGTGCTGGTGGAGTAGCTGCACAAAAGAGTTGTTCCAGAACTCCTTTCGCCTTTCTCTGAGTTGAGGAGAGAGTGAGATCAAATAATGTTCTTTCATGGTGGTAGGCTGTGCAGTGGTTAACAGTATCTGATGAGCAGGTGTGCTCTCTTCCAGGATCCAGAAGGAAGTCATAAGGAGGAGGCAAAAGAGGAAGACAATGAAGAAGGCGATTGTCTTTGATTTGTGCATATTGTCAGTCTTTGGGTTCCTGTAGTGGGTATTTCCTGTTGCTTCCATCATCTTCTTATCTGGCGCTTCCATCATCTTCTTATCTGGCGCTTCCATCATCTTCAAGGTGCTCGGTAGCGGGCAGAACCACAGACTTTGTTTAGCTTCTCTCCGGGTAACCCTTGGTAGTGTTTAGGTCACCGTTCTGAGATTTAACTCAGTCCGTCGTCTACTTAGCCGAAGCTCCCTCCTTTTGACGCAGGAAATACCCTTCTCTGGTTGGCACAGTGGGATCAGAGAATTTGGCAAGTTCAAGTGCCTCGGTGTCAGGATAGCAGTTCAGTGATGGTCGATCCTTGTTCAGGAGCTCTTCTTGGTTGTCGATGTTTTCTGTCGTGGCCAGGGTCGAGGAGACCTTCTTGCAGTGGTGTGCGTGCAGCCAGTGCCGTTTCCCCTCCACTCGAAGCGCCGTCCGGGTGGTGATCAGCACTTGCCAGGGGCCCGTCCACCGGGGTTCTAAACTCTTCGCCCGCTGAAAATTCCGGACTAGCACATAGTCCCCCGGTTGGATGTCGTGGCCAGGACCCCTGGAAGCATCGGGGATGGCCTGCTGCACCTGCTGATGAATGACAGACAGAGTTTCAGTTAACTTGTACAAATAATCAGACATTAGGACGTCCGGGACGTCATGAATGGAGGTGGGTTTAGGTGCAGACCAGACGCTCATGGGCCGGCCGAAAACGACCTCGTATGGTGTCAGGTGGTGTTTGGTGGGGGTGGAACGCATTGATAGCAATGCCAGTGGGAGAGCGTCTGGCCATTTCAGTCCTGTGGTAGCCACTATCTTGGCTAATTTTAACTTCAGTGTGGCATTGTGTCGCTCGACTAGTCCAGCAGACTGGGGGTGGAAGACTGCGTGGAACTTTTGTGTGATACCCAGCCCCTTTAAGATGAGCTGGATGACTTCGGCTATGAAGTGGGGGCCATTGTCGCTCCATAAAATTCGACAAAGGCCGTAGCGAGGGAAGAATTCTTTTAGCAGTACTTTTGCAGTGGCCATAGCAGTGTTATCACGGGTTGGGTATGCCTCCACCCACTTGCTAAATGCACACACCACTACAAGCACATATTTCAGGCCTTGGCATCTGTCTAGCTGGATGTAGTCCATCTGTAGGACTTCAAATGGGTGATTGGGAACCCCAAACCCTCCCCGGGGGACCACAGTTCCTTTCCCAGGGTTATGTTGCAGGCATATCAGGCATTGTTGGACCAGACGTTTGGCGGAGTCCGTGATTTTATCGTTGTGCCAAACTCTGGAGACAAGTTCAATCATGGGGGCTGATCCTATGTGGGCAGGGGAGTGTGCCATAGTCAGTATGGGAAACCGGTATGAGTCAGGTAACAACCATTTGGTTGCGTCTTTTGTCCGCCAGCAGCCTTCATCGTCCTTTAGTCCCACCCGTGCCCATTCAGTCAGTTCGCGTTGTGTGCTAGCCATTTGAATGTCCCTAACAGTGTCCCTAGCGTCGGTCCATTTTTCTGCTTGTGACCTGGTCACGTACATGCGTGTTGTCGTCCTATTTTCAGCTGTCGTTCGAGCAGTGAGGTCCGCTAGTGCATTTCCCTGTCCAATAATGTCTGTCACTTTCTTGTGTGCCTGGCATTTGATGACCGCAAGTCTCTGGGGAGAAGGACAGCTTCGATCAAGGCGGAGACTAAATCTCCATGCAAGATAGGGGTGCCGTGTGAGGTCAAGAATCCCCTTTCCTTCCAAAGGAGCCCAAAATGGTGAACCACCCCGAAGGCGTACTGGCTGTCGGTGTAAATGTTCGCTGTGGTACCTGCTGCTAGGATGCATGCTCGTGTCAGGGCAATCAGTTCCGCTGCCTGGGCAGATCGTTGTGTGATGCGGGCTGTCAATACTACAGTTCGGGCCGTGGTGACTGCATAGGCAGCTGAAGTGGTGCCATCGGGGAGTTTGATGCAAGAACCGTCCACCCACAGCTCTCCGTCAGGGTCAGGAAAAACCGTGTCTCTGAGGTCAACCCTACTTCTAGTCTGTTCGTCCCTGAGAGTCACACAGTCGTGTACAGGGGGCACATTGGGATCGTTCTCTGGTAGGGGTAGCAAAGTTGCCGGGTTCAGTGTGGTGCATCTTTTCAGGGTGACATGGGGTGCAAGCAAAGTCAGCTCGTATCCAGTCAGTCGTGCACTCGTCAGGTGTTGCGTCTTGGTTTGGTTCAGGAGGGTGTCAACTGCATGGGGTACTAGTACCGTGAGGGAATTCGAGGGCACGATCCCCTCACTCTGTCGGATAGAGATAGCAGCGGCAGCTACAGCTCGAAGGCAGGCAGGTAAGGCTCTGGCTACAGGGTCAAGAGTGGCAGAGAAGTAAGCGCACGGTCGTTGCTTTGGGCCAATGGACTGGGTTAGGACAGATAAAGCGCACCCCTCCCTTTCGTGAGTGTAGAGGGAGAAGGGCTTTGTGTAATCGGGGGTACCTAGGACAGGGGCCGAACAAAGGGCATCTCGTAGTTCCGTGAAGGAGGTTTAGCACTCAGGGGTCCAAGGGAGTGGGAAGGGGACATCTTTAGCTAGCAGGGAAAGCAGCGGTTTCACAATGAGGCTAAAGTTTGGTAACCACTGTCGGCAGAAGGAGGTGAGGCCTAGTAGGGAGCGGACCTGTTTCTGAGTCTTAGGGACAGGGGTTTCAAGGATGGTTTGGATCCGGTCGGGAGTAAGTTTCCTTCCGTCTTTGGACAGGAGGTGGCCCAAGTAAGTGACCTGGGGTTGGCAGAATTGCAACTTCTTTTTGGAGACCTTGTGGCCATTTTCCGCAAGGAAGTGCAGGAGTTGAATAGTGGCTGTGACTGCTAGTGGAGTGGTGTCGGCCGCCAAAAGGATGTCATCGACGTATTGTACTAACACCACTCCATCGGGTAACTGGACTTGATCCAGTTGTCTCTTGAGGGCCTGACTGTAGATACTGGGGCTTTCAGTGTATCCTTGGGGTGCTCGGCAGAACCTATATGAGCGGGCTTTCAGGGTGAAGCCAAAGAGATATCGGCTGTCTGGGTGGATGGGGATAGAGAAAAATGCATTTTTAAGGTCAATGACAGTGAAGGTGGTGGCAGTAGAAGGAATCAAGGTCAGGATAGTGGTGATGTCTGAGACCACGGGGTACTGGGGTACAACCACTTTGTTGATCTCTCGAAGGTCGATGATGAAGCGGTATGCTTTCTCATCCCCCTCCTTGTTTCTTGATGATGGGCAAGATAGGACTGTTGCAAACGTTGCTAACCACCTCCTCTACCACTCCGGCGTTATCAGTGACTGAATAATCTTTACCAATGCCTTCTCGCCCTCGGGCGATATCCGATATTGTGGAAGTTTTGGGAGTGTTGCGTCTGGTCGGACAGTAATGTACACTGGGTCAATCATCATGCGCCCTACGTCCGAATCCGTCTTGGCCCACAGATACGGAGGCAGAGTGTCAAGCAGGGATGTGTCAGCGTCACTGATAGAAAACATGCGTCGGGAAGGGCAATGTCTAAGCAGAATGGGGTTGTCGTACAGGAAAACTCGAACTCCGTCTTGGGAACATCTAATGGTCGCTCGGAAGTGTTTCAGTAAGTCAAGTCCCATAATGGCGTCAGGAGTATTGGAGGAAAGCAAAAACGTTGTGTCAGTGGTATTGTTTTCTAAGTCGAAGGGGATCGGAGCGGACAAAGGGTTAGTGGAGGGCGTTCCATCGAAACCTATCGATGTCACAAGTGAGCCAGACAAGGGTGCCCTTGGAATCAGTCGTTTAGATAACGCACTACGTGTTGCGCCAGTGTCTACCAGAAATGGAGACTTTGTACCCAGGACCTTAGCAGTGACATAAGGACCTTGCTGGTCAACATAGAGCTCGACTGGATCCCTCCCTTGCCCTTGGCAGTCCTATGCAAAGTCGTGGGCATCGTCGCAGTCAGACTGTTGGTACTGATTCTGTCTGGGTCGGTCAAATGTATTCGGTCTGTTTGATCTATCGTTAGTCATGTCATTTGTGGGCCCCCGTTGCTGTCCTCTATTTCTTGGTCCACCCGCTACGTCCTTGGGGTCCCTATTTCTGTTCATTTCTGAAAGAACCGGGCACTGGGATTTCCAATGGCCATATACTTTACAGAAGGCACACTGGTCCTCTCTAATGTCTGCACGTCCAATGTGGGGTGTCGAGGTGCGGTCTTTAGGAGGTGCGTTCTTAGGGACATTCGCCTGATAGCTTCCCTTGTATTGCTCTCGTCCTATAGTCACCCCTTGCAATTGCGCAATCATCACCCTCTCTTTTAAGTCTTTCTTCTTTTTCTCTGTCGCTCTATCGTTTTTGTTTTTCTGGTGTTCGTAATATTGGGCCATCTGGAGGATAGCCGCAGGTTTAAAGGCAGCCCAACTACTCTCGCTGGCCTGCAGTTTCTGGGAGACCTCCGGTGACAAACCTTTAACGTAATTTTGGGCAAACAGATGGTGTCCGGTTGCAGTGGTCATGTCCTGGCCGCTGTAATCGGAGAACACCGTTTCAAACCGGGAGAAGTATTCCGATACATCCTCCTGGGGTTTCTGACGACAAGCCGTTACTATCGACCAGTCCACTTTCTTTTCTGGAATCAGGGTTTTCAATTTCTGTACGATCTTATCTGGGAGGTCTAAAATGGATTTCAAGGGTTTCTGTCCAGGCTCTCGTTGCTTATCTATGTCATCGAGTTGTGACCAGGTATGTCCGAACAGCTCAAGGTGG
The DNA here is from genome assembly GCF_964263255.1 of Lissotriton vulgaris. NCBI lineage: Eukaryota > Metazoa > Chordata > Amphibia > Caudata > Salamandridae > Lissotriton > Lissotriton vulgaris. The sequence goes on along the minus strand of NC_141694.1, from coordinate 1,019,686,218 downwards.
TCGACTTTCCGGATTTGCTTCCACACATCAGCTGGGAGACATAGCCCGAAAAACAAATCGATATCAGCCAGGGTCATGATCGTTGAACCTAGGGCTGTACCTAATTCAGTATAGAAGGCAGTGGGGTTTTTTCGTAAATCAGGCAGAGATTTTCGGAACGTCAGAATATCCTGCCGATCCCATGGCTGGTAGACCCAATTATACACTACCCTCCCTCTTGCATCTTTGTGGTTAACGTCATCGTGAGTTCCTAGACCTCGTGGAGGAACCCAGTAGGGAGCAGCCTCTCTAATTGGCATCATGGTGCTAGCTCGCTCAGTTTGGGGTTCGGTTGCTACGGGTGTCGGGGGTTTAGCTTCCGATTCTTGTTCAGTGAGGTGGCGGAAAACCTCAAGCGTACGCCTAAGGAGGTCCGTCACATCACACTCACTCTCATCCCCGATATCGACCTTTCTGTATAGAGTCGTAAGGCTCTCGGGACCCTTTTCTCGATATCGGTCCTCGTACGCATTCAAGATATGGTAACACAGTCGTACGGTAAAATGTCGTCTGTGGCTCCCTGTATACGTGTTGAACATGTCCGTGACGTGCTCTTCACTTTCCTTTCTTTCTACCAATGTCCTCACTACCTTGTCAATCCCTGCTCGCTCATCCTTGCTTAATCTGTTCGTTCTTGCAGAATCAGCCTTTCGGGTCTCCGGGTCATTTAACCCTGCCGCTTGTGTTGTACCTAATACAAGGGGTTCGGCCGGCACAGAGGCCACGGGGGCCGAAGCTCTGGTACTACTCTCGTCTGTGCTTGGGGGTGGTGGGTGCTGTGCTAAGGGTTGGGAAGGGGCATATGGAGGGGGCATGTAGATGATCGGTGGACCTAACAGCAGATCATCGTTGGTTCGTTGTTTCAAGGGCAATTCAGGATAGAGCGTGGAGGGCGTTCTAACCGGACACTGGCTTGATGTTTCCATCTCTAGTTTCTGTTTGGCTTCCTCTCTTTCCTTAATCTCTTCTTCTAGTTTCTGAGCAGCTAGGTGGGCTGCTTTACGCAGCTCTTTTCCCAACCTACTCTCAGTTCTCTTTTTACGTTGTTCGGTTTCTTTGCGCCACATGCCGAGACTATCAAGCATAGTGGGCGTTGTCTTGTGTTTACCAAGGGCTGTTTTTAGCGCGCTTATTTTATCCTCATCGAAGGATCCTATCAGTGGCCACTGACTTTCTCGATCCTTCTTCGTATATTTATGCCACAGCTTGCTATAAGCTATAGTGATCAGTCCATGCTTCATGAACATGTCCTTATTAGGGGTGCCTTCCAGTGGAGCCGGATGGTTCATCTCTAATAAGCGGTCCGGGCTAAACAGGCTACCAATCAGTGGGGAGAATACAGGCATGACGGATTACAACGAGGACAAAAGTCAGCACTACCTATCTTATCACTGCGTGCAAAGACTAGACAGAATATTTCTATTCTACGTTGTTTGCAGGCGGTGAATACCTCAAAAAGAACCAATATCGAACAGTCAATGTTCGGTCAATCAAACAATCAATGGGGAGAATAAGTAGGCACGACGGGTTACAACGGGGACAAAAGTCTGCGTTACCTACCCTTTCACTACCTGCAAAGAGAGAACCTGTTCTTCCCTGTTTGCAGACAGAGAATCTCCAGAGAACAATCCACGAACAACAGTTCGGGCCAAACAATCAATCAGTGGGGGAGGAAGATAGGCACGACGGATTACAATGGGGACAAAAGTCTGTGTTACCTATCCTTCACTGCTTGCAAAGAGAGAGCCTGTTGTTTCTCCATTTGCAGACAGCGAATCTCCAAACAAATCAACAAAAGAGTAATACTAGTATTTTCCAAACAATCAAACAATCATTTCGCAATTCGTCGTGTTTACACGACCTTACCCGGACCGCATGGACAGTTTCTTGTCTTCCGAATCCAGCGCCCGATCGTCCTCTATTCTTCGTGATCCTCGCGGCACTCCTGATGGTTCCCAGTCAGGACCGTAGATCACTCGAGAGAGGTCTGTTCGGAACCAGTGAAGTTCAGATGATCGGCTGTCAGACGAGGGTCTATCGGACAGGTGCACTCCCGATCGTTGCAGTCGTTCACTCTGTCGTCAGGACCTCTCCCACTGGATCCACGAGTCGCTGATGGGCCCCACGTTTGGGACGCCAATTGTGGAAAAAGGTAGGGCCGATGACCTTTTTCAGAGTTGCCCGGCGTTAACCGCCTCTATACCCACTCAAGTTACCAAACAAAGAGGCAGGCGCTGGAGACTGGAAGGCAGGAAACAGAAGTTTTATTCCAACGGAGCAGAACACATCAAATCAGACAACAGGGTATCTTCTCGAGGTGCTCTAACCGCATCTCTGAGGCCTGGCCTCTTATACACAAGTTTATTGCTTTATTGTATGAAACACATCTCTGTCAACCCTTTGATGTACGGAAAGACATCCTCGGAATCCCCCCTTCAGGCCCGTTCCCACACACATTTACAGTTGGAGTCCCCACCCCGGTCACAACAGGTGATGATTATCGCGCAGCTGGATATTCCGCCGATTTACGGAATGTGTGGGGTTGATCGGATCTCATAGGGTGGGGGCTTTGATCATCACCGAGGGTCCTTTGATGGGGGAAGCTTCCTACTGTACAGGGGGGCAATAAACAGTATCCGCAGGGCCAGGTGGCGGCCTGGGAACGAGGAGGACAAACAGGCACACAGGAAAAGGGGGTTGTATCAAAGGACCCGGGACCATGAAAGGAATGAAGGGAGGTGTCGCGCTGGGAACAGGATGGGGTTCCGAGGCAGAGCTGCGCTGAAGTGGGGTTTATGACCCAAGGCATGTGAGAGTGGGGGTGGTCAGCGTGCGGGGGATGCTTGCGAGGTTAGGAGGGAGAGAGAGAGACGCGCTGGCTATCAGCGAGGGGCAGAGAGGCCATGGTGTTCAAAATGGCTGCCGCTTACGCGCACGAATGGGCTCGAAAAGGGGCAAGATGGCGCCGATAATGTTGACGTTTGCGGCCTAAGTTTTAACACATCTCTACTTGCATGATGCTGTTACGCATGTTGCGTAAAGTTCTGCCCCTTCTCCCGACCCAGGCCAGGCCAGAGGTAGTCCGCAGCACTATTCTAAGTCGTTTAGATTACTGCAATGCGCTACTTCTGGAGGCCCCAAAAAATCTGGTGGGGAAGCTACAACGGGTGCAGAACATGGCCGCCAAGTTGGCTCTCTCGCGCTCCAGGTCTAGCTCTTCCACTCTTGCTTTAAGAGACCTGCATTGGCTCCCGGTGCATCTGCGAGTGGTGTATAAGGCCGCGTGTCTGGTTTTTAAGGCAGTACACCAACAGGGCCCAGTACCACTTCGTGACATGTTTGCTTGGTACTCTGCCTCGCGGCCCCTTCGCTCCTCTTCGGCTAACCTGTTGGTGGTCCCTTAGGTTCCAGAGAGTTAGGATGGGTGGCCGCTCATTTAGTGTTGCAGCGGCCAGACTCTGGAACTCCCTGCCTCTCTCTCTGAGAAGCCACAAGGACTACCTGCCATTTAGGAAAGCGTTGAAAACGCATCTGTTTCCGAAAATTGCCTGAGCAGCGAGAAGTGTAATCGTCCCGAAGTTCAAAGCGCCAGGATGCCCTCTGGGTGACAGGCTTGCGCTCTACAAGTATACAAATAAATAAATAAAATGCACCTGCCACCTTCCAAAGGCTGGTGAATCAAGTTCTCACTGGGTTGGATGACTTCTGAGCAGCATATCTGGATGATATAGCTGTCTTTAGTTCCACCTGGGAGGATCACCTGGTCCACCTGAGGAAAGTGTTAGAGGCACTGCAAGCAGCAGGTCTCACTATCAAGGCCACAAAGTGCCAGATAGGGCAGACACAGGTTGTATACCTGGGCCACCTTGTAGGTGGAGGCCAGGTTCAGCCACTGGAGAGCAAGATACAATCCATCAAAGATTGGGCTCCTCCAACCACCCAGACTCAGGTTCGAGCTTTCTTGGGCCTGACTGGTTATTACAGGAAATTTGTCAGAAATTATGGATCAATTGTGACTCCACTTAATGAACTGACAAGTAAAAAGATGCCAAAGAAAGTTCAGTGGACTGCAGGCTGTCAAAAAGCATTCGATGACCTAAAGCAGGCCATGTGCACAGCACCTATCCTAAAGAGTCCAGACTACTCCAAACCATTCATTGTCCAAACAGAGGCTTCTGAGTTGGGTGTGGGAGCTGTTCTATCTCAGCTGAATTCTGATGGTCATGACCAGCCCATTGCTTTTATAAGCAGAAGGCTGACCCCCAGAGAGAAAAATTGGTCAGCTATTGAGAGGGAGGCCTTTGCTGTGGTTTGGGCCCTGAAGAAACTGAGGCCATACTTGTTTGGCACTCATTTCAAGATTCAGACCGACCATAAGCCCCTCTTGTGGCTAAATCAGATGAAGGGTGAAAACCCCAAAATGCTTAGGTGGTCCATTTCCCTACAGGGGATGGATTTTACAGTGGAGCATATACCGAACACTGATCATGGCAATGCAGATGGGCTCTCCAGGTATTTCCACTTAGAGCAAGAAGACTCACCTGGTCAAGGTTAGTTTATTGTCCCAAAGTTTGGGGGGGGGGGGGTCATGTAGGAGAGTAGGGTCTGCAATCCTATGATCACCCCAGATTTTTGCTTTTTGCTTCACTGGTTTACGACTTCTCTGGCTGTGGATCTGCTAATCAGATCCACAGCCTTGCTGTTCTCTCACTAAATTGACACGTGTTCCTTAGGTGCATTTACCAATTGGTACTGGGCCACCTTATCAGACCCTGTAACTCAGGGCATAGGTGTACCCAGGGCCTACCAGGGGCTGCAGCATGTATTATGCCACCCCTGGCTGGCCATCTAAATCTGACACAACTGGCTGCACGACAGCTGGGGCAAGGTGGTGAAATCACCCTTTGCTTTAGATATAGTATACCTATATCTAACCCTAAAATGGACACATATATTCCTATCAGTCACGCCTATGGCAGGCCTTAACAATCCTGAAGGCAGAGTGCTTGGAATCGTGTGAGATGGTGCTCTGGCATGAGCTGAGCCCGTTTGCAGCTTGCGGAACCAAGTCCTAATAGCTGTTCCATGATAACGCATACCATATACTCTTAAGTGCATTATAATCCTCGCGGTTATATGCCAACTCTGGTATCGCTTTATCAAAACATGTCGAGTAAGGTGTCATACGAATTGGAATACTAACCCCTCGCCAATTCTGGCGACGGGGTTAGCATTCCACCATTCTAGAGGGACACGACATGTATATAACTGTGAACCCCAGTTAAAGTTAACTCAAGCCTCACCATCACAAAATGGATGCTGCCACCACAGACACAAGTCTGACCTCCTGCTGCTGGGACTCCTTCCAGCGAGGGAGGCCTGGACAAAGGGTTTCCTGTCAGGGGCGGTGCTAGCACCATCCCAGACAGGGTTTTGTGTATCCTGGGTAGGCAGGGCTTTAGAGGAAGGTGACTGCAAGTGGCACCCCGGTGCTCACTATGCATCTGCCGGCTAGAACCAGTTCCAGGGGCACACCAGCCCCTGAGCTGGGGAAAGTCCGGCATGGGAGAGGTGTGTAACCACCCCCTTCCTGGTCCCACCCATGGGCAGGACCTAGTCGCGTGCCAGACCCTTTTCCTAGTATAAAGATAGGAGCGGGCCCCCTTCCAAATTAGATCATCTTTGAATCCTGAAACTACTTTCTACGAAAGGAACTCTTGACTTCTTCTCAAGATTTCTCCCTTGTGACTAAGGAGTAGTCACCCTGCATCCGCAGGCACCATCCAAGCATCGCGGTCTGCTGTAAGTCTCTCCTCCGGATCAAGACTGCCCAGCTCGACGAGAACCGGCTTCCCTGGCACCTCTGACCTCAACCTGCATCATCAGCCCAGCTGAGATTCGTGGGTGTGACAAGACCTCGAGGGACCGGCCCTCTTCAGGACTGCACGACGCTTGCCCAGCACGACCGCCGAGGGATCCTCGAGTGAGTGCTTTGGGGTCCGAGAAGCCCAACCCTGAGCAGCTCCAGCACCGAAGTTTAGCCTCCCAGCCTCCACGAGATCTGCGTGGGGCCCTTCTGCCTATTTGCTGCTCACCGCGTTGTCTGGCTACTAGCCTGCTGGCTTGTGGCCTTCCCGACGACGAACGACGACATCAACACCGCTGGTCTGGTTGCTCCAGACTGGCCCTTGCTCCCCTCCAACAGAGGAGCACCCCGGACCCTCCTGGTCCACTCCAGACGCATTTTGAGTCCACCGCGTGGGCTTGCATTTGCCAAGACTTGTTGCCCCAATCCTGGGTCCAGCGACGTCGACAGCAGATACCATTGTGGGACAGCTCGCACCACCATCCTGGTCGCCGACAACGCCTCCTGGTCCGTGAGACTGCAGAGCCCAGCGTCGCCCACTCACCTGGTCGAGGTGACTCCATCCGGTGCCATCCTGGTGCCCATCTCATCACTGGCTAGTGATTCAGAACTTGGTCCCCTCTGCTTACAGGTGTCTTCCATCTTCGATCCAGGCTTGGATCCCTCCGAATCTCTTCACTGGTCGCCTGCCAGCAACTTCTTCTTTCAGGCTCCATAGACTGCAACGAGGATTCCCGACGTCTTTCCAGACCTATGCAGCCGCAGCCCCTGGGCTAGGTAACCTCAGCATTTCGGTGCTCCAGCTTAGCCTCACTATCCAAGGATCCAGATCCTTTTTCGTTTCAGCTCTACCTAGTCGGATTCGTCCGATAACTCTAACTTTGTAATTCCTAGCAACCATAGACTTTGTTCCGCATCCCGCGTGAGAGTGCACACTCTGCACCCGATCCCCCTAGGCCTCCTGCTAGTAATCTGAAGGTTCAGTAGTCAAGTCCTAGCGATCCCAAAGCCTATTAGCGTAGTACTTACCTGCTAGTAATTTCGCATTCCACTTTTAGAGTATATGGTTTTTCGTGCCCCTCGGGCATTTGTGTAAATTGTGCGATTTGAGTATTTTGCTAAGAGCTTTGTATTGTGCTTAGCACCCTGTCCTCATAAAGAGTCCAGGGTTGTTGTGTTCTAAATAAATATACTTTATTTTCATAACAACTTGTGTGGTGTCCTTTCACTTGGTGTTCAAGGGGTATATGTGATGGTAAAACAGCTGGCTTAACACGCCCTCTAGAGTTTAGCCCGAAGACTGCTCTTGTCCATGCTACTAGGATAGCTGGTCTATCGGCTGACTTACAACCAATCATCAATAAGGGTTGTTTGGACTGATACATTGTGATCACTAGAATAGTGAGCACTGCATATCAGGCCAACTTCTCACAGTAGGTGGCATGGTGTCAACGGGATTTGAACTGGCTGGTTAGCACGCCTGATGAGATGTGAGACGTCAGGGTCGGGTTAAGACCATTGTGTGTAGAACGGAGCACTGGACAACCCCCCCCTCACCCATCCCTCCCTCTCCCGGAGCCCACCCTTCCCCCCATCCCAACCAACCCCACAAAACTTCCCGAACCCCAACAAAGCCCACCCCCACACCCCTGTATGCCCCCCACCTCCCCAGAATAACCCCTGAGAATAGAACAACTCAAAGTCTCGGGCCTACTTGAGCATATCGCAGGTCCGTAGTAAGTCATTGTAGAGGGTAACGTGGTAGCGGCCGAATCGGTGGCTCCCCGACCCATCCCCCCAGGCAGAGCTATAGTGTGAAGTTATACCCCTGGATAATATTGTCTTACAGTTTGGTCGCTGTGTTATCCGCTACTTCTTGCACAGCCGCCTCCTGTTCTTGAGCGACTGTGGCAGGGTCAGGTTTCGGGATGGACCTCGGGGATCGCCTCCGCCGTACTGTCTGCCATCCCTCCCCTGGTCGCCGTAAGGGGCCATCTTGTGATCTGCTTGGAGATGCTTCTCTAGATCCTGTTTCCTTCGGCATGTCAATGTCCAGTAAAGCACAAGTGTCGCGGAGTGACTTGAGTTGGTGCAGCGATCCTTTCCACCTAAAGATCAGACGTAACGGGGGACCCCAGGAGTAGGGTATTCCGTTGTCTCTCAGAAAGTTTGTCGCAATCCGGAAGGATTTAAGTTTCTGTAGGGTGATGGTGGAGAGGTCTTGAAAAAGGGCTATGGGTTCATCCCAGAAGTGAATTGGTTGTTTCGCTCGGGCCTCTCTCAAAATACGCTCCTTCAAGGGGAAATCCGGGAGGGGGGGGGGTGGGGGTGTTTGCGGCGCTCTTCGTGCCACCGATGTGCACGGTCGATCCGTATCTCAAACTCCTCAGACTCTCCCAGGATCTCCCGGAATAGGTCCTGCAGATATTCGGCCATATTGCTCCCCTCAGACTTCAACGGGACTCCTCGGACCCGTATGTTGTTCCACCGAGAGCGGTTTTCAAGGTCTTCTGAGTGCGCCTGTAGGTCCACTTGCTGGTCTTGAAGACGGAGAATCTCCTGTTGCAGCCGCTCCACCTCCATGCTGCGGGATTGGTCTGCCTCTTCCACCGACGCCACGCGCTCGCCCAGGCCGTCTAGGTCTCGACGCAGCTCCCGCTGTTCTCCTGCCAATTCCTGTTTCAGGGTTTGGAAGTCATGCCTCAGGGTGTTAAAGAGGAAGGCTTTAGTGATGGAACCGGTCTCGTCATCCTGCCCCTGGGGACTAGCTGGAGTCTTCGGGGACGCCACAATTCCGCTCTTCTCGCCGGGGGTCCGAAGATCCCTCGTAGGGCCCACCAGCGCCCGGGGTGCGGGAACAGTCCTCTGGCGCCGGTCTCCTTCCGGACTAGGCCCCAAGCCGGGGGCTCGAGTGATCTAGCTGTCCGGGCTGCCGCCGGCCGGTGCTTCTGTCTTCCGTATCGGCTGGAGGTCCGCTTTGCAGTCGCCAATTTTACACTTGAGGCATTGGCGGATTCCGCGCCTGCCCTCTCCGACCGCTCTGCCCCAGGTCGCAGGGCTCCTGGCTCACTTCTGGCGGCAAGCGTCCGGGGCCGCCATTTCTTTGATGGTTAGCGGTGGGAACTCCTGGCGGGTGTAGTTCGGCTCCGGGAGGCAGCGCAGTCCGGATCTGCAACGGGAGGGTACCGGAAGCAAGCGTGTCGACCCCGGTTATAGAAATAGCGCTTTTGGGGTGTTCCACACAATTATAAAAGGGCTTTGGGGTTCAGGGCCGGAGAGCCTCGCTGAGACACGTCCGATTAGGCCGCCATCTTGGCCACGCCCCCTGATCTGTCTTTTAAAGGGTCAAGGAGAGAGAGACCCCTGAATCATCCCTATTTTTCTTAGGGTATTAAGGGCTTACCTGTGGGTGTGTCCCTAGATTCGTTGTGGGACAAGGTTTCACCTGGCTTGGGCTGCTAGCTTCGGTGCCCCTAATCTGCTGATGGGGGTGCTTTATTTGACAGGGGGCCCTTTGGGGCTCACTGTCCTTCTTGTCCTCTGCAGCCCTGGCTGACTAAGGCAAGGTAGAGAGGGGCAGGTTTCCTGCTCCAGACTGGGTCCCACCTGAGAAGGGTCCACTGACATCAGGGGATCTGTTAGGCTAGGCCTAACTACCTCTGGGGCAGTTCCTTCATCAGGGGTAAGATCAAGTCCCTGAGGAGGCTAATCCTTTCCTAAAGTCTGGTGAGAGGGAGATTTCGCTTCCTCCTCAATGCTCTCTGTTTGTGTGGAGTGATCCATTTTTTCAGGCTTCACAACACATGTATCAGTTTGAGTTTGGGCTGTGGCCATCACAGCCCCACCAACCTTTTCAGGAGGAGACTCCGTTTGGGTATGGGCTGTTACCATCACATCCCTGCTATTCTTTTCAGGAAGGGAGTTAGCTAAAGATGGGGCTGAGTCTTGCACAGCCCTACCAACCTTTTCAGGAAGGACATCTTGAATTGGGGCTGTAGCCATCACAGGCCCACTAACTTTTCCATGGAGATTTATCATTTTAGAATTGATGTTTTGTTCAACCTCAGCCCAGGCTGAGATTTCCAAATCATTCCCCAGTAGACAATCTACAGGCAAGTTTGGGGACACTGCCACTCTCTTTGGGCCAGTGACCCCCCCTCCCCCCCCAGCTGAGATTTACCACTGCTATGGGATGATTTTTCTGAACACCATCAATGTTTGTCACCTGCTATGTGGCACCAGGTAAAAGTTCCCTTGAGGGGACTAGATTCTCAGTCACCATGGTGATACTAGCCCCTGTGTCTCTGTAGGCCTCAACTTTCAAACCATTGATGAGGGGTTCCTGTCTATACTTGCTCAAAGTGTTTGGGCAATCAGTGAAATTGGCAAACCCCATGCCAGTTTCATAGACAAGATCAGTTGGGGACCTGGTTAGGCCAGAGTCCACCTGTGTTCCAAAAGTAAACCCACCCACATTTTTGGGGGTGCTCCCACCACCTGGGGGACCACTGCTAACAGTGACAGGAGGTGTTGGAGCCTTACTTGGAGGTATGTTTTCCTTATTGTTGGCCTTTGGGCAACTGCTGTCAGTTTTCCAATGGCCTACCTGTTTGCAGGTATGGCAATAAGGTTTCTTCTGGTTAGAGGAAGTGTTCTGGGACCCACCCCCCTCATTGTAGCTTTGGGGCCCTGGGGAAGTCTTCTCTTTGGATTTATCCCCACCTTTCTCTTGAGGCTTGGTAGTCTCTTTCTTTTGGTCACCACCCTGGTTCTTAGGCCTGATCATGGTTCTGACCCATTTGTCTGCCCTCTTACCCAATTCTTGTGGAGAGGTCAGATCAGAGTCCACCAGGTGCTGATGTAGATGCTGGTTTTGACAATTATTTTAGATTTGCTCTCTCATCATCAAATTATACAATCCTGTATAGTCTGTAACCTTACTTCCCAGCAACCAGCCCTCCAGAGCCTTAGTGGCACTTTCAACAAATTCAGACCAGTCCTGAGTCTGTGTCTTCTGGGTTTCTCTGAACATTAACCTGTACTGTTCAGTGGTTAAGCCTAACCCATCAATCAGAGCACTCTTCAGGACCAGGTAGTTTTTAGAATCCCCAACACTAACTGTGAGGAGTCTGTCTCGGCCTCTACCTTCAAAGGAGAGCCACAAGATTTCTGCCCACTGCTCCTGAGGGATCTGCTGTACTCTGCAGGCTCTCTCAAATGCAGTCATCCATTTGTGGATGTCATCCCCAGCTTTGTAAGGGGGCACAATCTTACTCTGGTGTCTACTGTCATAGGACCTGTCTTTATCCTTGGGGATAATGCTGCCACCAGTGAATCCTAATCCACTCTCTCTAGGCTGTCTTGCTCTAGCAAGTTTCTCTTGGGCCAGGGCAACTTCTAGTTCTCTCTTCTGGATCCTAAGCTCAGCCTCTCTCATGTTGGCCTCATGTTCCCTTCTCTGAGGGCTTGTCATCCCCCTTCTGGAGTGACCATGAGAACCTCTAGAAGCCTGGGAGGTGTTGGATTCACCTGAGTGATTCCTCCTCCTCCTGTGCTCCTGGTTAAGTCCACTTGGGGGTCTGAGTAAGTTCACCCTTAGCTCAGTCCCAAGTACACTTAAGTTAGCCTGGCTACGCCTGCTGGCTGGCACCTGACTAAGTCTACCATCATCAGAATCACTGCCCTCCCCTTCTGTCTCCTCTTCTTCCTCCTCCTCCTCAGGCTGAGTATCTCCAGTGACTTGGTCTTCCTCATCTATCTGGACAACAGGGACAGGGGCATCAGTATTATCATCTTCAGTGGGAGAGCCTCCTTCACCATTCCCTGTGGGGTCTGGTTTAGAGGTCTTTAGAGCTTCGGACTGGTCTAAAAGCTCTCTGAGGTGGTCTGCTGTAGGGGTTGGACCCGTTTTGATACCTCTTAAGGTACACAGCTGTCTCAGTTCTTTAAAGTTGAACATAGCAAATGTGGATGGTGCCCTTGGAGGGTCACTCTCAACAGGGATAGATCCAGTGGACCCCTCTGCTCCAGACATTGCTCTAGTGTGGGTGGATATGTTGCAATCTACCTACACTGGTGTTTACCTACTAAACCTATCTAGTAGTTGTAGTCAGGGTGTGCTACTCCCTATCCTCTACAACAACTAAGTTCAGTAGAACTTAAGAATACTAGTGTTGTTTTAATATGTACCTAGCAGGTACCTGTATGATCTTTCAAATGATATTTTCAAAGATTGTAATGGTAAAACAACAGCAAGCTCAAATCCCAACCGCTGCTCACCAATGTGAGAAGTTGGCCTGGTATATGATGCTCACTAGTTCTAGTGATCACCTTGTACCATGCCACGCAACCCTTATGATGATTGGTTGTAAGTCAACCTTATAGACCAGCTATCCTAGTAGCGTGGACAAAGCAGTCTTAGGCTAAACTCTGTAAAGGCATGTGAAGCAAGCTGTTTTACCATACACAATCCCCTTGAATACCAAATGAAAGGACACCACACAGATATATATTGAAATTATATATATTTATTTACTACAATATCCCCTATACTCTTTATGAGCATAGAAGCAATACGTTAAAACAAAACACAGTTCAAATATACAAAAGTTGCACAATATGGATGAGCCCTAGGGGCCACCTAAACCATATACTAAAATAGTGGTATAAGTACCACGAATCGGAAAGGAAGTAGACCTAGGGCCTGGGGAATCGCTGGAGCTGTTCGGGACTAACAGTGAAGAAGTCGGGAAAGGCACGCGGGACTCGGGTGCAGCGCTTAAAGCACACGCATACACCAATGCAATGTCAATGGTGCGTAAAAGTTACAAAGTTAGTGTTTACGGAACCTTCTGACTGACCTAGAAGGACAAAACTTTAGACCTAGACACTAGAGGTGTGTACCAGTGTAGGAACACCGGCGTTGCTGAGTTACCTCACCCACCGGAAGTGGGTGCATAGGTGCGAAGTAGTGTTGGGTTTCGTCATGCAGGTCGATGGTGCCTGAAGATGAAGATGCTACAGGCGGGTCGTCGAGGAGCGTTCCGGTGTATCCAAGGGTGGATCTGAAGAGGTGAAGACCTGAAAGCAGAGGGGACAATGTTCAAAGTCACTAGCCAGTGACTACCGTGGAACCAGGATGGAACCAGGCGATGTCGGGTGCAAACAGGCGAAGAGGTGAAGATTGTCTCTGCAGCCACGTGGACACGAGGAGGTCAAGGACGTCCAGGCGTTGGTCACGAGCTGCCCCACGAAGGCTCTAGCTGATGGCGGTGTCGGCTTCTTGATCGGAGCAAACAGGCCTTGGCTAATGCAAGCCACGCAGGAATCGATGCAAGCTTCTCACTCGGACCATCAAGGTCAGAGCGGGTGCTCCTTTTCAGGGGAGCGAGGGCCAGTCTGGAGCAACCAGACCAGTGGTGGTGTTTGTAGGTGTCGTCGCCAAGATGGCCGCTAGCCACGTGGCAAGTGGCCGGGATGGCGTGTCGAGTGGCAAAGTGCAAACGGGCCCCACGCAGATCGTGGACATGATGGGGGGCTGATCTTCGTTGCAAATGCTGCTCGGTGGTGGGGCTTCTCAAACCCTAAATCACTGCGTCGAGGGTGCCTCGGGTGCTGCGCAGTCAGCTTCTCGGGGGTCTTTCAAGAGGTCCGGTCCCACGTCTCTCGGTGCCTCCACGGGTCTCTTCTTTTCAGGGACTGTGGATCGGGCTCTGAGATGTCTGGGAATCAGGGGCTTGTCTGGCTCTGGGCTCGGGCTCTGGCGGGAGGCGGCGGCAAAGCAGACGTCGAGTTGCTGGATGGTGCCTGTATTCACAGGGTGGTCATTCCTTGGCCACAAGGGAGATGCTCTTCAGTCTTCTGTGCAGCAGAATGTCGAAGTCCAGTTGTCTTCTTAGTTTCAAGTTGATTCAGGATGATCTGAGGTGCTATGGCACTGCTCCCACTCTTATTTCCAATCTGAGGGGTGGATCACCTGCTAGGTCCCTCCTCTGGGTGGGACCAGGAAGGGGGGCGGTTACACCCCCTTTCCTTTGTCCAGCTCCTCGCCCGGCCTGGGTCTGGAAAGTCCCAGGACCGGTTTGGACTGGCTTATGCATGTGGACATCTTGTGTGCCCCGGGCATGTCTGATTCTATTCAGCCCTGTCCTACCCAATACACAAAATCCTGTCTGGGGTGGTGCTCGCACCTCCCAAGGCAGGAAACCCTTTGTCCAAACCTCCCTCGCTGGAAGGACTCCCAGCAGCAGGAGGTCATACTTGTGTCTATGTTGCAGCATCCATTTTGTGATGCTGAGGCTCTGGTTAACTTTAACCGGGGTTCAGGTTATGTACATGTCGTGTCCCTCTAGAAGGGGGGAATGCTATCCCCGTCGACAGAACTGTCGAGGGGATAGTTTTCCAAATCGTATGACACCTTACTCGACATGTTTTGATATAGCCAAACCAAAGTTAGCAAATAACCTCGAGGATTATAATGCACTTAAGAGTATATGGTATGGCAATATCCCGGAACAGCTAAGGGAGTTGTTCCCGACAGCTGCAGACAGGCTCAGCTCATGCTAGAGCACCATCTCACATAAAACCAAGCACTCTGCCTCCAGGATTGTTAAGGCCTGCCATAGGAGTGACTTACAGGTTACTATGTGTCCAGTTAGGTTAGATATAGATATACTATATCTAAGTAAGAGGTGATTACACCAACTTACCCCAGCTGAGTGATCAGCCAGTTGTGTCAAATATGGAGGCCAGGCCAGGGGTGGCACAATACATGCTGCAGCCCCTGGTAGGCCTTGGCTACACCTATGCCCTGGGTACCTAGGGTACACTGTTACAGGGGCCTATAAGGTGAACCAGTTCCGATTCGTTATGCACCTAGGGTACATGGAGTCCATTTTAAGGAGAGAGCAATCAGACTGGGGCCCTGAATAGCAGGATCCCAGGCCAACTATGTCAAAAACCAGCTAAACGCCAGGCAAAAAGTTTGGTGGTAACCATAGTCAGATATCCACCTTTCTACACCCCCCTCTTCATTTATCTCTTTTTATCTGGATCGCACACGCCAGTTCCGGGTGGATGACCAACTCTTTGTTGGTTACGTGTGCGCTAAGAAGGGAAAGGCGGTGCACAAGCGGACCATCTCGCGGTGGATCATCTTGTGTATCCAGGCATGTTACTCCTTGGCCAAAAACGAGCCCCCTGTTGGATTGCGGGCTCATTCTACTCGGGCCACGGCGACTACAACTGCCCTGGGCCGAGGAGTGCCCTTGCAGGACATTTGCCAGGCAGCTACGTTCGCTGCACACGTTTGCAAGACACTACTGCCTGGACTGCCAAGTCCGGAGGGATGGCTTCTTTGGCCGTTCCGTCCTCCAGGACTTTCTGGTGTGATTACTGGTTCGCAGACCCACCTCCGGGGTTGGTATTGCTGGGGTATCTATTCTAAGGTAAGGAATCTATCACTAACGTGTCTCTTTCAGATGCACAAGTTACTACTTGTGTAACGATATATCTGTAAGAGACATTAGTTAGTGATAGATTCCTTCCCGACCCACCCATCCTCCCCGTTCTGGGAACCGATATCTAGGGTTCAGGTCATCCCCTTTCAGGGCCCTAGTTTCATGGCACCAGTGTTGGTTCTATCATGGCTCTGCGTATCTGGCGCGTAAAAGCTGTGTATCAGAACTGACGTCAGCGCGCATGGGCGGCGTCTAAGTACTCCGACGACGTCATTCCGGCGCTAACGACGCCGACGACTGACGCGGAGCCGCGGACGACGCCTACCGACGCGCAGGGGTATTGCTACTCAAAAATTTCAGGATCCAGTCTGACGCCTGGGGATATTCTAAGGTAAGGAATCTATCACTAACTAATGTCTCTTACAGATATATCGTTACACAAGTAGTAACTTGTGCGTCTGAACTGGGGTGGCAGAGTGAGCTAAAGAACGGTGATGGATTAGGCCCAGATCTGTTGACTGGGTGTGAGTGTTTGATTGGTTCAGGTGCTCCGTCCATCACCACCCCCTTTTGTACCTCTTTGTTCGCCATAAGTTGGCAGGATATGCTCATACTTGATTCCCTTGCTCACTTTGCCACTGGATTCAAGCAAGCCTGGTTGAAGACGGCTGGAATGCCAGAAACCAGTCCTAGGAAGCTTGTTTCCGGTCCAGGGAAGGCATGGCTTGGCAGTTCGGGCTGGGCTGTTCCCATGAGGCACAGGGTCAGACTGATTTGCATATGGCCATGTATGAACTGGGGTGGCAGAGTGGGCTAAAGAACAGTGATGGATTAGGCCCAGATCTGTTGACTGGGTGTGAGTGTTTGATTGGTTCAGGTGCTCCGTCCATCACCACCCCCTTTTGTACCACTTTGTTAGCCATAAGTTGGCAGGGTATGCTCAGACGTGAGTCCCTTCCTCACTTAGCCACTGGATTCAAGCAAGCCTGGCTGAAGATGGCTGGAATGCCAGAAACCGGTCCTAGGAAGCTTGTTTCCGGTCCAGGGAAGGCATGGCTTGGCAGTTCGGGCTGGACTGTTCCCATGAGGCACAGGGTCAGACTGATTTGCATATGGCCATGTCTGAACTGGGGTGGCAGAGTGGGCTTAAGAACGGTGATGGGTTAGGTCCAGATCTGTTGACTGGGTGTGAGTGTTTGATTGGTTCAGGTGCTCCGTCCATCACCACCCCCTTTTGTACAGCCAAGCTTGGGCAGGGGAAGACAGAACAATAGGTATCCTGTCACAGGGAGGTGTGACCACCTCTCAGACAGGATTTAATGTATTGGGGCAGGGTGGGAGCGCTTCCTAGCGCCACATCGTCTGCATACAGGGCACACTTGATGCCCTCCCTGCGTAGTCCACCTCGAACCAGTTCAGGGAGCCGTTGTCTTCCGCTCTGGCACGAAACTGGACAAAGGAGTATCCTCCCCCTTGTCCAGCCCCTCCTTAGAGAGAGACCCCTGAATCATCCCTATTTTTCTTAGGGTATTAAGGGCTTACCTGTGGGTGTGTCCCTAGATTCGTTGTGGGACAAGATTAATTTCCAACACCACTTCTTTTTAGGTCGAGCCTCAGCCAGCGTGCATTTGCTGCTCTGCTCTGCGAGGCTTTGTATAAGCACTCTAAACTACTCTGTGTGGGTCTGCCTCCCCCCACGCCTTGGCTTGGTTGTTGCCTGTATCATTTTTTCATTGTAGCCTGCAAATGGCTAAAGGTGTGTACATGTCCCACCTCTTTTGCAAAGGTTCACTCCCACAGCGTTTTTCGGCGTGTAGGACGGCAGCTGCAGTGCCTGTGGCAGCTGTATTCTTCGTGAGGTAATCACTTATTGCTGAAATATGCAGTGATTTGATTACCACAAGTTCAAATTTCAGCAAAGTTCACTCAGCCTTCAATCTAGTTCCATGTTAGGTTATTAAAGCATCTTATGTTACTTAACAGTGACATTTGTTATTCACAGTACTTCAAAGCATCAAAGGAGCTGAAGGAATTATTCCGCAGAATACAAATGCAGTTAATTGACTCACTCCCCCCTACCCCGCCATCCCCATCCCTGTTTTTGTTTTAATGTTATTAAAAGGCGAGTGGCAGGAAAGAAATCGTATGATCGTATCACTCAAACATCTGTCTTTGCTTCTGGCTTGCTCCCAGCATTATATGTAGCTGCCTGAGATCCATTGCTTAATTTGAGCGGGTGGTTCCCGGTGCACTGGCGCTTATGACAATCTGCAACATGGTGGCGTTGTTTGTCTAATTTAGAGGCGAGCACAACACCAATTGTATATTAATTCAAAAATCACTAAAGATATATTATACCTGCTTTCCAAGCCATTCCTATAGCTTTGGGGGCTTGGAATAGTTTGAATTGCTGCAAACGTCAGGTTAGTAGTTGTGTGTAGTTTGTCTTTTTATGTTGTGTGTGTGCAAGCCATAGGATGTTTTCTTTTCTACGGACTACCATGACAGCTGTCCTTTGACCTGCTGCCACAGTGCTGTGGGGGTCCAATTAAAGGATTCCTCCAAGCATGTCCATGGACTTTTTCCTACTGCGAGCCACGCTAAACATTTTGTATCAGAAAATAACTCGAAGCTGCAACCTACAGGTCTCGACAGATCACAACCTGCAGAAGCATACTTGCAATGTGAGATCCATTTTACGTACAACCTACTAAGCCAGTCTGGCTTTTCGGACCACAAATAGTAGTTTGCATTCAGGGCCTTGTAGTTTTGTGATATATGTTCGCGAGATTCAAAGTCCCTGCTACTTTTTTTTTAGTTACCTGTTATGAGTTACCTGTCAAACTCATAACAGTAACTGAAAAGAAAAAAGCAGACGCTGCATAATTTTTTCCCCATTCTTTAGACATGCAGCTCAGCTTTGAGGATGCAGTTCAGCATGGCTAAACCCCTTAGCAAAGCATTTAGGTCCCAAAGGCGAGGCCTATTGGCTTTGCCAATGCTTGTTCGACCCTCTGAGCACTCTGTACTGCGCTCTGGGCATCACATCTGCAACTAGGAAGACTCAGCCTGCTCCTGATCACGTCTCCTGCTCGTCTGCTGCAACATCCGTGTCTGTACACCATACAGGAACCTTCCAAGGCCTGTGGGCATCCAATACACCTGAAGGAATCTCCTTTGAAGTGAAGGATTCACTTCCCTGCATCAGCAGGCACAACAACTAAGCTGACCAGTCTGCTGATCCTGAGCTCCCTCGGACTCCGAAAGGCTCAGCAACACAGATGGTGGTTTTTCACATCCCTCGCGCCCTGCCCTGTTCTTACACCAAGTTGGAGGCAAGTATCCCTCATCTGAAAGAAACACGTTAGTTAGATTCCTTACCTCAGAATATCCCCAGGCGTCAGACTGGATCCGGAAAGTTTTGCGTAGCAGTACCCCTGCGCGTCGGTAGGCGTTGTCTGTGGCTCTGCGTCCGTCATCGGCATCGTTGGCGCCGGGATGACGTTGTCGGAGTACTTAGACGCCGCCCTCGCGCGCTGACGTCAGTTCTTCTTTTTTCCGCACCAGCAAGCGCAGATCCGGAAGGAGCAGTACTCCTTAGTAATTTTTTTCGTAACTTTTTCGATCTCTTTTGATCTTGTCGAGTCGATCTCGACTCTCGGTGCCGGTATGGTTGCCCGGGTTCAAGCCCTGCGCCGACTTTAACCGCGGGATGTCGGTTACCGATCCCCACCGTCGGTGCCTGTATTGCCTCGGGCCGACCATGAGGACAAGTCGTGCCCCGACTGCCGGGTCTTGACATCAAAGGCTAGGAGGGAGCAGTCCCGTAAGCGCCTCGAGATCCGGCAGTCGGCCCGTGCCGCTCACGGTCCCGGTCCAGGAGGAGGTCGAAGGACCGGTCGCGGGGCCACAGTCATCACAGCTCGGCGAGTCGACACCACTCGTCGGGCTCCAAGTCCTCAGGTAAGTCGAGGCACAAGAAGTCGAAGAAGTGACATCGCTCTTCCGACTCCCCCCGACGCTCGCGCGATGCGGCCGGGGGTTTGGGCGACACCGCCAATGCAGCTCCACCGGAGCAGCTAGCGCCGCGTCCAGCTCCATACCCGCCGGTCCCTGGGCTAAATGCAACGCCGAAGGAAAGAGACGCCTTCCTCATGGCCATGAGGAACCGCTTTCCTCCGTCGGACTCCGCGACAGTGCCTTCGGGCCCCGCGGATCCGTCTGGGAGTTCTGCTGGGCCGGCGGCTCTGGCCCCGGCGCCGTCCGGTGCTTTGGCCCCGGTGCCGTCGACGACTTCGGTCCCGACGCCGCAGGACTCCGCTGGATCCAGGCCTGGATCCGGGTCGTCGCCGGTCGACCATACGACCCCTCCTCCGATGCTGACCCCTAGGGTGTTTCCCACTACGCCGTCCCCAGACAACGTCGTCCCCGGTCCCACCCCCGATCCGGATCTGGCGTCAGACTGGCGCCGTCCGGCGCCGCCTTCAATGCCGAGAGAGGAGCAATACTTCTATGATCCGGCTCCATCCTTTTACCCTGACTATCGAGAGATGGATAATGAGGGGGGCTGGGAGGGGTCTGAGGACCCCCTGGCACTGGAGTGCCAGTCGCAGCAGGACTGGACAGTTGAGCTAGAGGAGGCCAGTCGTCTGGACACTTCGCCTGACACTGGATTGGTCTCCCCTCCTACCGTTGCTACGAAGGAAGGGGCTGCTTACAGCGTGGTGCTGACAAGTGCGGCCAAGGCCTTGGCTCGAGCTCCCTGTAGGAGAGTGGGGTCTGCAATCCTATGGTCACCCCCGATTTTTGCTTTTTTTCTTCACTGGTTTGCGACTTTCCCTGGCTCTGGGCCTGCTAATCAGACCCACAGCCTAGCTGTCTCTCTCTAAATTGACAACCATGTACCTTAGGTGCATATATAATTGGATACTGGGTCACCTTATCAGTCCCTGTACAGTGTACCTTAGGTACCCAGGGCATAGGTGCACTCAGGGCCTACCAGGGGCTGCAGCATGTATTATGCCACCTCTGGCTGGCCATCCAAATCTGACACAACTGGCTGATCAATCAGCTGGGACAAGGTGGTGTAATCACCCTTTGCTTTAGATATAGTATCCCTATATCTAACTCTAAAATGGACGCATATCCTCCTATCAGACACTCCTATGGCAGGCCTTATCAATCCTGAAGGCAGAGTGCTTGGAATTATGTGAGATGGTGCTCTAGCATGAGCTGAGCCTGTCTGCAGCTTTCGGAACCAAGTCCTTTAGCTGTTTCCATAATAACGCTATACAATATACTCTTAAGTGCATTATAATCCTCGCGGTTATTGCTAACTTTGGTATAGCATTATCAAAACATGTCGAGTAAGGTGTCATACGAATTGGAATACTACCCCCTCGCCAATTCTGGCGACGGGGGTAGCATTCCACACTTCTAGAGGGACACGACATGTATGTAACTGTGAACCCCGGTTAAAGTTAACTCGAGCCTCAGCATCACAAAATGGATGCTGCCACCTGTAGGAAGGTGGATACCTGACTATGGTTGCCCCCAACTTTTTGCCTGGTGTTTTGCTGGTTTTCCGACTTAGTTGGCCTGGGACCCTGCCAATCAGGACCCCAGGCCTACTGCTCTCTCTGTAAAATGGATTCCATGTACCCTAGGTTCGTATCCAATTGGTACTGGGCCACCTTATCAGACCCTGTCACTCAGGGCATAGGTGTACCCAGGGCCTACCAGGGGCTGCAGCATGTATTATGCCACCCCTGGCTGGCCATCTAAATCTGACACAACTGGCTGCACGACAGCTGGGGCAAGGTGGTGTAATCACCCTTTGCTTTAGATATAGTATACCTATATCTAACCCTAAAATGGACACCCGTATTCCTATCAGTCACTCCTATGGCAGGCCTTGACAATCCTGAAGGCAGAGTGCTTGGAATCGTGTGAGATGGTGCTCTGGCATGAGCTGAGCCCGTTTGCAGCTTGCGGAACCAAGTCCTAATAGCTGTTCCATGATAACGCATACCATATACTCTTAAGTGCATTATAATCCTTGCGGTTAAATGCCAACTCTGGTATTGCTTTATCAAAACATGTCGAGTAAGGTGTCATACGAATTGGAATACTAACCCCTCGCCAATTCTGGCGACGGGGTTAGCATTCCACCCTTCTAGAGGGACACGACATGTATGTAACTGTGAACCCCAGTTAAAGTTAACTCAAGCCTCAGCTTCACAAAATGGATGCTGCCACCACAGACACAAGTCTGACCCCCTGCAGCTGGGAGTCCTTCCAGCGAGGGGAGCTTGGACAAAGGGTTTCCTGTCAGGGGCGGTGCTAGCACCATCCCAGACAGGATTTTGTGTATCCTGGGTAGGCAGGGCTTTAGAGGAAGGTGACTGCAAGTGGCACCCCGGTGCTCACTGTGCATCTGCCGGCTAGAACCAGTTCCAGGGGCACACCAGCCCCTGAGCTGGGGAAAGTCCGGCATGGGAGAGGGGTGTAACCACCCCCCTTCCTGGTCCCACCCATGGGCAGGACCTAGTCGCGTGCCAGCCCCTTTTCTTAGTATAAAGATAGGAGCGGGCCCTCTTCCAAATTAGATCATCTTTGAATCAAGATACTACTTTCTACGAAAGGAACTCTCGACTTCTTCTTAAGATTTCTCCCTTGTGGCTTAGGAGTAGTCACCCTGCATCCGCAGGCACCATCTAAGAACTCTGCGGTTTGCTGCACGTCCTTCCTCCGGAATCCGACGGACCAGCACGACGAGGCCCGGCTTCCCTGGCACCTCTGACCTCTACCTACCTCTACAGCTAAGCTGAGAACCGTAGGTGCGACGAGACCTCGAGGGACCGGCCATCATCAGAACTGCACGACTTCTATCCAGCACGACCGCCGAGGGATCCTCTGGTGAGTGCTTTGGGGTCCGAGAAGCCCCGACCCTGAGCAGCTCCAGCACCGAAGTCCAGCCCCCCCAGCATCCACGAGATCTGCGTGGGGCCCTTCTGCTTTTTAGCTGCTCACCGCGTTGTCTGGCTACTATCCCGCTGGCTTGTGGCCTTCCCGACGACGACCGACGACATCACCACTGCTAGTCTGGTTGCTCCAGACTGGCCCTTGCTCCCTTCCAAAAGAGGAGCACCCCGGACCCTCCTGGTCCACTCCAGACGCCATTTTAGGTCCACCGCGTGGGCTTGAATTTGCCAAGACTTGTTGCCCCAATCCTGGGTCCAGCGACGTCGACAGCATCAACCATCGTGCGACAGCTCGCACCTCCATCCTGGTCGCCGACAACGCCTCCTGGTCCGTGAGACTGCAGAGCCCAGCGTCGCCCACTCACCTGGTCGAGGTGACTCCATCCGGTGCCATCCTGGTGCCCATCTAATCACTGGCTAGTGATTCAGAACTTGGTCCCCTCTGCTTACAGGTGTCTTCCATCTTCGATCCAGGCTTGGATCCACCGAACAATCTTCACTGGTCGCCTGCCAGCAACTCCTTCTTTCAGGCTCCTGGTTCGTCAACGAGGATTCCCGACGTCTTTTCAGACCTATGCAGCCGCAGCCCCTGGGCTAGGTAACTTCGGCATTTCGGTGCCCCAGCATAGCCTCACTATCCAAGGGTCCAGATCCACTTTCGTTTTCAGCCTACCTTATCGGGTTCGCCCGAGAACACTAACTTTGCTTTTACTAGCCTCCATAGACTTTGTCCCGCATCCCGCGTGAGAGTGCACACTCTGCACCCGAGTCCCCTAGGCCTCCTACTAGTAATCTGAAGGTTCAGTAACATAGTCCTAGCGATTCCAAAGCCTATTAGTCCAGTACTTACCTGCTAGTAATTTCGCGTTCCACTTTTGTAGTATATGGTTTTTCGTGCCCCTCGGGCATTTGTGTAAATTGTGCAACTTAAAGTATTTTCGTAAGAGTTTTTTTGTGTGCTTAGTACCCTGTCCTCATAAAGAGTACAGGGCTGTTGTGATCTAAATAAATACACTGTTTATTTTCATAACACTTGTGTGGTGTCCTTTCACTTGGTGTTCAAGGGGTATATGTGATGGTATAACAGCTGGCTTAACACGCCCTCTAGAGTTTAGCCCGAAGACTGCTCGTATCCACGCTACTAGGATAGCTGGTCTATAAGGTTGACGTACAACCAATCATCAATAAGGGTTGTCTGGACTGATACATAGTGATCACTAGAATAGTGAGCACTGCATATCAGGCCAACTTCTCACACCACCACAGACACAAGTCCGACCTCCTGCTGCTGGGAGTCCTTCCAGCGAGGGAGGCTTGGACAAAGGGTTTCCAGCCTTGGGAGGTGCTAGCACCATCCCAGACAGGATTTTGTGTATTGGGTAGGACAGGGCTGAAAGGAATGAGACATGCCTGGGGCACACAAGGTGTCCCTGTGCATACACCGGTCTAAACCAGTTCCTGGGGCTCTCCAGCCCCAGCTCTGGCGCAAGACCGGACAAAGGATAGGGGGTGTAACCACCCCCCTTCCTGGTCCCACCCATAGGAGGGACCTAGTCGTAGTACAGCCCCCTTTAGCAGGATAAAGGTAGGAGCTGGTCCCATTCCACATTAGATTAATCCTGAACTGAAACTCTACAAGAAACTCTGGACTTCGACTTTCTGAACAGAAGACTGAAGAAATCTCCCTTGTGGGCAAGGAGTGTCCACCCTGCACAAGCAGGCACCATCAGCGTCCAGCGGCTTTCCTTTGTCATCTTCCCTTGAGGATCCAGACTTCAGAGCCCGACGAGACCCGGATTCCCAGACCTCTCCGACCTCTACCTACATCTGCAGCACAGCTGAGATCCGTGGGTGCGACGAGACACGTGGGACTGGCCATCTTGGAAGAAGCAGCACTTTGCTCCAGCACGACTTCTGAGGTAACCTTGACGAAGTGCTTGGGGACTGAGAAGCCCCAGCCCCGAGCAGCTCCTGCACCGAAGACCAGCCCTCCAGCATCCACGAGATCTGTGTGGGGCCCTCCTGCCTGTTTGCTGCTCGACGCGTTGTCTGGTCACTTGCCGGCTGACTAGTGGCCTCCTAGACGACGAACCTTGAAATCCAATCTGCTGGTCTGGTTGCTCCAGACTGGCCCTTGCTTCCCTGCAAAGGAGAAGCACCCCGGACCCTCCCGGTCCGCACCAGACGCCGTTTCCACTCACTGCGTGGGTTGCCTTTGCCAAGGCCTGTTGACTCCAAATCCGGATCCGACACCGCCGACAGCGAGAGCCTGCGTGGGACAACTCGTGCCTCCATCCTGGTCGTCGAAGACACCTCCTGGTCCACTTGGCTGCAGAGACAAGTGTCCACTCTCACCTGATCGCGACGACAGCCTCTGGTTCCACTCCTGGTTCCACTCCAGTCACTGGCTAGTGACTTTGAACACTGTCCGCTCTGCTTTCAGGTCTTCAGCATCTCCGATCCACCCTTGGATCACACCGGACATCTTCCTCCTGGTCGCCTGCAGCATCTTTCTTCAAAGCTCCATAGACTTCGACGCGCAAACCCGACACACTTTGACACCTATGCACCCGCAGCCCGTGGGTGAGGTAACACGAGCATTTCGGTGCTCAAGGGTAGCTTGACTCTCCTAGTGTCCAGTTCCATTGTCGTTTTAGTCCTAACTAGTCAGGATTGTCCGTACTCACCTTTTTCTTAAACTGTACTGTCCATAGACGTTGTTACGCATCTCGCGTGTGAGTTCACACTCTGCACACGCGTTCCGTGGGCCTCCTATTACTTACCTAAAGTTAAGGTAGCGTGGTCCCAGCGATCTTACCGCCTTGTAATTTGTGCAACTTAAACGTATTTTTCCTAAGAGATTGTCATGTGCTTAGCCCTCTGATCTCATAAAGAGTTCAGAGGTGTATGTTAGTTAATAAATATATTGTTTATTTTCATAACAACCTGTGTGGTGTCCTTTCACTTGGTATTCAAGGGGTTATATGTGGTAAAACAGCTGGCTTCACATGCCAAAAGAGTTTAGCCTAAGACTGCTTTGTCCATGCTACCATTAGGATAGCTGGTTTATAAGGTTGACTTACAACCAATCACCATAACGGTTGTTTGGACTGATACAAGGTGATCACTAGAACTAATGAGCATCATATATCAGGCCAACTTCTCACTCTCCCTGTCACGGTTGTGAGGACTAACCTCCTCACTGAGGTCCTCAAACCGCAGGCAAGCTCCTCGGGAGCCTCTACTGCCGTTTAACGTGGCCCTCACCGACATTCTGTTGGCCACTTGGTCCAAGCCCACTACAGGCCTCCCTGTAGATCGGAACGTGGCCCGACGCCACCGCCCAGCCCCGGGCGCCCTAGCTTTCTGTCTACCCACCCCACCCCTGAGAGCCTGGTTATCCAGGCCTCAACCTCTCAGACTGCATTCCCGACTGCCCCACCTGATCGGGAATCCAAAAGGTATGACCAGTTCGGTAAGAAGCTGTTCTCCTCACTGAGTTTGGGGTTGCGGTCGGTCAACATCGCTTGCTTTTTGGGCTGTTACACCCACACCCTGTGGGATATGGTTGCGAACGTGCTGCCGCAATGCCCGGAGGAAGCCCGGGTCAAGCTTGCTCAAGCCCTTGCGGAAGGGCGTGATGCAGCAAGGTACTCTATTCGATGTGGATTGTATACCACGGACTCGCTGGGCAGAGCGATTTCCACAACGGTGGCGGTTCGCCACCAAGCCTGGCTGAGGTCCGCCAACTTCTCGGTTGTTGTCCGCCAACTTCTCGGCTGATGTCCAGGCCACACTCATGGACATGCCGTTTGATGGGTGTCGCCTCTTTGGCGACAAGGCAGACAGTGCGCTTGAGTGTTTCAAGGACTCCCGGGCTACGGCCAAGTCCTGGGGCCTGACGGGCCAGCGCCAGCAAGCTTCTGCCTCTCGCTCCTTTCATGGCCAAGGAAGGGGCGCCCCCTCACGTCCTGCTAGCCACGGGCCGCAAACTCACTTCCAGGGGACAACGGCGAGGTCAGTCCACACCCACTCCCGCAGCATCCACCTCAAAGCCCTCCTAGTCCGTACTTTCAGGCTCATTCGACGCCAGTGGGGGGCAGGGTTCGCCATCACCTTCCCCACTGGCGCTTCATCACGTCAGACAGGTGGGTGCTGCAAATCGTCCGAAGGAGCAACTCCCTCCCCTTCGAGGCGATCCCTCCAGCCATGCCACCGCAGTACCACCGCGTGTCGGGGGATCACTTGCAACTTCTGCAAGAGGAAGTTACGGCCCTCTTGGCCAAGGGGGCCATCGAGCGCGTTCCTGGGCCAGACGTAGGGCGTGGTTGTTACTCCCACTACTTTCTGGTTCCCAAGAATGGTAGCGTTGGACTTGCAGGACGCATACTTTCACATCCCCGTCCTGCAGTTCACGGTAGACCGCGAGCACTTTCAGTTTACCGTGCTCCCCTTCGGCCTTACCAGCGCCCCTCGGGTGTTCACGAAAGTCATGGCGGTGGTCGCAGCTCATCTGCGTAGATCAGGGGTTTCAGTCTTCCCCTATCTCAACGACTGGTTGTTGAAGGCGGGCTCACCCCAGGCAGTCGTCAGCCCCCTCCACACTACGGCTACCTCCTACACCTGCTGGGGTTCTCCATCAATGTGCCGAAGTCACACCTGTGCCCCTCTCAGAAGCTCCTCTTCATCGGAGCGGCTCTAGGCTCGGCGCAGTTTCTGGTTTATCCTCCCAAACAAGGGGTTCGGGATACTCTGGCTCTGATTCCGATCTTTCAGCCTTTATCCCGAGTCTCAGTCAGGTTGACGCTGCGGCTCCTGGGGCTGATGGCCTCCTGCATCCTTCTGGTGCATCACGCCAGGTGGCGGATGCGGGCTCTGCAGTGGGACCTGAAGTTTCAGTGGGCCCAGCATCAAGGCAACCTGTCCGACCACATCCTGATCTCGGAGGGCACTGCGAGACAGTTGCAGTGGTGGCTCACGAACCGCGATTGGGTCAGCGGCAGATCCCTCTCCCTACCCCAACCGGAGCACGTAGTTGTGACGGACACGTCTTTCAAGGGTTGGGGGGGCCACATGGGGGAGGTGGAGATCAGAGGCCTCTGGTCTCCGGCGGAGTCCCAGCTCCACATCAACCTTCTGGAGCTGCGGGCGATCTGGCTTGCACTGAAGGCCTTCCTTTACTCTGTCCGGGGAAGTGTAGTGCAGGTGTTCACGGACAACACCACCGCCATGTGGTAAGCACCAAACAAGGCGGGGTGGGGTCGTGGACCCTTTGTCAAGAGGCTCTGCGCCTCTGACAATGGCTGGAACCCCAGGGCGTGATCTGGTGGTTCAACACCTGGTAGGACCCTGAACGCCAGGGCGGACGAACTCTGCCGTCGGTGCATGATGGATCACGAATGGCGTCTGAACTCGGACGTGGCGCACGGTCTCTTTCAGCAGTGGGGAGAGCCTTGGTAAGATCTATTCGCCACAGAAGGGAACGCGCAATGTCATCAGTTCTGCGCGTTGGAATTTCCAAGGCGGCACTCACTCAGATGTTTTTCGTCGCGAGTGGAGCTGGGGTCTGTTGTACGCCTTACCGCCTATACCACTTCTGCCCAGAGTGCTGAAGAAGATCCGGCGCCACCGGGCCCAAGTCATCCTTGTCCATTACACAAAAAGGGGTTTAACCCATGCAGTCACGGGGACCTGGGCGCTATGTGGTACATGAGAAACAGGGGGTCCCCGTAAGGAAGGAATTATAGTATGAGGTTTATTAGAACTGAAAATACTTCCACATTTTGAAGAATTACTTTTTAACAGTGTTGCAATTTATTTAGCAAAACTGGACACATCAAATGAGAACAAATATTAGAATGCAATCAACAAACGTAAGAAAGCCCCAAGAGGAAGGGAGGAAGGAAAAAGAAAAGGGGGGTGCTCTTAAAAGGAATTACAGAAAAGTGACAGTCATTTTGAGTCAGACCAATCACAATGTGGACATATGACAATCAAATATTTCAAATATGACATCCAAAATTGGAGAGCAAGATCAATACATTTATCAAAAAGACGTTCGCCGGTGTGAACCACATCAATGGAAATGTCAAGGACAGAAGACCGGATGTCGGAGAACCACAAAGCCGTTGACGTTTCGACCCCTGTGTTGTAGGTCAATTAAAGTCCTTAGATGGGGTCTTCATCAGGACAAAAACGGGGAAGTGAAGGATGGGGCAGGATCTGGAATTTAAAGAGGGAGGGAGGAGTTTAGATATTCGAAAAAACGGGTACAGGAACATTGTTACAGATAAGTTAAAGACGTCGTACCAACGGCGTCAAAAGATGTCAATGAACACATTCACCATGGGCAGCAGGCCTCAAGGTGCTCTGCTGTAGGAACTCGGGTATCCCACTCAATCGTAGGGGATTATCCGCCGCGAAACCCAACTCGCAAACTACAGAGGAATTCAAAGGCAGAAAAATATATTCGTAAAGTTACCAGGAAAACGACTTATAAGTCAGACATGGCCATCTGAGGTATTGCTCTGGTTTCAGTTAAAAAGGGGGGGGGTGGGGGAGAGGTGGGGGGGGGGGAGGGAAGGTGGACAAGACACCTTACCATTATAGACTATGAATCCAAATGTTCATGGCGTTGTGCACAAGCATTCATTCTGATAGTAATAGTGGTAGGACTAGGTAAATTGGTGATAGGTCACCGACTACCACCTGAGGTATAAATACGATGCTCACCTTGATATGGAGCCAAAGGGGGCTTTAAATGAATACAAAGCCACAGGGTACACCCGGATATCTTGTATCACTTGAAAACGGAGCCCGGTGTGTGGAAAGGTCGCTATGGGCAGAGATAAATGACACTATTGGAATTAGAATGAAGGATTTCGAAAAGTAGACATTAAAACAGGAAGAGGCCACAAACTTACTAAATTGATACGAATTGGCCAGGCACCGCAGCAGCGTTGTACGTGGAGGGTTACAGGCGGTGCTATGAGAGACAATTATTGGAAGAATCAAGGGAAGGGCTAACTCGTGAGTATACAGCCAAAGGGTCACAGATGTCAACAAAACCACCTACTTGATCCTGAATGTCAAGGAGCACAGGATCAGAGAGGCAGGACAGCTCAATCTGTCTTGACTCGGTCACTGCAGTAAGGGATATCAATCAAAAATGGAAAACAGATTCCATTATCGGATTCAGTTTTCATAAGCAACAGTGTTTGTAGAAGCCAAGGAAAATGAAAAAGGACTTACTAGATCCCAAGTCGGCAAACAGTTCGACATGCCTCGAAAACGGTCGCTAAAGGGAGAGAAAAACGGGTCTGTAAGCCATAATCCCGCATAAATGGAGTGCAGAAAGTTCTATTTCCAGTTCATCCGTTTTGAGCATGGTGGAAAAAAGGGGAGAGACTCACGGTTGGTCTAACTCGAAAGACGCCGTCCAGCGAGATGGCGGGGACGGAGGCGGAGTGACGCTATCACTACGCAGAGTTTTTGGGAGGTTAGGTCACGTGTCCCTCATGTCGGGAAAAGTGAAGAAATACTTCACTCGACCGGGGACCAAGATTGTTATATATATGAACCAATGTGTTATAGAGCGTTTTGAAACCCGTATTAGAAGCAACTTGCTATTGTCAGAAATATCGGTGAATAAAAACAGTGTAGTATAGAGTAAGTCAAAAATCGCGAAAACGGTACTCTTGACAATTTCAATTACCCATACTATTCCATCAAGTGCATATTAAAGATTACAATCAGTGCAATACTCAAAACAAGAGATTGTAGACGGATTTAAATATGTACGATCTTTTGAATAAACAACAACTGGTTGGTAACATGGTAACCTGTAAGATAAAAAGTGAACAGATCATATTCGGGCACTTCTCACACAGGAGAGTGAAACCGAGTGACAAATTCGACAATAGTACAGTTCATAGTCAAATGTGAATACTACAGAAAAGTCAGCCAAGTGCTGCTAGTTGAGACAGGCTACTATCTAATTCATTAAGCCCATTTTTAATGGTGTCCAAAAGTGACATCCATTTAGCTTCTCGTGTATTTAGTATGGTCAATAAATTACCACCCCGCCTACTGAGCATTACTTTTTCGACAACTAACCACCTCAGGTCACTGACTTGATGGCCACTTCGTTGCCAATGGTCCACTAGGGGGGCCCCTGTCACCTTGCATCTTAGTCTACTTCTATGTGAGGAGATTCTTGCTTTAATCTTTTGTTGGGTCTGGCCAACATATAGTAAATTGCAGGGACATCTAACAACGTAAATAACCCCGGATGTGTTACAGTTGGTGTAATGTTTGCCCTTAACCAATCCTGTGATTAACATCTCTAACTACAAGCTAACGGATGAGGAGGAGAAAGTCCTAGGCAGAGGCCTCTCTTTTGTCCCGACTGCTTCGGTGAATAAGTTCCTACTTAAGACTGAATTATATTGTTTCTTTAGGAAGATAAGACTTAAATTCTTTTTTCGTAATCAGACCACCCTAAGACCTGGATCCACCACTGGCTTAAGGGAACCCTCTACTTTCTCCCCCCCCACCTACGCGATGAGCCATAAAATCTTGGCTTTCGAAGAAATTGTGACTTCTGCAGTAGAGAAAACCTTGGATGTACGCAAATTTTCCAAATTGAATCTCAGTAAAGGAGAGAGGATGGCCTTGATGGGACTCAGCGCTAACAAAGATGTTGTCATAAAACCCGCCGATAAGGGCGGTGCCATTGTCATTCAAAATCTCAATCACTACAAGCAGGAGATTTTTAAACAACTTAATGATGGCGTCAGTTATCGCAAACTCACCTGTGATCCTTCCCGTGATCTTGCCAACAACATCCTAACTGTCACACAGAAAGGTCTGGAGGAGGGTTTTTTGAGTGAACAAGAATTCAAATTTCTGAATCAGAAATTTCCAAGACTAGCGACGATATACACACTCCCTAAGGTACATAAAAACTTAGCAAATCCCCCAGGCAGGCCAATTGTCTCTGGGTGTGGATCTATGCTTGAACCGCTGTGCAAGTACATCGACTTATTTTTAAAACCTATCGCACTCCAAACAAGAACATACTTACGTGATACCACTCAAACTATTAATTTGATTGATGAAAGACCTTTCGACTCCACCAAAGAACTCCTGGTAACATGTGACATAGTGTCATTGTACACTAGTATACCGCAAACTGACGCTTTGGAGGTGATGCGTCTAGCCCTGCATAAAAGACCAGCCCCGGTTGCAGTGCCAACGAATTTCATCATTGAACTACTTCGCATCGCCATGATGAAGAACTATTTCATATTTCAAGATGACTTCTTTTTACAAACAAAGGGAGTAGCGATGGGGGCTACCTTTGCCCCCAATTTGGCCATTATCTATATGGATCATTTCGAGCATCAATTCATTTTTTCCAACACCAACCCATTTGTCAAAAATCTTACACTTTGGGTAAGATACATAGATGACGTCCTGTGTATTTGGGATGGTGACAAAGAACATTTAAGCGCCTTTCATTCATGGCTGAATTTATGCAACCCCAATATCCAGTTCACCATGGAATCTAGTAATGCAAGCATCCCTTACCTCGACATTACAATATATGTCAATGATGATCGCCTGCAGACGACACTATACAGAAAGCCCACAGAGCGAAACTCCTTGCTGCAATACGGCAGCCATCATCCTAGGGGCCTAAAAGACAATCTACCTATTGGCCAATTCCTTAGGATCAGGCGGAATTGTTCGACTAGAGGCAACTACACCCAAGAATCTGAGGTGCTGTGTGATCGTCTTATCACTCGTGGATACCCAGCTCGGATGGTCAAACGAGCCAGGAAAAGGGCCTGGTATAATCCACGTGAGACCCTGTTGAAACCGGAAGTGACCAACAAAGAGGAGACAGACCGTATAGTCTGCGTCACGACCTTCTCTACTCGCAGCAATGAGATAAAACGGATCATCAACAAGAACTGGCATCTTGTGGCCGAGGAAATTGGACATCTGCATCCTCCACTCCATTCTTTCAAAAGGGCCAAGAACATTTGTGATATGGTTGTCCACTACTATTTGGAACCAGCAAGCCAACCCTCCATTACCACCTTATGGAACCTACCTACTTTAGTAGGGCACCACAGATGTGGCACATGCATCGCATGTGAGACAACCATCCAAACAAAAAGTTTCCAACACGGACAACGTACATTTCACCTCAAACATTACACCAACTGTAACACATCCGGGGTTATTTACGTTGTTAGATGTCCCTGCAATTTACTATATGTTGGCCAGACCCAACAAAAGATTAAAGCAAGAATCTCTTCACATAGAAGTAGACTAAGATGCAAGGTGACAGGGGCCCCCCTAGTGGACCATTGGCAACGAAGTGGCCATCAAGTCAGTGACCTGAGGTGGTTAGTTGTCGAAAAAGTAATGCTCAGTAGGCGGGTGGTAATTTATTGACCATACTAAATACACGAGAAGCTAAATGGATGTCACTTTTGGACACCATTAAAAATGGGCTTAATGAATTAGATAGTAGCCTGTCTCAACTAGCAGCACTTGGCTGACTTTTCTGTAGTATTCACATTTGACTATGAACTGTACTATTGTCGAATTTGTCACTCGGTTTCACTCTCCTGTGTGAGAAGTGCCCGAATATGATCTGTTCACTTTTTATCTTACAGGTTACCATGTTACCAACCAGTTGTTGTTTATTCAAAAGATCGTACATATTTAAATCCGTCTACAATCTCTTGTTTTGAGTATTGCACGGACTGTAATCTTTAATATGCACTTGATGGAATAGTATGGGTAATTGAAATTGTCAAGAGTACCGTTTTCGCGATTTTTGACTTACTCTATACTGCACTGTTTTTATTCACCCATATTTCTGACAATAGCAAGTTGCTTCTAATACGGGTTTCAAAATGCTCTATAACACATTGGTTCATATATATAACAATCTTGGTCCCCGGTCGAGTGAAGTATTTCTTCACTTTTCCCGACATGAGGGACATGTGACCTAACCTCCCAAAAACTCAGCGTAGTGATAGCGTCACTCCGCCTCCGTCCCCGCCATCTCGCTGGACGGCGTCTTTCGAGTTAGACCAACCGTGAGTCTCTCCCCTTTTTTCCACCATGCTCAAAACGTATGAACTGGAAATAGAACTTTCTGCACTCCATTCATGCGGTATTATGGCTTACAGACCCGTTTTTCTCTCCCTTTAGCGACCGTTTTCGAGGCATGTCGAACTGTTTGCCGACTTGGGATCTAGTAAGTCCTTTTTCATTTTCCTTGGCTTCTACAAACACTGTTGCTTATGAAAACTGAATCCGATAATGGAATCTGTTTTCCATCTTTGATTGATATCCCTTACTGCAGTGACCGAGTCAAGACAGATTGAGCTGTCCTGCCTCTCTGATCCTGTGCTCCTTGACATTCAGGATCAAGTAAGTGGTTTTGTTGACATCTGTGACCCTTTGGCTGTATACTCACGAGTTAGCCCTTCCCTTGATTCTTCCAATAATTGTCTCCCATAGCACCGCCTGTAACCCTCCACGTACAGCGCTGCTGCGGTGCCTGGCCAATTCGTATCAATTTAGTAAGTTTGTGGCCTCTTCCTGTTTTAATGTCTAGTTTTCGAAATCCTTCATTCTAATTCCAATAGTGTCATTTATCTCTGCCCATAGCGACCTTTCCACACACCGGGCTCCGTTTTCAAGTGATACAAGATATCCGGGTGTACCCCGTGGCTTTGTATTCATTTAATGCCCCCTTTGGCTCCATATCAAGGTGAGCATCGTATTTATACCTCAGGTGGTAGTCGGTGACCTATCACCAATTTACCTAGTCCTACCACTATTACTATCAGAATGAATGCTTGTGCACAACGCCATGAACATTTGGATTCATAGTCTATAATGGTAAGGTGTCTTGTCCACTTCCCCCCCCCCCCACCTCTCCCCCGCCCCCCCCTTTTTAACTGAAACCAGAGCAATACCTCAGATGCCCATGTCTGACTTATAAGTCGTTTTCCTGGTAACTTTACGAATATATTTTTCTGCCTTTGAATTCCTCTGTAGTTTGCGAGTTGGGTTTCGCGGCGGATAATCCCCTACGATTGAGTGGGATACCCGAGTTCCTACAGCAGAGCACCTTGAGGCCTGCTGCCCATGGTAAATGTGTTCATTGACATCTTTTGACGCCGTTGGTACGACGTCTTTAACTTCTCTGTAACAATGTTCTTGTACCCGTTTTTTCGAATATCTAAACTCCTCCCTCCCTCTTTAAATTCCAGATCCTGCCCCATCCTTCACTTCCCCGTTTTTGTCCTGATGAAGACCCCATCTAAGGACTTTAATTGACCTACAACACAGGGGTCGAAACGTCGACGGCTTTGTGGTTCTCCGACATCCGGTCTTCTGTCCTTGACATTTCCATTGATGTGGTTCACACCGGCGAATGTCTTTTTGATAAATGTATTGATCTTGCTCTCCAATTTTGGATGTCATATTTGAAATATTTGATTGTCATATTTTTTTTTAAAATATATTTTTATTGCAGAATTAGAAACAAGACCACATCTTATGCCAATCAGTACACTTGCAGCATCACAATCTTAAGAGTTACAGATACATCGTACACAGCCCTCTGGCCCACATCCCGGAGGCTGGGCGGCGCTGTAGGATTACCCTGCTCAGTTAGAGGCCGCCGTGTACTTCCTCCCCAGGTATTCGATCAGCATCACTTTTTAGTATCTGCTTTTACCCCCCCTAAAACTCCCCCCTCCCCTACCTCAACAAACCAACTCCGAATTCCAGGGAGAAACCGTCAACAGCTCATACCTCGCGCAACACAGTTCCAATCAGGTCGCTCCAGAGTCCCCCTCCCGGGTCTCCCCAGTGTCAGTGTCATAATACCCGCCTGCCATCCCGGGAGCCCGGTTCCCGGGTCCCACCTACGTGCTATCCTCCTGCACTACTCCGGGCCGCTAAGTTAAGCTACCCTCCTCAAACTGCCCCCCCTCCCCCCTCCCAACTACTGCTGTTGCTGCTAATGCGGGTCGTCCAAATCCGTGCTATCTCAGAAGCTCGCCATCTACCAGGAGTCGTTCGCAACTGCTAAAAGTGCATGGAAGCCGCATGGATCATCACTCCTCCTCGTCATCCCCCACCATGTAATCACGCAACGCCTGC
This sequence comes from Lissotriton vulgaris, assembly GCF_964263255.1. Lineage (NCBI taxonomy): Eukaryota > Metazoa > Chordata > Amphibia > Caudata > Salamandridae > Lissotriton > Lissotriton vulgaris. The sequence goes on along the minus strand of NC_141694.1, from coordinate 1,019,650,669 downwards.
ACCACCATCTCCCAAGCTCTCGCCATGTCCAAACAGCTCTCCTTGCCAAGCCTGGTAGCCTGCCGCATTCTAATGATGCTTTCACAGCCCGCCCACTTCAACAACTCATTCATCCACCTCCTCACTGATGGTCCTTCTCTGGACTTCCAGTGCCAGGTTATCTCTCTTTGCGCCAATATAAGCCCCAAATCAATAAATTTACTGGTGATTCTCGTCTTTTTTGTATGCGGGAACCAGAGCAGGAGACATGCCGCCATATCAAAGTCAACCTCCCTATCCCTTACCGCATTCAAGAGCAACCCCACTTCCGGCCAGTACGCCCCCAGTGTCGGACACCCCCACAACATGTGATCCAAGTCAACCTCGGGCGCCAAGCATCGTGGGCACACGGCGTCAAGCACCTGGAAATACCGTTTTATCCTCTCCGGAGTCAGGTACGACCTATGTATCATAAAGAAATGCACCTGCTGAAACCGTGCGTTCCTCGTGCCCTTCCACGTCCGCCGCAGGACCTGACTCCAGACCGTGTCCGGAATGGGCTTGCCTATACTATCCTCCCATCGCGACTTCAAGGCCAGCAGTGGAGCCAGCCCCTCGTTCAACATTCTCATGTGGAGACATGTCACCGCTTTAACCGTGCCCGCTGCCATCACCACGTACTGGCATGCCATGGTCACATCCGGCTCGGCAAGCCCTGCTCCCCAGTGTTTCTGCAGCGCCGCCACCACTGCCGCGTGCAATAGAAAAGTACCGTCCGGCAAGCCAAACTGTTCCTGAAGCACTTGATAGGGAACCAATGCTCCATCAATGTACAGGTCCCCCACCATCTGTAGACCCAATTCTTCCCATTCCAGGAGCCTGGACCAGTCACCCCCATGCGGCAGCGCGGTCAACATTCCCAGCGGTATCTCCGGTGCATACGGCCGGACCTTCCTCGCTCTTTTCAGACTCCGTTGCCAGCACATTCTAAGCGTCTTTTCCTCTACCGTAAGCTCCCTCAAATCCAGTTTCTGTTGCATAACTATATAAGAAAGGATGTACCTCGGAATACCAGTACCACGGTCGCACTCAGGACCCCTGAATTCTCTAGCCACATTCTGCGTTAGGGTCTGCAGTTGCGCCGCTAGGTAATATAGCTCAAAATCGGGGACTGCCATTCCCCCTTCAATCTTAGGCCTGGTCAAAGTGTCCAACGCCACCCTCCGCCGACCTTGGCCCCAAAGGAAGCCAGTCACCAACATCTTTAGTTCCTTAAAGACCCGCTGTGGAATCCATACCGGCAGCGTTCGAAAGTAATAAAGCAGCTGGGGAAGCGCCACCATCTTCAACAGTGCTACTCGGCCCAGTACCGACAGGGGGAGAGAGGCCCAAAATGCCATGCAGCCCTTCAGCGCACGTATGCACCGCCCTACGTTCCCCTCCAGGAGATCAGCTGCCTCGTGATAAATTCGCACCCCGAGGTAGGTGAAGCCAGATGGTTCCCATACAACCTCCCTCGCTAACGGGGGACAGGGCGTACCTGCCCGCAATGGGAATATACAGGTTTTAGTCCAGTTCACCTTAAGGCCCGACAGCCGACCGAATCCAGCCAGCATATCTACCGCCCCCTCCAGAGATCGTTCAGCGTCCGCTAAGTACAGCAGCAAGTCATCAGCGTATAACTAGATATAATGCGACTCCGGCCCCTGTGTGATCCCTCCATACTCCGTGCCCATCCTCGCCTGCGCTGCCAGCGGCTCCATCGCCAATGCGAACAGCAGGGGGGACAATGAGCAGCCCTGTCTCGTCCCCCTACAAACAGGGTAGGCCGAAGATATCAACGGGCCCAGGCGCACCCTTGCCCTATCTGACGCGTAAAGGACCCTCGTCCAGTTCCGGAATCCCTCCCCAGCTCCGAACTTCAGCAGCACCTCATCGAGATACTGCCATTCAAGGCTATCAAAAGCCTTTTCGACATCGACTGCTAGCACCACGGAGTCAAGAGCCGAAGACCCGGCACCGTCCAAAATTCGGATCAGCCGTCGTATATTCATGGAAGTATTCCTAGTCGGTATAAACCCCGCTTGGTCCCTATGCACTAGTTTCGTCATGTGCGGCAGCAACCTGGTGGCCAGTATTCGACTCAGGATCTTATAGTCCACTGTCAGCATCGTTAAGGGCCTGTAAGACGTCACACTCAACGCATCCTTACCCGGCTTCAACAGTGGCACCACTAGTGCCTCCCTCATGGACTCAGGCAGGCAACCCCGTTGCCTGGCCTCCGAGTATACCACCAATAGCTTTGGCGCTAGGATGTCAACGAATTTGGCATAGAACTCTATTGGCAAACCGTCCACTCCTGGGGTCTTGTTTCGAGCCATCTGTTTAATAGCTACCCTTACTTCTGCTAGCGTTATAGGACCTCCCAGTTCCTTAGCATCCTCACTATCCAGCTCTGGCAGCGGGAGCAAGGCCAAGTGTCCACCTATCTCTTCCCTCCCCGCCTCCAGGTGGCATTCATACAGTCCCATGTAATAGGATTGAAAGCACGTCAACACAGCTGATTGCAAGTAGGCTACCTCCCCCTCCTTCCGCTCTTATACTCATTATCGGGCACCCCCTAGGCTCAGGATCTGCAAGCCTGGCAAGGAGCGCGCCCACTTTGTCACGTTCCTCATGCACCTTGATGTTATACAACGTATAGTCATAACACCGCAACCGTTCAGTCTCAGTCGCCACCACTTCCTTAGCCTCCACCAATTTCTCCTGCAAATCCGGCCGTTCAGGCCTCTGACGTTCCAGGTCCCGCAACGCCACTTCTGCCTTCGCTAAATCATTCAGAACAGCTGTCCGCGCATTCGAGAACCCACCCATGCACACCCCCCTCACCACCACTTTCATCGCATCCCATTCTATTGATCGCGACGTTGCGGAGCCCTCGTTCTCCGCAAAGTAGCGGTCAATGCCCTGTCGAACCATGTCACTGAACACCAGATCTTCCAGCGCCTCCGGCCGAAGCCGCCACGATGGGACCGCCGACCTAGCCCGCTGCCACTGCACTGACACCAATAAGGGGTTATGATCCGATAGGGTCCTAGCCAGGTACTCCGTATGCACCACCGTCGCTGCCAAAGTGCCACTACACAACACTGCGTCTAATCTAACATGCAGATCGTGTATTGCAGAAAAGTAGGAGTAATCCCTTGTCTCAGGATGCTGTACCCTCCACACATCAAGCAGTCCCCACTTCTCCTGCCAATCCTTCCTATGAGCCGCCAGCCTGCGCACTGGGGAGTCGACCAACGGCGGGTGCGACCTATCCAGCACTACATCAGTGATCGAGTTAAAGTCGCCCCCTAATAAGACCGGGCCAGCCAAAAAGTGAGCTAGTGAACTTGTTAAGCCGTCAAAAAAGCGGGCCTGATCAGAGTTGGGGGCATACACACTACACAGGACCACCTCCCTCCCGTAAAGTCGCCCCTCCACCACCACATATCTACCCTCGGGATCAACCCGCTGTGACGTGACTTCGAACGGAGTCCCTGCTCTCACCCAGATTAGGGCCCCTCTGGCAAATGCTGAATAGGTTGTGCCAAACACCTGACCCCGCCACCTCCTCTGCATAGCTCCACATTCTTTCTTAGTTAAGTGAGTCTCCTGAAGCATTGCTATCTGCACTCCCCGCCTCACCAGGTATGCATGTACCTAATGGCGTTTCACCATTGTCTGAATACCGCGGACATTCCATGTAATACATTTCACATTAGGTAACGACCCCATAGTAGACATTTCTGTGTAGTTCCACCATCAGACAGTTGTACCCCGCATTGCAGCAGTTGCATCCCCTATAACACCCCCCCCCCCTCAAAACCCCCAAACTCCCATTCCCCAGGACAGGACCTAATAACCCAGCTTCAGCCCCGTTCCAAACCATCAAACCCACACACTGTGTACTAAACTGCGGTCGTCACCACAGAAGGCCTTAAGGGCCACAAGAGGGTGATAGAGCACCGACCCAGGGCGGACAGAGCTCCCACCCGAGCCCTCCGTCCCATACTACCCTCACAGCCCCATACCTCAGATACCAGCAAAGGTCTGGAGGATCAGTCCCAACAGGTGCCCCGGTACCGTTCATGTCTCTGAAAATCACCAGTTGAATAGTCCATCCGAAGTCTGCGGGGTGACTGCCGGCCCCCTCACGCTCCCCGTCTCCGAGTCATCTGCACCAGAGTTCTCTGCCTCCACCTCCGAGTCCGAACCCCCCGATGTTCTTTCCTGCTGTGATCCCGTTATACTCGCCGTTGCAGCCAACGCCCCCTTCTTGTCATCCGCCATCTGGGCTTCTCATTTGGCCCTCTCGAGTTTGTTCCGAGTTCGAATGCGTTGCGACTGTCTTATCCGGGCTGGCTTCGGCCTGTCCCTTCCGCTCTTGTGCGTGCGATCCGTTCCAGCGCGATACAGTTCAAGCCATGACCAAGCCTCGTCCGGAGTCAGGAAGAAGTGCGTCCTGTCATCGATGATCACCCGTAGCTTGGCCGGGAATAGCAAGGAGTACTGAATTCCTTCTTCTCTCAGCTCTTTCTTAACGGATAAGAAGGACGCTCTGATTTTCTGTACTTCCTGTGTATAGTCCGGGAAGATCGTGACTTTACTATTGTCCACTTGGAAGGGGCCCTGAGACCGCGCCCTCTGTATCAGTAAGTCCCGATCTTTATAATGCAGCAGCTTCACCACCATCGGTCGAGGTGGCCGACCCTCTAAGGGAGGTCTGGCCGGAACCCTGTGCGCCCTTTCCAAGGAGAAGAAAGGAGAAAGACCCTCTGGTGCTACAACCGTCTTAAACCAGTTCTCCATGTATTCCACAGCGTCATTTCTTTCAATTTTCTCCGGAAGGCCCACCACCCTCACGTTGTTCCTCTGGCTACGACTTTCAGCATCTTCCGCCCGTCGCTCCAGAGTCGCCAAGCGACCGAGAACATCTGTCAGTTTGTGTTCCACCGTTACGACCGCTGGTTTCAGCTCCTGGAGCAATTGTTCGTTTTCTTTCACTCTGTCCGAGAGCTTGGCATGGTCCGCTCTCAGAAGGCCCAGCCCCGTGGCGACCTGCGCTATGTCGTTGTGCAGCGACTCCTTCGTCGCGGTGATCGCCTCCAGGATGGCATCAAGGCGCAAGTTCAGTCTCTGTTCCGGCGTGGAGGCCTCCAGCGGGGCCTGGGTTCCGCCATCTTGGGCCAAGGCTGTTGCACCATCCTGTAACTGTGGTGCGTTCAAAACACCGCCGCCATCGGCCATGTTGGCTGCGTTAGGTGTTGCACCCAGGCCACCACCTATGGCCTCACCAGTCCACAGTGCTCCCACCGCAGTCGAACCGCCAAGTACAGCTTCCCAGTGAAGACTGTGTTCATAAGCATCAGGGTCCCACACACCTCCAGACACTGCACAAGCTCCTTCCTTTCGCCTACTGCGCTCCCTGGTCCAACCCTCGGGCACTGGTGGCCGCCGACGAGTCACCTCCCAACGCCACGTGGGGCGTCCAGTTCACCCCCCGGGACCCGGGTCCCCGAGAAGGCCCTCTGCACAATCCGACAGCGTGCCCCTGGCCAGGTGGGCGGGCGCCCCTCAGAGCCGATCACTCCAGGTGCCCACACCAATATTGGGTGGTGGGGCAATACTGCTGACCCAGCCTCGCCTCACGTCTCCACGATCACCACTCTAGGCTAGGCTAGTGCCTTCTGCCAGCCACGTTAGCACTCCGTTGTCCCCAGCAGTGTGCTCGACCCCTCGTGGCCTCAGTTGCATTCGGGGGCTGGCGCGCTCCTCAGCGATCGGGTCCTCAAAGGAGTGCACACCGATCCCGTCTCCTTTGCTGCATCAGGAGTCCGCACCCGCCCCTCCCCCGGTGGTCCGAGCTATTGTCGCGTGCAGCTCCTGCCCGGAGATCCGGTCAAGAGCCCCCAGGCGATCATCTGCTCACCGCTGCAGGCGTCTCTGCTCAAGCTCAACCCGCCCTCTACAATCCACCGGGCCGGGGAGCAGGGGGGGAGGGGGGGGGGGGGGGGGGGCTCCGCACTCACCAGAACCCGGTGGCACAAAGTCTTCGCTCTCCTCGCACAGCGCCGGTGGCGCCCTCAGTCACGTCCTCACTCCGCTTGCCCAGCTGGACTGCCTTCGCCGAGCCAGCACAGTCCAGGGATACTCCGTCTCTGGGTCCTCCCGAGTTTTCACGCCGCCATCATCCTTTGTTCTCTGCCCGTCTCCTCCGGGCTCCCGAACGAGGACATTACACGGCACCCGAGGTCCCGCTGGGTCTCAAATTTCGCCCTCAATCCAGTAGACACCCCGTGAGGGGAATCTATGCCTGTAAAGGTACCTCAGGCTGGATTATCAGGATAAATTCCGGGACTTGGCTCGGAGCCGCTCGCTCACGCCGCCATCCCGGTCGGCGCCGAAACCACGCCCCCCAATATTTGATTGTCATATGTCCACATTGTGATTGGTCTGACTCAAAATGACTGTCACTTTTCTGTAATTCCTTTTAAGAGCACCCCCCTTTTCTTTTTCCTTCCTCCCTTCCTCTTGGGGCTTTCTTACGTTTGTTGATTGCATTCTAATATTTGTTCTCATTTGATGTGTCCAGTTTTGCTAAATAAATTGCAACACTGTTAAAAAGTAATTCTTCAAAATGTGGAAGTATTTTCAGTTCTAATAAACCTCATACTATAATTCCTTCCTTTGGGGACCCCCTGTTTCTCATGTACCACAAGTCATCCTTGTGGCTCCGGACTGGGCTCAAAGGTACTGGTATCCCGAGCTACTCAGCATGCCAATCGATCCCCAGATTCGTCTGCCTCTTCAGGAGGACCTTCTTTCGCAGCAGCAGGGGACGGTCCTCCACCCGAACTTGTCCAGTCTCCACCTCCATGTGTGGAGATTGAGCGGCGACAGTTGAGGCCATTTGACTTGCCTCCTGAAGTCTATGATGTGATTCTGGCAGCCAGGCGTCCCTCCACAAAATCGGTATACGCCTGCAGGTGGAACATATTTGTTGCATGGTGCACAGCAAAGGCTGTGGATCCTCTTTCCGCCCGCCTTTCAGATGTTCTCCTCTTTCTTCTTTCTCTTGCCCAGCAGGGCTCTGCTCTGGGCAATGTCAAAGGCTACCTCTCTACCATATCAGCCTTCTTAAGGCTTCCTGATCAGCCTTCTCTTTTCAAGTCCCCTGTTGTAAATAGATTCTTAAAGGGCATCACTCACATGTTTCCTCCTGTTCCTTTCTTGATGCCTCAGTGGGACTTGAACCTTGTTCTGACCTATTTGATGTGCACTCCTTTCGAACGACTTCACAATTGCCCTCTTCGTCTTCTAACTCTTAAGACTGCATTCCTGGTTGCCATCACCTCTGCCAGGAGAGTGAGGGAGCTCCAGGCTCTTTCTTCTAAACCTCCTTTCCTTTTCTGTCCATCCGGACAAAGTTGTCTTGCGGACGCGTCCCTCTTTCCTGCCCAAGTTAGTCACATCCTTCCATATCAGGCAGTCCATCACCTTGCCCACCTTCTTTCCGCCTCTGCATCCTTCGAAAGAGGAAGAGAGGCTCCACCGTCTGGACCCAAAACGTGCGCTCTCCTTCTATCTAGACCACACACGCCAGTTCCGGGTGGACGACCAGCTCTTTGTTGGTTACGTGGGCGCGAAGAAGGGACGGGCGATGCACAAACGGACCATCTATCGGTGGGTCGTGCTGTGCATCAAGATATGTTACTTTTTGGCTAAAAAGGAGCCTCCTGTTGGGCTGAGGGCCCATTCCACTTGGCATACGGCGGCTACTACTGCCCTAGGCCGGGGAGTCCCCTTGCAGGACATCTGTCAGGCAGCTACGTGGGCCTCGCTGCACACGTTCGCTAGACACTACTGCCTGGACAGGCAAGTTCAGAGACATGACTTTTTCGGCCATTTCGTTCTCCAGGACTTTCTGGTGTGATCATTGTGAGAAGTTGGCCTGGTATATGATGCTCACTAGTTCTAGTGATCACCTTGTACCATGCCAAGCAACCCTTATGATGATTGGTTGTAAGTCAACCTTATAGACCAGCTATCCTAGTAGCGTGGACAAAGCAGTCTTAGGCTAAACTCTGGAAAGGCATGTGAAGCAAGCTGTTTTACCATACACAATCCCCTTGAATACCAAATGAAAGGACACCACACAGATATATATTGAAAATATATATATATTTATTTACTACAATATTCCCTATACTCTTTATGAGCATAGAAGCAATGCGTTAAAACAAAACGCAGTTCAAATATACAAAAGTTGCACAATATGGATGAGCCCTAGGGGCCACCTAAACCATATACTAAAATAGAGGTATAAGTACCACAAATCGGAAAGGAAGTAGGCCTAGGGCCTGGGGAATCGCTGGAGGTGTTCGGGACTAACAGTGAAGAAGTCGGGAAAGGCCCGCGGGACTCGGGTGCAGCGCTTAAAGCACACGCATACACCAATGCAATGTCAATGGTGCGTAAAAGTTACAAAGTTAGTGTTTAAGGAACCTTCTGACTGACCTAGAAGGACAAAACTTTAGACCTAGACACTAGAGGTGTGTACCAGTGTAGGAACACCGGCGTTTCTGAGTTACCTCACCCACCGGAAGCGGGTGCATAGGTGCGAAGTAGTGTCGGGGTTCGTCACACAGGTCGATGGTGCCTGAAGATGAAGATGCTGCAGGCGGGTCGTCGAGTAGCGTTCCGGTGTATCCAAGGGTGGATCTGAAGAGGTGAAGACCTGAAAGCAGAGGGGACAATGTTCAAAGTCACTAGCCAGTGACTACCGTGGAACCAGGATGGAACCAGGCGATGTCGGGTGCAAACAGGCGAAGAGGTGAAGATTGTCTCTGCAGCCACGTGGACACAAAGAGGTCAAGGACGTCCAGGCGTTGGTCACGAGCTGCCCCACAAAGGCTCTAGCTGATGGCTGTGTCGGCTTCTTGATCGGAGCAAACAGGCCTTGGCTAATGCAAGCCACGCAGGAATCGATGCAAGCTTCTCACTCGGACCAGCAAGGTCAGAGCGGGTGCTCCTTTTCAGGTTAGCGAGGGCCAGTCTGGAGCAACCAGACCAGCGGTGTTGTTTGTAGGTTTCGTCGTCAAGATGGCCGCTAGCGACGTGGCAAGTGGCGGGGATGGCGCGTCGAGTGGCAAAGTGCAAAAGGGCCCCACGCAGATCGTGGAGATGCTGGGGGGCTGATCTTAAGTGCAAATGCTGCTCGGTGGTGGGGCTTCTCAAACCCTAAAGCACAGCGTCGAGGGTGCCTCAGGTGCTGCGCAGTCAGCTTCTCGGGGGTCTTTCAAGAGGTCCGGTCCCACGTCTCTCGATGCCTCCACCGATCTCTTCTTTTCAGGGACTGTGGATCGGGCTCTGAGATGTCTGGGAATCAGGGTCTTGTCAGGCTCTGGGCTCGGGCTCCGGCGGGAGGCGGCGATTAAGCAGACGTCGAGTTGCTGGATGGTGCCTGTATTCACAGGGTGGTCACTCCTTGGCCACAAGGGAGATGCTCTTCAGTCTTCTGTGCAGCAGAATGTCGAAGTCCAGTTTTCTTCTTAGTTTCAAGTCGAGTTCAGGATGATCTGAAGTCTTGGGACACAGCTCCTACTCTTATTCCAAATCTGGGGGCCGGATCACCTGCTAGGTCCCTCCTCTGGGTGGGACCAGGAAGGGGGGTGGTTACACCCCCTTTCCTTTGTCCAGCTCCGCGCCAGGACTAGGGCTGGAAAGCCCCAGCACCGGTTTGGACTGGCTTATGCACAGGGACACCTTGTGTGCCCCAGGCATGTCTCATTCTATTCAGCCCTGTCCTACCCAATACACAAAATCCTGTCTGGGGTGGTGCTCGCACCTCCCAAGGCAGGAAACCCTTTGTCCAAGCCTCCCTCGCTGGAAGGACTCCCAGCAGCAGGAGGTCAGACTTGTGTTTGTGGTGGCAGCATTCATTTTGTGATGCTGAGGCTCGAGTTTAACTTTAACCGGGTTTCAGGTTATGTACATGTTGTGTCCCTCTAGAAGGGTTGAATTCCACCCCCGTCGCCAGAACTAGCGAGGGGGTAGTATCCCAATTCGTATGACACCTTACTCGACATGTTCTGATAAAGCCAAACCAAAGTTAGCAAGTAACCGCAAGGATTATAATGCACTTAAGAGTATATGGTATGGCAATATCCCGGAACAGCTAAGGGAGTTGTTCCCGACAGCTGCAGACAGGCTCAGCTCGTGCCAGAGCACCATCTCACATGAAACCAAGCACTCTGCCTCCAGGATTGTCGAGGCCTTCCATAGGAGTGACTTATAGGTTAACATGTGTCCGGATATGTTAGATATAGATATACTATACCTAAGTAAGAGGTGCTTACACCAACTTACCCCAGCTGATTGATCAGCCAGTTGTGTCTCGGCTTCTCAATCCCCAAAGCACAGCATCGAGGGTGCCTCGGGTGCTGCGCAGTCAGCTTCTCGGGGGTCTTTCGAGGGGTCCGGTCCCACGTCTCTCGGTGCCTCCACGGGTCCCTTCTTTGCAGGGACTGTGGATCGGGCTGTGAGAAGTCTGGGAGTCTGGGTCTCGTCAGGGGCTGGGCTCGGGCTCCGGCAGGAGGCGGTGGCAAAGCAGACGTCGAGTTGCTGGATGGTACCTGTGTTTACAGGGAGGCCACTCCTAGGCCACAAGGGAGATGCTCTTCAGTCTTCTGTGCGGCAGAATGTCGGAGTCCAGTCGTCTTCTTAGTTTCAAGTTGATTCAGGATGATCTGAGGTGCTATGGCACTGCTCCCACTCTTATTTCCAATCTGAGGGGTGGATCACCTGCTAGGTCCCTCCTCTGGGTGGGACCAGGAAGGGGGGCGGTTACACCCCCTTTCCTTTGTCCAGCTCCTCGCCCGGCCTGGGTCTGGAAAGTCCCAGGACCGGTTTGGACTGGCTTATGCACGTGGACATCTTGTGTGCCCCGGGCATGTCTGATTCTATTCAGCCCTGTCCTACCCAATACACAAAATCCTGTCTGGGGTGGTGCTCGCACCTCCCAAGGCAGGAAACCCTTTGTCCAAACCTCCCTCGCTGGAAGGACTCCCAGCAGCAGGAGGTCATAATTGTGTCTATGTGGCAGCATCCATTTTGTGATGCTGAGGCTCTGGTTAACTTTAACCGGGGTTCAGGTTATGTACATGTCGTGTCCCTCTAGAAGAGGGGAATGCTATCCCCGTCGACAGAACTGTCGAGGGGATAGTATTCCAAATCGTATGACACCTTACTCGACATGTTTTGATATAGCCAAACCAAAGTTAGCAAATAACCTCGAGGATTATAATGCACTTAAGAGTATATGGTATGGCAATATCCCGGAACAGCTAAGGGAGTTGTTCCCGACAGCTGCAGACAGGCTCAACTCTTGCTAGAGCACCATCTCACATAAACCCAAGCACTCTGCCTCCAGGATTGTTAAGGCCTGCCATAGGAGTGACGTGTAGGTTACTATGTGTCCAGTTAGGTTAGATATAGATATACTATATCTAAGTAAGAGGTGATTACACCAACTTACCCCAGCTGAGTGATCATCCAGTTGTGTCACATATGGAGGCCAGGCCAGTGGTGGCATAATACATGCTGCAGCCCCTGGTAGGCCTTGGTTACAGCTATGCCCTGGGTACCTAGGGTACACTGTTACAGGGGCCTATAAGGTGAACCAGTTCCAATTGTGTATGTACCTAAGGTACATGGAGTCCATTTTAAGGAGAGAGCAATTAGCCTGGGGCCCTGCATAGCAGGATCCCAGGCCAACTAAAGTAAAAAACCAGCTAAACACCGGGGATACAGTTTGGGGGTAACCATAGTCAGATATCCACCTTCAAACACAACCCCCCCCCCCCCCCCCCCAAACGAAAGGAGATAAGGCTATCCTTGACCAGGTAAGCCTATATTGCCTAAGTGGCCATATAAGGAAGTACCAACACTGGCTTGGTTACCCCCTGTCTCATGGTCCACTAAGCAACCCCTCACCCTAGGGGGATCTGAGGGTCTCCACCATAGGGAATCTCTACCTGTGGTGTGTCTTGGCAAAGTTAAAGGCTGGTGATGAGATGGAGTACTGAAGTGAGATGCCTCTGTAGGATTCAGCTTCCTCCAATCACTCTCCTCCATGTAGGCCTTTCTTTCTTTGACTGAGTTTCACTGTGCTCTCGGGGTCAACCTCTGGCTACCTAAAGCTGGAGGCTGGGTCCCTTTTGGTTGGCTTACTGGAGGGACAGTTCAGGGTTGGGCCCTTGTGGTCCCAGGTTTGGCTGTGCCCAACAGAATCCATCTGTGGTAGGTCCCTAACTAATTTTAAGGGGGGTCCCTCAGGGTTTTTTTAAGTTTTCACCTGGCTAGGGCTGCTAGCTTCGGTGCCCCTAATCTGCTGATGGGGGTGCATTATTTGACAGGGGGCCCTTTGGGGCTCACTGTCCTTCTTGTCCTCTGCAGCCCTGGGCTGACTAAGGCAAGGTAGAGAGGGGCAGGTTCCCTGCTCCAGACTGGGTCCCACCTGAGAAGGGTCCACTGACATCAGGGGCTCTGTTAGGCTAGGCCTAACTACCTCTGGGGCAGTTCCTTCATCAGGGGTAAGATCAAGTCCCTGAGGAGGCTGATCCTTTCCTAAAGTCTGGTGAGAGGGAGATTTCTCTTCCTCCTCAATGCTCTCTGTTTGTGTGGAGTGATCCATTTTTTCAGGCTTCACAACACATGTATCAGTTTGAGTTTGGGCTGTGGCCATCACAGCCCCACCAACCTTTTCAGGAGGAGACTCTGTTTGGGTATGGGCTGTTACCATCACATCCCTGCTATTCTTTTCAGGAAGGGAGTTAGCTAAAGATGGGGCTGAGTCTTGCACAGCCCTACCAACCTTTTCAGGAAGGACATCTTGAATTGGGGCTGTAGCCATCACAGGCCCACTAACTTTTCCATGGAGATGTATCATTTTAGAATTGATGTTTTGTTCAACCTCAGCCCAGGCTGAGATTTCCAAATCATTCCCCAGTAGACAATCTACAGGCAAGTTTGGGGACACTGCCACTCTCTTTGGGCCAGTGACCCCCCCCCCCCCCCCCCAGCTGAGATTTACCACTGCTATGGGATTATTTTTCTGAACACCATCAATGTTTGTCACCTGCTATGTGGCACCAGGTAAAAGTTCCCTTGAGGGGACTAGATTCTCAGTCACCATGGTGATACTAGCCCCTGTGTCTCTGTAGGCCTCAACTTTCAAACCATTGATGAGGGGTTCCTGTTTATACTTGCTCAAAGTGTTTGGGCAATCAGTGAAATTGGCAAACCCCATGCCAGTTTCATAGACAAGATCAGTTGGGGACCTGGTTAGGCCAGAGTCCACCTGTGTTCCAAAGGTAAACCCACCCACATTTTTGGGGGTGCTCCCACCACCTGGGGGACCACTGCTAACAGTGACAGGAGGTGTTGGAGCATTACTTGGAGGTATGTTTTCCTTATTGTTGGCCTTTGGGCAACTGCTGTCAGTTTTCCAAAGGCCTACCTGTTTGCAGGTATGGCAATAAGGTTTCTTCTGGTTAGAGGAAGTGTTCTGGGACCCAGCTCCCTCATTGTAGCTTTGGGGCCCTGGGGAAGTCTTCTCTTTGGATTTATCCCCACCTTTCTCTTGAGGCTTGGTAGTCTCTTTCTTTTGGTCACCACCCTGGTTCTTAGGCCTGATCATGGTTCTGACCCATTTGTCTGCCCTCTTACCCAATTCTTGTGGAGAGGTCAGATCAGAGTCCACCAGGTGCTGATGTAGATGCTGGTTTTGACAATTATTTTAGATTTGCTCTCTCATCATCAAATTATACAATCCTGTATAGTCTGTAACCTTACTTCCCAGCAACCAGCCCTCCAGAGCCTTAGTGGCACTTTCAACAAATTCAGACCAGTCCTGAGTCTGTGTCTTCTGGGTTTCTCTGAACATTAACCTGTACTGTTCAGTGGTTAAGCCTAACCCATCAATCAGAGCACTCTTCAGGACCAGGTAGTTTTTAGAATCCCCAACACTAACTGTGAGGAGTCTGTCTCGGCCTCTACCTTCAAAGGAGAGCCACAAGATTTCTGCTCACTGCTCCTGAGGGATCTGCTGTACTCTGCAGGCTCTCTCAAATGCAGTCATCCATTTGTGGATGTCATCCCCAGCTTTGTAAGGGGGCACAATCTTACTCTGGTGTCTACTGTCATTGGACCTGTCTTTATCCTTGGGGATAATGCTGCCACCAGTGAATCCTAATCCACTCTCTCTAGGCTGTCTTGCTCTAGCAAGTTTCTCTTGGGCCAGGGCAACTTCTAGTTCTCTCTTCTGGATCCTAAGCTCAGCCTCTCTCATGTTGGCCTCATGTTCCCTTCTCTGAGGGCTAGTCATCCCCCTTCTGGAGTGACCATGAGAACCTCTAGAAGCCTGGGAGGTGTTGGATTCACCTGAGTGATTCCTCCTCCTCCCGTGCTCCTGGTTAAGTCCACTTGGGGGTCTGAGTAAGTTCACCCTTAGCTCAGTCCCAAGTACACTTAAGTTAGCCTGGCTAAGCCTGCTGGCTGGCACCTGACTAAGTCTACCATCATCAGAATCACTGCCCTCCCCTTCTGTCTCCTCTTCTTCCTCCTCCTCCTCAGGCTGAGTATCTCCAGTGACTTGGTCTTCCTCATCTATCTGGACAACAGGGACAGGGGCATCAGTATTATCATCTTCAGTGGGAGAGCCTCCTTCACCATTCCCTGTGGGGTCTGGTTTAGAGGTCTTTAGAGCTTCGGACTGGTCTAAAAGCTCTCTGAGGTGGTCTGCTGTAGGGGTTGGACCCGTTTTGATACCTCTTAAGGTACACAGCTGCCTCAGTTCTTTAAAGTTGAACATAACAAATTTGGATGGTGCCCTTGGAGGGTCACTCTCAACAGGGATAGATCCAATGGACCCCTCTGCTCCAGACATTGCTCTAGTGTGGGTGGATATGTTGCAATCTACCTACACTGGTGTTTACCTACTAAACCTATCTAGTAGTTGTAGTCAGGGTGTGCTACTCCCTATCCTCTAAAACAACTAAGTTCAGTAGAACTTAAGTATACTAGTCTTGTTTTAATATGTACCTAGCAGGTACCTGTATGATCTTTCAAATGATATTTTCAAAGATTGTAATGGTAAAACAACAGCAAGCTCAAATCCCAACCGCTGCTCACCAATGTGAGAAGTTGGCCTGGTATATGATGCTCACTAGTTCTAGTAATCACCTTGTACCATGCCAAGCAACCCTTATGATGATTGGTTGTGAGTCAACCTTATAGACCAGCTATCCTAGTAGCGTGGACAAAGCAGTCTTAGGCTAAACTCTGTAAAGGCATGTGAAGGAAGCTGTTTTACCATACACAAACCACTTGAATACCAAATGAAAGGACACCACACAGATGTATATTGAAATTATATATATATTTATTTACTACAATATCCCCTATACTCTTTATGAGCACAGAAGCAATGCGTTAAAACAAAACACAGTTTAAATATACAAAAGTTGCACAATATGGATGAGCCCTAGGGGCCACCTAAACCATATACTAAAATAGTGGTATAAGTACCACGAATCGGAAAGGAAGTAGACCTAGGGCCTGGGGAGTCGCTGGAGCTGTTCGGGACTAACAGTGAAGAAGTCGGGAAAGGCCCGTGGGACTCCGGTGCAGCGCTTAAAGCACACGCATACACCAATGCAATGTCAATGGTGCGTAAAAGTTACAAAGTTAGTGTTTAAGGAACCTTCCGACTGACCTAGAAGGACAAAACTTTAGACCTAGACACTAGAGGTGTGTACCAGTGTAGGAACACCGGCGCTGCTGAGTTACCTCCCCCACAGGAAGCAGGTGCATAGGTGCGAAGTAGTGTCGGGTTTCGTCACGCAGGTCGATGGTGCCTGAAGATGAAGATGCTGCAGGCGGGTCGTCGAGGAGAGGTCCGGTGGATCCAAGGGTGGATCTGAAGAAGTGAAGACCTGAAAGCAGAGGGGACAATGTTCAAAGTCACTAGCCAGTGACTACCGTGGAACCAGGATGGAACCAGGCGATGTCGGGTACAAACAGGCGAAGAGGTGAAGATTGTCTCTGCAGCCACGTGGACACGAAGAGGTCAAGGACGTCCAGGCGTTGGTCACGAGCTGTCCCACGAAGGCTCTAGCTGATGGCGGTGTCGGCTTCTTGATCGGAGTAAACAGGCCTTGGCTAATGCAAGCCACGCAGGAATCGATGCAAGCTTCTCACTCGGACCAGCAAGGTCAGAGCGGGTGCTCCTTTTCAGAGGAGCGAGCGCCAGTCTGGAGCAACCAGACCAGCGGTGTTGTTTGTAGGTTTTGTCGCCAAGATGGCCGCTAGCCACGTGGCAAGTAGCTGGGATGGCGCGTCGAGTGGCAAAGTGCAAAAGGGCCCCACGCAGATCGTGGAGATGCTGGGGGGCTGATCTTCGGTGCAAATGCTGCTCGGTGGTGGGGCTTCTCAAACCCCAAAGCACAGCGTCTAGGGTGCCTCGGGTGCTGCTCAGTTAGCTTTTCGGGGGTCTTTCAAGAGGTCCAGTCTCACGTAGCCAGATATCCATCTTCCTACAATCATTGGTCGCAGACCCACCACCGGGGTTGGTTTTGCTGGGGTATCTATTCTAAGGTAAGGAATCTAACTAATGTGTCTCTTTCAGATGAACAAGTTACTTACCTTCGGTAACGATATATCTGTAAGAAACATTAGTCAAGAATCAATCCACCTCCACCCTGGCCACCACTGCCTCCAAACCTTCCTAGTCCAAACTTTCAGGCCCATCAAACACCAGTGGGCGACAGGCTTCACCAAAACCTCCCCCACAGGCTCACCATCACATCGGACAGGTGGGTTTTAGAGATAGTCCGAAGGGGCTACTCCCTCCCCTTCGAAACTACCACTCCAGCCATGCCACCCCAGTACCACCGCATGTCGGGGGATCACTTTGTGCTTCTTCAGCAGGAAGTTGCAGCCCTCTTGGCTAAGGGGGCCATCTACCGCATTCTGACGCCAGAAGTAGGTTGTGTTTGCTATTCCCACTACTTTCTGGTACCCAAGTAGGACAAGGGTCCGCGTCCTATCCTAGACCTCATGAACATCAATCACTTCCTCCGCAAAGAGAAGTTCAGGATGCTCACTCTGGCTCAGGTCTTGTCTGTTCTCGATCCACAAGACTAGGTGGTAGCGCTAGACTTGTAGGATGCCTATTTCCACATCCCAATCCTGAAGGCGGCCTACCAGCGTTACCTGCTGTTCACGATAGGCAACTAGCATTTTCAGTTCACCATGCTCACTTTTGGCCTTACCAGTGCCCTCTGGTGTTCACGAAATGATGGCGGTGGTCTCAGCTCATCTGTGCCGATCAGGGGTTTCAGTTTTCCCCTATCTCGATGACTGGTTGTTGAAGGCGGGCTCGCCCCAGACAGTCGTCTCCCACCTCCAGACTACAGCCGAACTCCATCAATGTGCCAAGGTCGCACCTGGTTCCCTCTCAGAAGGTCCTCAATGTGCCATGGTCGCACCTGATTCCCTCTCAGAAGCTCCTCTTCATCAGAGCGGTCCTGGACACAGTGCAGTTTCAGGTCTATCCTCCTGAACAGCAAGTCCGGGACATTCGGGCTATGATTCCTATCTTCCAGCCCTTGTCCTGGGTTTCGGTCAGGACGACCGTGAGGCTGCTGGGTCTCATGGCCTCCTGCATCCTGCTGATCGATCATGCCAGATGGCATATGCAGGCTCTGCAGTTGGACCTGAAGGTCCAGTGGATGCAGCATCAGGGGAACCTGTCCGACTACGTCCAGATCTCTGAGGGCACTGCACAACAATTGCAGTGGTGGCTCACAAATCAGCATAGGATCAGTGGCAGATCCCTCTCCCTTCCCCAGCCAGAGCACACAGTGGTGACGGACGCTTCCCTCCTGGGATGGCGCAGCCACATGGGAGAGGCGTAGATCAGAGGCCTCTGGTCTCCTGCGGAGTCCCGTCTCAATATCCACCTTCTGGAGCTTCGGGCGATCCTTCTTGCACCTAAAGCATTCCTTCCCTCTGTCAAGGGGAGGGTGGTGCAAGTGTTCACAGACAACACCACCACCATGTGGTATTGCAACAAACAGGGCGGGGTGGGGTCGTGGACCCTGTGTCAAGAGGCTCTGCACCTCTGGACATGGCTGGAACATCAAGGCATTTCCTTGACGGTTCAACACCTGGCAGGTTCTTTGAACGCGGGGGGGGGGGGGACTAACTCAGCCGCAGGTGCATGATGGATCACGAATGGCATCTTCACTCAGAGGTGGAACAAGGTTTCTTTCAACAGTGGGGAGAGCCTTCGTTAGATCTATTCGCCACTGAAGAGAAAGCGGAATGTCATCACTTCTGCGCATTGGAGTTTCCAAGGCGGTACTCGCCCGGCGACTCTTTTCGTCATGAGTGGAGCTGCGTTCTATTGTACGATTTTCCGCCTATACTTCTTCTGCCCAGAGTGCAGAAGAAGATCAGGCATGACCGGACCCAAGTCATTCTTTTGGCTCCGGACTGGGCTCGAAGAGTTTGGTATCCCGAGCTACTCAGTATGAGCATGGATCCCCCGATCCGATTGCCTCTTCCGGAGGATCGTCTGTCACAGCAGCGGGGGACAGTCCTCCACCCGAACCTGTCCAGCCTCCACCTACATGCGTGGAGATTGGGTGCGAACAGTTGATTCCTTTTGACTTACCACCTGAAGTCTGTCATATTATTGCTGCAGCCAGGCGTCCCGCCACTAAATCGGTATATGCCTGCAGGTGGAACCAATTTGTAGCATGGGTCACAGCAAAGGCTGTGGCTCCCCTTTCTGCCCCTCTTTCAGAAGTCCTTTTGTTCCTTCTTTCTCCGGCCCAACAGGGCTCTGCTCTAGGCGCTATTAAAGGCTATCATTCTGCAATTTCTGCCTTTCTCAGGCTCCCTAATCAGCCCTCTCTTTTCAAGTCCCCTATTGTAAATAGTTTTCTCAAGGGTGTAACTCACCTTTTCCCTCCTATTCCGTTTGTAATGCCACAGTGGGACTTGAATCTGGTTCTTATCTATTTGATGTGCGCTCCCTTTGAGCCGCTCCACAACTGTCCTCTTTGTTTATTAACTTTGAAAACTGCTTTCCTGGTTACCATCACCTCCACTAGGCATGTGAGTGAGCTCCAGGCTCTTTCCTGTAAGCCTCCTTTTCTGTCGGTCCATCCGGGCAAGGTTTTGCTTTGCACTCGTCCTTCCTTCTTGCCAAAGGCTGTCACTGCCTTCCACATCAGGCAAACTATCACCTTACCCACTTTCTTTCCGCCTCCAGACCCCTCCAGAGAGGAAGAGAGGCTCCACTGTCTGGACCTGAAACGTGCACTTTCATTCTACCTAAGTCACACACAACAGTTCTGGGTGGATGACCAGCTCTTTGTTGGCTACATAGGCGCCAAGAAAGGCCGGGCTGTTCACAAGAGGAATATATCCCGCTGGGTCGTCTTTTGTATCAAGGCCTGTTATTCTCTGGCTAAAAAGGAACCACCGGTTGGGTTGAGCGCTCATTCTACCAGGGCGACGGCAGCTACTACTGCATTGGGACATGGTGTCCCCCTGCAAGACATCTGTCAGGCAGCCACGTGGGCCTAGCTGCACACTTTTACTAAGCATTATTGCCTTGACAGTAAAGTCCGGAGAGACCGCTTCTTTGGCCTTTCTGTTCTCCGTGATTTTCTGGTGTGATCTTCGTTCACAGACCCTCCACCGGGGTTGGTATTGCTGGGGTATCTATTCTAAGGTAAGGAATCTATCACTAACGTGTTTCTTTCAGATGAACAAGTTACTTACGTTCGGTAACAATATATCTATAAGAAACATTATTTAGTGATAGATTCCTTACTGCCCCAACCATCCTCCCCGTTCTGCAAACTGATTTCTGGGGTTAAGGTCATCTCTTTCGGGGCTCTAATTTCAATGCACCAGTGGTCAGTATCTTGCATGGCTCTATGATCCTGGCGCGGAAAGTCCTTTACAGAACTGGCATGCAAAAAGAAAGAACTGACATCAGCGTGCGTGGGCGCGTGTAAGTAGCTCCAGCGACGTCATCTCAGCGACTAGGATGCCAACGACGCACGGGGAGCTGTATGACGAAGCCTACCGAGACGCAGTGGTACTGCTGACAAAAACTTCACTAACTAATGTTTCTTACAGATATATCGTTACCAAAGGTAAGTAACTTGTTTGTCAGGGAGAACAGATCAGAAAACTGTCCCAACAGTTGGAAACAGTCATCCTGCTGCTCAGAGGTCAGGGTGGAAGAGAGGTTTACACCGCCCACTGACCCATCTTGCTCTTTAGTAGACAGGAGGTCAGGAAGAGGCTCAGTGTCCTCCTCCATTCCATCATCTGTCGCTAGTAGCATGCCCACTTCAGACCTCTCTAAGTGGGGCTTCAGGCGGTTGACATGCAGGACCTGTAAAGGGTTCCTAGGAGTTTGCAAGTCTATGTAGGTGACATCCCTCTTGCTGTCCACCACCTCAAATGGTCTGGTCCACTTTGTGAGAAGTTGGCCCGATATGCAGTGCTCACTATTCTATTGATCACTATGCATCGGTCCAAACGACCCTTATGGTGATTGGTTGTAAGTCAACCTTAGACCAGCTATCCTAGTAGCGTGGATACGAGCAGTCTTCGGGCTAAACTCTAGAGGGCGTGTTGAGCCAGCTGTTATACCATCACATACCCCTTGAACACCAAGTGAAAGGACACCACACAAGTGTTATGAAAATAAACAGTGTATTTATTAGAATCACAACAGCCCTCTACTCTTTATGAGGACAGGGTACTAAGCACACAACGAAACTCTTAGGAAAATACTTCAAGTGCACAATCAATACAAGTGCCAGAGGGCACGGAAAGTTTAGTGGTCTCGGGCGGAACCGATAAGGCAAGTCGGAAGCGGTAGGGACTCGGGACCCTTAAATAAGGAGGCTATGCGGGCACCGAAATGCCGAAGTTACCAAGCCCAAGGGCTGCGGCTGCACAAGTCTTCACAGACGTCGGGAGTCCTCGCTGACGAGCCAGGAGCCGGAAGGAAGGAGTTGCTGGCCGGCGACCAGTGGAGATTGTTCGTAGTGATCCAAGCCTGGATCAGAGATGGATGACACCTGAAAGCAGAGGGGACCAAGTTCGTAACTACTAGCCAGTAGTCAGAGGGTACCAGGAGGGCACCGGATGATCGTCACCTCGACTAGGTGAGTGGGCGACGCTAGACTCTGCAGTCTCACGGACCAGGAGGCGTTGTCGGCGACCAGGATGGAGGTGCGGGCTGTCCCACGAAGGTTGATGCTGTCGGCGTCGCTGGGCCCAGGATTGGGGCAACAAGCCTTGACAAATTTCAGGGCCACGTGGTGGGCCTAAAATGGCGTCTTGAGTGGACCAGGAGGGTCCGGGGTGCTCCTCTCTCAGAAGGGAGCAAAAGGCCAGTCTGAAGCAACCAGACCAGCAGCGTTGGTTGTCGGGTGTCGTCAAGAAGGTCACAAGCCAGCGGCTAGTAACCAGACAACGTGCTGAACAGCAAAGAGCAGAAGGGCCCCACGCAGATTGTGGAGATGCTGGGAGGTTGCACTTCGGTGCTGGAGCTGCTCAGGGTCGGGGCTTCTCGGACCCCAGAGCACTCATCAGAGGATCCCTTCGGTGGTCGTGCTGGTTAAGAAATCGTGCAGGTCTTGATGATGGCCGGTCCCTCGAGGTCTCGTCGCACCCACGGATCTCAGCTGAGCTGACGATGTGGGTAGAGGTCAGAGGTGCCAGGGAAGCCGGTTCTCGTCGAGCTGGGCAGTCGGATTCCTGAGGAAGGACTTGCAGCAAACCGCAGAGTTCTTAGATGGTGCCTGCGGATGCAGGGTGACTACTCCTTAGCCACAAGGGAGAAATCTTGAGAAGAGTCGAGAGGTCCTTTCGTATAAAGTATTCTTGATTCAAAGATGATCTAATCTGGAAGGGTCCCCGCTCCTGCCTTTATCCTAAAGAAAGGGGTGGGTACGTGACTAGTCCTGCCCTAGGGGTGGGACCAGGAAGGGGGGTGGTTACACCCCTCTCCCATGCCGGACTTTCCCCAGGTCAGGGGCTGGTGTGCCCCTGGAACTGGTTCTAGCCGGCAGATGCGTAGTGAGCACCGGGGTGCCACTCCGCAGTCACCTTCTTGTAAAGCCCTGCCTACCCAGGATACACAAAACCCTGTCTGGGATGGTGCGAACACCGCCCCGGACAGGAAACCCTTTGTCCAAGCTCTCCTCGCTGGAAGGACTCCCAGCAGCAGGAGGTCAGACTCGTGTCTGTGGTGGCAGCATCCATTTTGTGGAGCTGAGGCTTCAGTTAACTTTAACCGGGGTTCACAGTTACGTACATGTCGTGTCCCTCTAGAAGGGCGGAATGCTAACCCCGTCGCCAGCATTGGTGAGGGGTCAGTACCCCGATTCGTATGACACCTTACTCGACATGTCTTGATAACGCGAGACCGAAGTTAGCGATATGGTACGCGTTATCATGGAACAGCCATTGGGTCTTGGTTCCGTAAGCTGCAACCGGGCTCGGCTCGTGCCAGAGCCCAATTCACACGATTCCACGCACTCTGCCTTCAGGATTGTCAAGGCCTGCCATAGGAGTGACTGATAGGAATTCGGGTGTTCATTTTAGGGTTAGATATAGGGATACTATACCTAAAGCAAAGGGCGAGTACGCCACCTTGCCCCAGCTGTCGTGCAGCCAGTTGTGTCAGATTTTAGATGGCCATCCAGGGGTGGCATAATACATGCTTCAGCCCCTGGTAGGCCCTGGGTACACCGATGCCCTGAGTTACAGGGTCTGACAAGGTGGCCCAGTTCCAATTGGAAATTTACCTAAGGTACATGGAATCCATTTTAGAGAGAGAGCAGTAGGCCTGGGGTCCTGGTTGGCAGGGCCCCAGGTCAACTAAGTCGGAAAACCAGCAAAACACCAGGCGAAAAAGTTGGGGCAACCATAGTCAGGTATCCACCTTCCTACACACTTATCCTGGAGCGCACAAGGCTCCACGTGTGCCATGACCCACACTTTCTGGCCAGGCTGAAACTCGATCAGAGTGGCATTCGGATCTTACCACTGTTTCATCTCCTCCTGGCTGGCTTCCAGATTTGCCTGAGCGAGTTGCCTGAAACGCCCAGTTTGATTTCTGAAGGCCAGCATGTAGCTATATACATCCTGGGGAGGTTTACTGGGAGCTTTCTCCCAGCCTTCTTTTACTAAACTCAGAGGCCTCTTACAGGGTGACTATACAGCAGTTCAAAGGGACTGAACCCTAAGGACTTCTGTGGCACCTCTCTGTAAGCAAACAGAAGGCATGGCAAGAGGACATCCCAAGTATGCCTCATAGGTTCCTCAGGACCCATAATCATGCCCTTGAGGGTCGGGTTGAATCTCTCAACCAGTCCATTACCTTTGGGGTGGTAAGGAGTGGTGAACTTGTAGATCACACCAAACTACTGCCACAGCGACTTCATATACTTGGATATGAAGTTGGTATCATGGTCTGACACCACCTCTCTGGGGAACCCCGCATGGGGGCCGTCACCGACTGGAGAGTGGTGGCTTTGGGTACCGGGTGGCATGATCCACCAAGACCAGGATGAACCTGATGCCCATGTCTTGTGATCCAGAGACCCCACAAAGTCAATGCTCACCTTTTCAAAGGGGGTGCTGACCACAGGGAATGGCTGGTGTCTTTTGCTTTCTCCCACTCTTACAACGTACCTGGCAAGTCTGACAGGTCCTGCAATGAGTATCTGAACTCTTGCGCATTTGGGGCCAATAAAAGTGGGTGACAAGCCTTTCAAAGCTCTTGTCCTGCCCCAAATGTCCTGCTAAAGGCACATCATGAGCCAGCCCCAGTAGGAAGGCTCTGAAGCGCTGCGATACCCCCAGCACACGGGCTGACCCAGGCTCAGCAACCTTAGGCTTGCTATACAGGAGACCATTCTACCAGTAGATCCAATGTGATCCAGACTGATCACCTGCTGCCTGGTTTGTGGCTTGTTGGCACAAACCCACAAGAGAAGGGCACTTCCTCTGCTCCTCACATAACTCTTCCCTGGAGGGTCCTCCTTCCTGCTGCCAATGGATCAGCTCAGGCAGGGCCCCCAGTTCAGCTACCTGTTCCCCTGTAGGTTCCAGGTCATCCCCTCAAGGTCTTCCTCCTCCTGGACTGTGGGGGCTGGTATCCCTCGCCCCTGCCTCTCCTCTTCAAGGCAGGCACCTGGGCCACTCTTTCAGGCTCCAGGTCCTTTTGAACCCCCCTAGTGGCTACCATGGACCAGGTGGTCACACACGCCCACTCTCGCAAACCCAACCTCTTCAAATGAGCACTTTGCTCCACCTTAGCCCAAGGGGAGCTCTCCAAGTCATTGCCCAAAGACAGTCAACAGGCATGGCTGGCCTCACAGATACTTGAAGGGTATCTGAGACCCCCCCCCCCATTCAAAGGGAACCTGGGGCACCTTGCAGTGGATCTCTGTGTTGTCAGCTGAAACTACAGGGTAAAATGCATTGGGGATCACCTGCTCTTCAGACACCAGCTGGCAACCGACAGTTGTCACACTGGCTTCGGGGTCTCTCAGAGCCTCCACCCTATGGCAATTGATGGTCACCCACTGCCTGTATTTCTTAGTGTTATCAGGCATTTGGGTCCTGGGGACTGTAGCAAGGTGGATATCCGACTATATGGTTACCCCAACTGTTTGCCTAGTGTTTGGCTGGTTTTTGACTTAGTTGGCCTGGAATCCTGCTATTCAGGGCCCCAGGCTATCTGCTCTCTCTGTAAAATGGACTCCATGTACTTTAGGTACATATCCAATTGGGTATTGGGTCGCCTTGTGAGCCCCTGTATAGTGTACCATAGGTACCCAGGGCATAGGTGCATCCAAGGCCTACCAGGGGCTGCAGCGCAAATTGTGCCACCCCTGGCTGGCCATCCAAACTGACACCACAGGCTGAACACTCAGCTTGGGCAAGGTGGTGTAATCACCCCTTGCTTAGATATAGTATTCCTATATTTACCCTTATATATAGACACATATATATCTATAAGTCAAGCCTGTCTGCAGCTTTCGGAACCAAGTCCTTATAGCTGTTCTATGATATAGCCATACCATATACTCTTAAGTGCATTATAATCCTTGCGGGTAATGCTAACTTTGGTTTGGCTTTATCAAAACATGTTGTGTAAGGTGTCAATCGCTTTGGAATACTACCCCCCACCAGTTCTGGCGGTGGGGGTAGCATTCCACCCTTCTAGAGGGAGAAGACATGTAGTTACTACTTTACCCGGTTAAAGTTAAACAGAGCCTCCGCATCACATAATGGATGCTGCTGCCACAGACACGAGTCTGAACTCCTGCTGCTGGACGAAACTCCGGCAGGGGGCCTGGACAATAGGTTACCTGTCGAAAGAGGTGCTAGCACCTCCCCAGACAGCCTGTAGTGGATTGGGGCAGGGTGGGTTCAATGGAAACTGCTGTTTCCAGATACTGCCTGGGGCACACAAGTTGCTCCATGCATAGCCCGGTTCAAACCAGTTGCTGGGGCACTCCAGCCCCAGCTCTGGCGCAAAACTGGACAAAGAGAAAGGGGTGTAACCACCCCTTCTCAGGTTCCACCCATAGGAGGGACCTAGCAGGTAATCCAGCCCCTTAGTTTGGTATAAAGTTAGGAGCTGTGTCTAGAGACATTAGATTATCCTGGAAAGAAACTCTGAAACGAACTCTTGGACCTTCGACGTTCCATTTCGACTGGAAGACTGAAGACATCTCCCTTGTGGTCAAGGAGTGACCACCCTGTGCAAACCGGCACCATCAAGTAACTTGCCGGTTTGCTTTATCGACGCTCCCGCCGGAACCCGAAGACTCAGCGATGCAGGAACTGGACTTCCAGACTTCTCTGACTCCGACCCACATGCACAGCAAAGCTGAGACCTGTGGTGGACACGAGAGACGTGGGACCGGACATCCTGGACTACCTGCTTTTTGCTACCTGTGTAGTTTCTGAGGCATCCTGGAATTTGTGCATTGGGGTTTGAGAAGCCCCAGACCCGAGCAGTAAGTGCACCGAAGCTCAGCCCTTCAGTGCCGCGCTGCATTTCGGCTCGACGCGTCTTCGGGGATTCTGGCCCGTTGGTTAGTGGCCTTCCGGAAGATATCCTTTTGAAACAACACCACTTGCCTGTTTGCTCCAGGCTTGCTCCAGCTTCCCTGCGAAGGAGAAGCTCCCCAGACCTTGCTGGTCTGAACTGAAGCCAATCTTCCCATCCTGCGTGGATTGCCTTTGCCAAGGCTTGTTGGATCCAATCCGGATACTGACACTGCCAACAGCTAGATCCGTTGTGGGACAGTCTTATCCAGCTCCTGGTCGTCGTCAACGGCTCCTGGTCCACGTGGCTGCAGAGACAAGCTTCACCTCCTCACCTGATTGCATCTCGACATCACCTGGTTCCTTCCTGGTTCCTTCCTGGTCACTGGCTAGTGACCCAGACTCTGTCCCCTCTGCTTTCAGGTTCTTCACTGCTCCGATCCACCCTTGGATCCGCCGGGACACTTTCCTACTGGTCGCCTGCAGCACTTTCTTACAGCTCTCCATAGGATTCAGCAACGAAACCCGACACGAAAGCACACCTTCCCTGGGTGAGGTAACTCGAGTACTCCGGTGCTCCCGTGGGTAATAAATATCCAAGTGTCCTAGTTTAACAGGGTTTCCCCGTAGTCCACCCGAGAGTGTCCGAATTCTATAACTTTGTAACATTTACGTTCCTATTGAAACTCCATGGAAACCCATGTGTGTTTTTAGACACTGCGCATGCTTCCCGTGGGCCTCCTACATCCAAGTCCTTGGTTGTTGAGTGTAGCCCCAGCGATTTCCTAGGACCTAGGCTTACTCACCTTTCCTGAAGTGGTTCTTATACCACTTAATTAGTATATGGTTCGTGAGGCCCCTAGGGCAGAATTGTATTTGTGCAACTTATAGTATGCTTATTGAGTAACTTGTGCTGTATCTCGAACTCTGACCTCATAAAGAGTGCAGAGGGGTTGTGTTAGTAATAAATACATATATATTTGATATATACCTTGTGTGGTGTCCTTTCATTTGATATTCAAGGGATTATTATTGGTAAAAATGCTCGCTTCACATGCTCTCTGAAGTTTTAGCCTAAGACTGCTTTGTCCATGCTACCACTAGGATAGCTGGTCTATAAGGTTGACTTTACAACCATCACCATAAGGGTTGTTTGGACTGGTGCAAGCTGCCCACTAGAATATTGGACATTATATACCAGGCCAACTTCTCACAGGGACCACCTCACAGTCTCCTAACGAGACTAGGGAGATCTCTGCGGGACCCCACCCACATTGGGCACCCATGTCCTCCCCCAGGGCTACACTAGCCATTTGCTGGGGCGGTGCACCAGTGGGTGCTGTTTTACCTTTGTTGGGACACTGAGAATCCCAGAAGAAGTGGCCCACCTGACCACAACCAAAATTGGGACCCCTCTGAACAGGCTTATCTGTCGGACCCCTGACTTCTTCTCACGGGGAGCTGGGAACCCTTCCCTTGGTTCCCTTGGGGATTACTCTGGGGCCCTTTTTGGAACTCCCTCTGTTTACCCTTGCCCCCCCCCCCCACACTTTTCTGCTGGGGACCCTGCCCACCTTTGGCGAAGACTCCCACATGACCATTGTGGACCCGGGTACTAACCCAGCGGTACACCTCCTCAGCAAGCTTCCTGGGGATAGTCAGGCTTACTATCAATCAGGTGCTGGCGTAGCTCTGGAAAACAATTACTGGACATGTGTTTCCATGCAATCAAATTATAGAGCCCTTCAAAATCATTCACTTTGCTACTTTTCACCCAACCATCCAAAGCTCTGCCGAAAAAGACACATATTCCACCCAAGTACCTGACTCCAGTTTCTAAACCTTTGTCTATAAAGCTATGGGGTCAACCATTAACTTGTCATTAAGGCTTCCTTCATGTGGACATAGGTTTTCTGATCCCCACAGGGCAAATCTAACAAGGTATCCCGCCCATCACTGTGAAACCACCCCCACAACCCCGCTCCTCAGTCCTTCTCAGAGACCCGGTGGGAGGTCATAGCTACCACATAGGCCTTAAACCATTGCCCAATATCTTTATTCTTGTGGAACTCCTTAATTACATCTTTGGGGAGGAATACTCTTGTTTCTACAGGCACAGATGGTGTGCTGCCACCAGAGCAATTTCTAAACTCTTGGCCTTCAATTCCAACTCCATCAACATCCTTTCATGCTCTAAATGCATCCTCTACTCTTCAAAGGCTAACTTCTTATTCTCTAACTCCATCTGATCACCCAGCTTGAGCTTGGCCAGCTCCAACTTATGTATTCTATCCCTCTCCCTGTCCTCCAGCTCCTCTGGAGACAGGCCCTTTAAAGAAACACTGCTGCCTGGCCTGGAAGGTACTTTCTCCCCGGTCAGGCCCAATGGCCCATCAGCTGCACATCTGTATTCTCTGCCTCCTCCCTAGACTCTTCAGGATGCTCAGTACATTTCTAGATCCCAACCAGGCCCTCAGCGCCTTTTTCACAGGGATTTTGAATCTTTTACAGATTTTAAGCTGTGGCACAAAGTACATATTCTCCCTAGCTTCTTCAAATTGTAGATCCATAGATGCGTTGGATGCTGCGTTGGTCATGGTGGCAAGAATTGGCAGTTCTTAGCAAAAATAGAAGTTCCAAGGAAAATAATTCTACCAAAATGTGGTCGCGTTATGGTCTAATAGTGTACACCAAATCCTCACCGCTAACCACCAATGTTAGAAATGGGGGTCTTTAGTTGGCAATGGTATGCACCTTTTTCCAAATAGGGACCCTTGCTTCTAGTCAGGGAAAGGGGGATACACTCCTGAATAACCCCTGCACATCACCTTGGTAGCTTGGCACTAGCAGGCAGGCTTATTTCAGAGGCAGTGTGTAAAGCATTTTTGAACACATACAGTGATACAGTGAAAATACTACAAATGGACGCCACACCAGTTGATTTGATTTGATTTGTCAACTTGTAAAGCGTGCGAATGCCCGTGGGCGTCTTGGCGCTATGACAGATCCTCATCTCTTGAGAATGGTGTCTAGAGCTATGCAGAGAACAACCAGGTTTTTACTTCCTTTCTAAAGGATTCCAAGGATGGGCTGATTTTTATAGCAAAAGGCAGCTGATTCCAGGTTCGTGCTGCGTGTACCAGGAAGCTTCTTCCACCCCAACTGGCTCGTCTAAATTTGGGAACCCTAAGGAGCTTCAGTTGACCGGATCTAAGAAGTCTCGTTGGTTCATATTGTTTTAAATGTGACTTCAAGAATTGTGATCCTGTTCCCTGAAGTGCTTTGTAGGCCAGGCACAGTGATTTAAATTGCACCCTTTTTGCGATTGGCAGCCAATGCAGGGTTTTTAGTTTGTGGCTGATTGGCTCAAACTTGGGTATGCCTAGAACTAGTCTGGCTGCTGCGTTCTGCAGGCGTTGTAATTTAGCTATGATTTTTGTCCTAGCTCCTGCATATAGGCCATTCCCGTAGTCCAGTCTTGACAAGGCTAAAGCTGTCACTACTGTCTTACGGGAATCCTGTGGAAGATAAGGCAATATCTTTTTTATCATTTTTAGAATGTACCAGAGTGTTGATGCTAACTTGCTGGCTTGGGCTTCAAAAGAGATATTGGTGTCTAGAGTAATGCCCAGATTCTTCACTTTTTCTGACGAATTTGGGCATCTACCCAAATCATTAGGCCACCAAGTGGGGGACCAGATGTTTGTGTCACCCCCTAGTATCATCACCTCACTCGTGTCCCCTTTAAACTTTAGGCAATTCTTTTCCATCCATTGGCTAACCTGTGTCATGCATAGTTAGAAAAATAAGTAATCTTTACAAGACTTAACACAAGACCAAACGACAAAAATGCACAATACTGTAATCAAAAATAAGACTTTAAAATGGTAGAAATAGCTTAGTTCAATGTAGATGTTAAATGGGACACTTTACTCTCAAAGTACCTTGAATGCGTAATGCAAAACAAACAAAGGGGTCGCAAGGAGGTGATGCGTTGGTTCCTTGCTTCGGGGGAGGGGATGCGCTGGTTCCTTACTTCAGCACAGGGGAGGTGATGCGTCGGTTTCTTTCTGCGTTCCAGTTACGATGCGACAAGATGGCGCCTTGATGCGATACGACGATCCAGTGCGATTCGACAAAATGGCGTCTTTGATGCGATGCGACAACGTGGATGCAATGCGTGCACGCCCGATGGCCGTGCGGTGATTCGGTAGACTCTTGAGCCGCGACAGGCCCTGCGACACGCTTCTCCGGTGATGCGACAGTGACCTCTGCGGCGACGACGCGCTTCACTGGTGATGCGACGCGCTTTGTCGGTGATGCGACGGCGAAACAGCTGCGGCGGCGACACACTTCTTCGGTGATGCAACTGCTGCGTTGGCGACACGCTTCTTCCTTGTTGCGTCGTGCTTTCAGCTCCCAGAAACACACAGTCTCCAGAGGGCCCAAAACAACAGCAGACACCTCACTGCAGGTAGAATTCCCAGCAAGGAAATTCAGGGGGAGCTGGTGGTGAAGACTTTGTGTCCCTGAGACTTAAGAACAGGAGGAAAGCTCAGTTTCAAGCCCTTGGAGATCTTCCTCAAGTTAGTAAAAGTTCACACAAAGTTCCTTTTCTCCTTTCCATGGCAATAAAGTAACGCCTGCAGGCCAACCCCAAACAGCAACAGGTCAGGGGCAGTATTCTTCCTTCCGCTTCTCCGGTTCTTCGCCTTGGCAAAGGGTTTGTCTTGATTCCCAGAAGTGATAAAAGTTCTGGGGTCTGGTCCCCAATATTTATACTGCAAAATCCTTTGTCCTCTGAAGGCAGAGGGTGTCTGTGCCCAGCCAAAACCAGTTCTGTCCTCCCTGGTGCAGCTTCCTAGCAGGAGGTGGAGACAGCATTGTTGAAAGCAGACCTGACCCCGGTAGCTGAAAGGAAATCTCCTCCCCTACTCTCTATTCTATGAGGGCTCAGGCAGGTTAAAGGAAAACTCCTCCCCCAAACTCTCTATTCAATACAGGTCCTATTCAGCCCAGCCCTGACCCATCAGACTGCTGGAGCTGACGCATTCTCCAGCCCCGGTCACTCGCAAACCAGACATGAATACACAAACCTAGCAGAGGCATACTGGATGGTTATGCAAGAAAATACCTACTTTCTAAAAGTGGTATTTTCAAACACAGAATGTAAAAATCACCCACACTATTTTAACATTCTGAGTTCAAGCATACTAAACTTTATTTTCCTATCTTGTTCCTAGGGTCAGTTAGGATTATAAGAAGTTATAATCAACTGCCCATTCTGGCCTATGGGAACAGATAGCCTTTCAATAGTGAAAAACAAAATTGACTGTAATTCACTATCTGAAAGAGACACGTTAGTGATAGATTCCTTACCTTAGAATATCCCCAGGCCAGACTGGATCCGAAAACTTTTGCGTAGCAGTACCCTTGCACGTCGGTAGGCGTCGTCTGCAGCTCCGTGTCCGTCGTCAGCGTCGTGGGCGCCGTGATGGCGTCGTCGGAGTACTTGGACGCCGCCTCCGCGTGCTGACAACAGTTCTTCTTTTTTCCGCGCCAGCAAGCGCAGATCTGGAAAAAGCAGTAACCCTTAGTCAATTTTTGACTAACTTTTTTGGATCTTTTTGATCATTGTTCGAAGTCTTCTCGACTCCGATCGGTGCCTTAGGGATGCCTGGTTTCAAGCACTGTGAGGATTGCGACCGCACGATGTCGGTCACGGATCCGCACCACCTGTGCCTAACTTGTCTAGGTGTCGACCACGACGACAAGGCCTGCTCCGACTGCCGGGCCCTCTCTTCGAAAGCCAGGCGGGAGCGGTCCTGCAGGCGACTCCAACTCCGGCAGTCGGTCCCGCGCCGTGAGAGGCCCTGTCCCACGGGCGGTCGAGGGACATGTCGAGGGCTCGGAGCCACCACAGCTCCGAGAGTCTGCACCACTCCTCCGGGTCGAAGTCGTCGTCAGGTAAGAAGAACAAGAAGTCGAAGAGGCGTCATCGCTCTTCTGACTCCCCCCCCCCCCCCCGACGCTCACGCGATGCGGCCGGGGGTTCGGGTGACACCGCCAACGCGGCTCCTTCGAGGTCGCGGGCGCCGTGTCCTGCTCCACACCCTCCGGTCCCTGGGCGAGACGCGACGCCGGAGGAGATCGAGTGCTTGCTCATGGCCATGAGATCCCTTTCTCTTCCGACGGGCTCCGCGGCGCCTCTGTGCCCAGCGGACCCGTCTGGGGGCCCTAGCGGGTCGGGGGCTTCGGCCCGACGCCGTCGGGTGCTTTGGCCCCTACGCCGCCTGCGTCTTCGGGCCCGGCGCCGCAGGGTCCCACTGTCCCGACACCGCCAGCGCCTTCGGGCCCGGTGCCGCAGGGTACAGCGGTCCCGACGCTGCCGGTGCCACGGGATCTCACTGTACCCTCTTCGGGTTCTGGATCGTCACCGGTGGACCTTACGACCCCCCCGGCGTCGGTCCGTCAGGTGTCGCCTCCGGCGCCGTCCTCGGGCGGCGCCGCCCCCGATACCTCCTTCGTTCCGGCTCCAACATCGGAACGGCGCCCCTGGGCGCCGCATTCGACGCCGCTTGGAGAATTTCACTTCTATGAGTCGGCCCCATTGATTGACGACCCTGAGTATCAGGAGATGGGTGTGGAGGAGGATTGGGAGGGGTCTGAGGACCCTCTGACCAGAGAGTGTCAGTCTCAAGAGGACTGGACTGGGGAACTGGGAGAGGCCAGTGGCCTGGACACCTCTCCAGACACTGGTTTTGTCTCCCCTCCTACCGTGGCTTCGGAGGAGGGGGCAACCTATAGTGTGGTGTTGATGAGGGCTGCCAAGGCCTTGGGCCTTGAGCTCCCCGTCGCGGCCATGAGGACTAACCTCCTCACTGAGGTCCTTAAACCGCAGTCAAGCTCGGCTGAGCCTCTGCTGCCCTTTAATGAGGCCTTGACCGACGTTCTTTTGGGCACTTGGTCCAGGCCCGCTACGGGTTCGCCCGTAGATAGGAACGTGGCCAGACGCCACCGCCCGGCCCCCGGGCGACCCATGTGTCCTGTCCACCCACGCCACCCCCGAGAGTCTGGTCATCCAGGCCTCCAATTCCCAGACCGCATTCCCGTCGGCTCCGCCTGATCGGGAATCCAAGAGGTATGAGAATTATGGAAAGAAAATATTCTCCTCCCTTAGTTTGGGACTGCGGTCTTCCAACATCGCATGCCTCTTGGGCCGCTACACCCACTCTCTGTGGGAGACGGTTGCGGAAGTGCTGCCAGAGTGTCCGTTGGAGGTACGGGCCAAACTCGGCCAAGCCCTCGTGGAGGGCCGGGATGCAGCTAAATATTCCATTCGGTGTGGACTGGATACCACTGACTCACTGGGCAGAGAGATGGCAACGACAGTGGCGGTGAGACGCCACGCCTGGTTGAGGTCCGCCAACTTTTCGGCAGATGTCCAAAACACTCTGATGGACATGCCGTTCGATGGCCGTCGCCTTTTTGGTGACAAGGCAGACCATGCGCTTGAGCGCTTTAAGGACTCCAGGGCTACGGCCAAGTCCTTGGGCCTCTCGGCCCGCGCCAGCAATCGGGTGCCTTTCGTTCCTTTCGTGGCCAAGGAAGGGGCTTCCCCACACGTGCTGCCAGCCACTCGCCGCAAACTAACTTCCAGCGCGGTGGCGGCCGTGGAAATCGCCGTGGAGTCGGTCGGGGACAACGGCAAGGCCAGTCCACACCTTATCCCGCAGCATCCGCCTCTATACCCTCCTAGTTCGTGCTTCTCGACCCATGTGACGCCAGTGGGGGGCAGGGTTCGCCATCACCACTCTCACTGGCGCACTGTCACTTCGGACAGGTGGGTGCTGCAGATCGTCCGAAGGGGCTACTCCCTCCCCTTTGAGACAACCCCTCAAGCCATGCCACCGCAACACCACCGCGTATCAGGGGATCACTTGCGGCTTCTGCAGGAGGAAGTTTCGGCCCTCTTGGCCAAGGGAGCGTTCCTGGACTAGAAGTAGGACGTGGTTGCTACTCCCACTACTTTCTGGTACCCAAGAACGGCAAAGGGGGCCTACGCCCTATCTTGGACCTACGGAGCCTCAACAGCTTCCTCCGGAAGGAGAAGTTCAAGATGCTGACTCTGGCTCAGGTCTTAGCTGCCCTGGACCCAGGAGACTGGATGGTAGCGTTGGACTTGCAGGATGCTTATTTTCACATCCCCGTCCTGCCGGCCCACCGGCGTTACCTGCGGTTCACAGTAGGCCACGAGCACTTTCAGTTTACAGCGCTCCCCTTCGGCCTTGCCAGCGCCCCACGGGTGTTCACGAAGGTGATGGCGGTGATCGCAGCTCATCTGCGCAGGTTAGGGGTGTCAGTCTTCCCTTACCTCAACGACTGGTTATTGAAGGCAGGCTCAGCCACCTCCAGACGACGGCAGACCTCTTGCACCAGCTGGGGTTCTCCATCAATGTGCCGAAGTCACACCTATGCCCCTCTCCGAAGCTCCTTTTCATCGGAGCGGTTCTCGACTCGGCGCAGTTTCGGGTTTACCCACCCGAACAGCGGGTTCGGGATATACAGGCTCTGATTCCAATCTTCCAGCCTTTATCCCGGGTTTCGGTCAGGTTGACGCTGCTGCTTCTGGGGCTGATGACTTCCTGCATCCTTCTGGTGCATCACGCCCGTTGGCGGATGCGGGCTCTGCAGTGGGACCTGTAGTTTCAGTGGGCCCAGCATCAGGGCAACCTGTCCGACCATGTCCTGATCTCGGAGGGCACTGCGAGACAGCTGCAGTGGTGGTTCACGGACTGCGATTGGGTCAGCGGCAGATCCCTCTCCCTTCCCCAACCGGAGCACGTAGTTGTGACGGACGCGTCCCTCCAGGGCTGGGGAGGCCACATGGGAGAGAAGGAGATCAGAGGCCTCTGGTCTCCGGCGGAGTTCCGGCTCCATATCAACCTTTTGGAGCTGCGGGCGATTCGTCTTGCACTGAAGGCATTCCTCCCCTCTGTCTGGGGGAGTGTAGTGCAGGTGTTCACGGACAACACCACCGCCATGTGGTACTGCAACAAACAGGGCGGGGTGGGGTCGTGGACCCTATGCCAGGAGGCTCTGCGCCTCTGGCAATGGCTGGAACATCAGGGTGTGACTCTGGTTGTTCAACACCTGGCAGGTTCTCTGAACGCCAGGGCGGACGAACTCAGCCGCCGGTGCATGATGGATCACGAATGGCGTCTGAACTCAGACCTGGTGCAAGTTCTCTTTCTGCAGTGGGGAGAGCCTTGGTTAAATCTATTCGCCACCGAAGAGAAAGCGCAATGTCATCAGTTCTGCGCGTTGGAATTTCCAAGGCGGCACTCGCTCAGAGGCGCTTTTCGTCGCGAGTGGAGTTGCGGTCTGTTGTATGCCTTTCCGCCTATACCACTTCTGCCCAGAGTGCTGAAGAAGATCAGGCGTGACCGGGCACAAGTCATCCTTGTGGCTCTGGACTGGGCACGAAGGTACTGGTATCCCGAGCTCCTCAGTATGTCAGTCGATCCCCCGGTTCGTCTGCCTCTTCAGGAGGACCTTCTGTCGCAGCAGCCGGGGACGGTCCTCCACCCGAACCTGTCCAGTCTCCACCTCCATGCTTGGAGATTGAGCGGCGACAGTTGAGGCCATTTGACTTGCCTCCTGAAGTCTGTAACATCATTCTGGCAGCCAGGCGTCCCTCCACAAAGTCGGTATACGCCTGCAGGTGGAACAGATTTGTGGCATGGTGCACAGCAAAGGCTGTGGATCCTCTCTCTGCCCCTCTTTCTGAGGTTCTTCTCTTACTTCTTTCTCTTGCCCAGCAGGGCTTTGCTCTGGGCACTATCAAGGGCTACCTTTCTGCCCTTTCAGCCTTCTTAAGGCTGCCTGATCAGCCATCTTTGTTCAAGTTCCCTATTGTAAATCGATTCCTGAAAGGCATCACACACACATTTCCACCTGTTCCCTTTGTGATGCCTCAGTGGGACTTGAACTTGGTTCTTACATTTCTGATGTGTGCTCCCTTCGAGCCGCTCCACAACTGTACTCTTCGCCTTCTTACTTTGAAGACTACCTTCCTGGTAGCCATCACCTCTGCCAGGAGAGTGAGTGAGCTCCAGGCTCTATCCTGCAAACCTCCTTTTCTTTCAGTCCATCCGGACAAGGTTGTGTTACGGACAAGGCCCTCTTTCCTACCCAAGGTAGTCACGGCCTTCCACATTGGGCAATCCATCACCTTGCCCACCTTCTTTCCGCCTCCGCATCCCTCGAGAGAGGAAGAGAGACTCCACCGTCTGGACCCAAAACGTGCGCTCTCATTCTATCTGGATCGCACACGCCAGTTCCGGGTGGATGACCAACTCTTTGTTGGTTGCGTGGGCGCTAAGAAGGGGAAAGCGGTACACAAGCGGACCATCTCGCGGTGGATCATCTTGTGTATCCAGGCGTGTTACTCCTTGGCAAAGAAGGAACCCCCTGTTGGGCTGAGGGCTCATTCCACTCGAGCCACAGCGACTACAACTGCCTTGGGCCGAGGTGTGCCCTTGCAGGACATTTGTCGGGCGGCTACGTGGGCCTCGCTGCACACGTTTGCAAGACACTATTGCCTGGACAGTCCAGTCCGGAGGGATGGCTTCTTTGGCTGTTCCGTCCTCCAGGACTTTCTGGAGTGATTATTGGTTCGCAGACCCACCACTGGGCATGGTATTGCTGGGGTATCTATTCTAAGGTAAGGAATCTGTAACTAACGTGTCTCTTTCAGATGCACAAGTTACTACTTGTGTAACGATATATCTGTAAGAGACATTACTTAGTGATAGATTCCTTACCGACCCACCTATCCTCCCCGTTCTGCGAACCAATATCTGGGGTTAAGGTCATCCCCTTTCAGGGCCCTAGTTTCAAGTGTTGGTTTTTAGCATAGCTCTGCGTTTCTGGCGCGGAAAAGCTGTGTCTAAGAACTGACGTCAGCACGCGGAGGCGGCGTCTAAGTACTCCGACGACGTCATCACGGCGCCCACGACGCCGACGACGGACGCGGAGCCGCAGACGACGCCTACCGACGCGCAAGGGTACTGCTACGCAAAAGTTTCCTGATCCAGTCTGACGCCTGGGGATATTCTAAGGTAAGGAATCTATCACTAACTAATGTCTCTTACAGATATATTGTTACACAAGTAGTAACTTGTGCATTAGGACATGCCACACACATCAGGGCATGTCGTACCTTTCACATACAATGCACCCTGCCTTTGGGCCTACCTTAGGGGGGACTAACATGTAGAAAGGGAAGGTTCAGGGATTGGCACGTGGGTGCACTTGCCAAGTCGACATGGCAGTCCCAGACTGCACACAGGCTCTGCAATGGCTGAGCCATATTTTTACAAGCTGCTTCTGTGGGTGGCACAATCAGTGCTGTAAGCCCACTAGCAGCATTTGATTTACAGGCCCTGGGTACACATGGTGCACTGTACTAGGGTCTGACAAGTAAATCAAATAAGCCAATCATGGAGTCACTAATCCATTGCAACAATTTGCAATATGGAGCACTTGCACTTTGGCAGTGAATAGCGGTGGCAAAGTGCCCAAAGGTTACCAGACCAGCAAAAACACAGCAAAAACACAGGAGGCAAGAGTGAAACAATGGAAGGGAGATCCACGCCAACGGTGCCAGGTCAAACACTCGCCATAACCAATTTAGGGGATAATGCCCAGAGACTGGGGTCCCAGTCAGACTAGTCAGAAACAGCATAACACCAGGCAAAAAGTAGGGGTAACGATAAAAGAAGATCCTACTTTCCTACAGGGTATGATTCCAACATGGTTGATACCAAACATGGTCAGGTTCAGCACAGCCACTACATAGTTGGCCATCGCGTAATAAATGATGGCAACTATATGTGTTAAAATGGCTGGCCACACTTACACAGCCTGGAGAATCGACTCCGGGGTTTGTAGTGGTTCCCTGCTCATGCAGGGGCACCCTCACAGTTATAGTCATGCACCCTGCCTTCAGGACTGAAAGGCCTGCCATAGGGGTGACTTATAGGTTTTAATTGTAGTGACCTCTGATATAAGAAAACCTATATCTGTCATAAGATGTGCAAGCATCAACTCACACAGGTTGCAATGGCAGGCCTGTAGTCACAGTTTAAGTATTCTCCCATGAGTGGCACAACACATGCTGTAGTCCATGGTAGCCCGTGGTGTACCTATGCCCTGGGTACCTTAGTACCATATACTAGGGACTAACAGC
Organism: Lissotriton vulgaris; assembly: GCF_964263255.1. Classification (NCBI taxonomy): domain Eukaryota; kingdom Metazoa; phylum Chordata; class Amphibia; order Caudata; family Salamandridae; genus Lissotriton; species Lissotriton vulgaris. The sequence goes on along the minus strand of NC_141694.1, from coordinate 1,019,612,223 downwards.
GGTACACCAGTAGCCAATTGTGGAGGTACAACGTACTTAGGGCAAGAATGCTAAAGACTTACCATGGTCAATTTAGGGGGGAAGCACAGTGACTGGAGTCCTGATTAGCAGGATCCCTGTGAAACTAGTAAAAAAAAAAACTACTTACACCTGCCAAAAGTGGGGGTCACCATGAAAGCGGAGACTACTTTTCTACAGCTGTGATATCCAGCCTTGACCGAGCCTTAGTTTTGAACTGTGCTCTGCTCTGCTCTCTCCATGGAGCCAAGCACATTTCGAGTGAAAATGATACCCACATGATGTTCCGACCACAATAATGGCATAGTGGGAGCCGTTGTAACGGTTTCTACATTTAAAGAAATTGTGTACAGGAGGTTGTGAGAAGTTGGCCTGATATGTGATGTCCACTATTCTAGTGGGCACCCTGTATCAGTCCAAACAACTCTTAAGGTGATGGTTGTAAAGTCAACCTTATAGACCAACTATCCTAGTGGTAGCATGGACAAAGCAGTCTTAGGTAAAACTTCAGACAGCATGTGAAGCCAATTGTTTTACCAATAATAACCCCTTGAATACCAAATGAAAGGACACCACACAAGTTATATATTTTAAATATATATGTATTTATTACTAACACACCCCCTCTGCACTCTTTCTGAGGTCAGAGTTTGAGATACAGCACAAGTTACTCAATAAGCATACTATAAGTTGCACAAATACAATTCTGCCCTAGGGGCCTCATGAACCATATACTAAGTAAGTGGTATAAGAACCACTTCAGGAAAGGTGAGTAGGCCTAGGGCCTAGGAAATCGCTGGGGCTACGCTGATCAACCAAAGGTTAGGAAGCAGGAGTCCCACAAGATGCGTGTGCAGTGTCTAAACACACACGCGGGTTCTCATAGACTTTCAATGGGAACGTAAAGTTAACAAAGTAGTTGATGTCGGACACTTCCGGGTGGACTACGGGAAAACCCAGTTAAAGTAGGACACTTGGATAGTTATTACCCACGGGAGCACCGGAGTACTCGAGTTACCTCACCCAGGGCAGCCGGGTGCATAGGTGTTCTTTCGCGTCTGGTTTCGTCGTCGAATCCTATGGAGAGCTGCACAAAGATGCTGCAGGCGACCAGGAGGAAGATGTCCGGATGGATCCACGGGTGGATCAGAGCAATGAAGAACCTGAAAGCAGTGCGGACAGAGTCTGGGTCACTAGCCAGTGACCAGGAAGGAACCAGGCAATGTCGAGATGCAATCAGGTGAAGAAGTGAAGCTTGTCTCTGCAGCCACGTGGACCAGGAGGCATCGACAACGACCAGGAGCTGGATACAGACTGTCCCACGAAGGATCTCGCTGTTAGCGGTGTCTGCTTCCGGATCGGAGTCAACAAGCCTTGGCAAAGGCAACCCACACAGGAAAGGAAGATCGGCTTCTTGTACGGACCAGCAAGGTCTGTGGAGCTTCCCCTTTACAGGAAAGCAGGAGCAAGCCCAGAGCAACCAGGCAAGCAGTGTTGATTCAATAGGATGTCTTCAGGAGGACCACTAGCCAACGGGCTAGCAACCGCGAAGACGCGTCGAGGAGAAATGCAGGCACAGGCCCCAAAGCGGCACTCGTGGAGTGTGGAGGGCTGAGCTTCGGTGCACTTACGGCTCGGAGTTGGGGCTTCTCAAGTCCCAATGCACAACTTCGAGGACGCCTCAGAAGCTGCACAGTTAGCAAAAAGCAGGTACTGCAGGTAGTCCGGTCCACGTCTCTCGTACCCGCCACAGGTCTCAGCTTTGCTGTGGATGTGGGTCGGGTCAGAGAAGTCTAGAAGCCCAGAGGCTGTGTCGCTAAGTCTTCGGGCTCCAGCAGGAGCGTCGACAAAGCAAACCGGCAAGTCACTGATGGTGCCTGTTTGCAAAGGGTGGTCACTCCTTGACCACAAGGGAGATTCTTCAGTCTTCTAGTTGCAGTAGAATGTCGAAGGTCCAGAGTTTCGTTTCAGAGTTTCAGTTCAGGATAATCTAATGTCTCTAGACACAGGTCCTAGCTTTATACTAATTTAAGGGGCTGGATTACCTGATAGGTCCCTCCTATGGGTGGAACCTGGGAAGGGGGTGGTTATACCCCTTTCCCTTTGTCCAGTTTCGTGCCAGAGCTGGGGCTGGAGTGCCCCAGCATCTGGTTTGAACCGGGCTAAGCATGGAGCACCTTGTGTGCCCCAGGCAGTGTCTCATTTCATTCAACCCACCCTGCCCCAATACACTATAGCCTGTCTGAGGAGCTAGCACCTCCCAAGGCAGGAAAGCTCCGGCCTCCCCTGCCTGAGTTTCGTCCAGCAGCAGGAGGTCAGACTTGTGTCTGTGGCAGCAGCATCCATTTTTTGATGCTGAGGCTCTGTTTAACTTTAACCGGGTAAAGCACTACTACATGTATTCTCCCTCTAGAAGGGTGGAATGCTACCCCCGCCGCCAGGACTGGCGGGGGGTAGTATTCCAAGGCGCATGACACCTTACACGACATGTTTTGATAAAACCTAACCAAAGTTAGCATTAACTGCGAGGATTATAATGCACTTAAGGGTATATGGTATGGCTATATCATAGAACAGCTATAAGGACATGGTTCCGAAAGCTGCAGACAGGCTCAGCTCATCCTAGAGCACCATTTCACATAAAATCAAGCACTCTGCCTTCAGGATTTTCAAGGCCTGCCATAGGAGTGACTTATAGGTATATATGTGTCTATATGTAAGGTAGGTATAGGGATACTATACCTAAGCAAGGGGTGATTGCACGACCTTGCCCCAGCTGAGTGATCAGCTAGTTGTGTCAATTTGGATGGCCAGCCAGGGGTGGCATAATACATGCTGCAGCCACTGGTAGGCCTTCGATGCACCTATGCCCTGGGTAACTATGGTATACTATGCAGGGGCTCACAAAGGTGACCCAATACCCAATTAGGTATGTACCTAATGTACATGGTATCAATTTAGAGAGAGAACAGTGGGGCTGTGGGGCTGATTAGCAGGCCCACCTCCACACTAAAGTCGAGAAACCAGTGTATCAGAGCAAAAAGTGGGGGTGACCATAGGAAGTATACCCTTCTCTCCTACAACCCCCCCCCCCCCCCCAAAACGCAGGGACATTAAACTAGCCTTGACCAGTTGAGTCTTCATGTTCTAAGTGGAAATATCTGGAGAGTCCATCTGCATTGCCATGGTCAGTTCCAGGTCTATGTTCCACTGTAAAGTCCATACCCTGTAGGGAAATGGACCATCTGAGTAGTTTGGGATTTTCACCCTTCATCTGATTTAGCCACAAGAGGGGCTTATGGTCTGTCTGAATCTTGAAGTGAGTACTAAACAAGTATGGTCTCAGCAAAGGCCTCCCTCTCAATAGCTGACCAACGTTTCTCTCTAGGGGTCAGCCTTCTGCTAATAAAAGCAATGGGCTGGTCTTGACCATCTTTATTCAATTGTGAAAGAACAGCTCCCACACCCAACTCAGAAACATCTGTTTGGACAATGAATTCCTTGGAGTAATCTGGAATTTTCAGAATAGGTACAGAGCACATGGCCTTCTTCAGGTCATCAAATGCCTAATGACAGCTTACTGTCCACTGAACCTTTTTTGGCATTTTCTTTGAGGTTAAGTCATTAAGTGGTGTCACAATGGACCCATAGTTATTAACAAACTTTCTGTAATAACCAGACAGGCCCAAGAAAGCTCTGACCTGTGTCTGGGTGGTTGGAGGAGTCCAGTCCTTGATGGTCTGGATCTTGCTCTCCAGTGGTTGAACCTGACCCCACCTACAAGGTGGCCCAGGTACACAACCTTACTCTGCCCTATCTGGCACTTGGTAGCCTTGATAGTTAGGCCTGCCTTTTGCAGGGCCTCCAAAACCTTTTTCGGGCTGATCAGGTGATCCTCCCAGGTGGAGTTAAGACAGCCATGTCATCTAGATAAGCTGCACAAAAGTCATCCAGCCCAGAGAGGACTTGGTTCACCAACCTTTGGAAAGTAGCAGGTGCATTCTTCAAGCCAAAGGGCATCACCACAAATTGGTAATGACCTCCTGGGGTTGAAAATGCTGTTTTGGCTTTTGCATCATCAGCTAGTCTGATTTGCCAGTAGCCTGCTGTCAGGTCAAATGTGCTCAAAAACTTGGCAGAAGCCAATCTGTCAATGAGCTTGTCTGCCCTGGGTATTGGATGGGCATCTGTCCTACTGACAGCATTGAGGCCTCTGTAGTCCACACACAACCTCATCTCTCTCTTACCATCTTGGGTGTGAGGCTTTGGCACCAGGACTCTAGACTGGCCCAGGGGCTCTCTGAGGGCTCAATAACTCCCAGCTCCAATATCTTTTGGACCTCTGTCCTTATACAATCCCTGACATGGTCAGGTTGCCTGTAGATTTTACTCTTCACAGGCAGACTGTCACCAGTGTCCACCTCTTGGGTGCACCAGTTTGTCTGACTTGGGGTCAGGGAAAAACATAGGTCTATAGGCCTGTAGAACTTGTCTGCAGTCCTGTTGCTGCTGGTCATTGAGGCTGCCTGCCAAGGCCACTCCATCAACTGAACCATCATCAGGGTTCTGAGAAAGCAGGTCTGGGAGAGGGTCACTCTCCTCCTCCTGTCCCTCATCTGTAGCCATGAGCAGGCCCATGTCTGCCCTGTCAAAAGTGCCTTCAGTCTGTTGACATGAAGCACCCTGTGGGGGCTTCTGGGAGTCCCAAGATCAACCAAGTAGTTTACCTCTCCCTTTTGCTCAACAATAGTGTGGGGTCCACACCATTTGTCTTGGAGGGCTGCTGGGCCACTGGCTCCAACACCCACACTTTCTGTCCTGGCTGGTACATAGTCAGCACAGCATTTTGGTCATGCCAGGCTTTTTGAAGTTCCTGGCTAGCCTCAACATTTTTAGAAGCCTTCTTCATGTATTCGGCCATCCTAGAGCGGAGACCAAGTACATAGTCCACTATTTCTTGTTTAGGCTATTTGAGAGGTAACTCCCATCCTTCCTTCACCAGACATAGGGGTCCTCTTACAGGATGCCCAAACAAAAGTTCAAAAGGGCTGTAGCCAACCCCCTTTTGTGGGACCTCTCTGTAAGCAAACAGAAGGCAGGGCAGAAGGATGTCCCATCTTCGCCTAAACTTTTCAGGTAAACCCTTGATCATGCCCTTAATGGTCTTGTTGAATCTTTCCACAAGACCATTGCATTGTGGATGATAGGGTGTGGTGAACTTGTAGTTCACACCACATTACCTTCCACATAGCAGTTAGGTACCCAGACATGAAGTTTGCACCTCTATCTGAGACAACCTCCTTCGCAAAACCCACTCTTGAGAAAACTCACAGGAGGGCTCTTGCCACAACAGGTGCTGTTGTGGTCCTTAGGGGAATAGCTTCTGGGTATCTGGTGGCATGATCCACTACCACCAGAATAAATCATTGCCCAGAGGCTGTTTGGGGATCCATTGGTCCAACAATGTCTATCCCAACTCTCTTAAAGGGAACCCCCACCACAGGTAGTGGTATAAGGGGGGGCTTTGTTGTTCTACCTGACATGCCACTGGCTGGCAGGTTACACAGGAGCGACAACGTTCCTTGGTATCTTCTGACATATGGGGCCAGTGAAAGTGAGGGACAAGCCTGTCCCAAGTCTTGTTCTGACCAAGATGTCCTGCTAAGGGAATATCATGGGCTAAGGTAAGAAGGAAGCCCCTGAATGCTAAAGATATGACCAACCTCCTGGAAGCACCAGGCTTGGGGTCTCTAGCCTCTGAATAAAGGAGCCCTTCATCCCAATACACTCTGTGGGTATCTGTAGCATTCCCAGCAGCCTCGGCAGCAGCTTGCTGTCTGAGGGGTTCAAGAGAGGAGCAATCCAATTGCGCCTGCCTCAGGTCTGCCCTCGAGGGTCCCCCTGTCCCAAGAAACTCAACCTGATCAGTCTCAAGTTCTTCTAGGACAGTTCCCTCTTGGGTCTCACACTCCGCTTCCTGTGAAGTCTGATCCTCATCCTGAGGCAAGGGGAAGACACTGCCTTAAACCTCTTGCTCTTTCTCTTGGAAGGCAACTGGTCCATAGTTTCAGGATCCAGTGCCTGTTCATGTGAGAAGTTGGCCTGATATATGCTGTTTCCAATTCTGGAACCACCTTGTATCAGTCCAAACAATCCCTTATGGTGTCTGGTTGTAAGTCAACCTTATAGACAAGCTATCTTAATGGTAGCATAGACTAAGCAGCCTTAAAGGCTAAACTCAAGAGGTCGTGTTAAGCGAGCTGTTTTACCAATCACAATCCTGTAATATCAAATGAAAGGACACCACACAAGTATATATTATAAAAATATATGTATTTATTACTCAAGATAATCCCCAGTACTCTTTATGAGCAAAGGGGCACAAGCGTTTAAACAAAAGCACAGTATAACATATGAAAGTTGCACAAGTATGGATGAGAGCGGGTGGCCACTCAAACCATATATTAAGAAAGTGGTATAAGAGATACCAATCGAACAGTGGTTAGGCCTAGGGCCTAGAGAATCGCTGGGACTAGTCGGGACAAGCAATGCTGAAGTCGGGAAAAGCCCGCGGGAATCGGGTGCAGCGCTTAAAGCGCGGCTTGCACCAATGCAATGTCAATGGTGCGTAAAAGTTACAAAGTTAGAGTTTAAGGATACTTCCGCTCAACCTAGAAGGACAAAACTTTAGACACAGACCCTAGAGGTGTGTACCAGTGTGGGAACACCGGCGTTGCTGAGTTACCTCACCCACAGTAAGCGGGTGCATAGGGTCGAAGTGGCGTTGGGTTTCGTCACGCAGGTTGATGGTGCCTGAAGCTGAAGAGGCTGCAGGCGCTGTGAAGGAGAAGTGTCCGGTGTGATCCAAGGGTGGATCAGAGTTGTAGAGTACCTGAAAGCAGAGGGGACAGAGTCTGGGTCACTCAGCAGTGACCAGGGTGGAACCAGGACGGAACCAGGCAATGTCGGGCGCAATCAGGTGGTTGTCGAGGAGCTTCTCTTCGCTGCCACGTGGGCTCTGGGGCATCTGCGATGTCCAGGAGCGGGTCACGAGCTGTCCCACGCAGGCTCTCACCGTCGGCGCTGTCTGCTTCAAGATCGGAGCAAACAATACTTGGCAAGAGCAATCCACGCAGGACTGGAAAATTGCTTCTCACTCGGACCAGGAGGGTCAGAGCGGGTGCTCCTTTTCAGAGGAGCGGGTGCAAGTCTGGAGCAACCAGAATCACATGTCGTATTTCAAGTTTCGTCGGCACAGGTTCCACAAGCCAGCTGGCAAGTGACCGGGCCAACGCGTTGAGCCAAAGAAAGCAGAAGGGCCCCACGCAGCACTCGTCGAGTGTAGAGGGGTGCGCTTCAGTTCAAAAGTGGCTCAGGGCTGGGGCTTCTCAAACTCCGGTGTACAGCTTCGAGAATCACTTGTGGGCTGCACGGTCAGCGTCTCGTGGTCTTTTCAAGATGGCGTGCCCCACGCTTCCGGTCGGCTCCACGGGTTTCAGCTCTGCAGGTACTGTGGATCGGGCTGTAAGAAGGCAGGCAAGCTTGATCTCGTCGATCTCTGTCGCTCGAGTTTCGGCAGGAACTGCAACAAAGCAGACGTCGAGGTGCTGGATGGTGCCTGTTTGCACAGGGTGGTCACTCCTTGACCACAAGGGAGATTCTTCAGTCTTCTACGTCGAGTAGGATGTTGAAGGGTCCAGAGTTTCGTTTCTTATGTTTCATCAGGATAATCTGAGTTGCATTGGCACTGCTCCCACTCTTATTCGAATCTAGTGGGCTGAATTACCTGCTAGGTCCCTCCTATGGGTGGGACCCAGGAAGGCGGTGGTTACACCCCTTTCCCTTTGTCCAGGGTCGCGCTGGGACTGGGGCTGGTGAGCCCCAGAACCGGTTTGACCAGATTATGTAAGGGGAAGCCTTGTGCTCCCCAGGCAGTGTCTGGTTTCATTGAAACCTCCCTGCTACAATCCACTATCTCCTGTCTGGGGTGGTGTGACACCTCCCCGCGACAGGAAAGCCTTTGTCCAGGCCTCCTCTGCTGAGTTTCGGTCAGCAGCAGGAGGTCAGACTCGTGTCTGTGGCAGAAGCATCAATTTTGTGGATCTGAGGCTCTTTTAAAAATCAACCCCGTTTCAGTAAAGTAACATGTCTTCTCCCTCTAGAGGGGTGGAATGCTATCCCCGTCGACAGGACTGTCGAGGGGATAGTATTCCAATTCGTATGACACCTTACACGACATGTTTTGATAAAGCCAAACCAAAGTTAACATATAACCGCAAGGATTATAATGCACTTACTAGTATATGGTTTGGCATTATCCCGGAACCAGCTTAGGGAGTTGTTCCCGACAGCTGTAGACAGGCTCAGCTCATGCTCGAGCTCCATCTCACATTAAACCACACACTCTGCCTCCAGGATTGATAAGGCCTTCCATAGGAGTGACTCACAGGTTTATATGTGTCAAGATATAGGTTTAGATATAGGTATACTATATCTAAGCAAGAGGTGATTACACCAACTTGCCCCAGATGAGTGATCAGCCAGTTGTGTCAATTTGAGAACTAGCCAGGGATGGCAAAAGATATGCTGCAGCCCCTGGTAGGCCTTGGTGGCACCTATGCCCTAAGCACCCATAGTGCATGGTATAGGGGCTGACAAGGAGTCCATTTCCAATTGTGGTATCTACCTATAGCACATGTATTATGAATTTAGAGAGAGAACAGCAGGCTGGGGGTCTGATTGGCAGGCCCACAGCCTCAGTAAGTCGAAAACCAGTGAAGCAAAAAGCAAAAATGTGGGTTGACCATAGGATAGCAGACCCTACTCTCCTACAGTTCAGTTTGACACTTTTTGACCTGTGACCTGGTCACAGCAAGGACATGTGCTGATCTGACCAGCATCTCTGCATGAGTCCTATACTCCACTTCAGACCAGATTGAAGATTCTAGATCATTGCCCAACAAACATTCTACAGGGAGGTCTGAACTTACAACAACTCTTTTGAGGCCAGTTACCCCTCCCCAGGAGAAATTAACAATTGCCATATTATGGGTAGTAGTTGCATTGCTAGCATTGGTCACTAGTTACTTCTCACCTAGTACGATCTGTCCAGGGTCCACAAAGTTAGGCGTCACCATGGTGACACTGGCACATGTGTGTCCCTGTAGGCCTGAGCCACTTTATTATCGATTAAAGGTGTCTGTCTGTACTTGCCCAAGGTATTGGACTCACAGTAGAGGACATAGCCATGTCCACATCACAGACAAGAACAGCTTGAGTTGGTACTCTGACTAGGCCAGAGTCAGTTCCCAGGGTCAACCCTACTACACCCGTCTGTTGAGAACCCCCACTATTAGCTGCACTAGGGGGAACAGTTGCCTTAGGGGCAATGGTGGTCGGAGCTGTCTCCTTTTTGGTGCAATCACTAGTCCAGTAAGTATTACTTTTACAGATATTGCACCAGGGTTTTTCTTTGGCCATCTTTCTTCTTGGGGTTCTTGGAACCCCCCTCAGTAGAAGCTTTTTGGGGACCTGTTATAGACTTCTGGTTTTTTACTTTCTGATCCCCACCCTTTTGGTCTGGCTTCTTGTGATCACCACCTTGGTTCTGGTTTTTCTGCTTCACCCTGGTTCTGACCCATTTGTCTGCCTTCTTTTCCAATTCTTGGGGAGAGGTCAGATCAGAGTCAACCAGGTGCTGATGTAGTAACTGGTTCTGACAATTATTAAGTATTTGTTCTCTCATGATAAAATTATACAATCCTATCTGAAAGAGACACATTAGTGATAGATTCCTTACCGTAGAATATCCCCAGGCGTCAGACTGGATCCGGAAATGTTTGCGTAGCAATACCCCTGCGCGTTGGTAGGCGTCGTCCGCGGCTCCGCGTCCGTCATCGGCGTCGTTAGCACCGGAATGACGTCGTCGGAGTACTTAGACACCGCCCATGCGCGCTGACGTCAGTTCTTCTTTTTTCCGCGCCAGCTAGCGCAGATCCGGAGAAACTCTACCCCTAGGTTCGAGGCATGTGGGCTGCTGAATTCATATCTGTGCATAGATCGCCGCCTAGTGTTGGGTCCGGATGATTGCACATTGTTGTCCTGGAAGAGATTTCGAAGTATCGCAAGATAGGTGGCTCCTCCCCTGGACTACAGTGCGCATGGGCATCGACTCCATCCTCAGATTGTTTTTTTCCGCCAGTGGGTTCGGATGTCTTTAATTCCCTCTTGTCGGAATCGATAGAAAAACTTTCTTGAGACCAAAAGGTCTTTAGTCTATACGTCGGTATTGTCTTGCGTTCGGCTTTACTTCTTCTAGCTCGGCTCCGAGCCGGATTCTGTACTTCCGCGTGCTCTCGGCGCGGAAGGCCTACTCGACGCTTCTGACCTATCGACCATCCATCATGGACCGAAGTCCATTCAAGAGATGTCCGGTCTGTAACTCGAAGTACCCCCACATCGACGTCCACCCGGTGTGCAACAAGTGTCTGTCGCCGGACCACGATGAGGGCAAGTGTATGGCTTGTTCACGCTTCAGGTCCAAGAAGACGCTTAAGCTTCGACGAGCTGCGCGCCTGGAGGCCCAGCAATCTGCTCCAGCGCCTGCGGACATCTTTGACGCTGGGGAGTTCGAGGACGAATATATCCAGGACGTTTCTGAGTCAATCCCCGCGTCGGACGTCGAAGAAGACTACGACGCTGATGCTGAGGTGTTCGAAAGCGAAGAAGTCGTCGAGGAGGTAGGAGGCGACGACGGTGCCCTCGGGGCCATGGAGGATAGCTCGGACGAGGAGCTTCCTCAAACTGACTCTGGGGCCGTGCCTTTTTATAAGGCCCAGGTCGAGGGATCGCCTTCATGCCTTACCCAAGACCTTGATATGGGTTCCACGGCCCCGCCTTCGGGCCCGGCCACGGACATTGTTACCGAGCCACTCCCTGGCAAAACGAAACCGAAAGTGAAACCTACGGTCTCGATGCCAGATACTGCGCAGGTGCAAGCATCGAAACCGAAAGTGCGCATCGCTTTGGTCGGATCAAATACTTCGGAGGCTTCGGCGCCGAAGAAGCCTAAGGTGGCTATCGAGCCGAAAAGTCAAGTCAAGGGCGTCGAGACAAAGTCTGCCGCGCCGAAGGCTAAAGTAAAGGTGGTCGATACTGGCGCGTCGGGGCCGAGACCGGTCGACGCCGGCAAGGGCCTTGTCGACCCGAAGAAGGCTGTCGGCGAACTTAAAAAAAGTCTCGGTGACCCGAAGAAGCGACTCGATGACCCGAAGGTCCTCACTACCCCGCGTCCGCACGACAAGGCCAAGGGCGCTGCGCCCCGTGAGTCGACTCCGAAAGTGGCCTCAAAGGACTCTGTTGAACCGGCGCGTCCATCCGCTGCGTTCACCAAGAAGGTGACGGACTCCCTGCAACGCATCCGTGAAGGCACCGCGGCGGTCGAACCGAAGGACCCTCCGCCTGCGAAGCCTGTGGAGAAACCAGTTAAGGCGTCCACGCCGATCCTCTTCACTTTGCCGCCTAAAACGGCGCCGAAGGCTTTCGCTCCTAAGGCAGTGGCCGGCGTGCCCGAAAAGGTCTCCTCGGCGCCGAAGGCGTCGTCGGTGGTTCACGGGCCGCGACCTCGACGACCTTCGGGGGATGAGCGTCAGGAACACTTCATCGACGCCGAAACGGGCAAACTTTCCCTCCTGAAGCGGAAAATCACCCCGGAACCCCAACTGGAGTCTTACAAGATCCCTCTCAAGAAGAAGAAGGACTCTGCTTGCTCTCCAGTCTTGGTGGAACCCCTTTCACCACGGAATCGTGATGTGTCGACCACTTACTCAGATGTGGACGCTGGTGAGGGAGATGATGAGGATGAATACAGTTATCCAGTCTATACAGACCCTGAGGATACAAATGAGCCATGGGCAGCTGGTGGTGACCCTGGGGATCCTCATTCCGGACAAGACCCTCAACTCTTTTCTGCAAAGACTTCACCTACGGAAGACTCTGCTGCTTTCAATGCCCTCATTGAACGGGCTGCTAACAATCACAATGTCCAGCTGCATGCTGACCCTGTGGATGTGGACTTCCTCTTTGACACTTTTTCAGTATCAGAAAAGACTGTAAAAACTCTGCCTATGCTAAAAGGTGTTTTAAAGCATGCTGCTGAGATCTTTAAGGAGCCTACCAGGACGAGGGTGATAAACCCTAGGATTGACAAAAAATACAAGTCGGCGCCTACTGATCCTACCTACATTAAAGGACAGTTGCCTCTGGACTCCCTTGTCGTCTCCAATGCCCGGAAAAGGGCCAATTCTCAGACTACGGGTGATGCTCCTCCCCCAGACAAAGAATCCAAGGTCTTTGAGGCTTCGGGGAAGAGGGTGGCAGCACAGGCAGCCAACATATGGCGCATTTCTAACACGCAAGCGCGTCTAGCGCGCTAAGACAGGGCGCACTACGATACACTAGAGACCCTGTTGCAACACCTGCCTGATCAATACAAGGTAGGGGCTGAGATGCTAATTCAAGAAGGGAAGCTAATCTCTAACGCTTCCATTAAGTGCGCTCTGGACGCAGCTGATACCGCGGCCAGAGCTATAAACACCAGTGTTATGCTTCGGAGACATGCCTGGCTGAGAATCTCTGGATTTAAACCAGACATCCAAACCACCATCCTGAACCAAACGGTTAACCCAGATCACCTGTTTGGCCCGGAGGTTGACACCACCCTAGAAAAAATGAAAAAGGACACCGACACTGCAAAATCCATGGGTGCCTTACAGTCCCAGCAGTTTTGGGGTGGGTCCTTTCGTCGCTCCGGCACTAGAGGCGTCTCAAGGGGTCAGCTCTCCCAGTCCACGCAATACTACAAGGGCAACACCCAGACTTCTTACGCCAACAAAAGTCGAGGTGGATATCGTGGCAACAGCGCCAAGGGCAGAGGACGTGGCAACAGCTCCAGGTCCTCTACCACCAGCAAACAGTGACGCCTTGTCACTGCCCCCCGACCACACAACACCGGTCGGGGGGAGCCTCCAGCAGTTCCTGCCCGTCTGGAAGTCCATCACCACGGACAGGTGGGTCAGAAAACTTATCCAATACGGTGATTGTCTGGAGTTAACATCCACTCCACCCAACATGCCCCCAAGGCACCGTCCTATGTCGGACGAGCACTTGCACTTATTGCAGCAGGAGGTCACCGTCATGCTGCAAAAAGGGGCAATAGAGCTCGTGCCTATGCAAGAAAGAGGCACATGGGTCTACTCCCTGTACTTCTTAATACCAAAGAAGGAAGGGTCCCTCAGGCCCATCCTGGACCTCAGGCCACTCAACTACTACATCCTGTTGGAGCACTTCCATATGCTGACCCTGCAGCAAGTGCTCCCGTTGCTCATGCAGGGGGATTTTCTCGCAGCCTTAGACCTAAAGGATGCGTACTTTCACATTCCACTGCACCCTTCACACAGGAAATACCTCAGGTTCACCATTCAAAACCAGCACTACCAGTTCAAGGTTTTGCCTTTCAGTGTCACCACGGCACCCAGGGTGTTCACGAAGTGCCTGGCGACAGTGGCGGCGCATCTCAGGAGACGGAACATCCACGTCTACCCCTATCTGGACGACTGACTCATCCAAGCAAAGTCAGCCCAGCAATGTGCCGCCCACATGTCCTACACCATTCATCTCCTGCACGATCTGGGATTCTCACTGAATTACCCAAAATCCCACCTCCAGCCCGCCCACGTACGGCAGTATCTGGGTGCGACCATAAACACTCTGGCGGCCACAGCACAGTCAAATTCAGTGAGGGTCAGCAGCATTCAATCGCTGATACAAAAATTCAGACCTCAACACTCGCTTCCAGCAAGAGTGTTCATGCAGTTGATAGGCATGATGGCCTCCTGCATTTCCATAGTCCTGCACGCGAGGCTACATATGCGTCCGCTTCAGGAGTGCTTAGCACGTCAGTGGACTCAGGCTCACGGGCAGTTGAAAGACCTAGTGTTGGTGAGCGGTCGGGCATACAACTCTCTGCATTGGTGGAATCCACAAAACCTTTGCAAGGGCCGACCGTTCCAAGAGCCTGTGCCACAGATCTTCCTGACGACGGACGCTTCTCTCCAGCGGTGGGGAGCTCATGTACTCCATTACACTGTGCAGGGACTATGGACGCAACAGCAGAGGAAGATGCACATCAATGTTCTGGAACTGATGGCGATCTTCATGGCACTAAAAGCCTTCAAAGTACATCTGTGCAACAAGGTCGTGTTGATCCGGATGGACAACATGACGGCAATGTACTACATTCAGAAGCAGGGAGGAACACACTCTCCGCAGCTGTCTCATCTGGCTCAAAGCATGTGGAAGTGGGCCATTCAAAGGAACATCTTCCTTGTGGCGGAACACCTCCCGGGCAAGGACAATCAGATGGTGGACCTGCTCAGCAGGCACAGCCACCAAATGCACGAGTGGGAGATACATCCATCAGTACTCCAACCGTACTTCCACAGGTGGGGTCATCCAGAGATAGACCTGTTCGCCACAAGGGAGAACGCAAAATGCCAACGCTTCGCCGCCAGGTTCCCACACCCACAGTCGCAGGGCAATGCGATATGGATGAACTGGTCCGGCAAATTTGCGTACGCTTTTCCCCCAGCACCTCTGATACCGCTGGTGGCACGCAAGCTCAGGCAGCACTCGATGACTCTCATCCTGGTTGCTCCAACGTGGGCTCGCCAACCATGGTACACCACGTTTCTGGAACTGTCCGTGGTGCCGCATCAGAGGCTGCGCCTCACACCCAGCCTTCTCACGCAGAGCCATGGCGACATTCAGCATCCAGATCCGCAACAGCTCAACCTGGCGATCTGGCTCCTGAAGTCTTAGAGTTTGGCTACCTGCACTTGCCTTCTGATTGTATGGACATCATTCGAGAGGCAAGGAAGCCCACCACCAGAGCATGCTATGCGGCGAAATGGAAGCAGTTTGCCATTTATTGTGCAGACCACAACATTAACCCGCTAGTTGCATCTATTCAAAATATCATTTGTTACCTTTTCCATCTGTACAAATGTAATCTGGCCTATGCTTCCATTCGCATACATCTATCTGCAATGGACGCTTATCTCCAGAACAGGCAGCACCTCTCACTTTTCCGGGTGCCTGCCATTAAGGCCTTTCTGGAAGGACTCAAGCGAGTCATTCCTCCACAGACTCCACCAGCTCCGGAGTGGAACCTCAATGGGGTCCTCACCCGGCTGATGGGTCCTCCCTTTGAGCCACTGCATTCCTGTGAGATTCAATTCTTGACGTGGAAAGGTAAGGAATCTAACTAATGTGTCTCTTTCAGATGAACAAGTTACTTACCTTCGGTAACGATATATCTGTAAGAAACATTAGTCAAGAATCAATCCACCTCCACCCTGGCCACCACTGCCTCCAAACCTTCCTAGTCCAAACTTTCAGGCCCATCAAACACCAGTGGGCGACAGGCTTCACCAAAACCTCCCCCACAGGCTCACCATCACATCTAGTGGGCACCCTGTATCAGTCCAAACAACTCTTAAGGTGATGGTTGTAAAGTCAACCTTATAGACCAACTATCCTAGTGGTAGCATGGACAAAGCAGTCTTAGGTAAAACTTCAGACAGCATGTGAAGCCAATTGTTTTACCAATAATAACCCCTTGAATACCAAATGAAAGGACACCACACAAGTTATATATTTTAAATATATATGTATTTATTACTAACACAACCCCTCTGCACTCTTTCTGAGGTCAGAGTTTGAGATACAGCACAAGTTACTCAATAAGCATACTATAAGTTGCACAAATACAATTCTGCCCTAAGGGGCCTCATGAACCATATACTAAGTAAGTGGTATAAGAACCACTTCAGGAAAGGTGAGTAGGCCTAGGGCCTAGGAAATCGCTGGGGCTACGCTGATCAACCAAAGGTTAGGAAGCAGGAGTCCCACAAGATGCGTGTGCAGTGTCTAAACACACACGCGGGTTCTCATAGACTTTCAATGGGAACGTAAAGTTAACAAAGTAGTTGATGTCGGACACTTCCGGGTGGACTACGGGAAAACCCAGTTAAAGTAGGACACTTGGATAGTTATTACCCACGGGAGCACCGGAGTACTCGAGTTACCTCACCCAGGGCAGCCGGGTGCATAGGTGTTCTTTCGCGTCTGGTTTCGTCGTCGAATCCTATGAAGAGCTGCACAAAGATGCTGCAGGCGACCAGGAGGAAGATGTCCGGATGGATCCACGGGTGGATCAGAGCAATGAAGAACCTAAAAGCAGTGCGGACAGAGTCTGGGTCACTAGCCAGTGACCAGGAAGGAACCAGGCAATGTCGAGATGCAATCAGGTGAAGAAGTGAAGCTTGTCTCTGCAGCCACGTGGACCAGGAGGCATCGACAACGACCAGGAGCTGGATACAGACTGTCCCACGAAGGATCTCGCTGTTAGCGGTGTCTGCTTCCGGATCGGAGTCAACAAGCCTTGGCAAAGGCAACCCACACAGGAAAGGAAGATCGGCTTCTTGTACGGACCAGCAAGGTCTGTGGAGCTTCCCCTTTACAGGAAAGCAGGAGCAAGCCCAGAGCAACCAGGCAAGCAGTGTTGATTCAATAGGATGTCTTCAGGAGGACCACTAGCCAACGGGCTAGCAACCGCGAAGACGCGTCGAGGAGAAATGCAGGCACAGGCCCCAAAGCGGCACTCGTGGAGTGTGGAGGGCTGAGCTTCGGTGCACTTACGGCTCGGAGTTGGGGCTTCTCAAGTCCCAATGCACAACTTCGAGGACGCCTCAGAAGCTGCACAGTTAGCAAAAAGCAGGTACTGCAGGTAGTCCGGTCCACGTCTCTCGTACCCGCCACAGGTCTCAGCTTTGCTGTGGATGTGGGTCAGGTCAGAGAAGTCTAGAAGTCCAGAGGCTGTGTCGCTAAGTCTTCGGGCTCCAGCAGGAGCGTCGACAAAGCAAACCGGCAAGTCACTGATGGTGCCTGTTTGCAAAGGGTGGTCACTCCTTGACCACAAGGGAGATTCTTCAGTCTTCTAGTTGCAGTAGAATGTCGAAGGTCCAGAGTTTCGTTTCAGAGTTTCAGTTCAGGATAATCTAATGTCTCTAGACACAGGTCCTAGCTTTATACTAATTTAAGGGGCTGGATTACCTGATAGGTCCCTCCTATGGGTGGAACCTGGGAAGGGGGTGGTTATACCCCTTTCCCTTTGTCAAGTTTCGTGCCAGAGCTGGGGCTGGAGTGCCCCAGCATCTGGTTTGAACCGGGCTAAGCATGGAGCACCTTGTGTGCCCCAGGCAGTGTCTCATTTCATTCAACCCACCCTGCCCCAATACACTATAGCCTGTCTGAGGAGCTAGCACCTCCCAAGGCAGGAAAGCTCCGGCCTCCCCTGCCTGAGTTTCGTCCAGCAGCAGGAGGTCAGACTTGTGTCTGTGGCAGCAGCATCCATTTTTTGATGCTGAGGCTCTGTTTAACTTTAACCGGGTAAAGCACTACTACATGTATTCTCCCTCTAGAAGGGTGGAATGCTACCCCGCCGCCAGGACTGGCGGGGGGTAGTATTCCAAGGCGCATGACACCTTACACGACATGTTTTGATAAAACCTAACCAAAATTAGCATTAACTGCGAGGATTATAATGCACTTAAGGGTATATGGTATGGCTATATCATAGAACAGCTATAAGGACATGGTTCCGAAAGCTGCAGACAGGCTCAGCTCATCCTAGAGCACCATTTCACATAAAATCAAGCACTCTGCCTTCAGGATTTTCAAGGCCTGCCATAGGAGTGACTTATAGGTATATATGTGTCTATATGTAAGGTAGGTATAGGGATACTATACCTAAGCAAGGGGTGATTGCACGACCTTGCCCCAGCTGAGTGATCAGCCAGTTGTGTCAATTTGGATGGCCAGCCAGGGGTGGCATAATACATGCTGCAGCCACTGGTAGGCCTTCGATGCACCTATGCCCTGGGTAACTATGGTATACTATACAGGGGCTCACAAAGGTGACCCAATACCCAATTAGGTATGTACCTAATGTACATGGTATCAATTTAGAGGGAGAACAGTGTGGCTGTGGGGCTGATTAGCAGGCCCACCTCCACACTAAAGTCGAGAAACCAGTGTATCAGAGCAAAAAGTGGGGGTGACCATAGGAAGTATACCCTTCTCTCCTACAACCCCCCCCCCCCCCCCAAACGCAGGGACATTAAACTAGCCTTGACCAGTTGAGTCTTCATGTTCTAAGTGGAAATATCTGGAGAGTCCATCTGCATTGCCATGGTCAGTTCCAGGTCTATGTTCCACTGTAAAGTCCATACCCTGTAGGGAAATGGACCATCTGAGTAGTTTGGGATTTTCACCCTTCATCTGATTTAGCCACAAGAGGGGCTTATGGTCTGTCTGAATCTTGAAGTGAGTACTAAACAAGTATGGTCTCAGCAAAGGCCTCCCTCTCAATAGCTGACCAACGTTTCTCTCTAGGGGTCAGCCTTCTGCTAATAAAAGCAATGGGCTGGTCTTGACCATCTTTATTCAATTGTGAAAGAACAGCTCCCACACCCAACTCAGAAACATCTGTTTGGACAATGAATTCCTTGGAGTAATCCGGAATTTTCAGAATAGGTACAGAGCACATGGCCTTCTTCAGGTCATCAAATGCCTAATGACAGCTTACTGTCCACTGAACCTTTTATGGCATTTTCTTTGAGGTTAAGTCATTAAGTGGTGTCACAATGGACCCATAGTTATTAACAAACTTTCTGTAATAACCAGACAGGCCCAAGAAAGCTCTGACCTGTGTCTGGGTGGTTGGAGGAGTCCAGTCCTTGATGGTCTGGATCTTGCTCTCCAGTGGTTGAACCTGACCCCACCTACAAGGTGGCCCAGGTACACAACCTTACTCTGCCCTATCTGGCACTTGGTAGCCTTGATAGTTAGGCCTGCCTTTTGCAGGGCCTCCAAAACCTTTTTCGGGCTGATCAGGTGATCCTCCCAGGTGGAGTTAAGACAGCCATGTCATCTAGATAAGCTGCACAAAAGTCATCCAGCCCAGAGAGGACTTGGTTCACCAACCTTTGGAAAGTAGCAGGTGCATTCTTCAAGCCAAAGGGCATCACCACAAATTGGTAATGACCTCCTGGGGTTGAAAATGCTGTTTTGGCTTTTGCATCATCAGCTAGTCTGATTTGCCAGTAGCCTGCTGTCAGGTCAAATGTGCTCAAAAACTTGGCAGAAGCCAATCTGTCAATGAGCTTGTCTGCCCTGGGTATTGGATGGGCATCTGTCCTACTGACAGCATTGAGGCCTCTGTAGTCCACACACAACCTCATCTCTCTCTTACCATCTTGGGTGTGAGGCTTTGGCACCAGGACTCTAGACTGGCCCAGGGGCTCTCTGAGGGCTCAATAACTCCCAGCTCCAATATCTTTTGGACCTCTGTCCTTATACAATCCCTGACATGGTCAGGTTGCCTGTAGATTTTACTCTTCACAGGCAGACTGTCACCAGTGTCCACCTCTTGGGTGCACCAGTTTGTCTGACTTGGGGTCAGGGAAAAACATAGGTCTATAGGCCTGTAGAACTTGTCTGCAGTCCTGTTGCTGCTGGTCATTGAGGCTGCCTGCCAAGGCCACTCCATCAACTGAACCATCATCAGGGTTCTGAGAAAGCAGGTCTGGGAGAGGGTCACTCTCCTCCTCCTGTCCCTCATCTGTAGCCATGAGCAGGCCCATGTCTGCCCTGTCAAAAGTGCCTTCAGTCTGTTGACATGAAGCACCCTGTGGGGGCTTCTGGGAGTCCCAAGATCAACCAAGTAGTTTACCTCTCCCTTTTGCTCAACAATAGTGTGGGGTCCAGACCATTTGTCTTGGAGGGCTGCTGGGGCCACTGGCTCCAACACCCACACTTTCTGTCCTGGCTGGTACATAGTCAGCACAGCATTTTGGTCATGCCAGGCTTTTTGAAGTTCCTGGCTAGCCTCAACATTTTTAGAAGCCTTCTTCATGTATTCGGCCATCCTAGAGCGGAGACCAAGTACATAGTCCACTATTTCTTGTTTAGGCTATTTGAGAGGTAACTCCCATCCTTCCTTCACCAGACATAGGGGTCCTCTTACAGGATGCCCAAACAAAAGTTTAAAAGGGCTGTAGACAACCCCCTTTTGTGGGACCTCTCTGTAAGCAAACAGAAGGCAGGGCAGAAGGATGTCCCATCTTCGCCTAAGCTTTTCAGGTAAACCCTTGATCATGCCCTTAAAGGTCTTGTTGAATCTTTCCACAAGACCATTGCATTGTGGATGATAGGGTGTGGTGAACTTGTAGTTCACACCACATTACCTTCCACATAGCAGTTAGGTACCCAGACATGAAGTTTGCACCTCTATCTGAGACAACCTCCTTCGCATAACCCACTCTTGAGAAAACTCACAGGAGGACTCTTGCCACAACAGGTGCTGTTGTGGTCCTTAGGGGAATAGCTTCTGGGTATCTGGTGGCATGATCCACTACCACCAGAATAAATCATTGCCCAGAGGCTGTTTGGGGATCCATTGGTCCAACAATGTCTATCCCAACTCTCTTAAAGGGAACCCCCACCACAGGTAGTGGTATAAGGGGGGGCTTTGTTGTTCCACCTGACATGCCACTGGCTGGCAGGTTACACAGGAGCGACAACGTTCCTTGGTATCTTCTGACATATGGGGCCAGTGAAAGTGAGGGACAAGCCTGTCCCAAGTCTTGTTCTGACCAAGATGTCCTGCTAAGGGAATATCATGGGCTAAGGTAAGAAGGAAGCCCCTGAATGCTAAAGATATGACCAACCTCCTGGAAGCACCAGGCTTGGGGTCTCTAGCCTCTGAATAAAGGAGCCCTTCATCCCAATACACTCTGTGGGTATCTGTAGCATTCCCAGCAGCCTCGGCAGCAGCTTGCTGTCTGAGGGGTTCAAGAGAGGAGCAATCCAATTGCGCCTGCCTCAGGTCTGCCCTCGAGGGTCCCCCTGTCCCAAGAAACTCAACCTGATCAGGCTCAAGTTCTTCTAGGACAGTTCCCTCTTGGGTCTCACACTCCGCTTCCTGTGAAGTCTGATCCTCATCCTGAGGCAAGGGGAAGACACTGCCTTAAACCTCTTGCTATTTCTCTTGGAAGGCAACTGGTCCATAGTTTCAGGATCCAGTGCCTGTTCATGTGAGAAGTTGGCCTGATATATGCTGTTTCCAATTCTGGAACCACCTTGTATCAGTCCAAACAATCCCTTATGGTGTCTGGTTGTAAGTCAACCTTATAGACAAGCTATCTTAATGGTAGCATAGACTAAGCAGCCTTAAAGGCTAAACTCAAGAGGTCGTGTTAAGCGAGCTGTTTTACCAATCACAATCCTGTAATATCAAATGAAAGGACACCACACAAGTATATATTATAAAAATATATGTATTTATTACTCAAGATAATCCCCAGTACTCTTTATGAGCAAAGGGGCACAAGCGTTTAAACAAAAGCACAGTATAACATATGAAAGTTGCACAAGTATGGATGAGAGCGGGTGGCCACTCAAACCATATATTAAGAAAGTGGTATAAGAGATACCAATCGAACAGTGGTTAGGCCTAGGGCCTAGAGAATCGCTGGGACTAGTCGGGACAAGCAATGCTGAAGTCGGGAAAAGCCCGCGGGAATCGGGTGCAGCGCTTAAAGCGCGGCTTGCACCAATGCAATGTCAATGGTGCGTAAAAGTTACAAAGTTAGAGTTTAAGGATACTTCCGCTCAACCTAGAAGGACAAAACTTTAGACACAGACCCTAGAGGTGTGTACCAGTGTGGGAACACCGGCGTTGCTGAGTTACCTCACCCACAGTAAGCGGGTGCATAGGGTCGAAGTGGCGTTGGGTTTCGTCACGCAGGTTGATGGTGCCTGAAGCTGAAGAGGCTGCAGGCGCTGTGAAGGAGAAGTGTCCGGTGTGATCCAAGGGTGGATCAGAGTTGTAGAGTACCTGAAAGCAGAGGGGACAGAGTCTGGGTTACTCAGCAGTGACCAGGGTGGAACCAGGACGGAACCAGGCAATGTCGGGCGCAATCAGGTGGTTGTCGAGGAGCTTCTCTTCGCTGCCACGTGGGCTCTGGGGCATCTGCGACGTCCAGGAGCGGGTCACGAGCTGTCCCACGCAGGCTCTCACCGTCGGCGCTGTCGGCTTCAAGATCGGAGCAAACAATACTTGGCAAGAGCAATCCACGCAGGACTGGAAAATTGCTTCTCACTCGGACCAGGAGGGTCAGAGCGGGTGCTCCTTTTCAGAGGAGCGGGTGCAAGTCTGGAGCAACCAGAATCACAAGTCGTATTTCAAGTTTCGTCGGCACAGGTTCCACAAGCCAACTGGCAAGTGACCGGGCCAACGCGTTGAGCCAAAGAAAGCAGAAGGGCCCCACGCAGCACTCGTCGAGTGTAGAGGGGTGAGCTTCAGTTCAAAAGTGGCTGAGGGCTGGGGCTTCTCAAACTCCGGTGTACAGCTTCGAGAATCACTTGTGGGCTGCACGGTCAGCGTCTTGTGGTCTTTTCAAGATGGCGTGCCCCACGCTTCCGGTCGGCTCTACGGGTTTCAGCTCTGCAGGTACTGTGGATCGGGCTGTAAGAAGGCAGGCAAGCTTGATCTCGTCGATCTCTGTCGCTCGAGTTTCGGCAGGAACTGCAACAAAGCAGACGTCGAGGTGCTGGATGGTGCCTGTTTGCACAGGGTGGTCACTCCTTGACCACAAGGGAGATTCTTCAGTCTTCTACGTCGAGTAGGATGTTGAAGGGTCCAGAGTTTCGTTTCTTATGTTTCATCAGGATAATCTGAGTTGCATTGGCACTGCTCCCACTCTTATTCGAATCTAGTGGGCTGGATTACCTGCTAGGTCCCTCCAATGGGTGGGACCCAGGAAGGGGGTGGTTACACCCCTTTCCCTTTGTCCAGGGTCGCGCTGGGACTGGGGCTGGTGAGCCCCAGAACCGGTTTGACCAGATTATGTAAGGGGAAGCCTTGTGCTCCCCAGGCAGTGTCTGGTTTCATTGAAACCTCCCTGCTACAATCCACTATCTCCTGTCTGGGGTGGTGTGACACCTCCCCGCGACAGGAAAGCCTTTGTCCAGGCCTCCTCTGCTGAGTTTCGGTCAGCAGCAGGAGGTCAGACTCGTGTCTGTGGCAGAAGCATCAATTTTGTGGATCTGAGGCTCTTTTAAAAATCAACCGCGTTTCAGTAAAGTAACATGTCTTCTCCCTCTAGAGGGGTGGAATGCTATCCCCGTCGACAGGACTGTCGAGGGGATAGTATTCCAATTCGTATGACACCTTACACGACATGTTTTGATAAAGCCAAACCAAAGTTAACATATAACCGCAAGGATTATAATGCACTTACTAGTATATGGTTTGGCATTATCCCGGAACCAGCTTAGGGAGTTGTTCCCGACAGCTGTAGACAGGCTCAGCTCATGCTCGATCTCCATCTCACATTAAACCACACACTCTGCCTCCAGGATTGATAAGGCCTTCCATAGGAGTGACTCACAGGTTTATATGTGTCAAGATATAGGTTTAGATATAGGTATACTGTATCTAAGCAAGAGGTGATTACACCAACTTGCCCCAGATGAGTGATCAGCCAGTTGTGTCAATTTAAGAACTAGCCAGGGATGGCAAAAGATATGCTGCAGCCCCTGGTAGGCCTTGGTGGCACCTATGCCCTGAGCACCTATAGTGCATGGTACAGGGGCTGACAAGGAGTCCATTTCCAATTGTGGTATCTACCTATAGCACATGTATTATGAATTTAGAGAGAGAACAGCAGGCTGGGGGTCTGATTGGCAGGCCCACAGCCTCAGTAAGTCGAAAACCAGTGAAGCAAAAAGCAAAAATGTGGGGTGACCATAGGATAGCAGACCCTACTCTCCTACAGTTCAGTTTGACACTTTTTGACCTGTGACCTGGTCACAGCAAGGACATGTGCTGATCTGACCAGCATCTCTGCATGAGTCCTATACTCCACTTCAGACCAGATTGAAGATTCTAGATCATTGCCCAACAAACATTCTACAGGGAGGTCTGAACTTACAACAACTCTTTTGAGGCCAGTTACCCCTCCCCAGGAGAAATTAACAATTGCCATATTATGGGTGGTAGTTGCATTGCTAGCATTGGTCACTAGTTACTTCTCACCTAGTACGATCTGTCCAGGGTCCACAAAGTTAGGCGTCACCATGGTGACACTGGCACATGTGTGTCCCTGTAGGCCTGAGCCACTTTATTATCGATTAAAGGTGTCTGTCTGTACTTGCCCAAGGTATTGGACTCACAGTAGAGGACATAGCCATGTCCACATCACAGACAAGAACAGCTTGAGTTGGTACTCTGACTAGGCCAGAGTCAGTTCCCAGGGTCAACCCTACTACACCCTTCTGTTGAGAACCCCCACTATTAGCTGCACTAGGGGGAACAGTTGCCTTAGGGGCAATGGTGGTCGGAGCTGTCTCCTTTTTGGTGCAATCACTAGTCCAGTAAGTATTACTTTTACAGATATTGCACCAGGGTTTTTCTTTGGCCATCTTTCTTCTTGGGGTTCTTGGAACCCCCCTCAGTAGAAGCTTTTTGGGGACCTGTTATAGACTTCTGGTTTTTTACTTTCTGATCCCCACCCTTTTGGTCTGGCTTCTTGTGATCACCACCTTGGTTCTGGTTTTTCTGCTTCACCCTGGTTCTGACCCATTTGTCTGCCTTCTTTTCCAATTCTTGGGGAGAGGTCAGATCAGAGTCAACCAGGTGCTGATGTAGTAACTGGTTCTGACAATTATTAAGTATTTGTTCTCTCATGATAAAATTATACAATCCTATCTGAAAGAGACACATTAGTGATAGATTCCTTACCGTAGAATATCCCCAGGCGTCAGACTAGATCCGGAAATGTTTGCGTAGCAATACCCCTGCGCGTTGGTAGGCGTCGTCCGCGGCTTCGCGTCCGTCATCGGCGTCGTTAGCACCGGAATGACGTCGTCGGAGTACTTAGACACCGCCCATGCGCGCTGACGTCAGTTCTTCTTTTTTCCGCGCCAGCTAGCGCAGATCCGGAGAAACTCTACCCCTAGGTTCGAGGCATGTGGGCTGCTGAATTCATATCTGTGCATAGATCGCCGCCTAGTGTTGGGTCCGGATGATTGCACATTGTTGTCCTGGAAGAGATTTCGAAGTATCGCAAGATAGGTGGCTCCTCCCCTGGACTGCAGTGCGCATGGGCATCGACTCCATCCTCAGATTGTTTTTTTCCGCCAGTGGGTTCGGATGTCTTTAATTCCCTCTTGTCGGAATCGATAGAAAAACTTTCTTGAGACCAAAAGGTCTTTAGTCTATACGTCGGTATTGTCTTGCGTTCGGCTTTACTTCTTCTAGCTCGGCTCCGAGCCGGATTCTGTACTTCCGCGTGCTCTCGGCGCGGAAGGCCTACTCGACGCTCCTGACCTATCGACCATCCATCATGGACCGAAGTCCATTCAAGAGATGTCCGGTCTGTAACTCGAAGTACCCCCACATCGACGTCCACCCGGTGTGCAACAAGTGTCTGTCGCCGGACCACGATGAGGGCAAGTGTATGGCTTGTTCACGCTTCAGGTCCAAGAAGACGCTTAAGCTTCGACGAGCTGCGCGCCTGGAGGCCCAGCAATCTGCTCCAGCGCCTGCGGACATCTTCGACGCTGGGGAGTTCGAGGACGAATATATCCAGGACGTTTCTGAGTTAATCCCCGCGTCGGACGTCGAAGAAGACTACGACGCTGATGCTGAGGTGTTCGAAAGCGAAGAAGTCGTCGAGGAGGTAGGAGGCGACGACGGTGCCCTCGGGGCCATGGAGGATAGCTCGGACGAGGAGCTTCCTCAAAGTGACTCTGGGTCCGTGCCTTTTTATAAGGCCCAGGTCGAGGGATCGCCTTCATGCCTTACCCAAGACCTTGATATGGGTTCCACGGCCCCGCCTTCGGGCCCGGCCACGGACATTGTTACCGAGCCACTCCCTGGCAAAACGAAACCGAAAGTGAAACCTACGGTCTCAATGCCAGATACTGCGCAGGTGCAAGCATCGAAACCGAAAGTGCGCATCGCTTTGGTCGGATCAAATACTTCGGAGGCTTCGGCGCCGAAGAAGCCTAAGGTGGCTATCGAGCCGAAAAGTCAAGTCAAGGGCGTCGAGACAAAGTCTGCCGCGCCGAAGGCTAAAGTAAAGGTGGTCGATACTGGCGCGTCGGGGCTGAGACCGGTCGACGCCGGCAAGGGCCTTGTCGACCCGAAGAAGGCTGTCGGCGAACTTAAAAAAAGTCTTGGTGACCCGAAGAAGCGACTCGATAACCCGAAGGTCCTCACTACCCCGCGTCCGCACGACAAGGCCAAGGGCGCTGCGCCCCGTGAGTCGACTCCGAAAGTGGCCTCAAAGTACTCTGTTGAACCGGCGCGTCCATCCGCTGCGTTCACCAAGAAGGTGACGGACTCCCTGCAACGCATCCGTGAAGGCACCGCGGCGGTCGAACCGAAGGACCCTCCGCCTGCGAAGCCTGTGGAGAAACCAGTTAAGGCGTCCACGCCGATCCTCTTCACTTTGCCGCCTAAAACGGCGCCGAAGGCTTTCGCTCCTAAGGCAGTGGCCGGCGTGCCCGAAAAGGTCTCCTCGGCGCCGAAGGCGTCGTCGGTGGTTCACGGGCCGCGACCTCGACGACCTTCGGGGGATGAGCGTCAGGAACACTTCATCGACGCCGAAACGGGCAAACTTTCCCTCCTGAAGCAGAAAATCACCCCGGAACCCCAACTGGAGTCTTACAAGATCCCTCTCAAGAAGAAGAAGGACTCTGCTTGCTCTCCAGTCTTGGTGGAACCCCTTTCACCACGGACTCATGATGTGTCGACCACTTACTCAGATGTGGACGCTGGTGAGGGAGATGATGAGGATGAATACAGTTATCCAGTCTATACAGACCCTGAGGATACAAATGAGCCATGGGCAGCTGGTGGTGACCCTGGGGATCCTCATTCCGGACAAGACCCTCAACTCTTTTCTGCAAAGACTTCACCTACGGAAGACTCTGCTGCTTTCAATGCCCTCATTGAACGGGCTGCTAACAATCACAATGTCCAGCTGCATGCTGACCCTGTGGATGTGGACTTCCTCTTTGACACTTTTTCAGTATCAGAAAAGACTGTAAAAACTCTGCCTATGCTAAAAGGTGTTTTAAAGCATGCTGCTGAGATCTTTAAGGAGCCTACCAGGGCGAGGGTGATAAACCCTAGGATTGACAAAAAATACAAGTCGGCGCCTACTGATCCTACCTACATTAAAGGACAGTTGCCTCTGGACTCCCTTGTCGTCTCCAATGCCCGGAAAAGGGCCAATTCTCAGACTACGGGTGATGCTCCTCCCCCAGACAAAGAATCCAAGGTCTTTGAGGCTTCGGGGAAGAGGGTGGCAGCACAGGCAGCCAACATATGGCGCATTTCTAACACGCAAGCGCTTCTAGCGCGCTAAGACAGGGCGCACTACGATACACTAGAGACCCTGTTGCAACACCTGCCTGATCAATACAAGGTAGGGGCTGAGATGCTAATTCAAGAAGGGAAGCTAATCTCTAACGCTTCCATTAAGTGCGCTCTGGACGCAGCTGATACCGCGGCCAGAGCTATAAACACCAGTGTTATGCTTCGGAGACATGCCTGGCTGAGAATCTCTGGATTTAAACCAGACATCCAAACCACCATCCTGAACCAAACGGTTAACCCAGATCACCTGTTTGGCCCGGAGGTTGACACCACCCTAGAAAAAATGAAAAAGGACACCGACACTGCAAAATCCATGGGTGCCTTACAGTCCCAGCAGTTTTGGGGTGGGTCCTTTCGTCGCTCCGGCACTAGAGGCGTCTCAATGGGTCAGCTCTCCCAGTCCACGCAATACTACAAGGGCAACACCCAGACTTCTTACGCCAACAAAAGTCGAGGTGGATATCGTGGCAACAGCGCCAAGGGCAGAGGACGTGGCAACAACAGCTCCAGGTCCTCTACCACCAGCAAACAGTGACGCCTTGTCACTGCCCCCCGACCACACAACACCGGTCGGGGGGAGCCTCCAGCAGTTCCTGCCCGTCTGGAAGTCCATCACCACGGACAGGTGGGTCAGAAAACTTATCCAATACGGTGATTGTCTGGAGTTAACATCCACTCCACCCAACATGCCCCCAAGGCACCGTCCTATGTCGGACGAGCACTTGCACTTATTGCAGCAGGAGGTCACCGTCATGCTGCAAAAAGGGGCAATAGAGCTCGTGCCTATGCAAGAAAGAGGCACATGGGTCTACTCCCTGTACTTCTTAATACCAAAGAAGGAAGGGTCCCTCAGGCCCATCCTGGACCTCAGGCCACTCAACTACTACATCCTGTTGGAGCACTTCCATATGCTGACCCTGCAGCAAGTGCTCCCGTTGCTCATGCAGGGGGATTTTCTCGCAGCCTTAGACCTAAAGGATGCGTACTTTCACATTCCACTGCACCCTTCACACAGGAAATACCTCAGGTTCACCATTCAAAACCAGCACTACCAGTTCAAGGTTTTGCCTTTCAGTGTCACCACGGCACCCAGGGTGTTCACGAAGTGCCTGGCGACAGTGGCGGCGCATCTCAGGAGACGGAACATCCACGTCTACCCCTATCTGGACGACTGACTCATCCAAGCAAAGTCAGCCCAGCAATGTGCCGCCCACATGTCCTACACCATTCATCTCCTGCACGATCTGGGATTCTCACTGAATTACCCAAAATCCCACCTCCAGCCCGCCCACGTACGGCAGTATCTGGGTGCGACCATAAACACTCTGGCGGCCACAGCACAGTCAAATTCAGTGAGGGTCAGCAGCATTCAATCGCTGATACAAAAATTCAGACCTCAACACTCGCTTCCAGCAAGAGTGTTCATGCAGTTGATAGGCATGATGGCCTCCTGCATTTCCATAGTCCCGCACGCGAGGCTACATATGCGTCCGCTTCAGGAGTGCTTAGCACGTCAGTGGACTCAGGCTCACGGGCAGTTGAAAGACCTAGTGTTGGTGAGCGGTCGGGCATACAACTCTCTGCATTGGTGGAATCCACAAAACCTTTGCAAGGGCCGACCGTTCCAAGAGCCTGTGCCACAGATCTTCCTGACGACGGACGCTTCTCTCCAGAGGTGGGGAGCTCATGTACTCCATTACACTGTGCAGGGACTATGGACGCAACAGCAGAGGAAGATGCACATCAATGTTCTGGAACTGATGGCGATCTTCATGGCACTAAAAGCCTTCAAAGTACATCTGTGCAACAAGGTCGTGTTGATCCGGATGGACAACATGACGGCAATGTACTACATTCAGAAGCAGGGAGGAACACACTCTCCGCAGCTGTCTCATCTGGCTCAAAGCATGTGGAAGTGGGCCATTCAAAGGAACATCTTCCTTATGGCGGAACACCTCCCGGGCAAGGACAATCAGATGGTGGACCTGCTCAGCAGGCACAGCCACCAAATGCACGAGTGGGAGATACATCCATCAGTACTCCAACCGTACTTCCAAAGGTGGGGTCGTCCAGAGATCGACCTCTTCGCCACAAGGGAGAACGCAAAATGCCAAAGCTTCGCTGCCAGGTTCCCACACCCACTGTCGCAGGGTAATGCGATATGGATGAACTGGTCAGGCAAATTTGCGTACGCTTTTCCCCCAGCACCATTGATACCGCTGATGGCACGCAAGCTCAGACAGCACTCCATGACTCTCATCCTGGTTGCTCCAACGTGGGCTCGCCAACCATGGTACACCACGTTTCTGGAACTATCCGTGGTGCCGCATCAGAGGCTACGTCTCACACCCAGCCTTCTGACGCAGAGCCATGGCGACATTCAGCATCCAGATCCGCAACAGCTCAACCTGGCGATCTGGCTCCTGAGGTCCTAGAGTTTGGCTACCGGCACCTGCCTTCCGCCTGTATGGACATCATTCGGGAGGCAACAAAGCCCACCACCAGAGCATGCTATGCGGCAAAATGGAAGCGGTTTGTCATTTATTGTGCAGACCACAACATTAACCCGCTAGTTGCATCTATTCAAAATATCATTTGTTACCTTTTCCATCTGTACAAATGTAATCTGGCCTATGCTTCCATTCGCATACATCTATCTGCAATGGACGCTTATCTCCAGAACAGGCAGCACCTCTCACTTTTCCGGGTGCCTGCCATTAAGGCCTTTCTGGAAGGACTCAAGCGAGTCATTCCTCCACAGACTCCACCAGCTCCGGAGTGGAACCTCAATGGGGTCCTCACCCGGCTGATGGGTCCTCCCTTTGAGCCACTGCATTCCTGTGAGATTCAATTCTTGACGTGGAAAGGTAAGGAATCTAACTAATGTGTCTCTTTCAGATGAACAAGTTACTTACCTTCGGTAACGATATATCTGTAAGAAACATTAGTCAAGAATCAATCCACCTCCACCCTGGCCACCACTGCCTCCAAACCTTCCTAGTCCAAACTTTCAGGCCCATCAAACACCAGTGGGCGACAGGCTTCACCAAAACCTCCCCCACAGGCTCACCATCACATCTAGTGGGCACCCTGTATCAGTCCAAACAACTCTTAAGGTGATGGTTGTAAAGTCAACCTTATAGACCAACTATCCTAGTGGTAGCATGGACAAAGCAGTCTTAGGTAAAACTTCAGACAGCATGTGAAGCCAATTGTTTTACCAATAATAACCCCTTGAATACCAAATGAAAGGACACCACACAAGTTATATATTTTAAATATATATGTATTTATTACTAACACAACCCCTCTGCACTCTTTCTGAGGTCAGAGTTTGAGATACAGCACAAGTTACTCAATAAGCATACTATAAGTTGCACAAATACAATTCTGCCCTAAGGGGCCTCATGAACCATATACTAAGTAAGTGGTATAAGAACCACTTCAGGAAAGGTGAGTAGGCCTAGGGCCTAGGAAATCGCTGGGGCTACGCTGATCAACCAAAGGTTAGGAAGCAGGAGTCCCACAAGATGCGTGTGCAGTGTCTAAACACACACGCGGGTTCTCATAGACTTTCAATGGGAACGTAAAGTTAACAAAGTAGTTGATGTCGGACACTTCCGGGTGGACTACGGGAAAACCCAGTTAAAGTAGGACACTTGGATAGTTATTACCCACGGGAGCACCGGAGTACTCGAGTTACCTCACCCAGGGCAGCCGGGTGCATAGGTGTTCTTTCGCGTCTGGTTTCGTCGTCGAATCCTATGAAGAGCTGCACAAAGATGCTGCAGGCGACCAGGAGGAAGATGTCCGGATGGATCCACGGGTGGATCAGAGCAATGAAGAACCTAAAAGCAGTGCGGACAGAGTCTGGGTCACTAGCCAGTGACCAGGAAGGAACCAGGCAATGTCGAGATGCAATCAGGTGAAGAAGTGAAGCTTGTCTCTGCAGCCACGTGGACCAGGAGGCATCGACAACGACCAGGAGCTGGATACAGACTGTCCCACGAAGGATCTCGCTGTTAGCGGTGTCTGCTTCCGGATCGGAGTCAACAAGCCTTGGCAAAGGCAACCCACACAGGAAAGGAAGATCGGCTTCTTGTACGGACCAGCAAGGTCTGTGGAGCTTCCCCTTTACAGGAAAGCAGGAGCAAGCCCAGAGCAACCAGGCAAGCAGTGTTGATTCAATAGGATGTCTTCAGGAGGACCACTAGCCAACGGGCTAGCAACCGCGAAGACGCGTCGAGGAGAAATGCAGGCACAGGCCCCAAAGCGGCACTCGTGGAGTGTGGAGGGCTGAGCTTCGGTGCACTTACGGCTCGGAGTTGGGGCTTCTCAAGTCCCAATGCACAACTTCGAGGACGCCTCAGAAGCTGCACAGTTAGCAAAAAGCAGGTACTGCAGGTAGTCCGGTCCACGTCTCTCGTACCCGCCACAGGTCTCAGCTTTGCTGTGGATGTGGGTCAGGTCAGAGAAGTCTAGAAGTCCAGAGGCTGTGTCGCTAAGTCTTCGGGCTCCAGCAGGAGCGTCGACAAAGCAAACCGGCAAGTCACTGATGGTGCCTGTTTGCAAAGGGTGGTCACTCCTTGACCACAAGGGAGATTCTTCAGTCTTCTAGTTGCAGTAGAATGTCGAAGGTCCAGAGTTTCGTTTCAGAGTTTCAGTTCAGGATAATCTAATGTCTCTAGACACAGGTCCTAGCTTTATACTAATTTAAGGGGCTGGATTACCTGATAGGTCCCTCCTATGGGTGGAACCTGGGAAGGGGGTGGTTATACCCCTTTCCCTTTGTCAAGTTTCGTGCCAGAGCTGGGGCTGGAGTGCCCCAGCATCTGGTTTGAACCGGGCTAAGCATGGAGCACCTTGTGTGCCCCAGGCAGTGTCTCATTTCATTCAACCCACCCTGCCCCAATACACTATAGCCTGTCTGAGGAGCTAGCACCTCCCAAGGCAGGAAAGCTCCGGCCTCCCCTGCCTGAGTTTCGTCCAGCAGCAGGAGGTCAGACTTGTGTCTGTGGCAGCAGCATCCATTTTTTGATGCTGAGGCTCTGTTTAACTTTAACCGGGTAAAGCACTACTACATGTATTCTCCCTCTAGAAGGGTGGAATGCTACCCCGCCGCCAGGACTGGCGGGGGGTAGTATTCCAAGGCGCATGACACCTTACACGACATGTTTTGATAAAACCTAACCAAAATTAGCATTAACTGCGAGGATTATAATGCACTTAAGGGTATATGGTATGGCTATATCATAGAACAGCTATAAGGACATGGTTCCGAAAGCTGCAGACAGGCTCAGCTCATCCTAGAGCACCATTTCACATAAAATCAAGCACTCTGCCTTCAGGATTTTCAAGGCCTGCCATAGGAGTGACTTATAGGTATATATGTGTCTATATGTAAGGTAGGTATAGGGATACTATACCTAAGCAAGGGGTGATTGCACGACCTTGCCCCAGCTGAGTGATCAGCCAGTTGTGTCAATTTGGATGGCCAGCCAGGGGTGGCATAATACATGCTGCAGCCACTGGTAGGCCTTCGATGCACCTATGCCCTGGGTAACTATGGTATACTATACAGGGGCTCACAAAGGTGACCCAATACCCAATTAGGTATGTACCTAATGTACATGGTATCAATTTAGAGGGAGAACAGTGTGGCTGTGGGGCTGATTAGCAGGCCCACCTCCACACTAAAGTCGAGAAACCAGTGTATCAGAGCAAAAAGTGGGGGTGACCATAGGAAGTATACCCTTCTCTCCTACAACCCCCCCCCCCCCCCCAAACGCAGGGACATTAAACTAGCCTTGACCAGTTGAGTCTTCATGTTCTAAGTGGAAATATCTGGAGAGTCCATCTGCATTGCCATGGTCAGTTCCAGGTCTATGTTCCACTGTAAAGTCCATACCCTGTAGGGAAATGGACCATCTGAGTAGTTTGGGATTTTCACCCTTCATCTGATTTAGCCACAAGAGGGGCTTATGGTCTGTCTGAATCTTGAAGTGAGTACTAAACAAGTATGGTCTCAGCAAAGGCCTCCCTCTCAATAGCTGACCAACGTTTCTCTCTAGGGGTCAGCCTTCTGCTAATAAAAGCAATGGGCTGGTCTTGACCATCTTTATTCAATTGTGAAAGAACAGCTCCCACACCCAACTCAGAAACATCTGTTTGGACAATGAATTCCTTGGAGTAATCCGGAATTTTCAGAATAGGTACAGAGCACATGGCCTTCTTCAGGTCATCAAATGCCTAATGACAGCTTACTGTCCACTGAACCTTTTATGGCATTTTCTTTGAGGTTAAGTCATTAAGTGGTGTCACAATGGACCCATAGTTATTAACAAACTTTCTGTAATAACCAGACAGGCCCAAGAAAGCTCTGACCTGTGTCTGGGTGGTTGGAGGAGTCCAGTCCTTGATGGTCTGGATCTTGCTCTCCAGTGGTTGAACCTGACCCCACCTACAAGGTGGCCCAGGTACACAACCTTACTCTGCCCTATCTGGCACTTGGTAGCCTTGATAGTTAGGCCTGCCTTTTGCAGGGCCTCCAAAACCTTTTTCGGGCTGATCAGGTGATCCTCCCAGGTGGAGTTAAGACAGCCATGTCATCTAGATAAGCTGCACAAAAGTCATCCAGCCCAGAGAGGACTTGGTTCACCAACCTTTGGAAAGTAGCAGGTGCATTCTTCAAGCCAAAGGGCATCACCACAAATTGGTAATGACCTCCTGGGGTTGAAAATGCTGTTTTGGCTTTTGCATCATCAGCTAGTCTGATTTGCCAGTAGCCTGCTGTCAGGTCAAATGTGCTCAAAAACTTGGCAGAAGCCAATCTGTCAATGAGCTTGTCTGCCCTGGGTATTGGATGGGCATCTGTCCTACTGACAGCATTGAGGCCTCTGTAGTCCACACACAACCTCATCTCTCTCTTACCATCTTGGGTGTGAGGCTTTGGCACCAGGACTCTAGACTGGCCCAGGGGCTCTCTGAGGGCTCAATAACTCCCAGCTCCAATATCTTTTGGACCTCTGTCCTTATACAATCCCTGACATGGTCAGGTTGCCTGTAGATTTTACTCTTCACAGGCAGACTGTCACCAGTGTCCACCTCTTGGGTGCACCAGTTTGTCTGACTTGGGGTCAGGGAAAAACATAGGTCTATAGGCCTGTAGAACTTGTCTGCAGTCCTGTTGCTGCTGGTCATTGAGGCTGCCTGCCAAGGCCACTCCATCAACTGAACCATCATCAGGGTTCTGAGAAAGCAGGTCTGGGAGAGGGTCACTCTCCTCCTCCTGTCCCTCATCTGTAGCCATGAGCAGGCCCATGTCTGCCCTGTCAAAAGTGCCTTCAGTCTGTTGACATGAAGCACCCTGTGGGGGCTTCTGGGAGTCCCAAGATCAACCAAGTAGTTTACCTCTCCCTTTTGCTCAACAATAGTGTGGGGTCCAGACCATTTGTCTTGGAGGGCTGCTGGGGCCACTGGCTCCAACACCCACACTTTCTGTCCTGGCTGGTACATAGTCAGCACAGCATTTTGGTCATGCCAGGCTTTTTGAAGTTCCTGGCTAGCCTCAACATTTTTAGAAGCCTTCTTCATGTATTCGGCCATCCTAGAGCGGAGACCAAGTACATAGTCCACTATTTCTTGTTTAGGCTATTTGAGAGGTAACTCCCATCCTTCCTTCACCAGACATAGGGGTCCTCTTACAGGATGCCCAAACAAAAGTTTAAAAGGGCTGTAGACAACCCCCTTTTGTGGGACCTCTCTGTAAGCAAACAGAAGGCAGGGCAGAAGGATGTCCCATCTTCGCCTAAGCTTTTCAGGTAAACCCTTGATCATGCCCTTAAAGGTCTTGTTGAATCTTTCCACAAGACCATTGCATTGTGGATGATAGGGTGTGGTGAACTTGTAGTTCACACCACATTACCTTCCACATAGCAGTTAGGTACCCAGACATGAAGTTTGCACCTCTATCTGAGACAACCTCCTTCGCATAACCCACTCTTGAGAAAACTCACAGGAGGACTCTTGCCACAACAGGTGCTGTTGTGGTCCTTAGGGGAATAGCTTCTGGGTATCTGGTGGCATGATCCACTACCACCAGAATAAATCATTGCCCAGAGGCTGTTTGGGGATCCATTGGTCCAACAATGTCTATCCCAACTCTCTTAAAGGGAACCCCCACCACAGGTAGTGGTATAAGGGGGGGCTTTGTTGTTCCACCTGACATGCCACTGGCTGGCAGGTTACACAGGAGCGACAACGTTCCTTGGTATCTTCTGACATATGGGGCCAGTGAAAGTGAGGGACAAGCCTGTCCCAAGTCTTGTTCTGACCAAGATGTCCTGCTAAGGGAATATCATGGGCTAAGGTAAGAAGGAAGCCCCTGAATGCTAAAGATATGACCAACCTCCTGGAAGCACCAGGCTTGGGGTCTCTAGCCTCTGAATAAAGGAGCCCTTCATCCCAATACACTCTGTGGGTATCTGTAGCATTCCCAGCAGCCTCGGCAGCAGCTTGCTGTCTGAGGGGTTCAAGAGAGGAGCAATCCAATTGCGCCTGCCTCAGGTCTGCCCTCGAGGGTCCCCCTGTCCCAAGAAACTCAACCTGATCAGGCTCAAGTTCTTCTAGGACAGTTCCCTCTTGGGTCTCACACTCCGCTTCCTGTGAAGTCTGATCCTCATCCTGAGGCAAGGGGAAGACACTGCCTTAAACCTCTTGCTATTTCTCTTGGAAGGCAACTGGTCCATAGTTTCAGGATCCAGTGCCTGTTCATGTGAGAAGTTGGCCTGATATATGCTGTTTCCAATTCTGGAACCACCTTGTATCAGTCCAAACAATCCCTTATGGTGTCTGGTTGTAAGTCAACCTTATAGACAAGCTATCTTAATGGTAGCATAGACTAAGCAGCCTTAAAGGCTAAACTCAAGAGGTCGTGTTAAGCGAGCTGTTTTACCAATCACAATCCTGTAATATCAAATGAAAGGACACCACACAAGTATATATTATAAAAATATATGTATTTATTACTCAAGATAATCCCCAGTACTCTTTATGAGCAAAGGGGCACAAGCGTTTAAACAAAAGCACAGTATAACATATGAAAGTTGCACAAGTATGGATGAGAGCGGGTGGCCACTCAAACCATATATTAAGAAAGTGGTATAAGAGATACCAATCGAACAGTGGTTAGGCCTAGGGCCTAGAGAATCGCTGGGACTAGTCGGGACAAGCAATGCTGAAGTCGGGAAAAGCCCGCGGGAATCGGGTGCAGCGCTTAAAGCGCGGCTTGCACCAATGCAATGTCAATGGTGCGTAAAAGTTACAAAGTTAGAGTTTAAGGATACTTCCGCTCAACCTAGAAGGACAAAACTTTAGACACAGACCCTAGAGGTGTGTACCAGTGTGGGAACACCGGCGTTGCTGAGTTACCTCACCCACAGTAAGCGGGTGCATAGGGTCGAAGTGGCGTTGGGTTTCGTCACGCAGGTTGATGGTGCCTGAAGCTGAAGAGGCTGCAGGCGCTGTGAAGGAGAAGTGTCCGGTGTGATCCAAGGGTGGATCAGAGTTGTAGAGTACCTGAAAGCAGAGGGGACAGAGTCTGGGTTACTCAGCAGTGACCAGGGTGGAACCAGGACGGAACCAGGCAATGTCGGGCGCAATCAGGTGGTTGTCGAGGAGCTTCTCTTCGCTGCCACGTGGGCTCTGGGGCATCTGCGACGTCCAGGAGCGGGTCACGAGCTGTCCCACGCAGGCTCTCACCGTCGGCGCTGTCGGCTTCAAGATCGGAGCAAACAATACTTGGCAAGAGCAATCCACGCAGGACTGGAAAATTGCTTCTCACTCGGACCAGGAGGGTCAGAGCGGGTGCTCCTTTTCAGAGGAGCGGGTGCAAGTCTGGAGCAACCAGAATCACAAGTCGTATTTCAAGTTTCGTCGGCACAGGTTCCACAAGCCAACTGGCAAGTGACCGGGCCAACGCGTTGAGCCAAAGAAAGCAGAAGGGCCCCACGCAGCACTCGTCGAGTGTAGAGGGGTGAGCTTCAGTTCAAAAGTGGCTGAGGGCTGGGGCTTCTCAAACTCCGGTGTACAGCTTCGAGAATCACTTGTGGGCTGCACGGTCAGCGTCTTGTGGTCTTTTCAAGATGGCGTGCCCCACGCTTCCGGTCGGCTCTACGGGTTTCAGCTCTGCAGGTACTGTGGATCGGGCTGTAAGAAGGCAGGCAAGCTTGATCTCGTCGATCTCTGTCGCTCGAGTTTCGGCAGGAACTGCAACAAAGCAGACGTCGAGGTGCTGGATGGTGCCTGTTTGCACAGGGTGGTCACTCCTTGACCACAAGGGAGATTCTTCAGTCTTCTACGTCGAGTAGGATGTTGAAGGGTCCAGAGTTTCGTTTCTTATGTTTCATCAGGATAATCTGAGTTGCATTGGCACTGCTCCCACTCTTATTCGAATCTAGTGGGCTGGATTACCTGCTAGGTCCCTCCAATGGGTGGGACCCAGGAAGGGGGTGGTTACACCCCTTTCCCTTTGTCCAGGGTCGCGCTGGGACTGGGGCTGGTGAGCCCCAGAACCGGTTTGACCAGATTATGTAAGGGGAAGCCTTGTGCTCCCCAGGCAGTGTCTGGTTTCATTGAAACCTCCCTGCTACAATCCACTATCTCCTGTCTGGGGTGGTGTGACACCTCCCCGCGACAGGAAAGCCTTTGTCCAGGCCTCCTCTGCTGAGTTTCGGTCAGCAGCAGGAGGTCAGACTCGTGTCTGTGGCAGAAGCATCAATTTTGTGGATCTGAGGCTCTTTTAAAAATCAACCGCGTTTCAGTAAAGTAACATGTCTTCTCCCTCTAGAGGGGTGGAATGCTATCCCCGTCGACAGGACTGTCGAGGGGATAGTATTCCAATTCGTATGACACCTTACACGACATGTTTTGATAAAGCCAAACCAAAGTTAACATATAACCGCAAGGATTATAATGCACTTACTAGTATATGGTTTGGCATTATCCCGGAACCAGCTTAGGGAGTTGTTCCCGACAGCTGTAGACAGGCTCAGCTCATGCTCGATCTCCATCTCACATTAAACCACACACTCTGCCTCCAGGATTGATAAGGCCTTCCATAGGAGTGACTCACAGGTTTATATGTGTCAAGATATAGGTTTAGATATAGGTATACTGTATCTAAGCAAGAGGTGATTACACCAACTTGCCCCAGATGAGTGATCAGCCAGTTGTGTCAATTTAAGAACTAGCCAGGGATGGCAAAAGATATGCTGCAGCCCCTGGTAGGCCTTGGTGGCACCTATGCCCTGAGCACCTATAGTGCATGGTACAGGGGCTGACAAGGAGTCCATTTCCAATTGTGGTATCTACCTATAGCACATGTATTATGAATTTAGAGAGAGAACAGCAGGCTGGGGGTCTGATTGGCAGGCCCACAGCCTCAGTAAGTCGAAAACCAGTGAAGCAAAAAGCAAAAATGTGGGGTGACCATAGGATAGCAGACCCTACTCTCCTACAGTTCAGTTTGACACTTTTTGACCTGTGACCTGGTCACAGCAAGGACATGTGCTGATCTGACCAGCATCTCTGCATGAGTCCTATACTCCACTTCAGACCAGATTGAAGATTCTAGATCATTGCCCAACAAACATTCTACAGGGAGGTCTGAACTTACAACAACTCTTTTGAGGCCAGTTACCCCTCCCCAGGAGAAATTAACAATTGCCATATTATGGGTGGTAGTTGCATTGCTAGCATTGGTCACTAGTTACTTCTCACCTAGTACGATCTGTCCAGGGTCCACAAAGTTAGGCGTCACCATGGTGACACTGGCACATGTGTGTCCCTGTAGGCCTGAGCCACTTTATTATCGATTAAAGGTGTCTGTCTGTACTTGCCCAAGGTATTGGACTCACAGTAGAGGACATAGCCATGTCCACATCACAGACAAGAACAGCTTGAGTTGGTACTCTGACTAGGCCAGAGTCAGTTCCCAGGGTCAACCCTACTACACCCTTCTGTTGAGAACCCCCACTATTAGCTGCACTAGGGGGAACAGTTGCCTTAGGGGCAATGGTGGTCGGAGCTGTCTCCTTTTTGGTGCAATCACTAGTCCAGTAAGTATTACTTTTACAGATATTGCACCAGGGTTTTTCTTTGGCCATCTTTCTTCTTGGGGTTCTTGGAACCCCCCTCAGTAGAAGCTTTTTGGGGACCTGTTATAGACTTCTGGTTTTTTACTTTCTGATCCCCACCCTTTTGGTCTGGCTTCTTGTGATCACCACCTTGGTTCTGGTTTTTCTGCTTCACCCTGGTTCTGACCCATTTGTCTGCCTTCTTTTCCAATTCTTGGGGAGAGGTCAGATCAGAGTCAACCAGGTGCTGATGTAGTAACTGGTTCTGACAATTATTAAGTATTTGTTCTCTCATGATAAAATTATACAATCCTATCTGAAAGAGACACATTAGTGATAGATTCCTTACCGTAGAATATCCCCAGGCGTCAGACTAGATCCGGAAATGTTTGCGTAGCAATACCCCTGCGCGTTGGTAGGCGTCGTCCGCGGCTTCGCGTCCGTCATCGGCGTCGTTAGCACCGGAATGACGTCGTCGGAGTACTTAGACACCGCCCATGCGCGCTGACGTCAGTTCTTCTTTTTTCCGCGCCAGCTAGCGCAGATCCGGAGAAACTCTACCCCTAGGTTCGAGGCATGTGGGCTGCTGAATTCATATCTGTGCATAGATCGCCGCCTAGTGTTGGGTCCGGATGATTGCACATTGTTGTCCTGGAAGAGATTTCGAAGTATCGCAAGATAGGTGGCTCCTCCCCTGGACTGCAGTGCGCATGGGCATCGACTCCATCCTCAGATTGTTTTTTTCCGCCAGTGGGTTCGGATGTCTTTAATTCCCTCTTGTCGGAATCGATAGAAAAACTTTCTTGAGACCAAAAGGTCTTTAGTCTATACGTCGGTATTGTCTTGCGTTCGGCTTTACTTCTTCTAGCTCGGCTCCGAGCCGGATTCTGTACTTCCGCGTGCTCTCGGCGCGGAAGGCCTACTCGACGCTCCTGACCTATCGACCATCCATCATGGACCGAAGTCCATTCAAGAGATGTCCGGTCTGTAACTCGAAGTACCCCCACATCGACGTCCACCCGGTGTGCAACAAGTGTCTGTCGCCGGACCACGATGAGGGCAAGTGTATGGCTTGTTCACGCTTCAGGTCCAAGAAGACGCTTAAGCTTCGACGAGCTGCGCGCCTGGAGGCCCAGCAATCTGCTCCAGCGCCTGCGGACATCTTCGACGCTGGGGAGTTCGAGGACGAATATATCCAGGACGTTTCTGAGTTAATCCCCGCGTCGGACGTCGAAGAAGACTACGACGCTGATGCTGAGGTGTTCGAAAGCGAAGAAGTCGTCGAGGAGGTAGGAGGCGACGACGGTGCCCTCGGGGCCATGGAGGATAGCTCGGACGAGGAGCTTCCTCAAAGTGACTCTGGGTCCGTGCCTTTTTATAAGGCCCAGGTCGAGGGATCGCCTTCATGCCTTACCCAAGACCTTGATATGGGTTCCACGGCCCCGCCTTCGGGCCCGGCCACGGACATTGTTACCGAGCCACTCCCTGGCAAAACGAAACCGAAAGTGAAACCTACGGTCTCAATGCCAGATACTGCGCAGGTGCAAGCATCGAAACCGAAAGTGCGCATCGCTTTGGTCGGATCAAATACTTCGGAGGCTTCGGCGCCGA
The DNA here is from genome assembly GCF_964263255.1 of Lissotriton vulgaris. Lineage (NCBI taxonomy): Eukaryota > Metazoa > Chordata > Amphibia > Caudata > Salamandridae > Lissotriton > Lissotriton vulgaris. The sequence continues at coordinate 1,019,570,889 of NC_141694.1, read as the reverse complement.
AGAAGCCTAAGGTGGCTATCGAGCCGAAAAGTCAAGTCAAGGGCGTCGAGACAAAGTCTGCCGCGCCGAAGGCTAAAGTAAAGGTGGTCGATACTGGCGCGTCGGGGCTGAGACCGGTCGACGCCGGCAAGGGCCTTGTCGACCCGAAGAAGGCTGTCGGCGAACTTAAAAAAAGTCTTGGTGACCCGAAGAAGCGACTCGATAACCCGAAGGTCCTCACTACCCCGCGTCCGCACGACAAGGCCAAGGGCGCTGCGCCCCGTGAGTCGACTCCGAAAGTGGCCTCAAAGTACTCTGTTGAACCGGCGCGTCCATCCGCTGCGTTCACCAAGAAGGTGACGGACTCCCTGCAACGCATCCGTGAAGGCACCGCGGCGGTCGAACCGAAGGACCCTCCGCCTGCGAAGCCTGTGGAGAAACCAGTTAAGGCGTCCACGCCGATCCTCTTCACTTTGCCGCCTAAAACGGCGCCGAAGGCTTTCGCTCCTAAGGCAGTGGCCGGCGTGCCCGAAAAGGTCTCCTCGGCGCCGAAGGCGTCGTCGGTGGTTCACGGGCCGCGACCTCGACGACCTTCGGGGGATGAGCGTCAGGAACACTTCATCGACGCCGAAACGGGCAAACTTTCCCTCCTGAAGCAGAAAATCACCCCGGAACCCCAACTGGAGTCTTACAAGATCCCTCTCAAGAAGAAGAAGGACTCTGCTTGCTCTCCAGTCTTGGTGGAACCCCTTTCACCACGGACTCATGATGTGTCGACCACTTACTCAGATGTGGACGCTGGTGAGGGAGATGATGAGGATGAATACAGTTATCCAGTCTATACAGACCCTGAGGATACAAATGAGCCATGGGCAGCTGGTGGTGACCCTGGGGATCCTCATTCCGGACAAGACCCTCAACTCTTTTCTGCAAAGACTTCACCTACGGAAGACTCTGCTGCTTTCAATGCCCTCATTGAACGGGCTGCTAACAATCACAATGTCCAGCTGCATGCTGACCCTGTGGATGTGGACTTCCTCTTTGACACTTTTTCAGTATCAGAAAAGACTGTAAAAACTCTGCCTATGCTAAAAGGTGTTTTAAAGCATGCTGCTGAGATCTTTAAGGAGCCTACCAGGGCGAGGGTGATAAACCCTAGGATTGACAAAAAATACAAGTCGGCGCCTACTGATCCTACCTACATTAAAGGACAGTTGCCTCTGGACTCCCTTGTCGTCTCCAATGCCCGGAAAAGGGCCAATTCTCAGACTACGGGTGATGCTCCTCCCCCAGACAAAGAATCCAAGGTCTTTGAGGCTTCGGGGAAGAGGGTGGCAGCACAGGCAGCCAACATATGGCGCATTTCTAACACGCAAGCGCTTCTAGCGCGCTAAGACAGGGCGCACTACGATACACTAGAGACCCTGTTGCAACACCTGCCTGATCAATACAAGGTAGGGGCTGAGATGCTAATTCAAGAAGGGAAGCTAATCTCTAACGCTTCCATTAAGTGCGCTCTGGACGCAGCTGATACCGCGGCCAGAGCTATAAACACCAGTGTTATGCTTCGGAGACATGCCTGGCTGAGAATCTCTGGATTTAAACCAGACATCCAAACCACCATCCTGAACCAAACGGTTAACCCAGATCACCTGTTTGGCCCGGAGGTTGACACCACCCTAGAAAAAATGAAAAAGGACACCGACACTGCAAAATCCATGGGTGCCTTACAGTCCCAGCAGTTTTGGGGTGGGTCCTTTCGTCGCTCCGGCACTAGAGGCGTCTCAATGGGTCAGCTCTCCCAGTCCACGCAATACTACAAGGGCAACACCCAGACTTCTTACGCCAACAAAAGTCGAGGTGGATATCGTGGCAACAGCGCCAAGGGCAGAGGACGTGGCAACAACAGCTCCAGGTCCTCTACCACCAGCAAACAGTGACGCCTTGTCACTGCCCCCCGACCACACAACACCGGTCGGGGGGAGCCTCCAGCAGTTCCTGCCCGTCTGGAAGTCCATCACCACGGACAGGTGGGTCAGAAAACTTATCCAATACGGTGATTGTCTGGAGTTAACATCCACTCCACCCAACATGCCCCCAAGGCACCGTCCTATGTCGGACGAGCACTTGCACTTATTGCAGCAGGAGGTCACCGTCATGCTGCAAAAAGGGGCAATAGAGCTCGTGCCTATGCAAGAAAGAGGCACATGGGTCTACTCCCTGTACTTCTTAATACCAAAGAAGGAAGGGTCCCTCAGGCCCATCCTGGACCTCAGGCCACTCAACTACTACATCCTGTTGGAGCACTTCCATATGCTGACCCTGCAGCAAGTGCTCCCGTTGCTCATGCAGGGGGATTTTCTCGCAGCCTTAGACCTAAAGGATGCGTACTTTCACATTCCACTGCACCCTTCACACAGGAAATACCTCAGGTTCACCATTCAAAACCAGCACTACCAGTTCAAGGTTTTGCCTTTCAGTGTCACCACGGCACCCAGGGTGTTCACGAAGTGCCTGGCGACAGTGGCGGCGCATCTCAGGAGACGGAACATCCACGTCTACCCCTATCTGGACGACTGACTCATCCAAGCAAAGTCAGCCCAGCAATGTGCCGCCCACATGTCCTACACCATTCATCTCCTGCACGATCTGGGATTCTCACTGAATTACCCAAAATCCCACCTCCAGCCCGCCCACGTACGGCAGTATCTGGGTGCGACCATAAACACTCTGGCGGCCACAGCACAGTCAAATTCAGTGAGGGTCAGCAGCATTCAATCGCTGATACAAAAATTCAGACCTCAACACTCGCTTCCAGCAAGAGTGTTCATGCAGTTGATAGGCATGATGGCCTCCTGCATTTCCATAGTCCCGCACGCGAGGCTACATATGCGTCCGCTTCAGGAGTGCTTAGCACGTCAGTGGACTCAGGCTCACGGGCAGTTGAAAGACCTAGTGTTGGTGAGCGGTCGGGCATACAACTCTCTGCATTGGTGGAATCCACAAAACCTTTGCAAGGGCCGACCGTTCCAAGAGCCTGTGCCACAGATCTTCCTGACGACGGACGCTTCTCTCCAGAGGTGGGGAGCTCATGTACTCCATTACACTGTGCAGGGACTATGGACGCAACAGCAGAGGAAGATGCACATCAATGTTCTGGAACTGATGGCGATCTTCATGGCACTAAAAGCCTTCAAAGTACATCTGTGCAACAAGGTCGTGTTGATCCGGATGGACAACATGACGGCAATGTACTACATTCAGAAGCAGGGAGGAACACACTCTCCGCAGCTGTCTCATCTGGCTCAAAGCATGTGGAAGTGGGCCATTCAAAGGAACATCTTCCTTATGGCGGAACACCTCCCGGGCAAGGACAATCAGATGGTGGACCTGCTCAGCAGGCACAGCCACCAAATGCACGAGTGGGAGATACATCCATCAGTACTCCAACCGTACTTCCAAAGGTGGGGTCGTCCAGAGATCGACCTCTTCGCCACAAGGGAGAACGCAAAATGCCAAAGCTTCGCTGCCAGGTTCCCACACCCACTGTCGCAGGGTAATGCGATATGGATGAACTGGTCAGGCAAATTTGCGTACGCTTTTCCCCCAGCACCATTGATACCGCTGATGGCACGCAAGCTCAGACAGCACTCCATGACTCTCATCCTGGTTGCTCCAACGTGGGCTCGCCAACCATGGTACACCACGTTTCTGGAACTATCCGTGGTGCCGCATCAGAGGCTACGTCTCACACCCAGCCTTCTGACGCAGAGCCATGGCGACATTCAGCATCCAGATCCGCAACAGCTCAACCTGGCGATCTGGCTCCTGAGGTCCTAGAGTTTGGCTACCGGCACCTGCCTTCCGCCTGTATGGACATCATTCGGGAGGCAACAAAGCCCACCACCAGAGCATGCTATGCGGCAAAATGGAAGCGGTTTGTCATTTATTGTGCAGACCACAACATTAACCCGCTAGTTGCATCTATTCAAAATATCATTTGTTACCTTTTCCATCTGTACAAATGTAATCTGGCCTATGCTTCCATTCGCATACATCTATCTGCAATGGACGCTTATCTCCAGAACAGGCAGCACCTCTCACTTTTCCGGGTGCCTGCCATTAAGGCCTTTCTGGAAGGACTCAAGCGAGTCATTCCTCCACAGACTCCACCAGCTCCGGAGTGGAACCTCAATGGGGTCCTCACCCGGCTGATGGGTCCTCCCTTTGAGCCACTGCATTCCTGTGAGATTCAATTCTTGACGTGGAAAGGTAAGGAATCTAACTAATGTGTCTCTTTCAGATGAACAAGTTACTTACCTTCGGTAACGATATATCTGTAAGAAACATTAGTCAAGAATCAATCCACCTCCACCCTGGCCACCACTGCCTCCAAACCTTCCTAGTCCAAACTTTCAGGCCCATCAAACACCAGTGGGCGACAGGCTTCACCAAAACCTCCCCCACAGGCTCACCATCACATCTAGTGGGCACCCTGTATCAGTCCAAACAACTCTTAAGGTGATGGTTGTAAAGTCAACCTTATAGACCAACTATCCTAGTGGTAGCATGGACAAAGCAGTCTTAGGTAAAACTTCAGACAGCATGTGAAGCCAATTGTTTTACCAATAATAACCCCTTGAATACCAAATGAAAGGACACCACACAAGTTATATATTTTAAATATATATGTATTTATTACTAACACAACCCCTCTGCACTCTTTCTGAGGTCAGAGTTTGAGATACAGCACAAGTTACTCAATAAGCATACTATAAGTTGCACAAATACAATTCTGCCCTAAGGGGCCTCATGAACCATATACTAAGTAAGTGGTATAAGAACCACTTCAGGAAAGGTGAGTAGGCCTAGGGCCTAGGAAATCGCTGGGGCTACGCTGATCAACCAAAGGTTAGGAAGCAGGAGTCCCACAAGATGCGTGTGCAGTGTCTAAACACACACGCGGGTTCTCATAGACTTTCAATGGGAACGTAAAGTTAACAAAGTAGTTGATGTCGGACACTTCCGGGTGGACTACGGGAAAACCCAGTTAAAGTAGGACACTTGGATAGTTATTACCCACGGGAGCACCGGAGTACTCGAGTTACCTCACCCAGGGCAGCCGGGTGCATAGGTGTTCTTTCGCGTCTGGTTTCGTCGTCGAATCCTATGAAGAGCTGCACAAAGATGCTGCAGGCGACCAGGAGGAAGATGTCCGGATGGATCCACGGGTGGATCAGAGCAATGAAGAACCTAAAAGCAGTGCGGACAGAGTCTGGGTCACTAGCCAGTGACCAGGAAGGAACCAGGCAATGTCGAGATGCAATCAGGTGAAGAAGTGAAGCTTGTCTCTGCAGCCACGTGGACCAGGAGGCATCGACAACGACCAGGAGCTGGATACAGACTGTCCCACGAAGGATCTCGCTGTTAGCGGTGTCTGCTTCCGGATCGGAGTCAACAAGCCTTGGCAAAGGCAACCCACACAGGAAAGGAAGATCGGCTTCTTGTACGGACCAGCAAGGTCTGTGGAGCTTCCCCTTTACAGGAAAGCAGGAGCAAGCCCAGAGCAACCAGGCAAGCAGTGTTGATTCAATAGGATGTCTTCAGGAGGACCACTAGCCAACGGGCTAGCAACCGCGAAGACGCGTCGAGGAGAAATGCAGGCACAGGCCCCAAAGCGGCACTCGTGGAGTGTGGAGGGCTGAGCTTCGGTGCACTTACGGCTCGGAGTTGGGGCTTCTCAAGTCCCAATGCACAACTTCGAGGACGCCTCAGAAGCTGCACAGTTAGCAAAAAGCAGGTACTGCAGGTAGTCCGGTCCACGTCTCTCGTACCCGCCACAGGTCTCAGCTTTGCTGTGGATGTGGGTCAGGTCAGAGAAGTCTAGAAGTCCAGAGGCTGTGTCGCTAAGTCTTCGGGCTCCAGCAGGAGCGTCGACAAAGCAAACCGGCAAGTCACTGATGGTGCCTGTTTGCAAAGGGTGGTCACTCCTTGACCACAAGGGAGATTCTTCAGTCTTCTAGTTGCAGTAGAATGTCGAAGGTCCAGAGTTTCGTTTCAGAGTTTCAGTTCAGGATAATCTAATGTCTCTAGACACAGGTCCTAGCTTTATACTAATTTAAGGGGCTGGATTACCTGATAGGTCCCTCCTATGGGTGGAACCTGGGAAGGGGGTGGTTATACCCCTTTCCCTTTGTCAAGTTTCGTGCCAGAGCTGGGGCTGGAGTGCCCCAGCATCTGGTTTGAACCGGGCTAAGCATGGAGCACCTTGTGTGCCCCAGGCAGTGTCTCATTTCATTCAACCCACCCTGCCCCAATACACTATAGCCTGTCTGAGGAGCTAGCACCTCCCAAGGCAGGAAAGCTCCGGCCTCCCCTGCCTGAGTTTCGTCCAGCAGCAGGAGGTCAGACTTGTGTCTGTGGCAGCAGCATCCATTTTTTGATGCTGAGGCTCTGTTTAACTTTAACCGGGTAAAGCACTACTACATGTATTCTCCCTCTAGAAGGGTGGAATGCTACCCCGCCGCCAGGACTGGCGGGGGGTAGTATTCCAAGGCGCATGACACCTTACACGACATGTTTTGATAAAACCTAACCAAAATTAGCATTAACTGCGAGGATTATAATGCACTTAAGGGTATATGGTATGGCTATATCATAGAACAGCTATAAGGACATGGTTCCGAAAGCTGCAGACAGGCTCAGCTCATCCTAGAGCACCATTTCACATAAAATCAAGCACTCTGCCTTCAGGATTTTCAAGGCCTGCCATAGGAGTGACTTATAGGTATATATGTGTCTATATGTAAGGTAGGTATAGGGATACTATACCTAAGCAAGGGGTGATTGCACGACCTTGCCCCAGCTGAGTGATCAGCCAGTTGTGTCAATTTGGATGGCCAGCCAGGGGTGGCATAATACATGCTGCAGCCACTGGTAGGCCTTCGATGCACCTATGCCCTGGGTAACTATGGTATACTATACAGGGGCTCACAAAGGTGACCCAATACCCAATTAGGTATGTACCTAATGTACATGGTATCAATTTAGAGGGAGAACAGTGTGGCTGTGGGGCTGATTAGCAGGCCCACCTCCACACTAAAGTCGAGAAACCAGTGTATCAGAGCAAAAAGTGGGGGTGACCATAGGAAGTATACCCTTCTCTCCTACAACCCCCCCCCCCCCCCCAAACGCAGGGACATTAAACTAGCCTTGACCAGTTGAGTCTTCATGTTCTAAGTGGAAATATCTGGAGAGTCCATCTGCATTGCCATGGTCAGTTCCAGGTCTATGTTCCACTGTAAAGTCCATACCCTGTAGGGAAATGGACCATCTGAGTAGTTTGGGATTTTCACCCTTCATCTGATTTAGCCACAAGAGGGGCTTATGGTCTGTCTGAATCTTGAAGTGAGTACTAAACAAGTATGGTCTCAGCAAAGGCCTCCCTCTCAATAGCTGACCAACGTTTCTCTCTAGGGGTCAGCCTTCTGCTAATAAAAGCAATGGGCTGGTCTTGACCATCTTTATTCAATTGTGAAAGAACAGCTCCCACACCCAACTCAGAAACATCTGTTTGGACAATGAATTCCTTGGAGTAATCCGGAATTTTCAGAATAGGTACAGAGCACATGGCCTTCTTCAGGTCATCAAATGCCTAATGACAGCTTACTGTCCACTGAACCTTTTATGGCATTTTCTTTGAGGTTAAGTCATTAAGTGGTGTCACAATGGACCCATAGTTATTAACACACTTTCTGTAATAACCAGACAGGCCCAAGAAAGCTCTGACCTGTGTCTGGGTGGTTGGAGGAGTCCAGTCCTTGATGGTCTGGATCTTGCTCTCCAGTGGTTGAACCTGACCCCACCTACAAGGTGGCCCAGGTACACAACCTTACTCTGCCCTATCTGGCACTTGGTAGCCTTGATAGTTAGGCCTGCCTTTTGCAGGGCCTCCAAAACCTTTTTCGGGCTGATCAGGTGATCCTCCCAGGTGGAGTTAAGACAGCCATGTCATCTAGATAAGCTGCACAAAAGTCATCCAGCCCAGAGAGGACTTGGTTCACCAACCTTTGGAAAGTAGCAGGTGCATTCTTCAAGCCAAAGGGCATCACCACAAATTGGTAATGACCTCCTGGGGTTGAAAATGCTGTTTTGGCTTTTGCATCATCAGCTAGTCTGATTTGCCAGTAGCCTGCTGTCAGGTCAAATGTGCTCAAAAACTTGGCAGAAGCCAATCTGTCAATGAGCTTGTCTGCCCTGGGTATTGGATGGGCATCTGTCCTACTGACAGCATTGAGGCCTCTGTAGTCCACACACAACCTCATCTCTCTCTTACCATCTTGGGTGTGAGGCTTTGGCACCAGGACTCTAGACTGGCCCAGGGGCTCTCTGAGGGCTCAATAACTCCCAGCTCCAATATCTTTTGGACCTCTGTCCTTATACAATCCCTGACATGGTCAGGTTGCCTGTAGATTTTACTCTTCACAGGCAGACTGTCACCAGTGTCCACCTCTTGGGTGCACCAGTTTGTCTGACTTGGGGTCAGGGAAAAACATAGGTCTATAGGCCTGTAGAACTTGTCTGCAGTCCTGTTGCTGCTGGTCATTGAGGCTGCCTGCCAAGGCCACTCCATCAACTGAACCATCATCAGGGTTCTGAGAAAGCAGGTCTGGGAGAGGGTCACTCTCCTCCTCCTGTCCCTCATCTGTAGCCATGAGCAGGCCCATGTCTGCCCTGTCAAAAGTGCCTTCAGTCTGTTGACATGAAGCACCCTGTGGGGGCTTCTGGGAGTCCCAAGATCAACCAAGTAGTTTACCTCTCCCTTTTGCTCAACAATAGTGTGGGGTCCAGACCATTTGTCTTGGAGGGCTGCTGGGGCCACTGGCTCCAACACCCACACTTTCTGTCCTGGCTGGTACATAGTCAGCACAGCATTTTGGTCATGCCAGGCTTTTTGAAGTTCCTGGCTAGCCTCAACATTTTTAGAAGCCTTCTTCATGTATTCGGCCATCCTAGAGCGGAGACCAAGTACATAGTCCACTATTTCTTGTTTAGGCTATTTGAGAGGTAACTCCCATCCTTCCTTCACCAGACATAGGGGTCCTCTTACAGGATGCCCAAACAAAAGTTTAAAAGGGCTGTAGACAACCCCCTTTTGTGGGACCTCTCTGTAAGCAAACAGAAGGCAGGGCAGAAGGATGTCCCATCTTCGCCTAAGCTTTTCAGGTAAACCCTTGATCATGCCCTTAAAGGTCTTGTTGAATCTTTCCACAAGACCATTGCATTGTGGATGATAGGGTGTGGTGAACTTGTAGTTCACACCACATTACCTTCCACATAGCAGTTAGGTACCCAGACATGAAGTTTGCACCTCTATCTGAGACAACCTCCTTCGCATAACCCACTCTTGAGAAAACTCACAGGAGGACTCTTGCCACAACAGGTGCTGTTGTGGTCCTTAGGGGAATAGCTTCTGGGTATCTGGTGGCATGATCCACTACCACCAGAATAAATCATTGCCCAGAGGCTGTTTGGGGATCCATTGGTCCAACAATGTCTATCCCAACTCTCTTAAAGGGAACCCCCACCACAGGTAGTGGTATAAGGGGGGGCTTTGTTGTTCCACCTGACATGCCACTGGCTGGCAGGTTACACAGGAGCGACAACGTTCCTTGGTATCTTCTGACATATGGGGCCAGTGAAAGTGAGGGACAAGCCTGTCCCAAGTCTTGTTCTGACCAAGATGTCCTGCTAAGGGAATATCATGGGCTAAGGTAAGAAGGAAGCCCCTGAATGCTAAAGATATGACCAACCTCCTGGAAGCACCAGGCTTGGGGTCTCTAGCCTCTGAATAAAGGAGCCCTTCATCCCAATACACTCTGTGGGTATCTGTAGCATTCCCAGCAGCCTCGGCAGCAGCTTGCTGTCTGAGGGGTTCAAGAGAGGAGCAATCCAATTGCGCCTGCCTCAGGTCTGCCCTCGAGGGTCCCCCTGTCCCAAGAAACTCAACCTGATCAGGCTCAAGTTCTTCTAGGACAGTTCCCTCTTGGGTCTCACACTCCGCTTCCTGTGAAGTCTGATCCTCATCCTGAGGCAAGGGGAAGACACTGCCTTAAACCTCTTGCTATTTCTCTTGGAAGGCAACTGGTCCATAGTTTCAGGATCCAGTGCCTGTTCATGTGAGAAGTTGGCCTGATATATGCTGTTTCCAATTCTGGAACCACCTTGTATCAGTCCAAACAATCCCTTATGGTGTCTGGTTGTAAGTCAACCTTATAGACAAGCTAGCTTAATGGTAGCATAGACTAAGCAGCCTTAAAGGCTAAACTCAAGAGGTCGTGTTAAGCGAGCTGTTTTACCAATCACAATCCTGTAATATCAAATGAAAGGACACCACACAAGTATATATTATAAAAATATATGTATTTATTACTCAAGATAATCCCCAGTACTCTTTATGAGCAAAGGGGCACAAGCGTTTAAACAAAAGCACAGTATAACATATGAAAGTTGCACAAGTATGGATGAGAGCGGGTGGCCACTCAAACCATATATTAAGAAAGTGGTATAAGAGATACCAATCGAACAGTGGTTAGGCCTAGGGCCTAGAGAATCGCTGGGACTAGTCGGGACAAGCAATGCTGAAGTCGGGAAAAGCCCGCGGGAATCGGGTGCAGCGCTTAAAGCGCGGCTTGCACCAATGCAATGTCAATGGTGCGTAAAAGTTACAAAGTTAGAGTTTAAGGATACTTCCGCTCAACCTAGAAGGACAAAACTTTAGACACAGACCCTAGAGGTGTGTACCAGTGTGGGAACACCGGCGTTGCTGAGTTACCTCACCCACAGTAAGCGGGTGCATAGGGTCGAAGTGGCGTTGGGTTTCGTCACGCAGGTTGATGGTGCCTGAAGCTGAAGAGGCTGCAGGCGCTGTGAAGGAGAAGTGTCCGGTGTGATCCAAGGGTGGATCAGAGTTGTAGAGTACCTGAAAGCAGAGGGGACAGAGTCTGGGTTACTCAGCAGTGACCAGGGTGGAACCAGGACGGAACCAGGCAATGTCGGGCGCAATCAGGTGGTTGTCGAGGAGCTTCTCTTCGCTGCCACGTGGGCTCTGGGGCATCTGCGACGTCCAGGAGCGGGTCACGAGCTGTCCCACGCAGGCTCTCACCGTCGGCGCTGTCGGCTTCAAGATCGGAGCAAACAATACTTGGCAAGAGCAATCCACGCAGGACTGGAAAATTGCTTCTCACTCGGACCAGGAGGGTCAGAGCGGGTGCTCCTTTTCAGAGGAGCGGGTGCAAGTCTGGAGCAACCAGAATCACAAGTCGTATTTCAAGTTTCGTCGGCACAGGTTCCACAAGCCAACTGGCAAGTGACCGGGCCAACGCGTTGAGCCAAAGAAAGCAGAAGGGCCCCACGCAGCACTCGTCGAGTGTAGAGGGGTGAGCTTCAGTTCAAAAGTGGCTGAGGGCTGGGGCTTCTCAAACTCCGGTGTACAGCTTCGAGAATCACTTGTGGGCTGCACGGTCAGCGTCTTGTGGTCTTTTCAAGATGGCGTGCCCCACGCTTCCGGTCGGCTCTACGGGTTTCAGCTCTGCAGGTACTGTGGATCGGGCTGTAAGAAGGCAGGCAAGCTTGATCTCGTCGATCTCTGTCGCTCGAGTTTCGGCAGGAACTGCAACAAAGCAGACGTCGAGGTGCTGGATGGTGCCTGTTTGCACAGGGTGGTCACTCCTTGACCACAAGGGAGATTCTTCAGTCTTCTACGTCGAGTAGGATGTTGAAGGGTCCAGAGTTTCGTTTCTTATGTTTCATCAGGATAATCTGAGTTGCATTGGCACTGCTCCCACTCTTATTCGAATCTAGTGGGCTGGATTACCTGCTAGGTCCCTCCAATGGGTGGGACCCAGGAAGGGGGTGGTTACACCCCTTTCCCTTTGTCCAGGGTCGCGCTGGGACTGGGGCTGGTGAGCCCCAGAACCGGTTTGACCAGATTATGTAAGGGGAAGCCTTGTGCTCCCCAGGCAGTGTCTGGTTTCATTGAAACCTCCCTGCTACAATCCACTATCTCCTGTCTGGGGTGGTGTGACACCTCCCCGCGACAGGAAAGCCTTTGTCCAGGCCTCCTCTGCTGAGTTTCGGTCAGCAGCAGGAGGTCAGACTCGTGTCTGTGGCAGAAGCATCAATTTTGTGGATCTGAGGCTCTTTTAAAAATCAACCGCGTTTCAGTAAAGTAACATGTCTTCTCCCTCTAGAGGGGTGGAATGCTATCCCCGTCGACAGGACTGTCGAGGGGATAGTATTCCAATTCGTATGACACCTTACACGACATGTTTTGATAAAGCCAAACCAAAGTTAACATATAACCGCAAGGATTATAATGCACTTACTAGTATATGGTTTGGCATTATCCCGGAACCAGCTTAGGGAGTTGTTCCCGACAGCTGTAGACAGGCTCAGCTCATGCTCGATCTCCATCTCACATTAAACCACACACTCTGCCTCCAGGATTGATAAGGCCTTCCATAGGAGTGACTCACAGGTTTATATGTGTCAAGATATAGGTTTAGATATAGGTATACTGTATCTAAGCAAGAGGTGATTACACCAACTTGCCCCAGATGAGTGATCAGCCAGTTGTGTCAATTTAAGAACTAGCCAGGGATGGCAAAAGATATGCTGCAGCCCCTGGTAGGCCTTGGTGGCACCTATGCCCTGAGCACCTATAGTGCATGGTACAGGGGCTGACAAGGAGTCCATTTCCAATTGTGGTATCTACCTATAGCACATGTATTATGAATTTAGAGAGAGAACAGCAGGCTGGGGGTCTGATTGGCAGGCCCACAGCCTCAGTAAGTCGAAAACCAGTGAAGCAAAAAGCAAAAATGTGGGGTGACCATAGGATAGCAGACCCTACTCTCCTACAGTTCAGTTTGACACTTTTTGACCTGTGACCTGGTCACAGCAAGGACATGTGCTGATCTGACCAGCATCTCTGCATGAGTCCTATACTCCACTTCAGACCAGATTGAAGATTCTAGATCATTGCCCAACAAACATTCTACAGGGAGGTCTGAACTTACAACAACTCTTTTGAGGCCAGTTACCCCTCCCCAGGAGAAATTAACAATTGCCATATTATGGGTGGTAGTTGCATTGCTAGCATTGGTCACTAGTTACTTCTCACCTAGTACGATCTGTCCAGGGTCCACAAAGTTAGGCGTCACCATGGTGACACTGGCACATGTGTGTCCCTGTAGGCCTGAGCCACTTTATTATCGATTAAAGGTGTCTGTCTGTACTTGCCCAAGGTATTGGACTCACAGTAGAGGACATAGCCATGTCCACATCACAGACAAGAACAGCTTGAGTTGGTACTCTGACTAGGCCAGAGTCAGTTCCCAGGGTCAACCCTACTACACCCTTCTGTTGAGAACCCCCACTATTAGCTGCACTAGGGGGAACAGTTGCCTTAGGGGCAATGGTGGTCGGAGCTGTCTCCTTTTTGGTGCAATCACTAGTCCAGTAAGTATTACTTTTACAGATATTGCACCAGGGTTTTTCTTTGGCCATCTTTCTTCTTGGGGTTCTTGGAACCCCCCTCAGTAGAAGCTTTTTGGGGACCTGTTATAGACTTCTGGTTTTTTACTTTCTGATCCCCACCCTTTTGGTCTGGCTTCTTGTGATCACCACCTTGGTTCTGGTTTTTCTGCTTCACCCTGGTTCTGACCCATTTGTCTGCCTTCTTTTCCAATTCTTGGGGAGAGGTCAGATCAGAGTCAACCAGGTGCTGATGTAGTAACTGGTTCTGACAATTATTAAGTATTTGTTCTCTCATGATAAAATTATACAATCCTATCTGAAAGAGACACATTAGTGATAGATTCCTTACCGTAGAATATCCCCAGGCGTCAGACTAGATCCGGAAATGTTTGCGTAGCAATACCCCTGCGCGTTGGTAGGCGTCGTCCGCGGCTTCGCGTCCGTCATCGGCGTCGTTAGCACCGGAATGACGTCGTCGGAGTACTTAGACACCGCCCATGCGCGCTGACGTCAGTTCTTCTTTTTTCCGCGCCAGCTAGCGCAGATCCGGAGAAACTCTACCCCTAGGTTCGAGGCATGTGGGCTGCTGAATTCATATCTGTGCATAGATCGCCGCCTAGTGTTGGGTCCGGATGATTGCACATTGTTGTCCTGGAAGAGATTTCGAAGTATCGCAAGATAGGTGGCTCCTCCCCTGGACTGCAGTGCGCATGGGCATCGACTCCATCCTCAGATTGTTTTTTTCCGCCAGTGGGTTCGGATGTCTTTAATTCCCTCTTGTCGGAATCGATAGAAAAACTTTCTTGAGACCAAAAGGTCTTTAGTCTATACGTCGGTATTGTCTTGCGTTCGGCTTTACTTCTTCTAGCTCGGCTCCGAGCCGGATTCTGTACTTCCGCGTGCTCTCGGCGCGGAAGGCCTACTCGACGCTCCTGACCTATCGACCATCCATCATGGACCGAAGTCCATTCAAGAGATGTCCGGTCTGTAACTCGAAGTACCCCCACATCGACGTCCACCCGGTGTGCAACAAGTGTCTGTCGCCGGACCACGATGAGGGCAAGTGTATGGCTTGTTCACGCTTCAGGTCCAAGAAGACGCTTAAGCTTCGACGAGCTGCGCGCCTGGAGGCCCAGCAATCTGCTCCAGCGCCTGCGGACATCTTCGACGCTGGGGAGTTCGAGGACGAATATATCCAGGACGTTTCTGAGTTAATCCCCGCGTCGGACGTCGAAGAAGACTACGACGCTGATGCTGAGGTGTTCGAAAGCGAAGAAGTCGTCGAGGAGGTAGGAGGCGACGACGGTGCCCTCGGGGCCATGGAGGATAGCTCGGACGAGGAGCTTCCTCAAAGTGACTCTGGGTCCGTGCCTTTTTATAAGGCCCAGGTCGAGGGATCGCCTTCATGCCTTACCCAAGACCTTGATATGGGTTCCACGGCCCCGCCTTCGGGCCCGGCCACGGACATTGTTACCGAGCCACTCCCTGGCAAAACGAAACCGAAAGTGAAACCTACGGTCTCAATGCCAGATACTGCGCAGGTGCAAGCATCGAAACCGAAAGTGCGCATCGCTTTGGTCGGATCAAATACTTCGGAGGCTTCGGCGCCGAAGAAGCCTAAGGTGGCTATCGAGCCGAAAAGTCAAGTCAAGGGCGTCGAGACAAAGTCTGCCGCGCCGAAGGCTAAAGTAAAGGTGGTCGATACTGGCGCGTCGGGGCTGAGACCGGTCGACGCCGGCAAGGGCCTTGTCGACCCGAAGAAGGCTGTCGGCGAACTTAAAAAAAGTCTTGGTGACCCGAAGAAGCGACTCGATAACCCGAAGGTCCTCACTACCCCGCGTCCGCACGACAAGGCCAAGGGCGCTGCGCCCCGTGAGTCGACTCCGAAAGTGGCCTCAAAGTACTCTGTTGAACCGGCGCGTCCATCCGCTGCGTTCACCAAGAAGGTGACGGACTCCCTGCAACGCATCCGTGAAGGCACCGCGGCGGTCGAACCGAAGGACCCTCCGCCTGCGAAGCCTGTGGAGAAACCAGTTAAGGCGTCCACGCCGATCCTCTTCACTTTGCCGCCTAAAACGGCGCCGAAGGCTTTCGCTCCTAAGGCAGTGGCCGGCGTGCCCGAAAAGGTCTCCTCGGCGCCGAAGGCGTCGTCGGTGGTTCACGGGCCGCGACCTCGACGACCTTCGGGGGATGAGCGTCAGGAACACTTCATCGACGCCGAAACGGGCAAACTTTCCCTCCTGAAGCAGAAAATCACCCCGGAACCCCAACTGGAGTCTTACAAGATCCCTCTCAAGAAGAAGAAGGACTCTGCTTGCTCTCCAGTCTTGGTGGAACCCCTTTCACCACGGACTCATGATGTGTCGACCACTTACTCAGATGTGGACGCTGGTGAGGGAGATGATGAGGATGAATACAGTTATCCAGTCTATACAGACCCTGAGGATACAAATGAGCCATGGGCAGCTGGTGGTGACCCTGGGGATCCTCATTCCGGACAAGACCCTCAACTCTTTTCTGCAAAGACTTCACCTACGGAAGACTCTGCTGCTTTCAATGCCCTCATTGAACGGGCTGCTAACAATCACAATGTCCAGCTGCATGCTGACCCTGTGGATGTGGACTTCCTCTTTGACACTTTTTCAGTATCAGAAAAGACTGTAAAAACTCTGCCTATGCTAAAAGGTGTTTTAAAGCATGCTGCTGAGATCTTTAAGGAGCCTACCAGGGCGAGGGTGATAAACCCTAGGATTGACAAAAAATACAAGTCGGCGCCTACTGATCCTACCTACATTAAAGGACAGTTGCCTCTGGACTCCCTTGTCGTCTCCAATGCCCGGAAAAGGGCCAATTCTCAGACTACGGGTGATGCTCCTCCCCCAGACAAAGAATCCAAGGTCTTTGAGGCTTCGGGGAAGAGGGTGGCAGCACAGGCAGCCAACATATGGCGCATTTCTAACACGCAAGCGCTTCTAGCGCGCTAAGACAGGGCGCACTACGATACACTAGAGACCCTGTTGCAACACCTGCCTGATCAATACAAGGTAGGGGCTGAGATGCTAATTCAAGAAGGGAAGCTAATCTCTAACGCTTCCATTAAGTGCGCTCTGGACGCAGCTGATACCGCGGCCAGAGCTATAAACACCAGTGTTATGCTTCGGAGACATGCCTGGCTGAGAATCTCTGGATTTAAACCAGACATCCAAACCACCATCCTGAACCAAACGGTTAACCCAGATCACCTGTTTGGCCCGGAGGTTGACACCACCCTAGAAAAAATGAAAAAGGACACCGACACTGCAAAATCCATGGGTGCCTTACAGTCCCAGCAGTTTTGGGGTGGGTCCTTTCGTCGCTCCGGCACTAGAGGCGTCTCAATGGGTCAGCTCTCCCAGTCCACGCAATACTACAAGGGCAACACCCAGACTTCTTACGCCAACAAAAGTCGAGGTGGATATCGTGGCAACAGCGCCAAGGGCAGAGGACGTGGCAACAACAGCTCCAGGTCCTCTACCACCAGCAAACAGTGACGCCTTGTCACTGCCCCCCGACCACACAACACCGGTCGGGGGGAGCCTCCAGCAGTTCCTGCCCGTCTGGAAGTCCATCACCACGGACAGGTGGGTCAGAAAACTTATCCAATACGGTGATTGTCTGGAGTTAACATCCACTCCACCCAACATGCCCCCAAGGCACCGTCCTATGTCGGACGAGCACTTGCACTTATTGCAGCAGGAGGTCACCGTCATGCTGCAAAAAGGGGCAATAGAGCTCGTGCCTATGCAAGAAAGAGGCACATGGGTCTACTCCCTGTACTTCTTAATACCAAAGAAGGAAGGGTCCCTCAGGCCCATCCTGGACCTCAGGCCACTCAACTACTACATCCTGTTGGAGCACTTCCATATGCTGACCCTGCAGCAAGTGCTCCCGTTGCTCATGCAGGGGGATTTTCTCGCAGCCTTAGACCTAAAGGATGCGTACTTTCACATTCCACTGCACCCTTCACACAGGAAATACCTCAGGTTCACCATTCAAAACCAGCACTACCAGTTCAAGGTTTTGCCTTTCAGTGTCACCACGGCACCCAGGGTGTTCACGAAGTGCCTGGCGACAGTGGCGGCGCATCTCAGGAGACGGAACATCCACGTCTACCCCTATCTGGACGACTGACTCATCCAAGCAAAGTCAGCCCAGCAATGTGCCGCCCACATGTCCTACACCATTCATCTCCTGCACGATCTGGGATTCTCACTGAATTACCCAAAATCCCACCTCCAGCCCGCCCACGTACGGCAGTATCTGGGTGCGACCATAAACACTCTGGCGGCCACAGCACAGTCAAATTCAGTGAGGGTCAGCAGCATTCAATCGCTGATACAAAAATTCAGACCTCAACACTCGCTTCCAGCAAGAGTGTTCATGCAGTTGATAGGCATGATGGCCTCCTGCATTTCCATAGTCCCGCACGCGAGGCTACATATGCGTCCGCTTCAGGAGTGCTTAGCACGTCAGTGGACTCAGGCTCACGGGCAGTTGAAAGACCTAGTGTTGGTGAGCGGTCGGGCATACAACTCTCTGCATTGGTGGAATCCACAAAACCTTTGCAAGGGCCGACCGTTCCAAGAGCCTGTGCCACAGATCTTCCTGACGACGGACGCTTCTCTCCAGAGGTGGGGAGCTCATGTACTCCATTACACTGTGCAGGGACTATGGACGCAACAGCAGAGGAAGATGCACATCAATGTTCTGGAACTGATGGCGATCTTCATGGCACTAAAAGCCTTCAAAGTACATCTGTGCAACAAGGTCGTGTTGATCCGGATGGACAACATGACGGCAATGTACTACATTCAGAAGCAGGGAGGAACACACTCTCCGCAGCTGTCTCATCTGGCTCAAAGCATGTGGAAGTGGGCCATTCAAAGGAACATCTTCCTTATGGCGGAACACCTCCCGGGCAAGGACAATCAGATGGTGGACCTGCTCAGCAGGCACAGCCACCAAATGCACGAGTGGGAGATACATCCATCAGTACTCCAACCGTACTTCCAAAGGTGGGGTCGTCCAGAGATCGACCTCTTCGCCACAAGGGAGAACGCAAAATGCCAAAGCTTCGCTGCCAGGTTCCCACACCCACTGTCGCAGGGTAATGCGATATGGATGAACTGGTCAGGCAAATTTGCGTACGCTTTTCCCCCAGCACCATTGATACCGCTGATGGCACGCAAGCTCAGACAGCACTCCATGACTCTCATCCTGGTTGCTCCAACGTGGGCTCGCCAACCATGGTACACCACGTTTCTGGAACTATCCGTGGTGCCGCATCAGAGGCTACGTCTCACACCCAGCCTTCTGACGCAGAGCCATGGCGACATTCAGCATCCAGATCCGCAACAGCTCAACCTGGCGATCTGGCTCCTGAGGTCCTAGAGTTTGGCTACCGGCACCTGCCTTCCGCCTGTATGGACATCATTCGGGAGGCAACAAAGCCCACCACCAGAGCATGCTATGCGGCAAAATGGAAGCGGTTTGTCATTTATTGTGCAGACCACAACATTAACCCGCTAGATGCTGCTATTCAGAATATCATCTGTTACCTTTTCCATCTGTACAAATGTAATCTGGCCTATGCTTCCATTCGCATACTTCTACCTGCGATGGCCGCTTATCTCCAGAATAGGCAGCAACTCTCCCTCTTCAGGGTGCCTGCCATTAAGGCTTTTCTGGAAGGACTCAAACGAGTCATTCCTCCGCGGACTCCACCAGCTCCGGAGTGGAACCTCAATGTGGTCCTCACCCGGCTGATGGGTCCTCCCTTTGAGCCACTGCATTCCTGTGAGATTCAGTTCTTAACGTGGAAAGTGGCTTTCCTCATAGCGATTACATCGCTACGAAGAGTTAGTGAATTGCAAGCCCTAACTATCCAAGAGCTATTTATTCAAATTCATTCTAACAGGGTGGTGCTTCGCACTAACCCTAAATTTCTTCCCAAAGTTGTGTCTCAATTCCATATCAACCAGACTATTGAATTGCCTGTTTTCTTCCAAAATCCTGAGTCATTGGCGGAGAGAATGCTCCACACCCTTGACGTCAAAAGGGCCCTGATGTATTACATCGATAGGACCAAGAATTTTAGGAAGACTAAGCAACTCTTTGTTGCCTTTGCACCACACCACAAAGGCAACTCTATTTCCAAGGCTGGTATTGCTAGGTGGATCGTTAAATGTATCCAGATCTGCTATCTGAAAGCAAAACGTACTCTCACCATTCCACCAAGGGCCCACTCCACCAGAAAGTTGGGGGCCTCTATGGCATTCCTTGGAAACATTCCTTTGGAAGACATATGTAGAGCAGCCACATGGTCTACCACACACACATTTACCAAGCATTACTGTGTTGATGTACACTCCAAACAGCAGGCAGCTGTAGGGCAGGCTGTTCTCAAAACACTTTTCCGGACTGCTGCAGCTGGCACGGGCGGCCGCCGCTAATGGAGGGACTGCTATGTATTCTATGCACAGATATGAATTCAGCAGCCCACATGCCTCGAACCGAATATGCTACTTACCAGTATGCATCTGTTCTTGGCATGTAGGGCTGCTGACATTCATATCGCCCGCCCTCCTCCCCGGCGCCCGTAGCAGCTGCAGAATTCACATATACTTCTAGCATGGTCATCATTCACTGAGTTTCACTCCATCTTGGCCACAATGGCTAAAAACAATCTGAGGATGGAGTCGATGCCCATGCGCACTGTAGTCCAGGGGAGGAGCCACCTATCTCGTGATACTTCGAAGACTCTTCCAGGACAACAATGTGCAATCATCCGGACCCAACACTAGGCGGCGATCTATGCACAGATATGAATGTCAGCAGCCCTACATGCCAAGAACAGATGCATACTGGTAAGTAGCATATTGGTTATTTTTTGACTAAACTTTTTGATATTTTTGATCATTTCTTTCTTCGAGTCTTCGACTCTATCGGTGCCGGTAGGGATGCCCGGGTTCAAACCCTGTTCGAAGTGCGACCGACTGATGTCGGTTACGGACCCCCATCGCCGGTGCCTGAAGTGCTTAGGCCTCGACCACGACGAACGCACCTGGTCCGACTGCCGGGCCCTGACGTCTAAAGCTAGGCGGGAGCGGTCCCGCAAGCTACTCAGCTCCGGCAGTGGGCCCGCACCGTTCCAGGTCCCGGTCCCACGGGAGGTCGAGGGACCGGTCACAGGGTCGGAGTCATCGCAGCTCTGGGAGTGGATATCGGTCGTCAGGATCCAAGTCCTCAGGTAAGCGGCATGAGAGGTCGGAGAGACGTCATTGTTCCTCCGACCCACCCCGACGCTCGCACAATGCGGCCGGGGGTACGGGCAACACCGCCCACGCGGCTCCGAGGGAGTCGCAAGCGTCACCGCCTGCCACACACCTTCGGGTCCCTGGGCACGGCGCGACGCCGGAGGAGATCGAGCGGTACCTCATGGCCATGAGGTCCCTCCCTCCTCAGTCGGGTTCCGTGGCGCCTCCGGGCCCAACGGTCCCGGCTGGAGGCCCTAGCGGGTCGGGCGCTTCGGCCCCGACGACGCCGGCGATTTCGGTCCCGGCGCCGCAGAACCTCACCGGATCTGCTTCCGGATCCGGGTCGTCGCCGGTCGACCTCACGACCTCACCGACGCTGGCCCCACGGGTGTCGCCCCCGGCGCCCACTGTGGACGCCGTCCCCAATGTTTACTTCGGTCCGACTCTGGCGCCGAAACGGCGCCGCTGGGCGCCGCTTCCGATGGCCTTTGGAGATTTTTATTTCCATGAGGAGGCCCCGTCTGTTAATCCTGTTTTACAGGAAACGGGTGACGAGGGAGATTGGGAGGGGTCTGAGGACCCTCTGGCACTGGAGTGCCAGTCTCAACAGGACTGGACATATGAGCTTGGGAAGGCCAGTGGTATTGACACTCGACCAGACACTAGATTTGTCTCCCCTCTGACCGTGGCTTCGGAGGAGGGGTCTACTTATAGTGTAGTGTTGACGAGGGCGGCCAAGGCCTTAAACGTTGAGCTCCCCTTCGCGGCCGTGAGGACTAACCTCCTCACTGAGGTCCTCAACCGCAGACAAGCTCCAGCGAGCCTCTGCTGCTGTTCAATGAGGCCTTATGTGACGTTCTTGTGGGCACTTGGTCCAAGCCCACCACAGGTCCGCCTGTGGATAGGAACGTGGCCAGACGCTACCGCCTGGCCCTGGGCGACCCTTGCTTTTTGCCCACCCATCCCACCCCCAGAGTCTGGTTATCCAGGCCTCTACTTCCCATACCACATTCCCGTCGGCTCCGCCCGATCGGGAATCCAAGAGATATGAGCAGTTCGGGAAGAAGGTGTTCTCGTCCCTAAGCTTAGGGCTGCGGTCTGTCAATACTGCCTGTCTCTTGGGCCGCTACACCCACACCCTGTGGGATGCGGTCGCGGACGTGCTGCCACAATGTCCGGAGGAGGTCCGGGCTAAACTCGCCCAAACCCTTGTGGAGGGCCGAGATGCAGCGCGATATTCCATCCGGTGTAGGCTGGATACCACAGACTCACTGGGCAGGGCGATGGCAACGACGGTGGCGGTTCGACGCCACGCCTGGTTGAGGTCCGCCAACTTTTCGGCCGATGTCCAGGACACACTTCTGGACATGCCGTTTGATGGCCGTCGCCTCTTTGGCGACAAGGCAGACCATGCGCTTGAGCGTTTTAAGGACTCCAGGGCTACGGCCAAGTCCTTGGGCCTCTCGGCCACATGCCAGCAATCGGGTGCCTTTCGCTCCTTTCGTGGCCAAGGAAGGGGCGCCCCCACACGTGCTGCCAGCCACGCGCCGCAGAATGTTCAACAGCGCAGTGGCGGCCGTGGAAACCGCTGTTGCGGCGGTCGGGGACAACGGCGAGGCCAGTCCACACCTCCCTCCGCAGCACCCGCCTCAAAACCTTCCGAGTTTTCAGGCCCATGTGACGCCTGTGGGAGGCAGGGTTCGCCATCACCTCTTCCACTGGCGCACTGTCATGTTGGACAGGTGGGTGCTGCAAATCGTCCGAAGGGGCTACTCCCTCCCCTTCGAGGCGACCCCTCCAGCCATGCCACCGCAATTCCACCGCGTGTCGGGGGATCACTTGCAACTTCTGCAAGAGGAAGTCACGGCCCTCTTGGCCAAGGGGGCCATCGAGCGCGTTCCTGGGCCCGAAGTAGGGTGTGGTTGTTACTCCCACTACTTTCTGGTACCCATGAAGCGCAAAGGGGGCCTACGCCCTATCTTGGACCTGCGGAACGTCAACGGCTTCCTCCGGAAGGAGAAGTTCAAGATGCTGACTTTGGCTCAGGTCTTAGCTGCCCTAGACCTTGGAGACTGGCTGGTAGCGTTGGACTTGCAGGACGCTTATTTTCACATCAGCATCCTGCCGGCCCACCGGCGTTACCTGCGGTTCACGGTAGGCCACGAGCACTTTCAGTTTACTGTGCTTCCCTTCGGCCTTACCAGCGCCCCACGGGTGTTCACGAAGGTGATGGCGGTGGTCGCAGCTCATCTGCGCAGGTTAGGGGTGTCAGTCTTCCCCTACCTTGACGACTGGTTGTTGAAGGCGGGCTCGCCCCAGACAGTCGTCAGTCACCTCCAGACTACGGCTGACCTTCTGCACTTGCTGGGGTTCTCCATCAACGTGCCGAAGTCGCACCTGTGTCCCTCTCAGAAGCTCCTCTTCATCGGAGCGGTTCTCGACTCTGCGCAGTTTCGGGTTTACCCACCCGAACAGCGGGTTCGGGATATACAGGCTCTGATTCCCATCTTTCAGCCTTTATCCCGAGTCTCGGTCAGGTTGACGCTGCAGCTTCTGGGGCTGATGGCCTCCTGCATCCTTCTGGTGCATCACGCCCGGTGGCGAATGCGGGCTCTGCAGTGGGACCTGAAGTTTCAGTGGGCCCAGCATCAGGGCAACTTGTCCGATCATGTCTTGATCTCGGAGGGCACTACGAGACAACTGCAGTGGTGGCTCACGGACCGCGATTGGGTCAGTGGCACATCCCTCTCCCTACCCCACCCGGAGCATGTGGTTGTGACAGACGCGTCCCTCCAGGGCTGGGGAGGCCACATGGGAGAGGCGGAGATCAGAGGCCTCTGGTCTCCGGGGGAGTCCCGGCTCCATATCAACCTTTTGGAGATGCGGGCGATTCGTCTAGCACTGAAGGCATTCCTCCCCTCTGTCCGGGGGAGTGTAGTGCAGGTGTTTAAGGACAACACCACCGCCATGTGGTACTGCAACAAACAGGGCGGGGTCGGGTCGTGGACCCTATGCCAGGAGGCTCTGCGCCTCTGGCAGTGGCTGGAACATCAGGGCGTGACCCTGGTGGTTCAACACCTGGCAGGCTCTCTGAATGCCAGGGCGGACAAACTCAGCCGTCGGTGCATGATGGATCACGAATGGCGTCTGAACTCAGACGTGGCGCAAGGCCTCTTTCAGCAATGGGGAGAGCCTTGGTTAGATCTATTCGCCACAGAAGAGAACGCGCAATGTCATCAGTTCTGCGCGTTGGAATTTCCAAGGCGGCGCTCGTTCAGAGACGCTTTTCGTCGCGAGTGGAGTTGCGGTCTATTGTACGCCTTTCCGCCTATAGCACTTCTGCCCAGAGTGCTGAAGAAGATCAGGCGCGACCGGGCCCAGGTCATCCTTGTGGCTCCGGACTGGTCACGAAGATACTGGCATCCAGAGCTACTCAGCATGTCAGTCGATCCCCCGATTCGTCTGCCCCTTCGGGAGGACCTTCTGTCGCAGCAGCAGGGACGGTTCAGCACCCGAACCTGTCCAGTCTCCACCTACAAGCTTGGAGATTGAGAGGCGGCAGTTGAGGCCATTTGACTTGCCTCTCGAAGTCTGTGATATAATTCTGGCAGCCAGGCGTACCTCCACAAAGTCAGTATACGCCTACAGGTGGAACAGATTTGTGGCATGGTGCACAGCAAAGGCTGTGGACCCACTCTCTGTACCCCTTTCTGAGGTTCTCCTCTTTCTTCTTTCTCTTGCCCAGCAGGGCTCTGCTCTGGGCACTCTCAAGGGGTACCTTTCTGCTCTTTCCGCCTTCTTACGGCTACCTGATCAGCCTTCCTTATTCAAGTCCCCCATTGTAAATAGGTTTTTGAAGGGCATCACACACATGTTCCCTCCTGTTCCCTTTGTGATGCCCCAGTGGGACTTGAATCTTTTGCTTACTTACCTAATGTGTGCTCCATTTGAGCCGCTCCATAACTGTCCTCTCCGTATTCTTACTCTGAAGACTGCTTTCCTGGTTGCCATCACCTCTGCCAGGAGAGTGAGTGAGCTCCAGGCTCTTTCTTCTACACCTCCTTTCCTCTCTGTTCATCCGGACAATGTTGTGTTGCGAACAAGACCTTCTTTCTTGCCCAAGGTTGTCACGGCCTTCCACATCGGGCAGTCCATTACTCTGCCCACCTTCTTTCCGCCTCCGCATCCCTCGAAAGAGGAAGAGAGGCTCCACCGTCTGGACCCAAAACGTGCGCTCTCTTATTATCTAGATCGCACACGCCACTTCCGGTAGGATGACTGTAGGAGAGTAGGGTCTGCAATCCTATGATCACCCAGATTTTTTTGCTTTTGTTTCACTGGTTTACGACTTTCTCTGGCTGTGGGCCTGCCAATCAGACCCACAGCCTGGCTGTTCTCTTTCTAAATTACGAGATGTACCCTAGGTGCATATACCAATTGGTACTGGGCCACCTTATCAGACCCTGTAACTCAGGGCATAGGTGTACCCAGGGCCGCCAGGGGCTGCAGCATGTATTATGCCACCCCTGGCTGGCCTCCTAAATTTGACACAACTGGCTGCATGACAGCTGGGGCAAAGTCGTGTAATCACCCTTTGCTGTAGATATAGTAGCCCTATATCTAACCCTCCAATGGACACCCGAGTTCCTATCAGTCACTCCTATGGCAGGCCTTGACAATCCTGAAGGCAGAGTGCATGGGCTCGCGTGAACTAAGCTCTGGCCCGAGCCGAGCCCGGTTGCAGCTTGCGGAATCAAGACCCAATGGCTGTTCCATGATAACGCGTACCATATCGGTAACTTCGGTGTCGCGTTATCAAGACATGTCGAGTAAGGTGTCATACGAATCGGGATGCTGCCCTCTCATCAACTCTGGCGACGAGGTTAGCATTCCGCCCTTCTAGAGGGACACGACATGTACGTAACTGTGAACCCCGGTTAAAGTTAGCGAAAGCCTCAGCTCCACAAAATGGATGCTGCCACCACAGACACAAGTCTGACCTCCTGCTGCTGGGAGTCCTTCCAGCGAGGAGCGCTTGGACAAAGGGTTTCCTGTCGAGGGCGGTGTTCGCACCGTCCCAGACAGGGTTTGTGTATCCTGGGTAGGTAGGGCTTTTGCAAGAAGGTGACTGCGGAGTGGCACCCCGGTGCTCACTACGCATCTGCCGGTTAGAACCAGTTCCAGGGGCGACAGCCCTGGCCTGGGGAAAGTCCGGCAGGGGAGAGGGGTGTAACTACCCCCCTTCCTGGTCCCACCCTTAGGGCAGGACCTAGTCATGTACCCACCCCTTTCTTTAGGATAAAGGCCGGAGCGGGGACCCTTCCAAATTAGATCATCTTTGAATCAAGAATACTTTCTACGAAAGGACTTCAAGACTCTTCTTAAGATTTCTCCCTTGTGACTAAGGAGTAGTCACCCTGCATCAGCGGGCACCATCTAAGAACTCTGCGGTTTGCTGTAAGTCCTTCCTCAAGGAATCCGACGGCCCAGCTCGACGAGAACCGGCTTCCCTGGCACCTCTGACCTCTACCCACGTCATCAGCTCAGCTGTGATCTGTGGGTGCGACGAGACCTCGAGGGACCGGCCATCATCAGAACCTGCACGCTCTTAAAAACCAGCACGACCATCGAGGTAACTCTCTGGTGAGTGCTCTGGGGTCCGAGAAGCCCCGACCCTGAGCCGCTCCAGCACCGAAGTGCAGTCTCCCAGCATCTCCACGATCTGCGTGGGGCCCTTCTGCTCGCTGCTCAGCACGTTGTCTGGTCACTTGCCGCTGGCTTGTGCCCTTCTGTGACGACGACCAAGAATCAACACTGCCGGTCTGGTTGCTCCAGACTGGCCCTTGCTTCCATCTTTCCGAGAAGCACCCCGGACCCTCCTGGTCCACTCAAGACGCCGACAGCGACATCCGTCGTGGGACAGCTCGCACCTCCACCGTGGTCGCCGACAACGCCTCCTGGTCCGTGAGACTGCAGAGCCTAGCGTCGCCCACTCACCTGGTCGAGGTGACGGCCAACCGGTGCCTTCCTGGTACCCTCTAACTACTGGCTAGTAGTACGAACTTGGTCCCCTCTGCTTTCAGGTTTCATCAATCTCTACGAACTATTCGACACTGGTCGCCGGCCAGCAACTCCTTTTCTTCCGGCTCCTGGCTCGTCAGCGAAGACCCCGACGCCTGTAAGACTTGTGCAGCCGCAGCCCTCGTGGCTAGGTAACTCGGCATTTCGGTGCCTGCATAGCCTCCTTACTCTAGGGTCCCGAGTCCCTCGCTTCCGACTTGCCTTAACCTTTCCGTGTCCTCGGACACTTGTCTTTAAACTGTGCACTTGAAGTATTTGCTAAAGAGATTTGGTTTGTGCTTAGTACCCTGACCTCATAAAGAGTACAGGGCTGTTGTGATTCTTAATAAATATACTGTTTATTTTCATAACACTTGTGTGGTGTCCTTTCACTGGGTGTTCAAGGGGTACATGTGTGGTAAACAGCTGGCTTAACGCGCCCTCTCGAGTCTTTAGCCTTAGACTGCTCGTATCCACGCTACTAGGATAGCTGGTCTATAGGTTGACTTACAACCAAACACCATAAGGGTCGTTGGAACGATACATAGCGGTCGCTAGAATAGCGAACGTTGCATATCGGGCCAACTTCTCACATTGGTGGCAGCGGTGGGATTTGAGCTTGCTGTTGTTTTACCACACGTATCCTAAGAATATCTTGTTGAAAGATCGCACAAGTACTGTTAGTACATATAACTAAAGCTTAGAATACTCTGAGTTCTACTGAACCAGCTGTTGTAGCTCCTCAAGGCTTAGCACACCTTGGCTACAACTCTTAGCAAGGGAAAAGTAGGAAAACACATAGTGTAGGTAGGTGCATCACTTACACCACACTAGAAACAGTATGTCGGGCCAAGGAGGAAACTCTGAGTCTCCCCTTGTGTCAGTTGACCCTCCACAGGTCATCCCTTCAGGATATACTGTGCTGAGCTTCAAGGAGTTAAGACGATTGTGTCACTCCCGGAAGATTCAGCAGGGGTCTAACCCCACAACGTCCTTTCTGATTGGTCTCTTGGAGACTTATGATGCCAGGAGAGCTGAGAAACTTCGTAGCTCTTCTAATCCAGAAGGAGACATGCCTCCCCTCGAGGGAACCCGGGACGATCCTGACCTCATTCACCTCGCAACCGAGAACGAGGATGTGGAGGAGGATGAGGATGAGGATCTCTCTGGGGACGAGGCAGATAAGGGACAGGTAGAAGTCGTCAGACTAAGCAGGTCCAACTTAAGCAAACATGATAGCGGTACTGGGGGACCCCTGGGCCCACTATCAGGTCAGCTTAACGTGGGGAATGGACGAGCCAGATCTCTATCAAGAGGCTCTGGCAGATCCCTTCATACCAACGGCTCTCACAACTCTTCTCAAAGAGGGATGATGTCCCCTCAGAGGAGAGTGTACGAAGCGAAGGAAAGGGCAGCTAATCTGCGGATCGAAAGGGAAGAACTTGCCCTGGCCAAGGAAAAGCTTGCTTTCGCTAGAGAGCAACAGTTAAGTGGGGCAGTCCCCACTGGTGGCAGCAATGTACCTAGTAATAGGGAAAAGAGTTTCGATACGAAACACCTTGGGAAGATAGTGCCCCCCTTTAAACAAGGGGACGACATCCACAAATGGATTACTGCTTTGGAGAGGGCCTGCACTGTGCAAGGCGTTCCCCAGAGTCAGTGGGCAGCTATCTTGTGGCTCTCCTTTGAAGGTAAAGGAAGAGACAAGCTCCTCACCACAAGGGTAGAGGACGCCAACAATTACCAAGTCTTGAAGAATACACTCGTTGAAGGGTTCGGCCTAACCACTGAGCAGTACAGGGTACTGTTCAGGGATACCCAGAAAACGCAGTCTCAAGATTGGTCTGATTTTGTCGATTGTGCCACTAAGGCTTTTGAGGGCTGGTTGCTGGGCAGTAAGGTTACTGATTACAAAGGATTGTATAATTTGATGATGAGAGAACAAATTTTAAACAATTGTCAGAACCAGTTGTTGCATCAGCATCTTGTCGACTCGGATCTGACCTCTCCTCAAGAATTGGGGCAGAAGGCAGACAAATGGGTTCGTACGAGAGTTAAACAGAACCAGGGCCAGAATCAAGGTGGTCAGAAGAAAGCAGACCAGAAGGGTAAAGATTCTAAGGGGGAACAAAATGACCAGAAGTCTTCGACAGGTCCCCAACAACCCAAAGAGGGTGGGGGTCAGGCTCCCCAAAAGAAGAAAGAAGGCCAATCCAAACGATGGTGCCAGTACTGTAAAAGTAAGTCTCACTGGTTTAGTGAGTGCACCAAGAAAGGAGGAGGGCAGACTCCTGCCACTGCAGCCCCTAAGGCACCTGTGCCCCCTAGTACAGTCAGCAGTGGTAGTGCGCCTCCCAAGGGTTTAGTAGGGTTAACCCTGGGTTCTGAGGGGCGTGACAACTTAGTTGGCACACTCACTCAGGCTGTCCTTGTCAGTACAGGGGACGTAGACGTGTCCCCTGACGTAAGCCCCAATACTTTGGGCAAATACAGACAGACGCCTTTTATAAATGGAAAGATGGCTCAGGCCTATAGGGACACTTGTGCCAGCGTCACCATGGTGACGCCTAACTTTGTGGACCCTGGACAGATCATGCCAGGTACAGAATTCCTGGTGACCAATGCAAGCAATGTCACTACCAATCACAGTATGGCAATTGTAGCTTTCTCCTGGGGAGGGGTAACTGGCCAAAAGAAGGTTGTAGTTAGTCCAGACCTCCCAGTGGATTGTTTGTTGGGCAATGATTTGGAGTCGTCACAATGGTCAGAAGTGGAGCACCGGACTCACATGGAAATGTTAGGTTTGCCAGCACATGTGTTCGCTGTGACTAGGTCACAGGTCAGGAAATGCCCCACTGAACAGGTGCTGGATCCTGGAACAACGGACCAGACACCTCCCAAGAAAAAGAGCAGTAGGGTTAAGGCTGCGCCTTCCCCCTTGCCCCAGGTCGAGGATCAAGTCTCAGAGGAGGCTGACCTACAGGAATTGAGGGAAACTGAGCCGAGAGAGTTCGAACTTGATCAAGTTGAATTCTTGGGCTCAGGGGGACCCTCAAGGGAAGATCTGGGGAAGGACCAATTAGACTGCCCTTCTCTTGAACCCCTCAGACAGCAGGCTGCTGCTGAGGCTGCTGGGAACGCCACAGGTACCCACAAGGTATACTGGGAAGATGGACTCCTGTACACTGAGGCAAGAGACCCCAAGCCTGGCATGACCAGGAGGCTGGTCGTCCCCTTGTCTCAGCGTGGTTTCCTACTTACCTTGGCCCACGAGATTCCCTTAGCAGGTCACTTAGGCCAGACGAAAACGTGGGACAGGCTTGTCTCGCACTTTCACTGGCCTCACATGAACGAAGATACCAAGGAGTTTTGCCGCTCCTGTGTCACTTGCCAAGCCAGTGGTAAGTCAGGTGGCACGACAAAGGCCCCCCTTATACCAATGCCTGTGGTGGGGGTGCCCTTTGAACGGGTGGGGATCGACATCGTCGGTCCCATGGAACCACCGACAGCATCAGGGCACAAGTTTATACTGGTGGTAGTGGATCATGCCACCAGGTATCCTGAAGCTATTCCCCTTAGGACCACTACAGCACCTGTTGTGGCAAGAGCCCTAGTTGGAGTATTCTCCAGAGTGGGCTTCCCTAAGGAGGTCGTCTCCGACAGAGGTGCAAACTTTATGTCGAGCTACTTAACTGCTATGTGGAAGGAATGTGGTGTCAACTACAAGTTCACTACACCCTATCATCCACAATGCAATGGGCTTGTTGAGAGATTCAACAGGACCCTAAAAGGGATGATTCATGGACTACCGGAAAAGCTTCGGCGTAGATGGGACGTCCTGATCCCCTGCCTCTTGTTCGCCTACAGAGAAGTCCCACAGAAGGGGGTTGGCTACAGCCCTTTTGAACTTTTGTACGGGCATCCTGTAAGAGGACCCCTGTGTTTGGTGAAGGAAGGATGGGAGAGACCTCTCAAAAAGCCTGCAGCCAACATAGTGGACTATGTGCTCGGCCTCCGCTCGCGGATGGCTGAATACATGGAAAAGGCATCCGAAAACCTTAAGGCCAGCCAAGAACTCCAAAAAGCTTGGCATGACCAAAAGGCTGTCTTGACTGTTTATCAGCCCGGACAGAAGGTGTGGGTGTTGGAGCCAGTGGCCCCAGCAGCACTCAAGGACAAATGGTCCGGGCCCCACACCATCCTGGAGAAAAAGGGAGAGGTCACCTACCTGGTCGACCTGGGAACTCCCCGGAGCCCCCACAGGGTGCTTCATGTCAACAGGCTAAAAGCATATGTCGACAGGAAGGACATGAGTTTGCTCATGGCCATCGATGAGGGACAGGAGGAGGAGAGTGACCCTCTCCCCGACCTGCTCTCTCAGAATCCTGACGATGGCTCGGTAGAGGGTGTTGTCTTTTGCGGCAGCCTCTCCGACCATCAACAGAGCGACTGTAAACAGGTTCTTCAGTCGTTCCGACATCTGTTTTCTCTGACACCCAGTCAGACCGATTGGTGCACCCATGAGGTCGACACTGGTGACAGCCTGCCCGTAAAGAGTAAAATCTACCGGCAGCCTGATCACGTCAGAGACTGCATCAAAAGTGAAGTGCAGAAAATGTTGGAGCTGGGAGTCATTGAACCCTCGGATAGCCCTTGGGCTAGTCCCGTAGTTCTAGTGCCGAAACCTCACACCCAGGGTGGTAAGAGAGAGATGAGGTTCTGCGTAGACTACAGGGGTCTCAATGCAGTCACTAAGACTGACGCCCACCCAATACCAAGGGCAGACGAGCTTATTGATAGGCTGGCTTCGGCCAACTACTTAAGTACGTTTGACCTGACAGCTGGGTATTGGCAAATCAGGTTAGCTGAGGACGCCAAGCCTAAGACAGCATTTTCAACCCCTGGTGGGCATTATCAGTTCGTGGTGATGCCCTTTGGTCTGAAAAATGCACCTGCCACCTTCCAACGGTTGGTGAATCATGTCCTTACTGGGCTGGATGACTTCTGTGCGGCATATCTTGATGATATTGCTGTCTTTAGCTCCACCTGGGAGGATCACCTGGTCCACCTGCGGAAGGCGTTAGAGGCACTGCAAGCAGCAGGTCTCACTATCAAGGCCACCAAGTGCCAGATAGGGCAGACACAGGTTGTATACCTGGGCCACCTTGTAGGTGGAGGTCAGGTTCAGCCACTGGAGAGCAAGATACAGTCAATCAGGGACTGGGCTCCTCCAACCACCCAGACTCAGGTTCGAGCTTTCTTGGGCCTGACTGGATACTACAGGAAGTTTGTCAGGAACTATGGTTCCATCGTGACACCATTAAATGAACTGACAAGTAAGAAAATGCCAAAAAAGGTTCAGTGGACAGCGAGCTGTCAAAAAGCATTCGATGACCTAAAGCAGGCCATGTGCACGGCGCCTATCCTCAAGAGTCCGGACTACTCCAAACCATTCATTGTCCAAACAGATGCTTCTGAGTTGGGTGTGGGAGCTGTTCTTTCTCAACTGAATTTTGATGGTCAAGACCAGCCCATTGCTTTTATAAGTAGACGGCTGACCCCTAGAGAGAAGAATTGGTCAGCTATTGAGAGGGAGGCCTTTGCTGTGGTTTGGGCCCTGAAGAAGCTGAGGCCATACTTGTTTGGCACTCACTTCAAGATTCAGACCGACCATAAGCCCCTCTTGTGGCTAAATCAGATGAAGGGTGAAAACCCCAAACTGCTTAGGTGGTCCATTTCCCTACAGGGGATGGACTTCACAGTGGAACATAGACCTGGTACTGATCATGGCAATGCCGATGGGCTCTCCAGATATTTCCACTTAGAACAAGAAGACTTACCTGGTCAAGGTTAGTTAGTTGTTCCGACGTTTGGGGGGGGGTCATGTAGGAGAGTAGGGTCTGCAATCCTATGATCACCCAGATTTTTTTGCTTTTGTTTCACTGGTTTACGACTTTCTCTGGCTGTGGGCCTGCCAATCAGACCCACAGCCTGGCTGTTCTCTTTCTAAATTACGAGATGTACCCTAGGTGCATATACCAATTGGTACTGGGCCACCTTATCAGACCCTGTAACTCAGGGCATAGGTGTACCCAGGGCCGCCAGGGGCTGCAGCATGTATTATGCCACCCCTGGCTGGCCTCCTAAATTTGACACAACTGGCTGCATGACAGCTGGGGCAAAGTCGTGTAATCACCCTTTGCTGTAGATATAGTAGCCCTATATCTAACCCTCCAATGGACACCCGAGTTCCTATCAGTCACTCCTATGGCAGGCCTTGACAATCCTGAAGGCAGAGTGCATGGGCTCGCGTGAACTAAGCTCTGGCCCGAGCCGAGCCCGGTTGCAGCTTGCGGAATCAAGACCCAATGGCTGTTCCATGATAACGCGTACCATATCGGTAACTTCGGTGTCGCGTTATCAAGACATGTCGAGTAAGGTGTCATACGAATCGGGATGCTGCCCTCTCATCAACTCTGGCGACGAGGTTAGCATTCCGCCCTTCTAGAGGGACACGACATGTACGTAACTGTGAACCCCGGTTAAAGTTAGCGAAAGCCTCAGCTCCACAAAATGGATGCTGCCACCACAGACACAAGTCTGACCTCCTGCTGCTGGGAGTCCTTCCAGCGAGGAGCGCTTGGACAAAGGGTTTCCTGTCGAGGGCGGTGTTCGCACCGTCCCAGACAGGGTTTGTGTATCCTGGGTAGGTAGGGCTTTTGCAAGAAGGTGACTGCGGAGTGGCACCCCGGTGCTCACTACGCATCTGCCGGTTAGAACCAGTTCCAGGGGCGACAGCCCTGGCCTGGGGAAAGTCCGGCAGGGGAGAGGGGTGTAACTACCCCCCTTCCTGGTCCCACCCTTAGGGCAGGACCTAGTCATGTACCCACCCCTTTCTTTAGGATAAAGGCCGGAGCGGGGACCCTTCCAAATTAGATCATCTTTGAATCAAGAATACTTTATACGAAAGGACTTCAAGACTCTTCTTAAGATTTCTCCCTTGTGACTAAGGAGTAGTCACCCTGCATCAGCGGGCACCATCTAAGAACTCTGCGGTTTGCTGTAAGTCCTTCCTCAAGGAATCCGACGGCCCAGCTCGACGAGAACCGGCTTCCCTGGCACCTCTGACCTCTACCCACGTCATCAGCTCAGCTGTGATCTGTGGGTGCGACGAGACCTCGAGGGACCGGCCATCATCAGAACCTGCACGCTCTTAAAAACCAGCACGACCATCGAGGTAACTCTCTGGTGAGTGCTCTGGGGTCCGAGAAGCCCCGACCCTGAGCCGCTCCAGCACCGAAGTGCAGTCTCCCAGCATCTCCACGATCTGCGTGGGGCCCTTCTGCTCGCTGCTCAGCACGTTGTCTGGTCACTTGCCGCTGGCTTGTGCCCTTCTGTGACGACGACCAAGAATCAACACTGCCGGTCTGGTTGCTCCAGACTGGCCCTTGCTTCCATCTTTCCGAGAAGCACCCCGGACCCTCCTGGTCCACTCAAGACGCCGACAGCGACATCCGTCGTGGGACAGCTCGCACCTCCACCGTGGTCGCCGACAACGCCTCCTGGTCCGTGAGACTGCAGAGCCTAGCGTCGCCCACTCACCTGGTCGAGGTGACGGCCAACCGGTGCCTTCCTGGTACCCTCTAACTACTGGCTAGTAGTACGAACTTGGTCCCCTCTGCTTTCAGGTTTCATCAATCTCTACGAACTATTCGACACTGGTCGCCGGCCAGCAACTCCTTTTCTTCCGGCTCCTGGCTCGTCAGCGAAGACCCCGACGCCTGTAAGACTTGTGCAGCCGCAGCCCTCGTGGCTAGGTAACTCGGCATTTCGGTGCCTGCATAGCCTCCTTACTCTAGGGTCCCGAGTCCCTCGCTTCCGACTTGCCTTAACCTTTCCGTGTCCTCGGACACTTGTCTTTAAACTGTGCACTTGAAGTATTTGCTAAAGAGATTTGGTTTGTGCTTAGTACCCTGACCTCATAAAGAGTACAGGGCTGTTGTGATTCTTAATAAATATACTGTTTATTTTCATAACACTTGTGTGGTGTCCTTTCACTGGGTGTTCAAGGGGTACATGTGTGGTAAACAGCTGGCTTAACGCGCCCTCTCGAGTCTTTAGCCTTAGACTGCTCGTATCCACGCTACTAGGATAGCTGGTCTATAGGTTGACTTACAACCAAACACCATAAGGGTCGTTGGAACGATACATAGCGGTCGCTAGAATAGCGAACGTTGCATATCGGGCCAACTTCTCACAATGACCAACTCTTCGTTGGTTACGTGGGCGCTAAGAAGGGAAAGGCGGTGCACAAGAGGACCATCTCGCGGTGGATCATCTTATGTATCCAGGCATGTTACTCCATGGCCAAAAAGGAGCCCCCTGCTGGATTGCGGGCTCATTCTCGTCGGGCCACGGTGACTACAACTGCTCTGGGCCGAGGAGTGCCCTTGCAGGACATTTGCCAGGCAGCTAAGTGGGCCTCGCTGCACACGTTTGCAAGACACTACTGCCTGGATAGCCAAGTCCGGAGGGATGGCTTCTTTGGCCGTTCCGTCCTCCAGGACTTTCTGGTGTGATTGGTTCGCAGACCCACGACCAGGGTTGGTATTGCTGGGGTATCTTTTCTAAGGTAAGGAATCTATCACTAACGTGTCTCTTTCAGATGCACAAGTTACTACTTGTGTAACGATACATTACACAATGTAAGAGACATTAGTTAGTGATAGGTTCCTTACCGACCCACCCATCCTCCCCGTTCTGCGAACCGATATCTAGGGTTAAGGTCATCCCCTTTCAGGGCCCTAGTTTCTTGGCATCAGTGTTGGTTCTATCATGGCTCTGCGTATCTGGTGCGGAAAAGCTGTGTATCAGAACTGACGTCAGCGCGCATGGGCAGCGTCTAAGTACTCCGACAACGTCATTCCGGCGCTAACGACGCCTACCGACGCGCAGGGGTATTGCTACGCAAATATTTCCAGATCCAGTCTGACGCCTGGGGATATTCTAAGGTAGGGAATCTATCACTAACTAATGTCTCTTACAGATATATCTTACACAAGTAGTAACTTGTGCGTATAGTCCTTAACTTTACTGCCCATAGTCCTTAACTTTACTGCCCAGTAACCAGCCTTGCAGAGCCTTAGTGGCACAATCTACAAACTCAGTCCAGTCCTGAGTCTGTGTCTTCTGGGTATCCCTGAAAAGCAACTATGTGTGTGAGTGGCATTATTTTATATACCACTACACTATACAAGACTGCTTTGTCCATGCTACCATTAGGATAGGTAGTCTATAAGGTTGACCTTACAACCATCACCATAAGGGTTATTTGGACTGGTGCAGGGTGCCCACTAGAATAGTGGACATCATATACCAGGCCAACTTCTCACATTGGTGTGCAGCGGTTGAGATAAGAGCTTGCTGATTGTTTTACCATAATATCTTAAGATATTATTTGAAAGATCACATTAAGGTACCTAGAGGTACATATAAATCAAGTCTTAAATACTTAAGTTCTACTGAACTTAGTTGTTGTAGAGCAAAGGGCCTAGCACACCCTGACTACAACTCCTAGAGAGATTTTAGTAGATAACAGTGTAGGTAGGTGCACACACCACACCTCACTAGAACATGTCTCTGAGAGGAGAACCTAGTGGATCCCTCCCAGCAGAAGTTGACCCTCCCAGGGCACCCTCTAGATATGATACCTTTACCTTCCATGAGCTGAGACGCTTATGCACAACTAGAAAGTTGAGACAAGGTTCAAACCCTAGCCTCAGGCACCTGATAGAGGTACTAGAAGAGTATGGTGTGAATAGAGCATCTAACCAAGGTCCTTCAGGCAGTCCAGGGGAGGGTCATCCATCAACAGAAGATTTCCCTGATGAAAATCTAGGGGATGATGATGATGATGATGATGATGATGATGATGATGAGATGATGATGATGATGATGATGATGATAATGATGATGATTGTAGGAAGGTACATCCTGACTATGGTTGCCCCCAACTTTTTGCCCTGTGTTTTAGCTGGTTTTTGGACATAGTCGACCCGGGACCCTGCCAATCAGGACCCCAGGCCTACTGCTCTCTCTGTAAAATGGATTCCATGTACCCTAGGTGCATTTCCAATTGGTACTGGGCCACCCTATCAGACCCTGTAACTCAGGGCATGGGTGTACCCAGGGCCTACCAGGGGCTGAAGCATGTATTATGCCACCCCTGGCTGGCCTCCTAAATTTGACACAACTGGCTGCATGACAGCTGGGGCAAAGCCGTGTAATCACCCTTTGCTGTAGATATAGTATTCCTATATCTAACCCTAAAATGGACACACAGATTCCTATCAGTCACTCCTATGGCAGGCCTTAACAATCCTGAAGGCAGAGTGCTTGGAATCATGTGAGATGGTGCTCTGGCATGAGCTGAGCCTGTCTGCAGCTTGCGGAATCAAGTCCTAATAGCTGTTCCATGATATCGCATACCATATACTCTTAAGTGCATTATAATCCTCGCGGTTAAATGCTATCTTTGGTATTGCTTTATCAAAACATGTCGAGTAAGGTGTCATACGAATTGGAATACTAACCCCTCGCCAGTTCTGGCGACGGGGTTAGCATTCCACCCTTCTAGAGGGACACGACATGTATGTAACTGTGAACCCCGGTTAAAGTTAAACGAAGCCTCAGCTCCACAAAATGGATGCTGCCACCACAGACACGAGTCTGACCCCCTGCAGCTGGGAGTCCTTCCAGCGAGGGGAGCCTGGACAAAGGGTTTCCTGTCAGGGGCGGTGCTAGCACCGTCCCAGACATGGTTTTGTGTATCCTGGGTAGGCAGGGCTTTACAGGAAGGTGACTGCTGAGTGGCACCCCGGTGCTCACTACGCATAGGCCAGTCAGAACCAGTTCCAGGGGCACACCAGCCCCTGGCCTGGGGAAGTCCGGCATGGGAGAGGGGTGTGACCACCCCCCTCCTAGTCCCACCCATAGGCAGGACCTAGTCACCGGGTCAGCCCCCTTTTTTAGTATAAAGATAGGAGCGGGCCCCCTGTTCAAATTAGATCATCTTTGGAATCAAGACACGACTTTCTACGAAAGGACATCAAGATTTCTTCTTCAAGATTCTCCCTTGTGGCTAAGGAGTAGTCACCCTGCATCCGCAGGCACCATCCTAAGAACACTGCGGTCTGCTGCAAGTCCTTCTTCACGAATCCGACGACCCAGCTCGACGAGACCCGGCTTCCCTGGCACCTCTGACCTCTACTCACCTCTACAGCAAAGCTGAGAACCGTGAGTGCGACGAGACCTCGAGGGACCGACGATCGCCAAGACTGCACGACTTCTTTGCAACAAGCCCACCGTGTGCTCCACTGGTGAGTGCTTTGGGGTCCGAGAAGCCCCAACCCTGAGCAGCTCCAGCACCGAAGATCAGCCCTCCAGCATCTCCACGATCTGCGTGGGGCCCTTCTGCTTTTGCGGGCTCACCGCGCTGTGTGGCTACTAGCCGGCTGGCTTGTGGCCTTCTTCACGACGCCCGACGACATCACTGCTGCTGGTCTGGTTGCTCCAGACTGGCCCTTGCTTCCTTCTTCAAGAGAGGCACCCCGGACCCTCCTGGTCCACTCCAGACGCCATTTTGAGTCCACCGCGTGGGCTTGAATTTGCCAAGGCTTTGTTGCCCAATCCTGGGTCCAGCGACGCCGACAGCTTCATCCATCGTGGGACAGCTCGCTCCTCCATCCTGGTCGCCGACAACGCCTCCTGGTCCGTGAGATCTGCGAGCACAGCGTCACCCACTCACCTAGTCGAGGTGGCTACCATCCGGTGCCCTCCTGGTGCCCACTGACTACTGGCTAGTAGTCTCGAACTTGGTCCCCTCTGCTTTCAGGTGTCATCTTCCTTCGATCCAGGCTTGGATCCATCGAACTTTCTTCACTGGTCGCCTGCCAGCAACTTCTTTCTTCCAGGCTCCTGGTCCGTCAACGAGGATTCCCGACGTCTTTTGAGACATATGCAGCTGCAGCCCCTGGGCTAGGTAACTTCGGCATTTCGGTGCCCCAGCATAGCCTCACTATCCAAGGGTCAGGATCCACTTTCGTTTTCTCCCTACCAGGTCGGGTTCGCCCGAGAACACTAACTTTGTCATTACTAGCTACCATAGACTTTGTCCTGCATCACGCGTGAGAGTGCACACTCTGCACCCGAGTCCCCTAGGCCTCCTAGAAGTAATCTGAAGATTCTATAGTCAAGTCCTAGCGATTCCTAAGCCTATTAGTACTGTACTTACCTGCTAGTAATTTCGCATTCCACTTTCAGAGTATATGGTTTTCCGTGCCCCTCGGGCATTTGTATATACTGTGCTAACTTAAGTATGTTCGTAAGAGTTTTGTTTTGTGCTAAGTACCCTGTCCTCATAAAGAGTACAGGGCTGTTGTGATTCTTAATAAATATCTTGTTTATTTTCATAACACTTGTGTGGTGTCCTTTCACTTGGTATTCAAGGGGTATATGTGTGGTATAACAGCTGGCTTAACACGCCCTCTCGAGTCTTTAGCCTTAGACTGCTCGTATCCACGCTACTAGGATAGCTGGTCTATAAGGTTGACTTACAACCAATCATCAATAAGGGTTGCTGGACTGATACATAGTGTTCACTAGAATAGTGAGCACTGCATATCAGGCCACCTTCTCACATTGGTGAGCAGCGGTTGGGATTTGAGCTTGCTGTTGTTTTACCACACGTATCCTAAGAATATCTTGTTGAAAGATCACATAAGTACTGTTAGTACATATAACTAAGCTTAGAATACTCTGAGTTCTACTGAACCAGCTGTTGCAGCTCCTCAAGGCTTAGCACACCTTGGCTGCAACTCTTAGCAAGGGATCAGTAGGTAAACACATAGTGTAGGTAGGTGCATCACTTACACCACACTAGAAACAGTATGTCAGACAAAGGAGGAAACTCTGAGTCTCCCCTTGTGTCAGTGGACCCTCCACAGGTCCCCACTTCCAGATATACTGTTCTTAGCTTCAGGGAGTTGAGACAGGTGTGTACCTCTAGGAAGATAAGACAGGGGTCTAACCCCACAACTTCCTTTCTGATTGGTCTCTTAGAGGCTTTTGATGCCAGTAGGGCTGGTAACCCAGACCCTTCTAATCCAGATGGGAGTATGCCCTCCTTACAGGGACCCTTTGATAGCCATGACCATCCCCTCCAGGAAGCAGATGATGCTGAGGATGAGGATCAGTTGTCAGGGGATGAGGCAGACAAGGGACAGGTAGAAGTCAGCAGACTAACCAGGTCCAACTTAAGCAGACATGACAGTGGTACTGGGGGACCCCTGGGGCCACTCTCAGGTCAGCTTAACATTGGGAATGGACGAGCCAGATCTCTATCAAGAGGCTCTGGCAGATCCCTTCAAACCAATGGCTCTCACAACTCTTCTCAAAGAGGGATGACTTCCCCTCAGAGGAGAGTGTATGAAGCTAAAGAAAGGGCAGTCAAACTGAGGATTGAAAGGGAAGAACTTGCCCTGGCCAAAGAGAGACTTGCCTTTGCTAGAGAGCAAGAATTATGGGGGCTACAGCCCACTGGTGGCAGCAATAAACCTAGCAATAGGGAAAGGAGTTTTGATACAAAGCACCTGAATAAGATAGTGCCCCCCTTTAAACAAGGGGATGACATCCACAAATGGATTACTGCTTTGGAGAGAGCCTGCACTGTGCAGGGTGTTCCCCAAAGTCAGTGGGCAGCTATCTTGTGGCTCTCCTTTGATGGTAAAGGTAGAGATAAGCTCCTCACTACTAGAGTTGAGGATGCTAACAATTACCAAGTCCTGAAGAATACACTGGTTGATGGGTTTGGTTTAACCACTGAACAATACAGGATGCTGTTCAGAGATACCCAGAAAACTCAGTCTCAGGATTGGACTGACTTTGTTGATTGTGCCACTAAGGCTTTTGAAGGCTGGCTACTGGGTAGTAAGGTTACTGATTTTAAAGGATTGTACAATCTAATTATGAGGGAGCAAATCTTAAGTAATTGTCAGAACCAGTTATTACACCAGCACCTGGTAGACTCTGATCTGACCTCTCCACAGGAATTGGGTAAGAGGGCAGACAATGGGTCAGAACCAGGGTCAGGCCTAAAAACCAGGGTGGTGACCAAAAGAAGGAATCAACCAAGCCTCAAGAGAAGGGTGGGGATAAATCCACAGAGAAGACTTCCCAAGGGCCCCAAAACTCCAACAAGGGTGGTGGGTCCCAGAACACTCCTTCAGAACAGAAGAAACCTTATTGCCATACCTGTAAACAGGTGGGCCATTACAAAAGTGATGCCAGTTGCCCTAAAAATGGCAATAAGGGAAATATGCCCCCAGGTAATACTCCTAAACCTCCTGTTACCACTAGTGGTAATCCCCCAGGTGGTGGGAGTGCCCCCAAGAATGTGGTGGGCATTACTTTGGGCAATCAGGAGGACTATGGCCTAGCCAGGTCCCCTGACCACACTCTTGTCTGTGAGACTGGCATGGGGTTTGCCAACTTCACTACTGGACCCCACATTTTGGGAAAGTATAGACAAGAGGTCATAGTGAATGGTCAGAAAGTTGAGGCATTCAGAGACACAGGGGCCAGCATCACCATGGTGATTGACCATCTGGTCCCCTCTGCTCAACTGACCCCTGGTTTTACTTATCAGGTGACAGACATTCATGGAGTGAAGAGAAGGCATCCCATGGCAGTAGTCAAGCTCAGCTGGGGTAATGTCACAGGGCCCATGAGAGTGGCAGTGACAGATAACCTACCTGTAGATTGCTTACTGGGGAATGACCTGGAACTCTCAGCCTGGGCTGAGGTGGAGCAAGAAACTCACTCCAGAATGATAGGCCTATCCAGACAGGTTAGTGGGGCAGTAATAGCTACAGTCCCAGTCCAAGCACCATTCCTCCCTGAAAAGGTTGGAAGGGCAGTGGTAGCCACTGCCCAGGCTCAGACAGACTTTCCAGAACAGGATAGGAGGGCTGCGACAGTCACAGCCCAAACACAAACTGAGTGCCCTCCTGAAAAGGTTGGCAAGGTTGAAATGGTCTCAGCCTCTACTCAAACAGATAGTGAGGTTGTGAAGCCTGACACAATGGATCACTCCACTCAAACAGAGAGCATTGAGGAGGAAGAAGAGTCTTCCCCCTCCCAGACACTAGGTGAGAGCCAGCCTCCTCAGGGAACTGACTCTACCCCTGTTGAAGGAACTGCCCCAGAGGTAGTCAGGCCTAGCCTGGCAGAGCCCCTGATGGCAGTGGACCCTTCCCAGGTGGGACCCAGTCTGGAGCAGGTAACCTGCACCTCTCTACCCTGCCTCAATCAGCCCAGGGCTGTGGAGGTCAGGGAGGCCAGTGGTGGACCCCAAAGGGCCCCCTGTCCAAAAGAACTCCTTAATCAGCAGATTAGGATCACTGAAGCTGGTAAACCTAGCCAAGTGAAAATAAATCAGACTCCTGAGGGATCCCCCTTAAAAGTAGTTAGGGACCTCCCACAGCTGGACACTGTTGGGCACAGCCAAACATGGGGCCTAAAAACCCCAGACCTGACCTGTCCCTCCAGTAAGCCAAACAGAGGGACTCAGCCTCCAGCTTTAGGTAGCCAGAGGCTGACCCTGAGAGCTCAGTGCATCTCAGCTAAAGAAAGAAAGGCACACATGATGAATGGTGATTGGAGGAAGTTGAGCCCAAAGGTAGAGGAGCCTCACTTCAGTACTCCTTCCCAGCATCAGCCTTCTTCTTTCCCAAGACACACCAAAGGCAGAGATTCCCTATGGTGGAGACCCTCAGATACCCTTAGGGTGAGGGGTTGCCTAGTGGACCATGACACATGGGGAAACCAAGCCAGAGCTGGTCCTTCCTTATATGGCCACTTATGTAATAGAGGCTTACCTGGACAAGGATAGCCTTATCTCCTTTCGTTTGGGGGGGGGGGGGGGGGGGGGGGGTTGTGTAGGAAGGTACATCCTGACTATGGTTGCCCCCAACTTTTTGCCCTGTGTTTTAGCTGGTTTTTGGACATAGTCGACCCGGGACCCTGCCAATCAGGACCCCAGGCCTACTGCTCTCTCTGTAAAATGGATTCCATGTACCCTAGGTGCATTTCCAATTGGTACTGGGCCACCCTATCAGACCCTGTAACTCAGGGCATGGGTGTACCCAGGGCCTACCAGGGGCTGAAGCATGTATTATGCCACCCCTGGCTGGCCTCCTAAATTTGACACAACTGGCTGCATGACAGCTGGGGCAAAGTCGTGTAATCACCCTTTGCTGTAGATATAGTATACCTATATCTAACCCTAAAATGGACACACAGATTCCTATCAGTCACTCCTATGGCAGGCCTTAACAATCCTGAAGGCAGAGTGCTTGGAATCGTGTGAGA
This sequence comes from Lissotriton vulgaris, assembly GCF_964263255.1. Lineage (NCBI taxonomy): Eukaryota > Metazoa > Chordata > Amphibia > Caudata > Salamandridae > Lissotriton > Lissotriton vulgaris. The sequence goes on along the minus strand of NC_141694.1, from coordinate 1,019,527,588 downwards.
TGGTGCTCTGGCATGAGCTGAGCCTGTCTGCAGCTTGCGGAATCAAGTCCTAATAGCTGTTCCATGATATCGCATACCATATACTCTTAAGTGCATTATAATCCTCGCGGTTAAATGCTATCTTTGGTATTGCTTTATCAAAACATGTCGAGTAAGGTGTCATACGAATTGGAATACTAACCCCTTGCCAATTCTGGCGACGGGGTTAGCATTCCACCCTTCTAGAGGGACACGACCTAACTGTGAACCCCGGTTAAAGTTAAACGAAGCCTCAGCTCCACAAAATGGATGCTGCCACCACAGACACGAGTCTGACCCCCTGCAGCTGGGAGTCCTTCCAGCGAGGGGAGCCTGGACAAAGGGTTTCCTGTCAGGGGCGGTGCTAGCACCGTCCCAGACATGGTTTTGTGTATCCTGGGTAGGCAGGGCTTTACAGGAAGGTGACTGCTAAGTGGCACCCCGGTGCTCACTACGCATAGGCCAGTCAGAACCAGTTCCAGGGGCACACCAGCCCCTGGCCTGGGGAAGTCCGGCATGGGAGAGGGGTGTGACCACCCCCCTCCTAGTCCCACCCATAGGCAGGACCTAGTCACCGGGTCAGCCCCCTTTTTTAGTATAAAGATAGGAGCGGGCCCCCTGTTCAAATTAGATCATCTTTGGAATCAAGACACGACTTTCTACGAAAGGACATCAAGATTTCTTCTTCAAGATTCTCCCTTGTGGCTAAGGAGTAGTCACCCTGCATCCACAGGCACCATCCTAAGAACACTGCGGTCTGCTGCAAGTCCTTCTTCACGAATCCGACGACCCAGCTCGACGAGACCCGGCTTCCCTGGCACCTCTGACCTCTACTCACCTCTACAGCAAAGCTGAGAACCGTGAGTGCGACGAGACCTCGAGGGACCGACGATCGCCAAGACTGCACGACTTCTTTGCAACAAGCCCACCGTGTGCTCCACTGGTGAGTGCTTTGGGGTCCGAGAAGCCCCAACCCTGAGCAGCTCCAGCACCGAAGATCAGCCCTCCAGCATCTCCACAATCTGAGTGGGGCCCTTCTGCTTTTGCGGGCTCACCGCACTGTGTGGCTACTAGCCGGCTGGCTTGTGGCCTTCTTCACGACGCCCGACGACATCACTGCTGCTGGTCTGGTTGCTCCAGACTGGCCCTTGCTTCCTTCTTCAAGAGAGTCACCCCAGACCCTCCTGGTCCACTCCAGACGCCATTTTGAGTCCACCGCGTGGGCTTGAATTTGCCAAGACTTTGTTGCCCAATCCTGGGTCCAGCGACGCCGACAGCTTCATCCATCGTGGGACAGCTCGCTCCTCCATCCTGGTCGCCGACAACGCCTCCTGGTCCGTGAGATCTGCGAGCACAGCGTCACCCACTCACCTAGTCGAGGTGGCTACCATCCGGTGCCCTCCTGGTGCCCACTGACTACTGGCTAGTAGTCTCGAACTTGGTCCCCTCTGCTTTCAGGTGTCATCTTCCTTCGATCCAGGCTTGGATCCATCGAACTTTCTTCACTGGTCGCCTGCCAGCAACTTCTTTCTTCCAGGCTCCTGGTCCGTCAACGAGGATTCCCGACGTCTTTTGAGACATATGCAGCTGCAGCCCCTGGGCTAGGTAACTTCGGCATTTCGGTGCCCCAGCATAGCCTCACTATCCAAGGGTCAGGATCCACTTTCGTTTTCTCCCTACCAGGTCGGGTTCGCCCGAGAACACTAACTTTGTCATTACTAGCTACCATAGACTTTGTCCCGCATCACGCTTGAGAGTGCACACTCTGCACCCGAGTCCCCTAGGCCTCCTAGAAGTAATCTGAAGATTCTATAGTCAAGTCCTAGCGATTCCTAAGCCTATTAGTACTGTACTTACCTGCTAGTAATTTTGCATTCCACTTTCAGAGTATATGGTTTTCCGTGCCCCTCGGGCATTTGTATATACTGTGCTAACTTAAGTATGTTCGTAAGAGTTTTGTTTTGTGCTAAGTACCCTGTCCTCATAAAGAGTACAGGGCTGTTGTGATTCTTAATAAATATCTTGTTTATTTTCATAACACTTGTGTGGTGTCCTTTCACTTGGTATTCAAGGGGTATATGTGTGGTATAACAGCTGGCTTAACACGCCCTCTCGAGTCTTTAGCCTTAGACTGCTCGTATCCACGCTACTAGGATAGCTGGTCTATAAGGTTGACTTACAACCAATCATCAATAAGGGTTGCTGGACTGATACATAGTGTTCACTAGAATAGTGAGCACTGCATATCAGGCCACCTTCTCACAATGATGATGATGATGACACTGATCAGGTCCAAGTAGCAGAACTTAACCAGATCAATCTAAGCCTACATGGGAATGGAGAGGACAGAAACCCATCCAGACCCCCTAGCAGGCTTAACAATGAGCCCAGAAGAAGGAGATCCTTTTCCAGGGAATCTCACCACTCTGGTGACTCAATAGGGTCAGATGCCTCTGCTCTCAGTAGAATGACTTCCCCTCAGAGAAGAGAGCATGAAGCTAGGATGAGAGAAGTCAATCTTAGGATCCAGAGGCAAGAAATTGCCCTGGCTAAAGAGACCCTGGCTCTTGCAAGAGAGCAAAAGTTAAGTGGGTTAGAACCCACTGGTGGCAGCAACATCCCTAGAAGTAGGGAAGGGTCATATGACCATAGAAACCTAAGTAAGATTGCCCCTCCCTACAAGAGTGGGGATGACATCCACAAATGGATAACTGCTTTGGAGAGGGCCTGCAAAGTACAGCAGGTACCCCAGAGTCAGCGGGCAACTATACTCTAGCTCTCCTTTTCAGATAAAGGCAGAGATAAGCTCCTCACAGTTAGTGATGAGGATGCTGACAACTACAAAGTCCTAAAGAGTGCTCTGATAGATGGGTTTGGCTTAACCACTGAGCAGTATAGGTTGCTGTTCAGAGACACCCAGAAGACACAGACTCAGGACTGGACTGACTTTGTTGATTGTGCCACTAAGGCTCTGGAAGGCTGGTTGCTGGGCAGTAAAGTTAATGACTATACATGATTGTATAATTTGATCATTGAGGTACCGGGTTTTTAGGGACCCGGCGGTGCCAGGGGAAAACACCCAGAGACCTCTTGGTTCTTCCTGTTCTGGACCACAGAAACACAGAGTCTTCTAGGTGATGTCAAAGATCGAGTTTTATTGGCTGCAACCAAGTAACAAGCGTCCTAGAAGTACAACAGCACGGTGTGTATATTCTCAGGAGACTGTTCGTTTTTACAGAGCCAGCCTTCTCCTTTTATACAAAAATATCAGCTTCAGGCAAGAATTCTATGTTTTACGATACAACCATATACATATTTTTACAACAAAGAAAAAGCAAAGTCATGACGGCAAGCCCATATTTTCGTTTGTCCAGTTTGTGATAGATTACCCGGCAAGGCCCAGAACTTCCATCAGATATCGATGAAACCCCAATAAAATCGGGCACCTCCTCATTGTAAAACTAGCCACAAAGAAGAAACAGGGACAGGTGTGTGTATGATAAAGCGTGGTTTGTATGCGGTGAATGGTTTATGACATGTTGTGCCTTGATGCTAATCTCGCTCGGCCATTTGGTTGGGGACTGCCCGAACAGGTTTGGCTGGAGGCAGTGGAGTCAGCTCGCCCAGGTCATAGAGGAGTCAAGAAAGGTAGACGTGTCCTTTCAGATCGAATTCGGCCTTGGTCAATTGACTATGTAAGGGCAACCACAAGATGGATGCCGCTCACAAAATGGAACCCGAGGGTTCAAGACAGAAACTACGATTTAAGGGTGATTTCGTCACTCAATCATGACGCAAATGCACAGGTATAATGTCTTGATCATTACCGGTCTGCCGATACCAAATTCGTCATGGTATGATGATATTTTCTGACACGAGTGTAGAGCTTCGGTACCACACAATGGCAGGGTCCAGAATTTTCAGTTCCACAGACCCTCCTTTTGCCCTTATATAGGCAATAACTCACGCTAATATGAGTCCAAATCTGTATTCATGAAGTCATTGAGATGCTGCTGTAGCATCATCCTGTTGCTTAGTTCGTCTCTGGACACAGGCTTCCTTATACAGGATGTAGCACAGAAGCCACATATTGCAGGAGCGCACTGTACACACAAGCAGAACATGAACAGAATGGCTAAAACCATTCCAATGACTATTAGAATTTTCCATCCCCAGGCAGATATCAGTTCCCAGAACCACCCCATTAAGGACCAGTCCCCTTTGTCCACATGAAGGGACTCAGAGATCTTATGCAATTTGGAGATGGCCTGGTATACTGTCGGAGCGTTATCGGGGATGAAAATGCAGCAACTGGATTGGATCACCTTACATACCCCTCCACGGTCTGCAAGTATGACATCTAGGGCAACCCTGTTCTGAAGAGTCATAAGGCGGTCCGATTAGAGCTCCGCAGTCAAGTTACTAAGGGCACCAGCCGTTTCGATCACGGCGGATTCAACTACCCTCGTCAATTGGCGAATGTTCCTGCTGTTCACCATAGGCCCCCAAAACGGCAGAAAACCTTTTGCGAAATCTCCAAACTCCTGTTCCGCAGTGTCGTCTTTACTCACAACACCCCTAACTGTCCTTGTCCGATGGTAATCTGCCTCGACCGTGTAGGTGGGTGAAGCAGGAACGAGATAAAACATGTGCCCGAAAAGTCAGGGGGCAACCATGTGTATGCTCTATCATGGCAGACGAAGTAGGTACCCTTAGCTGCCAAGAATGAAGGAGATGTCTGAGATGAGAAGACATAAGTTTCGGTACAGACACTCTTCCCTAGCTGAGTTCTGGGGTTTTTGCCATTTCCCTGCAGACATAGGTGACCTTGGCGGGGTACTATCCAGATTGGGGAGGATTTCTTTGATTTCTGACTCTCAGTCAAGGAAATTCCACATTGAGTTATATTCCATCTGCTATAAGGCGTCAATTCATCTCTGGGAATCGTTTTGTATGTGTTGATATCCCTACTCATATTTCTAATTCCCGCCACTAGTGCCTTGTTGCTCGAGTTTTTTCCTGGGACATATGGTTCGAGGGCAAACAGGAACATTGCTCTAAATGCCCATAGAGAACCATGGTAGCCAAATGGCAGGACAAAATACGGGATACCCTTATCTGTTGTGTATGGCATGAGTCCACATACCCAACAATTTGTCGTGTTCATTACAGACTGGTGCTGGTGTAGGAGCTGAACGAATGAGTTATTTACAAATTCTAATCTTCTGGCAGACTCGTGTTCAGGCAGAGGGTGAAAAGAGTGCGGGGAAACAGTAGGAGGAGGTGTGGGCTGAGTGTAGTGTACAAATGAAACTCGAAAAATGAATAAAGCATAGCCAATCAGAAACATCATTATGCTACACAACATAAGAATGCATATTATTAAAAATCGTGTTTTTGCCATCACAGTGCATACTCTTGTTTCAAAGTTCGCTGATCTGACAGGTCTCTCCATCTTGGGAAACTCCATCCTCTAAGTTGCTGCCCGCGGTGGGAGATTGATTCTGCTAAGGAGTGCTTCTGTCAATGCAGGGTAACTCCCTTGAACCAACAGAACTGTCGACCTAACCGTCTCCAGCTGCACTCCAAAGACTGTGGCAACCGCGACCCTAGCAGCAGAACCGGATGGCCGTTCGAAAATCAAAAATGAGCAAGTTTCCTGGATGAGAGAGCTGCACAATCAAAAAGAAAAAAACTTTTTTATTTGTCCTTAGTCATAGGTCTTGGCCTCAAGTTATAGCGGTTTTGGCCAGGTGCTGTGTGGTCTTGAAACAGGAGTTCAGGCTCAGTAGTGTCGAATTGCATAGACGGTGGCACAGATCCTTGCAGAAAGTTATCGCTCTCCTTGTCTGTAGTAGTTCCTTTCAAACGTGCATTACTGAAGGGTACAAATCGTGGTACAGATTCAGTCTCTGAGTCGGCGACACCCTCCTGGACCCACCTGTCATAAGGCAGAGGCAGGGGGATCCGTTTACAATGGACCCCGTGGATCCAGTTCTTCTTTCCCTCCACACGAACGGCTGATCTTGTGGAAAGAAGGACGAGGTGTGGGCCGGTCCACCTGAGCTGTTCGTTCTTTGTTCGCTGAAAGTTTTTCACCAACACCCAGGATCCAGGATCGATTTGATGTCCTGGAGCTTCGGAGACCGAAGGCAGAGAGTCATGGACCTGTTGGTGTAAAACACGCAATTTAGCCGTCAATTCGTACAAATAGTCAAGCAGTACAGGATGCTCTATCTCACTGAGCTTTCTGGGCCTTGGCACTCCCCATATGTTGGCCGGGCGACTGAACACAATCTTGTGCGGACTAAGTCCCAGTCTAGAGTGGACAGTCATTCTTGTGGAGAGGAGTGCCAAAGGCAGAGCGTCAGGCCATTTAAGACCTGTGCTTTCTTGAATCTTGGCCAGTTTCAACTTTAACGTGCCATTGTAGCATTCTACTAATCCAGCTGATTGGGGGTGATTTGCAGCGTGGAACTTCTGGTGTATGCCTAGACTCGCACACACACTCTTCATCACTCGTCCCACGAATTCACTCCCATTATCATTCCAGACCATTCTAGGCATTCCAAACCTAGGGAAGAATTCTTTGACAAGGGCTTTGGCTGTGGACAAGGCATTATTGTCCTTAAGGGGATACGCTTCCACCCACCTGGAAAAGGCACAAACAACAACGAGTACGTATTTCAGATTGTTGCACCTTTCCATGTGGATGAAATCTAGCTGCAAAACCTCGAACGGATACGTTGGAGGCGCAAAATGACCAGCTGGAGTTGGAGTTCCCTTACCAGGATTGTACTTCAAACACACCATACAGTTCTTGACCACATTCTCTGCACATTTAAGGATTCCACTATTCTGCCATACTGGAGCTAACAACTTACAGATCCCTTTCACACGAATGTGAGCCATTCCATGAGCCATTGTCACCACTGCAAGCACATACGCATCGGGTAACAGCAATCTCTGATGTTCTGACAATTCGATCCAACAACCATTTGCATCCAATTTACCCTTGCTTTCTCTCCATTCATTCACCTCTTTCTCTGTAGCCTCGGATTGTATCGATTTCACACTCTCTATCGTGTCCTCACACATTCCCACATCACCAATCCATCTCGCAGGGCCTGCAACATACATTCGACTCATCACGTTCCTTGCAGTTTCTTTTGCAACTTCATCCGCAAATGCATTTCCACGACCAACATCATCCGTCACCTTTCTGTGTGCACTGCATTTCACAATCGCAACTTGTAGTGGCAAGGTCATTGACTCGAGAAGCTCATTTACTAACTGACCATGTTGTATCTTTGTACCATGCGACATCAGGAACCCACGTTCATGCCACAATCGTCCAAAACTGTGAGCCACGCCAAAGGCGTATCGGCTGTCCGTGTACATATTCACTCGCTTTCCTTTTGCCAACACACACGCTCTTGTAAGTGCAATCAACTCTGCTGCTTGCGCAGAATTGTGTGGGATACGTGCAGCTTCAACAATTGTGTGCAATGTTGTCACAGCATATGCTGCAGTTGTATCACCATTCGGCAACTTGAAACACGAACCATCAACCCATAAAGCGTCATTACATTCAGGAAGGAAGTATACTCTCCCTTTTGTCTCTTCTTCTGTCCTAAAACAGCAGTCATGTTTTTCGACCTCATCTGTCTCTGCTGGAATGGGCAATAACGTGGCTGGGTTGAGTGTATCACACCTCTTTATGTGTATATGACTCGCTAACAGTGTCAGCTCATAACTTGACAATCGAGCACTAGTTAAGTGCTGTGTCCTTGTTCTGTTAAGCAAAATGTCTACTGCATGTGGGACCATAACGACTAGTGTATTATTCATTACTATCCCAGCAGACTGTCGAATACAGACAGCTGCTACCGCAGTGGCCCTCAAGCAACTTGGCAATGCCTTAGCTACCGGGTCTAGAGTTGCTGAAAAGTACGCGCATGGACGCTGTTTGCCGCCAAAAGACTGTGTCAGGACTGATAATGCACAACCTTCCTTCTCGTGGACATACAACGTAAAAGGCTTACTGTAGTCGGGGGTACCCAACACAGGAGCCGAACACAATGCATCACGCAATTCGTGAAAACTTTTCTGACACTCTTCAGACCACGGAATGGGTTTTGGTGTGCCCTTGCATGTTAATGTCACCAAAGGTTTGGCCAACAAAGAGAAATTTGGAATCCACTGTCTACAGTACGATGTAATACCCAAGAAAGCACGCACTTCTCTCTGTGTCCTGTGTCCTTGCAATTGCCTGTATTCTCTCTGGGGTCAACTTCCTTCCCTCCTTCGATAAAATGTGACCTAAGTAGGTCACTTCTTGTCGGCAATATTGTAATTTCGAAAGAGAGACTTTGTGCTTCATATCACATAAATGTCGCAACAATGACAAGGTGGCTTGCTTGCAAATATCCTCAGTATCTACAGCGACCAGCAAATCATCGACATACTGAATAAGAGTCGCACCATCTGGTAGAACAATCGTGTCAAGCTGTGATTTCAGAGCCTGACTTAATATCGATGGACTTTCACAGTAGCCCTGAGGAGCGCGTTTGAAGCAGAAACTTCGGCCTCCTAAATTGAAGCCAAAAATATCCCTGCTCTCCTCTGCAATCGGGATGCTGAAGAAAGCATTTTAAGTCAATCACCGAGAACCCAGTGGCTGACGCTGGAACCATAGTCAATAAGGCAGTGATATCAGGAACAACAGGAAACTGTGGTACAACAATCTTGTTCACTTCTCTAAGATCAATCACAAATCTATACACAGGTGGCTGAGAAGGATCAGTATGCTTCAAAACCGGCAGAACAGGACTATTACAAATGTTGCCTGTTGTCTCTTCAATGACATCTTTCTCAATCAGATCGTAAATGATTGCTAAAAACGCTTTTTCACCTTCGCTAGAGATCTTGTATTGGGGAATACGTGGCAACCTAACATTGGCTTTCAATGTTATAACATATGGCGCTATTTCCAAAAGACCCACATCATTGGATCCATTAGCCCAAAGTATATCTGGAAGAGAAAACAATTCTGTTGGAATAGTTCCCCTTGACAAATACATTGGAGAAACCACTTTCTTACCTAGGGTAAGTTGTACTCCCGAAGGAGAACTGTACAAAGTTGCATATAATCTTTTTAACAGATCTAATCCCAACAAGTTTTCAGCACAACCTGTTGTAAGAATGAGGGGTGCTTCTAATTCACATGGCCCGACAGAAAGGGACATAGGACTAGAGATCAGATTCCTAACCGGGGCGCCAGAAAAACCTACTGAAACATTCATTTCGCCAGACAAAGGTGCGCCAGGAAGTTTTGAGTTCATAATAGAACTTTTTGTAGCACCAGTATCCAGCAAAAATGGCTCTGACACACCTGATGTAATCACCTCAACATAATGTCCATTCTGATCTACTGGAACTGAAACAACTCCCTCTCTTTGTCCATGGCTGTCCTAGCAATCATTACCCTCATTCTCGTTCTCTGCATAGTAATCATCAGCATAGTACTGAGTTGTCCTAGAAAGCGCATTATTCTGTTGGTCAAAGCTGTTTATAGATTTCTGAGGCGGGAAAGAAGGACCATTCTGGGGGAAATTTCCGCGGCCCCTACCCCTAGGAGCCTGTTGAACACCTCTACCTCTTGCACCAGGAGCACCATTCAAACATCGCAACAGAGCCGGACAATTACTTTTGAAATGGCCCTCTTCCTTGCAATACGTACACTGATTCGGACCATACGGTAAACGCTGTTGAGAATACTCGTTTCTCTGCGAGTTTCTCGAATACTGCTGAGGTTGCTGATAATCGTGCTGACTAGCAGTACGAGGCGGATAAGCTTGCTGTAGAAGGACTTTAGTTTTCAATTCTTTCGTCTTTTTGTCTGCCTTCTCTAGCTCGTCTTTGCGTCTATTCTCATAGTACTGGGCTGTGGCTAAAATCTGTGCTGATGTGGAAACAGCCCAAGCACTCTCGGAATCCTTCAATTTATTACACAGTTCAGGAAGCAAATTATGTACAAATTTGTCTACAAACAATCATTGGCCACCCTCGGTAGCCATATCCTGACAACTATGATCGACGAAAGTCTCTTCAAACCTTGTGAAAATGTCACATTCTCATCTTTCTTCTGCTTGCATGCAGACAACTTGTCCCAATTCACACGCAATTCGGGCATTAAAGTCTTCATGTACGTTATAATTCTACCAGGAAGTGCTGCTACTAAAGGCTCGGGCTTAGAGCCACCAACTTGTCTAGCATCAGCAGCAGCAATATTAACCCATGTATCACCTAGCTCTTGGTCATGATCTGCATGACGAATCTTTCCCCATAAAGGCTGTGGAACAACATTTCCAAACAACATGTCTACATCGGCTAAATTCATGATACAGGAGCTGGCAGTCTGTGATAACTCCTTGTAGTACCCTGCAGGATTTTTACGGGGATCAGGCAATGTCTGCTTTAGAGCCAAAACCTCAGATCTTTTCCAAGGGACATGTACCCATACACGCTGAAAATGCGGCGGAATTGCTGGATTCGCATTTGCATCACCTTACCTCCAAACTGGAGGAACCTCTCCCATGGGATACTATCGTGCCTTCTTCCTACCTGGCATGTCATACTCAGACAGTAATCTGGAATTGCTTCCCTTACTCCTATAAGACAATAACATCTCAATTGCTGGTTCAACATCGGCACCCACAATCATGCCTTCTCCAAACTTGAATCGCACACGGAATAATTTTTGCATATCATACTCTGGATCATTTCCCTTCAGATCTTCACAGATGTATACACACATCTGTTCAAAGACATATCTTTGTGTAGATGCTTCCCACTGACTGAAAACTTCCATGACGGACTGAACATCATACTTTACAGTATTGGTAACCCAGTTACGTGCTAACTCATTCAGTACTTCTCTCTCTTGATAGTCAGGCAGTCGACTCCGCAACTGTCTACGCTCAGTTTTAGGGGTCGTATTAGGCGACCCAAAGAAAGGTGAGAAAATACCAGTGACAGTGTTTGCTACTCTCTGTTGAACAGAAGGAGAAGCTGATGGAACGGCAGATGCGCCAGAAAAGACAGGCTGATGTAAAGCAGAAGTCGAGGCAGTGGCAGAAAGAGTATTAGGATAGGGAGTTGGAGCAGTAGGCAAAGTAGTAGAAAAGGTAGATGGAGTATGTAGCAAAGGCGGCGGCCCTTGAGAGGGCTGCGCCGGAGAAGTAGAAACCAGCTGAAGAGGAGCTGGTGCTTGTGGAAGAACTGGAGTTCGTGCAGCGGGGCGTGGAATAACAAAGCGTTGCGGGGGTGCAGTAGCATCTTGTGCATAGGGGGTGGTGAACTCAATAAGTGGGACATTAGAGGATCGCTATCAAGTTTCTCCGTTGATCCTTGTCCTTTACGTGGCAGGACTGGGTAGCATTTATCTACCGCTAACTTCCTACTTCTAAGCATTTGTTCACTCTCATGCTCTTCCTCATTATCCCTGAATGCAATGGCAGCTTGTACCATTGACATACCTCGTTTATTCTTCTTTGCTAATTTCATTTCCTTCTGTTTGGCTTATTTGCGCCATAGGCGAAAGGAGTCAAACATCGCCGGCCGGGCTTTCTTCTTGAACAGTTTCACCTCTAGATTATCTAAAATTTCTGTTTCAAAGCTACCATATTGAGGCCATTTTAAAACACCGTCTTTTCTGGTGTATTTTATCCACACTTCATTATATGTGATAGGGCCTACGCCGTGCTTCACATAGAGCTCATATGTTGGAGTTCCAATCGGAGGAACCGGACACGAGTCCTCCAATCGGGAGTCCCTACTACAACCAAGACAAAACAAGTTTCCAAGTCTGCTAAAACCAGGCATCTTCGCTCACTAGTCTAGCTTCAAACTTCAAAGGATTATCGATGACGATATTCTCGTGAATACACGAGTCCCTCGGCTTTGGCGCTTGCAAGTTCCAAATCAAAGCGTATCCGAAGGATACCAAACTACGAACCAAACTAAGGACTGGGAGACGCTCCACTTATACTTAACTGAAGTATCGATGATCGATGACGTCACTAGAAGACTCGTCTATCGTTTCGCTCTACCAAGCATCAAGGGTCCAAAACAGGGCGATAGTCAGGGCAGCAGTCCTTCGTAGCCGTCGGGACGCGGGGAACCTCGCAGCAAAGACCTTCGGAACCACGTCGACATGCAGGGGTCGCTGAAGTGGCTGGCCGTCCTCTGGAATTTTCACACGAAGCTCCTCACGAACATCTGGCTTGGACCGATACCGCTTGATACCGCCCCGAGTAGGGCGCCAACTGAGGTACCGGGTTTTTAGGGACCCGGCGGTGTCAGGGGAACACTCTTGAGTTCTTCCTGTTTCGGACCACAGAAACACAGAGTCTTCTAGGTGATGTCAAGGATCGAGTTTATTGGCTGCAACCAGTAACAGGTATCCTAGAAGTACAACAGCATGAAGCACATGTAGGTTCTCAGGAGACTGCTCGTTTTTACAGAACCAGTCTTCTCTTTTTATACGAAATATTACACTTCCGGCAAGAATTCTTCGTTTTTACAGTTGGTCATATAAATACTTCTACTACAAAGAAAGAGCAGAGTCATGATGGCAAGCCCATATTTTCGTTTGTCCAGTTTGTGATAGATTACCCAGCAAGGCCCAGAACTTCCATCAGATATCGATGAACCCCCAATAAAATCGGGCACCTCCTCCTTGTAAAACTAGTCATGAAGAAGAAACAGGGACAGGTGTGTGGGGGATTAGCGTAGCTTGTATGCGATGAACGGTTTATGACATGTTGTGCCTTGGTGCTAATCTAGCTCGGCCATTGGGATGAGAACTGTCTGAACAGGGTTGGCTTGAGGCAGTGGAGTCAGCTCGCCCAGGTCACAGAGGAGTCAGCAAAGGTGTACGTGTCCTTCCAGATCGGATTCGGCTTTGGTCATTTTGACTATGTAAGGGCAACCACAAAATGGATGCCGCTCACAAAATGGAACCCGAGGGTTCAAGACAGAAACCACGATTTAAGGGTGATTTCCTCACTCAATCATGACGCAAATGCACAGGTATAATGTCTCAATCATTACCGGTCTGCCGACACCAAAATCGTCATGATACGATGACATTTTTGACACGAGTGTGGAGCTACGGTACCATATAACAGCAGGGTCCAGAATTTTCAGTACCACACAGGAGGTCAGACTTGTGTCTGTGGCAGCAGCATCCATTTTGTGATGCTGAGGCTCTAGTTAGGATTTATCGCGTTTTAGTAAAGTAACATGTCTTCTCCCTCTAGAAGGGTGGAATGCTACCCCCGTCGCCAGGACTGGCGAGGGGGCAGTATTCCAAAACGTATGACACCAAACACGACATGTTTTGATAAAGCCAAACCAAAGTTAGCACATAACCGCAATGGATTATAATGCACTTAAGAGTATATGGTATGGCATTATCCCGGAACAGCTTAGGGAATTGGTCCCGACAGCTGCAGACAGGCTCAGCTCATGCTAGAGCACCATCTCACATAAAACCAAGCACTCTGCCTACAGGATTGTTAAGGCCTGCCATAGGAGTGACTTATAGGTATATATGTGTCCAGATATAGGTTTAGATATAGGTATACTATATCTAAGCAAGGGGTGATTACACCACCTTGCCCCAGCTGAGTGATCAGCCAGTTGTGTCGATTTAAGTACCAGCCAGGGGTGGCAAAAGATATGCTGCAGCCCCTGGTAGGCCTTGTTGGCAACTATGCCCTGAGCACCTATAGTGCATGGTACAGGGGCTGACAAGGTGTCCAGTTCCAATTGGGTTGTGTACCTATAGTACATGTGTGAGAAGTTGGCCTGATATAGGATGTCTCCAATTCTGGGGGCACCTTGTATCAGTCCAAACAACCCTTATGTGTCTGGTTGTAAGTCAACCTTATAGACAAGCTATCCTAATGGTAGCATGGACTAAGCAGCCTTAAAGGCTTAACTCAAGAGGTGTTTTACCAATCACAATCCTGTAATATCAAATGAAAGGACACCACACAAGTATATATTATAAAAATATATGTATTTATTACTCAAGATAATCCCCAGTACTCTTTATGAGCAAAGAGCACAAGTGTTTAAACAAAAGCACAGTATAACATATGAAAGTTGCACAAGTATGGAAGAGGGCGGGTGGCCACTCAAACCATATATTAAGAAAGTGGTATAAGAGATACCAATCGAACAGTGGTTAGGCCTAGGGCCTAGAGAATCGCTGGGACTAGTCGGGACAAGCAATGCTGATGTCGGGAAAAGCCCGCGGGAATCGGGTGCAGCGCTTAAAGCGCGGCTTGCACCAATGCAATGTCAATGGTGCGTAAAACTTCCATGACGGACTGAACATCATACTTTACAGTATCAGTAACCCATTTAAGTGCTAATTCATTCAGCACCTCTCTTTCCTGATAATCAGGCAGTCGACTTCGTAACTGTCTACGGCCTGTTTTAGGGGTCGTCTAAGGCGACGCAAAGAAAGGTGAGAAAAGACCAGTGACAGTGTTTGCCACTCCCTGTCGAACAGAAGGGGAAGCAAGTGGAAAGGCAGAAACGTCAGAAAAGCCAGGCTGATGGAAAGCAGAAGTCGAGGCAATAGCAGAAGAAGTATTCGGAGAAATTGTTGGAGCAGTAGGCAAAGTCGTAGACAAAGAAGAAGGAGTATGTAGCGAAGGCGGCGGCCCTTGAGAGGGCTGCGCCGGAGGAGTAGAAACCAGCTGAAGAGGAGCTGGTGTTTGTGTAAGAACTGGCGTTCGTGCGCCGGGGCGCGGTATAACAAAACGCCACGGGGTTGCAGTAGCATCATGTGCATAGGGGGGTGGTGAACTCAACAAGTGGGACATTAGAGGATCGCTATCAATTTTCTCTGTTGATCCTTGTCCGCTACGTGGCAACACTGGGTAGCATTTATCTACTGCTAGCTTCTTACTTCTAAGCATTTGTTCACTCTCTTGCTCTTCCTCATTATCCCTGTATGCAACGGCAGCTTGTACCATCGACATACCTCTTTTATTTTTCTTTGCTAATTTCATTTCTTTCTGTTTGGCTTCTTTGCGCCATAAGCGAAAAGAGTCAAACATTGCCGGCCGGGCTTTCTTCTTGAACAATTTGACCTCGAGATTATCTAGGATTTCTGTGTCAAAGCTACCATATTGGGGCCATTTTAAAACACCATCTTTGCGGGTGTATTTGATCCACACTTCATTGTATGTGAAGGGGCCTACTCCGTGCTTCACATACAGTTCATATGTTGGAGTTCCAATTGGAGGAACCGGACATGAATCCTCTAATCGGGAGTCTACTACAACCAAGACAAAACAAGTTTCCAAGTCTGCTAAGACCAGGCATCTTCGCTCTCTAGTCTAGCTTCAAACTTCAAAGGATTATCGATTACGATATTTCTCGTGAATACACGAGTCCCTTGGTTTTGGCGCTTGCAAATTCCAAACAAAGTGTATCACAAGGATACCAAAACTAAGAACAAAACTAAGGACTGGGAGACGCTCCACTTATACTTAACTGAAGTATTGATGATTGATGACGTCACTAGAAGACTGGTCTATCGTTTCGCTCTACCAAGTATCGATGGGTCCAAAACAGGGCGATAGTCAGGGCAGCAGTCCTTCGTAGCCGTCGGGACGCGGGGAACCTCGCAGCAAAGACCTTCGGAACCACGTCGACATACAGGGGTCGCTGAAGTGGCTGGCCGTCCTCTGGAATTTTCACACGAAGCTCCTCACGAACATCTGGCTTGGACCGACACCGCTTGATACCGCCCCGAGTTGGGCGCCAAACTGAGGTACCGGGTTTTTAGGGACCCGGCGGTGCCAGGGGAAAACACCCAGAGACCTTTGGTTCTTCCTGTTCTGGACCACTGAAACACAGAGTCTTCTAGGTGATGTCAAAGATCGAGTTTTATTGGCTGCAACCAAGTAACAAGCGTCCTAGAAGTACAACAGCACGGTGTGTATATTCTCAGGAGACTGTTCGTTTTTACAGAGCCAGCCTTCTCCTTTTATACAAAAATATCAGCTTCAGGCAAGAATTCTTTGTTTTACGATACAACCATATACATATTTTTACAACAAAGAAAAAGCAAAGTCATGACGGCAAGCCCATATTTTCGTTTGTCCAGTTCGTGATAGATTACCCGGCAAGGCCCAGAACTTCCATCAGATATCGATGAAACCCCAATAAAATCGGGCACCTCCTCATTGTAAAACTAGCCATAAAGAAGAAACAGGTACAGGTGTGTGTATGATAAAGCGTGGTTTGTATGCGGTGAATGGTTTATGACATGTTGTGCCTTGATGCTAATCTCGCTCGGCCATTGGGTTGGGGACTGCCCGAACAGGTTTGGCTGGAGGCAGTGGAGTCAGCTCACCCAGGTCATAGAGGAGTCAAGAAAGGTGGACGTGTCCTATCTGAAAGAAACACGTTAGTATTAGATTCCTTACCTTAGAATATCCCCAGGCATCAGTCTGGATCCGGAAACTTTTGCGTAGCAGTACCCCTGCGCGTCGGTAGGCGTCGTCTGCAGGCGTCCCATGCGGCTCCGCGTCCGTCGTTGGCGTCGTGCGCCGTGATGACGTCGCTGGAGTATATAGACGCCGCCTCCGCGCGCTGACGTCAGTTTTTCTTTTTTCCGCGCCAATTAGCGCAGATCCGAAGAGCAGTACTCCGGTCTTTTGATCAAGTTTTTTGATCTTTTTTGATCTCTGAATCTTCTACGGTGCCGGTGGGATGCCCGGTTTTAAGAACTGTGATGACTGTGACCGGACGATGTCGGTCACGGATCATCACCGACTCTGCCTCCGGTGCCTGGGCCCCGACCACGACGTAGACGCCTGCGTCGATTGCCGGGCCTTGACGAATAAAGCTAGGAGGGAGCGGTCCTGCAAGCTGCTTGAGCTCCGGGTGTCGAGAGCGGTCCCGGTCCGGCCGGAGGTCAAGGGAGCGATCGAGGGAGCGGTCGCGGAGCCGTCACGGGCGCTCCGGGAGTCGTCACCATTCATCTGGTTCCTCAGGTAGGAAGCACAAAAAGTCGGGGCGTCGTCATCGTACCCACGACTCCCCTCGACGCTCGCACGATGCGGCCGGGGGTTCGGGTGGCCCCACCCCCGCGGCTCCGCGTGAGTCGCCGACGCGGCCTGCTCCATACCCTGCGGTCCCTGGGCAAGGCGCGTCGCCCAAGGAGATAGTCGTTCCTCGTGGCCATGAGGGCTCTTTCTCCTCCGGCGGGTTCCGCAGCGCTTTCGGGCCCTGTGAACCCGTCCGGGGGCCCTAGCGGCTCGGGTGACCCTGCCTCGACGCCGTCGGGTGCTTCGGCCCCGGCGCCGCCGACGGCTCCGATCCCGGCGCCACAGGGGCCCTCGGGGTCGACGCCGGCTGGTCAACCGGCCTCTCCGGCGCCAATTCCATCGGGGCAACCCTGACGCCGCCCCCGCGCGGCACCGGCGCCGTCCCCATTCCCTCTCCGAATCTGGACGCGGAGTTAGACCGGCGTCGATCGACGCTGGGCTCGACGCCGATGGGGCCTGTGAACCCCGAGGAGCCGGTCTACATTGTTGACTCCGAGTATGGTGAGGATGTAGAATACGGAGAGGGGTGGGAGGGGTCTTAGGACCCTCTGACACGCGAGTGTCAGTACGACATGGACTGGACAGGTGACTTGGGTGATGCCAGTGGTCTGGATGACTCCCCCAACCCTGGCTTTGTCTCGCCTCCTACCGTGGCTACGGAGGAGGGGGCTGCCTATTCAGTGGTGTTGATGAGGGCTGCCAAGGCCTTAAACCTTGGGCTCCCCGTCGCGGCCGTGAGGACTAACATCCTCACTGAGGTACTCAAACCGCAGTCATGCCCACAGGAGCCACTGCTGCCGTTCAACGAGGCCTTAACGGACGTTCTTTTGGGCACGTGGTCCAGGCCCGCTTCAGGTTCGCCTGTTGATAGGAACGTGGCCAGACGCCACCGTCCGTGTTCGGACGACCCCAAGTTTCTGTCCACCCACCCCACCCCTGAGAGTCTGGTGATCCAGGCCTCCACCTCCCAAACCGCATTCCCGTCGGTCCCGCCCGACAGGGAATCAAAGAGGTACGACCAGTATGGCAAAAAGGTCTTCTCGTCCCTGAGTCTGGGACTGCGGTCTTGCAACACCGCGTGCCTCTTGGGCCGCTACACCCACTCTCTGTGGGATACGGTCGCGGACCTGCTGCCTGAATGCCCGCCGGAGGTACGGGCTAAGCTCGGCAAGGCTATGATTGAAGGCCGAGACGCAGCAAGATACTCCATCAGGTGTGGTCTTGATACGACCGACTCGCTGGGCAGAGCGATGTCTACGACGGTGGCGATTCGTCGCCACGCCTGGCTGAGATCCGCCAACTTCTCGGCTGATGTCCAGAATGCCTTAATGGACATGCCGTTTGATGGCAGTCGCCTGTTTGGCGACAAAGCGGACCACGCGCTGGAGCGCTTCAAGGACTCCAGGGTCACGGCCAAGTCCTTAGGTCTCTCGACCCAGCGCCAGCAAACGGGTTCGTTTCGCTCCTTTCGTGGCCAAGGAAGGGGCGGTCCCACACGTGCTGCCAGCCACGCACCGCAACAGACTTATCAACGCGGTGCGGCCGTGGAAACCGCCGTGGTGGCGGTCGGGGACAGCGGCGAGGTCAGGCCACACCTCCCCATGATGCACTGGGCCAGGGACAGACTGATTTGCATATAGCCAGGTTCTGAGCTGGGATGGGGCAGTGAGATAAATAACGGTGATGGATCAAGCCCTGATCTTTGGACTGGGTAAGAGTGGTCTGTTTAACTCAGACACTCTGTTCATCACCACCCCCTTTTCTAAATCACACCTCCCCCCGCAGCATCTGCCACTAAATCCTCCTAGTCCGAGCTTTCAGGCCCATGTGACACCGGTGGGAGGCAGGGTTCGCCATCACCTCTCCCACTGGCGCACAATAACATCGGACAGGTGGGTGCTGCAGCTCGTCCGAAGGGGCTACTCCCTCCCCTTTGAGACAACTCCTCCAGCCATGCCACCGCAGAACCACCGTGTGTCGGGGGACCACTTGGCACTTCTGAGGGAGGAAGTTACGGCCCTCTTGGCCAAGGGGGCCATCGAGCGCGTTCCTGGGCCAGAAGTAGGACGTGGTTGCTATTCCCACTACTTTCTGGTACCCAAGATGGACAAAGGGGGCCTACGTCCTATCTTGGATCTAAGGAACGTCAACGGCTTCCTCCGGAAGGAGAAGTTCAAGATGTTGACTTTAGCTCAGGTCAGTGGGCCCAGCATCAGGGCAACCTGTCCGACCATGTCTTGATCTCAGAGGGCACTGCAAGACAACTGCAGTGGTGGCTTACGGACCGCGATTGGGTCAGAGGCAGATCCCTCTCCCTTCCCCAACCGGAGCACGTTGTTGTGACGGACGCGTCCCTCCAGGGCTGGGGAGGCCACCTGGGAGAGGCAGAGATCAGAGGCATCTGGTCTCCGGCGGAGTCCCGGCTCCATATAAACCTGCTGGAGCTACGGGCGATTCGTTTGGCACTGAAAGCGTTCCTCCCCTTTGTCAACGGGAGTGTAGTGCAGGTGTTCACGGACAACACCACCGCCATGTGGTACTGCAACAAGCAGGGCGGGGTGGGGTCGTGGACCCTTTGCCAGGAGGCTCTGTGCCTCTGGCAATGGCTGGAACGTCAGGGCATGACTCTGACGGTTCAACACCTGGCAGGTTCTCTGAACGCCAGTGCGGACGAACTCAGCCGTCGGTGCTCGATGGATCACGAATGGCGTCTGAACTCGAACGTGGCGCAAGGCCTCTTTCGGCAATGGGGAGAGCCTTGGTTAGATCTATTCGCCACAGAAGAGAACGCGCAATGTCATCAGTTCTGCGCTTTGGAGTTTCCAAGACGGCACTCGCACGGCGACGCCTTTCGGCACGAGTGGAGTTACGGTCTGTTATACGCCTTTCCGCCTATACCACTTCTGCCCAGAGTGCTGAAGAAGATCAGGCGCGACCGGGCCCAAGTCATCCTTGTGGCTCCGGACTGGGCTCGAAGGTACTGGTATCCCGAGCTACTCAGCATGTCAGTCGGTCCCCCGATCCGCCTGCCCCTTCAGGAGGACCTTCTGTCGCAGCAGCAGGGGACGGTCCTCCACCCGAACCTGTCCAGCCTCCACCTCCATGCGTGGAGATTGAGCGGCGGCAGTTGAGGCCATTTGACTTGCCTCCTGAAGTCTGTGATGTGATTCTGGCAGCCAGGCGTTCCTCCACGAAATCGGTATACGCCTGTCGGTGGAACAAGTTTGTGGCATGGTGCACAGCAAAGGCTGTGGATCCTCTCTCTGCCCCTCTTTCTGAGGTTCTTCTCTTCCTTCTTTCTCTTGCCCAGCAGGGCTCTGCTCTGGGCACTCTTAAGGGCTACCTTTCTGCCCTTTCGGCCTTTCTGAGGCTGCCTGATCAACCTTCTTTGTTCAAGTCCCCCATTGTAACAAGATTCTTGAAGGGCATCACACACATGTATCCACCTGTTCCGTTTGTGATGCCTCAGTGGGACTTGAACCTGGTTCTAACCTTCTTGATGTGTGCTCCCTTTGAGCCACTTCATTCTTGTCCTCTCCGTCTCCTGACTTTAAAGACGGCCTTCCTGGTTGCCATCACCTCTGCCAGGAGGGTGAGTGAGCTCCAGGCTCTTTCTGTCCAACCTCCTTTCATGTCCATTCATCCAGATAAGGTGGTTCTGAGAACTAGACCTTCTTTCCTGCCCAAAGTTGTCTCTGCTTTTCACATCGGGCAGTCCATCACCCTCCCTTCCTTCTTTCCGCCTCCGCATCCTTCAAAGGATGAAGAGCGGCTCCATCGTCTGGACCCAAAACGTGCTCTTTCATTTTATATGGATCGCACACGCCAGTTCCGGGTGGATGACCAACTGTTTGTTGGCTACGTGGGTGCGAAGAAGGGACGGGCGGTACATAAACGGACCATCTCTCGGTGGGCCGTTCTGTGCATCAAAGCGTGCTACTCTTTGGCTCGGAAGGAGCCTCCTGTTGGGCTGAGGGCCCATTCCACTCGGGCCACGGCGGCTACTACTGCCCTGGGCCGGGGAGTCCCCTTGCAGGACATTTGCCAGGCGGCTACGTGGGCCTCGCTGCACACATGTGCGAGGCACTACTGCCTGGACAGTCAGGTCCGGAGGGATGGCTTCTTTGGCCGTTCTGTCCTCCAGGACTTTCTGGTGTAGGATTGTATTGGTTCGCAGACCCACCACCGGGGTTGGTATTGCTGGGGTATCTATTCTAAGGTAAGGAATCTAATACTAACGTGTTTCCTTCAGATGAACAAGTTACTTACCTTCGGTAACAATATATCTGTAAGAAACATTAGTTAGTATTAGATTCCTTACCGCCCCACCCATCCTCCCCGTTCTGCGAACTGATACCTAGGGTTAAGGACATCCCTTTCAGGGCCCTAGTTTCAAATGGCACCAGTGTTGGTTCTCACATGGCTCTGCGTGTTCTGGCGCGGAAAAGCTGTGTGCAAAGAACTGACGTCAGCGCACGGAGGCGGCGTCTATACACTCCAGCGACGTCATCACGGCGCACGACGCCAACGACGGACGCGGAGCCGCAGGGGACGCCTGCAGACGACGCCTACCGACGCGCAGGGGTACTGCTACGCAAAAGTTTCCGGATCCAGACTGACGCCCTGGGATATTCTAAGGTAAGGAATCTAATACTAACTAATGTTTCTTACAGATATATCGTTACCCAAGGTAAGTAACTTGTTCTTCAGATCGAATTCGGCCTTGGTCAATTGACTATGTAAGGGCAACCACAAGATGGATGCCGCTCACAAAATGGAACCCGAGGGTTCAAGACAGAAACTACGATTTAAGGGTGATTTCGTCACTCAATCATGACGCAAATGCACAGGTATAATGTCTTGATCATTACCGGTCTGCCGATACCAAATTCGTCATGGTATGATGATATTTTCTGACACGAGTGTAGAGCTTCGGTACCACACAATGGCAGGGTCCAGAATTTTCAGTTCCACATCATGAGAGAGCAAATACTTATAAATGTCAGAGCCCTTTATTGCATCAACACCTGATTGACTCTGATCTGAACTCTCTCCAAGAATTGGGAAAGAAGGCAAACAAATGGGTCCGAACCAGGGTGAAGCAGAAGGTACAGAACCAAGGTGGTGATCAGAAGAAGCAAGACCAAAAGGGTGCCGAGAAGGCAAAAGACCAGAAGTCTTCGCCACGTCCACGAAAAGCTTCTAATGAGGGGGGTTCCAAGAAATCCAAGAAGAAAGAAGGTCCAAAGAAACCCTGGTACACTTTTTGTAAAAGTAATACTCACTGGACCAGTGATTGCACCAAAAAGGAGACAGCTCCTGCCACTATTGCTCCTATGGCATCTGTTCCCCCTAGTACAGCTAATAGTGGTGGTTCTCAATAGAAGGGCGTAGAAGGGTTAACCCTGGGAACTGAGATGGACTCTGGCCTAGTCAGAGTACCAACTCAAGCTGTCCTTGTCTGTGATGTGAACATGGCTATGTCCTCTTCTGTGAGCTCCAGTAACCTGGGCAAGTACAGACAGACACCTTTAATCAATAATAACGTGGCTCAGGCCTACAGGGACACATGTGCCAGTGACACCATGGTGACGCCTAACTTTGTGGACTCTGGACAGATCATACTAGGTGATAATTACCTAGTGACAAATGGTACCATTGTCACTACCACCCATAGTATGGCAATTGTTAATTTCTCCTGGGGAGGGGTAACTGGCCTCAAAACAGTTGGTGTAAGTTCAGACCTCCCTGTACATGTTTGTTGGGCAATGATCTAGAATCTTCAGTCTGGTCTGAAGTGGAGTATAGGACTCATGCAGAGATGCTGGGCATATCAGCACATGTCCTTGCTGTGACCAGGTCACAGGCCAAAAATTGCCAAACTGAACAGGCACTGGAATGACTGGATCCTGAAACCATGGACCAGTTGCCTTCCAAGAGAAAGAGCAGAAGGGTAAAGGCAGTGTCTTCCCCCTTGCCTCAGGATGAGGATCAGTCTTCCCAGGAAGCTGAGTGTGAGACCCAAGAAGGAACTGTCCTAGAAGAGCTTGAGCCAGATCAGGTTTAGTTTCTTGGGACAGGGGGAACTTCAAGGGCAGACCTGAGGCAGGCTCAATTGCACTGCCCCTCTCTTTAACCCCTCAGACATCAAGCTGCTGCTGAGGCTGCTGGGAGTGCTACAGGTACCCATAGAGTGTATTGGGATGAAGGGCTCCTTTATTCAGAGGCTAGAGACCCCAAGCCTGGTGCTTCCAGGAGGTTGGTCATACCTTTGGCATTCAGGGGCTTCCTTCTTACCTTAGCCCATGATATTCCCTTAGCAGGACATCTTGGCCAGAACAAGACTTGGGACAGGCTTGTCCCTCACTTTCACTGGCCCCACATGTCAGAAGATACCAAGGAGTTTTGCCTCTCCTGTGTCACCTGCCAAGCCAGTGGCAAATCAGGTGGCACCAAAAAAGCCCCCCCTAATACCACTACCTGTGGTGGGGGTTCCCTTTGAGAGAGTTGGGATAGACATTGTTGGACCAATGGATCCCAAAACAGCCTTTTGGCATAGGTTTATTCTGGTGAGAGTGGATCATGCCACCAGATACCCAGAAGCTATTTCCCTAAGGACCACAACAGCACCTGTTGTTGCAAGATCCCTCCTAGGAGTTTTCCCAAGAGTGGGTTTTCCAAAGGAGGTTGTCTCAGCTAGAGGTGCAAACTTCATGTCTGGGTACCTAACTGCTATGTGGCAGGAGTGTGGAGTGAACTATAAGTTCACCACACCCTATCATCCACAATGCAATGGTCTGTTGGAGAGATTCAACAAGACCTTAAAAGGTATGATCAAGGGTCTACCTGAAAAGCTTAGGCGAAGATGGGACATCCTT
This sequence comes from Lissotriton vulgaris, assembly GCF_964263255.1. Taxonomy (NCBI): domain Eukaryota; kingdom Metazoa; phylum Chordata; class Amphibia; order Caudata; family Salamandridae; genus Lissotriton; species Lissotriton vulgaris. The sequence continues at coordinate 1,019,503,551 of NC_141694.1, read as the reverse complement.
CTGCCCTGCCTTTTGTTCGCTTATAGAGAGGTCCCACAGAAGGGGGTTGGCTACATCCCTTTTGAACTTCTGTTTGGGCCTCCTATAAGAGGGCCCCTGTGTCTGGTGAAGGAAGGATGGGAGTTACCTCTAAAAAAAGCCTAAGCAAGACATAGTGGACTATGTACTTGGTCTCCGCTCTAGGATGGCCGAATACATGAAAAAGGCTTCTAAAAACCTCGAGGCTAGCCAGGAACTTCAAAAAGACTGGCATGACCAAAAGGCTGTGCTGACTGTGTATCAGCCATGACAGAAAGTGTGGGTGTTGGAGCCAGTGGCCTCAGCAGCACTCCAAGACAAATGGTCTGGACCCCACACTACTGTTGAGCAAAAGGGAGAGGTAACCTACTTGGTTGACCTGGGAACTCCCAGGAGCCCCCACAGGGTGCTTCATGTCAACAGACTGAAGGCATATGTTGACAGGGCAGACATGGGCTTGCTCATGGCTACAGAGGAGGGACAGGAGGAGGTGAGTGACCCTCTCCCAGACCTGCTTTCTCAGAACCCTGATGAAGGCTCAGTTGATGGTGTAGCCTTGGCAGGCATCCTCACTGACCAGCAGCAACAGGAATGCAGACAAGTTCTACAGGCCTAGAGACATATGTTTTCCCTGACCCCAAGTCAGACAAACTGGTGCACCCATGAGGTGGACACTGGTGACTGTCTGCCTGTGAAGAGTAAAATCTACAGGCAACCTGACCAGGTCAAGGACTGTATCAGGACAGAGTTCCAAAAGCTGTTGGAGTTGGGAGTTATTGAGCCCTAAGGGAGCCCTTGGGCCAGTCCAGTAGTCCTTGTGCCTAAACCTCACACCCAAGATGGTAAGAGAGAGATGAGGTTTTGTGTGGACTACAGAGGTCTCAATGCTGTCACTAGGACAGATGCCCACCCAATACCCAGGGCAGATGAGCTAATTGACAGATTGACTCCTGCCAAGTTTTTGAGCACATTTGACCTGACAGCAGGCAGATCAGACTAGCTGATGATGCAAAAGCCAAGACAGCATTTTCGACCCCTGGATGTCATTACCAATTTGTGGTGATGCCCTTTGGCTTGAAGAATGCAACTGCCACTTTCCAAAGGTAGGTGAACCAAGTCCTCTCAGGCCTGGATGACTATTGTGCAGCTTATCTTGATGATATTGCTGTCTTTAGCTCCACTTGGGAGGATCACCTGATCCACCTGAGGAATGTTTTGGAGGCCCTGCAAAAGGCAGCCCTAACTATCAAGGCTACTAAGTGCCAGATAGGGCAGAGTAAGGTTGTGTACCTGGGCCACCTTGTAGGTGGAGGTCAGGTTCAATCACTGGAGAGCAAGATCCAGACCATAAAGGACTCCTCCAACCACCCAGACACAGGTCAGAGCTTTCTTGGGCCTGTCTGGTTATTACAGAAAGTTTGTTAAGAACTATGGGTCCATTGTGACACCACTTAATGACTTAACCTCTAAGAAAATGCCAAAAAAGGTTCAGTGGACAGTAAGCTGTCAAAAGGCATTTGATGACCTGAAGTAGGCCATTTGCTCTGCACCTATTCTGAAAAGTCCAGATTACTCCAAAGAATTCATTGTCCAAACAGATGCTTCTGAGTTGGGTGTGGGAGCTGTTCTTTCACAATTGAATAAAGATGGTCAAGACCAGCCCACTGCTTTTATTAGCAGAAGGCTGACCCCTAGGGAGAAACGTTGGTCAGCTATTGAGAGGGAGGCCTTTGCTGTGGTTTGGGCCCTGAAGAATCTGAGGCCATACTTGTTTGGCACTCACTTCAAGATTTAGACAGACCATAATCCCCTCTTGTGGCTAAATCAGATGAAGGGTGAAAATCCCATACTACTCAGGTAGTCCATTTCCCTACAGGGTATGGACTTTACAGTGGAACATAGACCTGGAACTGACCATGGCAATGCAGATGGACTCTCCAGATATTTCCACTTAGAACATGAAGACTCAACTGGTCAAGGTTAGTTTAATGTCCCTGCGTTTGGTGGGGGGAGGGGGGTTGTGTAGGAGAGTAGGGTCTGCTTCCTATGGTCACCCCCACTTTTTGCTGTGATACTCTGGTTTTTCGACTTTAGTGTGGCTGTGGGCCTGCTAATCAGACCCACAGCCCAGCTGTTCTCTCTCTAAATTAATACCATGTACTTTAGGTACATACCTAATTGGGAATTGGGTCTCCTTTGTGAACCCCTGTATAGTGTACCATAGGTACCCAGGGCATAGGTGCATCCAAGGCCTACGAGGGGCTGCAGCATGAATTATGCCACCCCTGGCTGGCTATCCACACTGACACAACTGGCTGATCACTCAGCTGGGGCAAGGTCGTGTAATCACCCCTTGCTTAGATATAGTATACCTATATCTACCCTTATATATAGTGTAGGAGAGTAGGGTCTGCTTTCCTATGGTCACCCCAATTTTTGCTTTTTGCCTCACTGGTTTTCGAATTAATGTGGCTGTGGGCCTGCTAATCAGACCCACAGCCTGCTGTTCTCTCTCTAAATTCACATCCAAGTACTTTAGGTACATACCCAATTGGACATTGGGTCACCTTATCAGCCCCTGTACAGTGTACTACAGGTACCCAGGGCATAGGTGTATCCCAGGCCTCCCAGGGGCTGCAGCATATCTTTTGCCACCCCTGGCTGGCTATCCACACTGACACAACTGGCTGATCACTCAGCTGGGGCAAGGTCGTGTAATCACCCCTTGCTTAGATATAGTATACCTATGTCTAAACCTATATCTGGACACATATACACCAAAAGTCACTCCTATGGCAGGCCTTATCAATCCTGGAGGCAGAGTGCTTGGTTTTATGTGAGATTGTGCTCTAGCATGAGCTGAGCCTGTCTGCTGCTTTCGGGACCAACTCCCTTCGCTGTTCTGGGATATTGCCATACCATATACTCCTAAGCGCATTATAATCCTTGCGGTTACTTGCTAACTTTGGTTTGGCTTTATCAAAACATGTCGTGTAAGGTGTCATACGCTTTGTAATGCTACCTCCTCGCCAGTCCTGGCGACGGGGGTATAGTTCCACCCTTCTAGAGGGAGAAGACATGTTACTTTGCTTAAACGCGGTTAAATCTAACCAGAGCCCCAGCATCACAAAATGGATGCTGCTGCCACAGACACAAGTCTGGCCTCCTGCTGCTGACCGAAACTCCGGCAGGGGAGGCCTGGACAAATGGTATCCTGTCACAGGGAGGTGTTACACCACCCCAGACAGGAGATAGTGGATTGTAGCAGGGAGGGTTGAATGAAACTAGACACTGCCTGTGGCGCACAAGGTGTCCCATGCATAGCCCAGTTCAAACCGGTGCTGGGGCACTCCAGCCCCAGCTCTGGTGCTAAACTGGGCAAAGGGAAAGGGGTGTAACCACCCCCATTCCAGGTTCCACCCATAGGAGGGACCTAGCAGGTGATCCAGCCCCTTGAATTGGAATAAAGGTAGGAGCTGTGCCAATGCAAGTTAGATCATCCTGACTGAAACTTTGAAACATACATCTGGACCCTTCGACCTCCTACTCGACGTAGAAGACTGAAGAATCTCCCTTGTGGTCAAGAAGTGGCCACCCTGTGCAAACAGGCACCATCAGCGCAACAAGACTTTCTTTGCCGTTGCTCCCGCCGGAGCTCGAACGACAGAGACCGACAAGACCTGGACTCCCAGACTTCCAACAGCCCGATCCACAGTCCTAGCAAAGCTTAGACCCGTGGAGGTGACGAGAGACGTGGGACCGGCCATCTTGAAAAGTCAATGAAGTGCTTCCTGTGCAGCTCCCGAGGCTTCCTCGACGGTGTGCTTTGGGGTACGAGAAGCCCCAGCCCCGAGCAGCTTTTGCACCAAAGATCACCTCTCCACACTCGCTGAGTGCTGCGTGGGGCCCTTTTGCATTTTCCTGCTCAACGCGTTGTCCGGTCGCTTGCCCGTTGGCTAGTGGCCTCTGTGACGACGAAACTACACTGCTGGTCTGGTTGCTCCAGACTGGCCCCAGCTCCCCTGAAAAGGAGCAATCGATCTGACCTTCTCGGTCTGATCAAGAAGACATCTTCGAATCCTGCGTGGGTTCCCTTTGCCAAGGCTTGGTGACTCCGAATCGAGTACCGACACCGCAGACAGCAAGAGCCTTCGTGGGACAGCTCGTGTTCACCAGCTGGTCATCCTCGATCCTTCCTGGTCCACGTGGCAGCGGAGACAAACACCTCGACATCAACTGATTGCAACCCGACATCGCCTGGTTCCTTCCTGGTTCCTCGCTGGTCACTGGCTAATGACCTGAACTCTGTCCCCTCTGCTTTCAGGTACTCTACATATTTGATCCACCCTTGGATCCAACCAGACTCTTCTCTCCTGGCCGCCTGCAGCATCTTCATCTACAGGCTCCATAGAACTCCACGACGAAACCCGACACACTTTGGCACCTATGCACCCGCTTCCTGTGGGTGAGGTAACGAGTTAACTCCGGTGCTCCCATAGGGGATTACACCTCTAGTGTCTTAGTTTTAGGTGGCTAAGTTCTAGTCCAGTCGGAAGCCTCCGAAACCTATAACTTTCTGATTTTTACGCACCATTGACTTGTATGGTAAACGCCGTTGCCTATAGGCTCTGCACCCGTATCCTGTGGGCCTTTCCCGACCTAACCTTCGTTAGTTCAGTGTAAGCCCAGCGATTCCCAAGGCCCTAGGCCTGTTCATTGTTCGTGACGTGGTACTTATACCACTTTCTTAATATATGGTTTGAGTGGCCACCCGGCCTATCCATAATTGTGCAGCTTATTGTATGTTATACTGTGTTCTTTGTTTAACGCTTGTGCTCATAAAGAGTTAAGGGGATTATTCTAGAAATAAATACATATTTTATAATATATAACTTGTGTGGTGTCCTTTTATTTGGTATTAAAAGGGATTGCATATGGTAAAACAGCTGGCTCCACATGCCCTCTTGAGTTTAGCCGAAGACTGCTTTGTCCACTGTACCATTACGATAGCTGGTCTATAAGGTTGACTTACAACCAATCACCATAAGGGTTGTTTGGACTGGTACAAGGTGCTCACTAGAATTAGTGGTCATCATATACCAGACCAACTTCTCACATATAGACACATATATACCTATAAGTCACTCCTATGGCAGGCCTTGACAATCCTGAAGGCAGAGTACTTGGTTTTATGTGAGATGGTGCTCTAGCATGAGCTGAGCCCGTCTGCAGCTTTCGGAACCATGTCCTTATAGCTGTTATATGATATAGCCATACCATATACTCTTAAGTGCATTATAATCCTCGCAGTTAATGCTAACTTGGGTTTGGCTTTATCAAAACATGTCGTGTAAGGTGTGAAACACTTTGGAATACTACCCCCCGCCAGTTCTGGCGGCCGGGGTAGCATTCCACCCTTCTAGAGGGAGAGGACATGCAGTTACTGATTTACCCGGTTAAAGTTAAACAGAGCCTCAGCATCACAAAATGAATGCTGCCGCCACAGACACGAGTCTGACCTCCTGCTGCTGGGCGAAACTCCGGCAGGGGAGGCCTGGACAATAGGTTTCCTGTCGAGGGAGGTGCTAGCACTTCCCCAGACAGTCTGTAGTGGATTGGGGCAGGGTGGGTTCAATGGAAAGATGTTTTTCCAGACACTGCCTGGGGCACACAAGGTGCTCCATGCATAGCCCGGTTCAAACCAGTTGCTGGGGCACTCCAGCCCCAGCTCTGGCACGAAACTGGACAAAGAGAAAGGGCTGTAACCACCCCTTCTCAGGTTCCACCCATAGGAGGGACCTAGCAGGTAATCCAGCCCCTTCGTTTAGTATAAAGATAGGAGCTGTGTCTAGAGACATTAGATTATCTTAGAAAGAAACTCTGAAACGAAACTCTTGGACCTTCGACGTTCCATATCGACTGGAAGACTGAAGACATCTCCCTTGTGGTCAAGGAGTGACCACCCTGTGCAAACAGGCACCACCAGTAACTTGCCGGTTTGCTTTGTCGACGCTCCAGCCAGAACCCGAAGACTTAGCAACTCAGGAACTGGACTTCCAGACTTCTTCGACTCCGATCCACATCCACAGCAAAGCTGAGACCCGTGGCGGACACAAGAGACGTGGGACCGGACATCCTGGACTACCTGCTTTTTGCTACTTGTGCAGCTTCTGAGGTACCCTCGAAGTTGTGCATTGGGTTTGAGAAGCCCCAGACCCGAGCAGCTGTGCACCGAATCTCAGCCCTCGGCACTCCACGAGTGGTGCGTGGGGCCTTCGCCTGCATTTCAGCTCACCCCATCTTCCCGGTTGCTAGCCCGTTGGCTAGTGAGCCCTCTGAAGACTTCTTTGTGAAACTACACCGCTTGCCTTTTTGCTCCAGGCTTGCTCCAGCTTCCCTGCGAAGGATAAGCTCCCTAGACCTTGTTGTTCTGAACTGAAGCCAATCTTTCCATCCTGCATGGATTGCGTTTGCCATGGCTTGATGGGTCCAATCCGGATACCGACACCGCAGTCAACTAGATCCTTCGTGGGACAGCTCAAATCCAGCTCCTGGTCGTCGTTGACGGCTCCTGGTCCTCGTGGCTGCAGAGACAAGCTTCACCTCCTCACCTGATTGCATCTCAAAATCGCCTGGTTCCTTCCTGGTCACTGGCTAGTGACCCAGACTCTGTCCCCTCTTCTTTCATATTCTTCACTACTCCGATCCACCCTTGGATCCACCCGGATACTTTTCTCCTGGTCGCCTGCAGCACTTTCTTGCAGCTCTCCATAGGAAACAGCGACGAAACCCAACACGAAATAACACATACGCACCCGGCTTCCCTGGGTGAGGTAACTCGAGTACTCCGGTGCTCCCGTGGGTGTTAACTATCCAAGTGTCCTAGTTTAAAAGGGTTTTACCGTAGTCCATCCGGAAGTGTCCAAAATCTACTACTTTGTAACTTTTACGTTCCCATTATAACTCTATGGCAACTCGCATGTGTGTTTAGACACTGCACACGCCTCCCATGGGCCTCCTACTTCCAATCCCTTGATTGTTTAGTGTAGCCCCATTGATTTCCTAGGCCCTAGGCCTATTCACCTTTCCTGAAGTGTCTCTTATACCACTTACTTAGTATATGGTTCGTGAGCCCCTAGGGCAGAATTGTATTTTGTGCAACTTATAGTATGCTTATTGAGTAACCTGTACTGTATCTCGATCTCTGACCTCATAAAGAGTTCAGAGGGGTTGTGTTAGTAATAAATACATATATATATTTTATATATACCTTGTGTGGTGTCCTTTCATTTGATATTCAAGGGATTATTATTGGTAAAACAGCTGGCTTCACATGCTCTCTGAAGTTTTAGCCTAAGACTGCTTTGTCCATGCTATCACTAAGATAGCTGGTCTATAAGGTTGAATTTACAACCATCACCATAATGGTTGTTTGGACTGGTGCAGGGTGCCCACTAGAATAGTGGACATCATATACCAGGCCAACTTATCACAGTTAGTCCTTCAATAAGGCAGATACTAATCACTCAATCAATCAATCAGGGGTTTATAAAGCGCGTTACTCACCCGTGAGGGTCTCAAGGCGCGGGGGTGCTCCGGATCAGTCGAATAGCCATGTCTTGAGGTCCTTCCTGAAGGTGTGCCGGGTTTGCGAGCATCTGATTATCACGGATAGCATGTTCCAGGTCTTGGCTGCGATGTAGGAGAAAGCTCTCCCTCCTGTTCTGCTTCTGTGGATGCAGGGAACCTCTGCTAGGGCGAGGTCGGCGGAGCGAAGGTTCCTCTTGGGTACGTGGAAGGATAGTCTCTCGTTGAGGTATTTGGGTCCGATGTTGTTGAGGGCTTTGTAGGCATGGGTGATTTTGAAGGTTACCCTCTTCTCGACAGGGAGCCAGTGGAGGTCGGGAAGGTGTTCGGTCAAGTGTTTGTGGCGTGGGGTCCCGAGGATGAGTCTGGCGGTTGCATTTTGGATAGTCTGGAGTCTGTGAAGGAGAGACCTGTTGACTCAGGCGTATAGGGGGTCGCCGTAGTCCAATCTGCCGGTTATGAGCACGTGGGTGAGGGTCTTTCTGCAGTCGGGGGGGGGGGGTCCATTAGAAGGTCTTGCGGGATGCTCAGTCAGTTGAAGCTAGTGGAAGTGACGGCGTTGACCTGGCGATTCATGGCGAGGGAAGAGTCAAGGTTGATGCCGAGGTTGCGTGCGTGGTCTGTAGGGGTGGGTGGGTTCCCTAAGGCGGATGGCCACCAGAAGTTGTCCCAGGCGGAGTTGCAGGGTCCGAGGATGAGGACCTTGTTTTTTTCTGAGTTGAGCTTGAGGCAGCTGTCGTTCATTCAGGTTGCCACGTTCTTCATGCCCTCCTGGAAGCAGAGTCTGGTGTTTACAGGATTCCTCTGGAGTGAGAAGTTAAGTTGGGTGTCGTCTGCGTAGTATGTGATGCTGAGCCCATGCTGTCTGACGATGGTGGCGAGGTGGGCAATGTAGATGTTGAAGAGCATGGGGCTAAGTGATGAGCCCTGGGGCACTCCGCAGTTGATGTTGGTGGGTTCGGAGAGGAAGGGCGGGAGTCTGATCCTCTGGGTTCTGCTGGAGAGAAAAGATTAGATCCAGTCAAGGGCGGCTCCTTGTATCCCGGCGTCTTAAGTCTGGTTGCAAGAGTGCGATGGGAGACAGTGTTGAAAGCTGAAGAGAGGTCTACAAAGATGAGGGCCACGGTGTGCCCCTGGTCGAGTAGCAGTCGTATGTCAGCTGTGGCGGCGTAAACGGTTTTGGTGCTGTGGTTCCTGCGGAATCTGGACTGAGAGGCATCCGGGATGAAGTTCTCTTCGATGAAGATGGTCAGCTGAGTGTTCATGGCTCAGTGCTCAGTGACTTTGGCTTCAAAAGGGAGGATGGAGATGGGCTGGTAGTATTTCAGGTCTGTAGGGTCAGCCGTGGGCTTCTTGAGGAGGGGTTTAACTTCCACCCACTTCCAGTCATCTGGGAAGATGCCGGACGTGTAGTAGGCGTTGATGGTCCATTCCAGTTCGGGTGCGAAGGCGGACCTGTGGAATATATGCGGTGGGCAGGGGTCCGTGGGGGCTCCTGAGTGGGTTTTATACATGGTCACGGTGATGTGTTCGTTGGTAGCGGGCTTCCAGGTTGAGATTGTTGGCTGTTCGACCGCGATGGGGGGGGGTTGATGTTTTGCGTTGGTTCGCTGAAGTTGTCATAGATGTCCTTGTTCTTATGGTGGAAGTATGTGTTGAGCTTGTCGCAGAGTTACTGGGAGTGTTGTGACGTCCGTGGCTTCGCTGGGTGGCTTAGTGAGCTGCTGTATGAGGCTGAACCGTTCCTTGGCTTTGGTTGCATTGGCCTGGATTTTGTCCTTCATGAGGGTCCGTTTGGGGTCCCTGATGCGCTGGTGGTATTCCTTCAGGGCACTCCTGTGGGTGTTCTGTGCTTCCGCGTGTGAGAAGTTGGCCTGGCATATTCTGTCCACTAGTTATAGTGGGCACCTTGCACCAGTCCAAAGAACCCTTATTGATGATAGGTTTAAGACAACTGTGGGAAGGTGGCCTGATATGCAGTGGTCACTATTCTAGTGCCCACTATGTATCAGTCCAGCAACCCTTATTGATGATTGGTTGTAAGTCAACCTTATAGACCAGCTATCCTAGTAGCATGGATACGAGCAGTCTAAGGCTAAAGACTCGAGAGGGCGTGTTAAGCCAGCTGTTTACCACACATATACCCCTTGAATACCCAGTGAAAGGACACCACACAAGTGTTATGAAAATAAACAGTTATTTATTAAAGATCACAACAGCCCTGTACTCTTTATGAGGACAGGGTACTAAGCACAAACCAAAACTCTTACAAAAATACTTAAGTTAGCACAGTATATACAAATGCCCGAGGGGCACGGAAAACCATATACTCTGAAAGTGGAATGCGAAATTCCTAGCAGGTAAGTACAGTACTAATAGCTTTTGGAATCGCTAGGACTTGACTAGGGAATCGTTAGATTATGTCTAGGAGGCCTAGGGGACTCGGGTGCAGTGTGTGCACTCTCACGCGAGATGCGGGACAAAAGTCTATGGTAGCTAGGAATTAGAAAGTTAGTGTTCTCGGGCGAACCCGACCTGGTAGGGAGAAAACGAAAGTAGATTCTGACCCTTGGATAGTGAGGCTATGCTGGGGCACCGAAATGCCGAAGTTACCTAGCCCAGGGGCTGCAGCTGCATAGGTCTGAAAAGACGTCGGGAATCCTCGTAGACGGACCAGGAGCCGGAAGAAAAGATGCTGGCCGGTGACCAGTGAAGAAAGTTCAGTCGGATCCAAGCCTGGATCTTGAAGATAGATGACACCTGAAAGCAGAGGGGACCAAGTTCGAGACTACTAGCCAGTAGTCAGTGGGCACCAGGAGGGCACCGGATGGTAGCCACCTCGACTAGGTGAGTGGGTGACGCTTGACTCGAAGATCTCACGGACCAGGAGGCGTTGTCGGCGACCAGGATGGAGGATCGAGCTGTCCCACGAAGATAGAAGCTGTCGGCGTCGCTGGACCCAGGATTGGGCAACAAAGCCTTGGCAAATTCAAGCCCACGCGGTGGACCTAAAATGGCGTCTGGAGTGGACCAGGAGGGTCCGGGGTGCCTCTCTTGAAGAAGGAAGCAAGGGCCAGCCTGGAGCAACCAGACCAGCAGAAGAGTTGTCGTCGGGCGTCGTTCAGAAGGCCACAAGCCAGCCGGCTAGTAGCCAAACAACGCGGTGCACAGCAAACAGCAGAAGGGCCCCACGCCGATCGTGGAGATGCAGGGAGGCTGATCTTGGGTGCTGGAGCTGCGCAGGGTTGGGGCTTCTCGGACCCCAAAGCACTCACCAGTGGAAGACTCGGTGGGCTTGCAATAAAGATGTCGTGCAGTCTTGGCGATCGTCGGTCCCTTGAGGTCTCGTCGCACTCACGGTTCTCAGCTTGGCTGTAGAGGTGAGTAGAGGTCAGAGGTGCCAGGGAAGCCGGGTCTCGTCGAGCTGGGTCGTCGGATTCGTGGTGAAGGACTTGCAGCAGACCGCAGTGTTCTTTAGGATGGTGCCTGCGGATGCAGGGTGACTACTCCTTAGCCACAAGGGAGAATCTTGAAGAAGAAATCGTGAAGTCCTTTCGAAGAAAGTGGTATCTTGATTCCAAAGATGATCTAATTTTAACAGGGGGCCCGCTCCCATCTTTATACTAAAAAAGGGGGCTGACCCGGTGACTAGGTCCTGCCTATGGGTGGGACTAGGTGGGGGGTGGTTACACCCCTCAGCCATGCCGGACTTCCCCAGGCCAGGGGCTGGTGTGCCCCTGGAACTGGTTCAGACCGGCCTATGCGTAGTGAGCACCGGGGTGCCACTCAGCAGTCACCTTCCTGTAAAGCCCTGCCTACCCAGGATACACAAAACCATGTCTGGGACGGTGCTAGCACCGCCCCTGACAGGAAACCCTTTGTCCAGGCTCCCCTCGCTGGAAGGACTCCCAGCTGTAGGGGGTCAGACTCGTGTCTGTGGTGGCAGCATCCATTTTGTGGAGCTGAGGCTTCAGTTAACTTTAACCGGGGTTCACAGTTACATACATGTCGTGTCCCTCTAGAAGGGTGGAATGCTAACCCCGTCGCCAGAATTGGCGAGGGGTTAGTATTCCAATTCGTATGACACCTTACTCGACATGTTTTGATAAAGCAATACCAAAGATAGCATTTAACCGCGAGGATTATAATGCACTTAAGAGTATATGGTATGCGATATCATGGAACAGCTATTAGGACTTGATTCCGCAAGCTGCAGACAGGCTCAGCTCATGCCAGAGCACCATCTCACACGATTCCAAGCACTCTGCCTTCAGGATTGTCAAGGCCTGCCATAGGAGTGACTGATAGGAATCTGTGTGTCCATTTTAGGGTTAGGTATAGGTATACTACACCTACAGCAAAGGGTGATTACACGACTTTGCCCCAGCTGTCATGCAGCCAGTTGTGTCAAATTTAGGAGGCCAGCCAGGGGTGGCACAATACGTGCTGCAGCCCCTGGCAGCCCTGGGTACACCTATGCCCTGAGTTACAGGGTCTGATAAGGTGGCCCAGTACCAATTGGTAGATGCACCTAGGGTACATGAGGTAATTTAGAAAGAGAACAGCCAGGCTGTGGGTCTGATTGGCAGGCCCACAGCCAGAGAAAGTCGTAAACCAGTGAAACAAAAGCAAAAAATCTGGGTGATCATAGGATTGCAGACCCTACTCTCCTACATGACCCCCCCCCAAACTTTGGGACAATAAGCTAACCTTGACCAGGTGAGTCTTCTTGTTCTAAGTGGAAATATCTGGAGAGCCCATCGGCATTGCCATGATCAGTACCAGGTCTATGTTCCACTGTAAAGTCCATCCCCTGTAGGGAAATGGACCACCTAAGCAGTTTGGGGTTTTCACCCTTCATCTGATTTAGCCACAAGAGGGGCTTATGGTCGGTCTGAATCTTGAAGTGAGTGCCAAACAAGTATGGCCTCAGCTTCTTCAGGGCCCAAACCACAGCAAAGGCCTCCCTCTCAATAGCTGACCAATTCTTCTCTCTGGGGGTCAGCCTTCTGCTTATAAAAGCAATGGGCTGATCCTGACCATCAAAATTCAGTTGAGAAAGAACAGCTCCCACACCCAACTCAGAAGCATCTGTTTGGACAATGAATGGTTTGGAGTAGTCTGGACTCTTAAGGATAGGTGCTGTGCACATGGCCTGCTTTAGGTCATCGAATGCTTTTTGACAGCCTGCTGTCCACTGAACCTTTTTTGGCATTTTTTTACTTGTCAGTTCATTTAATGGTGTCACAATGGAACCATAGTTCCTGACAAATTTTCTGTAGTATCCAGTCAGGCCCAAGAAAGCTCGAACCTGAGTCTGGGTGGTTGGAGGAGCCCAGTCCCTGATTGACTGTATTTTGCTCTCCAGTGGCTGAACCTGGCCTCCACCTACAAGGTGGCCCAGGTATACAACCTGTGTCTGCCCTATCTGGCACTTGGTGGCCTTGATAGTGAGGCCTGCTGCTTGCAGAGCCTCTAACACTTTCCTCAGGTGGACCAGGTGATCCTCCCAGGTGGAGCTAAAGACAGCAATATCATCTAGATATGCTGCACAGAAGTCATCCAGCCCAGTAAGGACTTGATTCACCAACCTTTGGAAGGTGGCAGGTGCATTTTTCAGACCAAAGGGCATTACCACAAATTGATAATGCCCACCAGGGGTTGAAAATGCTGTTTTGGGCTTGGCATCCTCAGCTAACCTGATTTGCCAATACCCAGCTGTTAAGTCAAATGTACTTAAGTAGTTGGCAGAAGCCAATCTATCTATAAGTTCATCTGCCCTTGGTATTGGATGGGCATCAGTCTTAGTGACTGCATTGAGACCCCTGTAGTCTACGCAAAACCTCATCTCTCTCTTACCATCTTGGGTGTGAGGCTTTGGCACTAGAACTACTGGACTAGCCCAAGGGCTATCTGAGGGTTCAATGACTCCCAATTCCAACATTTTCTGCACTTCAGTTTTTATGCAGTCTCTAACATGATCAGGCTGCCTGTAGATTTTACTCTTGACTGGCAGGCTGTCACCAGTGTCAACCTCATGGGTGCACCAATTGGTCTGACTGGGTGTCAGAGAGAACATACGTCTGAAAGACTGAAGAACCTGTTTACAGTCTTTCTGCTGATGTTCAGAGAGGCTGCCACAAAAGACAACACCATCTACTGACCCATCATCAGGATTCTGAGTGAGCAGGTCTGGGAGAGGGTCACTCTCTTCCTCCTGTCCCTCATCTATGGCCATGAGCAAGCTCATGTCCTTCCTGTCGACATATGCTTTGAGCCTGTTGACATGGAGTACCCTATGGGGACTCCTGGGAGTTCCAAGGTCCACCAGGTAGGTGACCTCTCCCTTTTGCTCAAGGATTGTGTGGGGCCCAGACCATTTGTCTTTGAGTGCTGCTGGGGCCACTGGCTCCAGCACCCACACCTTCTGTCCAGGCTGATAAACAGTCAGGACAGCCTTTTGGTCATGCCAAGCTTTTTGAAGTTCTTGACTGGCCTTAAGGTTTTCTGATGCCTTCTCCATATACTCAGCCATCCTGGAGCGGAGACCAAGTACATAGTCCATTATGTTGGTTGCAGGCTTTTTGAGAGGTCTCTCCCATCCTTCCTTCACCAAACACAAGGGGCCTCTCACAGGATGCCCATACAAAAGTTCAAAAGGGCTGTAGCCAACCCCCTTTTGTGGGACCTCTCTGTAAGCAAACAGAAGGCAGGGCATCAGGACATCCCATCTACGCCTGAGTGTTTCAGGTAGTCCATGAATCATCCCTTTTAGGGTCCTGTTGAACCTTTCAACAAGCCCATTGCATTGTGGGTGATAGGGTGTAGTGAATTTGTAATTGACACCACACTCCTTCCACATAGCAGTTAAATAGCTTGACATGAAGTTTGCACCTCTGTCAGAGACAACCTCCTTAGGGAAGCCCACTCTGGAGAACACTCCAACTAGGGCCCTTGCCACCACAGGGGCTGTGGTGGTCCTAAGTGGAATAGCTTCAGGATACCTGGTGGCATGATCCACTACCACCAGTATAAACTTGTGCCCTGACGCTGTCTGGGGTTCCATTGGACCAACAATGTCAATCCCCACTCTTTCAAAGGGCACCCCCACCACAGGCATTGGTATAAGGGGGGCCTTTGTTGTGCCACCTGACTTACCACTGGCTTGGCAAGTGACACAGGAGCGACAAAACTCCTTGGTATCCTCATTCATGTGAGGCCAGTGAAAGTGTGAGACAAGCCTGTCCCAAGTCTTTGTCTGGCCTAAGTGTCCTGCTAAGGGAATCTCATGGGCCAAGGTAAGTAGGAAACCTCTCTGAGACAAGGGTACAACCAGCCTCCTGGTCATGCCAGGCTTGGGGTCTCTTGACTCAGTGTACAGGAGTCCATCTTCCCAGTATACCTTGTGGGTACCTGTGGCGTTCCCAGCAGCCTCAGCAGCAGCCTGCTGTCTGAGGGGTTCAAGAGAAGGGCAGCCTAACTGGTCCTTCCCCAGGTCTTCCCTTGAGGGTCCCCCTGAACCCAAGAATTCAACTTGATCAAGTTCAAACTCTCTAGGCTCAGTTTCCCTCAATTCCTGCAGGTCAGCCTCCTCTGAGACTTGATCCACAACCTGGGGCAAGGGGGAAGGCACAGCCTTAACCCTACTGCTCTTTTTCTTGGAAGGTGTCTGGTCCATTGTTCCAGGATCCAGCACCTGTTCAGTGGGGCATCTTCTGGCCTGTGACCTAGTCACAGCAAACACATGTGCTGGCAAACCTAACATTTCCAGATGAGTCCTCTGCTCCACTTCTGACCATTGTGATGACTCCAAATCATTGCCCAACAAACAATCCACTGGGAGGTCTGAACTAACTACAACCTTCTTTTGGCCAGTTACCCCTCCCCAGGAGAAAGCTACAATTGCCATACTATGATTGGTAGTGACATTGCTTGCATTGGTCACCAGGAATTCTGTACCTGGCATGATCTGTCCAGGGTCCACAAAGCTAGGTGTCACCATTGTGACACTGGCACAAGTGTCCCTATAGGCCTGAGCCATTTTTCCATTAATAAAAGGTGTCTGTCTGTATTTGCCCAAAGTATTGGGACTTATGTCAGGGGACATATCCATATCCCCTGTACTGACAAGGACAGCCTGAGTGAGGGTGCCAACTAAGTTGTCACTCCCCTCAGAACCCAGGGTTAACCCTACTAAACCCTTGGGAGGTGCACTACCACTGCTGGCTGTACTAGGGGGCACAGGTGCCTTAGGGGCTGCAGTGGCAGGAGTCTGCCCTCCTCCTTTCTTGGTGCACTCACTAAACCAGTGAGTTTTACTTTTGCAGTATTGGCACCACCTTTTAGATTGGCCTTCTTTCTTCTTTTGGGGAGCCTGACCCCCACCCTCTTTGGGTTGTTGGGGACCTGTCGAAGACTTCTGGTCATTTTGTTCCCCTTTCGAATCCTTACCCTTCTGGTCTGCTTTCTTCTGACCACCTTGATTCTGGCCCTGGTTCTGTTTAACTCTTGTTCTAACCCATCTGTCTGCCTTCTTTCCCAATTCTTGGGGAGAGGTCAGATCTGAGTCAACAAGATGCTGATGCAACAACTGGTTCTGACAATTGTTTAAAATTTGCTCTCTCATCATCAAATTGTACAATCCTTTATAATCAGTAACCTTACTGCCCAGCAACCAGCCCTCAAAAGCCTTAGTGGCACAATCTACAAAGTCAGCCCAATCTTGAGACTGAGTTTTCTGGGTATCCCTGAACAGCACCCTGTACTGCTCAGTGGTTAGGCCAAACCCATCAACCAGTGCATTTTTCAAGACTTGGTAATCATTAGCATCCTCCACCCTTGTGGTGAGGAGCTTGTCTCTTCCTTTACCCTCAAAGGAGAGCCACAAGATAGCTGCCCACTGACTTGGGGGAACACCTTGCACAGTGCAGGCCCTCTCCAAAGCAGTAATCCATTTGTGGATGTCATCCCCTTGTTTAAAGGGGGGCACTATCTTACCAAGGTGTTTTGTATCAAAACTCCTTTCCCTATTGCTAGGTACAATGCTGCCACCAGTGGGGACTGTCCCACTCAATTGTTGCTCTCTAGCAAAGGCAAGCCTCTCTTTGGCCAGGGCAAGTTCTTCCCTTTCAATCCTCAGATTGGCTGCCTTTTCCTTAGCTTCATACATTCTCCTCTGGGGAGATGTCATTCCCCTTTGAGAGGAACGTTGAGAGCCATTGGTATGAAGGGATCTGATAGAGCCTCTTGATAGAGATCTATCTCGTCCATTCCCAATGTTAAGCTGACCTGAGAGTGGCCCCAAGGGTCCCCTAGTGCCCATCTCATGTCTGCTTAAGTTGGACCTGGTTAGTCTGCTGACTTCTACCTGTTCCTTTTCTGCCTCATCCCCTGATACCAAATCATCATCCTCATCATCAGCATCATCTGCTTCCTGAAGAGGATGGTCCTGGGCATCAAAGGGACCCTGTAAGGAGGGCATGTTGCCATCTGAATTAGAAGGGTCTGGGTTACCAGCCCTCCTTGCATCATGAGTCTCTAAGAGACCAATCAGAAAGGCAGTTGTGGGGTTAGACCCCTGCTTAATCTTCCTAGAGGTACACACTTGTCGTAACTCATGGAAGCTAAGCGCAGTATATCTTGAAGGGATGACCTGTGGAGGGTCAACTGACACAAGGGGAACCTCAGTGTTTCCTCCTTTGTCCGACATACTGTTTCTAGTGTGGTGTAAGTGATGCACCTACCTACACTATGTGTTTACCTACTGATCCCTTGCTAAGAGTTGCAGCCAAGGTGTGCTAAGCCTTGAGGAGCTACAACAGCTGGTTCAGTAGAACTCAGAGTATTCTAAGCTTTAGTTATGTGTACCTAACAGTACTTATGTGATCTTTCAACAAGATATTCTTAGGATACGTGTGGTAAAACAACAGCAAGCTCAAATCCCACCGCTGCCACCAATGTGGGAAGGTGGCCTGATATGCAGTGGTCACTATTCTAGTGCCCACTATGTATCAGTCCAGCAACCCTTATTGATGATTGGTTGTAAGTCAACCTTATAGACCAGCTATCCTAGTAGCATGGATACGAGCAGTCTAAGGCTAAAGACTCGAGAGGGCGTGTTAAGCCAGCTGTTTACCACACATATACCCCTTGAATACCCAGTGAAAGGACACCACACAAGTGTTATGAAAATAAACAGTTATTTATTAAAGATCACAACAGCCCTGTACTCTTTATGAGGACAGGGTACTAAGCACAAACCAAAACTCTTACAAAAATACTTAAGTTAGCACAGTATATACAAATGCCCGAGGGGCACGGAAAACCATATACTCTGAAAGTGGAATGCGAAATTCCTAGCAGGTAAGTACAGTACTAATAGCTTTTGGAATCGCTAGGACTTGACTAGGGAATCGTTAGATTATGTCTAGGAGGCCTAGGGGACTCGGGTGCAGTGTGTGCACTCTCACGCGAGATGCGGGACAAAAGTCTATGGTAGCTAGGAATTAGAAAGTTAGTGTTCTCGGGCGAACCCGACCTGGTAGGGAGAAAACGAAAGTAGATTCTGACCCTTGGATAGTGAGGCTATGCTGGGGCACCGAAATGCCGAAGTTACCTAGCCCAGGGGCTGCAGCTGCATAGGTCTGAAAAGACGTCGGGAATCCTCGTAGACGGACCAGGAGCCGGAAGAAAAGATGCTGGCCGGTGACCAGTGAAGAAAGTTCAGTCGGATCCAAGCCTGGATCTTGAAGATAGATGACACCTGAAAGCAGAGGGGACCAAGTTCGAGACTACTAGCCAGTAGTCAGTGGGCACCAGGAGGGCACCGGATGGTAGCCACCTCGACTAGGTGAGTGGGTGACGCTTGACTCGAAGATCTCACGGACCAGGAGGCGTTGTCGGCGACCAGGATGGAGGATCGAGCTGTCCCACGAAGATAGAAGCTGTCGGCGTCGCTGGACCCAGGATTGGGCAACAAAGCCTTGGCAAATTCAAGCCCACGCGGTGGACCTAAAATGGCGTCTGGAGTGGACCAGGAGGGTCCGGGGTGCCTCTCTTGAAGAAGGAAGCAAGGGCCAGCCTGGAGCAACCAGACCAGCAGAAGAGTTGTCGTCGGGCGTCGTTCAGAAGGCCACAAGCCAGCCGGCTAGTAGCCAAACAACGCGGTGCACAGCAAACAGCAGAAGGGCCCCACGCCGATCGTGGAGATGCAGGGAGGCTGATCTTGGGTGCTGGAGCTGCGCAGGGTTGGGGCTTCTCGGACCCCAAAGCACTCACCAGTGGAAGACTCGGTGGGCTTGCAATAAAGATGTCGTGCAGTCTTGGCGATCGTCGGTCCCTTGAGGTCTCGTCGCACTCACGGTTCTCAGCTTGGCTGTAGAGGTGAGTAGAGGTCAGAGGTGCCAGGGAAGCCGGGTCTCGTCGAGCTGGGTCGTCGGATTCGTGGTGAAGGACTTGCAGCAGACCGCAGTGTTCTTTAGGATGGTGCCTGCGGATGCAGGGTGACTACTCCTTAGCCACAAGGGAGAATCTTGAAGAAGAAATCGTGAAGTCCTTTCGAAGAAAGTGGTATCTTGATTCCAAAGATGATCTAATTTTAACAGGGGGCCCGCTCCCATCTTTATACTAAAAAAGGGGGCTGACCCGGTGACTAGGTCCTGCCTATGGGTGGGACTAGGTGGGGGGTGGTTACACCCCTCAGCCATGCCGGACTTCCCCAGGCCAGGGGCTGGTGTGCCCCTGGAACTGGTTCAGACCGGCCTATGCGTAGTGAGCACCGGGGTGCCACTCAGCAGTCACCTTCCTGTAAAGCCCTGCCTACCCAGGATACACAAAACCATGTCTGGGACGGTGCTAGCACCGCCCCTGACAGGAAACCCTTTGTCCAGGCTCCCCTCGCTGGAAGGACTCCCAGCTGTAGGGGGTCAGACTCGTGTCTGTGGTGGCAGCATCCATTTTGTGGAGCTGAGGCTTCAGTTAACTTTAACCGGGGTTCACAGTTACATACATGTCGTGTCCCTCTAGAAGGGTGGAATGCTAACCCCGTCGCCAGAATTGGCGAGGGGTTAGTATTCCAATTCGTATGACACCTTACTCGACATGTTTTGATAAAGCAATACCAAAGATAGCATTTAACCGCGAGGATTATAATGCACTTAAGAGTATATGGTATGCGATATCATGGAACAGCTATTAGGACTTGATTCCGCAAGCTGCAGACAGGCTCAGCTCATGCCAGAGCACCATCTCACACGATTCCAAGCACTCTGCCTTCAGGATTGTCAAGGCCTGCCATAGGAGTGACTGATAGGAATCTGTGTGTCCATTTTAGGGTTAGGTATAGGTATACTACACCTACAGCAAAGGGTGATTACACGACTTTGCCCCAGCTGTCATGCAGCCAGTTGTGTCAAATTTAGGAGGCCAGCCAGGGGTGGCACAATACGTGCTGCAGCCCCTGGCAGCCCTGGGTACACCTATGCCCTGAGTTACAGGGTCTGATAAGGTGGCCCAGTACCAATTGGTAGATGCACCTAGGGTACATGAGGTAATTTAGAAAGAGAACAGCCAGGCTGTGGGTCTGATTGGCAGGCCCACAGCCAGAGAAAGTCGTAAACCAGTGAAACAAAAGCAAAAAATCTGGGTGATCATAGGATTGCAGACCCTACTCTCCTACAACAACCTTAACTGAAAGCTATCCTAGTTGTAGCTATGGAGAGCAGCCTTCAGGCTCAGTCTTGAAGGAGTGTAAAGCAGCTTGGTTTACCAGATTATAACCTCTTGAATGTCTAATTGAAAGGAGAACCACATAAGGTATATATATAAAATATATGTATTTATTTCTAAACACTCTCTAGTAAAGTACACAATTAAAATGTAATAGAACTTTATTAAATAGCACAGTCTACACTAGGCCCCAGGGGGGTACCAAACCATATATTAGGAAAGTGGTATAAGAACCTCGACTTGACTGGACACAAGGCCTAGAGCCTGTAGAATCGCTGGGACCACAAGGAACCACCCTAGGTAGTGACACAAGGGGGCCACGGGGGACGCTTGCAGTGTGAGAACACAGCTGCGAGACACTGTTAGCTTCAGTGGGGAAAGTCGCAGTTGGAATTTTAAAGATAAAGGACGCTTAGGAGAGGACTTTGAGAAAACCCCTTTAGTCTTAAGGGGTTCTAGGGCCCACACCCATGGGAGCACCGGAGTACTCGAGTTACCTCATCCCAGGGAAGCCGGGTGCATAGGTGTCAAGTTGTTTTGGGAATTGTCGTTGATTTCAATGGTGATCTGCTGCAAAGTGCTGCTGCAGTGGAGGAGAAAAGTGTCCGGTGTGATTCAAGCCTGGATCGAAGATGTGAAGAATCTGAAAGCAAAGGGGACAGAGTCTGGGTCACTTGCCAATGACCAGGGGCTCGGTAGACAAATGCCCACCGATGTCGGGTGATTCAGGTGCGATGAGGTGAAGCTTGTCTCTGCAGCCACGAGGACCAGGAGGCATCAACGACGACCAGGAGCTGGATTCGAGCTGTCCCACGAAGGATGTTGAGTGCTGCAGCTTCGTTGCTCGGATTGAACACAGCAAGCCTTGGCAACAGTAACCCACTCAGAAAATAGAAAAGATGCTTCGGGATGGACCAGCAAGGTCCAGGGGACTCCCCAAGTGGTGGAGAGTCAGGGCACGTATGGAGCAACCAGGGAAGCCCAAGGAAAGTCAAAATTGCCTCTCAGGGACCCACCAGTCGATAGACCAGGGATGGCGGAGGTACCTTGCCTCTTCAGATCCAAACATAGCCTCAACAAACTATGCAAACTGGTTGTTTAATGCTATCAACTTGTTGGTGCCAAATAAAACCATATCTAAAAATCGGAACTCTCTGTCAACCCCCTGGTTCACAGAACCACTAAGGGTACAAAAGCAATGATGCAGAAATCGGGAAAGACACTGGCGTAAATTTTATGCCTGCGAAGAATAACTTCTTTACAAGGATGAAATTGCCAAATACAAACTAATGATTGTGCAAGAAAAAAGCAAATACTATATAGCCCAGATTGAATCTGCTAAAAACTCAAATAAACAACTTTGCCAAGTTGTCTCTAGGCTATCATGTCACGCATCAGTGGCAGTCCCTGTTCCATCACAATCTCTGTGCAATTCCTTAGCGGACTATTTTTATGGAAAAGTAAATTATATTTACTCTGAATTTACAGCAAAAACATATCAAACCAATCAGCCTATATCCATCGATCCCCCAGATCATTTTTAACGCAATTCGAAAAAATGACTCCGGACCAAATTGCCAACTTAATGACTTCTATCAAATCTGGCTCAGTTAGTGATTCCTGTCCGCCAGCTGTCCTCGCACCAGTCACTGAACAGATAGCCCTGGTACTAATGGAGATCTGCAACGCAATGTTCTCCTCAGGAACATACCCCACCGCATGGAAAAAAAAGATTCTAAAACCATTATTAAAAAAATCTTACCTTGACCCGGATGACACCAAAAATTATAGGCATATAGCTAGCCTGCCTTTCCCGGCCAAATTGGTTGAAAAAGTGATGAATAGTCAACTCTCCAAATATATAGAAGAGCATCATCTGTTAGATGACACCTGTAGGAAGGTGGATACCTGACTATGGTTACCCCAGATTTTTTGCCTTGTGTTTAGCTGGTTTTCGACTTAGTTGGCCTGGTTCCCTGCTAATCAGGGTCCCAGGCTATCTGCTCTCTCTGTAAAATGGATTCCATGTACCCTAGGTGCATAACTAGATTGGCTTGGGTCACCTTATCAGCCCCTGTACAGAGCACTATAGGTGCCGAGGGCATAGGTGCATCCAAGGCCTACCAGGGGCTGCAGCATATCTTTTGCCACCCCTGGCTGGCTATCTAAAATTGACACAACTAGCTGATCACTCAGCTGGGGCAAGGTGGTGTAATCACCCCTTGCTTAGATATAGTATACCTATATCTAAACCTAACTGGACATATATGAACCTATAAGCCACTCCTATGGCAGACCTTAACAATCCTGGAGGCAGAGTGCTTGGTTTTATGTGAGATAATGCTCTAGCATGAGCTGAGCCTGTCTGCAGCTGTTGGGACCAATTCCCTTAGCTGTTACGGGATAATGTCATACCATATACTATTAAGTGCATTATAATCCTCGCGGTTATATGTTAACTTTGGCTTGGCTTTATCAAAACATGTAGTGTAAGGTGTCATACGATTTGGAATACTATCCCCTCGACAGTCCTATCGACGGGGATAGCATTCCACCCCTCTAGAGGGAGAAGACATGTTACTTTACTAAAACGCGGTTGATTTTTAAAAGAGCCTCAGATCCACAAAATGGATGCTTTTGCCACAGACACAGGTCTGACCTCCTGCTGCTGACCGAAACTCAGCCGAGGAGGCCTGGACAAAGGCTTTCCTGTCGCAGGGAGGTGTTACACCACCCCAGACAGGAGACAGTGGATTGTAGCAGGGAGGTTTGAAAGAAACCAGACACTGCCTGGGGAGCACAAAGCTTCCCCTTGCATAATCCGGTCAAACCCGTTCTGGGGCATCCCAGCCCCGGTCCCAGCACGACCCTGGACAAAGGGAAAAGGGGTGTAACCACCCCCTTCCTGGGTCCCACCCATAGGAGGGACCTAGCAGGTAATCCAGCCCACCAGATTCGAATAAGAGTGGGAGCAGTGCCAATGCAACTCAGATTATTAGAAGACTGAAGAATCTCCCTTGTGGTCAAGGAGTGACCACCCTGTGCAAACAGGAACCATCCAGCACCTCGACGTCTGCTTTGTTGCAGTTCCCGCCGGAACTCGAGCAACAGAGATCGACAAGATCAAGCTTGCCTGCCTTCTACCAGCCCGATCCACAGTCCCTGCAGAGCTGAGACCCGTGGAGGTGACCGGAAGCGTGGGGCCCGCCATCTTGAAAAGACCACGCAACGCTGACCGTGCAGCCCACGAGTGACCCTCGAATCTGTACAACGGGGTTTGAGAAGCCCCAGCCCTGAGCCACTCTTGCACCGAAGCTCACCCCTCTACACTCACCGAGTGCTGCGTAGGGCCTTTCTGCATCTTTTGGCTCAACGCGTTGGCCCGGTCACTTGCCCGTTGGCTTGTGGCCCCTGTGCCGACGAAACTTGAAATACGACTTGCGAATCTGGTTGCTCCAGACTTGCACCCGCTCCTCTGAAAAGGAGCACCCGCTCTGACCCTCCTGGTCCGAGTGAGAAGCAATCTTCCTATCCTGCGTGGATTGCTCTTGCCAAGTGTTGTTTGCTCCGATCTTGAAGCCGACACCGCCGACAGCGAGAGCCTTCGTGGGACATCTCGTGACCCGCTCCTGGACGTCGCAGATGCCCTAGAGCCCACGTGGCAGCGAAGAGAAGCTCCTCGACAACCACCTGATTGCGCCCTACATTGCCTGGTTCCGTCCTGGTTCCACCCTGGTCACTGCTGAGTGACCCAGACTCTGTCCCCTCTGCTTTCAGGTACTCTACAACTTCGATCCACCTTTGGATCACACCGGACACTTCTCCTTCACAACGCCTGCAGCATCTTCAGCTTCAAGCATCAACAACCTGCGTGACGAAACCCGATACAACTTCGACCCTATGCACCCGCTTCCTGTGGGCGAGGTAACTCAACAACGCTGGTGTTCCCACACTGGTACACACCTCTAGTGTATGCGACTTAAGTTACATCCTTCTAGGTTAAGCGGAAGTCTCCTTAAACTGTAACTTTATAACGTTTACGCACCTTTGACATTGCATTGGTGCATGCGTGTGCTTTAAGCGCTGCACCCGAGTCCCACGGGCTTTTTCCCGACTTCAGCATTGTTAGTCCCGACCAGTCCCAGCGATTCCCCAGGCCCTAGGCCTGACCACTGTTCGATTGGTATCTCTTATACCACTTTCTTAATATATGGTTTGAGTGGCCACCCGGCCTCATCCATAATTTTGCAACTTTCATATGTTATACTGTGCTTTTGTTTAAACGCTTGTGCCCCTTTGCTCATAAAGAGTACTGGGGATTATTTTGAGTAATAAATACATATATTGTTATAATATATACTTGTGTGGTGTCCTTTCATTTGATATTACAGGATTGTGATTGGTAAAACAGCTCGCTTAACACGACCTCTTGAGTTAAGCCTTTAAGGCTGCTTAGTCCATGCTAACCCTAGGATAGCTTGTCTAATAAGGTTGACTTACAACCAGGCACCATAAGGGTTGTTTGGGCTGATACAAGGTGGTTCCAGAATTGGAAACATCATATATCAGGCCAACTTCTCACAACACCCAATTTGGTTTTCGTAAGGGCCATGGCACAGAGACTGCACTAATCAAAGCGTCAGAAGATATAAGACTCATTCTGGACCAGGGAGGCACAGCAGTACTTATATTGCTGGACCTCTCAGCTGTTTTCGACACGGTCGATCACACTACTCTGATCGACCGTGTCACTGCAATGGGCATTCAGGATAAGGCAAAAGACCTGCTATCCTTTCTCACTAACTGGACCCAGGTAGTAACTCTCGGCACCTTCCACTCTGCCCAACTGACGTTACCGTGTGGTGTTCCGCAAGGCTCATCCCTAAGTCCGACACTTTTTAACATCTATGTGTCTGACTTAGCTAGAGTCATCAAGGCACATAGGATGGGTCTCACATCATATGCCGATGACACCCAGCTGATGCTCGCAATAAATAACAATGGAGAAAGGGTAGCAGCCAGCTTCCAAAAGGGCATGTTGGGCATCAGCAGTTGGATGGCCAGCAACTGTCTCAAATTGAACTCCGACAAAACGGAGGTCATGATCTTTGGCAAGTCATCTCCTATCTGGTCCAGCTCCTGGTAGCCACCTGCTCTAGGCTCCCCATCAATCCCAGTCACCAAGGTCAGGAATCTAGGCGTCCTATTTGACGACAGACTGACCTTTGCACCCCATGCTAATTTGGTGGTTTCGGCCTCTTTTTATAAACTCCGAATGATTAAAAAGATTCTACCATTT
The DNA here is from genome assembly GCF_964263255.1 of Lissotriton vulgaris. Classification (NCBI taxonomy): domain Eukaryota; kingdom Metazoa; phylum Chordata; class Amphibia; order Caudata; family Salamandridae; genus Lissotriton; species Lissotriton vulgaris. The sequence goes on along the minus strand of NC_141694.1, from coordinate 1,019,477,921 downwards.
CTTCCACTGAATGCGGGAAAAGCCTTGGTCAGTACATTGGTTATGTCATCCATGGACTACTGCAATGGGCTGCTTGCCAATGCACAGAGCATGGTCATTCAAAAACTGCAATCCGTTCAGAACGCGGCAGCCAGAATGCTGTCTGGAACTCCTAAGTTCAAGCCCATCTCACATGTCATCAAGAGGTACCATTGGCTGTCGGTGAAAAATCGGATAAAATTCAAGGCATTCATTGCCTATAAAGCCTCCTGCAAGATAGGTCCCCAATTTCTAATAAATCACTTAATTACCTACATCCCCAACAGGACACTACGATCCTCCACTGCATTTCATCTTACAGTGCCTCGCACCAAAACTGTCTCTTGGGGCGATAGGCGTTTGTTGTTACTATGGCAAAACTCTGGATCACCCTACCGGTGGAGATTAGATCCTGTCAGTCTCTGCTAGTTTTCAGAAAGATGATAAAGACCTAGTTGTTCAATCAATAGTCTGCTCACTACTGTTTCTACCTGTTGTCCATAGTGCTGAGAGACCCTCGGGTATCTACAAATCTCAAAAATAAATAAATAAATAAATACCTTGAGCGAAAAGACAAAGGGCCGGCTCACGGAACACTCGTGGAGTGTAGACCAGCAATCTTCAGTGGAAAAGGTGCTCGGGTCTGGCCTATTAGTAACCCAATGCACAGTCTCAAGGGACGTTAAGAAGCTAATGCACTTGGAAATGTGCACGGTGTCCAGGGGTTCCGGTTCCACAGTACCCACGAGGGCTACGGGGCTCAGCTTTGCTGGGGACTCTGGTCAGCCTCTGGAAAGTCTGGAATCCCACCTCCTGTGTTGCAAATACTTCGGAGTCCGGCGGAAGCTTCGGAGATGCAAACCGGTCAGATGCGTCTTTGGTGCCTGCCAAGAAGGGGAGTAACTCTTTTACTCCAAGGGAGATCATTCATCTAGCACCTTGTAGATTGTCGAAGTTCCAGGATTCAGTATCAGAGTTTCGTCCAGGCATAATCTAAGGTCCTGTTGCCAGGGGTTCCTATCTTATACCCAAGGAAAGGGTGGGACAAACTCTGGGGACCCACCTATGGGAGGGTTTGGAAAGAGGGGTGGCTACACCCATTTCCTTTGTCCAGTTTCGCTGGTAGCCCCTGCACCCGGTTTGAACTGGGCTATGCACAGGAACACCAAATGTGCCCCCAGTACGGACTTCAAAGCACTCTTGAAGTGCACCCACCCAGCCCCAATACACTAAAGCCTGTCTGGGATGTTGTAACACCTCCCTGTGACAGGAAACCTATTGTCAAGGCCTCCCCTGCCAGAGTTTCGTCCAGCAGCCGGAGGCCAGACTTGTGTCCGTGGCATCCATTTTGTGATGTCAGGGTTCTTTTAAACTGGTACCGGGTGTACCGGTGTGTACATGTCTCTCCCTCTAGAAGGGTGAAATCATACCCCCGCCGCCAGGACTGGCTGGGGGGGCTGTGATTCCAAAGTGTTGACACCATTCACAACATGTTTCCTTTCAGCCATTCCAAAGTTAGCATTTACTGTGAGGTTATAATGCACTTAAGAGTATATGGTCTGGCTGCATCACAGAACAACCCTGAAGAATAGATTCCGAAGGCTGCAGAGGGGCCCATGCTCATGCATGGGCATCCTCTCACACAAAACCCAGCACCCTGCCTTCAGGATTGATAAGGCCTGCCTTAGGGGTGACTGATAGGTTTATATGTGTAGTGATATAAGGTAGATATAGGGAACCTATATCTAAGTAAGGGGTGCATACACCACCTTACACAGGCTGCTGTAGAAGACCTGTGGTGTAATTTTGGAAGGCTGCCCAGGGATCGCATAATACATGCTGTAGCCCTCTGGGGTAACTAATTCCTGGGTACATAGTGTACCATATACTAGGGACTTATAAGGGTACCCCAGTAACCAAACTGGAGCGTACCTAAAGTACATGGAATCATTTTAGAGAGGAAGCAGCTAGGGTGGGGTCCTGGATAGGAGGGCCCCAGCCAGACTAAAGTAAAAAAACAGTGAAACATCAGCAAAAAGTGGGATTAACTATAGGAAGCAGATCCTACTCTCCTATACCGCAGTTTTCTGGTTTCGCCAGGTTTTCTGTAGGCGTCTCTGTTGAGGCATATCCAGAAAATGCATCTGCTAGGCAGCAGGCAGCAACCTTAGTCTCTGTGCATTTTGTTTTTGCTAAGAGTTACCATTTGTACGAACAAGAGAGACCTCGATCAGAATTCGGATGAACCTGTATCCTAATATTGTGCTCCGGAAGTGGGTAGTCTACTTCACAAGTGCTTGTGGGTGAGTAAAGAATGCAATTGAGAGAACAACAATTTAATAAACACCTTTTAATTGTATGTTTCTGAGCGCTCTTTTTCACATGAAACCAAACAGTTTGAAAAAAATAAACAGGCAATAGAAATATATTGATGCAAGTATTGTTTATGTTCGTTGTCAAAAGTTTCGGTCAACGTTATTATTTTTTTTAAATACAGATTATGTTATGTTCAAAGTCTCACTGGCCACAAAAGTCCTGTAACAGCTGCGTCAGTCAGTGAAACAACAGGAGACATTGCAACTGTTTGTGATTCGGGTGAGTATCTCATAACGAAACAACTTCCTGTATTAGATTCACAATCCACAATCCAGATTTGAATTCAATATCCTTATTTCTAGCTGCTGAATGCAACACATTTTTTAATTAAGCATTCTGTGGACTGTACACCATATCACGGTTGCTCAAGTACTTCCTGTACTGAATAACTAGTCAGTAAGCTGGTGATTGAATAGCAACATATCGGAGTTTCTCAAATTTCTTACCTGCTTTGTTTTCAATTGGTAATCCATCAGTACTGCAAGCACTGTCTTTGATCATGCCTTCAGACCTTTACAAAGAATTGCTTTCAGAACTCAAGATGAGACTGTGCTTGTGTTGTTTTACTTAGCAAAATCTTTTTTATATTATGGTTTTTTTTTTTTATCTCTGCTTCTGTGTGGCTTCGTATAAGCGTTTGGTCATTTTGGGGGATTTCACAGTGCATCTGAAATATTTGAACAATTTGTTTGGCCCCCATAGAAAAGAGCTAGTATTAATAACAAGCTTAGTGGTGTCAATTGGCATTCCTTCAGTAACCAAAACCAAATTCTATGTTTTCAAGAAACGTAAACTACTAAAATTGATAGAGACATCTAGCTGCAGATTCCTTAACTTAACTTAGAATATCCCCAGGTGTCAGACTGGATCCGGAAAAACTTTTCCGCAGCAGTACCTCTGCGTGCCGGGGGAAGCGGCGTCACCCGGCTCTGTCTTGACGTTGTCTACGGAAGTGATGTCAATGGAGCCATTAAGTCCCTCCCGGCGCGCTGCCTCCCAACGCAGATCCGAGAGAAGCGGTTCCTCTGGCTTGTTTTGTTTTCAGGCCTTCACAACGCCTTTTCGCGTCTGGAACAGTGTGCCGATGCCTGTGGACTTCAAGTCGTGTGCATCCTATTCATGGCAGATGTTGGCGACTTAGGTCAGGGGTTCGCCCTCGGCGCCGACCGAGTGCCTTGACTCCAGTTCCAGAGTCACTGCAACATCGGGACACGGCCCTCCTGCTGCATCTTCTCACAGCCCTATGGGGTTCCCTGCGTTGTTGCTGGATGCAGCTGCAGCACGGAGCCTCTACCTTGGTGGAGATTGAGTCGACACCAGTCCGATGCCGGGTCGACGAGTCTTATTCGTGGGTCGTCGATGTTGATCTGACACTGTCTCGGCGTCGGTCAACACCAGGTTACGTCCTCAGCTGTTCCTCTGCTGGTGGAGGATATGACTCCAGTGGCTTCTCCACCCCCAGGTTTTTTTTTCAATGCTCCACGGAGCATGGGCCCGTAGGGCACTGGCCAGCTCATCATTCTGCGCCTCTGTGGGTTGGTGGACCTTCAGCCTTCCCCAACGGAAGGCTTGCTGTCTCCACCTCAGATGGCCAAGGAGGCTAGCGCAGCATTTGCGAGGATGGTTCGCAGGGCTGCGGATATCTTGTAGATGCAGCGGCCCTTAGTCTCCCTGCCTTTGGATTCTTTGTTGGATCTTCTCAACCAGGGCAGGGTGGACATGAAGCATTGTTGCCTTTTGGCGGGTGTAGGAAGGTGGCTACCTGACTATGGTTACCCCAGATTTTTTTGCCTTGTGTTTAGCTGGTTTTCGACTTAGTTGGACTGGTTCCCTGCTAATCAGGGCCCCAGGCTATCTGCTCTCTCTGTAAAATGGATTCCATGTACTCTAGGTGTATAACTAAATTGGCTTGGGTCACCTTATCAGCCCCTGTACAGAGCACTATAGGTGCCCAGGGCATAGGTGCATCCAAGGCCTACCAGGGGCTACAGCATATCTTTTGCCACCCCTGGCTGGCTATCCAAAATTGACACATCTGGCTGATCACTCAGCTGGGGCAAGGTGGTGTAATCACCCCTTGCTTAGATATAGTATGCCTATATCTAAACCTAACTGGACACATATATACCTATAAGTCACTCCTATGGCAGGCCTTAACAATCCTGGAGACAGAGTGCTTGGTATTATGTGAGATGGAGCTCTAGCATGAGCTGAGCCTGTCTGCAGCTGTCGGGACCAATTCCCTAAGCTGTTCCGGGATAATGCCATACCATATACTATTAAGTGCATTATAATCCATCGCGGTTATATGTTAACTTTGGTTTGGCTTTATCAAAACATGTCGTGTAAGGTGTCATACGATTTGGAATACTATCCCCTCGACAGTCCTGTCGACGGGGATAGCATTCCACCCCTCTAGAGGGAGAAGACATGTTACTTTGCTAAAACGCGGTTGATTTTAAAAGAGCCTCAGCATCACAAAATGGACGCTTCTGCCACAGACACGAATCTGACCTCCGGCTGCTGACCGAAACTCAGCCGAGGAGGCCTGGACAAAGGGTTTCCTGTCACAGGGAGGTGTCACACCACCCCAGACAGGAGATAGTGGATTGTAGCAGGGAGGTTTGAAAGAAACCAGACAGTGCCTGGGGAGCACAAGGCTTCCCCTTGCATAATCCGGTCAAACCGGTTCTGGGGCTCACCAGCCCCAGTCCCAGCGCGACCCTGGACAAAGGGAAAGGGGTGTAACCACCCCCTTCCTGGGTCCCACCCATAGGAGGGACCTAGCGGGTAATCCAGCCCACCAGATTGGTATAAGAGTGGGAGCAATGCCCAAGCATTCAGATTATCCTGACTGAAACTTATGAAACGAAACTCTGGACCCTTCGACATCCTACTCGACGTAGAAGACTGAAGAATCTCCCTTGTGGTCACCTCGACGTTTGCTTTGTTGCAGTTCCCGACGGAACTCGAGCGACAGAGATCGACAAGACCCAGCGTGCCTGCCTTCTAACAGCCCGATCCACAGTCCCTGCAGAGCTGAGACCTGTGGAGGCGACCTGAAGCGTGGGGCCCGCCATCTTGGAAAGACCACGAGACGCTGACCGTGCAGCCCACGAGTGACCCTCGAAGCTGTACATTGGGGTTTGAGAAGCCCGAGCCCTGAGCCTCTCTTGCACCGAAGCTCACTCCTCTACACTCACCGAGTGCTGCGTGGGGCCCTTCTGCATCTTTTGGCTCAACGCGTTTGCCCGGTCACTTGCCCGTTGGCTTGTGGCCCCTGTGCCGACGAACTTTGAAATCTGACTTGTGAATCTGGTTGCTCCAGACTTGCACTCGCTCCCCTGAAAAGGAGCACCCGCTCTGACCCTCCTGGTCCGAGTATTAGGCCATCTTCGAATCCTGCGTGGGTTGCGCTTGCCAAGGGTTGTTTGCTCCGATCCGGAAGCCGACCCCGCCGACAGCGAGAGCCTGCGTGGGACAGCTCGTGATCCACTCCTGGACATCCTCGGTGCCCCAGAGTCCACGTGGCAGCAGAGAGAAGCTTCACGACAGCGACCTGAAAGCGCCCGACATTGCCTGGTTCCTTCCTGGTTCCACCCTGGTCACTGCTGAGTGACCTAGACTCTGTCCCCTCTGCTTTCAGATCATCTTTATCTTCGATCCACCCTTGGATCACACCGGACCCTTCTCTCCACGACGCCTGTAGCCTCTTCATCTTTAGGCACCATCGACCTGCGTGACGAAACCTGACACTACTTCGCACCTGTGCACCCGCTTCCTGTGGGTGAGGTAACTTAGCAACGCCGGTGTTCCCACACTGGTACACACCTCTAGTGTATGTGTCTAAAGTTTCATCCTTCTAGGTCAGCCGGAAGGTTCCTAAAACAGTAACTTTGTAACTTTTACGCACCATTGACTTTGCATTGGTGCATGCGTGTGCTTTTAGCGCTGCACCTGATTCCCGCGGGCTTTTCCCGACTTCAGCATTGCTAGTCCCGATTGGTCCCAGCGATACCCTAGGCCCTAGGCCTAACCACTGTTCGATTGGTATCTCTTATACAACTTTCTTAATATATGGTTTGATTGGCCACCCGGCCTCATCCATAATTGTGCAACTTTCATATGTTTAACTGTGCTTTTGTTTAAACGCTTGTGCCTCTAGACTAATAAAGAGTATAGAGGATTATTTTAGTAATAAATACATATATTTTTATAATATATAACTTGTGTGGTGTCCTTTCATTTGATATTACAGGATTGTGATTGGTAAAACAGCTCGCTTAACACGACCTCTTGAGTTAAGCCTTTAAGGCTGCTTAGTCCATGCTACCATTAGGATAGCTTGTCTAATAAGGTTGACTTACTACCAGACACCATAAGGGTTGTTTGGACTGATACAAGGTGCCCCCAGAATTGGAGGCATCATATATCAGGCTAATTTCTCACAGCGGGTCATTGTATGAAGTCCTTCTGGGGACTTGGAAAAGGCCCTCATCGGGGTACCCCTTGGGTAGTGCTATTGCACATCACCATCATCCGGCTCCAGATGATCCTGCCTGTTTGTCACTCCATCCTAGGGTTCAAGGGCTTGTAGTCCTGGCTGTACTCCCTTTCACTCCTCCTCCGTTGCTTCCGCCCACTCTAAATTCTAGGTGGTTGGAGTTGTGTGGCTGCAATGTCTTTGCATCCACCAGCTCAGGCCTTCAGTCCCTGAACAGGACCTGCGTGTTTGCTCTGGTTACTTTTGCTCTTTGGGACTCTGTCAAGCAGCGGGGCCTCGTGCTCACCTGGTCCGGCTTATTCAGGATGGCCCTGTCATGGCACAGTTTTTCGTCCGGTCTGCCATGGACACCACTGACTGCGTGGGTCAAGCTATGGCCAGGTCAGTTGCTCTGCATCGCCATGCATGGCTCCGCAATGGCAGTTTCCCTTGAGAATGTTTGGGAGCGACTCAGGGATTCGCCCTTTGATGGGGTTGATCTTTTTGATGAGCATGCCGACTCGGCGATCCGGTGCCTCCTATCTGGATTTCCTTGACTGTCAGGTTTTTAGTCCTCTTGGTGGACTTATGTTTTCGTATGCAGTATTGTCACTGCTTTTATGTTTCCGTCTCTGGGTTCAAGACGTTATTTCCTAGACAGGTTGTTTGGCTGTTCAGCTGTGTTTTTCCTTCCTTTGGTGCAGCTGGGCCAGCTGTTTATACAATTCGTTTTGACCTCTGCCTATAAGCTTGTTTCAAGGGGTGCCCCTTGCTTTTTATAGGGATGTGATGTACCCTATGTGGGGTATTCGTTTGCTATTGTGTCGCTGATCTTCCTTGCCAGGAAGTTTCGGAGACTCACGTGCAGTTCTCTTCGTTCCTTTTCTGTCCCTCTGGAAATGTTTCCTGTGGGTTATGCTGTGGGCATCTCCCTTTGCTCCATACTTCCTGCTGTGGTGGAACACCTCCTCTGTTAAGAACCATGGTCTGTTGTGTCCCTCTCCTGGAGCTTCTGTGTTGCTTCCTGTGAGAAGTTGGCCTGATATATGATGTCTCCAATTCTGGGGGCACCTTGTATCAGTCTAAACAATCCCTTATGGTGATGGTTGTAAGTCAACCTTATAGACAAGCTATCCTAAGGGTAGCATGGACTAAGCAGCCTTAAAGGCTTAACTCAAAAGGGCATGTGAAGCCAGCTCTTTTACCATATGCAATCCTGTAATATCAAATGAAAGGACACCACACAAGTTATATATTATAAAGATATATGTATTTATTACTGGAATAATCCTCTGTACACTTTATGAGTGCAGAGGCACAAGCGTTTAAACAAAAGCACAGTTAAACATATGAAAGTTGCACAATTATGGATGAGGCCGGGGGGCCACGCAAACCATATATTAAAAAAGTGGTATAAGTATCACTAATCGAACAGTGGTCAGGCCTAGGGCCTGGGGAATCGCTGGGACCAATCGGGACTAGCAATGCTGAAGTCGGGAAAAGCCCGCGGGAATCGGTTGCAGCGCTGAAAGCACACACATGCACCAATGCAAAGTCAATGGTGCGTAAAAGTTATCGAGTTGCTATTTTAAGAGTCTTCCGACTGACCTAGAAGGACAAAACTTTAGACAGACACTAGAGGTGTATACCAGTACAGGAGCACCGGCGTTCATGAGTTACCTCACCCACAGGAAGGGGGTGCACCGGCGCAAAGTAGTGTCGGCTTTCGTCGTGTAGATCTATGGAGCCTGGAGATGAAGATGCTGCAGGCGGCCAGAAGAGAAGTGTCCGGTGCCATCCAAGGATGGATCGAAGATGAAGAGTACCTGAAAGCAAAGGGGACAGAGTCTGGGTCACTCAGCAGTGACCAGGGCGGGACCAGGAAGGAACCAGGCAATGTCGGGCGCAATCAGGTAGTTGTCGTGAAACTTGTCTCCGCTGCCACGTTGACTCTGGGGCACCGAGGATGTCCAGGAGTGGATCATGAGCTGTCCCATGAAGGCTCTCGCTGTCGGCGGTGTCGGCTTCCGGATTGGAGCAAACAAACCTTGGCAAGCGCAACCCACGCAGGATTCGAAGATCGCTTCTTACTCGGACCAGCAAGGTCAGAGCGGGTGCTCCTTTTCATGGGAGCGAGGGCCAGTCCAGATCAACTGGGACTGGCAGAGCAAAGTCAAAGGTTCGTCGGAACCGGGGTCGCTAGCCAACGGGCAAGCGACCGGACCAACGCGTTGAGCCAAACAATTCAGAAGGGCCCCTCGCAGCACTCAGTGAGTGTAGAGGGGTGAGCTTCGGTGCAAAAGCTGCTCAGGGCTGGGGCTCCTCAAAACCTAATGCACAGCTTTGAGGGAGCCTCGGGAGCTGCACGGTCAGCACGTCGTGGTCTTTCCAAGATGGCCGGCCGCATGCTTCAGGTCGCCTCCATGGGTCTCAGATTCGCTGAGACTGTGGATCGGGCTGTAAGAAGGCAGGAACGCTGGGTCTTGTCGATCTCTGTCGCTCGAGTTCCGGCGGGAACTGCAACAAAGCAAACGGTGACACGCTGGATGGTGCCTGTTTGCACAGGGTGGTCACTCCTTGACCACAAGGGAGATTCTTAAGTCTTCTACGTCGAGTAGGATGTCGAAGGGTCCAGAGTTTTGTTTCATAAGTTTCAGTCAGGATAATGCATGGGCACTGCTCCCACCTTTATTCCAAACTGGGGGGCTGGATTACCTGCTAGGTCCCTCCTATGGGTGGGACCCAGGAAGGGGGTGGTTACACCCCTTTCCCTTTCTCCAGGGTCGCGCTGGGACTGGGGCTGGTGTGCCCCAGAACCGGTTTGACCGGATTATGCAAGGGGAAGCCTTGTGCTCCCCAGGCAGTGTCTAGTTTCTTTCAAACCTCCCTGCTACAATCCACTATCTCCTGTGTGGGGTGGTGTGACACCTGTCCTACCTAATACACAAAATCCTGTCTGGGGTGGTGCTAGCACCTCCCAAGGCAGGAAACCCTTTGTCCGAGTCCCCCTCGCTGGAAGGACTCCCAGCAGCAGGAGGTCAGACTTGTGTCTGTGGTGGCAACATCCATTTTGTGATGCTGAGGCTCGAGTTAACTTTAACCGGGGTTCACAGTTACATACATGTTGTGCCCCTCTAGAAGGGTGGAATGCTACCCCCGTCGCCAGAATTGGCGAGGGGGTAGTATTACAATTCGTATGACACCTTACTCGACATGATTTGATAATGCTATGCCAAAGTTAGCATTTGACCGCGAGGTTCATAATGCACTTAAGAGTATATGGTATAGCGTTATCATGGAACCGCTATTAGGACTTGGTTCCGCAAGCTGCAAACGGTCTCAGCTCATGCCAGAGCACCATCTCACATAAGTCCAAGCACTCTGCCTTCAGGATTGATAAGGCCTGCCATAGGAGTGACTGATAGGAAGATGTGTGTCCATTTTAGGGTTAGATATAGGGATACTATATCTAAATCAAAGGTTGATTACACCACCTTGCCCCAGCTGTTTGATCAGCCAGTTGTGTCAGATTTGGATGGCCAGCCAGGGGTGGCATAATACATGCTGCAGCCCCTGGTAGGCCCTGAGTGCACCTATGCCCTGGGTACCTAAGGTACACTGTACAGGGGCTGATAAGGTGACTCAGTATCCAATTAGATATGTACCTAGAGTACATGGAATCCATTTTACAGAGAGAGCAGTGGGCCTGGGGTCCTGAATAGCAGGGCCCCAGGTCAACTAAGTCGAAAAACCAGCAAAACACCAGGCAAAAAGTTGGGGGCAACCAAACTGGGGGGCTAGCTTACCTGCTAGGTCCCTCCTATGGATGGGTCCCAGGAAGGGGGTGGTTACACCCCTTTCCCTTTGTCCAGGGTCGCGCTGGGACTGGGGCTAGTGTGCCCCCGAACCGGTTTGACCGGATTATGCAAGGGGAAGCCTTGTGCTCCCCAGGCAGTGTCTAGTTTCTTTCAAACCTCCCTGCTACAATCCACTATCTCCTATCTGGAGTGGTGTGACACCTCCCTGTGACAGGAAACCCTTTGTCCAGGCCTCCTCTGCCAAGTTTCTGTCAGCAGCAGGTGAGGTACCGGGTTTTTAGGGACCCGGCGGTGTCAGGGGAACACCCAGAGGCCTCTTGAGTTCTTCCTGTTTCGGACCACAGAAACACAGAGTCTTCTAGGTGATGTCAAGGATCGAGTTTATTGGCTGCAACCAGTAACAGGTATCCTAGAAGTACAACAGCATGAAGCACATGTAGGTTCTCAGGAGACTGCTCGTTTTTACAGAACCAGTCTTCTCTTTTTATACAAAATATTACACTTCAGGCAAGAATTCTTTGTTTTTACAGTTGGTCATATAAATACTTCTACTACAAAGAAAGAGCAGAGTCATGATGGCAAGCCCATATTTTCGTTTGTCCAGTTTGTGATAGATTACCCAGCAAGGCCCAGAACTTCCATTGGATATCGATGAACCCCCAATAAAATCGGGCACCTCCTCCTTGTAAAACTAGTCATAAAGAAGAAACAGGGACAGGTGTGTGAGGGATTAGCGTAGCTTGTATGCGATGAACGGTTTATGACATGTTGTGCGTTGATGCTAATCTAGCTCGGCCATTGGGATGAGAACTGTCCGAACAGGTTTGGCTTGAGGCAGTGGAGTCAGCTTGCCCAGGTCACAGAGGAGTCAGAAAGGTGTACGTGTCCTTCCAGATCGGATTCGGCTTTGGTCATTTTGACTATGTAAGGGCAACCACAAAATGGATGCCGCTCACAAAATGGAACCTGAGTGTTCAAGACAGAAACCACGATTTAAGGGTGATTTCGTCACTCAATCATGACGCAAATGCACAGGTATAATGTCTCAATCATTACCGGTCTGCCGACACCAAAATCGTCATGATACGATGACATTTTCGACACGAGTGTGGAGCTACGGTACCATATAACAGCAGGGTCCAGAATTTTTAGTACCACAGACCGTCCTTTTGCCCTTATATAGGCAATAACCTATACTCATGCTAATCTGAGTCCAGGTCTGTGTGCATAAAGTCATTGAGATGCTGCTGTAGCATCATCCTCTTACTTAGTTCATCTCTTGATACAGGCTTCCTTACACATGATGTAGCACAGAGGCAACATATTGCAGGAGCACACTGTACGCACAGACAGAACAGAAAAAGGATGGCTAAGATCATCCCAACGACTATCAGAATCTTCCATCCCCAGGCAGATATCAGTCCCCAGAACCACCCCATTAAGGACCAGTCTCCTTCATCCACGTGAATGGACTCAGAGATCTTATGCAGTTTGGAGATGGCCTGGTATACTGTTGGAGCGTTATCTGGGATGAAGATGCAGCAACTGGATTGGATGACTTTACATACCCCACCACGTTCTGCAAGTATGACGTCTAGGGCAACCCTGTTCTGAAGAGTCATAAGGCGGTCCGACTGGAGCTCCGCAGTCAAGTTACTAAGGGCACCAGCCGTTTCGATCACGGCTGATTCAACTACTCTCGTCAATTGGCGAAAGTTCCTGCTGTTCACCATAGGCCCCCAAAACGGCAGAAAACCTTTTGAGAAGTCCCCAAACTCCTGTTCCGTAGTGTCGTCTTTACTCACAACACCCCTAACTGTCCTTGTCCGATGGTAATCTGCCTCGGCCGTGTAGGTGGGTGGCAGCAGGAACGAGATAAAACATGTGCCCGAAAAGTCAGGGGGCAACCATGTGTATGCTCTATCATGGCAGACGAAGTAGGTACCCTTAGCTGCTAAGAACGAAGGGGAGGTCCGAGACGAGAAAACGTAAGTCTCAGTACAGACACTCTTCCCTAGCTGAGCTCTGGTATTTTTGCCATTTCCTTGCAGACATAGGTAACCTTGGTGGGGTACTATCCAGATCGGGGAGGATTTCTTTGCTCGCTGGCTGTCACTTAAGGAAATTCCATATTTTGTTATATTCCATCTACTGTAAGGCTTCAATTCATCTCTGGGAATTGTTCTATACGTGTCGATATCTCTACTCATATTTCTAATTCCTGCCACTAGTGCCTTGTTGCTCGAGTTGCTTCCTGGGGAATATGGTTCGAGGGAAAACAGGAACATTGTTTGAAATGCCCACAGAGGACCATGGTAGCTAAATGGCAGGACAAAATATGGGATACCCTTATCCGTAGTGTGTGGCATAAGTCCACATACCCAACAATTTGTCGTGTTCATTACAGACTGGTGTTGGTGTAGGAGCTGAACGAATGAGTTATTTATGAATTCTAATCTTCTGGCAGACTTGTGTGCAGGCAGGGGGTGAAAAGAGTGCGGGGAAACAGTAGGAGGAGGTGTGGGCTGTGTGGTGTGTGCAAATGATACTCGAAAGGTGAATAAAGCATAGCCCACCAAAAACATCATTATACTACACAACATGAAAATGCAGATTATTAAAAATCGCGTTTTTGCCATTACAGTGCATATTCTCATTTCAAAGTTCGTTGGTCTGGCAGGTCTCTCCATCTTGGGAAACTCCATCCTCTAAGTTGCTGCCCGCGGTGGGAGATTGTTTCTGCTAAGGAGTGCTTCTGTCAGTTTAGGGCAACTCCCTTAGACCAACCAGAACTGTCGACCTAACCGTCTCCAGCTGCACTCCAAAGACTGTGGCAACCGCGACCCTAGCAGCAGAACCGGATGGCGGTTCAAAAATCAAAAATGAGCAAGTTTCCTGGATGAGAGAGCTGCACAATCAAAAAGAAAAATATTTATTTGTCCATAGTCATAGATCTTGGCCTCAAGTTATAATGGTTTCGACCAGGTGCTGTGTGGTCTAGAAACAGGAGTTCAGGCTCAGTAGTGTCCAAAGGCATTGATGGTGGCACAGATCCTTGCAGAATGTTATCACTTTCTTTTTTCAGAAGTAGTTCCTTTCAAACGTGCATCACTGAAGGGTAAGAATCGAGGCACAGTCTCAGTCTCAGAGTCAGCAATTCCCTCCTGGACCCATCGGTCATCAGGCAGAGGTAACGGGACCCTCTTGCAATGGGTCCCGTGGATCCAGTTTTTCTTTCCTTCCACTCGAACTGACGATCTTGTGGATAGGAGAACTAGGTGAGGGCCGGTCCACCGGGGCTGGTCATTCCTCGTTCGCTGGAAGTTTTTCAGGAGGACATATGTTCCAGGATCGATAGGGTGTCCTGGAGCTTCGGAGGCCTGAGGTAGTCTGTCGTAGACCTGTTGATGTAAAACACGTAATTTAGCCGTCAATTCATACAGGTAGTCAAGCAGTACAGGATGCTCTATTTCACTGAACCTGGTGGGCCTTGGCACTCCCCATATGTTGGCCGGACGGCCGAACACAATTTCATGTGAACTAAGTCCCAATCTAGAGTGAACAGTCATTCTTGTGGATAGGAGCGCCAAGGGCAGAGCGTCAGGCTATTTAAGACGTGTGCTTGCCTGAATCTTGGCCAGTTTCAACTTTAACGTGCCGTTGTAGCACTCTACTAGTCCAGCTGATTGGGGGTGATTTGCAGCGTGGAACTTCTGGTGTATGCCTAGCCCCTCACACACTTTCTTCATCACTCGTCCCACGAATTCACTCCCATTATCACTCCAGACCATTCTAGGCATTCCAAACCTAGGGAAGAATTCTTTGACAAGGGCTTTAGCTGTGGATAAGGCAGTATTGTCCTTAAGGGGATATGCTTCGACCCACCTGGAAAAGGCACAAACATCAACGAGTACATATTTCAGATTGTTACACCTTTCCATGTGGATGAAATCTAGCTGCAAAACCTCGAACAGATACTTTGGAGGCGCAAAATGACCAGCTGGAGTTGGGGTTCCCTTACCAGGATTGTACTTCAGACACACCATACAGTTCTTGACCACATTCTCTGCACATTTGGGGATTCCACTATTCTGCCATACTGGAGCTAGCAACTTACAGATCCCTTTCACACTGATGTGAGCCATCCCATGAGCCATTGTCACCACTGCAAGCACATACGCATCGGGTAACAGCCATCTCTGATGCTCTGACAATTCAATCCAGCAACCATTCGCATCCAGTTTACCCCTACTTTCTCTCCATTCATTCAACTCTTGCTCTGTGGCTTCGGATTGGATAGACTTCACACTCTCGACCGTATCTGTGCACATACCAACATCACCAATCCATCTTGCAGGGCCTGCAACATACATTCGACTCATCACATTCCTTGCGGTTTCTTTTGCAACTTCATCTGCGAACGCATTCCCACGACCAACATCATCCGTCACCTTTTTGTGTGCACTGCATTTCACGATCGCAACTTGTAATGGCAAGGTCAGTGACTCGAAAAGCTCATTTACTAACTGACCATGTTGGATCTTCGTACCGTGTGACGTCGGGAACCCACGTTCACGCCACAATCGTCCAAAACTGTGAGCCACGCCAAAGGCGTATTGGCTGTCCGTGTACACATTCACTCGCTTTCCTTTTGCCAACACACATGCACTTGTAAGTGCAATCAACTCTGCTACTTGCGCGGAATTGTGTGGGATACGTGCAGCTTCAACAATTGTGTGTAATGTTGTCACAGCATATGCTGCAGCTGTATCACCATTCGGCAACTTGAAACATGAACCATCAACCCATAAGGTATCATTACATTCAGGAAGAGGAGTGTCCTGTAAATCCACTCTACCTTTTGTCTCTTCTTCTGTCCTAAAACAGCAGTCATGTTCTTCGACCTCATCTGTCTCTACTGGAATGGGCAATAACGTGGCTGGGTTGAGTGTGTCACACCTCTTAATGTGTATGTGACTCGCTAGCAGTGTCAGCTCATAACTTGACAGTCGAGCACTAGTTAAATGCTGTGTCCTTGTTCTGTTTAGCAAAATGTCTACTGCATGTGGGACCATGACAATTAGGGTATTATTCATTACCAACCCAGCGGATTGTCGAATACAGACAGCTGCTGCCGCAGTGGCCCTCATGCTACTTGGCAATGCCTTAGATACCGGGTCTAGAGTTGCTGAAAAGTACGCGCATGGACGCTGTTTGCCCCCAAAAGACTGTGTCAGGACTGACAATGCACAACCTTCCTTCTCGTGGACATACAACGTAAAAGGCTTACTGTAGTCGGGGGTACCCAACACAGGAGCCGAACACAATGCATCACGCAATTCGTAAAAGCTTTTCTGACAATCTTCAGACCACGGAATGGGTTTTGGTGTATCCTTGCAAGTTAATGCCACCAAATGTTTGGCCAACAAGGAGAAATTCGGTATCCATTGTCTGCAATATGATGTAATGCCCAAGAAAGCACGCACTTCTCTCTGTGTCCTAGGGACACTCAATTTTGCAATTGCCTGTATTTTTTCTGGGGTCAGCTTCCTTCCCTCCTTTGATAAGATGTGACCTAAGTAGGTCACTTCTTGTCGACAATATTGTAATTTTGAAAGAGAGACCTTGAGGCGCAGATCACAAAAATGACGCAACAATGACAAAGTGGCTTGTTTGCAAATTTCCTCGGTATCTGCAGCGACTAGTAAATCATCTACGTACTGAATAAGAGTCGCGCCGTCAGGAAAAACAATTGTGTCAAGCTGTGATTTTAGAGCCTGACTGAATATCGATGGACTTTCACAGTAGCCCTGAGGAGCGCGTTTGAAGCGGAAACTTCGGCCTCCTAAATTGAAGCCAAAAATATCCCTGCTCTCCTCGGCAATCGGGATGCTGAAGAAAGCATTCTTCAAGCCAATCACCAAGAACCAAGTGGCTGACGCTGGAACCATAGTCAATAAGGCAGTGATATCAGGAACAACTGGAAACTGTGGCACAACAATCTTATTCACTTCTCTAAGATCAATCACGAATCTGTACACAGGTGGCTGGGAAGGATCAGTACGCTTCAAAACCGGCAGAACAGGACTATTACAAAAAGGTTCCTGTTGTCTCTTCAATGACGTCTTTCTCGATCAGATCATAAATGATCGCTAACAACGCCTTTTCACCTTCAGTAGAAATCTTGTATTGGGGAATACGTGGCAGTCTAACATTGGCTTTCAATGTTATAACATATGGCGCTATTTCCAAAAGACCCACATCATTGGATCCAGTAACCCAAAGTACATCTGGGAGAGAAGATAATTCTGTTGGAACTTTGTCCCTTGACAAATACATTGGAAAGACCACTTTCTTACCTAGGGTAAGTTGTACTCCCGAAGGAGAACAGTACAAAGTCGCATATAATCTCTTTAACAGATCCAATCCCAACAAGTTTTCACCACAACCTGTTGTGAGAATGAGGGGTGCTTCTAATTCACAAGGCCCAACAGAAAGGGACATAGGACTAGAGATCGGGTTCCTAACCGGGGCGCCAGAAAAACCTACTGAAACATTCATTTCGCCAGACAAAGGTGCGCCAGGAAGTTATGAGTGCATAATAGAACTCTTTGTAGCACCAGTATCCAACAGAAAAGGCTCTGACACACCTGATGTAATCACCTCAACATAAGGTCTGTTCTGATCTACTGGAACTGAAACAACTCCCTCTCTTTGTCCATGGCTGTCCTAGCAATCATTACTCTCATTCTCGTTTTCTGCATAGTAGTCATCAGCATAGTACTGAGCTGTCCTGGAAGACGCATTATTCTGTTGGTCAAAACTATTCATAGAATTCTGAGGCGGAAAGGGACGAGCGTTCTGGGGGAAATTTCCACGGCCCCTACCTCTAGGAGCCTGTTGAACACCTCGACCTCTCGCACCAGAAACACCATTCATGCGCTGTAACAAAACCGGACAATTAACCTTGAAATGACCCTGTTCTTTGCAGTACGCACATTGATTCGGACCATACGGTAAACGCTGTTGAGGAGACTCATTTCTCTGCGAGTTCCTTGAATACTGCTGTGGTTGCTGATAATCGTGCTGACTGGCAGTACGAGGCGGATAAGCTTGCTGGAGAAGGACTTTAGTTTTCAATTCTTTAGTCTTTTTATCTGCCTTCTCTAGCTCATCTTTGCGTCTATTCTCATAGTACTGGGCTGTGGCTAGTATCTGTGCTGACGTGGAAACAGCCCAAGCACTCTCAGAATCCTTTAACTTGTTGCATAATTCAGGAAGTAAATTATGTACAAATTTGTCGACAAACAAACTTTGGCCACCCTCAGTAGCCATATCCTGACCACTATGATCGACGAAAGTCTCTTCAAACCGCGTGAAAAAGTCGAGCACATTCTCATCTTTCTTCTGCTTGCACGCAGACAACTTGTCCCAATTTACACACAATTCGGGCATTAAAGTCTTCATATACGCGATAATTCTACCAGGAAGTTCTGCTACTAAAGGCTCGGGCTTAGAGCAACCAACTTGTCTAGCATCAGCAGTAGCAATATTAGCCCACGTATCACCTAACTCTTGGTCATGATCTGCATGACGAATCTTTCCCCATAAAGGCTGTGGAACAACATTTCCAAACAACATGTCTACATCGGCTAGATTCATGATACAGGAGCTGGCAGTCTGTGACAACTCCTTATAATACCCTGCAGGATTTTTGCGGGGATCAGGCAATGTCTGTTTAAGAGCCAAGACTTCAGATCTTTTCCTAGGAACATGTACCCATACACGCTGAAAATGCGGCGGAATGGCTGGATTAGCATTTGCATCACCTTCCCTCCAAACTGGGGGAACCTCTCTCATGGGATACTGTCGCGCTTTTTTCCTACCTGGCATGTCGTGCTCAGACAGTGATCGAGAATTGCTTCCCTTACTCCTATAAGACAATAACATCTCAATCGCTTGTTCAACATCGGCACCCACAATCATGCCTTCTCCGAACTTGAACCTCATACGGGATAGTTTAGACATGTCGTACTCTGGCTCATTTCCCTCCAAATCTTCACAGAGGAAGATGCACATTTGTTCAAAAACATATCTCTGCATAGATGCTTCCCACTGACGGAAGACTTCCATGACGGACTGAACGTCATACTTTACAGTATTGTTAACCCTGTTATGCGCTAACTCATTCAATACTTCTCTCTCCTGATAGTCAGGAAGTCGACTCCGCAACTGTCTACGTTCTGTCTTAGGGGTCGTATTAGGAGACCCAAAGAAAGGTGAGAAAAAACCAGTGACAGTGTTTGCTACTCTCTGTCGAACAGAGGGAGAATCTGATGGAAAGGCGGAAACGCCAGAAAAGACAGGCTGATGTAAAGCAGAAGTCGAGGCAGTATTAGGATAAGCAGTTGGAGCAGTAGGCGAAGCCGTAGAAAAAGCAGATGAAGCAGATAGCAAAGGCGGCGGCCCTTACGAGGGCTGCGCCGGAGGAGTAGAAACCAGCTGAAGAGGAGCTGGTGGTTGTGGAAGAACTGGTGTTCGTGCGGCGGGCGTGGTATAATAAAGCGTTGCGGGGTGCAGTAGCATTTTGTGCATAGGGGGGTGGTGAACTCAGAAGGTGGGACATTAAAGGATCGCTATCAAGTTTCTCCGTTGATCCTCGTCCTTTACGTGGCAGAACTGGGTAGCATTTATCTACTGCTAACTTCCTACTTCTAAGCGTTTGTGCACTCTCTTGCTCTTCCTCGTTATCCCTGAATGCAATGGCAGCTTGTACCATTGACATACCTCTTTTATTCTTCTTTGCTAATTTCATTTCTTTCTGTTTGGCTTCTTTGCGCCATAGGCGAAAGGAGTCAAACATCGCCGGCCGGGCTTTCTTCTTAAAAAGTTTAATCTCTAGATTATCCAAAATCTCTTTGTCAAAACTACCATATTGTGGCCATTTTAAGACACCATCGTTTCTGGTGTATCGGATCCATACTTCATTGTATGTGATAGGGCCTACGCCATGCTTCACGTAAAGCTCATATGTCGGAGTTCCAATCGGAGGAACCGGACACGAGTCCTCCAATCGGGAGTCCCTACTACAACCAAGACAAAACAAATTTCCAAGTCTGCTAAGACCAGGCATCTTCGCTCTCTAGTCTAGCTTCAAACTTCAAAGGAATATCGAATACGATATTCTCGTGAATACACGAGTCCTTCGGCTTTGGCGCTTGCAAGTTCCAAATCAAAGCGTATCCGAAGGATACCAAACTAAGAACCAAACTAAGGACTGGGAGACGCTCCACTTATACTTAACTGAAGTATCGATGATCGATGACGTCACTAGAAGACTCGTCTATGGTTTCGCTCTACCAAGCATCAAGGGTCCAAAACAGGGCGATAGTCAGGGCAGCAGTCCTTCGTAGCCGTCGGGACGTGGGGAACCTCGCAGCAAAGACCTTCGGAACCACGTCGACATGCAGGGGTCGCTGAAGTGGCTGGCCGTCCTCTGTAATTTTCACACGAAGCTCCTCACGAACATCTGGCTTGGACCGATACCGCTTGATACCGCCCCGAGTAGGGCGCCAACTGAGGTACCGGGTTTTTAGGGACCCGGCGGTGTCAGGGGAACACCCAGAGACCTCTTGAGTTCTTCCTGTTTCGGACCACAGAAACACAGAGTCTTCTAGGCGATGTCAAGGATCGAGTTTATTGGCTGCAACCAGTAACAGGTATCCTAGAAGTACAACAGCATGAAGCACATGTAGGTTCTCAGGACACTGCTCATTTTTACAGAACCAGTCTTCTCTTTTTATACAAAATATTACACTTCAGGCAAGAATTCTTCGTTTTTGCAGTTGGTCATATAAATACTTCTACTACAAAGAAAGAGCAGAGTCATGATGGCAAGCCCATATTTTTGTTTGTCCAGTTTGTGATAGATTACCCAGCAAGGCCCAGAACTTCCATCAGATATCGATGAACCCCCAATAAAATCGGGCACCTCCTCCTTGTAAAACTAGTCATGAAGAAGAAACAGGGACAGGTGTGTGGGGGATTAGCGTAGCTTGTATGCAATGAACGGTTTATGACATGTTGTGCCTTGGTGCTAATCTAGCTCGGCCATTGGGATGAGAACTGTCCGAACAGGTTTGGCTTGAGGCAGTGGAGTCAGCTCGCCCAGGTCACAGAGGAGTCAGCAAAGGTGTACGTGTCCTTCCAGATCGGATTCGTCTTTGGTCATTTTGACTATGTAAGGGCAACCACAAAATGGATGCCGCTCACAAAATAGAACCCGAGGGTTCAAGACAGAAACCACGATTTAAGGGTGATTTCGTCACTCAATCATGACGCAAATGCACAGGTATAATGTCTCAATCATTACCGGTCTGCCGACACCAAAATCGTCATGATACAATGACATTTTTGACACGAGTGTGGAGCTACGGTACCATATAACAGCAGGGTCCAGAATTTTCAGTACCACACAGGAGGTCAGACTTGTGTCTGTGGCAGCAGCATCCATTTTGTGATGCTGAGGCTCTAGTTAGGATTAATCGCGTTTTAGTAAAGTAACATGTCTTCTCCCTCTAGAAGGGTGGAATGCTACCCCCGTCGCCAGGACTGGCGAGGGGGTAGTATTCCAAAACGTATGACACCAAACACGACATGTTTTGATAAAGCCAAACCAAAGTTAGCACATAAACGCGATGGATTATAATGCACTTAAGAGTATATGGTATGGCATTATCCCGGAACAGCTTAGGGAATTGGTCCCGACAGCTGCAGACAGGCTCAGCTCATGCTAGAGCACCATCTCACATAAAACCAAGCACTCTGCCTCCAGGATTGTTAAGGCCTGCCATAGGAGTGACTTATAGGTATATATGTGTCCAGATATAGGTTTAGATATAGGTATACTATATCTAAGCAAGGGGTGATTACACCACCTTGCCCCAGCTGAGTGATCAGCCAGTTGTGTCGATTTAAGTACCAGCCAGGGGTGGCAAAAGATATGCTGCAGCCCCTGGTAGGCCTTGTTGGCACCTATGCCCTGAGCACCTATAGTGCATGGTACAGGGGCTGACAAGGTGTCCAGTTCCAATTGGGTTATGTACCTATAGTACATGTGTGAGAAGTTGGCCTGATATATGATGTCTCCAATTCTGGGGGCACCTTGTATCAGTCCAAACAACCCTTATGGTGTCTGGTTGTAAGTCAACCTTATAGACAAGCTATCCTAATGGTAGCATGGACTAAGCAGCCTTAAAGGCTTAACTCAAGAGGTCGTGTTAAGCGAGCTGTTTTACCAATCACAATCCTGTAATATCAAATGAAAGGACACCACACAAGTTATATATTATAAAAATATATGTATTTATTACTAGAATAATCCTCTAAACTCTTTATGAGTCTAGAGGCACAAGTGTTTAAACAAAAGCACAGTATAACATATGAAAGTTACACAATTATGGATGAGGCCGGGGGGCCACGCAAACCATATATTAAAAAAGTGGTATAAGAGATACCAATCGAACAGTGGTTAGGCCTAGGGCCTAGGGAATCGCTGGGACTAATCGGGACTAGCAATGCTGAAGTTGGGAAAAGCCAGCGATAATAAGGTGCAGCGCTGAAAGCACACACATGCAGCAATGCAATGTCAATGGTGCGTAAAAGTTATAAAGTTACTGTTTAAGGAACCTTCCAACTGACCTAGAAGGACAAAACTTTAGACACATACACTAGAGGTGTGTACCAGTGTAGGAACACCGGCGTTGCTGAGTTACCTCACCCACAGGAAGCGGGTGCCCAGGTGCGAATTAGTGTTGGGTTTCATCACGCAGGTCGAGGGTGCCTGAAGATGAAGATGCTGCAGGCGTCCGGAAGAGAAGTGTCTGGTGTGATCCAAGGGTGGATCGAAGTTATAGAGTACCTGAAAGCAGAGGGGACAGAGTCTGGGTCACTCAGCAGTGACCAGGGTGGAACCAGAAAGGAACCAGGCAATGTCGGGCGCAATCAGGTGGTTGTCGAGAAGCTTATCTCCGCTGCCACGTGGACTCTGGGGCACCGAGGATGTCCAGGAGTGGATCACGAGCTGTCCCACAAAGGCTCTCGCTGTCGGCGGTGTCGGCTTTTGGATTGGAGCAAACAAAACTTGGCAAATTCAACCCACGCAGGATTCGAAGATCGCTTCTTACTCGGACCAGCAAGGTCAGAGCGGGTGCTCCTTTTCAGGGGAGCGACGGCCAGTCCAGAGCAACCGGACCGGCAGTGTAAATTTGAAGGTTCGTCGGTACTGGGGCCACAAGCCAACGGGCAAGTGACCGGACCAACGCGTTGAGCCAAAAAGTGCAGAAGGGCCCCACGCAGCACTCGGTGAGTGTAGAGGGGTGAGCTTTGGTGCAGTAGTGGCTCAGGGCTGGGGCTTCTCAAACCCAAATGCACAGCTTCGAGGGTGCCTCGGGAGCTGCATGGTCAACGCCTCGTGGTCTTTCCAAGATGGCCGGCCCCACGCTTCTGGTCGCCTCCACGGGTCTCAGCTTTGCAGGGACTGTGGATCGGGCTGTTAGAAATCAGGAACGCTGGGTCTTGTCGATCTCTGTCGCTCGAGTTCCGGCGGGAACTGCAACAAGGCAAACGTCGAGGTGCTGGATGGTGCCTGTTTGCACAGGGTGGTCACTCCTTGACCACAAGGGAGATTCTTCAGTCTTCTACCTCGAGTAGGATGTCGAAGGGTCCAGAGTTTCGTTTCATAAGTTTCAGTCAGGATAATCTGCATGCTTTGGCACTGCTCCCACTCTTATACCAATCTGGTAGGCTGGATTACCTGCTAGGTCCCCCCTATGGGTGGGACCCAGGAAGGGGTGGTTACACCCCTTTCCCTTTGTCCAGGGTCGGGCTGGGACTGGGGCTGGTGAGCCCCAGAACCGGTTTGACCGGATTATGCAAGGGGAAGCCTTGTGCTTCCCAGGCACTGTCTGGTTTCTTTCAAACCTCCCTGCTACAATCCACTATCTCCTGTCTGGGGTGGTGTGACACCTCCCTGTGACAGGAAACCCTTTGTCCAGGCCTCCCCTGCCAAGTTTCGGTCAACAGCAGGAGGTCAGACTTGTGTCTGTGGCAGAAGCGTCCATTTCGTGATGCTGAGGCTCTTTTAAAATCAACCGCGTTTTAGCAAAGTAACATGTCTTCTCCCTATTGGAAGGGTGGAATGCTACCCTTGTCGCCAGGACTGGCGAGGGGGTAGTATTCCAAATCGTATGACACCTTACACGACATGTTTTGATAAAGCCAAACCAAAGTTAGCACATAACCGCGATGGATTATAATGCACTTAAGAGTATATGGTATGGCAATATCCCGGAATAGCTAAGGGAGTTGGTCCCGACAGCTGCAGACAGGCTCAGCTCATGCTAGAGTACCATCTCACATAAAACCAAGCACTCTGCCTCCAGGATTGTTAAGGCCTGCCATAGGAGTGACTTATAGGTATATATGTGTCCAGATAGGTTTAGATATAGGTATACTATATCTAAGCAAGGGGTGATTACACCACCTTGCCCCAGCTGAGTGATCAGCCAGTTGTGTCAATTTTGGATAGCCAGCCAGGCGTAGCAAAAGATATGCTGCAGCCCCTGGTAGGCCTTGGATGCACCTATGCCCTGGGCACCTATAGTGCACTGTACAGGGGCTGATAAGGTGACCCAAGCCAATTCAGTTATGCACCTAGGGTACATGGAATCCATTTTAAAGAGAGAGCAGATAGCCTGGGGCCCTGATTAGCAGGGAGCCAGGCCAACTAAGTCGAAAACCAGCTAAACACAAGGCAAAAAATCCGGGGTAACCATAGTCAGGTAGCCACCTTCCTACACCCCGTCCCCCCCTTCCAAACTAAAGGAGATAAGGCTATCCTTGACCAGGTAAGCCTATATTGCCTGAGTGGCCATATAAGGAAGTACCTGCACTAGCATGGTTACCCCCTGTCTCATGGTCCACTAAGCAATCCCTCACCCTTGGGGTATTAGAGGGTCTCCACCATAGGGAATCCCTACCTTTGTTGTGTTTATGCAAAGTAAAAGGCTAGTGTTGATATAGAGTTCTGAAGTGAGCCTCCACTAATGCAGGGCTCAGCTTCCTCCAATTATCTTCCACCATGTGTGCCTTTCTTTCATTGACTGAGTTGCACTGTGCTCTCAGGGTCAACCTCTGGCTGCCTAAAGCTGGAGGCTGGGTCCCTTTAGTTGGCTTACTGGAGGGACAGTTCAGGTTTGGGCCCTTTGGGTCCCAGGTTTGGCTGTGCCCAACATAATCCATCTGTGGGAGGTCCCTAACTAATTTTAAGGGGGTTCCCTCAGGAGTTTTCAAAGTTTTCACCTGGCTAGGGCGGCTAGCTTCGGTGCCCCTTGTGGTATTGGGTTCCCAAGGCCTACATGCTCCGTAGATAACCCACTTACACCGAAAGAACTGTTGGCACGGAAACTGAAAAGTACAAAGGACAAGTTTATTAAGACCCCATGGGGTGGTGGTACATTCCTACAGCACCCTTCGGTAATGCAAGAAGTATCACACCGAACGTTGGTGCGAGTCCTTCTTTTATACAATTTACAAGCAATAAAAAGATAGGCGGTACAAGGTTACAGAGTTTATGTACATATATGGTCATTTTTGGAGCACAGCCAACTCATGGGAGGGGTTACAACCCCACTGGTCAGTTTGGCGGCACATTCCTGAAGGGTGACTGGTCAGTTGGAACTGCGCATGTACAGGCTTGACCGTTACTAAAAATAGCCTGTTGCTGGGTAAAGTCGAGCGGTCAGTGGTACGGACAACGGACAAAAGGGCATGCTGACCACGAGGCCGCTCATTCCCTAAAATGGCCGCCGTAACATACAAAATGGCGTTTTCTAATATGGCCAAGTTAAGGGAAATAACGTGTAGCAAAGCTAAGCGCTAACTCGGCCATTGTCAAATTACGACACCCTAATCTGATGATGGGGGTGCTTTATTTGACAGGGGGCCCTTTGGGTCTCACTGTCCTTCTTGTCCTCTGCAGCCTTGGGCTGACTAAGGCAAGCTAGAGAGGGGCAGGTTACCTGCTCCACACTGGGTCCTACCTGAGAAGGGTCCACTGACATCAGAGGCGCTGTCAGGCTAGGCCTAACCACCTCTGGGGCAGTTCCTTCATCAGGGGTAAGATCAGTTCCCTGAGGAGGCTGATCCTTTCCTAGAGTCTGGTGAGAGGGAGATTTCTCTTCCTCTTCAATGCTCTCAGTTTGTGTGGAGTGATCCATTTTTTCAGGCTTCACAACACATGTATTAGTTTGAGTTTGGGCTGTGGCCATCACAGCCCCACCAACCTTTTCAGGAGGGGACTCAGTTTGGGTATGGGCTGTTACTATCACAGCCCTGCTATTCTGTTCAGGAAGGGAGTTAGCTAAAGATGGCACTGAGTCTTGCACAGCCCTACCAACTTTTTCAGGAAGGACATCTTGGATTGGGGCTGTAGCCATCACAGCCCCACTAACCTTTCCATGGAGATTTATCATTTTAGAATGGATGTTTTGTTCAACCTCAGCCCAGGCTGAGATTTCCAAATCATTCCCCAGTAGACAATCTACAGGCAAGTTTAGGGACACTGCCACTCTCTTTGGGCCAGTGACTCCTCCCCAGCTGAGATTTACCACTGCTATGGGATGATTTTTCTGAACACCATCAATATTTGTCGCCTGGTATGTGGCACCAGGTAAAAGTTGCCTTGAGGGGACTAGATTCTCAGTCACCATAGTGATACTGGCCGCTGTGTCTCTGTAGGCCTCAACTTTCAAACCATTGATGAGGGGTTCTTGTCTATACTTGCTGAAGGTATTTGGGCAATCAGTGAAATTGGCAAACCCCATGCCAGTCTCATAGACAAGATCAGTTGGGGACCTGGTTAGGCCAGAGTCCTCCTGTGTTCCAAAGGTAAACACACCCAAATTCTTGGGGGTGCTCCCACCACCTGGGGGGCCACTGCTAACAGTGACAGGAGGTGTGGAAGCTTTACCTGGGGGTATATTTTCCTTATTACTATTCTTTGGACAACAGCTGTCTGTTTTCCAATGGCCAACCTGTTTACAGGCATGGCAATAAGGCTTTTTCTGAGTAGAGGAAGTGTCTTGGGATCCACCCCCATCCTTGGAGTTTTGGGGCCCTGGGGAAGTCTTCTCTTTTGATTTATCCCCACCATTATCTTGAGGCTTGGTAGACTCCTTCTTCCGGTCATTTCCCTGATTTCTAGGCCGAATCCTGATTCAGACCCATTCATCTGCCCTCTTTCCCAATTCTTGGGGAGAGGTCAAATCTGAGTCCACCAGGTGCTGGTGTAAAAGCTGGTTCTGACAATTACTTAGGATCTGCTCCCTCATAATCAAATTATACAATCCTGTAAAGTCATGTACTTTGCTGCCATGTAGCCAACCTTCCAGAGCCTTAGTAGCACATTCTACAAAATCAGTCCAGTCCTGTGTCTGTGTCTTCTGGGTGTCTCTGAACCTTAACCTGTATTGTTCAGTGGTTAAGCCAAACCCATCTATTAGAGCACTCTTCAGGACATTGTAGTTTTTAGCATCCTCCTGTCTGACAGTGAGGAGCTTATCTCTCCCTTTCTCAGAAAAGGAGTACCATAAGATTGCAGCCCACTGTTCTTGAGGAACCTGCTGTACCATGCAGGCTCTCTCCAGAGCAGTCATCCATTTGTGGATGTCCTCCCCTTCCTGATAGGGGGGCACAATCTTTGTCAGGTTTCTATTGTCATAGGACCTGTCTTTCTCTCTAGGCATATTGCTGCCACCAGTGGAATCTAATCC
The DNA here is from genome assembly GCF_964263255.1 of Lissotriton vulgaris. Taxonomy (NCBI): domain Eukaryota; kingdom Metazoa; phylum Chordata; class Amphibia; order Caudata; family Salamandridae; genus Lissotriton; species Lissotriton vulgaris. The sequence goes on along the minus strand of NC_141694.1, from coordinate 1,019,450,394 downwards.
ACACAACTTTTGTTCTCTTGCTAAAGCAAGTTTAGCCTGAGCCAGGGCTACCTCTTCCCTCTCTATCTGGAGTTGGACAGCCCTCATTCTGGCCCTATGCTCTTTCCTCTGGGGGGAAGTCATTCCCCTTTGAGATTCCCTTGAGGCACTAGAAATGTGAGAGTCCCTGGAAGGTGATCTCACTCTTCTATTACCTAGGGGAATGATGTTATAGGCTCTGGGGAGGTGCTGGCCCTCTCTATTCCCATGTACGTCCAAGTTGGTCTGGTTAAGCCTGCCAACTAGTACCTGGTTTGTCCCTTGATCCTGATCTGAATCTCCATTAGCATCTGATTCAGGTTCCTCCTCTGCATCTAGGGGGCTATTCTCAGTCTCAGGGGGTTCACTCCATCTCCTGTATCAAAGGGAGCTGCACTCGCCTTATCTAGGTCATCCTTCTCCAGGATGGCTATCAGGATGGGAATGGTAGGGTTGTGTCCCTTTCTCAGCCCCCTTGAAGTGCACAAGGCACTCAAGTCCCTGTGGCTGAGGTTGTCATAGCTGGAAGTTGCCTTGGTAAGGTCAACTGTCTCAGGCTGAGAGCCAGGAGCTCCCTCTGTGCCAGACATGACTGCTAGTGAGGTGTAAGTGGTGCACTTACCTACACTAAGTGTTTTCCTACTGTACCTTGCTAGTGAGTTGTAGGCTGGGTGTGCTAAGCCCTTTGATCTACAACTACTAAGTTCAGTAGAACTTAAATATGCTAAGCTTTGTTTATATGTACCTAAAGTACTTGATGTGATCTTTCAATTTTATAAAAAGATTGCAATGGTAAAACAACAGCAAGCTCAAATCCGCACCGCTGCGCACCAATGTTAGAAGTTGGCTTGATATATGATGTCTCCAATTCTGGGGGCACCTTGCATCAGTCCAAACAACCCTTAGCTATCCTAATGGTAGCATGGACTAAGCAGCCTTAAAGGCTTAACTCAAGAGGTCGTGTTAAGCAAGCTGTTTTACCAATCACAATCCTGTAATATCAAATGAAAGGACACCACACAAGTTATATATTATAAAAATATATGTATTTATTACTAGAATAATTCTCTATACTCTTTATGAGTCTTGAGGCACAAGTGTTTAAACAAAAGCACAGTATAACATATGAAAGTTACACAATTATGGATGAGGCCGGGGGGCCACGCAAACCATATATTAAAAAAGTGGTATAAGAGATACCAATCGAACAGTGGTTAGGCCTAGGGCCTAGGGAATCGCTGGGACCAATCGGGACTAGCAATGCTGAAGTCGGGAAAAGCCCGCGGGAATCGGGTGCAGCGCTGAAAGCACACACATGCACCAATGCAATGTCAATGGTGCGTAAACGTTATAAAGTTACTGTTTAAGGAACCTTCCGACTGACCTAGAAGGACAAAACTTTAGACACATACACTAGAGGTGTGTACCAGTGTAGGAACACCGGCGTTGCTGAGTTACCTCACCCACAGGAAGCGGGTGCCCAGGTGCGAATTAGTGTCGGGTTTCATCACGCAGGTCGAGGGTGCCTGAAGATGAAGATGCTGCAGGCGTCGAGAAGAGAAGTGTCTGGTGTGATCCAAGGGTGGACCGAAGTTATAGAGTACCTGAAAGCAGAGGGGACAGAGTCTGGGTCACTCAGCAGTGACCAGGGTGGAACCAGGAAGGAACCAGGCAATGTCGGGCGCAATCAGGTGGTTGTCGAGAAGCTTGTCTCCGCTGCCACGTGGACTCTGGGGCACCGAGGATGTCCAGGAGTGGATCACGAGCTGTCCCACGAAGGCTCTCGCTGTCGACGGTGTCGGCTTCCGGATTGGAGCAAACAAAACTTGGCAAATTCAACCCACGCAGGATTCGAAGATCGCTTCTTACTCGGACCAGCAAGGTCAGAGCGGGTGCTCCTTTTCAGGGGAGCGAGGGCCAGTCCAGAGCAACCAGACCGGCAGTGTAAATTCGAAGGTTCGGCGGTACTGGGGCCACAATCCAACGGGCAAGTGACCGGACCAACGCGTTGAGCCAAAAAGTGCAGAAGGGCCCCACGCAGCACTCGGTGAGTGTAGAGGGGTGAGCTTCGGTGCAGGAGTGGCTCAGGGCTGGGGCTTCTCAAACCCAAATGCACAGCTTCGAGGGTGCCTCGGGAGCTGCATGGTCAACGCCTCGTGGTCTTTCCAAGATGGCCGGCCCCACGCTTCTGGTCGCCTCCACGGGTCTCAGCTTTGCAGGGACTGTGGATCGGGCTGTTAGAAGTCAGGAACGCTGGGTCTCGTCGATCTCTGTCGCTCGAGTTCCTGCGGGAACTGCAACAAGGCAAACGTTGAGGTGCTGGATGGTGCCTGTTTGCACAGGGTGGTCACTCCTTGACCACAAGGGAGATTCTTCAGTCTTCTACGTCGAGTAGGATGTCGAAGGGTCCAGAGTTTCGTTTCATTAGTTTCAGTCAGGGTAATCTGCATGCTTTGGCACTGCTCCCACTCTTATACCAATCTGGTAGGCTGGATTACCTGCTAGGTCCCTCCTATGGGTGGGACCCAGGAAGGTGTGGTTACACCCCTTTCCCTTTGTCCAGGGTCGCGCTGGGACTGGGGCTGGTGAGCCCCAGAACCGTTTTTTTTTAATTTTTGAAAACCTTTATTAGTGCATCCAGAAAAGTACAAATAGTGGCCCACAACCCTCAGGCCGGCCACAAATACTGTTGAGCACAGGTGCATGCAATACGGTGACGCAACAGCACAGCAATATCAATTTGCAAGCAGGCAGCAGTTACACTGTAGATCACGTGCTGTCACGCCTCAGGAGCAATGAAGGTTAATTTTTAAAGTTTTCATAGCAGCTAGTAAAGTCCAACTATTTCGTATTAATAGAAAATAGAAATAAAAACTAAAAGAAAGGAACAGGGTCCATGTAGACGTGATATAGCGGTAGCGACAGAGGCACACACTGCCCAGCAACTCAAATGACAAATCTCCCCAGGCGGCATGGCGGCCAGAAAGTATGCAACAAGGATATTAGACCCAAGGCCCTAACAGTCATCTACCGCCACCCGCCCGCCAGCAACACCGACACGGACCCAAAATAGAAAGAAAGAAGAAATAAATTAAAAAGAAAAAACAAGGCACCATAGAAACAGAAACGAAACGAAAACCCATCCCCCAACCCCCACCCTACACGCATGCGAAGGCTACGGCCTACCCCCCCCCCAGCAGCGCGTCTGTCGCCCCATAAACCCGAAATATAGAATAGAGAAAGAGAGAAAGAAGGAAGAAAAAGAAATAACGACACCTAAGATATAGGGAGCAAGAAAAGAAAAATCTAATCTAAAACTCCCACAAAATACCTAACCCCGGAGGAGGGCCATAATTTCTGAATCCCGGATTCCACTACCCGCACAAGACCTACAACACATCAACTATGTCAGAGCGAATACAAAAGTCATTGTCACTAATGAGGATGGATATTCCAAATAGAGCCCCTGCGTATATCAAAATAGTGTTCCAACCCGAGTCCGCCCCAGCCGAACAGAAACAAAGTTCGAGACCACCAAAAGTAACAATTATCCCCGGACCCCCAGCCCGCAAATACATCCACCCCGTTAGGAAGGGACAAAAATCAGATACATCAAGTGCAACCCGAAATGAAAAAGACCATGGCAAGTAATAGCAATTGCATTCTGAAATAGGGAATTACACATATGCAACACAACCAAAATATCGGCAAGTGTTCTAGTCCGGGTCACAGCCAGTCGATCAGGCAAAATCAACGAGAGAGACAACATCAGCCCTGGCCTGAACGTTGAAACCCTCCCAAGCATGACCGCCGCTGCGAGTGCACTGCAGGCAGAACAAAGGAGCAAGATGGCCGGTCTCGGCATAGAATAAGCAGGGAAAGAAGAAATGAGTGTTCCCAAACACCGACCATCTCCATGCTCAAGATGACGAACGCTCTTTTTACCATAGGACGGCACACACTCCAGCAATGTAGAAAAGACCATGGCAGCACTTGCAGAGGCAAAGTCTCAGTTTTCGGAGTGGAAGGAGACTTTGTAACTGCAGCTTCGTCAAGAAGGGAACACTCGACAGTGTAGCCAGGGACAGAACGTTCCACAGTATTCTCATGTCGCAACATTGTATCCACCGCGGGAGGAATGAGAGGTAGTAAGGGGCCAGCCAGCCGCAGTCGTTCCTTGTAAGGAACCGCTCCTTCAATCTTTCGCTCCAGCTCTCGGGCGTTTCGTCGCCATGTCGCCCTTAGGTCTGCAAGGGCTATCAGGATGTTGCCATAATTTAGGTCTTTCCCCAGCATCGGCCGGGTAGCAGTGCGCAGCGACGCCACCAGAGCACCCTCCAGCTCGAGAATAGGCAGGGCAGCAAGTACTGGGGATATGGGAGCATCCGCCTCTTCGGTTCGGTAGGCAGGCGCCATCACCACCCCTGCAGTTAGCTCACAACGGAGGGGGGGGGCGACTCCATAGCCAGGAGGAACAGCAGTTAGAGCCACCAAAGGAAACACGGCTCGTAATCCGGGGCCTGCACGGTGTGAAAGCCCCCTCGCTTTCTGTCGATGCAGGTGGTACACGGCGGAAGAGGCGCTCTAAGATGGAGGCCACTCAGACTGCTGGCCGCACAACAAAGGAAATGTCGCTTGCACGGCCCCAGCCTCGCAAGTACCCACTCCGTCGCTGAAGGGAGTATCGCAAGTCTGCCTACCTCTGCAGTCGGCCACGTTTCATTAAACGCCGGCCCTGCCCCAGCTTGTCCCACCGAACATGACCAGCGGTGTCCGGCGGCGGCGATCGGGGCAGAGTCCGGGGGCAGAGTCGGAAGTCGGCAAACGTTGCAAATCCTCAACCAAAACAGCCGGCGGGGATCTCAGTAGAACGCGGGCACCATCAACGCGTTCGTGGCTCCATTTGCACACGTTGTAGGCGAGGATAAATGTCAGGATTTCGTGAAAACAGCAGACGGTTTGCGGAGCCGGGAGCTCACACGTCCGGTCCGTCCGCCATCTTGGCTCCTCACCCCCCCCCCCCAGAACCGGTATGACCGGATTATGCAAGGGGAAGCCTTGTGCTCCCCAGGCACTGTCTGGTTTCTTTCAAACCTCCCTGCTACAATCCACTATCTCCTGTCTGGGGTGGTGTGACACCTCCCTGTGACAGGAAACCCTTTGTCCAGGCCTCCCCTGCCAAGTTTCGGTCAACAGCAGGAGGTCAGACTTGTGTCTGTGGCAGAAGCGTCCATTTCGTGATGCTGAGGCTCTTTTAAAATCAACCGCGTTTTAGCAAAGTAACATGTCTTCTCCCTATTAGAAGGGTGGAATGCTACCCTTGTCGCCAGGACTGGCGAGGGGGTAGTATTCCAAATCGTATGACACCGTACACAACATGTTTTGATAAAGCCAAACCAAAGTTAGCACATAACCGCGATGGATTATAATGCACTTAAGAGTATATGGTATGGCAATATCCCGGAACAGCTAAGGGAGTTGGTCCCGACAGCTGCAGACAGGCTCAGCTCATGCTAGAGAACCATCTCACATAAAACCAAGCACTCTGCCTCCAGGATTGTTAAGGCCTGCCATAGGAGTGACTTATAGGTATATATGTGTCCAGATAGGTTTAGATATAGGTATACTATATCTAAGCAAGGGGTGATTACACCACCTTGCCCCAGCTGAGTGATCAGCCAGTTGTGTCAATTTTGGATAGCCAGCCAGGCGTAGCAAAAGATATGCTGCAGCCCCTGGTAGGCCTTGGATGCACCTATGCCCTGGGCACCTATAGTGCACTGTACAGGGGCTGATAAGGTGACCCAAGCCAATTCAGTTATGCACCTAGGGTACATGGAATCCATTTTAAAGAGAGAGCAGATAGCCTGGGGCCCTGATTAGCAGGGAGCCAGGCCAACTAAGTCGAAAACCAGCTAAACACAAGGCAAAAAATCTGGGGTAACCATAGTCAGGTAGCCACCTTCCTACACCCCGTCCCCCCCTTCCAAACTAAAGGAGATAAGGCTATCCTTGACCAGGTAAGCCTATATTGCCTGAGTGGCCATATAAGGAAGTACCTGCACTAGCATGGTTACCCCCTGTCTCATGGTCCACTAAGCAATCCCTCACCCTTGGGGTATTAGAGGGTCTCCACCATAGGGAATCACTACCTTTGTTGTGTTTATGCAAAGTAAAAGGCTAGTGTTGATATAGAGTTCTGAAGTGAGCCTCCACTAATGCAGGGCTCAGCTTCCTCCAATTATCTTCCACCATGTGTGCCTTTCTTTCATTGACTGAGTTGCACTGTGCTCTCAGGGTCAACCTCTGGCTGCCTAAAGCTGGAGGCTGGGTCCCTTTAGTTGGCTTACTGGAGGGACAGTTCAGGTTTGGGCCCTTTGGGTCCCAGGTTTGGCTGTGCCCAACATAATCCATCTGTGGGAGGTCCCTAACTAATTTTAAGGGGGTTCCCTCAGGAGTTTTCAAAGTTTTCACCTGGCTAGGGCGGCTAGCTTCGGTGCCCCTAATCTGCTGATGGGGTGCTTTATTTGACAGGGGGCCCTTTGGGTCTCACTGTCCTTCTTGTCCTCTGCAGCCTTGGGCTGACTAAGGCAAGGTAGAGAGGGGCAGGTTACCTGCTCCAGACTGGGTCCTACCTGAGAAGGGTCCACTGACATCAGAGGCTCTGTCAGGCTAGGCCTAACCACCTCTGGGGCAGTTGCTTCATCAGGGGTAAGATCAGTTCCCTGAGGAGGCTGATCCTTTCCTAGAGTCTGGTGAGAGGGAGATTTCTCTTCCTCTTCAATGCTCTCAGTTTGTGTGGAGTGATCCATTTTTTCAGGCTTCACAACACATGTATTAGTTTGAGTTTGGGCTGTGGCCATCACAGCCCCACCAACCTTTTCAGGAGGAGACTCAGTTTGGGTATGGGCTGTTACTATCACAGCCCTGCTATTCTGTTCAGGAAGGGAGTTAGCTAAAGATGGGACTGAGTCTTGCACAGCCCTACCAACCTTTTCAGGAAGGACATCTTGGATTGGGGCTGTAGCCATCACAGCCCCACTAACCTTTCCATGGAGATTTATCATTTTAGAATTGATGTTTTGTTCAACCTCAGCCCAGGCTGAGATTTCCAAATCATTCCCCAGTAGACAATCTACAGGCACGTTTAGGGACACTGCCACTCTCTTTGGGCCAGTGACTCCTCCCCAGCTGAGATTTACCACTGCTATGGGATGATTTTTCTGAACACCATCAATATTTGTCACCTGGTATGTGGCACCAGGTAAAAGTTGCCTTGAGGGGACTAGATTCTCAGTCACCATAGTGATACTGACCCCTGTGTCTCTGTAGGCCTCAACTTTCAAACAATTGATGAGGGGTTCTTGTCTATACTTGCTCAAGGTATTTGGGCAATCAGTGAAATTGGCAAACCCCATGCCAGTCTCATAGACAAGATCAGTTGGGGACCTGGTTAGGCCAGAGTCCTCCTGTGTTCCAAAGGTAAACACACCCAAATTCTTGGGGGTGCTCCCACCACCTGGGGGACCACTGCTAACAGTGACAGGAGGTGTGGAAGGTTTACCTGGGGGTATATTTTCCTTATTACTATTCTTTAGACAACAGCTGTCTGTTTTCCAATGGCCAACCTGTTTACAGGCATGGCAATAAGGCTTTTTTCTGAGTAGAGGAAGTGTCTTGGGATCCACCCCCATCCTTGGAGTTTTGGGGCCCTGGGGAAGTCTTCTCTTTTGATTTATCCCCACCTTTATCTTGAGGCTTGGTAGACTCCTTCTTCTGGTCATTTCCCTGATTTCTAGGCCGAATCCTGGTCCAGACCCATTTATCTGCCCTCTTTCCCAATTCTTGGGGAGAGGTCAAATCTGAGTCCCCCAGGTGCTGGTGTAAAAGCTGGTTCTGACAATTACTTAGGATCTGCTCCCTCATAATCAAATTATACAATCCTGTAAAGTCATGTACTTTGCTGCCATGTAGTCAACCTTCCAGAGCCTTAGTAGCACATTCTACAAAATCAGTCCAGTCCTGTGTCTGTGTCTTCTGGGTGTCTCTGAACCTTAACCTGTATTGTTCAGTGGTTAAGCCAAACCCATCTATTAGAGCACTCTTCAGGACATTGTAGTTTTTAGCATCCTCCTGTCTGACAGTGAGGAGCTTATCTCTCCCTTTCTCAGAAAAGGAGTACCATAAGATTGCAGCCCACTGTTCTTGAGGAACCTGCTGTACCATGCAGGCTCTCTCCAGAGCAGTCATCCATTTGTGGATGTCCTCCCCTTCCTGATAGGGGGGCACAATCTTTGTCAGGTTTCTATTGTCATAGGACCTGTCTTTCTCTCTAGGCATATTGCTGCCACCAGTGGAATCTAATCCACACAACTTTTGTTCTCTTGCTAAAGCAAGTTTAGCCTGAGCCAGGGCTACCTCTTCCCTCTCTATCTGGAGTTGGACAGCCCTCATTCTGGCCCTATGCTCTTTCCTCTGGGGGGGCAGTCATTCCCCTTTGAGATTCCTTTGAGGCACTAGAAATGTGAGAGTCCCTGGAAGGTGATCTCACTCTTCTATTACCTAGGGGAATGATGTTATAGGCTCTGGGGATGTGAGGGCCCTCTCCATTCCCATGTAGGTCCAAGTTGGTCTGGTTAAGCCTGCCAACTAGTACCTGGTTTGTCCCTTGATCCTGATCTGAATCTTCATTAGCATCTGATTCAGGTTCCTCCTCTGCATCTAGGGGGCTATTCTCAGTCTCAGTGGGTTCACTCCATCTCCTGTATCTAAGGGAGCTGCACTCGCCTTATCTAGGTCATCCTTCTCCAGGATGGCTATCAGGATGGGAATGGTAGGGTTGTGTCCCTTTCTCAGCCCCCTTGAAGTGCACAAGGCACTCAAGTCCCTGTGGCTGAGGTTGTCATAGCTGGAAGTTGCCTTGGTAAGGTCAACTGTCACAGGCTGAGAGCCAGGAGCTCCCTCTGTGCCAGCCATGACTGCTAGTGAGGTTTAAGTGGTTCACTTACCTACACTAAGTGTTTTCCTACTGTACCTTGCTAGTGAGTTGTAGGCTGGGTGTGCTAAGCCCTTTGATCTACAACTACTAAGTTCAGTAGAACTTAAATATGCTACGCTTTGTTTATATGTACCTAAGGTACTTGATGTGATCTTTCAATTTCATAAAAAGATTGCAATGGTAAAACAACAGCAAGCTCAAATCCGCACCAATGTGAGAACTTGGCTTGATATATGATGTCTCCAATTCTGGGGGCACCTTGTATCAGTCCAAACAACCCTTATGGTGTCTGGTTGTAAGTCAACCTTATAGACAAGCTATCCTAATGGTAGCATGGACTAAGCAGCCTTAAAGGCTTAACTCAAGAGGTCGTGTTAAGCAAGCTGTTTTACCAATCACAATCCTGTAATATCAAATGAAAGGACACCACACAAGTTATATATTATAAAAATATATGTATTTATTACTAGAATAATCCTCTATACTCTTTGAGTCTAGAGGCTCAAGTGTTTAAACAAAAGCACAGTATAACATATGAAAGTTACACAATTATGGATGAGGCCGGGGGCCACGCAAACCATATATTAAAAAAGTGGTAATAGAGATACCAATCGAACAGTGGTTAGGCCTAGGGCCTAGGGAATCGCTGGGACCAATCAGGACTAGCAATGCTGAAGTCGGGAAAAGCCCGCGGGAATTGGGTGCAGCGCTGAAAGCACACACATGCACCAATGCAATGTCAATGGTGCGTAAACGTTATAAAGTTACTGTTTAAGGAACCTTCCGACTGACCTAGAAGGACAAAACTTTAGACACATACACTAGAGGTGTGTACCAGTGTAGGAACACCGGCGTTGCTGAGTTACCTCACCCACAGGAAACGGGTGCCCAGGTGCGAATTAGTGTCGGGTTTCATCACGCAGGTCGAGGGTGCCTGAAGATGGAGATGCTGCAGGCGTCGAGAAGAGAAGTGTCTGGTGTGATCCAAGGGTGGATCGAAGTTATAGAGTACCTGAAAGCAGAGGGGACAGAGTCTGGGTCACTCAGCAGTGACCAGGGTGGAACCAGGAAGGAACCAGGCAATGTCGGGCGCAATCAGGTGGTTGTCAAGAAGCTTGTCTCCGCTGCCACGTGGACTCTGGGGCACCGAGGATGTCCAGGAGTGGATCACGAGCTGTCCCGCGAAGGCTCTCACTGTCGGCTGTCGGCTTCCGGATTGGAGCAAACAAAACTTGGCAAATTCAACCCACGCAGGATTCGAAGATCGCTTCTTACTCGGACCAGCAAGGTCAGAGCGGGTGCTCCTTTTCAGGGGAGCGAGGGCCAGTCCAGAGCAATCGGACTGGCAGTGTAAATTCGAAGGTTCGTCGGTACTGGGGCCACAAGCCAACGGGCAAGTGACCGGACCAACGCGTTGAGCCAAAAAGTGCAGAAGGGCCCCACGCAGCACTCGGTGTGTGTAGAGGGGTGAGCTTCGGTGCAGGAGTGGCTCAGGGCTGGGGCTTCTCAAACCCCAATGCACAGCTTTGAGGGTGCCTCGGGAGCTGCACGGTCAGCGCCTCGTGGTCTTTCCAAGATGGCCGGCCCCACGCTTCTGGTCGCCTCCAAGGGTCTCAGCTTTGCAGGGACTGTGGATCGGCTGTTAGAAGTCAGGATCGCTGGGTCTTGTCGATCTCTGTCGCTCGAGTTCCGGCGGAAACTGCAACAAGGCAAACGTTGAGGTGCTGGATGGTGCCTGTTTGCACAGGGTGGTCACTCCTTGACCACAAGGGAGATTCTCCAGTCTTCTACATCGAGTAGGATGTCAAAGGGTCCAGAGTTTCGTTTCATAAGTTTCAGTCAGGATAATTTGCATGCTTTGGCACTGCTCCCACTCTTATACCAATCTGGTGGGCTGGATTACCTGCTAGGTCCCTCCTATGGGTGGGACCCAGGAAGGGGGTGGTTACACCCCTTTCCCTTTGTCCAGGGTCGCGCTGGGACTGGGGCTGGTGAGCCCCAGAACCGGTTTGACCGGATTATGCAAGGGGAAGCCTTGTGCTCCCCAGGCACTGTCTGGTTTCTTTCAAACCTCCCTGCTACAATCCACTATCTCCTGTCTGGGGTGGTATGACACCTCCCTGTGACAGGAAACCCTTTGTCCAGGCCTCCCCTGCCAAGTTTCGGTCAGAAGCAGGAGGTCAGACTTGTGTCTGTGGCAGAAGCATCCATTTCGTGATGCTGAGGCTCTTTTAAAATCAACCGCGTTTTAGCAAAGTAACATGTCTTCTCCCTCTGGAAGGGTGGAATGCTACCCTTGTCGCCAGGACTGGTGAGGGGGTAGTATTCCAAATCGTATGACACCTTACACGACATGTTTTGATAAAGCCAAACCAAAGTTAGCACATAACCGCGATGGATTATAATGCACTTAAGAGTATATGGTATGGCAATATCCCGGAACAGCTAAGGGAGTTGGTCCCGACAGCTGCAGACAGGCTCAGCTCATGCTAGAGCACCATCTCACATAAAACCAAGCACTCTGCCTCCAGGATTGTTAAGGCCTGCCATAGGAGTGACTTATATGTATATATGTGTCCAGATAGGTTTGATATAGGTATACTATATCTAAGCAAGGGGTGATTACACCACCTTGCCCCAGCTGAGTGATCAGCCAGTTGTGTCAATTTTGGATAGCCAGCCAGGGGTGTCAAAAGATATGCTGCAACCCCTGGTAGGCCTTGGATGCACCTATGCCCTGGGCACCTATAGTGCACTGTACAGGGGCTGATAAGGTGACCCAAGCCAATTCAGTTATGCACCTAGGGTACATGGAATCCATTTTAAAGAGAGAGCAGATAACCTGGGGCCCTGATTAGCAGGGAGCCAGGCCAACTAAGTCGAAAACCAGCTAAACACAAGGCAAAAAATCTGGGGTAACCATAGTCAGGTAGCCACCTTCCTACAACATGTATATGAATTTAGAGAGAGCAGCAGGCTGTGGGTCTGATTAGCAGGCCCACAGCCACATTAAGTCGAAAACCAGTGAAGCAAAAAGCAAAAATTTGGGGTGACCATAGGATAGCAGACCCTACTCTCCTACACTGCCTACGGTTGTTCTGTTGCACTCTCATGCGTCTGTGGATGCAGCCTGCTCCGGTGTATTATTGGGGTTCCGCTGTATCCGGATCGCCCCAGGGTAGGTACACATCCTCCTGCCTTGCATTTGGCTGATCTTTCCGCCTTCGTATGCCTGTAGCACTGTTGGCTGTGTTAGGCGTGGGTTTGCGTCCGTGTGGGTGCTTTGTTCCGTGCCACATTAGATCGGTCTTTCTGTGTTCTGGCCGGGCACAACATGTGTGTTCACATTGGGTGTGGACGTATTCTGTCTCCCGATGGTCTCTGGCATCATTGTGTGTGTGTGTGCTTTTTCAGACATTCTATGTCTGAGTGTTACTGTCTGCTTCTTCTTCGTTAGTGTGGTGGTCAGGATCCCTATTTAGTGGATGGACTTGTATGTCCTGCTTTGTTTCCCATCGGTGTCGTTGGTACTCTTCCAGTTTACCCTTGGTTGTCACTTTCTTGACTTTTTCATATAATTCTCTGTGCTGTGTACACACGCGAGAGGGCAAGCATGTGGGGTTTCCCTGCTGTGGTTTCTGGGGATTGTCCCAGATTTCCTTTCCGTTTCTGTTTCTCTCTCTCTCTCCCTCATGGGAGATAGCTTTGGGTGTGTCCGGCTTGCCGATGGCCCTTGGTCATTAAACCTGTAGGTGCGCTTGGCTCGTTGACTACCTGGTGCCGTCTTCTCTGTCAACGTGCACATGCTGTGGCTGTTACGTTTGATTGGGCTTCTGCATTGTGTGTTGTGGTTCTCACTGTACACTCTATCGGTTCCGTGTATTCTTGTAATCCGTATCTCCAGGTAGTCATAGTTTGTGTGTCTCTGCATGATGACTTCTGCCCCTGAAATTTCCTTAGTTGGCACCTGCTGTTGTGCTGCTCAGATTGTGTGTTTTGAATCTGTCATATTATTTAAGTCCCTTCACTGGTGCTTTATCTCTTACGGATGCTGGGATCCTACACCCAGTTTCCCTCTTTTCGTGGAAGTTTATGGCATTCTGCCATTGTGCACTGACCTTTCTGGTTCTGTACTTCGTTTATTCCCTGTCTGGACGACCGTGCACTCGTACCGTCCTCTGACAGATTGTGGCACCTTGCTTCCCTTGCTCATGCTCCACCTTGAGCTTCATGGTCTGGTGTCCGCTACACTAGCATTGCTGAGCTTTATCGATCTGGTGTCGGCCACACTGGCATTGCTGCCCCCACATTGTTTCAGTCAATGTTTTTGTCGGACTACTTCCCTTGGGAACTGTGGTGGGCTTTGGTCGCAGACCCTCCTCCAATGGGGTATAGCTTTGGTATCTATTCTAAGTTAAGGAATCTGCGGCTAGATGTCTCTATCTGATGTCTTCCTGAAGGGTGCTCTAGTTCACTATCCTCCGGGGCAGGATGTCATTCTGTTTTGGCACATAGGCTCTCCACCCATTCTCGTTCTTGGGTGGCTAGGTTATGTGCCATTCAATGCTCCTCCACCCGGGTTCTTCCGGCATGGAGATTCTCATGTTCTTCTACCCTCCCTCCAGCCTCATCTGTTTCTCCCCATTACTTTGGGGTCTTCTTGTCCATGATGCAGTCGATTGGGTTGAGGTTCTATTTGACTATGCTACAGTTCATAGGTCATTGTGGGGGGTGTGGTAAACATTCTCTGTTGTTGCTCACTTCCGGTCACTTGCCAAGAGTCTTGTTGTTCCCTGTCTTGTTGTCCTTTACAGTTACGTCCTGTGGTTGCAGACTGTCTTTCGTACAGTTCCATCCTGTGGTTGCAAACTGTCCTTGTTTGTCATACCATTCATTTCTTTAAGTCATTTGCCTCTTAGGGGGGACATGGTTCTTCGCTTTGGCAAGACTGTTTCTAGGGGCGGGTGCTTTGTTTGCTCCCTTTAGTCCCTTCAAGTGTTAAGTACTCTTTCAACATTGTCCCTTCAAGTGTTAAGTACTCTTTTCACATTCTATGATTTCCTGTCATTGTTGTTTAAAAGATTTTTGATATTTTTTGGCATACTGTTCCTATACTCTCACAGTTTTTGTAGTGGCTCAGCGTTGCGGTGCGAAAAGGTTTCACAGTAGAAAACTGACGTCAGCGCGCCAGGCGGGGGGGGGGGACTTATATGGCTCCATTGACGTCACTTCCATGTACGACGTCAAGACGGAGCCAGGCGACGCTGCTCCCCAGTGTGAGAAGGTGGCCTGATATGCAGTGCTCACTATTCTAGTGAACACTATGTATCAGTCCAGCAACCCTTATTGATGATTGGTTGTAAGTCAACCTTATAGACCAGCTATCCTAGTAGCGTGGATACGAGCAGTCTAAGGCTAAAGACTCGAGAGGGCGTGTTAAGCCAGCTGTTATACCACACATATACCCCTTGAACACCAAGTGAAAGGACACCACACAAGTGTTATGAAAATAAACAATGTTTTTATTAAGATCACAACAGCCCTGTACTCTTTATGAGGCCAGGGTACTAAGCACAACACAAAACTCTTACGAAAATACTTAAGTTAGCACAGTATATACAAATGCCCGAGGGGCACGGAAAACCATATACTCTGAAAGTGGAATGCGAAATTACTAGCAGGTAAGTACAATACTAATAGGCTTTGGAATCGCTAGGACTTGACTATAGAATCGTTAGATTACTTCTAGGAGACCCAGGGGACTCGGGTGCAGAGTGTGCACTCTCACGCGTGATGCGGGACAAAGTCTATGGTAGCTAGATTTCACAGAGTTAGTGTTCTCGGGCGAACCCGACCTGGTAGGAGGAAAACGAAAGTGGATTCTGACCCTTGGATAGTAAGGCTATGCTGGGGCACCAAAATGCCGAAGTTACCTAGCCCAGGGGCTGCAGCTGCATAGGTCTCAAAAGACGTCGGGAATCCTCGTAGACGGACCAGGAGCCTGGAAGAAAGATGCTGGCAGGCGACCAGTGAAGAGAGTTCGAAGTGATCCAAGCCTGGATCTTGAAGAGAGATGACACCTGAAAGCAGAGGGGACCAAGTTCGAGACTACTAGCCAGTAGTCAGGGGGCACCAGGAGGGCACCGGATGGTAGTCATCTCGACTAGGTGAGTGGGTGACGCTGTGCTCTGCAGATCTCACGGACCAGGAGGCGTTGTCGGCGACCAGGATGGAGGAGCGAGCTGTCCCACGATGGATGAAGCTGTCTGCGTCGCTGGACCCAGGATTGGGCAACAAAGCCTTGGCAAATTCAAGCCCACACGGTGGACTCAAAATGGCGTCTGGAGTGGACCAGGAGGGTCCGGGGTGCTCCTCTCTTCGAAGGGAGCAAGGGCCAGTCTGGAGCAACCAGACCAGCAGCAGTGATGTCGTCGGGCGTCGTTCAGAAGGCCACAAGCCAGCGGGCTAGTAGCCAAACAACGCGGTGAGCAGCAAAAAGCAGAAGGGCCCCACGCAGATCGTGGAGATGCTGGGAGGCTGGACTTCGGTGCTGGAGCTGCTCAGGGTCGGGGCTTCTCGGACCCCAAAGCACTCACCAGAGGGACACTCGGCGGGCTTGTTGTGAAGAAGTCGTGCAGTCTTGGCGATCGTCGGTCCCTCGAGGTCTCGTCCCACTCACGGTTCTCAGCTTGGCTGTAGAGGTGAGTAGAGGTCAGAGGTGCCAGGGAAGCCGGGTCTCGTCGAGCTGTGTCGTCGGATTCCTGAGGAAGGACTTGCAGCAGACGCAGTGTTCTTAAGATGGTGCCTGCGGATGCAGGGTGACTACTCCTTAGTCACAAGGGAGAATCTTGAAGAAGAAATCTTGATGTCCTTTCGCAGAAAGTCGTGTCTTGATTCCAAAGATGATCTAATTTGACCCGGTGACTAGGTCCTGCCTATGGGTGGGACTAGGAGGGGGGTGGTTACACCCCTCTCCCATGCCAGACTTTCCCCAGGCCAGGGGCTGGTGTGCCCCTGGAACTGGTTCTGACCGGCCTATGCGTAGTGAGCACCGGGGTGCCACTCAGCAGTCACCTTCCTGTAAAGCCCTGCCTACCCAGGATACACAAAACCCTGTCTGGGACGGTGCTAGCACCGCCCTCGACAGGAAACCCTTTGTCCAGGCTCCCCTCGCTGAAAGGACTCCCAGCTGCAGGGGGTCAGACTCGTGTCTGTGGTGGCAGCATCCATTTTGTGGAGCTGAGGCTTCGTTTAACTTTAACCGGGGTTCACAGTTACCTACATGTTGTGTCCCTCTAGAAGGGTGGAATGCTAACCCTGTCGCCAGAATTGGCGAGGGGTTAGTATTCCAATTCGTATGACACCTTACTCGACATGTTTTGATAAAGCAATACCAAAGATAGCATTTAACCGCGAGGATTATAATGCACTTAAGAGTATATGGTATGCTTTATCATGGAACAGCTATTAGGACTTGGTTCCGCAAGCTGCAGACAGGCTCAGCTCATGCCAGAGCACCATCTCACACGATTCCAAGCACTCTGCCTTCAGGATTGTCAAGGCCTGCCATAGGAGTGACTGATAGGAATCTGTGTGTCCATTTTTAGGGTTAGATATAGGTATACTATATCTACAGCAAAGGGTTATTACACGACTTTGCCCCAGCTGTCATGCAGCCAGTTGTGTCAAATTTAGGAGGCCAGCCAGGGGTGGCATAATACATGCTTCAGCCCCTGGTAGGCCCTGGGTACACCTATGCCCTGAGTTACAGGGTCTGATAAGGTGGCCCAGTACCAATTGGTAAATGCACCTAGGGTACATGTTGTAATTTAGAGAGAGAACAGCCAGGCTGTGGGTCTGATTGGCAGGCCCACAGCCAGAGAAAGTCGTAAACCAGTGAAACAAAAGCAAAAAATCTGGGTGATCATAGGATTGCAGACCCTACTCTCCTACACCCAGCACACACAGGTACTGCTGGGGAAACAGTTTTCTGGATCCAGTCTGACGCCTGGGGATATTCTAAGTTAAGTTAAAGAATCTGCGGATAGAATGTGTCTCTACCAGATACATTGTTACCGAAGGTAAGTAACTCGTTCTTTAACACTTTTGCTTGGATAGGGAACTTTTTATTTTTTCCCCGCTATTAATTCCCAAAAAGATTGCCCCTCTGGGTCTCTATTTACTTGGGGTTTATATTGTCTTGGAAACTAAAGGGACAGAGGTATGGACCAGATGTACTATTTACTGTCGCAATATGTGACCAGTAAAAAATGTAAGAACCAATCTAAGTACTAATTGGTCAGTTCTTAAAATACAAATTCGTAGTGGGTTGGAATCTGCTGTACCTCAAGAATATTAATGTGGTGGGTCAGATATTGCAAAAAACTGCAATTGGAGGCCATCACAGGAATGATAGTCTGCTGGGATTTGCAGATCACCATGCCTGTGATTGTTTTTAATAAAGCAAACAAAGTGTTTTTTTTGTGTGTGTTTCTTTTAATGTTGTGTTGCCCGTTTTCCTTTGAGGAAACAGGTCTGTATTTAAAAAGAAAAGGTTATTTTTTTTCATTTAAGATTAATCAGTGATCTCCTGGACTCTACTGCCTACTATTCAACTTTTTTTTTACTGCATTCACAACAAGCTTTGGCAAAGCTGATAGGGTCTCCCTTTTGGGACCTTGTAAGTGTTTAGCCAGAGCTATTGGCTATGCTAATGTGTATAAGCTATGTTGTAGAGTATTGTGGCTTATGTGCAGCATGTTGCAAAGTTATAATAAAAAAAGTTATAAGCATTTTTGTTACCTTATATATAATTAAGATGAGATTATCTAGAACTGAACAACGTTATTAAAAAAACAATTAATATAGAAAATATTAGTGCCTGTTCTAACGAATGTTATCGGTTTTTTTTTAGGGGTGAGGGGTAAATCTAAACAACGGGAGGGTAGATGTTGAGAAATAGTATGGGAATTTGAATTTGAGTAGCAGATGGATGAGAGAAGTTGGCCTGGCATATGATGTCCACTATTCTAGTGGGCACCTTGCACCAGTACAAACGACCCTTATTGATGGTAGGTTTAGACAACCTTTATAGAAAGCTATCCTACTGGTAGCTGTGGAGAGCAGCCTTTAAGCTAAGTCTTGAAGGAATGTAAAGTAGCTTGTTTTACCAGTCTATAATATCTTGAATGATCAAATGAAAGAGCACCACACCAGGTATATATATAAAATATTTGTATTTATTCCAAACACAACCCCTCTAGTCTCTTTATGAGGCTAGAGGCAAAAGTACAATACAAGACCTTAAATAGCACACAGTAAATTAGCACAGTATACGTTTTGCCCTAGGGGCCTCACAAACCATATACTAAAGAAGTGGTATAAGAACCACGTGAGGGATAGAAGTTAGGCCTAGGGCCTGTAGAATTGCTGGGGAAACCAGGAACCCCCCAAGGTAGGGACGCAGGAGACCCACGGGGGACGCGTGCAGTGTCTAAACACAGCCGCGAATCACCATTGACTTCTATGGCGAAGGTTAAAGTTACAAAGTTACAAGTTAAGGACACTTAGGAGTGGACTACGGTAAAACCCTATCTGAAAGAAACACGTTAGTGTTAGATTCTTTACCTTAGAATATCCCCAGGCGTCAGACTGGATCCGGAAAGTTTTCGTCAGCAGTACCCTGGTCGGCCTCGTCTGCGGTTCCACATTCGTCGTCAGCGTCGTGATCGCCGGGATGACATCATCGGAGTACTAGACGCCGCCCTCGTGTGCTGACGTCAGTTCTTCTTTTTTCCGCTCCAGCAAGCGCAAATCCGGGAGAGCTAGTACCCTCAGTCACTTTTTGACTAACTGTTTGGTGTTTTTGACTATCTCTTTTCGAGTCGACTTCGACTCCATGTGCCATTAGGGATGCCCGGTTTCAAGCCGTGTGATGCCTGTCACCGGCAGATGTCGGTTACCGACCCCCATCGCCGGTGTCTCTACTGCCTAGGGGCCGACCACGACGACCAGTCGTACCCCGACTGCCGGGCATTGACGTCGAGGGTTAGGCAGGAGCGGTCCCGCAAGCTTCTCGCAATCTGGCAGTAGGCTCCACGCCGCTCGATGTCCCAGTCGAGGGGCCGGTCGCGGAGCCGGAGCCCGCACTGTTCGTCGGGCTCCAAGTCCTCGCACTCAGGTAAGTCGAGGCACTCTAAAAAGAAGTCGAAGAAGCGACATCGCTCTTCTGACTCCCCTCGCTGGTCGCACAACTCGGCCGAGGGTTCTGGTGGCACCACCCGCGTGGCTCCGCTGGAGCCACAGGCGTCGCATCCAGTCTCATACCCTCCAGTCCCTGGACTGCATTCGACGTCGGAGGAGATTTGTGATTTCCTCGTGGCCATGAGGGCTCATTTCCCTCCGTTGAGGCCTGCCGGTGTGCCTTCAGGCCCTGCAGACCCGACTAGGGGCCCTAGCGAGCCGGCGGCTTCGGCCCTGGCGCTGTCGTCGACTTCGGTCCTGGCGCCACAGGGTCCCAGGGGATCCAGACCTGAATCCCGGTCGACACCAGTTGACCACACGACTCCTCCGCTGGGACCGACCCTGATGGTGCAACTCCCGGCGCCGTCCTCGGACGATGCCATCCCCTGTTTCAGTCTCGGTCCGGGAGCGGTGCCGCTCAGTGCCGTCTCCGGGGTCTGTGGGTGAGCAATTCACCTATGACCCGGCTCCGTAATTTCTGCCTGTATATCAGGACACGGATGAAAGGGAGGACTGGGAGGGGTCTGAGGACCCTCTGGCACTGCAGTGCCATCTAAGTCAGGACTGGGCAGATGAACTGGCGGGTGCCAGTGGTCTTGACACATCGCCTCACAATGGCTTCATCTCTCCTCCCTCCGTGGCTACGGAGGAGGGTGCTACGTATGGTGTGGTGTTGTGCAGGGCTGCCAAGAACTTGTCTCTTGAGCTCCCTGCGGCGGCCGTGAGAACTAATCTCCTCACCGAGGTGCTTCAACCACCAGTAATCTCTTTGGAGCCTCTGCTGCCGTTCAATGAAGCCCTCACGGACATTCTGATAGACACTTGGTCCAAGCCCTCCTCTACAGGCCTCCCTGTAGATCGGAACATGGCCCGATGCCACCGCCCGGCTCCGGGCAACCCCTCCTTTCTGTCCATTCATCCTACCTGAGAGTCTGGTGATCCAGGCCTATACGTCCTAGACCGCATTCCCGACTGCTCCCCCAGACCGGGAATCCAAAAGGCTTGATCAGTTTGGGAGGAAACTGTTCTCTTCAGTTAGTCTGGGGTTGCGGTCCATCAACACCGCGCATTGTTTTTGGGCTGTTACACCCACTCCTTGTGGAATACGGTGACGGACGTGCTGCCCCAGTGTCCGTAGGAGGCCCAGACACGGCTCATCCAGGCTGTTGCTGAGGGGCGGGATGCCGCACGTTATTCTATCATATGTGGACTTATACCACGGACATGCTGGGCAGAGCGATTTCCACGACTGTGGAGATCCGTCGCCACGCCTGGCTGAGGTCTACCAATTTTTTGGGGGATGTCCAGAATACACTCATGGACATGCCCTTTGATGGCTGTCGCTTGTTCGGTGACAAAGCAGACATCGCACTAGAGCGTTTCAAGGACGCCAGGGCTACGGCCAAGTCCTTGGCCTGTTGGGCCAACGCCAGCAGACTTCTGCTCTTCGTCCCTTCAATGACCAAGAAAGGGGCGCCCCCACACGCTCGTTCAGCCACAGGTCGCAGAACCAACCTCAACGTGGTCGCGTACGTGGTAACCGCTGTGGTGATTTAGGGGGACAACGGCAAGGTCAGTCCACATCCACTCCCGCAGCATCCACCTCAAAGCCCTCCTAGTCTGAGCTTTCAGGTCCATTCCACGCCAGTTGGAGGCAGGGTTCGCCAAACACCTACTCCAATGGCGCACCATCACTTTGGACAGGTGGGTGCTGCAAATCGTCCGAAGGGGCTACTCCCTCCCCTTCAAGGGGACCCCTCCAGCTATGTCACCGCAGTACCACCGCATGTCGGGGGATCACTTGCAACTTCTGCAGGAGGAAGTAACGGCCTTCTTGGCCAAGGGGGCCATTGAGCACTTTCCTGGCCCAGAAGTAGGACGTGGTTGCTACTTCCACTACTTTCTGGTTCCCAAGAAGGGCGAAGGGGACCTGCGCCCTATCATGGACCTCTGGAGCGTCAACGGCTTCCTCCGCAAGGAGAAGTTCTAGATGCTGACTTTGGCTCAGGTCCTGGCTGCCCTAGACCCTGGAGACTGGATGGTAGCGTTGGACTTGCAGGACACATATTTCCACATCCCCCTCCTGCCGGCCCACCGGCGCTACCTATGGTTCACGGTAGGCCGCGAGCACTTTGTTTACCGTGCTCCCCTTCGCCTCACCAGTGCCCCTCGGAGTTCAGGAAAGTGATGGCGGTGGTCGCAGCTCATCTGCGCAGGTTAGGGGTTCCAGTCTTCCCCTATCTCGACGACTGGTTGTTGAAGGTGGGCTCGCCCCAGACAGTCGTCTCTCACCTCCAGACTACGGCCGATCTCCTGCACTCGCTAGGGTTCTCCATCAACGTGCCGAAGCCACACCTGTTCCCCTCTCAGAAGCTCGGGTTTATCCTCCCGAGCAGCGGGTTTGGGATATTCAGGCTCTGATTCCGATCTTTCGGCTTTTATCCCGAGTCTCGGTCAGGATGACGCTGCGGCTCCTAGGGCTGATGGCCTCCTGCATCCTGCTGGTGCATCACGCCAGGTGGCGGATGCGAGCTCTGCAGTGGGACCTGAAGTTCCAATGGGCACAGCATCAGGGCAACCTGTCCGGCCATGTCCTGATCTCGGAGGGGCCTGCAAGACAGCTGCAGTGATGGCTCACTGACAGCGATTGGGTCAGTGTCAGAACCCTCTCCCTTCCCCAACTGGAGCACACAGTGATGACGGATGCCTCCTTCCTGGGATGGAGGGCCACATGGTAGAGGCGGAGATCAGAGACCTCTGGTCTCCGGCAGAGTCCCGGCTCCATATTAATCTTCTGGAGCTGCGGGTGATTCGGCTTGCAATGAAGGCATTCCTTCCCTCTGTCCGGGGAAGTGTAGTGCAGGTGTTCACGGACAACACCACCGCCATATGGTACTGCAACAAACAGGGCAGGATGGGGTTGTGGACCCTTTGTCAGGAGGCTCTGCACCTTTGGACATAGCTGGAACACCAAGGCATCACCCTGGTGGTTCAACACCTGGCAGGTTCCCTGAACGCCAGGGTGGACGAGCTCAGCCGTCGGTGCATGATGGATCACGAATGGTTAGATCTTATCGCAACTGAAGAGAACGCACAATGTCATCAGTTCTGCGTGTTTGAATTTCCAAGGCCGCACTCGCTCGGCGGCGCTTTTCATCGCGAGT
Source organism: Lissotriton vulgaris (assembly GCF_964263255.1). NCBI lineage: Eukaryota > Metazoa > Chordata > Amphibia > Caudata > Salamandridae > Lissotriton > Lissotriton vulgaris. The sequence goes on along the minus strand of NC_141694.1, from coordinate 1,019,427,972 downwards.
GGAGCTGCGGTCTGTTTTACTCCTTTCCGCCTATACCACTTCTGCCCAGAGTGCTGAAGAAGATCTGACGCGACTGGGCCCAAGTCATCATTATGGCTCTGGACTGTGCACAAAGATACTGGTATCCCGAGCTACTCAGTATGTCAGTCGATCCCCCGATTCGTCTGCCTCTTCAGTTGGGCCTTCTGTCGCAGCAACAGGGGACGGTCCTCCATCCGAACCTGTCCAGTCTCCACCTACATGCGTGGAGGTTGAGCGGCGACAGTTGAGGCTATTTGACTTGCCTCCTGAAGTCTTTGATGTGATTCTGGCAGCCAGGCGTCCCTTCACAAAAATGGTATACACCTGCAGGTAGAACGAGTTTGCGGCATGGTGCACAGCAAAGGCTGTGGATCCACTCTCTGCCCCTCTGTCAGAGGTTCTCCTCTTTCTTTTTTCTCTTGCCCTGCAGGGCTCTGCTCTGGCCAGTATCAAAGGCTATCTCTCTGCCATTTCAGCCTTCTTAACGCTTCCTGATCAGCCTTCTCTTTTCAAGTCCCTTATTGTAAATAGATTCTTGAAAGGCATCACACACATGTTCCCTTCTGTTGCGTTCGTGATGCCTCAGTAGGACTTGAACTTGGTGCTTACTTATCTGATGTGCGCTCCTTTGAGCCACTTCATAATTGCCCTCTCCATCTTCTGACTCTTAAAACTGCTTTCCTGGTTGCCATCACCTCTGCCAGAAGAGTGAGTGAGCTCCAAGCTCTTTCTTCTAAGCCTCCTTTCCTCTCTGTCCATCCGGACAAAGTTGTTCTGAGGACTCGTCCTTCTTTCCTGCCCAAGGTGGTTACAGCCTTTCACATCGGGCAGTCCACACCTTGCCCACCTTCTTTCCGCCTCCGCATCCCTCGAAAGAGGAAGAGATGCTCCACCGTCTGGATCCAAAACATGCGCTCTCCTTTTACCTAGACCGCACACAACAGTTCCGGGTGGACAACCAGCTCTTTGTTGGTTACGTCGGCGCTAAGAAGGGATGGGCGGTGCACAAGCGAACCATCTCTCGGTGGGTCGTTTTGTGTATCAAGGTCTGTTATTCCTTGGCTAAGAAGGAGCCTGTGGGGCTGCGCGCCCATTCCACTCGGGCCACGGCGGCTACTACTGCCCTGGGTCAGGGAGTCCCCTTGCAGGACATCTATCTGAAAGAAACACGTTAGTATTAGATTCCTTACCTTGGAATATCCCCAGGCGTCAGTCTGGATCCGGAAACTTTTGCGTAGCAGTACCCCTGTGCATCGGTAGGCGTCGTCTGCAGGCGTCCCCTACGGCTCCGCGTCCGCCGTCGGCGTCGTGCGCTGTGATGACGTCGCTGGAGTATATAGACTCCGCCTCCGCGCGCTGACGTCAGTTCTTCTTTTTTCCGCGCCAGTAAGCGCAGATCCGAAGAGCAGTACTCCGGTCTTTTGACCAAGTTTTGTTAACTTTCTATATCTTTTTGGTGCCTGGTAGGATGCCCGGTTTCAAGAATTGTGACGGTTGTGACCGCACGATGTCGGTCACGGACCATCACCGACTCTGCCTCCGGTGCCTGGGCCCCGACCACGACGTGGACGCCTGCGTCGATTGCCGGGCTCTGACTAATAAGGCTAGACGGGAGCGGTCCCGCAAGCTACTCGAGCTCCGGGTGTCGGCCCCGCGTCGGGAGCGGTCCCGGTCCGGCCGGAGGTCCAGGGAGCGTTCGAGGGAGCGGTCGCTGAGCCGCGCCGGGCGCTCCGGAAGTCGCCACCATTCGTCGGGCTCTTCAGGTAAGAAACACAAGAAGTCGGGGCGTCGTCATCGTACCCCCGACTCCCCCCGACGCTCGCGCGACGCGGCCGGGGGTTCGGGTGACCCCAACCCCGCGGCTCCGCGAGAGTCGCCGGCGCGGCCTGCTCCATACCCTGCGGTCCCTGGGCAAGGTGCGACGCCTGAGGAGATTGAGGCGTTCCTCATGGCCATGAGGGCGCTCACTTCTCCGACGGGGCCTACGGCGCCTTCGGGCCCAGTGCTACCGTCTGGGGGCCCTAGCGGTTCGGGTGTCCCTGACTCGACGCCATCGGGTGCTCCGGCCCCGGTGCCGCCGACGGCTCCGACCCCGGCGCCGCAGGGGCCTTCGGGGTCGACGCCGGCTGGTCTACCGGCCTCTCCGGCGCCGATTCCATCGGGGTTACCCCCGACGCCGTCCCCGCGCGGCGCCGGTTCTCCTGTGCCGGCTCCGGGCGGCGTCGTCCCCATACCCTCCCCGAATCCGGACGTCGCTCGACGCCGGGCTCGACGCCGATGGGGCCTGTGAACCCCGAGGAGCCGGTCTACATTGTTGACTCCGACTATGGAGATGATGTAGCGTACGGAGAGGGTTGGGAGGGGTCTGAGGACCCTCTGTCACGTGAGTGTCAGTACGACGTGGACTGGAAAGGTGATTTGGGTGATGCCAGTGGTCTGGACGACTCTCCTAACCCTGGCTTTGTCTCTCCTCCTTCCGTGGCATCGGAGGAGGGGGCTGCTTATTCAGTGGTGTTGATGAGGGCTGCCAAGGCCTTACACCTTGAGCTCCCCGTCGCGGCCGTGAGGCCTAACATCCTCACTGAGGTCTTCAAACCGCAGTCATGCCCACAGGAGCCACTGCTGCCGTTTAACGAAGCCTTGTCAGACGTTCTTTTGGGCACGTGGTCCAGGCCCTCTTCAGGTTCGCCTGTTGATAGGAACGTGGCCAGACGCCACCGTCCGTGTCCGGACGACCCCAAGTTCCTGTCCACCCATCCCACCCCTGAGAGTCTGGTGATCCAGGCCTCGACTTCCCAGACCGCATTCCCGTCGGCCCCGCCCGACCGGGAATCTAAGAGGTATGACCAGTATGGCAAGAAGGTCTTCTCGTCCCTGAGTTTGGGACTGCGGTCTTGCAACACCGCTTGCCTCTTGGGCCGCTACACCCACTCTGTGTGGGATACGGTCGCGGAACTGCTGCCAGAATGCCCCTTGGAGGTGCGGGCGAAGCTCGGCAAGGCTGTGGCTGAGGGCCGAGACGCAGCAAAATATTCCATACGGTGTGGTCTTGATACGACCGACTCGCTGGGCAGAGCTATGTCCACGACGGTGGCGATTCGTCGCCACGCCTGGCTGAGATCCGCCAACTTTTCGGCAGATGTCCAGAATGCCCTGATGGACATGCCGTTTGATGGCTGTCGCCTGTTTGGTGACAAGGCGGACCACGCGCTGGAGCGCTTCAAGGACTCCAGGGTCACGGCCAAGTCCTTGGGTCTCTCGACCCAGCGCCAGCAAGCGGGTTCGTTTCGCTCCTTTCGTGGCCGAGGAAGGAGCGTCCCCACACGTGCTGCCAGCCACGCGCCGCAACAATCTTATCAACGCGGTGGCGGCCGTGGAAACCGCCGTGGAGGCGGTCGGGGTCAACGGCGGGGTCAGGCCACACCTCCCCCCGCAGCATCAGCCTCCAAATCCTCCTAGTCCGTGCTTTCAGGCCCATGTGACGCCAGTGGGTGGCAGGGTTCGCCATCACCACGCCCGCTGGCGCACAATCACATCGGACAGGTGGGTGCTGCAACTCGTCCGAAGGGGCTACTCCCTCCCCTTCGAGACCAATCCTCCAGCCATGCCACCGCAGAACCACCGTGTGTCGGGGGACCACTTGGCACTTCTGCAGGAGGAAGTTACGGCCCTCTTGGCCAAGGGGGCCATCGAGCGCGTTCCTGGGCCAGAAGTAGGGCGTGGTTGCTATTCCCACTACTTTCTGGTGCCCAAGAAGGACAAAGGGGGCCTACGTCCTATCTTGGATCTACGGAACGTCAACCGCTTCCTCCGGAAGGAGAAGTTCAAGATGTTGACATTAGCTCAGGTCTTGGCTGCTCTAGACCCGCAAGACTGGATGGTAGCGTTGGACTTGCAGGATGCGTATTTTCACATCCCCGTCCTGCCGGCCCACCGGTGTTACCTGCGGTTCACGGTAGGCCAGGAGCACTTTCAGTTTATCGTGCTCCCCTTCGGCCTTACCAGCGCCCCACGGGTGTTCACAAAGGTGATGGCGGTGGTCGCAGCCCATCTGCGCAGGTTAGGGGTTTCTGTCTTCCCCTACCTAGACGACTGGTTGTTGAAGGCGGGCTCGCCCCAGACAGTCGTCCACCACCTTCAGATGACGGCAGACCTCTTGCACGACCTGGGGTTCTCCATCAATGTGCCGAAATCACACCTGTGTCCCTCTCAAAAGCTCCTTTTCATCGGAGCGGTTCTGGACTCGGCTCAGTTTCGGGTTTATCCTCCGGAACGGCGGGTCCGGGATATACAGGCTTTGATTCCCATCTTTCAGCCGCTATCCCGGGTTTCGGTCAGGTTGACGCTGCGGCTGCTGGGGCTGATGGCTTCCTGCATCCTTCTGGTGCATCACGCCCGGTGGCGGATGCGGGCTCTGCAGTGGGACCTGAAGTTTCAGTGGGCCCAGCATCAGGGTAACTTGTCCGACCACGTCTTAATCTCGGAGGGCACTGCGAGACAACTGCAGTGGTGGCTTACGCACCGCGATTGGGTCAGAGGCAGATCCCTCTCCCTTCTCCAACCGGAGCACGTTGTTGTGATGGACGCGTCCCTCCAGGGCTGGGGAGGCCACTTGGGAGAGGCGGAGATCAGAGGCATCTGGTCTCCGGCGGAGTCCCGGCTCCATATCAACCTGTTGGAGCTACGGGCGATTCGTCTAGCACTGAAGGCATTCCTCCCCTTTGTCAACGGGAGTGTAGTGCAGGTGTTCACGGACAACACCACCGCCATGTGGTACTGCAACAAACAGGGCGGGGTGGGGTCGTGGACCCTTTGCCAGGAGGCTCTGCGCCTCTGGCAGTGGCTGGAACGTCAGGGCGTGACTTTGACGGTTCAACACCTGGCAGGTTCTCTGAACGCCAGGGCGGACAAACTCAGCCGTCGGTGCTCGATGGATCACGAATGGCGTCTGAACTCGGACGTGGCGCAAGGCCTCTTTCTGCAATGGGGAGAGCCTTGGTTAGATCTATTCGCCACAGAAGAGAACGCGCAATGTCATCAGTTCTGCGCGTTGGAGTTTCCAAGACGGCACTCGCACGGCGACGCCTTTCGGCGCGAGAGGAGTTGCGGTCTGTTATACGCCTTTCCGCCTATACCACTTCTGCCCATAGTGCTGAAGAAGATCAGGCGCGACCGGACCCAAGTTATCCTTGTGGCTCCGGACTGGGCTCGAAGGTACTGGTATACCGAGCTACTCAGCATGTCAGTCGGTCCCCCGATCCGCCTGCCCCTTCAGGAGGACCTTCTGTCGCAGCATCAGGGGACGGTCCTCCACCCGAACCTGTCCAGTCTCCACCTCCATGCTTGGAGATTGAGCGGCGGCAGTTGAGGCCATTTGACTTGCCTCCTGAAGTCTGTGATGTAATTCTGGCAGCCAGGCGTCACTCCACAAAGTCGGTATACGCCTGTCGGTGGAACAGATTTGTGGCATGGTGCACAGCAAAGGCTGTGGATCCTCTTTCTGCCCCTCTTTCCGAGGTTCTTCTTTTTCTTCTCTCTCTTGCCCAGCAGGGCTCTGCTCTGGGCACTATCAAGGGCTACCTTTCGGCCCTTTCAGCCTTTCTAAGGCTTCCTGATCAGCCTTCTTTGTTCAAGTCCCCAATTGTAACGAGATTCTTGAAGGGCATAACACACATGTATCCACCTGTTCCGTTTGTGATGCCTCAGTGGGACTTGAACCTGGTTCTAACCTTTTTGATGTGTGCTCCCTTTGAGCCCCTTCATTCTTGTCCTCTCCGTCTCCTGACTTTAAAGACGGCTTTCCTGGTTGCCATCACCTCTGCCAGGAGAGTGAGTGAGCTCCAGGCTCTTTCTGTCCAACCTCCTTTCCTGTCCATTCATCCTGACAAGGTGGTTCTAAGGACTAGACCTTCTTTCCTGCCCAAAGTAGTTTCTGCTTTTCACATCGGGCAGTCCATCACCCTCCCCTCCTTCTTCCCGCCTCCGCATCCTTCAAAGGATGAAGAGCGGCTCCATCGTCTGGACCCAAAACGTGCGCTTTCATTTTATATGGATCGCACACGCCAGTTCTGGGTGGATGACCAACTGTTTGTTGGCTACGTGGGTGCGAAGAAGGGACGGGCGGTACATAAACGGACCATCCCTCGGTGGGTCGTTCTGTGCATCAAAGCGTGCTACTCTTTGGCTCGGAAGGAGCCTCCTGTTGGCCTGGACAGTCAAGTCCGGAGGGATGACTTCTTTGGCCGTTCTGTCCTCCAGGACTTTCTGGTGTAGGAATGTATTGGTTCGCAGACCCACCACCGGGGTTGGTATTGCTGGGGTATCTATTCTAAGGTAAGGAATCTAATATTAACGTGTTTCTTTCAGATGAACAAGTTACTTACCTTCGGTAACGATATATCTGTAAGAAACATTAGTTAGTATTAGATTCCTTACCGAACCCACCCATCCTCCCCGTTCTGCGAACTGATACCTAGGGTTAAGGACATCCCTTTCAGGGCCCTAGTTTCAAATGGCACCAGTGTTGGTTCTCACACGGCTCTGCGTGTTCTGGCGCGGAAAAGCTGTCTACAAAGAACTGACGTCAGCGCGCGGAGGCGGCGTCTATATACTCCAGCGACGTCATCAGGGCGCACAACGCCGACGACGGACGCGGAGCCGCAGGAGACGCCTGCAGACGACGCCTACCGACGCGCAGGGGTACTGCTACGCAAAAGTTTCCTGATCCAGACTGACGCCTGGGGATATTCTAAGGTAAGGAATCTAATACTAACTAATGTTTCATACAGATATATCGTTACCGAAGGTAAGTAACTTGTTCGTTAGGCAGCTATGTGGGCCTTGCTGCATACGTTTGCCAAGCACTACTGCCTGGACAGCCAAGTCCGAAGATGGCTTTTTCGGCACATCCGTTTTCCAGGACTTCCTGGTGGGATCTTGGTTCGCAGACCCACCACCGGGGTTTGTATTGCTGGGGTATCTGGCCTTAGCCTGGCTTACATCTTTCCTGGCTCAACGGACCTACCAAATTTGGGAGAATAACGCCCGTTCCTCCGAAATTCCCCTCCAATGTGGTGTGCCTCAGGGCTCCTCCCTGAGCCCCACATTATTTAATATCTATATGTCCACATTGGAGGAGGTCATCATCCCATTCGGAGTGAGTGTCGTCAGTTACGCTGACGACACACAATTGGTTGTGTCACTGTCCCACCCCAAACAACAACCAGCAGACCTATTCAACTGCCTTGGGCAGGTCCATCACTGGATGAACACCTCTTCCCTAAAACTAAATGGGTCAAAAACGGAGGTTCTGCTTCTCGGCCCAAAAGGACTCACACTGTCCCCGAACATCTGGCCAGCCTGTCTGGGCCCCCTTCCCGAACCCAGAGAGGAAGTAAAGAGTCTTGGAGTGTGGCTCGACACTGACCTCTCGTTCACTGTGCAGGCAAAGAAAGTGGCCGGAACCTGCTTTGGACTTCTGAAATCATTGAGGAAAGTCCTGCCCCTCCTGCCCATCGACTCCCAAAAGTTGCTAATTCAAGGCCTAATAATCTCGAGGCTTGATTATAGCAACGTGATATACCTGGGCGCCCCAGAGGTGACTCTGAATAAACTTCAGAGAATTCAGAATACCGCGGCCCGGATCCTCACAAATACCCCCGCCAGAGCGTCGGCCAAACCGGCCCTAAAACTCCTCCACTGGCTCCCCATAAGAGAGCGGGTCAAATTCAAGGCCTTGTGTCTGACCCACAAACTACGACAAAATCAAGGCCCCCCCGCTCTCAAGAAATTTATCACACCTTACAAATCCTCAAGATCCCTCCGTTCTGACACTGAAAACCTCATTGTCGCCCCCAAATTCAAGAGAGCCCGATCTGGAGGAAGGCGTTTCTCAGTCCAGACGGCACGACTCTGGAACACACTCCCCCGAGTCCTGCGCCTCGAACCCCAATACCTCCGTTTTAGGAAGCAGCTCAAAACTCACCTCTTTCCACAGTGATTCACTCTTGGCCCTTACCCTTCTCTTTCATTCCGCCCCCCCTGTCCTTTTCCTTCTCTCCTTCCCTTGTCCCATTGTACTCAGGAGATAGGATTTTTTAGCGCTGGGATACCTCCGGGTGACTACGCGCTTTATAAAAATAAATAATAATAATAATAATAATAATCTATTCTAAGGTAAGGAATCGTGTTACTTTCAGATGCACAAGTTACTTACCTTCGGTAACGATATATCTGTAAGAAACATTAGTTGGTGTTGGGGAACGTCGTTTACGACGCAACTTTTAGCACGCAGTGCTATTACAGCGCGTTTTTAAATCGCATTCTATTACAACGCATGACTCTGGGGGGGCTCAAGGATAGGGAATACTTTTAATTTACTATCCAACACCTTCCCTAGTGTCAACAAGGACTGGTGTTGGAATAGTAAATTAAAATATTCACTATCCAACACCCCTTTCTGTTATGCGTTGTAAAAGAATGCGTTATAAAAACCGCGTTGTTACAGCATGCGTGCTAAAAGCATGCGTTGTAACAACGTACATCCGTTGGTGTTAGATTTCTTACCGCCCCACCCATCCTCCCAATTCTGTGAACCGATATCCAGGGTTAAGGTATCACCCTTTGAGGGATCTAGTTTCATGGCACCAGTGTCGGTTTCTTGCATGGCTCTGCGTTCCTGGCGTGGAAAGCTGTGTACAGAACTGGTGTCAGCGCGCGAGGGAGGCGTCTAAGTACGCCGACGACGTCATCCAGGCGATCATGACATGGAGCCTCAAACGACGCCTACCGACGCTTAGGGGTACAGCTGACGAAAACTTTCCGGATCCAGTCTGACGCCTGATGATATTCTAATATCACACAACAAGGGTCCAGAGCAAATTAACAAATAGAAATAAATGCAGTATAGAACACAATGGTAACCATACATAAAATCCTGTCCAGCCGGACCAGGGATTTATTTTGATAAAGAGATAAAATTCAATACAGGTAGGTAATTTGAAAGTGAGGCACACTCCTGTGCTGTACTTGTTAGAAGGAAAGTAATAGAAGAAATGGAAGGGGGGGGGGGAAATAGAGTATACAGGCAAAAGAGAAGAGCAACCTGGACACTCGTTACATCAATGAAATAGTGTTCTCCAGCATAGACTATACATAGCAATACATATTAGTTACATGTATGTCTATTTATACAAGTCGACGGCGTTTCGATCCATTGCTCAAATTAACGAATCATCATCAGGACTAAAATAGTTTTTATTTTGCCTGGTAAAATTCAGTACGCCTCGGTCACAAGGGTACTGTTTATATAATTTACACACGGCGCTTGAAGTGCTCGTACAGACAGGATGGAGCAGCCGGTAACGCGATGAGAGGCGCTTGAAACCGCCCCAAGAATTTAAATTTGCAGATATGGTTTCTTCCCTTCAGGCGGTCTTACGGTAAAGAGATCCGCGCTTAACAGCAATTAGTCAGCAAGGGCAGCGAGGTGGCTGGAGACAGTCCGGATGCTCGCGCTGGTCTGGTGATATTCTAAGGTAAGGACTCTAACACTAACTAATGTTTCTTACAGATATATTGTTACCGAAGGTAAGTAACTTGTGCTTCAGTACTGGACACTTCGAGAGTCAAGACCCACTGGAGCACCAAAGTACTTGTGTTACCTCACCAGGGAAGCTAGGTGCATAGGTGTCTTTTCGTGTCGGGTTTCGTCATCGCTTCCAATGGAGAGCTGCAAAGAAGTGCTGCATGCAACCAGGAGAAGAGTGTCTGGATGGATCCAAGGGTGGATCAGAGATCTGAAGAACCTAAAATCAGAGGGGACAGAGTCTGGGTCACTAGCCAGTGACCAGGATGGCGACAGGAAGATGCCAGCCGATGTCGGGTGCTTTCAAGTGAAGGAGGTGAAGCTTGTCTCTTCAGCCACGAGGTCCAGGAGGCGTCGACGACAACCAGAAGCTGGATTTGAGCAGTCCCACGTCGGATGTTGAGTGCTGCAGCGTCGGTATCCTGATTGGACCCAACAAGCCTTGGCAACAGCAGCCCACGCAAGATGACAAGATTGGCTTTGGTGCAGACCAGCTAGGTCTGATGGACTCACCCTTTGAAGGGGGGTCAGGGCACGTCTGGAGCAACCAGGAAAGCCCAAGAAACAAAGTAGATTCCTTTGTGGGGACCCACTAGCCAACGAACTAGGGATTGCGAAGGCGACTTGAGCTGAGATGCTGAAAGCGGGCCCACGGAACACTCGTGGAGTGTAGGCCCACAATCTTCGATGCAAAAGGTGCTCAGGGCTTGGACTACAAGTAGCCCAATGCACAACTTCGGAAAAGCTCGAGAAGTCAATGCACTAGCAAATGTGCAGGATGTCCAGGAGTTCAGTCCCATGTCTCTCGTAATAGCTACAGGTCTCCGCTTCGCTGGGGACTCCGGTCAGCCTCGGAGATGTCTGGAAGTCCATATCCTGTGTCGCATATTCTTTGGGATCCAGTGCGAGCCTTGAAAATGCAGACCGGCAAGATGCTTTTTTGGTGCCTGTTTGAACAGGGGAGTCACTCCTTGACCCCAAGGGAGATTTATTCCGTCTTCCAGTCGATATGGAATGTTGAAGGTCCAAGATTTCTGTTTCAGAGTTTGGTCCAGGGTAATCTAAAGTCATAGTGACTGGGTTCCTATACTTATACCAAGTTTAGGGGTTGGACTAACTCTAGGGTCCCACCTATGGGAGGACCTGAGGGGGTGGTTACACCCCTTCCCCTTTGTCCAGTTTCGCACCAGATCTGGGGCTGAGTTCCCCAGCAACCGGTTTAAACTGGGAAATGCATGGGTCACCTTGTGTGCCCCAGGCAGTGTCTGAAAAGGATCCACTGAATGCAACCCACCCTGCCCCAATATACTAAAGCCTGTCTGGGGAGGTGCTGGCACCTCCCTGGACATGAAACCTATTGTCTAGGCCTCCCCTGCCGGAGTTTTGTCCAGCAGCAGGAGGTCAGACTCGTGTCTGTGGCAGCAGCATCCATTTTGTGATGCTGAGGCTCTTTTAAACATTTAATGGGTAAGTAAGTGTGTATATGTCTTCTCCCTCTAGAAGGGTGGAATTCTACCCCCACCGCCAGGACTGGATTCCAAAGTGTTTGACACCAAACACATGTTTTGATAAAGCCATTCAAAAGTTAGCATTAACTGTGAGGATTATAATGCCCTTAAGAGTATATGGTATGGCTATATCATAGAACAGCTATAAGGAAGGGATTCTGAAAGCTGCAGAGGGGCTCAGCTCATGCTAGGGCACCCTCTCACACAAAACCAAGCAGTCTGCCTTCAGGATTGTAAAGGCTTGCCATAGGAGTGACTTATAGGTTTATATGTGTCTATATATGTAGGTAGATATAGGTATACTATATCTAAGTAAGGGGTGCTTACACCACCTTACCCAGGCTGCAAGTGCAGACCTGTGGTGCCATTTTGGAAGGCTTCCCAGGGATGGCATAATACATGCTTCAGCCCCTGGTAGGCCTCTGGGGTATCTATGCCCTTGGTATCTAAGGCGCCATATACTAGGGACTCACAAGGGTAACCCAGTAACCAATCTGAAGTGTATCTAATGTACAGGTAACCAATTTAGAGAGAGAACAGCGAGGCTGTGGTCCTGATTAGCAGGGCCACAGCCAGACTAAAAGTCGAAAATCCAGTGAAACACACAAAAAGTGGGGGTAACTGTAGGAAGCAGATCCTACTCTTCTACAATGGCGGGATGCACAAAAGTCACAAGAATCAAGGTATCAGAGTTTTACATAAAAAATAAAAATAGCGAGTTACAAGGTATAATAACTTAAACAATTAGTTGCACAGTCATTACAAAGTGAGTGGAAACATCATAGGGGGAGAGAAGGTAGAGGGGGACAAGAGGAGTGTTGTGAGAGAGAGTGAGGGGAGAGTGTGGAATTTTAGTTTACGGGCTGAACATCATCTGCGCCAGCTTGTCACCCACGTACAGCACGCACAACGGCCATTTTTGGTATCATGGTCTCCCTGTCCGCGATCTATCGCCAGCGCGCCCCTCTGACCCAGCAAGCATCCTCCGCGCATCCTGGCTCCCCCTCCCTCCCTCTCATGAGCCTAACCCTTCTGCATGACCCTGTCCTTGGGAGTCACGCCTGCGCCTGACCAGCACCTCCTCTCCTCCCATGAATGCCCTTCTGTTGATAAACCTTCCCTCCGCGCTCAATTGTCCACGCGGCATGAATACCACTCCTTTGATGACCCCTTACCCCGTGTCCGACTGTCCACACAGGTCCGAGGCCATCGCCTAAGCCGGGAGATACCATTTACTGCCCCTCATTGTATGGAGTCGCCCCTCTTCAAAGGACACACTGTTGATCAGGGCCTCCCCACCCCCTGGGATATGATCAGGCGCACACATCCTAAGACTTGGCGGAACACTCAGCTGCGTGATGACCCCCTCCTCTTATCAGCAGGTTGAGGACCTCTATTGTGAAGGTATATGGGGGTGGGATTGACACGAGGATTATGGGGATGTCTTTTTCCTTACTTCACAATGTTATGATTGTAATAAAGAAAGGTCACATGCCATAAACCAGTGTATAAGAGGCCAGGCCTCAGAGAGGCTGTTAGAGCACCTCGAGACGATACCTTGTTGTCTGATCTGATGTGTTCTGCTCCGTCGGAATAAAACTTCTGTTTCCTGCCTTCTGGTTTCAGGCGCCTGCCTCATTGCTTGGTAATTTAAATGGTACAAAGGCGGTTAGCGCCGGGCAAATCTTGAGAAAGGTCATAGCCCTACCTTTTTCTACAATTGGCGTCCCAAAGCGTGGGGCCCATCAGTGACACGTGGATCCAGTGGGAGAGGTCCCGACGACAGAGTGAACGACTGCAATGATCGGGAGAGCTCGTGTCCGATAGACCCTCGTCTGACAGCCGATCATCCGACCTTCACTAGTTCCGAACAGACCTCTCTCGAGTGATCTACGGTCCTGACTGGGAACCATCAGGAGTGCCGCGAACATCACGAAGAATAGAGGACGATCGGGCGCTGGATTCGGAAGACAGGAAACCGTCCATGCGGTCCGGGTAAGGTCGTGTAAACACGACAAATTAAGAAATGATTGTTTGATTTGGATAATACTAGTATTACGCTTTGTTGATCCCTCTGGAGATTCACCGTCTGCAAACGGAGAAAACAACAGGCTCTCTCTTTGCAAACAGTGAAGGATAGGTAACGCAGACTTTTGTCCCCATTGTAATCCGTCGTGCCTATCTTCCTCCCCCACTGTTTTCCCGAACTGTCGTTCGTGGATTGTTGTCTGGAGATTCTCTGTCTTCAAACAGGGAAGAACAAGGTCTCTCTTTGCAGGTAGAGAAAGAGTGGGTAACGCAAACCTTTAACACGTCGTACCCACTTATTCTCCCCACTGATTGTTTGATTGACCGAACACTGATTGTTCGGTATTGGTTCTTTTGAGGTATTCACCGCCGACAAACAACGTAGAATAGAAATATTCTGTCTAGTCTTTGTCCGCCGTGATAAGATAGGTAGTGCAGACCTTTGTCCCCGTTGTAACCCGTCATGCCTATCTTCTCCCCACTGATTGGTAGCCTGTACAGCCCGGACCGCTTATTAGAGATGAACCATCCAGCTCCACTGGAAGGCACCCCTAATAAGGACATGTTCACTAAGCATGGACTAGTCGCCATAGCTTATACTAAGCTATGGCATAAATATACGAAAAAGAACCCTGAAAGTCAGTGGCCACTGATAGGTTCCTTTGATGAAAATAAAATAAAAACATTGGAAATGGCGCTCCAGAAAAATAAGACTACGCCCACTATGCTCGATAGTCTTGGCATGTGGCGCAAAGAAACGGAACAACGGCAGAAAAGAGAAGAAGCAAAAATAGGGAAAGAATTACGAAAGGCAGCCCACCTAGCCGCTAAGCAACTAGAAGAAGAAATAAAAGAAAGAAAAGAAGCTGCACAAAACCAAGAATCTGGGTCAACGGGTCAATGCCCTATTAGGACTCCCTCTGCGCTCTACCCTGAATTGCTCTCCAAACAGCGGGCGAACGATGAGCTACTGCTAGGTCCCCCAATCATCTATATGCCCCCTCCATATGCCCCCTGCCAACAAAGCTTGCAAGCCCCGAGTGCGAGCGAAAGTGACCTCAGCGCTAGTGCACCAGCCCTCACGGCCTCCGCACCAGCCACGTTAACAACATCGCTAGATGACCCCGAGGCTAGCAAGCAACCACCAGCCAGATCAAATAGGTTGAGCAAAGATGAACGGGGTGGGATTGACAAGGTAGCAAAGATCTTAGTAGAACGAAGGGAGAGCGAAGAATACACAATGAGCATGTATAATTCACATGCCGACAGCCACAGACGGCATTTCATTTTGCGATTCAGCTACCACACCCTGAACGCATATGAGGATAGGTATCAAAGTAAGGGCCCGCTAAACTGACAACGCTATATAGGAAGATTGATGTTGGAGATGGGACTGAACGTGAGGCGACGGAGCTCTTCATGCAGACGCTTGAGGTCTTCCGCCACCTCACGGAACAAAAACCAGAAGCCAAGGTTACAGTCCATGAAACGACCTCAGTAGAAGTAGCCAACACTATGATGCCCATCAGAGAGGCGGCCCCTTACTGGATCCCGCCACGTGGCCAGGGAACAACCGATGATATTAATCACGCAGATGCAAAAGGAAGGGTTGTGTACAATTGGGTCTACCAACCCTGGGACCGACAAGATATCCTAACCTTTAAACAAACTCTGCCCGATTTAAGAAAGAACCCGACAGCATTCTATACTGAATTAGGCACAGCCTTGGGTTCGACGATAATGACTTTAGCGGACATTGACTTGTTTTTCGGGTTATGCCTGCCAGCTGACGTGTGGAAGCAAATCCGGAAGGCTGACCACACGGATCTGTTTGGACATACCTGGGACCAACTCAGTAAACTAGATAGACAGCGAGAGCCTGGAAGGAAACCAGTAAAGGACATATTAGAACTCCCAGGCAAATTAGTTCAGAAATTAAAGACACTGATCCCAGAGAAAAAGGTAGATTGGTCGATAGTCACGGCCTGTCATCAGAAACCCCAGGAAGATGTGTCAGAATACTTCTCCCGATTCGAGACAGTGTTCTCCGACTACAGTGGCCAAGACATGACCACCGCAACCGGACAGCACCTGTTTGTACAAAATTATGTAAAGGGCCTATCACAAGAGGTCTCCCAAAAACTGCAGACGAGTGAGAGTAGTTGGGGGGCCTCCAAACCCGCAGCTATCCTTCAGATGGCTCAGTATTACGAGCACCAAAAGAATGAGAATGATAGGGCGTCCGAGAAAAAGAAGAAAGATTTAAAAGAAAGGGTGATGATAGCCCAGATACAAGGTATAGCGGTAGGACAGGAACACCAAAGGGGGAACTACCAATCGACCACCCCCAGAAATCCACCTCCTAAAGATCACACCCCAACACCCCACACTGGACGTAGAGACATTAGCGATGACCAATGCGCCTTTTGCAAAGGATTCGGCCATTGGAAATCACAGTGTCCGGTTCTGCTAGAGATGAACAGAAATAGGGACCCCAGGGATGTGGCGGGCGGTCCGAAAAATAGGGGACAAGGACGAGGGCACACAAACGACACCAACAATGACAGATCAGGGAGATTGAACACATTTGACCGCCCCCGACAGAACCAATATCAACTATCCGACGGTGAGAATGCCCCCGATTTTGCATAGGACTGCCAGGGGCAAGGGAGGGATCCAGTCGAGCTCTGTGTTGACCAGCAAGGTCCTTATGTCACCGCTAAGGTCCTGGGTACAGAGTCTCCATTTTTGGTAGACACTGGGGCGACACGTAGTTTGTTATCAAAACGACTGATTCCAAGGGCACCCTTGTCTGGCTCACACATTACATCGATAGGTTTCGATGGGGCGCCCTCCACTAACCCCCTGTCCGTGCCTATCACCTTTGACCTAGAAAATAACACCACTGACACAACGTTTCTGCTCTCCTCCAACTCCCCTGACGCCATTATGGGCATTGACTTACTGAAACATTTTCGAGCTACCATTAGGTGTTCCCCAGATGGAATCCGAGTCATCCTGTACGACAACCCAGACGTACCCAAATCTTGCCCTGCACGACACATGTGCTCCATAACTGATGCTGACCTGTCCTTGCTTGATACCCTGCCTCCGTATCTATGGGCCAAAAATGACTCTGATGTGGGACGAATGATGATTGACCCTATTCATATAACTGTAAGACAGGATGCTATGCTCCCGAAACTCCCACAATATCGGATATCCCCCGAGGGCGAGAAGGCACTGGTAGCGATTATTCAATCTCTGGTGGATGCAGGAGTGGTTGAAGAAGTGGTTAGCAACGTCTGCAACAGCCCAATCCTACCTATTGTTAAGAAACAAGGTGAAGGAGATGAGAAAGCGTACCGCTTCATCATCGACCTGCGAGAGATTAACAAAGTGGTTGTACCCCAATACCCCGTAGTCTCAGATATCACCACCATTCTGACCCTCATCCCGTCCACTGCCACCACCTTCACTGTTATCGACCTCAAGAATGCATTTTTATCTATCCCCATCCATCCAGACAGCCGTTATCTCTTCGGCTTCACTTTAAAATCCCGCTCGTACCGATTTTGTAGAGCTCCCCAGGGGTACACTGAAAGCCCGAGCATTTACAGCCAGGCCCTCAAAAGACAGCTGGATGCCTTCCGGCTACCAGATGGAGTGGTGTTGATCCAATATGTCGATGATATCCTTTTGGCGGCCGACACCACCCCCCTCGCAACCACAGCCTCTGTCCAACTCCTACACTTTCTTGCAGAAAATGGCCATAGAGTCTCCAAAAAGAAATTGCAGTTCTGCCAGCCACAAGTGACATACCTAGGCCATCTCCTGTCCAAAGAAGGGAGGAAACTCACACCCGACCGAATCCAAACCATCCTAGACACCCCCGTCCCAAAAACACAAAAGCAAGTCCGCTCTTTGGTTGGCCTAACCTCTTTTTGCAGACAGTGGTTACCTAATTACAGCCTCATTGTGAAACCACTACTTGCCCTGTTGACCAAAGATGTCCCCTCCCCGCTTCCTTGGACCACTGAGTGTCAAGCATCCTTTAAGGAATTACGGGATGCACTCTGTTCAGCACCCGTCCTAGGAACCCCGGATTTCTCCAAACCCTTCTCCCTCTTCACCCACGAAAGGGAGGGGTGTGCATTGTCTGTCCTAACTCAATCAATTGGTCCTAAGCAGCGCCCTTGTGCCTACTTCTCCGCCACTCTTGATCCTGTAGCCAGAGCTTTGCCTGCCTGCATTCGAGCAGTAGCTGCCGCTGCTGTCTCTATCCGCCAGAGCGAAGGAATCGTACTTTCAAACTCCCTCACTGTGTTAGTACCCCATGCAGTCGACACCCTTTTGAACCAGACAAAGACCCAACACCTGACTAGCGCACGACTGACAGGGTACGAGTTGACTCTACTTGCACCCCACATTACACTGAAGAGATGCACGACTTTGAATCCTGCCACCCTGTTGCCCCTGCCTGAAAATGACCCCGACGTGCCTCCCATACACGACTGTGTGACCCTCACGGACGAACAGACTAGGAGTAGAGTTGACCTCCGAGACACTGCTTTTACAGACCCTGATGGAGAGCTATGGGTAGACGGTTCATGCATCAAGCTCCCAGATGGCACCACTTCAGCTGCCTATGCAGTAACGACAGCCCGAACAGTAGTTGAGACAGCCTGCATCACACAACGATCTGCCCAGGCAGCGGAACTGATAGCCCTCACACGAGCATGCATCATAGCCACAGGAACCACCGCGAACGTGTATACGGACAGCCAGTATGCCTTCGGGGTGGTTCACCACTTTGGGCTCCTATGGAGGGAAAGGGGATTCCTGATGTCCCACGGCACCCCCATCCTTCATAGAGATCTGGTCTCTGCCCTGATTGAAGCGGTTCTCCTCCCCACACGACTAGCGGTGATCAAATGCCAGGCACACAAGAAGGTGACAGACTTAGTCGGACAAGGGAATGCACTGGCCGACATCACTGCACGAACCACAGCTGAGAATAGGACAGTGACACGCATGTATGTGACCAGGTCACAAGCAGAGGAATGGACTGACGCAAGGGAAATGATCAGAGACATCCAGTCGGCCAGCACCCCTCACGAACTGACCGAATGGGCAGGGGTGGGTTTGAAGGATGATGAGGGCTGCTGGCGAACAAAAGATGCAAACAAATGGTTGCTGCCTGACTCATACCTGATCCCCATACTGACTATGGCACATTCCCCCGCACACATAGGATCTGCACCCATGATCGAACTCATTTCCAAAGTCTGGCACAACGACAAAATCCCCGACTCAGCTAGACGCCTAGTCCAGCAGTGCCTTATCTGTTTGCAACACAACCCCGGGAAAGGAACTGTGGTACCCCGGGGAGGGTTTGGGACCCCCAATCACCCCTTTGAGGTCCTTCAGATGGACTACATCCAACTAGAGAGATGCCAGGGCTTGATGTATGTACTAGTCATTGTATGTGCCTTCAGCAAATGGGTAGAGGCCTATCCAACCCGTGACAACACTGCCATGACTACTGCCAAAGTACTACTGAAAGAATTCTTTCCTCGCTATGGCCTTTGTCGAATTTTATGGAGCGACAATGGCCCCCACTTCATAGCTGAGGTTATCCAATTAATCTTAAAGGGGTTGGGGGTGAAGCAAAGGTTTCATGCGGTCTTCCACCCCCAATCCGCCGGTCTGGTGGAACGCCATAATGCCACACTGAAGTTGAAATTGTCAAAAATAGTGGCAACCACCGGACTTAAATGGCCAGACGCTCTCCCTTTGGCCCTGCTATCGATGCGCTCCACTCCCACCAAACACCATTTGACCCCCTACGAGGTTGTGTTCGGGCGACCGATGAACCTCTGGACTGCTCCCAAACCAACCTCCATTCATGACGTCCCGGACGTCCTACTGTCTGATTATTTGTGCAAATTAACTAAGACGTTGTCTGTCATTCATCAACAGGTGCAGCAGGCCATCCCCGATGCTTCCAGGGGCCCCGGCCACGACATCCAACCGGGAGATTTTGTTCTAGTCCGCAACTTTCAACGGACCAAGAGCCTAGAAACCCGGTGGACGGGCCCCTGGCAAGTGCTGATTACCACACGGACGGCGCTTCGAGTGGAGGGGAAGAGGCACTGGCTGCACGCACATCACTGCCGGAAGGTCTCTGCGAACCTGGCCACGACCGAAAACGTCAACACCCAAGAAGAGCTCCTGATCAAAGACCGACCAACATTGAACTGTTATCCCGATACTGGGGCACTTGAACTTGCAAAATTCCCTGACCCCACTGTGCCAACCAGAGAAGGGTATTTCCTGCGTCGAAAGGAGGGAGCTTCGGCTAAGTAGGCCACGGACTAAGTTGAATCTCAGAACGGTGACCTAAACACAACCAAGGGTTACCGGGAGAGAAGCTAAACGAAGTCTGTGGTCCTGCCCGCTACCGAGCCCCCTTGAAGATGATGGAAGCGCCAGATAAGAAGATGATGGAAGCGCCAGATAAGAAGATGATGGAAGCAACAGGAAATACCCACTATAGAAACCCAAAGACTGACAATTTGCACAAATCAAAGACAATCGCCCTCTTTATCGTCTTCCTCTTCTGCCTCCTCCTCATGACCTCCTTCTGGATTCTGGAGGAAAGCACACCGGCTCATGAGGCATTGCTACCTACTGCACAACCGACCCCCATGAAAGAGCATCACCTGATCTCCCTGTCGCCTCAGCTCCGAGAAAGGCGCAGGGAATTCTGGAACAATTCCTTCGTGCAACTGTTGCACCAACACAACCTTGCTGCAAATGCGACGAACTGCTGGATCTGCGGGTTGCTCCCGCATGCCACTGGACACTCCATCCCCTTCATCCCTTCTCCTTTCTCGGTTCACGGCTCCTGCCTCGCCTGGTTGATCCTCATGCAAGAGAGCCACAAGGATAACGCCACCTCCAGCCAGACAGTGTCGCACTTCTACTCTGGGTTCTGGCTGAACAAAACCGGAAAGACCTCTGCTGCCCTGTGTCCTGCGCTCACAGGCGCCACCTTCCTTAAAGACATTCCAGCCAAAGAACGAGTCGAAGTACAGGTGCTCCACAATCCAGCCAGAACCACCTTCTCTCATCTGCAAAAACAAACTACCGCCACTCTGACTGTGGCTCTGTCTGTTATCAATGTCACAGGACTTGTGTGTCTCGAAGGCCAGGGAACACAGCTGGTGGGTCACAGTTCCTGCCGAATCACCAGAACATTGGACTCAGTTGATCCCCCTTCCTTTGTTGCTTCTCCAAATATGTACTTTGTGTGTGGCACCAAAGCTTACACCTGGCTCCCGAAAGGTTGGAAGGGTATCTGCTACATTGCCTTCATTCTTCCCCCCACGTATGTAGCCCCTGCTAACCATCACCGGCAGAGGCGTGCAGATGACATTGGACAAGCCGACTCCACTGGAGCTCAGTTCTTGGATGCAGCAAAGGGACTCGTTCCCTTGTGGGGCCCAATGGCCAACAGTCGCGCTATCCGACACCTGACCCAGGCAGTAGAAACAACGATCAACATCACGGCTGGCATCCTCGCTAACAACACGGCGGAGCTTCAGGCGGTCCGCCTTGTGACCCTTCAAAACCACCTTGTTCTAGATGTGGTCCTAGCCGATCGAGGAGGAGCATGCCGCATCATCGGATCTAGCTGCTGCACCTACGTGCCAGATAACTCGCCTTCCGTCTACAAAGCAATTGAGCACCTCCACAGACTTTCCTCGGAGGTTCACCAAGAACAAGAAGGATGGTCGCTTGGGAGCTGGTTTTGGGACACTTTGAAGGACTGGGGTTGGAGGTTGTTTTCCTTCACACTGATACCTGTTGTGATATTATGTGGGTGTTGCTTAGGTATCCAATGTCTGCCATCTTTGTGCGGCCTTGTTTCTAACTGTATGTGCCCAAAGACTTTGGACTTCCGAAATGAACACATGAGTCCCCTCTATGAAGTAGAAATACGTGGCCTTATGGGGATAAATCCGAACCGACAAGTTGGCGAGACATGTTAAAAGGGAGGACTGTGGAATTTTAGTTTACGGGCTGAACATCATCTGCGCCAGCTTGTCACCCACGTACAGCGCGCACAACGGCCATTTTTGGTATCATGGTCTCCCTGTCCGCGATCTATCGCCAGCGCGCCCCTCTGACCCAGCAAGCATCCTCCGCGCATCCTGGCTCCCCCTCCCTCCCTCTCATGAGCCTAACCCTTCTGCATGACCCTGTCCTTGGGAGTCACGCCTGCGCCTGACCAGCACCTCCTCTCCTCCCATGAATGCCCTTCTGTTGATAAACCTTCCCTCCGCGCTCAATTGTCCACGCGGCATGAATACCACTCCTTTGATGACCCCTTACCCCGTGTCCGACTGTCCACACAGGTCCGAGGCCATCGCCTAAGCCGGGAGATACCATTTACTGCCCCTCATTGTATGGAGTCGCCCCTCTTCAAAGGACACACTGTTGATCAGGGCCTCCCCACCCCCTGGGATATGATCAGGCGCACACATCCTAAGACTTGGCGGAACACTCAGCTGCGTGATGACCCCCTCCTCTTATCAGCAGGTTGAGGACCTCTATTGTGAAGGTATATGGGGGTGGGATTGACACGAGGATTATGGGGATGTCTTTTTCCTTACTTCACAATGTTATGATTGTAATAAAGAAAGGTCACATGCCATAAACCAGTGTATAAGAGGCCAGGCCTCAGAGAGGCTGTTAGAGCACCTCGAGACGATACCTTGTTGTCTGATCTGATGTGTTCTGCTCCGTCGGAATAAAACTTCAGTTTCCTGCCTTCTGGTCTCCGGCGCCTGCCTCGTTGCTTGGTAATTTAAATGGTACAAAGGCGGTTAGTGCCGGGCAAATCTTGAGAAAGGTCATAGCCCTACCTTTTTCTACAATAGGAGGGAACCAGAGGGGGGGGTGGGGTTAAGGCAGACCAGAAAGGAGGAGGAAAACATTTGAGGATCGTCAGGGGGAGACCGGAGGGAAGGGGGAAAGGACAGAGGTCAAGCAAGATGGCGGGTCCGGTTGGTGGGTATCGACGGAGGCCAACAACAAAATGGCGGGATGCCCAAAACTAAAAAAATCCATCAAGAAGAACCAGAGAGTCATCCCACCTGTGGATAACCCAGGACACCTTTTTAAAAAATATATATATTTTATTGATTTATTAAAAACATTCAACTTCGGGACACATCATTTCAATAGTACGTACACTTAATACACTTTTTGATCAGGCGGTTAATGGTTCCAATTTCAAACGGGAAAGATAACCAACATAGACCCCCATAAATACAATTCTACTTTATAACACACTCATACCATATATGATCCATTGACTTGCATACCCTCTAGTACATTACCACTCACTGATATAAACATGTACATTCAAAGTTAATGTATTGTGGACTTCAACTCAGTCACTCGCTCTGTCTGTTGTCTTCTGGTGGGTCGGCACTGTTGTCTGAGGTAGCACCGGGACACCTCCGATGGAGGTAGCTGTGCGCTCTACAAGATTCATAAATAATAATAATGCCGGTAATTATTATACAGTTCCCAAACGTTTTTAGGCCTATTGCGTGGGGGGAGGAGATCACTGAAGAGTTATGTCTGTGTGCAACAATATGTCAAATCTGTTTTCCACTGCTGAATCGTGGGCAGTGGGCCATGAGACCAATTAATAGGCCTGGGCAGTAAATTTCGTTCCACTCGCGGAATTTGCGATACTTTGAAATTTTCGCGTTCCGAGAAAGCGCGACAATGTAAAAACTTTCGCAATTTGCAGCGACACGGAAGTATTTTCTTGTTTGCGCTTTATAAATGCATTCTTGCGCGTGCGATAGCGACTTACCGGGTCCCTGCATTCGCCGACGAGTTTTCCTATCCGTTCAACGCATCCTGACGGGCTGGAAAATCAATCTTTGCGAAAGTTGGAGAAAGTCGGCCAATTGTCCATGACAGCGATCGCAAGCACCATTATCCTTTATTCCGTATCAATGCAGCCTCTCTACGGTGTAATATACCTGATTTAAATATTTAAAGTGAATCAGTCGGTGTCTACCGTTAAGTGAGACACGTTTGGTGTTAGTACAGCAGTAGGTCCGCATCACATCATCTATTTCTATATCCAATTCTCGCTGCCACTCCAACCGGGCCTTTCTATAATGATTCGCCCTATAGGAGATAGATATGTTATAAAGTTTAGATACTATACACTATGGGGAGGTTGTACTTATAATGTACATTAATGCCCGTAGTTCCGGAGGTTCTAGATAATCATCTCCAAGTAAATCTCTCAGCGCCGCGTGCGTTCTATAGAATTGAAATTGCGTCAATGTGGTAAGTGCCGGTTCAACAGTACTAAAATCATCCCATTGTTTGGAAACCCCTTCCACAAAAAGGTCCCCTATCATATGTACGCCCATAGTATTAAGAGCGCGTATGACTCCTTTATCTTTGCATGGCTCTAACCACGTGCACCATTCTATTCGGGCTTTTGGTGAGTAAAGAATCACTCCAGCCTGCTGCTGTAATAGATAGTGCGAGGCATGTGTTGTGGAATTGATAGAATCTAAAATACACGTTCTCCGATCAGCTGGCTGAAACATCATAGCGGGCAGTGGTAACGGCGTTGCCACCTCCGTTTCAATTCTAAGATGCGGTATGTCGGAGGACCCTTGTAGCCAATAATGAGCATGTGCGCATTGGCCCATTCTGTAATATAAATCAAAATCTGGTGCTCCCAGACCTCCCATAGAGTATGGCAAAACCAGTATTTTCCAGTTTACACGCGGTTGCTTACATGCCCATGCCAGTCTCACCATCAGCGTTGTGAGGCGGTAAAAGAAAGCTCGGGGTACCACCATGGGAATGTTGGTAAATGAAAACAAGAGCAAAACCACCATTTTCATAATGGATATTTTACCTAACAGGGATAATGGAAGCTTAATCCTTCTTTCAACATCATCCAAAGTTTGCCAAAGGTCACCCCATAATTTTCCCTAAACACTGTATCTGAGTCAGTGTGTATTTTTAACACCCAAATAACGTACTGCTTCCGTGGCCCATAAGAGAGGGTAATCCAGGTCAAACTGAGGCGTGCATTGTGTAAGTGGGAAGACAATAGACTTTGACCAGTTGACGTGTAATTCTTGCAATGCTCCGAAGCGCACTACCTCACGGAGTGCTGCAGAAAGGTTTGATTCAGGGTGTCTAACGTAAAGAAGTGTATCGTCCGCATACGTTGAGACTATGATTTTGTAGCGTGGAAAGCATATTCCCCGGTTTTGATTGTATTCCCGCAGCGGACATGCCAATTGTTCTGCCCCCAAGGCATAAAGCAATGGCGACAACGGGCAGCCTTGCCGTCTACCCCTGGATATATGTATTGGGTCTGTGACTATGTTGCCTATTTTGATCCTGGCCGTGGGTTTGCTATAAAGAATGCCTAACAGCTGTAGGAAAACAGGTCCCACTCCCATCCAAGTCAGCACCTATGACATGAACGGCCATTCAACCGAGTCAAATGCCTTCTCTATATCCAAGAAGACTGCCGCTGCCGGTGTTTCAGGTCTAGTGTGCTGCAAGACACCAAAGACAGTACGGATGTTATATGTTAAATTCCTTCCAGGGACAAACCCGGCCTGCTCCGGTGCTACCAAAATTGGTGCATGTGGGACTAATCGATTAGCGAGAATTTTAGCAAACAACTTAGTGTCCAAATTAAGCAGGGACAGGGGACGATGAGCGGCACGATGAGAGGCACATACCTCCGGAGACTTACCATGTTTAAGAAGAGCAACAAGCACTGCCTCTGACATAGAAGGTGGCATAGTACCCGTGACACACTTATCATCAAAGAGCATAGCCAGTTGTGGGAGCAATAAATCTATAAATGTCCTAGAACGTGACAGTAAGTCCATCAGAACCGGGAGCACTCCCTGCTCGCGTGCTTGTTCAGGCTAGCGTTATTTTGTCTCTCTCTATGGGCCTCATAAGGAATTCTCTGTGTGTGTTAGTCAGCCACAGTAGCTTAATATGTGCCAAATAGTCCATATTATCGTCTTCAGAGGCTGCAGGACCCATGATACCTACACCGGAGAAGTTGGTGCGAAGTGACGACAGAAACCGCCAAAGACCATAATAGAGGACTTGATGAAAGATGACACTGGAAAAGACTGCACAAGAGTCCAGTGGAATCTAAGGGTGGATTTTTGAATTGAAGAACCTGCAAGCAGAGGTGACAGAGTCTATACCACTCTGAGGTGACCGTGAGGCACAGAAGAGCAATGCCCACCGATGTCAAATGGTTCAGAAGAGTTGGCAGTTACCTTGTCACTGCAGCTGTGAGGGCCAGGCGGCACTGAGGAATACCAGGAGCCGTGCACGAGCTGTCTCACATCGGAAGTTGAGAAACAGCAGGTTGTTGTCCGACGGGAGGACCAACAGGCTTGGCAGTTGCAACAGGCATGGAATGCGAAGGAGCAACGTTGGGACCAGCAAGATCCAAGGGACTTGCCACAAGCAGTAGAGTCAAGGCAGGCCCTTAGCAAGCAGGGAAGCGAACTGAAGCAGAACACCCTCAGGAGGACTGTAGGAGAGCAGGGTCTGCTTCCTATGGTCACCCATACTTTTTGAGGTGATTTTCTGGTTTTTCGACGTTAGTGTGGCTGTGGGCCTGCTAATCAGCCCCACAGCCCATCTGTTCTCTCTCTAAATTGATACCATGTACTTTAGGTACATACCTGATTGGGTATTAGGTCACCTTTGTGAGCCCCTGTATAGTGTACCATAGGTACCCAGGGCATAGGTGCATCCAAGGCCTACCAGGGGCTGCAGCATGTATTATGCCACCTCTGGCTGGCCATCCAAACTAACACCACAGGCTGATCACTCAGTTTGGGTAAGGTGGTGTAATCACCCCTTACTTAGATATACCTATGTCTACCCATATATATATATATATAGACACATATGCACCTATAAGTCACTCCTATGGTAGGCCTCGACAATCCTGGAGGCAGAGTGCTTGGTTTTATGGGAGAGGGTGCCCTAGCATGAGCTGAGCCCTTCTGCAGCTTTCGGAACCATCTCCTTATAGCTGTTCTATTATATAGCCATACCATATACTCTTAAGTGCATTATAATCCTCGGGGTTAATGCTAACTTTGGTTTGGCTTTACCAAAACATGTTGTGTAAGGTGTCAAACACTTTGGAATACTACCCCCCCCCCCCGCCAGTCCTGGCGGTTAAAGTTAAACAGAGCCTCAGCATCACAAAATGGGTGCTGCTGCCACAGACACGAGTCTGACCTCCTGCTGCTGGGAGTCCTTCTAGCGAGGGAGGCTTGGACAATAGGTTTCCTGTCTTGGGAGGTGCTAGCACCACCCCAGACAGGCCATAGTGTATTTGGGCAGGGAGGGCTGAAAGAAATGAGACACTGCCTGGGGCACACAAGGTGCTCCATGCATAGTCCAGTTGAAACCAGTTGCTGGGGCATTCCAGCCCCATCTCTGGCGCAAAACTGGACAAAGGGAATGGGGTGTAACCACCCCCTTCTCATGTCCCACCCATAGGAAGGACCTAGCAGGTA
This sequence comes from Lissotriton vulgaris, assembly GCF_964263255.1. Taxonomy (NCBI): domain Eukaryota; kingdom Metazoa; phylum Chordata; class Amphibia; order Caudata; family Salamandridae; genus Lissotriton; species Lissotriton vulgaris. The sequence goes on along the minus strand of NC_141694.1, from coordinate 1,019,401,189 downwards.
ATCCAGCCCCTCAGATTAGTATATAGGTAGGAGCTGAGTCAAGAGACTTTAGATTTATCCTGAACTGAAACTTGAAACAAAACTCTGGACCTTCGACATTCTATTGCAACTAGAAGACTGAAGAATCTCCCTTGTGGTCAAGGAGTGACCACCCTGTGCAAACAGGCACCATCCAGCGATCTGCGGTTTTCTTTGTCGACGCTCTCGCCGAAGCCCGATCACAGAGCCTGACAAGAACCAGACTTCCAGACTTCCTTGAGCCCGATCCACAGCCACAGCAAAGCTGAGACCGGTGGAGGCGACGAGAGACGTGGGACCGGCCATCTTGAAAAACCTGCACCTTGCTACTTGTGCAGCTCCCGAGGCACCCTCGAAGCTGTGCATTGGGGATTGAGAAGCCCCATCCCCGAGCACCTTCTACACCGACGCACAGTCCTCCACACTCCACGAGTGCCGCGTGGGGCCTGCTAGTGTTTTTGTGCTCGACGCGTCTGTCCGGTCACTGGCCTGTTGGCTAGTGGCCTCTGTGACGACGAACCTACAAATCTACACCGCATGCCTGGTTGCTCCAGGCTGGCCCTTGTTTCCCTGAAAAGGAGAAGCCCTGCAGACCTTGCTGGTCTGCACCAGAAGCCATCTTCGATTCCTGCGTGGGTTGCCTTTGCCAAAATTTGTTGACTCCAATCCGGAAGCCGACCTTCCGACAGCGAGATCCTTTGTGGGACAGTCCGTGCCCAGCTCCTGGTCATTGTCGACACCTCCTGGTCCACGTGGCTGCAGAGACAAGCTTCACAACATCACCTGATTGCTTCACGACATCGCCTGGTTCCTTCCTGGTGTGAGAAGTTGGCCTGATATATGATGCTCACTAGTTCTAGTGATCACCTTGTATCAGTCCAAACAACCCTTATGGTGATTGGTTGTAAAGTCAACCTTATAGATCAGCTATCTTAGTAGCGTGGACAAAAGCAGTCTTCAGGCTAAACTCTTTTGGCATGTGAAGGCAGCTGTTTTACCACATATAACCCCTTGAATACCAAGTGAAAGGACACCACACAGGTTGTTATGAAAATAAACAGATATTTATTAACTAACATACACCTCTGAACTCTTTATAAGGTCAGAGGGCTAAGCACATGACAAACTCTTAGGAAAAATACGTTTAAGTTGCACGATTTACAATGGTGCGCTAGGGGCACGACAAACCATATACTTGAAACAATGGAATGCGAGGAAAGAAAATACTGTAAGGAGATCCGGAGGCTGGAGGATCGCTGGGACTATGCTACCAACTAGGTAAGTGGGGAGCAGGAGGCCCACGGGACCCACGTGCAGAGAGGAAACTCTCACGCGAGATGCGAACCAACGTCTATGGATGCTACAGTTTAAAGAGTTACGGATTCCGGACGAACCCGGCTGGATGGAGGAAAAACAACAGTGAACCTGGACACTAGGATAGTGAACACTGACTTCAGCACCTAAAAGCTTTTAGTTACCTAACCCACAGGCTGCGGGTGCATAGGGCTGAAGTGGTGTCGGGTTTGCTGCATTGATCCTGATGAAGCCTGAAACAAGTAGTTGCTGGCAGGCGGCCAGATGGAGGAGTCCGGTGGTTCCAAGGATGGAACTAGGAAGAAGAAGTCCTGAAAGGGAAGGGGACAGAGTCTCGGTCACTAGCCAGTGACGGTGCTGGAGCCAGGAGGGAACCAGGTACTGTCGCCGCGATCAGGTGGAAGAAGGGACGCTTCTCTCTGTAGCTGCGCGGACCAGGAGCTGTTCTTTACGACCAGGCTGGAGGCACGAGCTGTCCCACGTAGTCTGCTGCTGTTGGCGGTGTTGGATCGTCGATCTGGTCAACAGGCCTTGGCAAGTGCAGGCCACGCGGTGGAACAAAGATGGCGTCTGGTGCGGACCAGGAGGGTCCGGCGTACTTCTCTTTTACAAGGAAGCAAGGGCCAGTCTGGGGACCAGACTAGCAGTGTTGAAATCTTCGGGTCGTCGTCTCAGAGGTCACTAGCCAGCCGGCAAGTGACCAGACAACAGGAAAAGCAGCAACTAGGCAAAAGGGCCCCACGCAGATCACGTGGATGCTGGGGGGCTGGTCTTTGATGCAGGAGCTGCGTCGGTGTGGGGCTTCTCAGACCCCAGGGCACTCACTCGAGGATCTCTCGGCGGTTGTGCTGGAAGCGCTGTGCAGGTTTCTTCAAGATGGCCGTCTCCAAGTGGCTCGTCGCACCCACAGGTCCCAGCTGTGCTGTGGATGTGGGTAGAGGTCAGAGGAGTCTGGAGGTCCGGGTCTCGTCAAGCTGGGTCATCTGGTTCCAGGGAGGAAGGACTTGCAGCAAACCGCACAGGAGCTTGATGGTGCCTGCGAAGCAGGATGGTCACTCCCTGACCATAGGGGAGATTCTTCAGTCTTCTGATATTCAGGAGGTCGAAGGTCAAGAGTTCTTCGTGGAAGTTGTCAAGATTAATCTAATTTGGAATGGGACCAGCTCCTACCTTTATCCAGCTAAAGGGGGGCTGCACTACGACTAGGTCCCTCCCCTGGGTGGGACCAGGAAGGGGGGTGGTTACACCCCCTTTCCTTTGTCCGGTCTTGCGACAGCTCTGGGGCTGGTGTGCCCCCGGAACTGGTTCTGACCGGTGTATGCACAGGGACTCCTCGTGTGCCCCAGGCATGTCTCATTCCTTTCAGCCCTGTCCTACCTAATACACAAAATCCTGTCTGGGGTGGTGCTAGCACCTCCCAAGGCAGGAAACCCTTTGTCTGAGCCTCCCTCGCTGGAAGGACTCCCAGCAGCAGGAGGTCAGGCTTGTGTCTGTGGTGGCAGCATCCATTTTGTGATGCTGAGGCTCGAGTTAACTTTAACCGGGGTTCACAGTTACATACATGTCGGAAGGGTGGAATGCTACCCCCGTCGCCAGAATTGGCGAGGGGGTAGTATTCCAATTTGTATGACACCTTACTCGACATGTTTTGATAATGCTATGCCAAAGTTAGCATTTGACCGTGAGGTTCATAATGCACTTAAGAGTATATGGTATAGCGTTATCATGGAACAGCTATTAGGACTTGGTTCCGCAAGCTGCAGACGGGCTCAGCTCATGCCAGAGCACCATCTCACATAATTCCAAGCACTCTGCCTTCAGGATTGATAAGGCCTGCCATAGGAGTGACTGATAGGAATATAGGTGTCCATTTTAGGTTTAGATATAGGGAACTATATCTAAAGCAAAGGGTGATTACACCTTCTTGCCCCAGCTGTCGTGCAGCCAGTTGTGTCTGTTTAGATGGCCAGCCAGGGGTGGCATAATACATGCTTCAGCCCCTGGTAGGCCCTGGGTACACCTATGCCCTGGATACCTAAGGTATGCTGTACAGGGACTGATAAGGTGGCCCAGTACCAATTGGTAAATGCACCTAAGGTACATGGTTGTCAATTTAGAGAGAGAACAGCTAGGATGTGGGTCTGATTAGCAGGCCCACAGCCAGGGAAAGTCGTAAACCAGTGAAGCAAAAAGCAAAAAATCGGGGGTGACCATAGGATTGCAGACCCTACTCTCCTACACCCATCAGACCTTGCTGGTGTGATTAAGAAGCCAACTTCGTTTCCTGCGTGGGTTTCCTTTGCCAAGGCTTGTTGACTCCAATCCGGAAGCCGACACCGCCAACAGCGAGAGCCTCTGTGGGACAGTCCGTGCCTGACTCCTGGTCATCGTCGACGCCTCCTGGTCCACGTGGCTGCAGAGACAAGCTTCACGACATCACCTGATTGCTTCACGACATTGCCTGGTTCCTTCCTGGTTCCTTCCTGGTCACTGGCTAGTGACCCAGACTCTGTCCCCTCTGCTTTCAGGTCCTCTTCATCCTCGATCCGCCCTTGGATCCAACCGGACGCTTCTCTCCTGGTCGCCTGCAGCATCTTTCTTCAAGGCTCCATAGGATTCAGCGACGAAGCCGACGCACTTTGACACCTATGCACCCGCTTCCTGTGGGTGAGGTAACACGAGTACTCTGGTGCTCCTTTGGGTATTGACTATCCAACTGTCTAGGTTTCAAGTAACTTTCATTGAGTCCAGTCAGAAGTGCCCTAAAAGAACTAGTTTCCATCTTTTACGTTCCCATTCATTTTCCATGGTAACTCGCGTGTGTGTTTAGACACTGCACACGCATCCCGTGGGCCTCCTGCTTCCTAAATCTTGGTAGTTCAGCATAGCCCCAGCGATTCCCTAGACCCTAGGCCTATTCACTTTCCGTGTAGTGGTCCTTATACCACTATTTCAGTATATGGTTTAGCGTGCCCCTAGGGCCCTACTGTATTTTTTGCAACTTATTGTATTTTAATTAAATAACTTGTATTGTGCTTGTGCCTGTGACCTCAGTTCAGAGGGATTGTCTAGAAATAAATAGCATATATACTTCATATATATCTGAAAGAGACACGTTAGTGATAGATTCCTTACCTTAGAATATCCCCAGGCGTCAGACTGGATCCGGAAACTTTTGCGTAGCAGTTCCCTTGCGCGTCGGTAGGTGTCGTCTGCGGCTCTGCGTCCGTCGTTGGCGTCGTGGGCGCCGTGATGACGTCGTCGGAGTACTTAGACGCCGCCTCCGCGTGCTGACGTCAGTTCTTCTTTTTTCCACGCCAGCCAGCGCAGATCTGGAAAGAGCAGTTATCCAGTCAATTTTTGACTAACTTTTTGATTGTTTTGATCATTCTTCGTAGTCTAACGACTCAGATCGGTGCCTTAGGGATGCCCGGTTTTAAACACTGTGAGGAGTGCGACTGCACGATGTCGGTCACGGACCCCCACCACCTGTGTTTGACCTGTTTAGGCGTCGACCACGACGACAAGGCCTGCTCCGACTGTCAGGCCCTATCTTCGAAAAGCAGGCGGGAGCAGTCCCGCAGGCGACTCGAACTCCGGCAGTCGGCCCGCGCCGCGTGAGGTCCCGGTCCCACGGGAGGTCGAGGGACAGGTTGCAGGGACAGAGCCACCAAAGCTGCGGGAGTCTGCACCACTCCTCCGGGTCGAAGTCGTCGTCGGGTAAGAAGCACAAGAAGTCGAAGAGACGTCATCGCTCTTCTGACTTAAACCGACGCTCGCGCGGCCGGTCCCTGGGCTTAACGCGACGCTGGAGGAGATTGAGCGCTTCCTCATGGCCATGAGGTCCCTTTCTCCTCCGACGGGCTCCGCGGCGCCTCCGGGCCCGTCTGGGGGCCCTAGTGGGTCGGGGCTTCGCCTCCGACGCCGTCGGGCGCTTCGGCCTCGACGCAGGGCCCCACGATCCCGACACCGCCGGCGCCTTGTGGCCCGGCGCCGCAGGTTCAGAAGGCCCCGACGCCGCCGGTGCCTTCGGGCATGGTGCCGCGGGACACCGCTGGACCTTCCTCAGGCTCTGGATCGTCGCCGGTGGACCTTACGACCCCCCGGCGTCGGTCCGTCAGGTGTCGCCTCCGGCGCCGTCCTCGGCGGGCACCGCCCCCAATTCCTCCTTTGTTCCCGTTCCGACGTCGGAGCGGCGCCGCTGGGCGCCACATCCGACGCCGTTTGGAGATTTCCACTTCTACGAATCGGCCCCATTGGATTCCAACCCTGAGTACCAGGAGATGGGTGATGAGGAGGATTGGGAGGGGTCTGAAGACCCTCTGACCAGGGAGTGTCAGTCTCAAGCGGACTGGGCAGGAGACCATGGGGAGGCCAGTGGCCTGGACACCTCTCCAGACACTGGTTTTGTCTCTCCTCCTACCGTGGCTTCGGAGGAGGGGGCAACCTATAGCGTGGTGTTGATGAGGGCTGCCAGGGCCTTGGCCCTTGAGCTCCCCGTTGCGGCCGTGAGGACTAACCTCCTCACTGAGGTCCTTAAACCGCAGTCATGTTCGGCCGAGCCTCTGCTGCCCTTTAATGAGGCCTTGACCGACGTTCTTTTGGGCACCTGGTCCAAGCTCGCTACGGGTTCGCCCGTAGATAGGAACGTGGCCAGACGCCACCGCCCGGCCCCGGGTGACCCATGTTTCCTGTCCTCCCACCCCACCCCCGAGAGTCTGGTCATCCAGGCCTCAAATTCCCAGACCGCATTCCCGACGGATCCGCCGGACAGGGAATCTAAGAGGTACGAGAATTTTGGAAAGAGCATTTTCTCCTCCCTTAGTTTGGGACTGCGGTCTTCCAACACCGCATGCCTCTTGGGCCGCTACACCCACTCTCTGTGGGAGACGGTGGCGGAAGTGCTGCCAGAGTGTCCGTTGGAGGTACGGGCCAAACTCGGCCAAGCCCTTGTGGAGGGCCGAGATGCAGCCAAGTATTCTATCAGGTGTGGACTAGATACCACTGACTCGCTGGGCAGGGCGATGGCAACGACGGTGGCGGTGAGACGCCACGCCTGGCTGAGGTCCGCCAATTTTTCGGCAGATGTCCAGAACACTCTGATGGACATGCCGTTCGATGGCCGTCGCCTTTTTGGCGACAAGGCAGACCAGGCGCTTGAGCGCTTTAAGGACTCCAGGGCTACGGCCAAGTCCTTTGGCCTCTCGGCCCCGTGCCAGCAAACGGCTGCTTTTCGCTCCTTTCGTGGCCAAGGAAGGGGCGTCCCCACACGTACCGCCAGCCACTCGCCGCAGACTAACATCCAGCGCGGCGGCGGCCGTGGAAACCGCCGTGGAGGCGGTTGGGGACAACGGCGAGGTCAGTCCACACCTTCCTCCGCAGCATCCGCCTCTAAACCCTCCTAGTCCGTGCTTTTCGGCCCATGTGACGCCAGTGGGGGGCAGGGTTCGCCATCACCACTCTCACTGGCGCACTGTCACTTCGGACAGGTGGGTGCTGCAGATCGTCCGGAGGGGCTACTCCCTCCCCTTCGAGACGACTCCTCAAGCCATGCCACCGCAACTCCACCGCGTATCGGGGGATCACTTGCGGCTCCTGCAGGAGGAGGTTTCGGCCCTCTTGGCCAAGGGGGCCATCGAGCGCGTTCCTGGGCCAGAAGTAGGACGTGGTTGCTACTGCCACTACTTTCTGGTACCCAAGAAGGGCAAATGGGGCCTACGCCCTATCTTGGATCTGAGGAACGTCAACGGCTTCCTCCGGAAGGAGAAGTTCAAGATGCTGACTCTGGCTTAGGTCTTAGCTGCCCTAGACCCAGGAGACTGGATGGTAGCGTTGGACTTGCAGGACGCGTATTTCCACATCCCCGTCCTGCCGGCCCACCGGCATTACCTGCGGTTCACGGTAGGCCACGAGCACTTTCAGTTTACCGTGCTCCCCTTCGGCCTTACCAGCGCCCCACGGGTGTTCACGAAGGTGATGGCAGTGGTCGCAGCTCATCTGCGCAGGTTAGGGGTTTCAGTCTTCCCCTACCTCGACGACTGGTTGTTGAAGGCGGGCTCGCCCCAGACAGTCGTCAGCCACCTCCAGACTACCGCGGATCTCCTGCACCAGCTGGGGTTCTCCATCAATGTGCCGAAGTCACACCTGTGTCCCTCTCAGAAGCTCCTTTTCATCGGAGCGGTTCTCGACTCGGAGCAGTTTCAGGTTTACCCACCCGAACAGCGGGTTCGGGATATACAGGCTCTGATTCCACTCTTTGGGCCTTTATCCCGGGTTTCGGTCAGGTTGACGCAGCGGCTTCTGGGGCTGATGGCTTCCTGCATCCTTCTGGTGCATCACGCCCGGTGGCGGATGCGGGCTCTGCAGTGGGACCTGAAGTTTCAGTTGGCCCAGCATCAGGGCAACCTGTCCGATCATGTCCCGATCTCGGAGGGCACTGCGAGACAGCTGCAGTGGTGGCTCACGGACCGCGATTGGGTCAGCGGCAGATCCCTCTCCCTTCCCCAACCGGAGCACGTAGTTGTGACGGACGCGTCCCTCCTGGGCTGGGGAGGCCACATGGGAGAGGCGGAGATCAGAGGCCTCTAGTCTCCGGCGGAGTCCCGGCTACATATCAACCTTCTGGAGCTGCAGGCCATTCGTCTAGCACTGAAGGCATTCATCCCCTCTGTCCAGGGGAGTGTAGTGCAAGTGTTCACGGACAACACCACCGCCATGTGGTACTGCAACAAACAGGGCGGGGTGGGGTCGTGGACCCTCTGCCAGGAGGCTCTGCGCCTCTGGCAATGGCTGGAACATCAGGGCGTGACTCTGGTTGTTCAACACCTGGTCGGTTCTCTGAACGCCAGGGCGGACGAACTCAGCCGCCGGTGCATGATGGATCACGAATGGCGTCTGAACTCGGACGTGGCGCAAGGTCTCTTTTTGCAGTGGGGAGAGCCTTGGTTAGATCTATTCGCCACCGAAGAGAACGCGCAATGTCATCAATTCTGCGCGTTGGAATTTCCAAGGCGGCACTCGCTCGGAGACGCTTTTCGTCGCGAGTGGAGTTGCGGTCTGTTGTACGCCTTTCCGCCTATACCACTTCTGCCCAGAGTGCTGAAGAAGATCAAGCGCGACCGGGCGCAAGTCATCCTTGTGGCTCCGGACTGGGCACGAAGGTACTGGTATCCCGAGCTACTCGGTATGTCAGTCGATCCCCCGGTTCGTCTGCCTCTTCAGGAGGACCTTCTGTCGCAGCAGCAGGGGACGGTCCTCCACCCGAACCTGTCCAGTCTCCACCTCCATTCTTGGAGATTGAGCGGCGACAGTTGAGGCCATTTGACTTGCCTCCTGCAGTTTGCAACATCATTCTGGCAGCCAGGCGTCCCTCCACAAAGTCGGTATACGCCTGCAGGTGGAACAGATTTGTGGCATGGTGCACAGCAAAGGCTGTGGATCCCCTTAATGCCCCTCTTTCTGAGGTTCTCCTCTTTCTTCTTTCTCTTGCCCAGCAGGGCTCTGCTCTGGGCACTATCAAGGGCTATCTTTCAGCTCTTTCAGCCTTTCTGAGGCTGCCTGATCAACTTTCTTTGTTCAAGTCCCCTATCATTAATCGATTCCTGAAGGGCATCACACATACGTTCCCTCCTGTTCCCTTCGTGATGCCTCAGTGGGACTTGAACCTGGTTCTTACATTTCTGATGTGCGCTCCCTTTGAGCCACTTCACAACTGTCATCTTCGCCTTCTCACTTTGAAGACTGCCTTCCTGGTAGCCATCACCTCTGCCAGGAGAGTGAGTGAGCTCCAGGCTCTATCTTGTAAACCTCCCTTCCTTTCAGTCCATCCGGACAAGGTTGTGTTACGGACAAGGCCCTCTTTCCTACCCAAGGTAGTCACGGCCTTCCACATTGGGCAATCTATCACCTTGCCCACCTTCTTTCCGCCTCCGCATCCCTCGAGAGAGGAAGAGAGGCTCCACCGTCTGGACCCAAAACGTGCGCGCTCATTTTATTTGAATCGCACACGCCAGTTCCGGGTGGATGACCAACTCTTTGTTGGTTACGTGGGCGCTAAGAAAGGGAAAGCGGTGCACAAGCGGACCATCTCGCGGTGGATCATCTTGTGTATCCAGGCGTGTTACTCCTTGGCTAAGAAGGAACCCCCTGTGGAGCTGAGGGTTCATTCCACTCGAGCCACAGCGACTACAACTGCTTTGGGCCGAGGTGTGCCCTTACAGGACATTTGCCAGGCGGCTACGTGGGCCTCGCTGCACACGTTTGCAAGACATTATTGCCTGGACAGTCAAGTCCGGAGGGATGGCTTCTTTAGCCGTTCCGTCTGTGAGAAGTTGGCCCGATATGCAGTGTTCACTATTCTAGTGACCACTATGCATCGGTCCAAACGACCCTTATGGTGATTGGTTGTAAGTCAACCTTAGACCAGCTATCCTAGTAGCGTGGATACGAGCAGTCTTCGGGCTGAACTCTAGAGGGCGTGTTAAGCCAGCTGTTATACCATCACATACCCCTTGAATACCAAGTGAAAGGACACCACACAAGTGTTATGAAAATAAACAGTGTATTTATTAGAATCACAACAGCCCTGTACTCTTCATGAGGACAGGGTACTAAGCACACAACGAAAGTCTTAAGAATATACTTCAAGTGCACAATCAATACAAGTGCCCGAGGGCACGGAAAGTTTTAGTGGTCTCTGGCGGACCTGATAAGGCAAGTCGGAAGCGATAGGGACTCGGGACCCTTAAATAAGCAGGCTATGCGGGCACCGAAATGCCGAAGTTACCTAGCCCCAAGGGCTGCGGCTGCACAAGTCTTTACAGACGTCGGGAGTCTTCGCTGACAAGCCAGGAGCCGGAAGGAAGGAGTTGCTGGCCGGCAACCAGTGGAAATAGTTCGTAGAGATCCAAGCCTGGATCAGAGATGGATGACACCTGAAAGCAGAGGGGACCAAGTTCGCACTACTAGCCAGTAGTCAGAGGGCACCAGGAGGGCACCGGGTGATCGTCACCTCGACTAGGTGAGTGGGCGACGCTAGGCTCTGCAGTCTCACGGACCAGGAGGCGTTGTCGGCGACCAGGATGGAGGTGCAAGCTGTCCCACGAAGGTTGATGCTGTCGGCGTCGCTGGGCCTAGGATTGGGTTAACAAGCCTTGGCAAATTTCAGGGCCACGTGGTGGGCCTAGAATGGCGTCTTGAGTGGACCAGGAGGGTCCGGGGTGCTCCTCTCGCAGAAGGGAGCAAAGGCCAGTCTGGAGCAACCAGACCAGCAGCGTTGGTTGTCGGGTGTCGTCAAGAGGGTCACAAGCCAGCGGCTAGTGATCAGACAACGTGCTGAACAGCAAAGAGCAGAAGGGCCCCACGCAGATCGTGGAGATGCTGGGAGGCTGCACTTCGGTGCTGGAGCTGCTCAGGGTCGGGGCTTCTCGGACCCCAGAGCACTCACCAGAGGATCCCTTCGGTGGTCGTGCTGATTTAAGAAAGCGTGCAGGTTTTGATGACGGCCGGTCCCTCGAGGTCTCGTCGCACCCACAGATCTCAGCTGAGCTGACGATGTGGGTAGAGGTCAGAGGTGCCAGGGAAGCCGGTTCTCGTCGAGCTGGGCAGTCGGATTCCTGAGGAAGGACTTGCAGCAAACCGCAGAGTTCTTAGCTGGTGCCTGCGGATGCAGGGTGACTACTCCTTAGCCACAAGGGAGTAATCTTGAGAAGAGTCGAGAGTTCCTTTCGTAGAAAGTATTCTTGATTCAAAGATGATCTAATTTGGAAGGGTCCCCGCTCCTGCCTTTATCCTAAAGAAAGGGGTGGGTACATGACTAGGTCCTGCCCTAGGGGTGGGACCAGGAAGGGGGGTAGTTACACCCCTCTCCCCTGCCGGACTTTCCCCAGGTCAGGGGCTGCGCACCCCTGGAACTGGTTCTAACCGGCAGATGCGTAGTGAGCACCGGGGTGCCACTCCGCAGTCACCTTCTTGTAAAGCCCTGCCTACCTAGGATACACAAAACCCTGTCTGGGATGGTGCGAACACCGCCCCGGACAGGAAACCCTTTGTCCAAGCTCTCCTCGCTGGAAGGACTCCCAGCAGCAGGAGGTCAGACTCGTGTCTGTGGTGGCAGCATCCATTTTGTGGAGCTGAGGCTTCAGTTAACTTTAACCGGGGTTCACAGTTACGTACATGTCGTGTCCCTCTAGAAGGGCGGAATGCCAACCTCGTCGCCAGTATTGGTGAGGGGTCATCATCCCGATTCGTATGACACCTTACTCGACATGTCTTGATAACGCGATACCGAAGTTACTAATATGGTACGCGTTATCATGGAACAGCCATTGGGTCTTGGTTCCGCAAGCTGCAACCGGGCTCGGCTCGTGCCAGAGCCCAATTCACACGATTCCATGCACTCTGCCTTCAGGATGGTCGAGGCCTGCCATAGGAGTGACTGATAGGAACTCGGGTGTCCATTTTAGGGTTAGATATAGGGATACTATACCTACAGCAACGGGCGAGTACGCCACGTGGCCCCAGCTGTCACGCAGCCAGTTGTGTCAGATTTAGATGGCCATCCAGGGGTGGCATAATACATGCTTCAGCCCCTGGTAGGCCGGGTACACCGATGCCCTGAGTTACAGGGTCTGACAAGGTGGCCCAGTACCAATTGGAAATGTACCTAACACACATCAATTTAGCGAGAGAACAGCTAGGCTGTGGGTCTGATTGGCAGGCCCACAGCCCGAGAAAGTCGTAAACCAGTGAAACAAAAGCAAAAAATCTGGGTGATCATAGGATTGCAGACCCTACTCTCCTACACCGTCCTCCAGGACTTTCTGGTGTGATTATTGGTTCGCAGACCCACCACCACGGGGTTGGTATTGCTGGGGTATCTATTCTAAGGTAAGGAATCTATCACTAACGTGTCTCTTTCAGATGCACAAGTTACTACTTGTGTAACGATATATCTGTAAGAGACATTAGTTAGTGATAGATTTGTTACCGACCCACCCATCCTCCCCGTTCTGCGAACCGATATCTAGGGTTAAGGTCATCCCCTTTCAGGGCCCTAGTTTCTTGGCACCAGTGTTGGTTTTTGGCATAGCTCTGCGTTTCTGGCGCGGAAAAGCTGTGTCTAAGAACTGACGTCAGCATGCGGAGGCGGCGTCTAAGTACTCCGACAATGTCATCACGGCGCCCACAACGCCGACGACGGACGCGGAGCCGCAGACGACGCCTACCGACGCGCAAGGGTACTGCTACGCAAAAGTTTCCGGATCCAGTCTAACGCCTGGGGATATTCTAAGGTAAGGAATCTATCACTAACTAATGTCTCTTACAGATATATCGTTACACAAGTAGTAACTTGTGCATCCTGTGTGGTGTCCTTTCATTTGGTATTAAAGGGGTTACATATGGTAAAACAGCTGGCTTCACAGGCCCTCTTGAGTTAAGCCTAAGACTGCTTTGTCCATGCTACCCCTATGATAGCTGATCCGTAAGGTTGACTTTACAACTATCACCATAAGGGTTGTTTGGACTGGTGCAAGGTGCTCACTAGAATAGTGAACATCATATACCAGGCCAACTTCTCACAATGAGAACCCCCACAGTGTTCGGGGTTTGAAACGCGTAGACCTTTGTTAATGCCACTCCCAATCAAATTGTATCTATGTTGTGATTAAGACTCATGATACATTGTTAAAAACTGTGTTGATAAAATTGTTTAGTTGCTCGTGCAATTTCTATGCACTTCCAAAAAGACTGAAGTACAACTCTGTTAGGTTAGTGGCCAGGCCTGTTTTCACAATAATTATACTGGCCTGCAAGGATTGTGGAATGTGTGGTGAGTGTGTAAATGTGCTTGTGCCTGTACGGTTGAATAATTAGGAGTGAGTGTGAATGAAAAGAGGTTGGTTTATTTATTTGATGTCATTTGTTTGTATATATCCCCTATATGTGTCTTAAATGAAAACAAATCTTTTGAATATTGAAAATAAAAGCTAATAAAATGCTTTTGGCTGTATTCCTCCTCCCCCAGCATGGGCTGGGTCCACGAATGGGAAGTGTCTAATAGCTGCCACATTTGTGAGATGAGCATGCCTTTTGCTGCCCCCCAGCAACTGACTCCCACAGCTTCTGACCCCCACCTTGGGCAGGAGAATTGGCAGGAAAACCAAGGTAGGAAAAGGGGTGTGCCCACCCCACCCCTCAGGTGGGGGAAGCAAGGTGAAGCACACATCTCATTCCCCTACATCTTCATGATGAGGGCACATGGACAATTAAAGAGAGGCTGGAGAGAGTCATAATAGGGGGTGTACTCACCCCAATGAAAGGACCCATTGTTCCTGGCATGTACACCCCTAACATGACCCTAAATCCTGCCTCCTCAGATTTGAGAGAGAAAGAAGGACCGAAGAGCTGTGCTGACCCAGGAAGAGGAGGACACCAAATGCTTTGGCCCCAGCCCCACCGGCCTGTCTCAACTCCAACCTTCTCACAGTAAAACCCCGGTGTGTCCAGCAGCTATCTAGAACACAATCATTTGAATGACGCTGTCACCGTTGAGCACCAGATTCGCTCATCAAAGACTCCAACACAGAAGCTGGATCCAGGTGGCTCCGCAGCTCTGCACCCGACATTCACGACCCAAGTTAGAGGGGCCCAACCCCACGAGGAGGTTTCCCCAGCAATTCTGACCTGAGATCTGAAGACCCCCAACCTACCTCGAGCTCCTGACCGACGTCTGCAACCGCAACCTGAAGAGTCCCCTCCCAACCGCGACCAGAGCTCGTAAGAAGATCTAACACCTCAAGACACCCCTGCACCCAATGCCCCACAGCCTTGGGTGGCCCAACCAATGGTGTCCAGGCATTACCCAAGAACCCAACTTACCTCTTCTGTCGGTGGTCGGCTTCAGGAAACCTCCTTGCCCGAGCATGCAGCCTTTTCTTCGATCTGGAAATCTCCATTGCAAACCACAGAGCTCCCAACATCTTCTTGGCACTCTGCACCCGGCCACCTCCGTGCCGCTGGTGGTGCAGCTCCCATGCTGATTGTTGACCCCTGTGTTGCTGATCCTAAATCCAGGAGCTTTGCTCCCACAACTGAGTGGCTTGCTCGTAAGCAGCCTCTGACCAAAGGCCCCCCTAGCCAATAGGCTAACATTGGGCCCCTGCTCTCTGCACCCCGCCACCATAGTGCAGCTTGTGTTGCGAATTCAGGGCCTAACTGAACCTTGGTTGTAACCTCCAAAAGCTATTCTTGCAGGTCCTTTACTTACCTGCAAACCAATAACCTTCTTTCCTACCACAGCAACCAATTATATGATTTTTGTTCCTAAAATGTTCCAAGTGTTGAACTGACTTTTGTATGAAAGCCAAGTAACTTTACTTTCAACCCAAAATTGTTGTACTTACCTGTATGTTGTAAACTACAATGTGTGATACCATGGCATATCACCCCAAATACTCAAAGTAACTGAAAAGTATTCTGAAAGTAATCAACAGTAATTTCTATGTATTCCAAACTGTTTTTAAAAACAAATACGAACCTGTAACAAAGCTGTAGGAAAGTAGGATCTGCTTTTATGGTTACCCCCACTTTTTGCCTGGTGCTACGCTGTTTCTGACTAGTCTGACTGAGATCCTGCGTATCAGGACCCCCGTCTCTGTGCTGTCTCCCCTAAATTGGTATGGTAAGTACTTGGGTACATCCCAGATTGGACACTGGTGTACCCTTATCAGTCCCTAGCATATGGTACTGAGGTACCCAGGGCTTAGGTACACCAGGGGTCCCCCATGGGCTGAAGCATGCATTATGCCACCCATGGGGGATCACTGAAATGGTAACAACAGGCCTGTCATTGCAGCCTGTGTGAGCTGGTGCTAGCACCATTTAAGACCGAGATAGGTTTCCCTATATCTGACGTCACAGCACTTATAACCTATACCCCTAAAGCAGGCCTTTCAATCCTGAAGGCAGGGTGCTCTTTTTTAAGTGTGAGGTTGCCACTTCATGAGCAGGACACCCCTACAACCTTCGGAGTCCATTCTCCCAGGTTGTAAGTGCATCAGCCATTACGATACAATAGAGTGGCCATGCGTCATTATACAATGACCATCTCTGAACTGGCTGTAACAAACCCTGTTATGTTTGGTATCAGACATGTTGGAATCATACCCCACACACTGAAAATTGTGGGAGGTATGATTCCTTGCACTGTAAAGCTCTTCCGAGAGGCCCTCAGTGCCTTCTAGACCCGGATAGCGTAACATGGCTGCTGCCGAACAGGGACACGATTCTGCCCTCCTGCTGCTCCGCCAAGCTCGAGCAGGGGAAGCGAGAACAATAAGGTATCCTGTCACAGGGAGGTGTGACCACCTCCCTGACATGGTTTAGTGTATTTGGGCAGGGTGGGAGCGCTTGCCAGCGCCACTTAGTCTGCTTGAGGGGCACATTTGGTGCCCTCCTTGCATAGTCCAGTTCAAACCAGCTTAGGGAGCTGTTGGCTCCCGCTCTCGTGCGAACTGGACAAAGGACATAGGAGTAGCCTACCCACTGTCTGACCCCTTCCCTGGGAGAGAACCCTGAATCATCCCAACACTTTCTTTAAGGTACTTAAGGGCTTACCTATAGGTGGGTTCCTAGATTCATCATGGAACAAGATTCATTTCAAGACACTACTTCTTCGAACGTCTCGGCACTCTGGACTTTGTTCTGGGCCTCAAGACTGCACCTAGGAAGACTCCTGCTGCTCCTGGTCTCGTCACCCTGCTAGTCTGCTGCAAAGTCTGTGCCTGTGCTCCATGCTGGAAACTTCCAAGGCCTGTGGACATAGAAGATACCCGAAGGAATCTCCCTTGAAGTGAAGTAGCCACTTCCCTGCATCTGCAGGCACTGCAACTAAGCTGGCCTATCTGCTGTCCCTGGGCCTCCCCGCATCATTTTCACTGTGGGCCTGCATCTTTGGTGAGCTGCTCTAGGTCCTCTTGCGACTTCAGTGCCTCCGGCCTGTGGGTCCTCTGGAGGGTCTTCCTTGATTTCTGCAGGCTCCTCTGATTGCTGGGGCCTGCCCTGACTCCCCTGCTTGTGGTGATTCACCTGGACCTTGCTGATCCCGACACTACACCTTCTTCGCTTTCCACGTTGTTCGTAGTTGCCAAGGCTTGTTGGTGCTCCCGACGGACACCGACTGCTCAACTCTCCACATCGACGTATGACAGGTCGTGAATGGCTCCTGGGCTTCCATAGGGCCACCTGGTCCTTACAGTTGCAGCTCTAAGGTCACCGCCCCCTCTCCTGCAACACCCGACATCGGTGGGCATTCATCATCCCTGTGTCCTGGTCAATCCTGAGTGACGTAGACTCTGTTCTCTCTGCTTGCAGGTACTTCTCATCGTAAATCCACCATTGGATTTCACCAGACACTTTCATCTTCTCCAGCAGCGGCATATTCCTAAAGTCATCTATTGAGATCGACTGCGGTTTCCTACGCCACTTCACACCTATGCACCCAGCTTCCCTGGTGTAGGTATCCTGGTTCCTAGGATATTTATGGGTGGGGTGGCTGACCAACCTTCTGTCTTCCACTGCGTTTCTTCAGGGTCCACTGGGAAAGATCCTTCTTTAAAATGTGTAACCACGACTTACCCGTTGATTTCTATTGATAACACAGTTGTGTTCCCACACTGCACACGACCTCTGTGGGGTTCCTAGATAGTCACCTTTGGTGGTTCCTTGGGCACCCAGCACTTCTATGTCTTCTGGGTATAATCTTGACTCCAGTCGTGGTGTGCATACTGTGAGAAGTTGGCCTGATATGTTATGTCCACTATTCTAGTGGGCAACCTGTATCAGGTTAAACAACCCTTATGGTGATGGTTGTAAAGTCAACCTTATAGACCAGCTATCCTAGTGGTAGCATGGACAAAGCAGTCTTAGGCTAATATTGCAGAGAGCATATGAAGCCAATTGCTTTACCTATTATAATCCCTTGAATACCAAATGAAAGGATACCACACAAGGTATATATCAAATATATATGTATTTATTACTAACACAACCCCTCTGCACTCTTTATGAGGTCAGGGTTTGAGATACAGCACAAGTTACTCAATAAGCATACTATAAGTTGCACAAATACAATTCTGCCCTAGGGGCCTCACGACCCATATACTAAGTAAGTGGTATAAGAACCAATTCAGGAAAGGTGAGTAGGCCTAGGGCCTAGGAAATCGCTGGGTCTACACTGAACAACCAAAGGTTAGGAAGTAGGAGTCCCACTGGATGCTTGTGCAGTGTCTAAACACACACGCGGGTTACCATAGACTTTCAATGGGAACGTAAAAGTTACAAAGTAGTAGATTTCGGACACTTCCGGGTGGACTACGGGAAACCCAGTTAAACTAGGACACTTGGATAGTCATTACCCACGGGAGCACCGGAGTATTCGAGTTACCTCACCCAGGGAAGCCGGGTGCATAGGTGTTCTTTCGTGTCGGGTTTCGTCGATCAATCCTATGGAGAGCTGCAAGAAAGTGCTGCAAGCGACCAGGAGGAAAGTGTCCGGATGGATCCAAGGGTAAATCGGAGCAGTGAATAACCTGAAAGCAGAGGGGAGAGAGTCTGGGTCACTAGCCAGTGACCAGGAAGGAACCAGGAAGGAACCAGGCGATGTCCAGATGCAATCAGGTGATGAGGTTAAGCTTGTCTCTGCAGCCACGTGGACCAGGAGGCATCGACGATGACCAGGAGCTGGATATGGACTGTCCCACGAAGGATCTAGCTGTTGGCGGTGTGGGTATCCGGATTGGACCCAAAGAGCCTTGGCAAAGGCAATCCACGCAGGAAGGGAAGACCGGCTTCTGTTCAGACCAGCAAGGTCTGGGGTGCTTCCCCTTTACAGTAAAGCAGGAGCAAGCCAGGAGCAACCAGGCAAGCGGTGTTGTTTCACAAAGATGTCTTCAGGAGGGCCACTAGCCAACGGGCTAGCAACCGCAAAGACACGTCGAGGAGAAATGCAGGCGCAGGCCCCACGCGGCACTCGTGGAGTGTGGAAGGCTGAGCTTCGGTGCACTTACTGCTCGGGGTTGGGGCTTCTCAGTCCCCAATGCACAACTTCGAGGACACCTCAGAAGCTGCACAGTTAGCAAAAAGCAGGTACTGCAGGAGGTCCGGTCCCACGTCTCTCGTGTCCGCCACCGGTCTCAGCTTTGCTGTGGATGTGGGTCGGAGTCAGAGAAGTCTGGAAGTCCAAAGGCTGCGTCGCTAAGTCTTCAGGTTCCGGCAGGAGCGTCGACAAAGCAATCCGGCAAGTCACTGATGGTGCCTGTTTGCACAGGGTGGTCACTCCTTGACCACAAGGGAGATGTCTTCAGTCTTCCAGTCGAAATGGAACGTCGAAGGTCCAAGAGTTTGTTTCAGAGTTTCTTTCCAGGATAATCTAATGTCTCTAGACACAGCTCCTAGCTTTATACTAATCTAAGGGGCTGGATTACCTGCTAGGTCCCTCCTATGATTGGAACCTGGGAAGGGGGAGGCTACACCCCTTTCCCTTTGTCCAATTTCGCGCCAGAGCTGGGGCTGGAGTGCCCCAGCAACTGGTTTGAACCGGGCTATACATGGAGCACCTTGTGTGCCCCAAGCAGTGTCTCCTTTCTTTCAACCCACCCTGACCCAATACACTAAAGTCTGTCTGGGGAGGTGCTCTCACCTCCCAAGGCAGGAAACCTATTGTCCAAGCCTCCCGTGCTGGAGTTTCGTCCAGCAGCAGGAGGTCAGACTTGTGTCTGTGGCAGCAGCATCCATTTTGTGATGCTGAGGCTCTGTTTAACTTTAACCGGGTAAAGCTACAACTACATGTCTTCTCTCTCTAGAAGGGTGGGATGGTACCCCCACCTCCAGAACTGGCGGGGAGGTAGTATTCCAAAGCATATGACACCTTACACTACATGTTTTGATAAAGCCAAACCAAAGTTAGCATTAACCGCGAGGATTATAATGCACTTAAGAGTATATGGTATGGCTATATCATAGAACAGCTATAAGGACATGGTTCCAAAAGCTACAGACAGGCTCAGCTCATGCTAGAGCACCATCTCACATAAAACCAAGCACTCTGCCTTTAGGATTGTCATGGCCTGCCATAGGAGTGACTTATAGGTATATATGTGTCTATATATAATGGTAGGTATAGGAATACTATACCTAAACAAGGGGTGATTACACGACCTTGCCCCAGCTGAGTGATCAGCCAGTGGTGTCAGTTTGGATGGCCAGCCAGGGTTGGCATAATACATGCTGCAGCCCCTGGTAGGCCTTGGATGCACCTATGCCCTGGGTACCTATGGTACACTAGACAGGGACTCACAAAGGTGACCCAATACCCAATTAGGTATGTACCTAAAGTACATGGTATCAATTTAGAGAGAGAACAGTGGGGCTGTGGGGCTGATTAGCAGGCCCACAGCCACACTAAAGTCGAAAAACCAGTGAATCACAGCAAAAAGTGGGGGTGACCATAGGAAGCAGACCCTACTCTCCTACACAACCCCCCGCCCCCCAAACGCAGGGATATTAAACTAACCTTGACCAGTTGAGTCTTCATGTTCTAAGTGGAAATATCTGGAGAGTCCATCTGCATTGCCATGGTCAGTTCCAGGTCTATGTTCCACTGTAAAGTCTATACCCTGTAGGGAAATGGACCACCTGAGTAGTTTGGGATTTTCACCCTTCATCTGATTTAGCCACAAGAGGGGATTATGGTCTGTCTAAATCTTGAAGTGAGTGCCAAACAAGTATGGCCTCAGATTCTTCAGGGCCCAAACCACAGCAAAGGCCTCCCTCTCAATAGCTGCTCAACGTGTTTCTCTAGCGGCCAGCCTTCTGCTAATAAAAGCAATGGGCTGGTTGTGACTATCTTTATTCAATTGTGAAAGAACAGCTGCCACACCCAACTCAGAAGCATCTGTTTGGACAATGAATTCCTTGGAGTAATCTGGACTTTTCAGAATAGGTGCAGAGCACATGGCCTGCTTCAGGTCATCCAATGCCTTTTGACAGCTTAATGTCCACTGAACCTTTTTTGGCATTTTCTTAGAGGTTAAGTCATTAAGTGGTGTCACAATGGACCCATAGTTCTTAACAAACTTTCTGTAGTAACCAATCTGAAAGAGACACGTTAGTGATAGATTCCTTACCTTAGAATATCCCCAGGCGTCAGACTGGATCCGGAAACGTTTGCTTAGCAGTACCCTTGCGCGTCGGTAGGCGTCGTCTGCGGCTCCGCGTCCGTCCTCGGCGTTGTGGACGCCGTGATGACGTCGTCGGAGTACTTAGACGCCGCCTCCGCGTGCTGACGTCAGTTCTTCTTTTTTCTGCGCCAGCAAGCGCAGATCTGGAAAAAGCAGTAACCCGTAGTCCATTTTTGACTAACTTTTTGGATAATTTTTGATCATTTCTTGAAGTTTTACGATTCCGATCTGTGCCATAGGGATGCCTGGTTTCAAGCTTTGCAAGGATTGCGACCGCACGATGTCGGTCACGGATCCTCACCACCTGTGCCTAACTTGTCTAGGCGTCGACCACTACGACAAGGCCTGCTCCGACGGCCAGGCCCTCTCTTCGAAAGCCAGGCGGGAGCGGTCCCGCAGGCGACTCGCACTCCGGCAGTCGGCCCCGCGCCGCAAGAGGTCCCGGTCCCACGGGAGATCGAGGGACAGGTCGCGGGCTCGGAGCCACCACAGTTCCGAGAGTCTGCACCACTCCTCCGGGTCGAAGTCGTCGTCAGGTAAGAAGCACAAGAAGTCGAAGCGGCGTCATCGTTCTTCTGACTCCCCCCGACGCTCGCGCGATGCAGCGGGGGGTTCGAGTGACACCTCCCACGCGGCTCCGTCTGAGTCGAGGGCGCCGCGTCCAGCTCCACACCCTCCGGTCACTGGGCGAGACGCGACGCCGGAGGAGATCGAGCGGTTCCTCATGGCCATGAGATCCCTCTCTCCTCCGACGGGCTCCGCGGCGCCTTCGGTCCCCGCGGACCCGTCTGGGGCCCCTAGCGGGTCGGGGGCTTCGGCCCAGAAGCCGTCGGGTGCTTCAGGCCCGGCGCCGCAGGGCCCCACAGTCCCAACACCGCCGGCGCCTTTGGGCCCGGCGCCGCAGGGTCCAGCGGTCCCGACGCCGCCGGCGCCTTCAGGCCCGGTGCCGCGGGATCCCACTGGACCTTCTTCGGGATCTGGGTCATCGCCGGTGGACCTTACGACCCCCCCGACGTCGGACCGTCAGGTGTCGCCTCCGACGCTGTCCTCGGGCGGCGCCGCCCCCGATGCCTCCTTCGCTCCGGTTCCAACGTCGGAACGGCGCCGCTGGGCGCCGCTTTCGACGGTGCTTGGAGAGTTTCACTTCTATGAACCGGCCCCATTGATTGAAAACCCTGAGTATCAGGAGATGGGTGATGAGGAGGATTGGGAGGGGTCTGAGGACCCTCTGACCCGAGAGTGTCAGTCTCAAGAGGACTGGACAGGGGAACTTGGGGAGGCCAGTGGCCTGGACACCTCTCCAGATACTGGATTTGTCTCCTCTCCTACCGTGGCTTCGGAGGAGGGGGCAACCTATAGTGTGGTGTTGATGAGGGCTGCCAAGGCCTTTGGGCCTTGAGCTTCCCGTCGCGGCCGTGAGGACTAACCTCCTCACTGAGGTCCTTAAACTGCAGTCAAGCTCGGCCGAGCCTCTGCTGCCCTTTAATGAGGCCTTGACCGACGTTCTTTTGGGCACTTGGTCCAGGCCCGCTATGGGTTCGCCCGTAGATAGGAACGTGGCCAGACGCCACCGCCCGGCCCCGGGCGACCCATGTTTCCTGTCCACCCACCCCACCCCCGAGAGTCTGGTCATCCAGGCCTCCAATTCCCAGACCACATTCCCGTCTGCTCCGCCGCACAGGGAATCCAAGAGGTACGAGCTGTACGGAAAAAAGATCTTCTCCTCCCTTAGTCTGGGACTGCGGTCTTCCAACACCGCATGCCTCTTGGGCCGCTACACCCACTCTCTGTGGGAGACGGTTGCGGAAGTGCTGCCAGAGTGTCCGTTGGAGGTACGGGCCAAACTCGGCCAAGCCCTTGTGGACGGTGGCCATTAGACGCCACGCCTGGTTGAGGTCCGCCAACTTTTCGTCAGATGTCCAAAACACTCTGATGGACATGCCGTTTGATGGCCGTCGCCTTTTTGGCGACAAGGCAGACCATGCGCTTGAGCGCTTTAAGGACTCCAGGGCTACGGCC
Organism: Lissotriton vulgaris; assembly: GCF_964263255.1. Classification (NCBI taxonomy): domain Eukaryota; kingdom Metazoa; phylum Chordata; class Amphibia; order Caudata; family Salamandridae; genus Lissotriton; species Lissotriton vulgaris. Next base: position 1,019,378,600 of record NC_141694.1, on the reverse strand, counting down.
AAGTCCTTGGGCCTCTCAGCCCCGTGCCAGCAAACGGGTGCCTTTCGATCCTTTCGTGGCCAAGGAAGGGGCGCCCCCACACGTGCTGCCAGCCACACGCCGCAGACTAACTTCCAGCGCGGTGGCGGCCGTGGAAATCGCCGCGGAGGCGGTTGGGGACAACGGCAATGCCAGTCCACACCCTCCCCCGCAGCATCCGCCTCTAAACCCTCCTAGTCCGTGCTTTTCGGCCCATGTGACGCCAGTGGGGGGCAAGGTTCGCCATCACCACTCTCACTGGCGCACTGTCACTTCGGACAGGTGGGTGCTGCAGATCGTCCGAAGGGGCTACTCCCTCCCCTTCGAGACAACCCCTCAAGCCATGCCACCGCAACACCACCGCGTATCGGGGGATCATTTGCGACTTCTACAGGAGGAAGTTTCGGCCCTCTTGGCCAAGGGGGCCATCGAGCACGTTCCTGGGCCAGAAGTAGGACGTGGTTGCTACTCCCTCTACTTTCTGGTTCCCAAGAAGGTCAAAGGGGGCCTACGCCCTATCTTGGACCTACGGAACGTCAACGGCTTCGTCCGGATGGAGAAGTTCAAGATGCTGACTCTGGCTCAGGTCTTAGCTGCCCTGGACCCAGGAGACTGGATGGTAGCATTGGACTTGCAGGACGCTTATTTCCACATCCCCGTCCTGCCGGCACTTCGGCGTTACCTGCGATTCACGGTAGGCCACGAGCACTTTAAGTTTTCCGTGCTCCCCTTCGGCCTTACCAGCGCCCCACGGGTGTTCACGAAGGTGATGGCGGTGGTCGCAGCTCATCTGCGCAGGTTAGGGGTTTCAATCTTCCCCTACCTCGACGACTTGTTGTTGAAGGCGGGCTCGCCCCAAACAGTCGTCAGCCACCTCCAGACGACGGCAGACCTCTTGCACCAGCTGGGGTTCTCCATCAATGTGCCGAAGTCACACCTGTGCCCCTCTCAGAAGCTCTTTTTCATCGGAGCGGTTCTCGACTCGGCGCAGTTTCGGGTTTACCCACCCGAACAGCGGGTTTGGGATATACAGGCTCTGATTCCAGTCTTTCAGCCTTTATCCCGAGTTTCGGTCAGGTTGACGCTGCGGCTTCTGGGGCTGATGGCTTCCTGATCTCGGAGGGCACTGCGAGACAGCTGCAGTGGTGGCTCACGGACCGCGATTGGGTCAGCGGCAGATCCCTCTCCCTTCCTCAACCGAAGCACGTAGTTGTGATGGACGCGTCCCTCCAGGGCTGGGGAGGCCACATGGGAGAGGCGGAGATCAGAGGCCTCTGGTCTCCGGCGGAGTCCCAGCTCCATATCAACCTTTTGGAGCTGCGGGCGATTCGTCTTGCACTGAAGGCATTCCTCCCCTCTGTCCGAGGGAGTGTAGTGCAGGTGTTCACGGACAACACCACCGCCATGCGGTACTGCAACAAACAGGGCGGGGTGGGGTCATGGACCCTCTGCCAGGATGCTCTGCGCCTCTGGCAATGGCTGGAACATCAGGGAGTGACTCTGGTGGTTCAACACCTGGCAGGTTCTCTGAACGCCAGGGCGGACAAACTCAGCCGCCGGTGCATGATGGATCACGAATGGCGTCTGAACTCGGACGAGGTGCAAGGTCCCTTTCTGCAGTGGGGAGAGCCTTGGTTAGATCTATTCGCCATCAAAGAGTACGTGCAATGTCATCAGTTCTGCGTGTTGGAATTTCCAAGGCGGCACTTGCTCGGAGACGCTTTTCGTCGCGAGTGGAGTTGCGGTCTGTTGTACGCCTTTCCGCCTATACCACTTCTGCCCAGAGTGCTGAAGAAGATCAGGCGCGACCGGGCACAAGTCATCCTTGTGGCTCCGGACTGGGCACGAAGGTACTGGCATCCCGAGCTACTCAGTATGTCAGTCGATCCCCCGGTTCGTCTGCCTCTTCAGGAGGACCTTCTGTTGCAGCAGCAGGGGACGGTCCTCCACCCGAACCTGTCCAGTCTCCACCTCCATGCTTGGAGATTGAGCGGCGACAGTTGAGGCCATTTGACTTGCCTCCTGAAGTCTGTAACATCATTCTGGCAGCCAGGCGTCCCTCCACATAGTCGGTATACGCCTGCAGGTGGAACAGATTTGTGGCATGGTGCACAGCAAAGGCTGTGGATCCCCTCTCTGCCCCTCTTTCTGAGGTTCTTCTCTTTCTTCTTTCTCTTGCCCAGCAGGGCTCTGCTCTGGGCACTATCAAGGGCTACCTTTCTGCTCTTTCAGCCTTTTTGAGGCTGCCTGATCAACCTTCTTTGTTCAAGTCCCCTATTGTTAACCGATTCTTGAAAGGCATCACGCATACGTTCCCTCCTGTGCCCTTTATGATGCCTCAGTGGGACTTGAACTTGGTTCTTACTTTTCTGATGTGCGCTCCCTTTGAGCCACTTAACAATTGTCCTCTTCGCCTTCTTACTTTGAAGACTGCCTTCCTGGTAGCCATCACCTCTGCCAGGAGAGTGAGTGAGCTCCGGGCTCTATCCTGTAAACCTCCTTTCCTTTCGGTCCATCCGGACAAGGTTGTGTTGCGGACAAGGCCTTCTTTCCTGCCCAAGGTAGTCACAGCCTTCCACACCGGCAGTCCATTACCTTGCCCACCTTCTTTCCGCCTCCGCATCCCTCGAGAGAGTAAGAGAGGCTCCACCGCCTGGACCCAAAACGTGCGCTCTCGTTCTATCTGGATCGCACACGCCAGTTCCGGGTGGATGACTGTGAGAAGTTGGCCTGATATATGCTGTTTCCAATTCTGGAACCACCTTGTATCAGTCCAAACAATCCCTTATGGTGTCTGGTTGTAATTCAACCTTATAGATAAGCTATCCTAATGGTAGCATGGACTAAGCAGCCTGAAAGGCTAAACTCAAGAGGTCGTATTAAGCGAGCTGTTTTATCAATCACAATCCTGTAATATCAAATGAAAGGACACCGCACAAGTATAATTATAAAAATATATGTATTTATTACTCACAATAATCCCCAGTACTCTTTATGAGTAAAGGGGCACAAGCGTTTAAACAAAAGCACAGTATAACATATGAAAGTTGCACACTTATGGATGAGGGCGGGTGGCCACTCAAACCATATATTAAGAAAGTGGTATAAGAGATACCAATCGAACAGTGGTTAGGCCTAGGGCCTAGAGAATCGCTGGGACTGGTCGGGACTAGCAATGCTGAAGTCGGGAAAAGCCTGCGGGAATCCGGTGCAGCGCTTAAAGCGCGGCTTGCACCAATGCAATGTCAATGGTGCGTAAAAGTTACAAAGTTATAGTTTAAGGATACTTCTGCTCAACCTTGAAGGATAAAACTTTAGACACAGACCCTAGAGGTGTGTACCAGTGTGGGAACACCGGTGTTGCTGAGTTACCTCACCCACAGGAAGCGGGTGCATAGGGTCGAAGTGGCGTCGGGTTTCGTCATGCAGGTTGATGGTGCTTGAAGCTGTAGAGGCTGCAGGCGCTGTGAAGGAGAAGTGTCCGGTGTGATCCAAGGGTGGATCAGAGTCGTAAAGTACCTGAAAGCAGAGGGGACAGAGTCTGGGTCACTCAGCAGTGACCAGGGTGGAACCAGGACGGAACCAGGCAATGTCGGGCGCAATCAGGTGGTTGTCAAGGAGCTTCTCTCCGCTGCCACGTGGGCTCTAGGGCATCTGCGACGTCCAGGAGCGGGTCACGAGCTGTCCCACGAAGGCTCTCACCGTCGGTGCTGTCGGCTTCAAGATCGGAGCAAACAACACTTGGCAAGAGCAATCCACACAGGACTGGAAGATTGCTTCTCACTCGGACCAGGAGGGTCAGAGCTGGTGCTCCCTTTCAGAGGAGCAGGTGCAAGTCTGCAGCAACTAGAATCACAAGTCGTATTTTGTAGTTCGTCGGCACAGGGGCCACAAGCCAACGGGCAAGTGACCGGGCCAACGCGTTGAGCCAAAAGAAGCAGAAGGGCCCCACGCAGCACTCGGTGAGTGTAGAGGGGTGAGCTTCGGTGCAAAAGTGGCTTAGGGTTGGGGCTTCTCAAACCTCGATGTACAGCTTCGAGGGTCACTCGTGGGCTGCACGGTCAGCGTCTCGAGGTCTTTTCAAAATGGCGGGCCCCACGCTTCCGGTCGCCTCCACGGGTCTCAGCTCTGCAGGGACTGTGGATCGGGCTGGTAGAAGGAAGGCAAGCTTGATCTTGTCGATCTCTGTTGCTCAAGTTTCGGCGGGAACTGCAACAAAGCAGACGTCGAGGTGCTGGATGGTACCTGTTTGCACAGGGTGGTCTCTCCTTGACCACAAGGGAGATTATTCAGTCTTCTACGTCGAGTAGGATGTCGAAGGGTCCAGAGTTTCGTTTCTTATGTTTCATCAGGATAATCTGAGTTGCATTGGCACTGCTCCCACTCTTATTCGAATCTGGTGGGCTGGATTACCTGCTAGGTCCCTCCTATGGGTGGGACCCAGGAAGGGGGTGGTTACACCCCTTTCCCTTTGTCCACGGTCGCGCTAGGACTGGGGCTGGTGAGCCCCAGAACCGGTTTGACCGGATTATGCAAGGGGAAGCCTTGTGCTCCCTAGGCACTGTCTGGTTTCATTGAAACCTCCCTGCTACAATCCACTATCTCCTGTCTGGGGTGGTGTGACACCTCCCTGCGACAGGAAAGCCTTTGTCCAGGCCTCCTCTGCTGAGTTTTGGTCAGAAGCAGGAGGTCAGACTCGTGTCTGTGGCAGAAGCATCCATTTTGTGGATCTGAGGCTCTTTTGAAAATCAACCGCGTTTTAGCAAAGTAGCATTTCGTCCCCCTCTAGAGGGGTGGAATGCTATCCCTGTCGACAGGACTGTCGGGGGGATACTATTCCAAATCGTATGACACCTTACACGACATGTTTTGATAAAGCCAAACCAAAGTTAACATATAACCGCGAGGATTATAATGCACTTAATAGTATATGGTTTGGCATTATCCCGGAACAGCCTAGGGAATTGGTCCCGACAGCTGCAGACAGGCTCAGCTCCTGCTAGAGCACCATCTGACATAAAACCAAGCACTCTGCCTCCAGGATTGTTAAGGCCTGCCATAGGAGTGACTGATAGGTATATATGTGTCCAGATATAGGTTTAGATATAGGTATACTATATCTGAGCAAGAGGTGATTACACCAACTTGCCCCAGCTGAGTGATCAGCCAGTTTTGTCAATTTAAGAACCCGCCAGGGGTGGCAAAAGCTATGCTGCAGCCCCTGGTAGGCCTTAGTGGCACCTATGCCCTGAGCACCTATAGTGCATGGTACAGGGGCTGACAAGGAGTCCATTTCCAATTGTGGTATGTACCTAGGGTACATGGAATCCATTTTACAGAGAGAGCAGATTGCCTGGGGCCCTGATTAGCAGGGAACCAGGCCAACTAAGTCGAAAACCAGCTAAACACAAGGCATGGAACCAGCCATGCCGAGACGCCGAAACTGACAACGATAACCACAGCACTGTACCCACCTGTAACAAATACAACCAGGGACGGGTAGTTTTTGAAATACAAGAACGATTTCGGACAAGACCTACAAAGTCCACGATACAAAGAAAAGATAAGGGAAGAGAGATACTCCAAAGGCTTTTAAAGAAATAGGCTGGAATAAAGAAATGACCAGAAAAATACCAGTGTGACTACAGAGGGACCTTACAAAAGACAACTTACCGGATATACTCGCAGCGCCCTGAAGAAACTCCTTGGTAGGGAGTGAAACGCGTTGGCTGATCTCACTACTTATTTTATTGATATGCCTTTTGTTGCTGAACAAAGATAAATAAAGAACATTTCTCTACTTACTTTATTTGGACTCTCACTTTGGTGCGCCCCCTTGAGTATCTAAACAGAGCAGATTGCCTGGGGCCCTGATTAGCAGGGAACCAGGCCAACTAAGTCGAAAACCAAAAATCTGGGGTAACCATAGTCAGGTAGCCGCCTTCCTACAATGACCAACTCTTTGTTGGTTACGTGGGCGCTAAGAAGGGGAAAGCGGTGCACAAGCAGACCATCTCGCGGTGGATCATCTTGTGTATCCAGGCGTGTTACTCCTTGGCAAAGAAGGAACCCCCTGTTGGGCTGAGGGCTCATTCCACTCGAGCCACAGCGACTACAACTGCCTACGGGCCGAGGTGTGCCCTTGCAGGACATTTGCCAGGCGGCTAGGTGGGCCTCGCTGCACACGTTTGCAAGACACTATTGCCTGGACAGTCAAGTCCGGAGGGATGGCTTCTTTGGCCGTTCCGTCCTCCAGGACTTTCTGGTGTGATTATTGATTCGCAGACCCACCATATTTGGGTTTTGCTAGGGTATCTATTCTAAGGTAAGGAATCTATCACTAACGTGTCTCTTTCAGATGCACAAGTTACTACTTGTGTAACGCTATATCTGTAAGAGACATTAGTTAGTGATAGATTCCTTACCGACCCACCCATCCTCCTCGTTCTGCGAACCGATATCTAGGGTTAAGGTCATCCCCTTTCAGGGCCCTAGTTTCAAGGCACCAGTGTTGGTTTTTAGCATAGCTCTGCGTTTCTGGCACGGAAAAGCTGTGTCCAAGAACTGACGTCAGCACGCGGAGGCGGCGTCTAAGTACTCCGACGACGTCATCACGGCACCCACGACGCCGACGACGGACACGGAGCCGCAGACGACGCCTACCGACGCGCAAGGGTACTGCTACGCAAAAGTGTCCGGATCCAGTCTGACCCCTGGGGATATTCTAAGGTAAGGAATCTATCACTAACTAATGTCTCTTACAGATATATCGTTACACAAGTAGTAACTTGTGCGACGGGCCCAAGAAAGCTCTGACCTGTGTCTGGGTGGTTGGAGGAGTCCAGTCCTTTATGGTCTGAATCTTGCTCTCCAGTGGTTGAACCTGACCCCCACCTACAAGGTGGCCCAGGTACACAACCTTACTCTGCCCTATCTGACACTCAGTGGCCTTGATAGTTAGGCCTGCCTTTAGCACGGCCTCCAAAACATTCTTCAGATGGATCAGGTGATCCTCCCAAGTGGAGCTAAAGGCAGCAATATCATCTAGATAAGCTGCACAATAGTCATCCAGGCCTGAGAGGACTTGGTTCACCAACCTTTGGAAAGTGGCAGGTGCATTCTTCAAGCCAAAGGGCATCACCACAAATTGGTAATGACCTTCTGGGGTTGAGAATGCTGTTTTGGCTTTTGCATCATCAGCTAGTCTGATCTGCCAGTAGCCTGCTGTCAGGTCAAATGTGCTAAAAAAACTTGGCAGACTCCAATCTGTCAATGAGCTCATCTGCCCTGGGTATTGGATGGGCATCTGTCCTAGTGGCAGCATTGAGACCTCTGTAGTCCACACAAAACCTCATCTCTCTCTTACTATCTTGGGTGTGAGGCTTTGGCACCAGGACTACTGGACTGGCCCAGGGGCTCTCTGAGGGCTCAATAACTCCCAGTTCCAACATCTTTTGGACCTCTGTCCTTATACAGTCCCTGACATGGTCAGGTTGCCTGTAGATTTTACTCTTCACAGGCAGACTGTGACCACTGCCCACCTCATGGGTACACCAGTTTTGTCTGACTTGGGGTCAGGGAAAACATATGCCTATAGGCCTGTAGAACTACCCGGTCACACTTCGATTCTCTCAATCATATTCTGAGTTTCGCAAAGGCTTGAAGACTTGGCTATTTGCTAGAGCGTTTGAGGTCTAACTGCTATCTGCTCTGTGCCAAACCCGTTTAGCGCCATGAAACCTTTTTGGTAAACGTGCGCTCTATAAATTTCCTCAACTTCAACTTCATCTTGTCTGCAGTCCTGTTGCTGTTGGTCATTGAGGCTGCCTGCCAAGGCCACTCCATCAACTGAACCATCACCAGGGTTCTGAGAAAGCAGGTCTGGGAGAGGGTCACTCTGCTCCTCCTGTCCCTCATCTGTAGCCATGAGCAAGCCCATGTCTGCCCTGTCAACATATGCCTTCAGTCTGTTGACATGAAGCACCCTGTGGGGGCTTCTGGGAGTCCCAAGATCAACCAAGTAGGTTACCTCTCCCTTTTGCTCAACAATAGTGTGGGGTCCAGACCATTTGTCTTGGAGTGCTGCTGGGGCCACTGGCTCCAACACCCACACTTTCTGTCCGGGCTGAAACACAGTCAGCACAGCCTTTTGGTCATGCCAGGCTTTTTGAAGTTCCTGGCTAGCCTCAAGGCTTTTAGAAGCCTTTTTCATGTATTCGGCCATCCTTGAGCGGAGACCAAGTACATAGTCCACTATGTCTTGCTTAGACTTTTTGAGATGTAACTCCCATCCTTCCTTCACAAGACACAGGGGTCCTCTTACAGGATGCCCAATCAAAAGTTCAAAAGGGCTGTAGCCAACCCCCTTTTGTGGGACCTCTCCGTAGGCGAGCAAAAGGCAGGGTAGAAGGATGTCCCATCTTCGCCTAAGCTTTTCAGGTAAACCCTTGATCATGCCCTTTAAGGTCTTGTTGAATCTCTCCACCAGACCATTGCATTGTGGATGATAGGGCGTGGTGAACTTATAGTTCACTCCACACTCCTTCCACATAGCAGTTAGGTACCCAGACATGAAGTTTGCACCTCTAGCTGAGATAACCTCCTTCGGAAAACCCACTCTTGAGAAAACTCTCAAGAGGGCTCTTGCCACAACAGGTGCTGTTGTGGTCCTTAGAGGAATAGCTTCTGGGTATCTGGTGGCATGATCCACTACCACCAGAATAAACCTGTGCCCACATGCTGTTTGGGAATACATTGGTCCAACAATGTCTATCCCAACTCTCTCAAAGAGAACCCCCACCACAGGTAGTGGTATTAGGGGGGCCTTTGTGGTGCCACCTGATTTGCCACTGGCTTGGCAGGTGTCACAGGAGCAACAAAACTCCTTGGTATCTTCTGACATATGGGGCCAGTGAAAGTGAGGGACAAGCCTGTCCCAAGTCTTGTTCCGACAAGGATGTCCTACTAAGGGAATATCATGGGCTAAGGTAAGAAGGAAGCCCCTGAATTCCAAAGGTATGACCAACCTCCTGGAAACACCAGGCTTGGGGTCTCTAGCCTCTGAATAAAGGAGCCCTTCATCCCAATATACTTTATGGGTACCTGTAGCAGTCCCAGCAGCCTCAGCAGCAGCTTGCTGTCCGAGGGGTTCAAGAGAGGGGCAATCCAATTGCGCCTGCCCCCGGTCTGCCCTTGAAGTTCCCCCTGTCCCAAGAAACTCATCCTGATCACTTTCAAGTTCTGTTAGGACAGTTCCTTCCTGGGTCTCACACTCAGCTTCCTGGGAAGACTGATTCTCAACCAACTGGTCCATAGTTTCAGGATCCAGTGCCTGTTCCGTTTGGCACTTTTTGGTTTGTGACCTGTTCACAGCAAGGACATGTGCTGATATGCCCAGCATCTCTGCATGAGTCCTATAATCCACTTCAGACCAGACTGAAGATTCTAAATCATTGCCCAACAAACATTCTACAGGGAGATCTGAACTTACAACAACTCTTTTGAGGCCAGTTACCCCTCCCCAGGAGAAATTAACAATTGCCATACTATGGGTGGTAGTGGCATTGCTAGCATTGGTCACTAGGTAATTCTTACCCAGTATGATCTGTCCAGGGTCCACAAAGTTAGGCGACAACATGGTGACACTGGCACATGTGTCCCTGTAGGCCTGAGCCACTTTATTATTGATTAAAGGTGTCTGCCTGTACTTGCCATAGATTACGGGGGCTCCCAGTAGAGTACATAGCCATGTCCACATCACAGACAAGAACAGCTTGAGTTGGTACTCTGACTAGGCCAGAGTCCATATCAGTTCCCAGGGTTAACCCTACTACACCCTTCCTTCTGTTGAGAACCACCACTATTGGCTGCACTAGGGGGAACAGTTGCCTTGGGGGCAATGGTGGCTGGAGCTGTCTCCTTTTTGGTGCAATCACTGGTCCAGTGAGTATTACTTTTACAGACATTGCACCAGGGTTTTCTTTGACCTTCTTTCTTCTTGGATATCTTGGAACCCCCCTCATTGGCAGCTTTTTGAGGACCTGGTAAAGACTTCTGGTCTTTATCTTTCTGATCCCCACCCTTTTGGTCTTGCTTCTTCTGATCACCACCTTGGTTCTGGACCTTCTGCCTCACCCTAGTTCTGACCCATTTGTCTGCCTTCTTTCCCAATTCTTGGGGAGAGGTCATATCAGAGTCAACCAGGTGCTGATGCAATAACTGGTTTTGACAGTTGTTAAGTATTTGCTCTCTCATGATCAAATTATACAATCCTGTATAGTCATTAACTTTACTGCCCAGCAACCAGCCTTCCAGAGCCTTAGTGGCATAATCAACAAAGTCAGTCCAGTCCTGAGTCTGTGCCTTCTGGGTATCTCTGAACAGCAACCTATACTGCTCAGTGGTTAAGCAAAACCCATCAATCAGAGCACTCTTCAGGCTGTGTAATTGTTAGCATCCTTATCACTAACTGTAAGGAGCTTATCTCTACCTTTTTTCAGAAAAAGGGGAGCCAGAGTATAGCTCCCCACTCACTCTTGGGTACCTGCTGTACTTTGCATGCCCTCTCCAAATCAGTTATCCATTTGTGGATGTCATCCCCACTCTTGTAGGGAGGGACAATTTTATTTAGGTTTTTATGGTCATGTGACCCTTACCTATTCCTAGGGGTATTGCTGCCACCAGTAGAGTCTGCTCCACTCAACTGTTGCTCTCTTGCGAAAGCCAGGGTCTCTTTGGCCAGGGCAAGTTCTTGCCTCTGGATCCTAAGCTTGACTACTCTCATCCTTGCTTGATGCTCTAGTCTCTCAGGGGAAGTCATTCTCCTGAGGGCTTCTGACCCTATTGAGACACCAGAGTGTTGAGATTCCCTGGAAAGGGAACTCCTTCTTCTGTGCTCAGTGTTAAGCCTGCTTTGGGGTCTGTATGGGGCTTTCGGACACTTCCGGGTGGACTACGGGAAAACCCAGCTAAACTAGCACACTTGGATAGTTATTAACCACGGGAGCACCGGAGTACTCGAGTTACCTCACCCAAGGAAGCCGGGTGCATAGGTGTTCTTTCGTGTCGGGTTTCGTCGATCAATCCTATGGAGAGCTGCAAGAAAGTGCTGCAAGCGACCAGGAGGAAAGTGTCCGGATGGATCCACGGGTGGATCGGAACAGTGAAGAACCTGAAAGCAGAGGGGACAGAGTCTGGGTCACTAGCCAGTGACCAGGAAGGAACCAGGCGATGTCGAGATGCAATCAGGTGATGAGGTGAAGCTAGTCTCTGCAGCCACATGGACCAGGAGGCGTCGACGACAACCAGGAGCAGGACACGGACTGTACCACGAAGGATCTAGCTGTTGGTGGTGTCGGTATCTGGATTGGACCCAACAAGCCTTGGCAAAGGCAATCCACGCAGGAAGGGAAGATCGGCTTCTGTTCAGACCAGCAAGGTCTGGGGAGCTTCCCCTTTACAGGAAAGCAGGAGCAAGCCCGGAGCAACCAGGCAAGGGGTGTTGTTTTACAAAGATGTCTTCAGGAGGGCCACTAGCCAACGGGCTAGCAACCGCGAAGACGCGTCGAGGAGAAATGCAGGCGCAGGCTGTGAGAAGTTGGCCTGGTATGATGTTCACTATTCTAGTGAGCACCTTGCACCAGTCCAAACAACCCTTCTGGTGATGGTTGTAAAGTCAACCGTATATACCAGCTATCCTAGGGGTAGCATGTCTTAGCAGTCTTAGGCTAAACTCAAGAGGGCATGTGAAGCCAGCTGTTTACCATATGTAACCCCTTTAATACCAAATGAAAGGACACCACACAGGATATGTATAAAATATATAGGTTATTTATAACTAGACAAACCCTCTGAACTCTTTATGAGGTCAGAGGCACAAGCACAATACAAGATATTTAATTAGAACACAATAAGTTGCACAAAATACAGTAGGGCCCTAGGGGCACGCTAAACCAAATACTAAAATAGTGGTATAAGGACCACTACCAGTGCTTAATTTGTGCCGGTGCTTTCCGGTGCTAAGCACCGGCACTTCATTTTCAGGGCCGGGTCTACTCGGGATAAGGCTGTTCACTAAATTCACCCAGGTCTCCCCGGTGAAGAGCTCATATTGCACGCAATTGTATGTCAAATAGAACAAATTGCATGCCGCCGCAGCCGCCCGCTTTATGAGGCACACTCTCACACTTCGAAAATACCAGGGCCCCTGCCTCGTCATAAATTACATGTCAGTCTACAGCACGCACTGCACCTGCAGGCTTGTGGTGTTTGCAGCTGATACAATGTATCCTGTTCTGATGCCCGCGGCGCCGCTGAGGCGGGATGAAATGCAAAGTCTGCCCGAGGCGCGGGGTGGGGGGGACATCACCTCCGGTCCTGTTGCCAGCGCAGGAAGTTTGGAAAGAAGGCAGCCTTTGGGTACTACGGGGAGAGTAGGAGGAAAGATAGGAAGGAATGGGCCTGGGGCATATTCAAAAGGGCCGCCCAGACACAGCCCAAAAAAAAACAAATAATGTCGGGGCTGGAGGCGGAAACTGGCAGAGCAAAGGAACTCAAGCTGACTGACTCCATAAATCTGGGACAGGAGGCCTGGAGGTGACGTGACCCCCTCCACGAGGCTTACCAGGGCAGGGACTGGTTTCTTCCAAAGGAGGGGGCGAAGCAGACGAGGAAGAATAAGGTAAATCATCTTTGGTTTTGGTTTTCTGAAAGTTTCGTTTGTCATTTCACGCTTTTATTTCAAGTCATGTTTTCTTTCTCGGGCTTGGTGTTTTTCTTTCACTTTCTTCTGGAAGGTTTTCTTTTTGTTCGGCTTGGTTGGGGAACACATGCCCTCGGGCGATGACCTAGTGTAGTTAGAAAAGTGCCATTCTGAAAAAGAAAACCCTTAAAAAATATCACAGAGTAAACGAACTACCCTGTATTCATCAAACATTTATAGTCACAGTAAGTGAACGACCCTCGTCGTCACAACCCCTGTTGAACAAACAGTGTCACAAACATCAAGGACGCCTGTGTAAATGGAAACAAGCTGCACTCAGAGAAAGTGCCCTACTTGAATTCACCAAACAAATTCAACATTCATAGCAACAGCATACCCAGGTAATCAAACGAAGGACACATTCAGTGAGTGTTTGTGACGGGGATCCCTATGAAGTTAATGGTGGTGAATGTATTTTGGGGTGGGTGAGGGAAGTCTGTTAGGCGCGTACATGCTCCTGATCTATTCACCTAGAAAAACTTATAGGTCACTGATTTTTTACCTGCGATTTGAGTTTATTCTGTCGATTTGCTCAGAATTGGTGTTTCTGATTTGTATATTTATATTGTTACTGATACCTAGCGATTTAGCATCACGTTTGTAGGGCTTTTACAACAGGATGACAACCTTTCCGTTATTTACATGGACTGTGATTTCGTACTATTGCCTCTTTCCTTAAATGTTCATATTAGGGACAGTGCTTGTAATTTTAAAGCTACTGAGCTGAGGGCAGCTTGCGGACAGCCAACCAATGGTAGAAATGAGTGGGATCCAGCCGTCCCAAATGAGCTATGCTGAATACATTTAGCAGCGCACCCACGTTCTCTTCTTTTTTTGGCTGGGAGCAGCAACCGGGAAAGTGTGAGGCCGGGTTTATTAATTTCATTTCCAACTAGTCCTAACACAAACGGCTGACTTAAACGGCGAGCGATCAGCCATTCTGTTTTTTGGAGTTTTATCTTGGGTGGGAGCTATCTGGAATCTAACATAGATGCCTGGGCCAAGAAAAAAAAAACGAAGATACTCATTTTGTTGTCAACTTCACCAGTGCTGAAGAGACAATGATCTGGAGGCAGGTTTTTGACTTTGGTCATCCTTTTTGCAGTTTTCTCCTCAGTAATTGAATCACAGGAAACGCCGAAGCTGGGCATACGTCTTCATTGCCAACGTGCAGAAGTACAAGTAGACTCTCTGAGAAGAGTGTAGCATCTCACCGTAACATTCTATGCGGGCGTATATATAAGGTGGAACATGGAATGGAGAAAGGGTTTCAACATCTAAGAACATACACAGTTCAATGGAAGCAAAGGAAGGATAAGAACAACCACACTTTCGCTCTAAATAAACAACACCTCTTCACCAAACAAATATCACACTCACTCACCACACTCACAGAAACTTCGGACGTGCACCTCCCCTTTCACCCCTTTCAAGTCAAAACATCCTGTCAATCAGTTCATTAGTAAATGTTGATGTTTTGATCACTGAGTAGAGTTCCAAGAGTCTCCATGTAAAGGTTGAAGATGAATGGAGACCTGACAGAGCTCTGAGTGACTCTGCACTCAGGCAGTGGGTGCTTCTGGGTTATTGATGCACACATGTGAACAACCTGGTGTTGGTTGGATAAAACCAGTGGAGGGCGCTGGCAGCCAATCCCCTTCATGCTTCAGGGTATGAGAGCAGGATGGTCAACACAGTTAAAGGTGACAGATAGTTCCTGAAGTTTTGGAGGCAGCAGTTATTACCTGTGGTCAAGAGGGTATCTACTGGGATTTCTGAAGAGACTGGCTTAGGTGGCGCAGCGCAATCTGGAACCTGATTTGTAGTTGAGCAGGAGAGGCCAAATGTTAAAAGAATCTAGAAGCTAGGCAAAGGCTGCTTTTTTGATATTACTGCAGATGGATGGTGGACAGCGGGGGTGGGGGGGTCAGTTTATTGTGGCTGGAAGTCAACAACACACCCCGGCTGGATGCCTATATATGACATTTCTATGGTTTATGGTCTGGAGCATGGATGTTTGTGTGCCATTTCCACAGTTTTTGGCCTAGTCCTGGCCTGGATGCTTATGTGTGACATTGCCAAGGATAATGGAACGCTTTCTGGCATGGATGCTTATGTGTGACATTTCCGTGCTTTCTGGCCTGGGTGCTTATGTGTGACATTTCCATGCTTTCTGGCCTGAGGGCTTAAGTGTGACATTTCCACAGTTTATGACTTGGGTGCTTGCTTATGTGTGGCATTTCCATGGTTTTTGGCATGGGTGCTTATGTGTAACATTTCCATGTGTTCTGGCCTGAGTACATTTATGCCATTTTTAAGGTTTATGCCTTGGGTGCCAGTTGAGGGTGTGGGTGGAGCCAATAGATGAAGTGGGTGGAGCTAGTGAAGGAAGTGGGTGGAGCCGGGGACATGGGTGTGGCCTCCGACAAACATTTGAGCACCTGGACTTCATATTTTACAAATTAAGCACTGACCACTACACGGAAAGTGAATAGGCCTAGGGCCTAGGGAATCGCTAGGGCTACGCTGAGCTACCAAGAGTTAAGAAGCAGGAGACCCACGGGAGGCGTGTGCAGTGTCTAATCACACACGCATGTTACAATAGAGAATGAATGGGAACGTACAAGTTACAAACTAGTTCTTTTAGGGCACTTCTGACTGGACTCGGTGAAAGTTACTTGAAACCTAGACCGTTGGATAGTGGATACCCACAGGAGCACCGAAGTACTCGCGTTACCTCACCCACAGGAAGCGGGTGCATAGGTGTCAAAGTGTGTCGGGTTTCGTTGTCGAATCCTATGGAGCCTGGAAGAAAGATGCTGCAGGCGGCCAGGAGAGAAGTTTCCGGGTGGATCCAAGGGTGGATCGAAGATGAAGAGGACCTGAAAGCAGAGGGGACAGAGTCTGGGTCACTAGCCAGTGACCAGGAAGGAACCAGGCGATGTCGCGAAGCAGTCAGGTGCTGATGGGAAGCTTGTCTCTGCAGCCACGTGGACCAGGAGGCGTCGACGACGACCAGGAGTCAGGCACGGACTGTCCCACGAAGGCTCTCGCTGTCGGCGGTGTCGGCTTCAGGATTGGAGTCAACAAGCCTTGGCAAAGGCAACCCACTCAGGAAACGAAGTTGGCTTCTTACTCAGACCAGCAAGGTCTGAGGGGCTGCTTCTTTTGAGGGAAGCAAGGGCCATTCTGGAACAACCAGACCAGCGGTGTAAATTCAAAGGATCGTCGCCAAGATGGCTACTAGCCAAAGGGCAAGTGACGGGGCAGACGCGTCAAGCAGGAAAAAGCAAAAGGGCCCCACGCAGAACTCGTGGAGTGTGCAGGGCTGATCTTTGGTGCAGATGCTGCTCGGGGCTGGGGCTTTTCAATCCCCAATGCACAGCTTTGAGGAGGCTTCGGGTGCTGCACAGTTAGCAGGTGGCAGACTTTTCAAGATGGCCGGTCCCACATCTCTCGTCGCCTCCACGGGTCTCAGTTTTGCTGGGACTGTGGATCAGGCTGTTGGATGTCTGGAAGTTCGGTTCTTGTCAGGCTCTGAGCTCGGGCTCCGGCGGGAGGCGGCGACAAAGCAAGTTGTTGATCGCTGGATGGTGCCTGCTTGTGCAGGGTGGTCACTCCTTGACCACAGGGGGGATTCTTCAGTCGTCTTCTTTCAACTAGATCGTCGAAGGTCTAGAGTTTCGTTTCAGAGTTTCAGTCAGGATTAATCTGAAGTCTGGGACTCAGCTCCTACCTAGATACCAAATCTAGGGGCTGGATTACCTGCTAGGTCCCTCCTATGGGTGGGACCAGGGAAGGCGGTGGTTACACCCCTTTCTCTTTGTCCAGTTTCGCGCCAGAGCTGGGGCTGGAGTGCCCCAGCACCGGTTTGAACTGGACCATGCATGGGAAACCTTGTGTGCCCCAGGCAGGGTCTCATTTCTTTCAGCCCTCCCTGCCCCAATACACAAAAGACCTGTCTGGGGTGGTGCTAGAACCACCCAAGACAGGAAACCTATTGTTCAAGCATCCCTCGCTGGAAGGACTCCCAGCAGCAGGAGGTCAAACTTGTGTTTGTGGCAGCAGCGTCCATTTTGTGATGCTGAGGCTCTGGTTAACTTTAACCGGGAATAGTAGGAACAACATGTCTTCTCCCTCTAGAAGGGTGGAATGCTACCCCCGTAGCCTGAACTGGCGAGGGGGTAGTATTCCAAATCGTATGACACCTTACTCGACATGTTTTGATAAAGCCAAACCAGAGTTAGCATTAACCGCGAGGATTATAATGCACTTAAGAGTATATGGAATGGCTATATCATAGAACAGCTATATGGACATGGTTCCGAAAGCTCGGGACAGGCTCAGCTCATGCTAGAGGACCATCTCACATAAAACCAGGCACTCTGCCTCCAGGATTGTTAAGGCCTGCCATAGGAGTGACTTATAGGTGTATATGTGTCTAGATAGAAGGTTAGATATAGGTATACTATATCTAAAGCAAAGGGTGATTACACCACCTTGCCCCAGCTGAGTGATCAGCCAGTTTTGTCAATTTGGGTGGCCAGCCAGGGGTGGCATAATACATGCTGCAGCCCCTGGTAGGTCTTGGATGCACCTATGCCCTGGGTACCTATAGTACACAGTACAGGGGCTCATAAGGCGACCCAGTATCCAATTGGAGATGTACCTAGGGTACATGGAGTCAATTTTAAAGTGAGAGCAGATAGCCTGGGGCCCTGATTAGCAGGATTCCAGGTCAACTAAGTCGAAAACCAGCTAAACACTAGGCAAAAATCTGGGGTAACCATAGTCAGGTATCCACCTTCCTACGCAGGCCCCACGCAGCACTCGTGGAGTGTGGAGGGCTGAGCTTCGGTGCACTTTAAAGCTCGGGGTTGGGGCTTCTCAGTCCCCAATGCACAACTTCGAGGATGCCTCAGAAGCTGCACAGTTAGCAAAAAGCATGTACTGCTGGAGGTCCGGTCCCACGTCTCTCGTGTCCGCCACCGGTCTTAGCTTTGCTGTGGATGTGGGTCGGAGTCAGAGACGTCTGGAAGTCCAGAGGTGCGTCGCTAAGTCTTCGGGTTCCAGCGGAAGCGTCGACAAAGCAAACCGGCAAGTCACAGATGGTGCCTGTTTGCACAGGGTGGTCACTTCTTGACCACAAGGGAGATGTCTTCAGTCTTCCAGTCGAAATGGAACGTCGAAGGTCCAAGAGTTCATTTCAGAGTTTCTTTCCATTATAATCTAATGTCTCTAGACACAGCTCCTAGCTTTATACTAATCTAAGGGGCTGGATTACCTGCTAGGTCCCTCCAATGGGTGGAACCTGGGAAGGGGGTGGTTGCACCCCTTTCCCTTTGTCCAGTTTCGCGCCAGAGCTGGGGCTGGAGTGCCCCAGCAACTGGTTTGAACCGGGATATGCATGGAGCACCTTGTGTGCCCCAGGCAGTGTCTCATTTCTTTCAACCCACCCTGCCCCAATACACTAAAGTCTGTCTGGGGAGGTGCTCCTACCTCCCAAGGCAGGAAACCTATTGTCCAGGCCTCCCCTGCCGGAGTTTCGTCCAGCAGCAGAAGGTCAGACTCTTGTCTGTGGCAGCAGCATCCATTTTGTGATGCTGAGGCTCTGTTTAACTTTAACTGGGTAAAGCTACAACTACATGTCTTCTCCCTCTAGAAGGGTGAAATGCTACCCCCGTCGCCAGAACCGGCGGGGGGTAGTATTCCAAAGCGTATGACACCTTGCACGACATGTTTTGATAAAGCCAAACCAAAGTTAGCATTAACCGCGAGGATTATAATGCACTTAAGAGTATATGGTATGGCTATATCATAGAACAGCTATAAGAACATGGTTCCGAAAGCTGCAGACAGGGTCAGCTCATGCTAGAGCACCATTGTGAGAAGTTGGCCTGATATATGATGTCTCCAATTCTGGGGGCACCTTGTATCAGTCCAAACAACCCTTATGGTGTCTGGTTGTAAGTCAACCTTATTAGACAAGCTATCCTAATGGTAGCATGGACTAAGCAGCCTTAAAGGCTTAACTCAAGAGGTCGTGTTAAACGAGCTGTTTTACCAATCACAATCCTGTAATATCAAATGAAAGGACACCACACAAGTTATATATTATAAAAATATATGTATTTATTACTAAAATAATCCTCTATACTCTTTATGAGTCTAGAGGCACAAGCGTTTAAACAAAAGCACAGTTAAACATATGAAAGTTGCACAATTATGGATGAAGCCGGGTGGCCACTCAAACCATATATTAAAAAAGTGGTATAAGAGATACCAATTGAACAGTGGTTAGGCCTAGGGCCTAGGGAATCGCTGGGACCAATCGGGACTAGCAATGCTGAAGTCGGGAAAAGCCCGCGGGAATCGGGAGCAGTGCTTAAAGCACATGCATGCACCAATGCAATGTCAATGGTGCGTAAAAGTTACAAAGTTACTGTTTTAGGAACCTTCCGACTGACCTAGAAGGATGAAACTTTAGACACATACACTAGAGGTGTGTACCAGTGTGGGAATACCGGCGTTGCTGAGTTACCTCACCCACAGGAAGCGGGTGCACAGGTGCGAAGTAGTGTCGGGTTTCGTCACGCAGGCCGATGGTGCCTGAAGATAAAGATGCCGCAGGCGTCGTGATGAGAAGGGTCCGGTGTGATCCAAGGGTTGATCGAAGATAAAGATGATCTGAAAGCAGAGGGGACAGAGTCTGGGTCACTCAGCAGTGACCAGGGTGGAACCAGGAAGGAACCAGGCAATGTCGGGCGCTTTCAGGTCGCTGTCTTGAAGCTTCTCTCCGCTGCCACGTGGACTCTGGGGCACCGAGGATGTGCAGGAGTGGATCACGAGCTGTCCCACGTGCTGTCCCACGTAGGCTCTCGCTGTCGGCGGTGTCGGCTTCCGGATCGGAGCAAACAACCCTTGGCAAGCGCAACCCACGCAGGATTCGAAGATGGCTTAATACTCTGACCAGGAGGGTCAGAGCGGGTGCTCCTTTTCAGGAGAGCGAGTGCAAGTCTGGAGCAACCAGATTTAGTCAGATTTCAAAGTTCGTCGGCACAGGGGCCACAAGCCAACGGGCAAGTGACCGGGCCAACGCGTTGAGCCAAAAGATGCAGAAGGGCCCCACGCAGCACTCGGTGAGTGTAGAGGGGTGAGCTTCGGTGCAAGAGAGGCTCAGGGCTGGGGCTTCTCAAACCCCAATGTACGGCTTCGAGGGTCACTCGTGGGCTGCACGGTCAGCGTCTCGTGGTCTTTCCAAGATGGCGGGCCCCACGCTTCAGGTCGCCTCCACGGGTCTCAGCTCTGCAGGGACTGTGGATCGGGCTGTTAGAAGGCAGGCACGCTGGGCCTTGTCGAACTCTGTCGCTCGAGTTCCGGCGGGAACTGCAACAAAGCAAACGTCGAGGTGGTGGATGGTGCCTGTTTGCACAGGGTGGTCACTCCTTGACCACAAGGAAGATTCTTCAGTCTTCTACGTCGAGTAGGATGTCCAAGGGTCCAGAGTTTTGTTTCATAAGTGTCAGTCAGGATAATCTGAATGCTTGGGCATTGCTCCCACTCTTATACCAATCTGGTGGGCTGGATTACCTGCTAGGTCACTCCTATGGGTGGGACCCAGGAAGGGGGTGGATACACCCCTTTCCCTTTGTCCAGGGTCGTGCTGGGACTGGGGCTGGTGAGCCCCAGAACCGGTTCGACCGGATTATGCAAGGGGAAGCCTTGTGCTCCCCAGGCACTGTCTGGTTTCTTTCAAACCTCCCTGCTACAATCCACTATCTCCTGTCTGGGGTGGTGTGACACGTCAGCTCATGCTAGAGCTCCATCTCACATAAAACCAAGCACTCTGCCTCCAGGATTGTTAAGGCCAGCCATAGGAGTGACTTATAGGTATATATGTGTTCAGATATAGGTTTAGATATAGGAATGCTATATCTAAGCAAGGGGTGATTACACCAACTTGCCCCAGCTGAGGGATCAGCCAGTTGTGTCGATTTAAGTACCAGCCAGGGGCGGCAAAAGATATGCTGCAGCCCCTGGTAGGCCTTGTTGGCACCTATGCCCTGAGCACCTATAGTGCATGGTACAGGGGCTGACAAGCAAGGAGTCCAGTTCCAATTGGGTTATGTACCTATAGTACATGTATGTGAATTTAGAGAGAGAACAGCAGGCTGTGGGTCTGATTAGCAGGCCCACAGCCACATTAAGTCGAAAACTAGTGAAGCAAAAAGCAGAAATTTGGGGTAACCATAGGATAGCAGACCCTACTCTCCTACAACCATCTCACATGAAACCAAGCACTCTGCCTTCAGGATTGTCAAGGCCTGCCATAGGAGTGACTTATAGATATACATGTGTCTATACATAATGGTAGGTATAGGAATACTATACCTAAGCAAGGGGTGATTACACAACCTTGCCCCAGCTGAGTGATCAGCCAGTGGTGTCAGTTTGGATGGCCAGCCAGGGGTGGCATAATACATGCTGTAGGCCTTGGATGCATCTATGCCCTGGGTACCTATGGTACACTATACAGGGACTCACAAAAGTGACCCAATACCCAATTAGGTATGTGCCTAAAGTAGATGGTATCAATTTACAGAGAGAACAGCTGGACTGTGGGTCTGATTAGCAGGCCCACAGCCACACTAAAGTCGAAAAAACAGTGAATCACAGCAAAAAGTGGGGGTGACCATAGGAAGCTGACCCTACTCTCCTACACATCTGATGACAGGAACCGCATGGCTTGAAGCCAGGGAATGCAGCATGTATTATGCCAACCCTGGCTGGCCATCTAAACTGACACCACAGGCTGATCACTCAGCTTGGGTAAGGTGGTGTAATCACCCCTTACTTAGATATAGTATATCTATATCTACCTTGTATATAGACACATAGTAACCTATAAGTCACTCCTATGGCAGTCCTTAACAATCCTGGAGGCAGAGGGCTTGGTTTTGTGTGAGAGGGTTCCCTAGCATGAGCTGAGCCCCTCTGCAGCTTTCGGAGCAATCTCCTTATAGCTGTTCTATGATATAGCCATACCATATACTCTTAAGTGCATTATAATCCTCACAGTTATTGCTACCTTTGGTTTGGCTTTATCAAAACAGGTCGTGTAAGGTGTCAAACACTTTGGAATAGTATCCCCCCTCCCGCCCCCCGCCTGTTCTAGCTGCGGGGGTAGCATTCCACCCTTCTAGAGGGAAAAGACATGTATGTTACTGCTTTACCCGGTCAAAGTTAAACAGAGCCCCAGCATCACAAAATGGATGCTGCTGCCACAGACACAAGTTTGACCTCCTGCTGCTGGACAAAACTCCGGCAGGGGAGGCCTGGACAATAGGATTCCTGTCCAGGGAGGTGCCAGCACCTCCCCAGATAGGCAGATGTGTATTGGGACAGGGAGAGCTGCATCAACAGATGTTTTTTGAGACACTGCCTGGGGCACACAAGGTGCTCCATGCATAGCCCGGTTCAAACCAGTTGCTGGGGCACTCAAGCCCCGCTCTGGCGCGAAACTGGACAAAGGGAAAGGGGTGTAACCACCCCCTTCCCAGGTCCACCCATAGGAGGGACCTAGCAGGTAATCCAGCCCCTAAAATCAGTATAAAGATAGGAGCTGTGTCCCCAGGACTTTAGATTATCCTGGAACGAAACTTTGATACAGAACTCTTGTCCCTTCGACGTTCTATTTTGACTAGAAGACTGAAGACATCTCCCTTGTGGTCAACGAGTGACCACCCTGTGCAAACAGGTACCACCGGTAACTTGCCGGTCTGCTTTGTCGACGCTCCTGCCAAAACCCGAAGACTCAGCGACACAGGAACTGGACTTCCAGACTTCTCTGACTCCGATCTACAGCAAAGCTGAGACCCGTGGCGGACACGAGTGACGTGGGACCGGACACCCTGGACATCCTGCATTTTGCTAACTGCATTGACTCCTGAGGTAACTCGCAGTTGTGCATTGGGGTACGAGAAACCCCAGACTCGAGCGCCATTTGCACCGAAGCTCAGCCCTCCACACTCCACGAGTGCCGCGTGGGGCCTGCTCTTGCATTTCAGCTCGATGCGTCTTCCCGGTTGCTAGCCCGCTGGCTAGTTGGCCCTTTCTAGACTTTCCTTTAAAACTAAACTGCTTTCCTGGTTGCTCCAGGCTTGCTCCAGCTTCCCTGCAAAGGAGAAGCTACCCAGACTTTGCTGGTCTGCACCGAAGCCAATCTTCACTTCCTGCGTGGGTTGCGTTTGCCAAGGCTTGTTGGGTCCAATCCGGATACCGACGCCGCAGTCAACTAGATCCTTTGTGGTACAGCTCAAATCCAGCTACTGGTTGTCGTCGACGCCTCCTGGTCCTCGTGGCTGCAGAGACAAGCTTCACCTCTTCACCTGAAATCAACTCAACATCGCCTAGTTCCTTCCTGGTACCTTCCTGGTCACTGGCTAGTGACCCAGACTCTATCCCCTATGCTATCAAGTTCTTCAGCTCCTCAATCCACCCGGACACTTTTCCTCTGGTCACCTGCAGCACTTCTTTGCAGATCTCCATAGAAAACATCGACGAAACCCGACACCAAAAGGCACCTATGCACCCGGCTTTCCTGGGTGAGGTAACACAAGTACTCCGGTGCTCCCGTGGGTCTTGACTCTCGAAGTGTCCTAGTCTAAAGGGGTTTTGTCTTAGTCCATCTGGAAGTGCCCTAAAACTGTAACTTTGTAACTTTTACTTTCCCATTATAAGTCAATTGTAACTCGCGACTGTGTTTAGACACTGCGCGTGTCTCCCGTGGGTCTCCTACTTCCTAACCTTTGGTTGTCTAGTGTAGCCCCAGCGATTCTCTAGGCCCTAGGCCTACTCACTGTTTCTGTCGTGGTTCTTATACCGCTATTTTAGTATATGGTTTGTGAGGCCCCTAGGGCATTACTGTATATTGTGCAACTTATCGTATGCTAATTAAGTAACCTGTGATGTACTTTGACCTCTGACCTCATAAAGAGTGCAGAGGGGTTGTGTTAGAAATAAATAAATATATGTTTGATATATACCTTGTGTGGTGTCCTTTCATTTGGTATTCAAGGGATTAATATTGGTAAAACAGCTGGCTTCACATGCTCTCTGAAGTTTTAGCCTAAGCCTGCTGCTCCATGCTACCACTCGGATAGCTTGTCTATAAGGTTGACTTTACAACCACCATCAATAAGGGTCGATTTAGACTGGTGCAAGGTGCCACTAGAACTAGTGACACCATATGCCAGGCTAACTTCTCACATTGGTGTGCAGCGGATGGGATAAGAGCTTGCTGTTGTTTTACCATATAATCTTAAGAGATCATTTGAAAGATCACATTAAGGTACCTATAGGTACACATAAATCAAGTCTTATAATACTTTAAGTTCTACTGAACTTAGCAGTTGTAGAGGAAAGGGCTTAGCACACCCTGACTACAACTCTAGAGAGGTTCTAGTAGATAACATTTAGTGTAGGTTGGTGCACACACCACACCTCACTAGAAAATGTCCTTGGAAGCAGGGCCTAGTGGGCCTCTGCCAGAAGTGGACCCCCCCAGGATCCCTTCTAAATATGATACATTCATCATGAGTTGAGAAGTTTGTTACAGTCAGAAGACTGAGACAAGGACAGAGTCCAACCTTTAACCACCTAGTGGATATCTTAGTGGAGTATGATACTGAAAAAGCATCCAATGCAGATAACCATGGTAGTGCAGAGGGGCGCCATCCCTCATCAGATGATCCCATTGATGAAAATCAAGGGGATGCTGATGATGATGTGGATGCTAACCAGGTAGAAGTCAGGGTACTGAACCAGGTTAACTTAGACCTGCATGGGGCTGAGAATGGAAGAATCCAAACCAGACCCCCAAGTAGGCCTAACACTGAACACAGAAGAAGGAGATCACTCCAGTGATTGTGCCAACTCTGATGTCTCAGTAGGGTCCCATGCCTCAGCTCTGGCAAGAATGTCTTCACCCCAGAGAAGAGAGCATAAGGCTAGGATGAGGGAATCCAAGCTTAGAATCAAGAGGCAAGAAGTTTCCCTTGCAAAAGAGACCCTGGCTCTTGAGAGAGAGAGAAAATTGTGTGGACTAGAGTGCACTGGTGGCAGCATAATTCCTAGAGATAGGGAAAGGTCTCATGACCATAAAAACCTAAATAAGATTGTCCCTCCCTACAAGAGTGGGGATGACATCCACAAGTGGATAAATGCTTTGGAGAGGGCCTGCAAAGTACAGCAGGTACCCCAGAGTCAGTGGGCAGCAATCTTATGGCTCTCCTTTTCAGATAAAGGCAGAGACAAGCTCCTCATTGTTAGTGATGAAGATGCTAACAACTACAAAGTCCTGAAAAGAGCTCTGATAGATCAGATTGGTTTGGCTTAACCACTGAACAGTATAGGTTGCTGTTCAGGGACACCCAAAAGACACCGACTCAGGACTGGACTGACTTTGTAGATTGTGCTACTAAGGCTCTGGATGGCTGGTTACTGGGCAGTAAAGTAAGTGACTATACAGGATTGTATAACCTTATTGTGAGAGAACAGATTCTTAATAATTGGCAGAACCAATGATTGCATCAACACCTGATTGACTCCGATTTGACCTCTCCCCAAGAATTTGGTAGGAAGGCAGACAAATGGGTCAGAACCAGGGTGAAGCAGAAGGTACAGAACCAAGGTGGTGATCAGAAGAAGCAAGACCAAAAGGGTGGGGAGAAAACAAAAGACCAGAAGTCTTCGCCAGGTCCCCAAAAAGCTTCTAATGAGGGGGGTTCCAAGAAATCCAAAAAGAAAGAAGGTCCAAGGAAACTATGGTGCAACTCTTGTAAGGTTAATACTCACTGGTCCAGTGATTGCACCAAGAAGTAGGCAGCTCCAGCCACCATTGCCCCTAAGGCAACTGTTCCCCCTAGTACAGCTAATAGTGGTGGTTCTCAACAGAAGGGTGTAGTAGGGTTGCTCTAACGAATTGTTTTCTCCTGGTTTTTAATTTAACTTGTATATACTTGATGAGTTATTGTAAATATCTGCTTTTAATGTTATATATTGTTTCCTTTATGATGATTCAATTATATATGCCTTCAGGAAGTTTTTCTGAATTTTTAAAAGGGAAGATAACGTTTCTTTTCCACTGTTCATGGTCAAATAAAAAAGACTGTAAACGTTACATTTTAGCGTGGAACTTTGATATTTACATTCATAATTAAGCTTCATTGGATGCATGTGTTACATGATAAATGAGAGAGGAGTACAAAAGCAGTAATCCAGGGATTTCCTTTTGACTTTTTGTAGTAGGGTTAACCCTGGGAACTGAGATGGATCCTGGCCTAGTCAGAATACCAACTCAAGCTGTTCTTGTCTGTGATGTGGACATGGCTATGTCCTCTACTGTGAGCCCCAGTAACTTGGGCAAGTGCAGACATACTCCTTTAATTAATAACAAAGTGGCTCAGGCCTACAGGGACACATGTGCTAGTGTCACAATGGTGACACCCAGCTTTGTGGACCCTGGACAGATCATACTAGGTGACAATTACCTAGTGACCAATGCAAGCAATGCCACTACCACTAATAGTATGGCAATTGTGAATTTCTCCTGGGGAGGGGTAACTGTCCTCAAAAGGGTTGTTAGTTATTTCAGACCTCCCTGTAGAATGTTTGCTTGGCAATGACCTAGAATCTTCAGTCTGGTCTGAAGTGGAGTATATGTCTAATGCAGAGATGTTAGGTATATCAGCACATGTCCTTGCTGTGACCAGGTCACAGGTCAAAAATTGCAACACTGAACAGGCCCTGGATCCTGAAATTATAGACCAGTTGCCTACCAGGAGGAAAAGCAGTAGGGTTAAGGCAATGCCTTCCCCCTTGCCTCAGAATGAGGATCAGCCTGCCAAGGAAGCTGATTGTGAGACCCAAGAAGGAACTGTCCTAGAAGAGCTTGAGCCTGATCAGGTTGAGTTTCTTGGGACAGGGGGACCTTCAAGGGCAGATCTGAGGCAGGCTCAGATGGACTGCCCTTCTCTTGAACCCCTCAGACAGCAAGCTGCTGCTGAGGCTGCTGGGAATGCTGATGGAACCCATAGAGTGTATTGGGACGAAGGGCTCCTATATTCAGAGGTTAGAGATCCCAAGCCTGGTGTTCCAGGAGGTTGGTCATACCTTTTGGCATTCAGGGGCTTCCTTCTTACATTAACCCATGATATTCCCCTTGCAGGACATCTTGGCCAGAGCAAGACTTTGGACAGGCTTGTCCCTCACTTTCACTGGCCTCACATGTCAGAGGATACCAAGGATTTTTGTCGCTCCTGTGTCACCTGCCAAGCCAGTGGCAAATCAAGTGGCACCAAAAAGGCCCCCCTAATACCACTACCTGGGGTGGGGGTTCCCTTTGAAAGAGTTGGGATAGACATTGTTGGACCAATGGATCCCCAAACAGCATTGGGCACAGGTTTATTCTGGTGGTAGTGGATCATGCCACCAGATACCCAGAAGCTATTCCCCTAAGGACCACAACAGCACCTGTTGTGGCAAGAGCCCTCCTGGGAGTTTTCTCAAGAGTGGGTTTTCCAAAGGAGGTTTGTCTAGATATTTGACTGCTATGTGGAAAGAGTGTGGAGTGAACTACAAGTTCACCACACCCTACCATCCACAGTGCAATGGTCTAGTTGAGAGATTCAACAAGACCTTAAAGGGCATGATTAAGGGTTTACCTGAAAAGCTTAGGCGAAGATGGGACATCCTACTGCCCTGCTTCTTGTTTGCTTACAGAGAGGACCCACAGAAGGGGGTTGGCTACAGCCCTTTTGAACTTCTATTTGGGCACCCTGTAAGAGGACCCTTTTGTCTGGTGAAGGAAGGATGGGAGTTACCTCTAAAAGCTCCAAAGCAAGACATTGTGGATTATGTACTTGGTCTCTGCTCCCGGATGGCTGGGTATATGAAAAAGGCATCCAAAACCCTTGAGGCTAGCCAGGAACTTCAAAATGCCTGGCATGACCAAAATGCTGTGCTGACTGTTTACCAGCCAGGGCAGAACGTGTGGGTGTTGGAGCCAGTGGCCCCAGCAGCACTCCAAGACAAATGGTCTGGACCCCACACTATTGTTGAGCAGAAGGAAGAGGTAACCTATTTGGTTGATCTTGGAACTCCCAGGAGCCCCCACAGGG
The DNA here is from genome assembly GCF_964263255.1 of Lissotriton vulgaris. Lineage (NCBI taxonomy): Eukaryota > Metazoa > Chordata > Amphibia > Caudata > Salamandridae > Lissotriton > Lissotriton vulgaris. Next base: position 1,019,350,643 of record NC_141694.1, on the reverse strand, counting down.
TGCTTCATGTCAACAGACTGAAACCATATGTTGACAGGGCTGACATGGGCAGGAGGAAGAGAGTGACCCTCTCCCAGACCTGCTCTCTCAGAACCCTGATGATAGATCAGTTGATGGTTTAGCCTTGGCAGGCAGCCTCACTGATCAGCAGCAGAGGGACTGCAGACAAGTTCTGCAGACCTACAGACATATGTTTTCACTGACTTCAAGTCAGACTAGCTGGTGCACCCATGAGGTGGACACTGGTGACAGTCTGCCTGTTAAAAGTAAGATTTACAGGCAACCTGATCATGTCAGGGACTGTATCAGGACAGAGGTCCAAAAGATGTTGGAGGCGGGAGTCATTGAGCCCTCAGATAGCCCCTGGGCCAGTCCTGTAGTCCTAGTGCCTAAACCTCACACCCAAGATGGTAAGAGAGAGATGAGGTTTTTCGTGGATTACAGAGGCCTCAATGCTGTCACTAGGGCAGATGCCCACCCAATACCAAGAGCAGATGAGCTCATTGACAGATTGGCTTCTGCCAAGTTTTTGAGTACATTTGACTTGGCAGCTGGCTACTGGTAGATCAGACTAGCTGATGATGCAAAAGCCAAAACAGCATTTTGAACCCCAGGAGGTCATTATCAATTTGTGGTAATGCCCTTTGGTCTGAAGAATGCACCTGCCACATGCCAAAGGTTGGTGAACCAAGTCCTCTCAGGTCTAGATAACTACTGTGCAGCTTATCTTGATGATATTGCTGTCTTTAGCTCCACTTGGGAAGATCACCTGATCCACCTGAAGAATGTTTTGGAGGCTCTGCAAAAGGCAGGCCTAACTATCAAGGCTACCAAGTGCCAGATAGGGAGGAGTAAGGTTGTGTACCTGGGCCACCTTGTAGGTGGAGGTGAGGTTCAACCATTGAAGAGCAAGATCCAGACCATAAAGGACTGGACTGCTCCCACCACCCAGACAAAGGTCAGAGCTTTCTTGGGCCTGTCTGGGTACTACAGGAAGTTTGTTAAGAACTATGGGTCCATTGTGACACCTCCTAATGACTTGACTTCCAAGAAAATGCCAAAGAAAGTTTAGTGGACAGTAAGCTGTCAAAATGCATTAGATGACCCGAAGCAGGCCATGTGCACTGCACCTATTCTGCAAAGTCCAGACTACTCCAAGGAATTAATTGTTCAAAAAGATGCTTCTGAGTTGGGTGTAGGAGCTGTTCTTTCACAACTGAATAAAGATGGTCAAGACCAGCCAATAGCTTTTATTAGCAGAAGGCTGACCCCTAGAGAGAAACGTTGGTCATCTATTGAGAGGGAGGCCTTTGCTGTGGTTTGGGCTCTGAAGAAGCTGAGGCCATACTTGCTTGGTACTTACTTCAAGATTCAGACAGACCATAAGCCCCTCTTGTGGCTAAATCAGATGAAGGATGAAAATCCCAAACTGCTTAGGCGGTCCATTTCCCTAGGGCGGAAGGACTTTACAGTGGAACATTGACCTGGGACTGACCATGGCAATGCAGATGGACTCTCCAGATATTTCCACTTAGAACATGAAGACTCAACTGGTCAAGGTTAGTTTAATGTCCCTACGCTTGGGGTGGTTGTGTAGGAGAGTAGGGTCTGCTTCCTATGGTCACCCCCACTTTTTGCTGTGATTTTCTGGTTATTCGACTTTAGTGTGGCTGTGGGCCTGCTAATGAGATCCACAGCCCAGCTGTTCTCTCTCCAAATTGATACCATGTACTTTAGGTACATACCAGATTGGATATTGGGTCACCTTTGTGAGCCCCTGTATAGTGTACCATAGGTACCCAGGGCATCGGTGCATCCAAGGCCTACCAGGGGCTGCAGCATGTATTATGCCACCCCTGGCTGGCCATCTAAACTGACACCACAGGCTGATCACTCAGCTTGCGTACGGTGGTGTAATCACCCCTTACGTAGATATAGTATATCTATATCTACCTTATATATAGACACATAGTAAGCTATAAGTCACTCCTATGGCAGGCCTTAACAATCCTGGAGTCAAGAGTGCTTGGTTTTGTGTGAGAGGTTGCCCCAGCATGAGCTGAGCCCCTCTGCAGCTTTCAGAACCGTCTCCTTATAGCTGTTCTATGATATAGCCATAACATATTCTTTTAAGTACATTATAATCCTCACGGTTATTGCAAAATTTGTTTTGGCTTTATCAAAACATGTCGTGCAAGGTGTCTAATACTTTGGAATACTCCCCCCACCCCCCGCCAGTTCTTGCGGCGGGGGTAGCATTCCACCCTTCTAGAGGGAAAAGACATGTATGTTACTGCGTTACCCGGTAAAAGTTAAACAGAGCCCCAGCATCACAAAATGGATGCTGCTGCCACAGACACAAGTCTGACCTCCTGCTGCTGGACGAAACTCCGGTGTAGTGTAGTTCCTATTTTCCCTATAGGCCCTGCGCATTGGAATAACATAAACAGCAGTATAGACGTAGGACTGAGGTCTTCTAGGTCTCTACTGACTATGTTAGACTTAATTGGGTTTGTACCAGCTAGCTCAGAGGTCACTGGAAACTTTCTTGACTGAATAGGAAGTGATCAGCTTCCCTGCCTCAGACAAGAAGGGATTCAGTTTTCCAACAACCGCATAAACATGACAACTTTGCTCCTCAGAATAAGAGTCAATCTCTAGAGTCGTGTGAAACAATAGACAGCTATTTCACTCAGTCAGTTGTGCAGTTTTACTTTCACCAGGATGCAGAGAATAGAGAAACAGGAGTTTTTCAATAAAAGGTATTATCTATTGAACAGTCTTCCTTCTCATGCAAGAGAAATGAATTGCCACAATTGCAAGACTCGGTATTATAAAAAGTGAGTACAGTAATAGGAGTATTACGAAATAATACTGTAAAAGCATTGATATGGTTTCTTAGCCATAAGATGGTTAAAATTAATAAAATATATACATTCATATATACATTGGTTAACGACCTCACTGGTGCTTCTTACTACGCCTACCCCGGTGTACCTGACCTAAGCCTAATACGTGGGAGGGAGTAAGTAAGTAGCAGTTTAAGTTAAGTTGGTTTGCCAAGAGTTTGCTTCAAGAATTCTCTCTAAGGGTTTAGTCAGCATCGTACCTCTGGAATAGAATGTTGGAGGTCTGGTATCTCCTCTCAGGACTTGATATTCCAGTCACCCGCAAGGGTAGGCTGGAAACGCCGGAGTTGGATTTTCTCGGCAGGAGAAAAGACAGCGTCTTTCTCAGCGCGTCAAAGAGGAGGGGCAGCGTCCGTGGGCTTCTCGCATCTGCTGGGCTTTCTGCAAGGAGACAGCCGATCTGCTCCAGTATTCACCACCACCGTGTGTTTGCTTAAGGCAACGTTGGTATATTTATACCTGAAAGGTGCCGAGTTTGACGTAGGTGTTGGACATTAGACTTCAATAAAGATGTCACTAAGAACTGGTCGTTCTTACAGTGCTCGCAGGAGTTCTATTACAAATCAAAACAAAGCAAGCGGGGCTTCCCCAGGTTGCTGGGGGTTTGGTGTGTCCAAAGAACTCGGTGTGCTATCTAGGAATCTAAGGAAGTGACTTCTGCTGTGTCATGGACTGTCATGGACGGCAGAGGCGACTTGCTGAAATATGGCTCTAACTATTATGCCAGTATAGGGATATGTAATTGATTATAGCCGTATAGGTGACCTGCTCCCAGGACACCCCCGCACCGCACGGCCACCAGCTGCTGTGTGTGCCCCTCCTTCCCGCTGCTGCACTCAGCCTCGCTGAGCCTGCCGCCACGACCCCGCCCCCTGCTGCCCTAGCGGGATCGCATTGTCTACCTTGTGCTTAACTTGTTTTTCCTCCCGTGTATCACTGTTTCTTGTATCCCCCTGAGCTTCTGACTTGTGCTATTTTCCTCCGTGCTGTTATTTGCCCTTGTGCCCCAGTGATTTTGTAATTTTCCTCCGTGTTGTTGTCTCCCCTGTGCCCCCCGCCCCGCTCCCCGCTTCCCGCCGCCGTGCCCGCGGCCACGCCCCCTTTTCTTCTGTACCCTTCCCTCTCCCGCCCTCCCAGCTCCTCCCTCCCTCCCACTTCGCCATAAATGGCGACCGGGCGTACGCGCAGCGTTGACGCGCAGCGGGCGCGCCGATCGTGCGCCGAAGGCGCGCCAAAGGTAAGCCCGTCTGCGCCCGACCACGCCCAGCGCCAGGACCCCTGGCCCCCGCAGACCCCAGCTCACCCGCCGGACGTACGACGCCGCCACCCTCAACGCACTCAACGCCGGGCGAATCCCAGGATGCTACCGAGCCACCCCGAGACGCACTCACGGACCCTTCTGCTGCAACATCTGCAAGTTCACCTGCATCCGGACCAGCACCACTCCTGCACCAACCAAGACCAAGACGAGCAACAGCAGCAGCCACCTGAATTGCATCCTGCTCAACACCCGCTCCATCCACAGACACGCCATCGAGCTCTGGAACCTGCTAGACACAACCTCACCAGACGTCGCCTTCCTCACGGAAACCTGGATGAACGCCTCCTCAGCGCCCTACATCGCCATCGCCATCCCAGACGGCTACAAGATCATCCGAAGGGACCGCATCAACCAGACCGGAGGAGGCATTGCCATCATCTACAGGAACACCATCCGCATCACGACCAACACCGACGACACCCTTGCACCCGCCGAGCACCTGCACTTCCAGGTCCACATCAACCCCAAGACCACCCTCAGAGGCACCCTCATCTACAGACCCCCGGGACCACGCACACAATTCAGCGAAGACATCGCCGACTTCATCAGCCCGCACGCCCTCCTCTCCACTGACTACATCCTCCTCGGGGACCTCAACTTCCACCTGGAGAACAACAACGACCGCAACACCACCACCCTGCTGGACAACCTCGCAAACCTCGGACTCAAGCAGCTGGTCACCACCCCCACCCACTACGCCGGACACACACTCGACCCCGTCTTCTCATCCTGCAAGGACATCGCCTTCAGCCACGCCACCGGACTCCACTGGATGGACCACAGCTGCGTCCACTTCAGCTTCAGAAGGACCACGACCCACCACCACCAGCAACAGGTTGCACGCAGAAGCTGGAACAAGATCACAGCCGACCAGCTCGCGACTTCCCTGAGCAAGAACACACCCACCAGCGCAACGAACCCAAGCCAGGCGGCCACCAACCTCGCGAAGTGGATCAGCAACTGCGCAGACGACCTCGCCCCTCTGAAGACCCCGCCTAACAGACCCGGAAGCAAGAAAGCCCCATGGTTCACCGACGAACTCAAGAGCTCCAAGAAGAACTGCCGAGCCCTCGAGAGAACATGGCGCCGAGACCCAACACCGGACAACATGACTGCCCTCAAGCTCGCCACCCGAATACACCACCAACTCATCCACGCCACCAGGAGAACCGCATTTAAGGAACGACTGGACAACAACGCACACAACAGCAAGGAACTCTTCAACATTGTTAAAGAGCTCTCCAACCCCAACGCCGGAAACAACATCACCCCTTCGCAAGACCTCTGCAACTCCCTCGCCTCCTACTTCCACAACAAGATCGCGGACATACACAACAGCTTCAGCACGCAACCTACACACGCCACGACCGAACCAACGCCCCCCACCACCACCCTCCGCGCCTGGACCTCGATCAGCACCGAAGACACCGTCCGCACGATAAACTCCATCCACTCCGGATCTCCTACCGACCCCTGCCCTCACCACATCTTCAACAAGGCTGACGCTGTCATCGCACCCCACCTGCGGGACATGATCAACACCTCCTTCGACACCGCTACCTTCCCGGAGAGCTGGAAACACGCCGAACTCAGCGCTCTACTAAAGAAACCATCAGCCGACCCCACCGACCTCAAGAACTACCGCCCCATCTCGCTGCTCCCGTTTCCTGCTAAAGTCATCGAGAAGACCGTCAACAAGCAACTGGCCGCCTTCCTCGAGTCAAACGGATCCCTCGACCTCTCGCAGTCCGGCTTCCGGGCCAACCACAGCACCGAGACCGCCCTGATCGCAGCCACCGATGACATCCGAGCACTGCTTGACAACGGAGAAACAGCAGCCCTCATCCTCCTAGACCTCTCCGCGGCCTTCGACACTGTCTGCCACCGTACACTAGTGCAGCGACTCAGCATCGTCGGAATCCAGGAGAAGGCACTGGAGTGGATCATCTCCTTCCTCGCCGGAAGGACACAGAGAGTCCGCCTCCCCCGTTCAGATCTGAAGCCACCGAAGTCATCTGCGGCGTTCCTCAAGGCTCCTCGCTCAGCCCAACCCTCTTCAACGTCTACATGAGCCCCCTCGCAGACATCGCACGCTAGCACAACCTCAACATCATCTCCTACGCCGACGACACCCAGCTGATCCTCTCCCTCACCAACGACCCCGCCACCGCCACGAAGGGATGAAAGAGGTATCCGAATGGATGAAGAACAGCCGCCTGAAACTGAACTCGGACAAGACGGAAGTCCTCATCCTGGGATCCTCACCCTCCGCCTGGGACGACTCCTGGTGGCCCCCCGCCCTAGGCAGCGCACCCAAACCAACAGACCACGCACGCAACCTGGGATTCATCCTGGACTCCTCCCTCTCCATGACCAGACAAGTCAACGCCGTCTCCTTATCGTGCTTCAACATCCTGCGCATGCTACGTAAGATCTTCCGGTGGATCCCCACCGAGACCAGGAAGACAGTCACCCAGGCCCTCGTCACCAGCCGTCTGGACTACGGCAACTCCCTCTACGCCGGAACCACCGCCAAACTCCAGAAGAGACTCCAGCGGATCCAGAACGCCTCAGCACGTCTCATCCTGGACATCCCCCGTCGCAGCCACATCTCCGGACACCTGAGAGACCTGCACTGGCTCCCGGTCAACAAGAGAATCACCTTCCGACTCCTCACCCACGCACACAAAGCCCTACACAACCAAGGCCCAGGATACCTCAACAGCCGCCTCAACTTCTACGCTCCCAAACGCCAGCTTCGATCGACCGGCCACGGCCTCGCCGCTGTTCCCCGCATCCGAAGAGCCACCACAGGGGGACGGTCCTTCTCCTACCTCGCCGCCAAGACATGGAACTCCCTCCCGACCCACCTCCGCCTGACCCAGGACCACCTCGCCTTCAGGAAGCAACTCAAGACCTGGCTGTTCGAGCAGTAGCGGACCCCCCTCCCCCAGCACCTTGAGACAATCCGGGTGAGTAGTGCGCTATATAAATGCTTTGATTGATTGATTGATTGAAGGTCACAATATTGATCGGGGTCCTAGATAAAACACATCTTATAAAACCTATCATCCTGGCAGGGGAGGCCAGGATGATAGGTTTCCTGTCCAGGGAGGTGCCAGCACCTCCCCAGACAGGCAGATGTGTATTGGGACTGGGAGGGCTGCCTGCATCAGCAGATGCTGTTTGAGACACTGCCTGGGGCACACAAGGTGCTCCATGCATAGCCTGGTTCAAACCAGTTGCTGGGGCACTCCAGCCCCGCTCTGGTGCCAAACTGGACAAAGGGAAAGGGGTGTAACCACCCCCTTCCCAGGTCCACCCATAGGAGGGACCTTTACAGGTAATCCAGCCCCTAAAATCAGTATAAAGTTAGGAGCTGTGTCCCCAGGACTTTAGAATATCCTGGAACGAAAGTTTGATACAGATCTCTTGGACATTAGACGTTCTACTTTGACTAGAAGACTGAAGAAATCCCCCTTGTGGTCAAGGAGTGACCACCCTGTGCAAACAGGCTCCACCACTAATTTGCCGGTCTGCTTTGTCGACGCTCCTGCTGGAACCCGAAGACTCAGCGACACAGGAACTGGACTTCCAGACTTCTATGACTCCTATCCACATCCACAGAAAAGCTGAGACCCGTGGCGGACACGAGTGACGTGGGACCGGACACCCTGGACATCCTGCATTTTGCTAACTGCATCGACTTCTGAGGTAACTCGCAGTTGTGCATTGGGGTATGAGAAGCCCCAGACCAGAGAGCATTTGCACTGAAGCTCAACCATCCACACTCCACACTCCACGAGTGCCGCGTGGGGCCTGCTGTTGCATTTCAGCTCGACGCGTCTTCCCGGTTGCTAGCCCGCTGGCTAGTTAGCCCTCTGAAGACTTTCCTTTGAAACTAAACTGCTTTCCTGGTTGCTCCAGGCTTGCTCCAGCTTCCCTGCAAAGGAGAAGCTACCCAGACCTTGCTGGTCTGCACCGAAGCCAATCTTCACTTCCTGCGTGGGTTGCGTTTGCCAAGGCTTGTTGGGTCCAATCCGGATACCGACGCCGCAGTCAACTAGATCCTTTGTGGAACAGCTCGAATCCAGCTACTGGTCATCGTCGACGCCTCCTGTTCCTCGTGGCTGCAGAGACAAGCTTTGCCTCTGCACCTGAAATCAACTCGACATCGCCTGGTTCCTTCCTGGTACCATTCCTGGTCACTGGCTAGTGACCCAGACTCTGTCCCCTCTGCTTTCAGGTTCTTCAGCTCCTCAATCCACCCTTGGATCCACCCGGACACTTTCCCTTTGGTCGCCTGCAGCACTTCTTTGCAGATCTCCATGGAAAACTTCTACGAAACCCGACACCAAAAGGCACCTATGCACCCGGCTTCCCTGGGTGAGGTAACACGAGTACTCCGGTGCACCCGTGGGTCTCGTCTCTTTAAGTGTCCTAGTCTAAAGGGTTTTTGTCATAGTCCATCCGGAAGTGCCTTAAAACTGTAACTTTTACGCTCCCATTATAAGTCAATGGTAACTCGCAACTTGTGTTTAGACACTGCACGCGTCTCCTGTGGGTCTCCTACTTCCTAACCTTTGGTTGTCTAGTGTAGCCCCAGCGATTCTCCAGGCCCTAGGCCTACTCACTATTTCTGTTGTGGTTCTTATACCACTATTTTAGTATATGGTTCGTGAGGCCCCTAGGGCATTACTGTATATTGTGCAACTTATCGTATGCTAATTAAGTAACTTGTGATGTACTTTGACCTCTGACCTCATAAAGAGTGCAGAGGGATTGTGTTAGAAATAAATACATATATATTTGATATATACCTTGTGTGGTGTCCTTTCATTTGGTATTCAAGGGATTATTATTGGTAAAACAACTGACTTCACATGCTCTCTGAAGTTTTAGCCTAAGACTGCTGGTCCATGCTACCACTAGGATCGCTTGTCTATAAGGTTGACTTTACAACCACCGTCAATAATGGCCGATTTAGACTGGTGCAAGGTGCCACTAGAACTAGTGACACCATATGCCAGGCTAACTTCTCACAAGATGATGTCTGTTTTGATCCACACCTCGTGTGCCTCTTTTACCTGGAGCGCGACCATGAAGCCAAGTCGCGCTCCGACTGCCAGTTGATGGCGCCAAACGCTTTGCGGGAGCGGTCTCAAAGGCTGCTTGAGCACCGGCAGTCTGCTCCGTGCCGTTCGAGGTCCCGGTCGCGGAGCCACCACCATTCGCCCAAGTCTTCGCACACGGGTCGGGTAAGTCGAAGCATAAGAAGAAGTCAAAGAAGCATCATCGCTCTTTGACTTCTCCTCGTCGTCGGCCAACCCAACGAGGGACGCACGTGTAGCCCCTCCCGCGGCTCTGCGAACGAAGCCTGAAGAGTCGACTCCGCGTTTCCCTCCCTTTCTGAGACCTGGAGCGACTCCCGCTCAGCTTGCTACGTTCTATGAGGTGATGCATGTCATCTTTGGGTGGCCGGAACCCGCCGGTGCGCCTTCGGGCCCCGCAATTGGGGGCCTAGGCCTTCGCCGACGGCTTCGGCACCGACGGCCACCCTTGGATCCCCCTTCCTCCGGCACCACTACCGTGTTCGATGACGGTCACCCCCCCCCAGCCGGCGTGGACCCCAGCCTCCATTCCGACGTGGACGCGGACCCAGACCGGTGTCGCCCAACTCCGGATCCGGTGCTGACTGGAGTTTTTGTGCCCCTTTTCAACCAGAATGACACCCAGAGGATGAGGAGGAGGATTGGGAGGGGTCAGGTGACCCTCTGACCGTCCAGTTGGATGGACAGGACTTTAGAGAGGAACTGGGGGATGCCAGTGGTCTCGACACCTCCCCTGACGTTGGCATGTTGTCTCTTCCTACCGTGGCTACAGAGGAGGGAGCGTCATACACAGTGGTGTTGTATAGGCTGGCCGAGTCTCTCATCCTCAAGCTTCCTACCGTGGCGGTCAGGACTAACCTCTTGACAGAGGTGCTTGAACCGGCTGCAAGCTCTTCGGAGCCCTTGCTGCCATTTAGTGAGGCCCTCATCTATGCCTTTTGGGCATGTGGTCCAGGCCCAACATGGGGGCTCCCGTGGACAGGATAATTGCCCGACTCCACTGCCCGGCTTTGGGCGACCCCACTATCCTCTCCCAACTCCCCACCCAGGAGGGCTTGATAGTTAAAGCCTCCACTTCCAAGAGCGCATTCCCTACCGTTCCACTGGAAAGGGAATCCAAGAAGCTGGACCATCTTGGAAAGAACATTTTCTCTTCTGCCAGCTTAGGACTGCGGTCTGTAAACACCACATGTCTCTTGGGATGTTATTCCTACTCTGTGTGGGATACGGTTGCACAGGTGCTGCCTCAGTGTCCGGAGGAGGCCCGGGCAGTGGTCTGCCAGGCTGTTGCCGCCGTGATGGATGCTGCGAAGTTTACTATACGTTGTAGGCTGGACACCGCCAACTCTCTAGGCAGGACCATTTCAACGTCAGTAGCACTTCGTCGCTACGCCTGGATAAGAGAGACTGACTTTTCAGGGGATGTCCAGAACACCTTGATGTACATGCCCTTTGATAGCCGCCGCCTTTTTGGCAACAAAGCAGACAACGCTCTAGAGCATTTCAATGACTCACGGGTTACGGACAAGTCCTTGTTCCTCTCCATCCGCCCTGCGCAGTCTTTACGGATACGGAAGGGGTGCCCGCTATGTCCCACCTAGAGCCACAGGCCGCAGCAAGTTACCCAACCTTCGTGCGGCAGGGGACATGGGAAAAACTGTCTTGGTGTCGGGGGCCAGCAGGCGGGCCAGTCCACCAACCCCCCTCTGCAGCCTCCAAATCTCCCTAGTCCTACATTTCAGGCCCATCAAATGCCAGTGGGTGGCAGGATTCGCCATCACCTCCCCCACTGGGACACCATCACGTTGGACAGGTGGGTTTTGCAAAAGGTCCGAAGGGCCCAATCCTCCCCTTCGAAACTACCCCTCCAACCATGCCACCACAATACCACCACATGTCGGAGGATCACCTGGCCCTTCTCCAGCTTCATCAAACTCGTTCCTGTCCCAGAATTAGGTCATGGTTGTTATTCCCACTACTTTCCAGCCCCAAGAGGGACAAGGGCCTGCGTCCTATCTTGGATCTCAGGAACATCAACCGCATACTCTGGAAGGAGAAGTTCAAGATGTTGACGCTCCCTCAGGTCTTGTCTGCCCTCGACCCGGAAGACTGGATGGTAGCATTGGACTTGCAGGACACTTATTTTCACATCCCCGTCGTGCCGGGCCACCAGCGTTACCTGCGATTCACGGTAGGGCACGAGCATTTTCAGTTCTCTGTGCTCCAATTTTGGCCTAACAAGCGGTCCTCGGGTGTTCACGAAAGTGATGGTGGTGGTCGCAGATCAGGAATTTCAGTCTTCCCCTATCTCGACGACTGGCTTTTGAAGGCAGGCTCGTCCCAGGCAGTTGTGTCCCACCTCAAGATTACTGCCGACCTCCTGCATTCGCAAGGGTTCTCCATTAATATGCCAAAGTCACACCTTATTCCCTCTCAGAAGTTCCTCTTCATCGAATCAGTTCTAGACTCAACACAGTTTTGGGTATATCCTCCCAAACAGCGAGTCCAGGAAATTCAGGCTATGATTCTGATCTTTCAGCCTCTATCCCGTGTTTCAGTCCGATTGTCCCTGAGACTGCTGGGCCTCATGGCGTCCTGCATCCTGCTTGTCAATCATGCCAGTTGGCATATGCGGGCTCTGCAGTGGGACCTGACATTCGAGTGGGCACAGCATCAGGGGAATCTGTTCGATTGCGTCCAGATCTCGGAAGGAACTGCACGGCTATTGCAGTGGTGGCTCACGAACCAGAATTGGGTCACAGCAGATCCCTCTAACTTCCCCAACCAGAATACACAGTGGTGACGAAAGTTTCCCTTCTGGGATGGAGAGGCCACATGGGAGAGGCCTCTGGTCTCCAGCGGAGTCAGGGCTCCACATCAACCTTCAGGAGGTTCGGGTGATTCGTCTTGCTCTCAAAGCATTCCATCCCTCTGTCCGGGGAAGAGTAGTGCAGGTTTTCACAGACAACACCACCGCCCTGTGGTACTGCAACAAATAAGGTGGGGTGGGGTCGTGGACCCTATGTCAGGAGGCCCGCCTCTCGACATGGCTGGAACATCAGGGCATATCCCTGGTGGTTCAACACCTGGCAGGTTCCCTGAATGCCAGGGCCAACAAACTCAGCCACAGGTGCATGATGGATCACAAATGGCGTCTTCACTCGGAGGTTGTGCAAGGTCTCTTTCAACAGTGGGGAGAGCTTTGGTTAGATCTATTCGCCACTGAAGACTATGCGCAATGTCAGCAGTTCTGTGCATTGGAATTTCCAAGCCGGCACTCGTTAGGGGCCGCTTTTTGTCGCGAGTGGAGTTGTGGTCTGTTGTACGCCTTTCCGCCTATACCACTTCTGCCCAGAGTGCTGAAGAAAATCAGTCTCGACCGGGTCCAAGTCATTCTTGTGGCTCCGGACTGGGCTGGAAGAGTTTAGTATCCCGAGCTTTTCAGTATGACCATCGATCCTCCGATCCAACTGCCTCTTCGGGAGAATCTTCTATCGCAGCAGCAGGGAACGGTCCTTCACCCGAACCTGTCCAGTCTCCACCTCCTTGTGTGGAAATTCAGCTGTGGCAGTTGATTCCTTTCGACTTGCCTCCTGAAGTCTGTGATGTCATTCTGGCAGCCAGGCATCCCTCCACTAAGAAGGTATATGCCTGCTGTTAAAACAAGTTTGTGGCATGGTGCACAGCAAAGGCTGTGGATCCCCTTTCTGCTCCTCTTTCAGAGGTTCTCTTGTTTCTTCTTTCTTCAGCCCAGCAGCGCTCTGTTCTAAGCACCATCAAGGGCTATCTTTCGGCCATCTCTGCCTTCCTTTGGCTTCCAGATCAGCCCTCCCTTTTCAAGTCCCTGGTTGTAAAACTTTTCTTGAAAGGCATAACTCATCTCTTTCCTCCTATTCCCTTCGTGAACCTGGTTTTAACGTATTTAATGTGCACTCCCTTTGAGCCGCTTCACAACTGTCCTTTGAGGCTCTTGACTCTCAAAACTGCGTTCCTGGTGGCCATCACCTCTGCCAGATGAGTGATTGAGCTCCAGGCGCTTTCTTCTAAGCCTCCTTTTCTCTCTGTCCATCCGAACAAAGTTGTCCTCAGGACCCGTCCATCCTTCCTGCCCAAGTTTGTCACTGCCTTCCACATCGGGCAGACTATCACTTTTGCCTACCTTCTTTCCACCTCCACATCCTTCATAAGAGGAAAAGAGGCTACACCGTCTGGACCCAAAACGTACACTTTCCTTTTATTTGGATCGCACCAAACAGTTCCGGGTGGACGATCACCTCTTTGTTGGGTACATGGGCGCTAAGAAAGGGTGGGCCGTACTCAAGCGGACTATCTCCTGATGGGTCATCTTGTGTATCAAAGCCTGTTATTCTCTGGCAAAGAAGGAGCCTCAAATGGGGCTGCGCGCCCATTCCACTATGGCAACTGCAGCAACTATTGCTTTGGGACGTGGAGTTCCTCTGAATGACATCTGTCAGGCAGCTATGTGGGCTTTGTTGCACACTTTTACCAAACATTACTGCCTTGACAGTCAAGTCTGGAGAGATGACTTCTTTGGCCGTTCTGTTCTGGTGTATCTTGGTTCTCAGACCCACCACCAGGGTTAGTATTGCTGGGGTATCTATTCTAAAGTAAGGAATCTATAACTAACCTATTTCTTTCTGATGAACAAGTTACTTAACTTCGGTAACGATATATCTGTAAGAAACATTAATCTGAAAGAGACACGTTAGTGATAGATTCCTTACCTTAGAATATCCCCAGGTGTCAGACTGTATCCAGAAAGTTTTGCTAGCAGTGCCCCTGTGCATCAGTAGGTGGTGTCGCGCAGCTCCGCATCCTTCACTGGCGTCGTATGCGCCAAGATGACGTCACAGAGACTACTTAGGCGCCACCCATGCGCGCTGACGGCAGTTCTTTCTTTTTCCCCGCCAGTAAGCGCATATCCGGTTAGAGCACGTACCTCAGTCATTTTTTGACTATCTTTTTGAGACTTTTATCTTGTGTTGGTTTTCTCTGGTGCGAGTAGGGATGCCTGGTTTTAAGTACTGCAGGACCTGCCGTCGCAATTTGTCTGTGGTGGACGCTCACGACGTCTGTCTCTACTGCCTGGAGCGCGACCATGACGCCCGGTCCTGTCTGGACTGTAGGGCTATGGCCCCGAAGGCCTTGAGGGGGTGGCGCCGGAAGTTGCTTGAAGTTTTGCACTTGTCCCGCACCGTTTGAGGTCCAGGGTTCGTTCCCGTGACTGCTCAGGATCCAAGTCTTCACCCTCGGATTCGGGTAAGAGACGTCACAAAAAGAAGTTGAAGAAGCGTTTTTGCTTTCCGACGTCCCTCCGTCGGTCCTCGGATGCAGACGAGAGGGACAGGGGCTTCGCCCCTGCGGCTCCTTCGGAGCCTGGGAGTCCCGCGGCCTACCCGCCTTACCCGGGTCCGTCGGCGACTCTCGCACAAATGCAAGAATTTCTAGCTGCCATGGACTGCCTGTTTATGCCTCGGGCTCCCGCCGGTGCGCCTTCGGGCCCCGCGGTCCTGTGTCAGGTTCATGCTGGTCGGTTGAATCCTCCGGCGGATCCAGCCCTGGCGCTGCCTATGGCTCCGGCCCCGGCGCCGCAGGATCCTGTGCTCCTTGCTTCGGCCACGGCGCCAAGAGGTCCCATGCTGCCGGCTCCAGCCTCGGTGCTGCCCTCAGCTCCGCCAACGGCGCCGCAGTGGATATCGCTGGTTCCTCCTCTGCCCCGGTTCCTGGCCGGTTTTGTCCTCCCCTGAGATCTGATCCTGGTGCCGTTACTTCCCTCCCCGATCCCTGCCCTGCCCCCGAGGCCTGTGCCACCTGCGCCGGTGGTGGAGTTCGATTGGGAGGGGTCCGAGGACCCTCTTGCTTGTCAGTGTGATTCTGAGTAGGACTGAGTAGACGATTTGGAGGAGGCCACAGGCCTTGGATCCAGGGTTTGCCTCTGCCCTGGCCACTATGGAGGAAGGTGCTTCATTTATGGTGGTACTCCGTCGGGCAGCTGAGGCCCTTAACCTCGATCTCCCCACGGTGAGCCTTAAGACTAATCTCCTTACTGAGGTGCTCCAGTCGGCATCCACTTCGTCGGAGCCACTGCTGCCCTTTAACGATGCCCTCACTGAAGTCTTGTTGGGCACTTTCGTCCCGAGTGACATTGTGGTCTGTTGTACACCTTTCCGCCTATACCACTTCTGCCCAGAGTGCTGAGAAGATTTGGCGCGACCGGGCCCAAGTCATCCTTGTGGCTCCAGATTGGGCACGAAGATACTGGTATCCCGAGCTACTCAGCATGGCGATCGATCTCCCGATCCAACTGCCTCTTCGGTGGATCTTCTGTCTCAGCAGTAGGGGACGGTCCTCCACCGAACCTGCCCAGCCTCCACCTCCATGTGTGGAGATTGAGCTGCAACAGTTGACAGCTTTTGATCTTCCTTCCGAAGTCTGTGATGTCATTCTGGCAGTAGGGGTCTCTCCACAAAAACGGTATACGCCTGCAGGTGGAACAAGTTTTTGGCGTGGTGCATAGCAAAGTCTGTGGATCCCCTTTTTGCCCCTGTTTCCGAAGTCCTTCTGTTCCTTCTTTCTTTGGCCCAGCAGGGCTCTGCTTGGGGCACTATCAAAGGTTATCTTTCTGCCATCAGCCTTCTCTTTTTAACTCACCGGTTGTTTACCGCTTTCTGAAAGGCATTACGCACACTTTTCCTCCTGTGCCGTTCATCATGCCTCAATGGGACTTAAACCTTGTCTTGACATATCTGATGTGCGCTCCCTTCGAGCCCCTTCATAACTGTCCTTTGTGTCTTCTCACTCTCAAGATGGCTTTCCTGGTAGCTAACACCTCTGCCAGAAGAGTGAGTGAGCTCCAGGCTCTTTCTTCTGAACCTCCTTTCTTTTCTGTTCATCCGGACAAGATGGTTCTGAGGACCCGTCCTTCTTTCTTGCCCAAGGTTGTCATGCCCTTCCCCATCAGGCAGACTATCACTTTGCCCACCTTCTTTCCGCCTCTGCATCCTTCGAAAGAGGAAGAGAGGCTCCACCGTCTGAACCCAAGACGTGCACTCTCGCTCTATCTGAAACGCACACAACAGTTCCGGGTGGATAACCAGCTCTTTGTTTGCTACGTGGGCGCCAAAAATAGGTCAGGGCGTGCACAAATGGACCATCCCTCAGTGGGTCGTTCTCTGCATCAAGGCCTGTTACTCGTTGGCCAAGAAGGAGCCTCCTGTGGGGCTGCTTGCCCATTCCACCAGGGCAACAGCAGCCACTAATGCCTTTGGACGTGGTGTTCCCTTGCAGGACATTTGTCAGGCAGCTACGTGTTATGTTATGTAATGTTATGTTATTTAACATTAATAAAGCGCACATACGCCCAGGAGCTTCTTGGCGCTGAAGAGAGATAAAAAAACATAACAAAGGATGTACCAACAAGAGTCGCTATTTCAAATAGGCCTGTATGAATAGGTGGGTCTTGAATGCCTTTCTAAAAGCAAGGAGATCCTTGCTCTGTCTGAGGGCCAAAGGTAAAGAATTCCACAAGGTGGCTGCTAAAAAGTGAAAACAGCTGCCTCCCTGTCGTTTTTTCTTGAACCGTGGTACCTCAAGTAAATCTTTATGGGCTGATCTCAAGCTGCGTGAGGGGATGTATCTTCCAATCAGCTGCCTGATGAACAGGGGGCCCTTACCTTGCAATGCCTTGAAGATGATGTACCCGGCTTTGAATGCGGCTCTTTGAGCCACAGGTAGCCAGTGCAGATTCTCTAGACCTGGTTTTATCGATTCCCATTTGGGTACTTTACAGATCAGTCTAGCAGCTTGATTCTGCAGGTATTGCAATCTTCTGAGTTGACCTACAGGTAGGCCAAGGTAGAGGCTGTTTGAAAAATCAATGTGGGAAAGGACAAGAGCCATGACCACCTGAGTTAGGGCAGTGTGAGTAAGGAGGTGTGCAATTTTTCAAATTTTTCTTAGTTGAAAAAAACCAGAAGAAACTACAGTTCCAATCTGGGATTTTAAAGTAAGGTCCTCATTGATGGTCACTCCCAAGCTTTTTACTGTTTGCGATTTTTTGGGGGGGAGACCCATATCAGAAGGCCAGAAATTAGCGCTCCAACTAATTTCACTCTTCCCGGGCAAAATCAGCTCGGTTTTCCCCGGGTTTAATTTGAGGTGATTTAAAGACATCCAGCTCTGAATTAAGGTCATAGTTGCCTGAAAATCCTTTACAGCATTAGGTGAATTGAGTACAAAGACCAACTGCAAGTCATCTGCATAATTATATACAGTGACTTTGTGCTCTCTTAAAGAAAAAAGAAGGGGCCGCATATACAAATTGAATAATAAAGGACACAACGAAGAGCCTTGAGGGACCCCACAAAAAGAAGAGCTGAGAAAGACCCTAAACAGACAGACTGGGTGCGTTCAGATATGAACGATTTCAGCCAGGCCAAGGCAGAATCTCTGAGGCTGGCCTGTTCGACACGGTTGACCAGAATGGAATAGTCAACCGTGTCGAATGCTGCGGACAGATCAAGAAGCACCAGAGCTTGATGTAGATTTTTGTCGGCGTTAGACCTCAAGGTGTTCTGAACGGCCAATATTACTGCCTCAGTAGAATGACCAGGCCGGAATCCTGCTTGATTAAGTTGTAAATAGCCAGTCTTCCACAAAGTTTGAGAGGCTGTTGGTGATACTGAGCCTCCAAAATCTTGGATAGAAAGGGCAGAATGGATATAGGCCGATAGTTAGTGAGGTCCAGAGGGTCAATGCCAGGTTTCTTAGTGAGGGGTATCAATAAGGCCTGCTTGAAACTGCTGGGGACTGTCCCGGATGTAAGAGAATTGTTAAGCAAAGATATGCTATTGGGAATGGCCCGGCCAATTTCCCTCATGATTTGAGGGGGACAAACATCCATAGGGGATCCTGATTTGACTCTAGTCAGTAACTCTAAAAAGACTTTCAAATCAATGGAAGGAAAAGAATGTAATGTTAAAGGATTAAAAAAAATATCATCCACAGGGGCGCAGACTGGAAGTGTGGATATATTCTGTTTAATCAGTAGTATCTTTTCACTGAAGAAATCATTCAAGGAATTACAGAGTGTTTGTGAAGGAACTACCGGAGGAGAGGTTCTATCATCATTACATAATTCGTTCACTATTCTAAAAATTTCTTTGGACTTGTTGGTAGAGTTTAAAATTTTTGTTGAAAAATAAGTGGTCTTATGATTATGTAGAATTTTTTGGTATGCTTTCCTGGCTAGGCAGTAGGTAGCCCTAGCTTGAGGGCAGTACTGAGATCGCCATGCTCTTTCCTGTTGCCGCACTTCAAATTTTAATTTTTTTAGCTCAGGTGTGAACCATTTGTGTGCGTCCGAGCTCCTGGAGCTACAAAGACGCGTGGGAGGGGCATAGATATTGATGGCTGTAGTTAGCCATTCTTTAAACCTAAGGTCAGCTACCTCCACATTAGTACTCTCTAGGGGAAGGGAAGTGTTTAAAAAGTTTAAGAAAGCTGACATATCCATGGAAGTCCATTTCCGAGTGGTCTTACTGGTTTGTAGCTTGAATTGAATAGTTTTATCTAAATGAAAAGAGAAACTTATGCTGTAGTGGTCAGACCAGCTGCAAGGTTTTATAGCAATAGAAGATATTGGTAAGTTCGAGGACCAGATTTGATCAAGACTATGACCTTTCTGATGAGTCTCGGTATGAATTTGTTGTATCAAATTAATGTCGTTAAAAAGGTCTTTCATCTCTGCTGCTTGAGGGTCTAACAATGTGTTATCAAACCAAAAGTTGAGGTCCCCGACCAAAAGTAGTTAAAAAGGTCTTTCATCTCTGCTGCTTGAGGGTCTAACAATGTGTTATCAAACCAAAAGTTGAGGTCCCCGACCAAAAGTAGTTTAGAGTGGTTTGTGACCAGCGGAGCCAATTGCTCTCACTGCACACGTTTACCAAGCATTACTGCCTTGACAGTCAAGTCCGGAGAGACGGCTTCTTTTGCTGTTCTGTTCACTGTGACTTTCTGGTGTAATCTTATTTGCAGACCCTCCACCGGGGTTGGTATTGCTGGAGTACCTGTTCTAAGGTAAGGAATCTATCACTAACGTGTCTCTTTCAGATGCACAAGTTACTACTTGTGTAACGATGTATCTGTAAGAGACATTAGTTAGTGATCGATTCCTTACCGCCCCACCCATCCTCCCCGTTCTGCAAACTGATTATTAGGGTTAAGGACATCCCTTTCAGGGCCCTAGTTTCATGGCACCAGTAGTCGGTTTCTTGCATGGCTCTGCGTTCCGGGCGCGGAAAGTCATGCACAGAACTGACGTCAGCGCTCATGGGTGGCGCCTAAGAAGTCTCCATGATGTTATCTCGGCGCATACGACGCCAGCGACGGACGTGGAGCCGCGCGACGCCACCTAGTGACGAGCAGGGGTACTGCTAGCAAAACTTTCCGGATACAGTCTGACGCCTGGGGATATTCTAAGATAAGGAATCTATCACTAACTAATGTCTCTTACAGATATATCATTACACAAGTAGTAACTGGTGCGTTAGTTATAGATTCCTTACCGCCCCACCCATCCTCCCCGTTCTGCGAACTGATTGCAGGGCCCTAGTTTTGCGCACCAGTGGTCAGTGTCTTGTATGGCTCTGCTTTTCTGGCGCGGAAAGTCATGAAAAAATGTACGTCCGCACGCGAGTGTGGTGTCTAAGTAGTTGCCGCAACGTCATCCCGGCGACCAGGATGGCAATAACGGGCACGGGGTAAACCGACGCCACCTTCCGACGCACAGAGGTACTGCTGACGAAAAAACTTTCAAGATCTAGTCTGACGCCTGGGGGTAATTCTAAGGTAAGGAATCTATAACTAACTAATGTTTCTTATAGATATATCGTTACCGAAGGTAAGTATCTTGTTCTTCTGGTAAAACAAGCTGCTTTACATTCCTTCTAGACTCTGCTTGAAGGCTGCTCTCGCCAGCTGCCACTTAAAGAGGTTTCTAAGGTTGTTTAAGACCACTAAAATCACCATACGGGTTGTGTGATTTGGTGCAGGGGGTCCACTTACATAGGTGTACACCCTAGACCAAGCCAGGTTCTCATATTCACCCCAAATACTCAAAGTAACTGAAAAGTAATCAGAAAGTGAGATCAAATGTAATTTCTATGTATTCTATGCTGTTTAAAAGCAGATACAAACCTGTAATGAAGCCAATTCCGTTTACAAGTGGATTTTCTTCTAAGGTTTTGCATTTGAAAGTATATTCTACTTACCTGTGCAAAGTCCTGCTCGTTTCTAGAAATAAAACAATAAGTATATTTTTTTATACTTACCCTAATTGGTCTAGATTCAGTTTTGATTGAGTGAGTACAGTAAATGCTTAACACACCCTCCTGGTAAGCCTAACTGCTCGACCAGTTTACCACAAAGAGAGCTGTTTGTGGTTATCTAATTTAGACTCTGGTATACCTCTTGAGAGCCCCGGGACTCTGTGCGTGCACTATACCCTACTTTGGTGTAGTATATACAGAGCCAGGTTCCTACACTTACCAGTATCAATTTAGGGAAAAAGCACAATGATTGGGGTCCTGGTTAGCAGGATCCCAGTCAGACTAGTAAAAAAAAAAAACTGACACAGGCAAAAAGTAGGGGTAACCATGAAAGCAATCCTACTTTCCTACGTGCATGAATGAAATTGCTAAAAATAAAACATAAAAGAATGTCATCAGTAGTAGAAAATGTAGAAAACAATGAAACAGTGCTCTTGTATAACCATGAGTTGTGAAGAAACCCGTTCATCTCATAGCGTATATTCTCCTCAGGACATAGCCACCCTTTTAATGCCCTGAGGGGCAGGGCTACTACGCCACGCCTCTACAACTCCCAAGACCACCATATCAGCTGTGGTGCGTGAGAGACTTGTGAAATCGGCCAAACAAAATAAAGTGAAAGCATAGTTAAAATGTACATTTTCAACTTTTAATGGTTATAAAGCCCTAGGTTTCCCATAATGTTATAAGTTTCACAGAGATTTGATGCTGTTCCAAGCAAGCAGCATTGAGAAGAGAGCAGCAAGGGAAGCGAATGAGATTGGAGGAAAGGTGGGGAGATGAGAGGCTGGGACCAGAGAGCGGGTTGAGGAGAAGCAACAGTGAACTGCGGGGTAGAGTGATTGGAGAATGGGAGAAGAACCAGCTGTCGGCTGAGCGCGTTCAGAAAGGCAATAAACACAAGAAGCTTAAAACATGAGCCTGAGGCAAATGAAAAAGTAATGCGCCAAGACTAACATAAACAAGCACGGCAAAGCTTTCATCAAGCCGGCAAAAACATGAGCAGAGGCAGGCAAACTGAAAAATGAGTGTTCACAAGTCTAATCGATAACATGAGAAGTAAGAGCACATGTAACGGGGGCAGTCCTTTTGGGAGGTTACAGAATTAGAAAAGGAGGGACTACTAAGCATATTAACGAATGAAAAGCTGGCATTTACAAAAGACAGTAAAAGGAGCAAATTTAAAAAATGAACGGTGCTTGAAGCTCATGCTGTAGATACAGCATGCCTCAAAGAGTCAGCTCATGCGCTGCCTAGGCGAGACCTAAAAAGTAAGTTAGCAGTTTCCCTTTTACAAATTCATTACTACCTCCTTTGAGGTGCTGGTAAAGCTAAATGTTTTGAAACTGTATTTTGGTTGCATAATATTGATTAACAAGATGCGCGTCTCTGTGGACCCTACCTGAGGAGAGCGTTTGCTGAGGGGAGGAGGACTTGCTTGCTTTCTTTGCACATCGCACAGCTTTGCACATCGGACCTTGCCACACCCGCTTCGCGGGTGCCGCTTCGCCTCGTGGAGATTGAGGCTGTCATCGAGGGTAATCTGAACTATTGGTCCCGGACAGAGGCAGGTAACGGGGCTGCGAGCGTTGCAGGGACTCCATTACCCAGGAGTCCCTGCCTGACCGACACCCAACTTCCGGTCCGCTCTCCCTGTTGCTCCGCCCTCTGGCCACCTGAGGAGTATTAAAATCCCCTGCTTGCTGCTATTTGGCGGGCGCGTCTCTGTGGACCCTACCTGAGGAGAGCGTTTGCTGAGGGGAGGAGGACTTGCTTGCTTTCTTTGCACATCGCACAGCTTTGCACATCGGACCTTGCCGCACCCGCTTCGCGGGTGCCGCTTCGCGGGTGCCGCTTCGCGGGTGCCGCTTCGCCTCGTGGAGATTGAGGCTGTCATCGAGGGTGTTCTGAACTATTGGTCCCGGGCAGAGGCAGGTAACGGGGCTGCGAGCGTTGCAGGGACTACATTACCCAGGAGTCCCTGCCTGACCGACACCCAACTTCCAGTCCGCTCTCCCTGTTTCTCCGCCCTCTGGCCACCTGAGGAGCATTAAAATCCCCTGCTTGCTGCTATTTGGCGGGCGCGTCTCTGTGGACCCCACCTGAGGAGAGCGTTTGCTGAGGGGAGGAGGACTTGCTTGCTTTCTTTGCACATCGCACAGCTTTGCACATCGGACCTTGCTGCACCCGCTTCGCGGGTGCCGCTTCGCGGGTGCCGCTTCGCCTCGTGGAGATTGAGGCTGTCATCGAGGGTGTTCTGAACTATTGGTCCCGGGCAGAGGCAGGTAACGGGGCTGCGAGCTTTGCAGGGACTCCATTACCCAGGAGTCCCTGCCTGACCGACACCCAACTTCCGGTCCGCTCTCCCTGTTGCTCCGCCCTCTGGCCGTAACCACCCCCATATATTGGGGCTGGTCTCCCGCAGCGCGGGACGCAGCTCGGGGCGAAGACCGGGCAAAGAGCGGGCCGTTTGAGGCCGTTTGAGGACGGTAAGGACTGGACTGGGCCCTTTCCCTTTTAACTTTTCTCGTCGCCCATTATATCCTGCTTGCAATCGGGTCAGAGACATACCATGTGTTCACGAGGAAGTCGCAGTAAGAACGCTAAGGGAGGGAAAATGGTGAACGGAACACTTGATGACTTTTTAACAAAGACCAACATGGCCATTGATAATGAAATTACTAAAATGTAACATAGAGTTTCTATCGAGTTAGACGCGGCTAGAAGACTATCCCAGGACCTAGCCATGTCAAAAAGGTCATCCTTAGGTAAAATTGCCTCCACCAAAACCCCTGAGCGCCCGTTATTAACAACAGAGGCAGTTATTCATCATCCTACAGTCACTTTTCCAACTGTGCAAGCTATTACCTCTGGCCCGACTTCTCCCAAGCCTGAGCCAAAGTCTCTTCCCCCTGTACTAGATTTAAATATCCCCAACAGAAATTCTGAGGAGAATCATGCGGTTGTGAGTCCCAATCATCATAGGGTTGTTAATCAAAAAAGAAAACGCATTACTAGATCAGCCTATGCTAAAAAGAAGGCCAAAATCGCTAGGGCACAATTCTTTAACAATAGAAGACCCCCTGTATTAAGCAGGGTGGATGAAGATATGCCCCAAGCTGACCTAAGTCTCAGTGATGTAGAGCCCTTTACAAGCACAGATAAAGTTGAATTAGATATATTAGCCAATGAGGCTCACTCACATCTCGTCGCGGGGATTAATGGAGGACTCGTGTGCGAGTTAGAGGGGAGTGATGAAAACTTTTTAAGAATAGTATGGGAGACCCTGAAAAAGCTTTTATCTCCCCTTGAACTCAGACTCTCACGCATAGAAAATCATCTGCTAGAAATGGACAAGACTATTGTCACACTAGCTAGCCTTAGCCTTAAGCAAATGGAACCAAAAATTTTACTGGGAGAAGAGAATATTGCGCAGGTACCAGTAGCAGCTCCACCAGTTCAGTCCCCACCCAAACCAATACCCAAACCACGTACAAAGGCTTATAATCCCACAGCCACTCTTCCCCAAACTACTGCCCCCGCTCCCCGCCCCGTTCAATGTATGCCACCTACCAAGCAGGTTGCTGCTCCTAGACCAAATAATACTGTGACTCATCGTAAATACCCACAGGGATCCCGAAATGTACATAATTTTCGCCGGGGGTTTATAGATCTAACCCCGGATGCTAGGCCCTATGTCGTGATCTTGGCTGGAGTGCCTGTATTGGAGACACAATCCCAGGAGAACTTCTGGTCTTTAAAAAATAAGGTAATTCACTGGCTTAATGCAAATAGACAATTACCTAATCATTTAAGAAGTAATGTCCTAATGGTGCGTAGGGTCCCTTGGATAGGCCCAACTTCTAAATCCATACCTGGTGACTGTATTGTTGTCTCCTTTGCAGATCCTCACACGGCACAACATTTATGCTCTTGGGGAGGCATACTTACAGCCTCAGCTTTCACCGTGTCCGGGCTATGCTCCACCAAACAGCGCCGCAGCTCCAGCATCTAAGGGCCGGGCCTTGCTCCGCCTACTCCCCGGCTGGGCTTGGCTCCGCCGGGGCCCACCCACCACCAGTGACGCCTGCAGCTGCGCCAGGAGGCGCATAAAGACAGCGCAAGTGCAGAGTCTCGTGGGGGAGGCATACTTACAGCCTCAGCTTTCACCGTGGCCGGGCTTTGCTCCGCCAAACAGCGCCGCAGCTCCAGCATCTAAGGGCCGGGCCTTGCTCCGCCTACTCCCCGGCCGGGCTTGGCTCCGCCGGGGCCCACCCACCACCAGTGATGCCTGCAGCTGCGCCAGGAGGCGCATAAAGACAGCGCCAGTGCAGAGTCTCGTGGGGGAGGCATACTTACAGCCTCAGCTTTCACCGTGGCCGGGCTTTGCTCCGCCAAACAGCGCCGCAGCTCCAGCATCTAAGGGCCGGGCCTTGCTCCGCCTACTCCCCGGCCGGGCTTGGCTCCGCCGGGGCCCACCCACCACCAGTGACGCCTGCAGCTGCGCCAGGAGGCGCATAAAGACAGCCCCAGTGAAGAGTCTCGTGGGGGAGGCATACTTACAGCCTCAGCTTTCACCGTGGCCGGGCTTTGCTCCGCCAAACAGCGCCGCAGCTCCAGCATCTAAGGGCCGGGCCTTGCTCCGCCTACTTCCCGGCCGGGCTTGGCTCCGCCGGGGCCCACCCACCACCAGTGACGCCTGCAGCTGTGCCAGGAGGCGCATAAAGACAGCGCCAGTCCCTCGTCCCGCGGGACGCGCGCGGGCACGTGCCGGGAGAAGCCCGGGACAAGGGCGGGACAGTCTGCGACAGTCCGCGACTGGACGAGGCTGGGCTGGGCCACGGACTTTGATATTTCGTTTTCATCCAACCCTTCGAACTGTGAGTGACTATTTTTTAGCATAACAATGTCTAGATTACGATCTTCCAAAACGGCTACATCCGCTGGATCTATTCAGAATTATATGATTAAGGTTGTTGAAAAGATAAATTTTGAACGGCGTAAGTCCATAGGCCAAGTCAGCTCACCTCCTTTACATACAGGCAATTGCACTTTACCCGAGATAACTGATGTAGTGCCAGGGAATGCCCAACCTGATCTATTGGGTGGTGAAATTGATAGTATTGCACAACCCACACAATTCACACAGGAGCTGCCGGATAATCCTATCCTCTCTCTATCGCAGGAACCATCACTAATAATACCTCCAGTTCTCTTAGCATCCCCAAAAACGTCCTCGCCTCTGCGTAGAACTGCGAGGGCTTGTAAGAGGACACAGAATAAGCGGGTAGTATACCATAGAGTTAAGAAGCTGGGTGGGACTGCTGATAAATTAAGGTCTGTTCCTGTTACCCAAATGGAGGATGACTCGATCACCCTGAAGTCCAACCAACTCGATTCCCTGGTAAACATGTTCACCCTTAAACTTGAGGACATGATTAGACCACTGGCTGAGAAAGTAGAACTGATCAGTAAAGAGGTATCCAGATTGGGCACACTATTGACATCCCATAAGGCTGTAGCTCAAAACCCCAGTGTGCTTAGTAAGGGTCCTGGTGCTGTAAGTAAAGGGGAGACAGCTAAACTTGACCAGGTTGCCAAGGAGGTGTCTAAACTGGGGGTCCTTTTATCTACCCATTTGAGCTCAGTAAGACCAGTTAGGCACATTAGTACAGGGGATGTGGTGAACGAGGTGACAGCAAGTACAAGTGCAAGTAGTGGGGGGGGGCATTATTCAAGTACCAGCCGCTCAGCTTCCCACTCAGCCATGCCCTCCGCCATCTACACTGCAGGTTAACACTCTACCTAATATGGCAGGAGTCCCTTTCGAGCGAAGGTCAGGAAAGAGAAAACCTATTGTTCATCTACCCCCAGATTGTGCTCCATATACTGTAGGGTTGACTAATGTCCCTGGCATAGACTCACACATGAATGATGCAAAAGGGGAAACCCGCGATTCCCTACATCATAAAGTGTTGGCCTGGTTGAGTAAATATTGCGGATTCCCTGTTGCCTTTTTTAATGACATCATATCAACACGAAGAGTAGAGTGGTTGGGTAATTCAAGAAAGACTACCAAGGGTGATTGTGTGATTATAAACTTTAAGCATCCACAGCATGTAGCAACCGTTTTGCTAAGGGCCGCTTCTTTGCCATCGACAGATAATTCTGTATGTGCCCGCCCCCTTGGTTTCTTTTATAATCACTTGAATGACATCATTAAACCGCAAGGAGCCCAACACTATCCACCAATCTCTCCTTTTATGCAGAGTAACGTGCCACATGTTTTTCCTGGTCATCATAATTTAATGCCTAAAGATTCCTATTGTTATAATTTATGTCGACCAAATTTCCCAGCTGATCAAATTTTGCCTTTATTTAATCGTTTTGCACCTTTAGCACCTTTGGAGGACAATGATTGACTGGTAAATCCATCACGGACTATTACACAAGTTTGTAGAATCATAACCTGGAACATTGCTGGATTAAGGGGTAAAGTGGGCAACGAAATTTGGATTGACTTCTTGAAAACCTTTGACATTGTGGCTCTACAGGAGACCTGGGACCTCTCGAACAGCTTCTTTCTTGACGGATATAGACATTTTTTCATTCCTGCTACAGCCAGTTTGGCTGGAAGATCGAAAGGAGGGTTATTAACATTGTTCAAGTTAGAGCTAAAAGGAGCACTGTCACAGCTTGATTCAGGTTGTGAAAATTGTTTAATTATTGAAATGAATTCCC
This sequence comes from Lissotriton vulgaris, assembly GCF_964263255.1. Taxonomy (NCBI): domain Eukaryota; kingdom Metazoa; phylum Chordata; class Amphibia; order Caudata; family Salamandridae; genus Lissotriton; species Lissotriton vulgaris. Next base: position 1,019,323,213 of record NC_141694.1, on the reverse strand, counting down.
CCGATTCATCCAATATTTTATTTATAATTTTTTATAATGCTAAAGCTACAGAGAGCACCAGATATAATCTGGACCAGATAGATACATTTTTGTCAGTCTATAGAACGAAAGTAAATTGCTTTGAGATAATTTTACTTGGAGACTTTAATATTCACCCGTGTGACTACCCCTGTGTCAACTTATTAGATGATGGCCCACCTGGTTCCACAGTTTCACATTTTGAACATTCAAAAAGGGGGGAGGCTCTTGAAGAATTTTTGGCTGTATGGAACTTATATGAATCAGGATGCAGGGAGGGTGACTTAACCGTCCCAACTTTCAAAGGCATAGGTGTTGGTACAATTATTGATTTTATTTTTATGTCCTGTAAAATTTTAGGTAAAGTGTTAAGATATAGAACTGAGGTTTCGGTTTTTAGCGACCACAACCCAGTCCTGATGGAGGTTGTGTCTAGTGGTTTGTTACCTTTTAAAATAGTACTTCAGAAGGGAGGTCAGCAAGTGATTCCGATAGATCAAGGACGTAGATTAAAATGGGAGAACATAGAACCAGAGGCCATCCTGCAGACCGTTTTGAATAGGGTAAAGGATGATGTAGATACGTGCTTAGACCCACAGGCTGCTAGCAAGCAAGTAGTTAGTGCATTTGGCAGTATTTGTAAACAGATCAATCAAACCCTAACGGTGGAAAAAGGTCCCCCTAAAAATTCAGGGAAGAGATGGTTTGATCACTCCTGTTCAAAGGCACACACTGATTTGTTAAAAGCCCTGAAGTCTAATAAAAAAGACTGCGTATTAATAGCCAAACTGAGAGCAAATTATAAAAGGGTCATACAGATTAGGAAGAACACTGTGAAAGATAACGCTTGGGCACAGCTACTCGATCCAGAGGTACTAAAGAATAGCAGCCAATTTTGGAAAGTGGTAAATCACCCCTTATTCTCATTAGTAGATAATTGCCCCCTTGAGTCCAACATCGCCGATGAGGCTTGGATTAAGCATTTTAGTAACATATACTCTAGTACCGCTCCTCAAGAGTCACTAAATATGACAGCTGAGAGAGACGAGGGTATTTGTATTTCTTTCGAAGTCTCAGACGTGGAAAGGGCAATAGATCAGACCTTGAGAAACAAGGCTCCTGGTCCTGACGGGGTTCCCGCTGATATTTTTAAATGTGCTCCAAAATTGTGGTCGGAGATATTGTGTAAGGTCTTTAATAAACTAAATCAAAATAATATCCCAGTATCCTGGAAAGAGTCCATCATTGTCCCAGTTTTTAAAAAGGGTGATCGGTCAGATCCAGCCTGTTACCGACCGATCTCCCTAATAGATTTGTCGGTTAAGATCCTGGGACGGGTCATCCTTTTTAAACTACAGAACTGGCTTGAAGAGAAAGGGATTCTTTCAAATGTTCAATACGGTTTTAGATCCAAAAGAAGCACTGTGGATCAGTGTCTTAATCTACAATTGTTACTGGACAAATATACCGTTGCTAAGGAAGTGACATTATATCTGGGGTTTATGGACCTTTCGTCGGCCTTCGACCTCGTGAATCGACCAAAATTGTGGAAGATTTTAATTGGACTGGGTTTTGATTCAGTCCTGGTAAATTTTCTGGCAGATTTACATACTGATCTGCGAGCCTCTGTTAGAGTAAACTCAGCGGGACGCTGTTCTAGCCATTTCCAATCAGAAAGGGGGGTTAGACAGGGGTGTATCATGGCCCCTCTCTTGTTTACAATCTACATAAATGCTCTTGAACCCGCACTTAGGGGGGCCAGGGCTGACATACCGCATGCAGGAGATCTGGGTATACCGGTTCTCTTGTATGCGGATGACGCTGTGCTTCTGTCACGAACTGGGGTGGGGCTTCAACGATTACTGGACTCATTTGGTTGCTTTATGAATTCCCTAGACCTTAAAATTAATGTAAAAAAATCACAAATAATGATAGTTGGGAGAGGTTCTCGAAAGAAAAATATAAAAACGTTTTCCTGCTGTAATGAGAAATTGAATAGAGTCCCCACCTTTCCTTATTTGGGCATTATATTTGAGGAGAGGGGGAAATGGGGCCCACAGATTAAAGCAAGAAATATTGCCTTTGCTAGAACTTCTATGGCAGTTATGTCCTTTAGCAAAAAAGTAGGGGCCGGGCCCATATCAGCTTTGTTAAATATTTATAAAGCTAAGTGTCTGACAGTCGCAACGTACAGCAGTTCACTATGGGGATACAGTACAACGGACTGCTTGCAAATCACCGAAAATAAATTTATGAGGTCAATCTTGTCGGTGCCGCAGTCAACCCCTTCATTTTCAGTGCACTCAGAGTTGGGTGTTGGCTTTATTACAGATATGTTGAAGGTTGCCCCATTAATAACTTGGCTGAAGACTTGGTTGAACGATGAACTTTCCCTGAACCATGCTATTCTTAAGGACTGTTCTGGTTTAGACAACCAAAACAAAATTAAGTGGTTGTCCTATATCAAACAGGGTTTTCAGAAAATTGGAAGACCTGAGCTATTTTACTCCCCCGAAAGTATAACCCGTAGAGACATAGCATTTACGAAGGAAACCATGTCACAGATGCGGTCTCTGGAAAGGGAGGAAAGGGAGCTCAGAAAAATCACAGTTAGATCTTATGGTTGCTAATCCCCCCGGCCCTGAATCTTACTTGGTTCTAGTGAACCATCCCTTTCACAGGTTTCTTTTAACACGTTTTCGTTTAAATTTGATTTATTTAACATTGGGTCAACTCACGGAATGGAACACTTTTGACCAGGCACCACCGTGTTCCTGTGACAATTTTTCAAAACAAGACACTATGCATTTTGTAATGTTTTGTATCCATTATTTAGCCGCAAGGAGGAAGTTCCTTGTGCCTATCCTTAGGGAAGCAGGCTTTACTCAAGTGAGGCCTGCACTCCTATATCTGCAATTACTAGACAGCCCGAGAGTCATTTCTCATGTCGCTAGTTTTTTGGTAGGGGCAGTGAGGGAGAAAAGCAAGATAATGAAAAATCCTGCCTAAATGTACTCTTTCAAAAAAGCATTTTTTGTATATTGTCTTTTTTTTTAAATAAGTGACCGTCTATAATAGCTACCACTCTGTGAACTGATCGCTTTTAATGTTTTCCTGAACTTTTAAAGTTTTTGATATTTGACTGGACTTTTTAAACCTATTTAAAATATCTAAAAGTATTAGTGTAATTGATTGTATTTTGTTTACCATTGTCTTTTTATGATATTGAATTATCGAATAAAGTATCTTGACTGACTGACTGACTGCTCTTGGGATGCACGAGGTGAAAATTCAACAATTGTTGTTAGACCACTTACTTTCTTCTACCCCCGCGGCCAAGTTTAAATCAAGATGAGAATTGGTCATTAGCTCGAAACCCAGTGCGGGGTGGGCGACTGGATGGATGGCAAGGTCGCAATAATTGGTTGGGAAGGGGCCCCAACTTTCAATCGGTATGGATGTTTAGATGAGGTCGACTGACTTACGAGGATAAAGGCACCTGCTTATGACCCCGAACATATTCCCCTTTCTGTGAGTTCTGTCTCTATTTCACCTGAACATTGTGAAGACACTGTACGTCTATCCGAAGGTCCCAGTCAGAGCCTGAGTTTGAGCCCTGTCCTTAAGATTACTGAAACCAGGGTGGCGGATGTTAACTTACTAGAGACTAACCCTGCCTGTAGCCAAGTGGGGTTGCTCAAAGTGGTCTCCTGGAACATAGCAGGGTTAAGGGGTCGTTTGGATAATGAAGATTGGGCCGAATACATCGACACCTTTGACATTGTGGAGAAGTGTGGCTCACTGGTTAGAGCAGGCAGACCCTGAAGCAGAGGTCAGACCCAGGACCAGGGTTCAATTCCCGACGCGGCAGGGTCTTGAGCTCAAATGTCCAAGGACTCGAAAATTCTCGCTTCGGTGCCTGACCTAATGATGGGTTCACACTCTGCAACTCTGGGCATTAAGCTTGCTTAATCTCCACAACGGCCCCCCGCGGCGGGATGCCTGGCTTTCACCTTGTGGATGCCCTGTAGGGGCTATCTCACAGGGAAAAAGCCAGGACGGGTTCCCAAGGCAAGCGCTTAGAGACCCTTGGGTGATAAGCGCTATATAAATCCAATATACAATACAATACAATACAATATACAATACAATACAATACATTGTTGTGCTGCAGGAGAGCTGGGCAACAGCCCCGTTATTTAGAGCAGGATACTTAAATTACTATAAACCTGCTATCCAGGGCCTAAAGGCAAGAGCCTCTGGAGGATTGGTGGTGTGGATTAGACACTCTCTGGGATACCGACCATCCGAAATTCTGGTGAACAACCCGGACCTCTTATGTATCAAACTCAACAGGGGAAATGATCGGAGTCTCGTGTTAATAAATATTTATGCCCGGGGCTGCCAAGGAGGTCGTAAACAGCCAGTCTTGAATGACCTCGATTTGCTTTTGAGGGAATTAGGTAGTGACAATTTTATCCTAGTGGCAGGGGATTTAAATTCGAACCTATCCTTAATTTAGTGGAGAATGTGGGTGTCGATGAGGATACTGTTTGGAACATCCCGCCATTGACCATAAGCAAGGGTGTCAGGGGAACCGAGGCGGCACTTCTCTGGACAGGATTTTGTTTGGAGTGGGGGTTGAGGGCAGCGAATGGGCGCACACCCTCTGATAAGTCTGGTCAACCTACCTTTAATAATGGGGTTAGTATGAGTCGGATAGACTATGTACTAGTCAAACTAGATCTTTGGCCTTTCGTGGTTGATATGGAGGTTGTGGTTCGGCCAGAGAGTGATCATAACCCTCTCTCATTGGGACTCAAAATACCCGGTGCGGGGGTTGGACCCTCTGCAACAGCAGTTTTAACATCTGATGTCATCCTGTGTAATGACAGAAGAAGGGTAAAATGGACTAAGGTCATTGCAGACCCACCCCTTATCAAAGACATAGAGGAGGTAGCAAAGCAAACAATGGGCGTCATGGTGGATCTTCCATCTCACGCTGGTGTTAACTCCCAAATAATCGATTTACATGAGAAATGCTTTAGGGAACTAAAAATTTTGCTCACTAAGCCACTAAGGTTAAAGAAAGATAATGCTCACAAAAGGTGGTATAATAAGAGTTGTAGGGTAGCACATAGTAAATTACTTTCTGCACTTAAAACCAGGGACATTAATGACATTAAAATTGCCAGGTCATCATATAAACAAATATTGTGGGCAGCTAAGAGGGAGTGGGATGATAAATATTGGGCAGAACTCCTTGTGGCGTGCCAATCATCCAACCAAACAAAGTTTTGGGAGACTGTAAAGTGGGGCAGGAATCCGGATTCCCAAATACCTGTGAACCATGTTTCTGCAGTAGATTGGGTGGTCTTCTATTCTGCCCAATTTAAAGACATGAGTGCAGTACATGAAACACAGCAGGTGCTTACAGCAGATCTGACTCCCTTTGATGGGGCCGTGCTTACCTTTTCATGTACTGAGACAGAGTATGCCCTTGGTTCGGTACAGTCAGGGAAAGCACCTGGACTGGATGCAATCCCAGCTGATCTTTTTAAATTGAATCTTGATGTATGGGTCCCGTACATAACCAAGTTGGCCAACGCCATTGCAGCAGGGGCTAGGATCCCCGACTCCTTGAAAGGGGCGGAGATCTTACCTGTTTTTAAAAAAGGGGACCGTTCAATCCCAGGAAATTACCGCCCTATAAGTCTGATAGACTCACTTAAAAAAATAGTTGCTAGGATGGTACTGGCAAGAATACAGGGGTGGATCGAGTTGGAAAACATATTGTCCCCCATGCAAGCTGGGTTCATACTGGGCACTAGCACCATAGACCAGGTCTTTAGACTTACAATGTTATATTGGAAGGTGGTTCTGTTGGGTGGAGGGGTGATTTATGCCGCTTTTGTGGACCTTAAGTCAGCTTTTGATTTGGTTCCAAGAGCTAAATTGTGGGACTCACTGAGACTTATGGGCCTACCCGTAGAACTTCTGGACATAGTTCTGAGATTACACGAGGACAACTTTGCCAGAGTTAGGTTGGGTAAACAAGGACAGGTGACCGACAGCTTCCCGGTGACACGTGGGGTGCGCCAGGGATGTGTGTTGGCCCCTGTAGGAGAGTAGGGTCTGCAATCCTATGATCACCCAGATTTTTTGCTTTTGTTTCACTGGTTTACGACTTTCTCTGGCTGTGGGCCTGCCAATCAGACCCACAGCCTGGCTGTTCTCTCTCTAAATTACAACATGTACCCTAGGTGCATTTACCAATTGGTACTGGGCCACCTTATCAGACCCTGTAACTCAGGGCATAGGTGTACCCAGGGCCTACCAGGGGCTGAAGCATGTATTATGCCACCCCTGGCTGGCCTCCTAAATTTGACACAACTGGCTGCATGACAGCTGGGGCAAAGTCGTGTAATCACCCTTTGCTATAGATATAGTATACCTATATCTAACCCTAAAATGGACACACAGATTCCTATCAGTCACTCCTATGGCAGGCCTTGACAATCCTGAAGGCAGAGTGCTTGGAATCGTGTGAGATGGTGCTCTGGCATGAGCTGAGCCTGTCTGCAGCTTGCGGAACCAAGTCCTAATAGCTGTTCCATGATAACGCATACCATATACTCTTAAGTGCATTATAATCCTCGCGGTTAAATGCTAACTTTGGTATTGCTTTATCAAAACATGTCGAGTAAGGTGTCATACGAATTGGAATACTAACCCCTTGCCAATTCTGGCGACGGGGTTAGCATTCCACCCTTCTAGAGGGACACGACATGTATGTAACTGTGAACCCCGGTTAAAGTTAAGCGAAGCCTCAGCTCCACAAAATGGATGCTGCCACCACAGACACGAGTCTGACCTCCTGCTGCTGGGAGTCCGCCCAGAGAGGAGAGCTTGGGCAAAGGGTTTCCTGTCAGGGGCGGTGCTAGCACCATCCCAGACAGGGTTTTGTGTATCCTGGGTAGGCAGGGCTTTACAGGAAGGTGACTGCTGAGTGGCACCCCGGTGCTCACTACGCATAGGCCAGTCTGAACCAGTTCCAGGGGCACACCAGCCCCTGGCCTGGGGAAGTCCGGCATGGCAGAGGGGTGTAACCACCCCCCTCCTAGTCCCACCCATAGGCAGGACCTAGTCACCGGGTCAGCCCCCTTTTTTAGTATAAAGATAGGAGCGGGCCCCCTGTTCAAATTAGATCATCTTTGGAATCAAGACACGACTTTCTACGAAAGGACATCAAGATTTCTTCTTCAAGATTCTCCCTTGTGGCTAAGGAGTAGTCACCCTGCATCCGCAGGCACCATCCTAAGAACACTGCGGTCTGCTGCAAGTCCTTCTTCACGAATCCGACGACCCAGCTCGACGAGACCCGGCTTCCCTGGCACCTCTGACCTCTACTCACCTCTACAGCCAAGCTGAGAACCGTGAGTGCGACGAGACCTCGAGGGACCGATGATCGCCAAGACTGCACGACTTCTTTGCAACAAGCCCACCGTGTGCTCCACTGGTGAGTGCTTTGGGGTCCGAGAAGCCCCACCCTGAGCAGCTCCAGCACCGAAGATCAGCCCTCCAACATCTCCACGATCTGCGTGGGGCCCTTCTGCTTTTGCATGCTCACCGCGCTGTGTGGCTACTAGCCGGCTGGCTTGTGGCCTTCTTCACGACACCCGACGACATCACTGCTGCTGGTCTGGTTGCTCCAGACTGGCCCTTGCTTCCTTCTTCAAGAGAGGCACCCCGGACCCTCCTGGTCCACTCCAGACGCCATTTTAAGTCCACCGCGTGGGCTTGAATTTGCCAAGGCTTTGTTGCCCAATCCTGGGTCCAGCGACGCCGACAGCTTCATCCATCGTGGGACAGCTCGCTCCTCCATCCTGGTCGCCGACAACGCCTCCTGGTCCGTGAGATCTGCGAACACAGCGTCACCCACTCACCTAGTCGAGGTGGCTACCATCCGGTGCCCTCCTGGTGCCCACTGACTACTGGCTAGTAGTCTCGAACTTGGTCCCCTCTGCTTTCAGGTGTCATCTTCCTTCGATCCAGGCTTGGATCCATCAAACTTTCTTCACTGGTCGCCTGCCAGCAACTTCTTTCTTCCAGGCTCCTGGTCCGTCTACGAGGATTCCCGACGTCTTTTGAGACCTATGCAGCTGCAGCCCCTGGGCTAGGTAACTTCGGCATTTCGGTGCCCCAGCATAGCCTCACTATCCAAGGGTCAGGATTCACTTTCGTTTTCCTCCTACCAGGTCGGGTTCGCCCGAGAACACTAACTTTGTCATTACTAGCTACCATAGACTTTGTCCCGCATCACGCGTGAGAGTGCACACTCTGCACCCGAGTCCCCTAGGCCTCCTAGAAGTAATCTGAAGATTCTATAGTCAAGTCCTAGCGATTCCTAAGCCTATTAGTACTGTACTTACCTGCTAGTAATTTCGCATTCCACTTTCAGAGTATATGGTTTTCCGTGCCCCTCGGGCATTTGTATATACTGTGCTAACTTAAGTATTTTCGTAAGAGTTTTGTTTTGTGCTAAGTACCCTGTCCTCATAAAGAGTACAGGGCTGTTGTGATTCTTAATAAATATCTTGTTTATTTTCATAACACTTGTGTGGTGTCCTTTCACTTGGTATTCAAGGGGTATATGTGTGGTATAACAGCTGGCTTAACACGCACTCTCGAGTCTTTAGCCTTAGACTGCTCGTATCCATGCTACTAGGATAGCTGGTCTATAAGGTTGACTTACAACCAATCATCAATAAGGGTTGCTGGACTGATACATAGTGTCCACTAGAATAGTGACCACTGCATATCAGGCCACCTTCTCACATTGGTGAGCAGCGGTTGGGATTTGAGCTTGCTGTTGTTTTACCACACGTATCCTAAGAATATCTTGTTGAAAGATCACATAAGTACTGTTAGTACATATAACTAAGCTTAGAATACTCTGAGTTCTACTGAACCAGCTGTTGCAGCTCCTCAAGGCTTAGCACACCTTGGCTGCAACTCTTAGCAAGGGATCAGTAGGTAAACACATAGTGTAGGTAGGTGCATCACTTACACCACACTAGAAACAGTATGTCAGACAAAGGAGGAAACTCTGAGTCTCCCCTTGTGTCAGTGGACCCTCCACAGGTCCTCTCTTCCAGATATACTGTGCTTAGCTTCCATGAGTTACGACAAGTGTGTACCTCTAGGAAGATTAAGCAGGGGTCTAACCCCACAACTTCCTTTCTGATTGGTCTCTTCGAGACTTATGATGCCAGAAAAGCTGAGAAACTTCTTAGCTCTTCTAATCCAGATGGAGGTATGCCTCCCCTTGAGGGAACCAGAGGAGACCCTGACCTAATCCACCTCTCAGCTGAGACTGAAGAGGGGGAGGAGGATGAGGATCCCTCTGGGGATGAGGCAGACAAGGGACAGGTAGAAGTCAGCAGACTAACCAGGTCCAACTTAAGCAGACATGACAGTGGTACTGGGGGACCCCTGGGGCCACTCTCAGGTCAGCTTAACATTGGGAATGGACGAGCCAGATCTCTATCAAGAGGCTCTGGCAGATCCCTTCAAACCAATGTCTCTCACAACTCTTCTCAAAGAGGGATGACTTCCCCTCAGAGGAGAGTGTATGAAGCTAAAGAAAGGGCAGCCAATCTGAGGATTGAAAGGGAAGAACTTGCCCTGGCCAAAGAGAGGCTTGCCTTTGCTAGAGAGCAACAGTTAAGTGGGGTAGTCCCCACTGGTGGCAGCATTGTACCTAGCAATAGGGAAAGGAGTTTTGATACAAAACACCTGGGTAAGATAGTGCCCCCCTTTAAACAAGGGGATGACATCCACAAATGGATTACTGCTTTGGAGAGGGCCTGCACTGTGCAAGGTGTTCCCCAGAGTCAGTGGGCAGCTATCTTGTGGCTCTCCTTTGAAGGTAAAGGAAGAGACAAGCTCCTCACTACTAGAGTGGAGGATGCTAACAATTACCAAATCTTGAAAAACACACTGATTGATGGGTTTGGCCTAACCACTGAGCAGTACAGGTTGCTGTTCAGGGATACCCAGAAAATTCAGTCTCAAGATTGGTCTGATTTTGTAGATTGTGCCACTAAGGCTTTGGAGGGCTGGTTGCTGGGCAGTAAGGTTACTGATTATACAGGATTGTACAATTTGATCATGAGAGAACAAATTTTAAACAATTGTCAGAACCAGTTGTTGCATCAGCATCTTGTTGACTCAGATCTGACCTCTCCCCAAGAATTGGGAAAGAAGGCAGACAGATGGGTCAGAACAAGAGTTAAACAGAACCAGGGCCAGAATCAAGGTGGTCAGAAGAAAGCAGACCAGAAGGGTAAAGATTCTAAGGGGGAACAAAATGACCAGAAGTCTTCGACAGGTCCCCAACAACCCAAAGAGGGTGGGGGTCAGGCTCCCCAGAAGAAGAAAAACCAAGAAGGCCAATCTAAAAGGTGGTGCCAATACTGCAAAAGTAAAACTCACTGGTTTAGTGAGTGCACCAAGAAAGGAGGAGGGCAGACTCCTGCCACTGCAGCCCCTAAGGCACCTGTGCCCCCTAGTACAGTCAGCAGTGGTAGTGCACCTCCCAAGGGTTTAGTAGGGTTAACCCTGGGTTCTGAGGGGTGTGACAACTTAGTTGGTACACTCACTCAGGCTTTCCTTGTTTGTACAGGGGATGTGGATATGTCCCCTGATATAAGTCTCAATACTTTGGGCAAATACAGACAGACACCTTTCATTAATGGAAAAATGGCTCAGGCCTATAGGGACACTTGTGCCAGTGTCACAATGGTGACACCTAACTTTGTGGACCCTGGACAGATCATTCCAGGTACAGAATTCCTGGTGACCAATGCAAGCAATGTCACTACCAATCACAGTATGGCAATTGTAGCTTTCTCCTGGGGAGGGGTAACTGGCCAAAAGAAGGTTGTAGTTAGTTCAGACCTCCCAGTGGATTGTTTGTTGGGCAATGATTTGGAGTCATCACAATGGTCAGAAGTGGAGCAGAGGACTCACATGGAAATGTTAGGCTTGCCAGCACATGTGTTTGCTGTGACCAGGTCACAGGTCAGGAAATGCCCCACTGAACAGGTGCTGGATCCTGGAACAATGGACCAGACACCTTCCAAGAAGAAGAACAGTAGGGTTAAGGCTGTGCCTTCCCCCTTGCCCCAGGTTGAGGATCAAGTCTCAGAGGAGGCTGACCTACAGGAATTGAGGGAAACTGAGCCTAGAGAGTTTGAACTTGATCAAGTTGAATACTTGGGTTCAGGGGGACCCTCAAGAGAAGACCTGGGGAAGGACCAGTTAGGCTGCCCTTCTCTTGAACCCCTCAGACAGCAGGCTGCTGCTGAGGCTGCTGGGAACGCCACAGGTACCCACAAGGTATACTGGGAAGATGGACTCCTGTACACTGAGTCAAGAGACCCCAAGCCTGGCATGACCAGGAGGCTGGTTGTACCCTTGTCTCAGAGAGGTTTTCTCCTTACCTTGGCCCATGAGATTCCCTTTGCAGGTCACTTAGGCCAGACAAAGACTTGGGACAGGCTTGTCTCACACTTTCACTGGCCTCACATGAATGAGGATACCAAGGAGTTTTGTCGCTCCTGTGTCACTTGCCAAGCCAGTGGTAAGTCAGGTGGCACAACAAAGGCCCCCCTTATACCAATGCCTGTGGTGGGGGTGCCCTTTGAAAGAGTGGGGATTGACATTGTTGGTCCAATGGAACCCCAGACAGCATCAGGGCACAATTTATACTGGTGGTAGTGGATCATGCCACCAGGTATCCTGAAGCTATTCCACTTAGGACCACTACAGCACCTGTAGTGGCAAGGGCCCTAGTTGGAGTGTTCTCCAGAGTGGGCTTCCCTAAGGAGGTTGTCTCTGACAGAGGTGCAAACTTCATGTCAAGCTACTTAACTGCTATGTGGAAGGAATGTGGTGCCAACTACAAGTTCACTACACCCTATCATCCACAATGCAATGGGCTTGTTGAAAGGTTCAACAGGACCCTAAAAGGGATGATTCATGGACTACCTGAAAAGCTCAGGCGTAGATGGGATGTCCTGATACCCTGCCTTCTGTTTGCTTACAGAGAGGTCCCACAAAAGGGGGTTGGCTACAGCCCTTTTGAACTTTTGTATGGGCATCCTGTGAGAGGCCTCCTGTGTTTGGTGAAGGAAGGATGGGAGAGACCTCTCAAAAAGCCTGCAACCAGCATAGTGGACTATGTACTTGGTCTCCGCTCCAGGATGGCTGAGTATATGGAGAAGGCATCTGAAAACCTTAAGGCCAGCCAAGAACTCCAAAAAGCTTGGCATGACCAAAAGGCTGTCCTGACTGTTTACCAGCCGGGACAGAAGGTGTGGGTGCTGGAGCCAGTGGCCCCAGCAGCACTCAAAGACAAATGGTCTGGGCCCCACACAATTCTTGAGCAAAAGGGAGAGGTCACCTACCTGGTGGACCTTGGAACTCCCAGGAGTCCCCACAGGGTACTCCATGTCAACAGGCTCAAAGCATATGTCGACAGGAAGGACATGAGCTTGCTCATGGCCATTGATGAGGGACAGGAGGAAGAGAGTGACCCTCTCCCAGACCTGCTCACTCAGAATCCTGATGATGGGTCAGTAGATGGTGTTGTCTTTTGTGGCAGCCTCTCTGAGCATCAGCAGAAAGACTGTAAACAGGTTCTTCAGTCTTTCAGACATATGTTCTCTCTGACACCCAGTCAGACCAATTGGTGTACCCATGAGGTTGACACTGGTGACAGCCTGCCAGTTAAGAGTAAAATCTACAGGCAGCCTGATCATGTTAGAGACTGCATAAAAACTGAAGTGCAGAAAATGTTAGAGTTGAGAGTCATTGAACCCTCAGATAGCCCTTGGGCTAGTCCAGTAGTTCTAGTGCCAAAACCTCACACCCAGGATGGTAAGAGAGAGATGAGGTTCTGCGTAGACTACAGGGGTCTCAATGCAGTCACTAAGACTGATGCCCACCCAATACCAAGGGCAGATGAACTTATAGATAGATTGGCTTCTGCCAACTACTTAAGTACATTTGAACTGACAGCTGGGTATTGGCAAATCAGGTTAGCTGAGGATGCCAAGCCCAAGACAGCATTTTCAACCCCTGGTGGGCATTATCAATTTGTGGTAATGCCCTTTGGTCTGAAAAATGCACCTGCCACCTTCCAAAGGTTGGTGAATCATGTTCTCACTGGGCTGGATGACTTCTGTGCAGCATATCTAGATGATATTGCTGTCTTTAGCTCCACCTGGGAGGATCACCTGGTCCACCTGAGGAAAGTGTTAGAGGCTCTGCAAGCAGCAGGCCTCACTATCAAGGCCACCAAGTGCCAGATAGGGCAGACACAGTTTGTATACCTGGGCCACCTTGTAGGTGGAGGCCAGGTTCAGCCACTGGAGAGCAAAATACAGTCAATCAGGGACTGGGCTCCTCCAACCACCCAGACTCAGGTTCGAGCTTTCTTGGGCCTGACTGGTTACTACAGAAAGTTTGTCAGGAACTATGGATCAATTGTGACTCCATTAAATGAACTGACAAGTAAGAAAATGCCAAAAAAGGTTCAGTGGACAGCAGGCTGTCAAAAAGCATTCGATGACCTAAAGCAGGCCATGTGCACAGCACCTATCCTTAAGAGTCCAGACTACTCCAAACCATTCATTGTCCAAACAGATGCTTCTGAGTTGGGTGTGGGAGCTGTTCTATCTCAACTGAATTTTGATGGTCAAGACCAGCCCATTGCTTTTATAAGCAGAAGGCTGACCCCCAGAGAGAAGAATTGGTCAGCTATTGAGAGGGAGGCCTTTGCTGTGGTTTGGGCCCTGAAGAAGCTGAGGCCATACTTGTTTGGCACTCACTTCAAGATTCAGACCGACCATAAGCCCCTCTTGTGGCTAAATCAGATGAAGGGTGAAAACCCCAAACTGCTTAGGTGGTCCATTTCCCTACAGGGGATGGACTTTACAGTGGAACATAGACCTGGTACTGATCATGGCAATGCCGATGGGCTCTCCAGATATTTCCACTTAGAACAAGAAGACTCACCTGGTCAAGGTTAGCTTATTGTCCCAAAGTTTGGGGGGGGGGGTCATGTAGGAGAGTAGGGTCTGCAATCCTATGATCACCCAGATTTTTTGCTTTTGTTTCACTGGTTTACGACTTTCTCTGGCTGTGGGCCTGCCAATCAGACCCACAGCCTGGCTGTTCTCTCTCTAAATTACAATATGTACCCTAGGTGCATTTACCAATTGGTACTGGGCCACCTTATCAGACCCTGTAACTCAGGGCATAGGTGTACCCAGGGCCTACCAGGGGCTGAAGAATGTATTATGCCACCCCTGGCTGGCCTCCTAAATTTGACACAACTGGCTGCATGACAGCTGGGGCAAAGTCGTGTAATCACCCTTTGCTATAGATATAGTATACCTATATCTAACCCTAAAATGGACACACAGATTCCTATCAGTCACTCCTATGGCAGGCCTTGACAATCCTGAAGGCAGAGTGCTTGGAATCGTGTGAGATGGTGCTCTGGCATGAGCTGAGCCTGTCTGCAGCTTGCGGAACCAAGTCCTAATAGCTGTTCCATGATAACGCATACCATATACTCTTAAATGCATTATAATCCTCGCGGTTAAATGCTAACTTTGGTATTGCTTTATCAAAACATGTCGAGTAAGGTGTCATACGAATTGGAATACTAACCCCTCGCCAATTCTGGTGACGGGGTTAGCATTCCACCCTTCTAGAGGGACACGACATGTATGTAACTGTGAACCCCGGTTAAAGTTAAGCGAAGCCTCAGCTCCACAAAATGGATGCTGCCACCACAGACACGAGTCTGACCTCCTGCTGCTGGGAGTCCTCCCAGAGAGGAGAGCTTGGACAAAGGGTTTCCTGTCAGGGGCGGTGCTAGCACTATCCCAGACAGGGTTTTGTGTATCCTGGGTAGGCAGGGCTTTACAGGAAGGTGACTGCTGAGTGGCACCCCGGTGCTCACTACGCATAGGCCAGTCTGAACCAGTTCCAGGGGCACACCAGCCCCTGGCCTGGGGAAGTCCGGCATGGCAGAGGGGTGTAACCACCCCCCTCCTAGTCCCACCCATAGGCAGGACCTAGTCACCGGGTCAGCCCCCTTTTTTAGTATAAAGATAGGAGCGGGCCCCCTGTTCAAATTAGATCACCTTTGGAATCAAGACACGACTTTCTACGAAAGGACATCAAGATTTCTTCTTCAAGATTCTCCCTTGTGGCTAAGGAGTAGTCACCCTGCATCCGCAGGCACCATCCTGAGAACACTGCCGTCTGCTGCAAGTCCTTCTTCACGAATCCGACGACCCAGCTCGACGAGACCTGGCTTCCCTGGCACCTCTGACCTCTACTCACCTCTACAGCCAAGCTGAGAACCGTGAGTGCGACGAGACCTCGAGGGACCGACGATCGCCAAGACTGCACGACTTTTTTGCAACAAGCCCACCGTGTGCTCCACTGGTGAGTGCTTTGGGGTCCGAGAAGCCCCACCCTGAGCAGCTCCAGCACCGAAGATCAGCCCTCCAACATCTCCACGATCTGCGTGGGGCCCTTCTGCTTTTGCGTGCTCACCGCGCTGTGTGGCTACTAGCTGGCTGGCTTGTGGCCTTCTTCACGACGCCCGACGACATCACTGCTGCTGGTCTGGTTGCTCCAGACTGGCCCTTGCTTCCTTCTTCAAGAGAGGCACCCCGGACCCTCCTGGTCCACTCCAGACGCCATTTTAAGTCCACCGCGTGGGCTTGAATTTGCCAAGGCTTTGTTGCCCAATCCTGGGTCCAGCGACGCCGACAGCTTCATCCATCGTGGGACAGCTCGCTCCTCCATCCTGGTCGCCGACAACGCCTCCTGGTCCGTGAGATCTGCGAACACAGCGTCACCCACTCACCTAGTCGAGGTGGCTACCATCCGGTGCCCTCCTGGTGCCCACTGACTACTGGCTAGTAGTCTCGAACTTGGTCCCCTCTGCTTTCAGGTGTCATCTTCCTTCGATCCAGGCTTGGATCCATCCTTCACTGGTCGCCTGCCAGCAACTTCTTTCTTCCAGGCTCCTGGTCCGTCTACGAGGATTCCCAACGTCTTTTGAGACCTATGCAGCTGCAGCCCCTGGGCTAGGTAACTTCGGCATTTCGGTGCCCCAGCATAGCCTCACTATCCAAGGGTCAGGATCCACTTTCGTTTTCCTCCTACCAGGTCGGGTTCGCCGAGAACACTAACTTTGTCATTACTAGCTACCATAGACTTTGTCCCGCATCACGCGTGAGAGTGCACACTCTGCACCCGAGTCCCCTAGGCCTCCTAGAAGTAATCTGAAGATTCTATAGTCAAGTCCTAGCGATTCCTAAGCCTATTAGTACTGTACTTACCTGCTAGTAATTTCGCATTCCACTTTCAGAGTATATGGTTTTCCGTGCCCCTCGGGCATTTGTATATACTGTGCTAACTTAAGTATTTTCGTAAGAGTTTTGTTTTGTGCTAAGTACCCTGTCCTCATAAAGAGTACAGGGCTGTTGTGATTCTTAATAAATATCTTGTTTATTTTCATAACACTTGTGTGGTGTCCTTTCACTTGGTATTCAAGGGGTATATGTGTGGTATAACAGCTGGCTTAACACGCCCTCTCGAGTCTTTAGCCTTAGACTGCTCGTATCCATGCTACTAGGATAGCTGGTCTATAAGGTTGACTTACAACCAATCATCAATAAGGGTTGCTGGACTGATACATAGTGTTCACTAGAATAGTGACCACTGCATATCAGGCCACCTTCTCACAGCCCCTACTCTTTTTCTCCTGTTCATCAACCAGGTAGTCAATTTCTTTTCCACATCCCAGACAGATGCACCATCTCTGGGCGGGTCTAAATACCCGATGTTAATTTTTGCTGACGACACCCTGCTTCTCTCTAAAACTCGCAGTGGGTTACAAACAGCCCTGAATAGGTTTGCAGAGTTTTGCAGGGTAAATGACCTACAGATTAATGTTGATAAAACTAAATTTATGGTCTTCAGTAATAAAAATCCAATCACTAGCTCTGTTAGCTTGAATGGTGTTCTGATAGAACAGGTGAAGACAATGACTTATCTGGGTGTGACTCTGGATTATCATCTAAGTTGGAAACCCCAGATTGAGGCATTATACCTCAAATTTGTACGACTCACAGGTTGTTTGCTTCTGGAACAAAAGAAATCCCTGACTAAACAAATCACCCCTGTATTACAAATCTATGAAGCTAAGATAAACGCAGCCACTTTGTACGGTGCGGATATCTGGGGTTTTGAAGATTTATCTTTCCTGGTCAGAGCACAGAATAAGTTCTTGCGAAATTTAGTAGGCCTTCCTCAGTCTACACCCATAAAACCTCTGTTGCTAGACTTAGGTTGTAAACCCTTAAATGAGATGGCCCGGTTCTTCTTGGTGGCATTATGGCGACGGATCTGGACGACTCCGAAGCTTAGCCTTTTTGCCAAAGAATTAGACGAGGTTAAATCTTTGTGGGGAGCTTCTAGAATCCCATGGCTTAGGGAAGTGAAAAAGGTTTTGCTTGACATGGGTCTCCATCAGCTTTGGATTAATCCGGGGGGTTCCATCTTTCCCTCCAAACAAGATTTTAAAGACCAGTTTTGGGCAGCTGTTAAATTAACTACAGTCATCCAATCGGAAGTTACTAATTTAACAGGTCTTTTTCTGACTTATAAACTGACACCTTCCCTTGAGCCATATTGGGACGTGATTTGTAAAACCCTCGACCGGAAATTATATCATCAATTCCGTGTCGGGGCGCTCCCTATCAACTCTTTTACTGCTAAGTGGAATGTGAATTCAAATAATTGCTGTCCTTGGTGTCCGGGTCATCTAGAGAGCATTGGTCACTTTTTTTTTGCCTGCCCAGCCTATCGTGCCCCACGCCTAAAATGGATTAAACCCTTATGTTGTAGACTGAATAGCAAGGGGTACCTTGAAGCCCTGAGGCTTTTTCGTACTAACCTGTCAGTGTTTATTGTGGTCGGTGTGGCCAAGTTCCTAGGTTGGGCATGGATAATTCGTACCAGGAATTTGAACATTTTATGATGGTTTTATATATTGATGCTGATTTATAATAGATAATGTCCAAAGGCATTTTATTGTAAAGTCTTTATCAATTGTTTAATAACCTTTTAAATGTTTTACCGACATGATGTCTTATTAATATTTCATGAATTGTATATTGTCTTTTATGAATTTTATTTCGAAATAAAGACTTACTGAAACTGATTAACAAGATACTGATTTAGTGTTTGAAAGGGACACATACAAATATGCCCCTCCATATAATGGATTGTTATCCATGCTCAATCTCCTATTATGAGTCCGTAAACCTTTCCGGCTCCTAAAATGGGATTAATATGTAAGAAAAAGCATTATAGTAGTCCTAAATGCTGAATTGAAGTGTTTACAACTGTTAAAATGCTTAGTGTATCTGGCGCTAAATTCATATTCCTCTGGTCTTCAGTTAATATTTCTAGGTATTGCAAATACTTATACAGGCCGGATTATATCTGCCATAGTCTTTAGAAAATGTCTTAAAGCAAATGTTATGTTATGGTAAGTTATAAGAGACTTATAACGCACACAACTACTCAGGAGAATCCTGGCGCGATACGGACTCATGCGTGTGAAAGGGAGACTTAAATGAAAGCTTTTTCGAAAAGGTGAGTTTTAAGAAGTTTCTTAAAACATTGAGATCCTGCGTATGGCGTAAGGCAGCAGGGAGACTGTTCCAAAGCACTGCTACCTTGACCGAGAGTGACTGTCCCCCAAGTCTGGAGCTTCGAAAGCGGGGGGTAACCATCAGACTGTGCGAGGGGGAGGGCAAAGAGCGATGGGGGGTGTAGAAGGACACTCGTTTCCTAATATAGGAGGGTCCGGAATCATGCAGGGCTCTGTGTGCTAAGGTGAGAGCCTTAAACTGCACCCTCTGGGCCACAGGTCGCGGAGGCGAGCCCTTATGCTGTTTCTCTTAGAGATTTTATATAAGAATCTGGCCACCGCATTTTGAATCAGTTGGAGTTTGTTCATTAAGTAGCCAGGAATGCTCAGAAAAAGTGCATTAGCGTAGTCTAAGCGGGACAGGATAAGAGCTCGGGCCACCATTTCCTTAGCTGGCTGAGGGAGTAGAGGGAAAAAAACGACTGGGTTACTTAAGTGTGCCAAAGCAGACACCAGTAAGTCGCATGATGTGCTCAGAGAATCTGAGATCCTCCCCGAACCAGACCCCCAGGTTTTTTGCCGGACCACCCTCCGACAGTGGCCGGGGAAAATCTGCGGGCCACAGGGCCGGAATGAACTGTGAGAATGATGCGGTAATGGGGATCCACCGCTTCCTCCAAGTCGGAGGCATGGTCGACATGAGTGTCTAAGAGCCTCCATTAGTTGCAAGGTATCTCACCCCCAGTCAACTGATCTGGGTTTAATCCATCATCATTCTTTTTTTTTTTTTTAATTTTTGGAAGACCTTTATTGATAAAACTCGCACATACAATCCAGCAATGAGCCAGAGGGCTCGCAGATACAGTACATTGCAACAGAGAAGGCGTAAAGGATATGGTACAGAGATACTGAGGTCTAATTTTTAAAGGTTTTTTCTGAAGGATAGACAGGAGCAGGATATCAAAGAACAACGAGTTGGTTCCGGCTTCGCAAAAACAGGATAGACAAATACAAAACGCAATAAAATGCCAGAATCGCTGCTTATCACACATGTAGAACGTCTAAACCCAGAAAAGAAAGAAAAAGAAAAAGAATAGAAGGCCCATAGAACCAAAAAAAATAAAACAAAAAACCCCCCCGTCCACCCCCACCCTGCACCCCTGCAGCTGGCTATGGCCTAACCCCCCCTAGCAGTGTGCCTGTCGCCCAGTAAAAGGAGTCCCGAAATATAGAGAGTAAGAAAAGAGTCCTAATCTATAACTCTCAGTAAATAATGAAAGGCGGGGAGGAGCCTTCCACCCGTCCCCCGGCTACACCATCCCGCAGGTTCAGTAACAACACAAAGTAGAAAGCACGGTGAGATTGAGCATTACAATCAGAATAAATTGGAGGTACAGAATCGACACACAGCACAGTCAAAGGCAGCGACACACCACCCACATGTCCAGGTCAGCAACAGGAAACCACCAAAGCATAAGAATAAGTGTTCACCCCGGCCCGTTCTCTCTCTTCTACCACTGTGAATCATAGAAACCCAGACAGCCCAGGGAGATGTGCACGATAGTCCAAACGGGGAACATTGGCTTGAGCACTCAACCATGTCGCATATACACAGGGCCAATGATATCATGCTGGGCCAAAAGTACACCACACTTGTGGCACTGAGCGAAACCGATCCAAGGAAGAAAGTCTCAATGTCTGGCCCCTTCTGGAGCGATCTCCGGGTAGAGGGAGACACGGTGCAGGGAGAGAACTCCCGTCGTGATTGCAGTCCGTGGTTTGCACTTCGGCCCGGGCAATAACCATCAGCAGCAAGAGGTACCCCGGGACCTGGGGTCTCTGGGCCGTCACCGCTGCGCAACGCCGCCGTCTTGTCGCAGTCAAACGTGGAACCAAGAACACCGCTACAGTCCGGCGAGGCAGCCATTTTGAAGCATCCACGAGCACTTATTATAACGTCCACCTTGCTGATCAGGGTTCGTGCAGAGTGCAACACATCGTAATGAAGGGAGTCAATAGCCGCCAATAGGTCTCCATAGCCCCGAGCAGTTCCACGCTCCCTTCCGGTCGGGTCCCCTTGCACCACACATCCACGATCACGCCATGACACAGGCTCTCCAAAGCTGCCCTCCATTGTGCGCTTCGCGATCACCAATGGAAACACCTCGAGTGATGCAGGGCTGCTGGCAATGGGCCTCAGGTTTACAGTTCAAGGAAAAGCGTTAATCAGGTCCGAAGAGTGGCCATAAGCATGGTCCCTGAAACAAGCCGCCCGCTCGATATTGAAGGGGTAGAAAATTCGGGAGCCTCCCGCCGCTAGCGGGCTGTGTTCAAGCATTCTTCCACAGTCGCAGTGTGGGTTTCTGCACTCGTGCAATCCCACCGGATAACTCGCCAGGCACATCCAACACAGTACCTGTAGTCCAATGGGGCGCGCGTTCCAGATTCGGCCGCGTCTAATGGAAATGGTCCGACCGGTTCCAAGCAGCTGCTGACGCCCGGTGTTGTTCACCCGGCAGCCGGCCCCAGCGTCAAGTCAAGTCAAGTCAAGTCAAAAGAATGTATATAGCGCGCTACATACCCAGAGGGTCTCAAGGCGCTTGAGGAAGGGTGGGGGGATTACTTGTCGAATATCCAAGTTTTCAGTTGCTTTCTGAATGCTAGATGGTTCTGAGTGAGACGAAGGTGAGTGGGGAGTGAGTTCCAGGTCTTAGCGGCCAGGTAGGAGAAGGATCTACCTCCCATGGTGGTTTTATTGATACGAGGTACGGTAGCAAAGGCTTGGCTGGAGGAACGTAGCTGGCGGGGTGGGGGGTGTAGAAGGAAAGTCGAGTGTTGAGGCAATCGGGTCCGAGTTCGTAAAGTGATTTGTGTGCGTGGGTAAGGAGGCGGAAAGTAATCCTCTTATTGACGGGGAGCCAGTGGAGTTTTTTCAGTTGACTGGAGATGTGGTCTTTACGTGGGATGTCGAGTATTAGTCTGGCTGATGCGTTCTGGATGCGTTGGAGTTTTTTCTGGAGTTTTGCGGTGGTGCCGGCGTATAGGGTGTTTCCGTAGTCCTGGCGGCTTGTAACCAGCGCATGGGTGACCGTTTTTCTGGTTTTGGTGGGGATCCAGCGAAATGTCTTTTTGAGCATGCAAAGAATGTTGAAGCACGATGATGAGACGGCGTTGACCTGTCTGGACATCGAGAGTGAGGAGTCTAAAATGACGCCCAGGTTCCGTGCGTGATCCGTCGGGATGGGTGCTTTTCCAAGAGCCTCTGGCCACCAGGAGTCATCCCAGGCGGAGGGGGAGGTTCCTAAGATAAGGACTTCTGTTTTATCTGAGTTAAGTTTTAGACGGCTATGCTTCATCCATTCGGCTACTTCTTTCATTCCTTCATGAAGGTTGGTTTTGGCGGTATTAGGGTCTTTGGTGAGCAATCGGGTCCGAGTTCGTAAAGTGATTTGTGTGCGTGGGTAAGGAGGCGGAAAGTAATCCTCTTATTGACGGGGAGCCAGTGGAGTTTTTTCAGTTGACTGGAGATGTGGTCTTTACGTGGGATGTCGAGTATTAGTCTGGCTGATGCGTTCTGGATGCGTTGGAGTTTTTTCTGGAGTTTTGCGGTGGTGCCGGCGTATAGGGTGTTTCCGTAGTCCTGGCGGCTTGTAACCAGCGCATGGGTGACCGTTTTTCTGGTTTTGGTGGGGATCCAGCGAAATGTCTTTTTGAGCATGCAAAGAATGTTGAAGCACGATGATGAGACGGCGTTGACCTGTCTGGACATCGAGAGTGAGGAGTCTAAAATGACGCCCAGGTTCCGTGCGTGATCCGTCGGGATGGGTGCTTTTCCAAGAGCCTCTGGCCACCAGGAGTCATCCCAGGCGGAGGGGGAGGTTCCTAAGATAAGGACTTCTGTTTTATCTGAGTTAAGTTTTAGACGGCTATGCTTCATCCATTCGGCTACTTCTTTCATTCCTTCATGAAGGTTGGTTTTGGCGGTATTAGGGTCTTTGGTGAGTGAGAGGATCAGTTGGGTGTCATATGCGTAGGAGATGATGTTGAGGTTGTGTTGGCGTGCGATGACCGGCCTCGGGTCCGCTGCGGGCCGCAAACTTCAGTCGGACATTACACCCGCTTGCAAGGAATCGCAAGCCTCAGGATTTCACCACGGGCCGCCTGAGCACATCGGCTTCAGCAGTGTGCCTTCTAAAAACAGGATCTCCGGCAGGATAGACACAAAGAAGGAGATGGTCCCCGGAGCCGAGGGACTACACGTCCGATCCGGTCGCCATCTTGGCTCCTCCCCCTCCATCATCATTCTTAAGCTCACTCCGCCACCCCAGTTCAGTCATGACCATATGCAAATCAGTCTGACCCTGTGCCTCATGGGAACAGTCCAGCCCGAACTGCCAAGCCATGTCTTCCCTGGACCGGAAACAGGCATCCTGGACCGGTTTCTGGACAATCAGCCGTCATCAGTCAGGCTAGCTTGAATCCAGTGGCAAAGTGAGCAAGAGACCCACGTCTGAGCATACCCTGCCAACTTAGGGCGAACAAAGCAAAACCAAAGGGGAAGCTATCCTGGCTGAAGAGGGGTGAAACCCTGAAACCGGTCCTAGGATGCTTGTTTCCAGTCCAGGGAGGACCTGGCCTGGCACTTGGGGCTGGACTGTTCCCATTGGGCGCAGGGTCTAGACTGATTTGCATATGACTGGGTCCCAACTGGAATGGCATGGTGAGCAATAAAATGATGGATTTAGACCCAGATCTCTGTACTGGGGTGAATGTATGACATTGTTCTGCATTCTGTCCATCAGTAGTTCTTTTTGCATGTGTTTTACCTAGTCTTTGTTTGTGAGAAGATTCACACAATGCTACTGCAGGGCTGTAATAGTTCTGTATATGCAGGGGATGCGTAGATTGCTCCACAAGCTGTAGCATTTGCATGTATGAGACAAGAAACTTGTACAGCCAATACCTTTTTTTTCCTGCTTTTTGTTACTATACTTTTAAGAGAGATAACCTTGAGCAGCTGCAAAGTTCCCTGAACTTTTCTATGTGTTAGGAAGTATAACACTACTACTGCCAAAAAACTATTACTGTGGCCAAAGGTTGTTGAAAATTGAATTTAGTGAAATATTTTTACTTTCTGTCATTAAAATTATTATTGCGCCTGTTTTTGGTAGGCACATCTATTTAATTCTCTATCAGAACTCCAGTTAATATGTCTTATTTTGTTTCAGTTGGTGGTGGCAGTGATCTCCGGCTTTGGACAGTAAATGGGGATCTTGTTGGACATGTTCACTGCAGAGAAATAATTTGTTCTGTTTCATTCTCCAATCAACCTGAGGGTCTGTCTGTCAATGTTATTGCAGGTGGACTTCAAAATGGAGTTGTAAGGTGAGAAATTACCACATATATGAACATGGTATCGACTTTAGTTTTCCATTGTGGTTTATATTATTTATGTTAGATTTTTGACATTGTGTCTATTCTCAAGCTTTTTTTTAAGTTTTGTGAGACTTTACATGTCGTAATGGAAGTTACAACGATGCAGACATCATTGTAATGGAAGTTACACCGACTGCACATTGGTAAGCGTCGTCTGCGGCTCCGCGTCCGTCGCCGGCATCGTTGGTGCCGGGATGATGTCGTCGGAGTACTTAGACATCGCCCTCGCGTGCTGACGCCAGTTCTTCTTTTTTCCACGCCAGCAAACGCAGATCCGGGAAGAGCAGTACTTCAGTCAATTTTTGACTAACTTTTTTGATCTCTTTTGGATCCTTCTCAAGTAGATACCGACTCTCGGTGCCGATAGGTATGCCCAGATTCAAACCCTCCGACGACTGTAGCCAATTGATGTCGGTTACCGACCTCCACCGTCGGTGCCTTTACTGTCTCGGGGCCGACCACGATGACAAGTCGTGCCCCGACTGCCGGGCCTTGACCTCGAAAGCTAGGCGGGAGCGGTCCTGTAAGCGTCTCAAGCTCCGGCACTCGGCCCGCGCCGCTCGAGGTCCCGGTCCAGGCGGAGGTCGAGGGACCGGTCGCGGGGCCGCAGTCATCACAGCTCGGCGAGTCGACACCACTCGTCAAGCTCCAAGTCCTCAGGTAAGTCGAGGCACATGAAGTAGAAGAAGCAACATCACTCTTCCGACTCCCCCCAACGCTCGCGCGATACGGCCGGGCGTTCAGACGACACCCCACGGCTCTGCTGGAGCAGCAAGTGCCGTGTCCAGTTCCACACCTGCCAGTCCCTGGGCTGCACGCGACACCGGAGGAGATCAGCGCCTTCCTCACAGCCATGAGGTCGCGCTTCCCTCCGTCGGCACCCGCTGGGTCGCCTTCGGGCCCCACAGGTCCGACTGGGAGCCCAAGAGGGCTGGTTGCTCCGGCCCTGGCGCCGCCGGGTGCTTCAGCCCCGGCGCTGTCAACGACTCCGGTCCCGACGCCGCAGGGCCCCTCTGAATCTGGGCCTGGATCCGTGCCGACACCGGTCGACCTCCCGACCTCCCCGCTGGCGCCTTCACCAAGGGTGTCGCCCCCGAGGTCGTCCCCGGGCGGCGGCGGCCCAGGTCCCACCCCCGATCCGGATCCGGCATCGGACCGGCGCCGCCCGGCACCGTATTCGACGCCGATGGGTGAGCCATTCACTGAGTACCTGGCTCCATCTTTTGACCCTGACTACCAGGAGATGGAAGACGAGGAGGACTGGGAGGGGTCTGAGGACCCTCTGAGTGAGAAGTTGGCCTGATATATGATGTTTCCAATTCTGGAACCACCTTATTTTTTATTTTTTTATTTTTTATAACCTCATATTGCGATAAGAATGTGAATAATAAGGTGTTCGGGGGAAATGACGGTCTGTTCGGGTTATATGCCTTCACTGCCCCGGGACTCTGCTGAGTATCCCAAGGGGAGTTTCCCAGCTTTTTCTCAAGACCCGTCAAACTTCTCCTCTTTACCTTTATCCAACACAATAATTCCAAGGATCTGTGATGAGCTAGCCCTAGAGCTACTCGGCAGAAATCCAGTACTGCCAGGAAATTATTGTCTCCGCTTTAATCATTGGTAAGCCAAAAAAAAAAATAAAAAAAAAAAATGAAAAAACGAAAAAAAGAAATAAAGAAATAAAGAACCAAAAAGAGTAAAAGAGAAGAAATACTGATCAAGGCACAAGAATAAGGGTTTTGATGATTACTCAGGAGTAAAAAAATGTACCCATATATCCCAGTACTGCATTCTTTTTGTACTATTCCCTTTCCTATCCAGCCTGCATACCCTAATTACAGAGTTTAACCAGTCCTCATATGTTGGAGGTGTCGGTTTTATCCAGTTTAAACAGATCTCTCTACGTGCCAATAATATCAGTGTAAACATTAGCTTTTCCTGGGGTTTACTTAATCTAATGGTGTTTGAAGCGATCCCAAAAATAATTAAAGAGGTACTTACAGTTATTGGGGTTCTCATTAGAGCCGAGAGTGTCTTACCAATTTCTTGCCAAAATTGCGCAAGCCCCGAGCAGTGTTGAAACATATGGATATCATCTGCCTTTTCTTCGCCACATTTACTGCAGGCTTTTATTGATGCACCTTTGAACCTTGATAATCTCTTTGGAGTCCAATACGCTCTATGTATTGAGAACAGATGATTTCTTTTTAGAGCAGCGGGTTTTACACACTCCCAACATAGTTCAGAGGATTTTTTCCATATCATCTTTAAATCGATTTCTTCGTTGGTAAACTCTCTTCTCCATATTTTTTCCGATATTGATTGATCTTCTTCTCCTGCCTCAATTAACGCCCAATACCATTTTGATATTTCTTTTGTTATTATGGCTTCCTTTGTCATTTCCTTTTCAAAGTTTCCTGGATCTGTTGTTTCTCTCGGGATAGCATTAGCCCAACTCTTCAGTTGGTAATATTTAAACTTCGACACTTTCCCTTCCGTTATTGTATGTAGATGTTCCCATGATATGAATTCATTTTCACATAGGAGTTGTCCCCATTTTTCAAGACCTTGTTGTCTAATTACACTGGATAATGCATCTTTGAGACATTCTGGTGTTCCAGGTGAATCCTAAATTGGGGCCATGTTGCTGTAATATGGGATCCTCAAAATACTTCTAAATTGCGTCCATAATTTGACCGCATTAATTAATAGCTTCAGTTTCACTTTCTTAAAAAATTTTGGATGGCCAAATTTGAAAAGGAAATAGTCTTCTCCATTTGTGATATGTTGAAGGAAACTTGGGAAATTACCGTGTTTCATTAACAACGTTCTGAAATTTTTAAACTGAAAAGCCCTGCAATACTCAATAATGTCTGGACTTGCAATGCCCCCTTGATTTTTCCTTCTCCTGAGTTTGTTCCAAGCAATTCTTGTGCTTTTTTTCGACCAAATAAAACTGGATAATTCTCCTTGTATTTTCTTTAGGGCAGCTTTATTAAACTCCAACGGAATTGTATTAAAAAGGTATGTAAATTTGGGGATGATGGTCATTTTTACTGCGTTTGATTTACCCAAACAGTTTAGGTGTAGACCAGACCATGTTTTAAGAAGACTTCTCATTTCTTTTGCTACTAAATTTAAATTTAATTGGGGAATTTTATTCAGATCTTCAGTTAGCATGATCCCTAAGTATCTTATTTTTTCCTTTGAGAAAGCAGGTTTTGTCGTACAGTTCCAACTCATTGCCTCTGTTTTATTATTATTTATCGAGTAGCCTGAGACCCTGCTAAAGTTATTCATTATTTCCTTAATTGGTAATTCTGAGTTATTGTAGTTGTCTGTGAACACCATAAGATCATCTGCATATAAAGCCACTTTTTTTTCCCAATTTTTGTATTTAAAAGGTGTTATTTTGATGTGATTTCTAATTGAACAAGCTAAAGGTTCAATATATAAATTGAAAAGAAGTGGCGACAAGGGGCAGCCTTGCCTCGTACCCCTCTGAATGGTGATGTTACTTGTCAAACTCCCGTTCACTAATATATTTGCTCTAGGGTTTGAGTAAATTTCCTTCACCATGTGACTAAAATTACTTCCCAAGTTATTTTTTTCTATGACATTGTTTAAAAATTGCCAGTTTACGCGATCAAAGGCTTTTGCCGCATCATAGGTGATGATCGTGAGGGGTAGCTGTTCTGATATAGCTACATCTATTGTCGCTATTAATTCATGTGTTATTTCTTGAATTTGTCTGCCCTTTATGAAACCCTTCTCGTCCCGATCGATCAGGTTCGGCATTAGCTTTGATAGCCGTTTTGCTATTATGTTCATAAATAATTTATCGTCACAATTAAGTAGAGATATTGGTCTGTAAG
Source organism: Lissotriton vulgaris (assembly GCF_964263255.1). NCBI lineage: Eukaryota > Metazoa > Chordata > Amphibia > Caudata > Salamandridae > Lissotriton > Lissotriton vulgaris. The sequence continues at coordinate 1,019,295,127 of NC_141694.1, read as the reverse complement.
ACTCACAGGTTTTTGGATTTTTCCCCGGTTTTAATATAAGACTTATTGTGGCGTCATTCCAAGAATCAGGGATTTTTTCATGCTCCATGTATATCTTATTCATGACTTTTGTCAAGTGCTCAGTTAAAGGCTCTTTTAAAGCAATGTAAAATTTGTTGGATAGGGCATCAGGACCTGCTGCTTTACCCTTTTTTAGACTTCCTATTGCAGATCTAACTTCTTCAGATGTTATATCGATATTTAGGGAAACGATTTCCTCTTCTGTTAGATTTGGCATTACTATTCCTTCTAGATATTCCTTAATTGTCTCAGTTGAAGGATTTATATCCTCTTTATATATTGTTGAAAAAAAATCTGCAAATTCTTGTCTAATTTCGGAGTCGTCTTCACATAGGGCTGATTTATCTTTGGTATACACGGATAGTATAGTATTCCTTGTCTGGTCTGTTTTCAACTTCCACGCTAGCATTTTCCCACATCCTTCCCCATATTCGTGTTTAGCCAATTTACTGTTCTCCCATTTCTCTTGTACTATGTTCTCCAAGTAGTCTGTTAGGGTCTCTTTTAACTTACATATCCTCTCTGTTAGTTTTTCATTAGAAATTGGTGATGAGCTGGCTCCCAGTTGTGATTCTGTTTCCTTAATTTCTAACTCCAAATTTTTTATGTCGGTTTTTCTTCCCTTGCTTTTATGGGCACCCAAACTAAGTAAGTGTCCTCTTATCACTGCTTTGTACGTGTCCCATTTAATTCTTTCAAAGGATTCTTCACCATTATCTGCAAAGTAATTAATTGTCGATCTTAGCAATTGGTCCACACTTTCATCCGTTGTTAGAATTGATCGATCCAGGGTCCATCTAGTCGGATTTAGACTTTGTGTTAATAAGATTTTTAATTGGACAGCCGAATGATCCGATAAGTGAGCTGGATGATGTTCGATGCTTTTGACCTTATCTCGGAGTGAGTTGCTTATTAAGAAAAAATCTATCCTAGATTTATGTCCTAATTTTTTATTGTGAAAAGTAAACGGGTATGGTTTTTCCCCTTTTTGTTTCCACATGTCGTCCAAGTTTAGATCTCTTTCGAATATCCCCAACCATTCCCTCATCTTCGGTGAATTCCTTTGTTTAGACGGAGGTTGCCTATCTACGGTCGGGTCTAATATTATGTTATAGTCTCCTCCTAAGATTACTGGGACAGTGGATGTTATTAATTCTGAATATAATTTCTTAAGTGTCGCCGGGTCATCAATATTTGGACCGTAATATCCTGCTATCATAAGTATGGAGCTAATATCCTAATTTTGCCCATTGCCCATCTTCCCTTTTTATCAACCTCTTCTGATTCCAGTTTAGCATTCAGTGATTTTTTTATGATAATTGCTACTCCTTTTATGTTGCAATCTTGTGATGTATGAATGCTTGAGCCAATCCAATGTAAGTTTTTCACAATTTGAGACCACTCTGATTTTATTAAATGAGTTTCTTGAAGAATAATTATCTCACTTTCTATCTCTTTCAAATACTCCAAAATTCTTCTTCTTCTCTTGGGAGTCCTCAAACCGTTAACATTCCATGAGAGTATTTTTATCGTCTTTTCTTTTGCCATTCCGTTTTTAAAAAGAAAATTTTGGTTGAAAGATTGAGAAAATTAAAGAAAAAAGGACCATCTTGTCCCCATTGAAAACCTTTGTTTACCAATTTTGAGGTTATTTTTTTGTTTTTTTTTCCCTATTTTGCTCCCCACCCACTTATGGTTATATCTTACATGTTTACTGTACAGTGTAATCAAGTCGTCCCTCCCAGAGGAAGCCTCCCTTCTTCTTTTTTCAGGTGGTATTTTCCACCCTTTTCGGGTTCCGCTACGCCAGCCTTTTTATTGCATAATAAGTGGTTGTTATGCCTTCATTTTCCCCTTTCATTTAACTGTTTGGCTTTTAAATCAGTTTCGTCTTTTGCTAACCAAAGAGTTATTTAAATTTCTCCTACAATTTCACTAGACTTGATTCATCTTGTCAATTTCAATTTGGTCTTTTATCAACTGGATGAGGTTCTCTACCTCTTTTGGCTCTCTTAAGTTGTGCATCTTGTTTCTCCACATTATTCTTAAGGCAGCTGGGAATTTCAATTGAACATTTGCTCCCAGACTTTTTAATTCTTGCATATATTGCCCCAGCTCCCATTGTCTGTCTTGTGTGGTTTTACATATATCAGACCTGACGCGAAATTACCAGTTATCTTTATTAAAAGATCCGCTTTTTAGTCCTTCATTGAGTAATCTTTCCTGATACGAGGCGGACAGCACACCGCGGGGACTATAGCAAATAATAGTTCAACATTCACATCTACGTCAGCCACATGTGAAGCTGGTAGCAAGGGTAAAAAACGTATTGGTGAAGTCGAGGGAGAAGAGATACCTGCTTTAGAGTACTTGGAGGTAAGCACAGAAGGAGAAGAGGAGGAGGAAGTCATACAGCATAAAGTCCCCTTAATCTCAGTTGAATCACTACAGACACTACATCAACCAAGGCTAAAAACAACAATGAGTAATTCAGTGACACAACTCATAGGCAAAGAAACTGAATCTGATATAACCCCACAAGAACAACAAGGGGGAGCAACTGGGCTATAAGTTGAAAAAGAGATGGATGTTGATCTGCATGAATCACTGTCAGGGTAGCGAGACTCGGAGCAGGATATGGATCATACGGCTGCAAATAAGATGGAAGAGATAATGGGAGCTCGCTTAGACAAAATGATGGACAAAATCCTGGGAGAAATGAGAGAGAAATTCTCAATATCAGAAGGGAATCAATCTAAAATTCAAGAAGTAGTCGAAAACCTTGACCAGAAATTAAACGATTTAGGAGTACGAGTAACGGCTGTGGAAAATGAGATTGGCTCCTTAACTAAAAAAGTAGATGCAAACCAAAGAGAAATACGACAGATAAAAGACAGTGAGAGAGCCATCAAAGAAAAACTTGAGTCCTTGGAAAACCAAGGAAGACGCAATAACCTCAGACTACTGAACATTCCTGAAAATCTGGAAGGGTCAGATATAAAATCATATGTTATATCGCTGCTAGAGGAGTTCTTTCCCTGGGTAAAGGACTGTGAGTTATCAACAGATATTCAGCGGGTACATAGGGATCCTTTCAGAAAAAGTAAAGACCGAAAAGCCCCAAGGAAAATACTAATAAATTTCAGGACTTATTCTCTGAAGGAAAGATTACTAAACTCAAGAGGTCTTGTTAAGCGAGCTGTTTTACCAATCACAATCTTGTAATATCAAATGAAAGGACACCACACAAGTATATATTATAAAAATATATGTATTTATTACTCAAAATAATCCCCAGTACTCTTTATGAGCAAAGGGGCACAAGCGTTTAAACAAAAGCACAGTATAACATATGAAAGTTGCACAATTATGGATGAGGGCGGGTGGCCACTCAAACCATTTATTAAGAAAGTGGTATAAGAGATACCAATCGAACAGTGGTTAGGCCTAGGGAATCGCTGGGAGCAGTCGGGACTAGCAATGCTGAAGCCGGGAAAAGCCTGCGGGATTCGGGTGCAGCGCTTAAAGCACACGCATGCACCAATGTAAAATCAATGGTGCGTAAAAGTTACACAAATAGAGTTTAAGGATACTTCCGCTGAACCTAGAAGGACAAAACTTTAGACACAGACCCTAGAGGTGTGTACCAGTGTGGGAACACCGGCGTTGATGAGTTACCTCACCCACAGGAAGCGGGTGCATAGGGTCGAAGTGGCGTCGGGTTTCGTCACGCAGGCTGTTGGTGCTTGAAGCTGAAGATGCTGCAGGCGATGTGAAGGAGAAGTGTCCGGTGTGATCCAAGGGTGGATCAGAGAGGTAAAGTACCTGAAAGCAGAGGGGACAGAGTCTGGGTCACTCAGCAGTGACCAGGGTGGAACCAGGACGGAACCGGGCAATGTCGGGCGCAATCAGGTGGTTGTCGAGGAGCTTCTCTCCGCTGCCACGTGGGCTCTGGGGCATCTGCGACGTCCAGGAGCGGGTCACAAGCTGTCCCTTCAGTCTCTCACCGTCGGCGCTGTCGGCTTCAAGATCGGAGCAAACAACACTTGGCAAGAGCAATCCACGCAGGACTGGAAGATTGCTTCTCACTCGGACCAGGAGGGTCAGAGCGGGTGCTCCTTTCCAGAGGAGCGGGTGCAAGTCTGGAGCAACCAGAATCACAAGTCGTATTTCAAGTTTCGTCGGCACAGGGGCCACAAGCCAGCTGGCAAGTGACCGGGCCAACGCGTTGAGCCAAAGAAAGCAGAAGGGCCCCACGCAGCACTCGTCGAGTGTGGAGGGGTGAGCTTCGGTGCAAAAGTGGCTCAGGGCTGGGGCTTCTCAAACCCCGGTGTACAGCTTCGAGGGTCACTCGTGGGCTTCACGGTTAGCGTCTCATGGTCTTTTCAAGATGCCACGGGTCTCAGCTCTGCAGGGACTATGGATCGGCTGTAAGAAGGCAGGCAAGCTTGATCTCGTCGATCTCTGTCGCTCAAGTTATGACGGGAACTGCAACAAAGCAGACGCCGATGTGCTGGATGGTGCCTGTTTGCACATGGTGGTCACTCCTTGACCACAAGGGAGATTCTTCAGTCTTCTACGTCGAGTAAGATGTCGAAGGGTCCAGAGTTTCGTTTCTTATGTTTCATCAGGATAATCTGAGTTGCATTGGCACTGCTCCCACTCTTATTTGAATCTGGTGGGCTGGATTACCTGCTAGGTCCCTCCTATGGGTGGGACCCAGGAAGGGGGTGGTTACACCCCTTTCACTTTGTCCAGGGTCGCGCTGGGACTGGGGCTGGTGAGCCCCGAACCGGTTTGACCGGATTATGCAAGGGGAAGCCTTGTGTTCCCCAGGAACTGTCTGGTTTCATTCAAACCTCCCTGCTACAATCCACTATCTCCTGTCTGGGGTGGTGTGACACCTCCCCGCAACAGGAAAGCCTTTGTCCAGGCCTCCTCTGCTGAGTTTCGGTCAGCAGCAGGAGGTCAGACTCGTGTCTGTGGCAGAAGCATCCATTTTGTGAATCTGAGGCTCTTTTGAAAATCAACCGCGTTTCAGTAAAGTAACATGTCTTCTCCCTCTAGAGGGGTGGAATGCTATCCCCGTCGACAGGGCTGTCGAGGGGATAGTATTCCAATTCATATGACACCTTACACGACATGTTTGATAAAGCCAAACCAAAGTTAACATATAACCGCGAGGATTATAAGGCACTTAATAGTATATGGTATGGCATTATCCTGGAACAGCTTAGGGAGTTGTTCCCGACAGCTGCAGACAGGCTCAGCTCATGCTCGAGCTCCATCTCACATTAAACCACGCACTCTGCCTCCAGGATTGATAAGGCCTTCCATAGGAGTGACTCACAGGTTTATATGTGTCCAGATATAGGTTTAGATATAGGTATACTATACCTAAGCAAGAGGTGATTACACCAGCTTGCCCCAGCTGAGTGATCAGCCAGTTGTGTCAATTTAAGAACCAGCCAGGGGTGGCAAAATATATGCTGCAGCCCCTGGTAGGCCTTGGTGGCACCTATGCCCTGAGCACCTATAGTGCATGGTACAGGGGCTGACAAGGAGTCCATTTCCAATTGTGATATGTACCTATAGCACATGTATTATGAATTTAGAGAGAGAACAGCAGGCTGGGGGTCTGATTAGCAGGCCACAGCCTCAGTAAGTCGAAAACCAGTGAAGCAAAAAGCAAAAATTTGGGGTGACCATAGGATAGCAGACCCTACTCTCCTACACAACCCCCCCCCCCCCCCCCCCCCCAAACGCAGGGACATTAAACTTAACCTTGACCAGATAAGTCTTCATGTTCTAAGTGGAAGTACCTGGAGCGACCATCTGCATTACTATGGTCGGTCCCTGGGCGGTGCTCCACTGTAAAGTCCATCCCCTGTAGGGAAATTGGACCACCGGAGTAGTTTGGGATTTTCTTTTTTTTTTAAAACCTTTATTTATGAATGCACAGTACACAGCGTCTGCCTACAACCCCGCAGGGCCGGCCGCTATGACATAAACGGATGGTTGAAAAGTAAATTTGGAGACAGTACGTTGTTAAAGCAATCTCTCGAGACTTCATTGTCGGATGGAACATAGCATCATATCAAATAGGATAGGAAAGGTTTAATTTTATGATTTTGTCGAAAAGAACAACAACACACAAACACATGGTATCATAATGGCAAGGGTCGCAGGAGGGGGGGGAAGGGGGGAAAGAACGCTAATAAATAAAGGAGCACATATGGCGAGGGGGGGGGCGAGCACGAGGGAGAAAGCAAAGGCTATACTGGAAATTGGAAAAGGAACGTCAATCATGGAGAAGAGGGGAGAGGAACCTCATAGTCTAGTGTTGGGGAGCAAATGTCTCCGCGGTACGAATTCCACAGAGCCCAGACCCTGGACCATTTCTTGGGACGCCCCCGCGCCTCATACACAGTTTTTTCTCGGAACATGCACCAGTCCATGTTCTCTTTCCAGGCACTGAGCAATGGTAATCTAGGGGAGCCCCAGAGCTGCGCTATATCTCTCTTTGCGACCATGTTGCCCAGAGTAACCCAAAGCGTTTGGGCAGCATTTCAATCCGACGGTTCCCACACATTGAGCAGGCAACGTCGTGCTTCGGGAAGGAGGGGGATCCCGGTGTAGTTTGGGATTTTCACCCTTCATCTGATTTAGCCACAAGAGGGGCTTATGGTCTGTCTGAATTAGGAAGTGAGTTCCAAACAAGTATGGCCTCAACTTCTTCAGGGCCCAAACCACAGCAAAGGCCTCCCTCTCAATAGCTGACCAACGTTTCTCCCTGGGGGGCAGCCTTCTGCTAATAAAAGCAATGGGCTGGTCTTGACCATCTACATTAAGTTGTGAAAGCACAGCTCCCACCCCCAACTCAGAAGCATCTGTCTGTACAATGAACTGTTTGGAGTAGTCAGGACTCTTCAGGATAGGTGCAGAGCACATGGCCTTCTTCAGGTCATCAAATGCCTTTTGACAGCTAACTGTCCACTGAACCTTTTTTGGCATCTTCTTGGATGTCAAGTCATTTAATGGTGTCACAATGGATCCATAGTTCTTTACAAATTTTCTGTAATACCCAGTCATGCCCAAGAAGGCTCTGACTTGTGTCTGGGTAGTTGGAGGAGCCCAGTCCTGTATGGTCTGGATCTTGCTCTCCAGTGGTTGAACCTGACCCCCACCTACTAGGTGGCCCAGGTACACAACCTTGCTCTGCCCTATCTGGCACTTAGTAGCCAGCCTTGATAGTCAGGCCTGCCTTTTGCAGGGCCTCCAGAACCTTCTTCAGGTGGATCAGGTGATCCTCCCAGGTGGAGCTAAAGACAGCGATATCATCTAGATATGCTGCACAAAAGTCATCCAACCCATCAAGGACTTGATTCACCAACCTTTGGAAGGTGGCAGGCGCATTCTTCAACCCAAAGAGCATTACCACAAACTGATAAGTCCACTAGGGGTAGAGAATGCTGTCTTGGCTTTTGACTCTTCAGCTAACCTGATCTGCCAGTAGCCAGCTGTCAAATCATATGTGCTCAGAAACTTGGCAGAAGCCAATTTATCAATGAGCTCATCTGCTCTTGGAATGGGATGTGCATCTGTCCTAGTGACAGCATTGAGACCTCTGTAGTCCACACAAAACCTCATTTCTCTCTTTCCATCATGGGTATGAGGTTTTGGCACAAGGACTACTGGGCTGGCCCATGGGCTCTCTGATGGCTCAATCACTCCAAGCTCCAACATCTTTTGCACCTCAGCCTTTATACAATCCCTGACGTGGTCAGGTTGCCTGTAGATTTTATTCTTCACAGGCAGACTGTCACCAGTGTCCACCTCATGGGTGCGACAGTTAGTTTGACTGGGTGTGAGTGAAAACATGTGTCTGTGGGCTTGCAAAACCTGTCTGCAGTCCACCTGTTGCTGCTCAGTGAGGCTGCCTGCCAAGGCTACTCCATCAACTGAACCATCATCAGGATTCTGGGAAAGCAGCTCTGGGAGAGGGTCACTCTCTTCCTCCTGTTCCCCATCTGTGGCCATGAGCAAGCTCATTTCCTCCCTGTCCACAAATGCTTTCAAACGATTTACATGGAGCACCCTGTGGGGGCTCCTAGGGGTTCCAAAGTCAACCACATAGGTGACTTCTCCCTTTTTCTCAACAATAGGGTAGGGACCAGTCCATTTGTCCTGGAGTGCTGCTGGGGCCACTGACTCCAACACCCACACCTTCTGCCCTGGCTGGAACTCAACCAGAACAGCCTTTTGGTCATGCCAAGCTTTCTGTAATTCTTGACTGGCCTCCAGGTTTTTGGATGCTCTCTCCATATACTCAGCCATCCTGGAGCGGAGACCAAGTACATGTCCACTACATCTAGCTTAGGCTTTCTGAGAGGTAACTCCCATCCTTCCTTCACCAAACACAGTGGACCCCTCATAGGGTAGCCAAACAAAAGTTCAAAAGGGCTGCAGCCAACCCTCTTCTGTGGGACCCCTCTGTAAGCAAAGAGCAAGCAGGGTAAAAGGGTGTCCCATTTCCGCCTAAGCTTCTCTGGTAATCCTTTTATCATTCCCTTGAGGGTCTTGTTTAATCTCTCCACAAGCCCATTGCACTGAGGGTGATAGGGTGTGGTAAACTTGTAATCTGAAAGAGACACGTTAGTGATAGATTCCTTACCTTAGAATATCCCCAGGCGTCAGACTGGATCCGGAAACTTTTTGCGTAGCAATACCCCTGCGCGTCGGTAGGCGTCGTCTGCGGCTCCGCATCCGTCGTCGGGGTCATTAGCGCCGGAATGATGTCGCTGGAGTACTTAGACGCCGCCCATGCGCGCTGACGTCAGTTCTTCTTTTTTCCGCGCCAGCTAGCGCAGATCCGAAAGAAGCTCTACCCCCAGTCAATTTTTGACTGAACTTTTTGATCTTTTGATCACTCTTTTTTGTCGAGTCTTCGACTCTATCGGTGCCGGTAGGGATGCCCGGGTTCAAGCCCTGCTCGAAGTGCGATCGACTGATGTCGGTCATGGACCCCCATCGCCAGTGCCTGAAGTGCTTAGGCCTCGACCATGACGATCGAACCTGCTCCGACTGCCGGGCCCTGACGTCGAAGGCTAGGCGGGAGCGGTCCCGCAAGCGACTCGAGCTGAGGCAGTCGGCCCCGCGCCGCTCCAGGTCCCGGTCCCACGGGAGGTCGAGGGACAAGTCGCGAGGTCGGAGTCATCGAAGCTCCGGGAGTGGACACCGGTCATCAGGTTCCAAGTCCTCAGGTAAGAGGCATGAGAGGTCGGAGCGACGTTATCGATCCTCCGACGCTCGCACGATGCGGCCGGGGGCTCGGGCGACACTGCCCACGGGGCTCCGCGGGAGTCACTAGCGTCACCGCCTGCCCCACACCTTCGGGTCCCTGGGCACGGCGCTACGCCGGAGGAGGTCGAGAGGTACCTCATGGCCATGAGGGCCCTCCCTCCTCAGTCGGTTCCCGTGGCGCCTTCGGGCCCAACGGTTCCGTCTGGAGTTCCTAACGGGTCGGGTGCTTCGGCCCCGAGGCCGTCGGGTGCTTCGGCCCAGGCGCCGCCGGCGACTTCGGTCTCGGCGCTGCAGGACCTCGCCGGATCTAGCTCCGGATCCGGGGCGTCGCCGGTCGACCTTACGACCTCACCGGCGCCGTCCCCACGGGTGTCGCCCCCGGCACCCACTGTGGTTGCCGCCCCCAATGTTTCCTGCGGTCCGACTCAGGCGCCGGAAGGGCGCCTATTCCGTCGGCCTTTGGGGATTTTTATCTCCACGAGGAGGCCCTGTCTACTAATCCTGGTTTACAGGATACAGGTGATGAGGAAGATTGGGAGGGGTCCGAGGACCCTCTGGCACTAGATTGCCAGTCTCAACAGGACTGGACATATGAGCTTGGGGAGGCTAGTGGTCTTGACACTTCGCCAGACACTGGATTTAGCTCACCTCCGACTGTGGCTTCGGAGGCGGGCTCTACATATAGTGTAGTGTTGACGAAGGCAGCTAAGGCCTTAAACCTTAAGCTCCCCGTCGCAGCCGTGAGGACTAACCTCCTCACCGAGGTCCTCAAACCACAGTCAAGCTCCAGTGAGCCCCTGCTGCCATTCAATGAGGCCTTGTGTGACGTTCTTGTGGGCACTTGGTCCAAGCCCGCCACAGGTCCGCCTGTGGATAGGAACGTGGCCAGACGCTACCGCCCGGCCCCGGGCGACCCATGCTTTTTGTCCACCCACCCCACCCCCGAGAGTCTGGTCATCCAGGCCTCAAACTCCCAGACCGCATTCCCGTCGGCCCCGCCCGACAGGGAATCCAAGAGATACGAACAGTTCGGGAAGAAGGTTTTCTCGTCTGTTAGCTTAGGGCTGCGGTCTGTGAATACCGCCTGTCTCTTGTGCCGCTACACCCACACTTTGTGGGACACGGTTGCGGAGGTGCTTCCACAATGCCCGGAGGAGGTCCAGGCTAAACTCGGCCAAGCCCTTGCGGAAGGCCGAGATGCAGCACGTTTTTCTATTCGGTGTGGGCTGGATACAACGGACTCACTGGGCAGGGCGATGGCAACGACAGTGGCGGTTCGACGCCACGCCTGGTTGAGGTCCGCCAACTTCTCGGCCGATGTCCAGGCCACACTCGTGGACATGCCGTTTGATGGCCGTCGCCTCTTCGGCGACAAGGCAGACCATGCACTGGAACGTTTCAAGGACTCCAGGGCTACGGCCAAGTCCTTGGGCCTCACGGCCCCACGCCAGCAATCGGGTGCCTTTTGCTCCTTTAGTGGCCACGGAAGGGGCGCCCCCCCACGTACTGCCAGCCACGCGCCGCAGAATGTTCAACAGCGCGGTGGCGGACGTGGAAAGCGCCGTGGCGGCGGTCGGGGACCACGGCGAGGCCAGTCCACACCTCCCTCAGCAGCACCTGCCTCAAAACCTTCCTAGTCCGAGTTTTCAGGCCATGTGACGCCTGTGGGAGGCAGGGTTCGCCATCACCTCTCCCACTGGCGCACAGTCACTTCGGACAGGTGGGTGCTGCAGATTGTCCGAAGGGGCTACTCCCTCCCCTTTGAGGCATCCCCTCCATCCATGCCACTGCAATGCCACCGCGTGTCGGGGGATCACTTGCAACTTCTGCAAGAGGAAGTCTCGGCCCTCTTGGCCAAGAGGGCCATTGAGTGCGTTCCTGGGCCAGAAGTAGGGTGTGGATGTTACTCCCACTACTTTCTGGTACCCAAGAAGGGCAAAGGGGGCCTACGCCCTATCTTGGACCTGCGGAACGTCAACGGCTTCCTCCGGAAGGAGAAGTTCAAGATGCTGACTTTGGCTTAGGTCCTGGATGCCCTGGACCCCGGAGACTGGATGGTAGGCTTGGACCTGCAGGCCGCTTATTTCCACATCCCCGTTTCAGTTTACCGTGCTCCCCTTCGGCCTTACCAGCGCCCCACGGGTGTTCACAAAGGTGATGGCGGTGGTCGCAGCTCATCTGCGCAGGCAGGGGGTATCAGTCTTCCCCTACCTCGACGACTGGTTGTTGAAGGCGGGCTCGCCCCAGGTAGTCGTCGCCCACCTCCATACTACGGCCGACCTCCTGCACTTGCTGGGGTTCTCCATCAATGTGCCGAAGTCACACCTGTGTCCCTCTCAGAAGCTCCTCTTCATCGGAGCGGTTCTCGACTCGGCGCAGTTTCGGGTTTACCCACCCGAACAGCGGGTTCGGGATATTCAGGCTCTTATTCCCATCTTCCAGCCGTTATCCTGAGTCTCGTCAGGTTGACGCTGCGGCTTCTGGGGCTGATGGCCTCCTGCATCCTTCTGGTGCATCACGCCAGGTGGCGGCTGCGGGCTCTGCAGTGGGACCTGAAGTTTCAGTGGGCCCAGCATCAGGGCAACCTGTCCGATCATGTCTTGATCTCGGAGGGCACTGCGAAAAAACTGCAGTGGTGGCTCACGGACCGCGACTGGGTCAGTGGCAGATCCCTCTCCCTACCCCACCCGGAGCACGTAGTTGTGACAGACGCGTCCCTCCAGGGCTGGGGAGGCCATATGGGAGAGGCGGAGATCAGAGGCCTCTGGTCTCCGGCGGAGTCTTGGCTCCATATCAACATGTTGGAGCTGCGGGCAATTCGTCTAGCACTGAAAGCATTCCTCCCCTCTGTTCAGGGGAGTGTAGTGCAAGTGTTCACCGACAACACCACCGCCATGTGGTACTGCAACAAACAAGGCGGAGTGGGGTCGTGGACCCTATGCCAGGAGGCTCTGCGCCTATGGCAATGGCTGGAACATCAGGGCGTGACCCTGGTGGTTCAACACCTGGCAGGCTCTCTGAATGCCAGGGCAGACGAACTCAGCCGTCGGTGCATGATGGATCACGAATGGCGTCTGAACTCGGACGTGGCACAAGGTCTCTTTCAGCAATGGGGAGAGCCTTGGTTAGATCTATTCGCCACAGAAGAGAACGTGCAATGTCATCAGTTCTGCGCGTTGGAATTTCCAAGGCGGCACTCGCTCGGAGACGCTTTTCGTCGCGAGTGGAGTTGCGGTCTATTGTACGCCTTTCAGCCTATACCACTTCTGCCCAGAGTGCTGAAGAAGATCAGGCGTGACCGGGCCCAGGTTATCCTTGTGGCTCCGGACTGGGCACGAAGATACTGGTATCCCAAGCTACTCAGCATGTCAGTCGATCCCCTGATTCGTCTGCCTCTTCGGGAGGACCTTCTGTCGCAGCAGCAGGGGACGGTGCTGCACCCGAACCTGTCCAGTCTCCACCTACAAGCTTGGAGATTGAGCGGCGACAGTTGAGGCCATTTGACTTGCCTCCTGAAGTCTGTGATATCATTCTGGCAGCCAGGCGTCCCTCCACAAAGTCGGTATACGCCTGCAGGTGGAACAGATTTGTGGCATGGTGCACAGCAAAGGCTGTGGATCCTCTCTCTGCACCCCTTTCGGAAGTGCTGCTCTTTCTTCTTTCCCTTGCACAGCAGGGCTCCGCTCTGGGCACTCTTAAAGGGTACCTTTCTGCTCTTTCTGCCTTCTTAAGGCTACCTGATCAGCCTTCTTTATTCAAGTCCCCCATTGTAAATAGATTTCTGAAGGGCATCACACACATGTTCCCTCCTGTTCCCTTTGTGATGCCCCAGTGGGACTTGAATCTTGTTCTCACTTATCTGATGTGTGCTCCCTTTGAGCCGCTCCATAACTGTCCTCTCCGTCTTCTCTCATTGAAGACTGCTTTCCTGGTCGCCATCACCTCTGCCAGGAGGGTGAGTGAGCTCCAGGCTCTTTTTTCTACTCCACCTTTCCTATCTGTTCATCCAGACTGTAGGAGAGTAGGGTCTGCAATCCTATGATCACCCAGATTTTTTGCTTTTGTTTCACTGGTTTACGACTTTCTCTGGCTGTGGGCCTGCCAATTAGACCCACAGCCTGGCTGTTCTCTCTCTAAATTACAACATGTACCCTAGGTGCATTTACCAATTGGTACTGGGCCACCTTATCAGACCCTGTAACTCAGGGCATAGGTGTACCCAGGGCCTACCAGGGGCTGAAGCATGTATTATGCCACCCCTGGCTGGCCTCCTAAATTTGACACAACTGGCTGCATGACAGCTGGGGCAAAGTCGTGTAATCACCCTTTGCTGTAGATATAGTATACCTATATCTAACCCTAAAATGGACACACAGATTCCTATCAGTCACTCCTATGGCAGGCCTTAACAATCCTGAAGCCAGAGTGCTGGGAATCGTGTGAGATGGTGCTCTGGCATGAGCTGAGCCTGTCTGCAGCTTGCGGAATCAAGTCCTAATAGCTGTTCCATGATATCGCATACCATATACTCTTAAGTGCATTATAATCCTCGCGGTTAAATGCTATCTTTGGTATTGCTTTATCAAAACATGTCGAGTAAGGTGTCATACGAATTGGAATACTAACCCCTCGCCAATTCTGGCGACGGGGTTAGCATTCCACCCTTCTAGAGGGACACAACATGTATGTAACTGTGAACCCCGGTTAAAGTTAAACGAAGCCTCAGCTCCACAAAATGGATGCTGCCACCACAGACACGAGTCTGACCCCCTGCAGCTGGGAGTCCTTCCAGCGAGGGGAGCCTGGACAAAGGGTTTCCTGTCAGGGGCGGTGCTAGCACCGTCCCAGACATGGTTTTGTGTATCCTGGGTAGGCAGGGCTTTACAGGAAGGTGACTGCTGAGTGGCACCCCGGTGCTCACTACGCATAGGCCAGTCTGAACCAGTTCCAGGGGCACACCAGCCCCTGGCCTGGGGAAGTCCGGCGTGGGAGAGGGGTGTAACCACCCCCCTCCTAGTCCCACCCATAGGCAGGACCTAGTCACCGGGTCAGCCCCCTTTTTTAGTATAAAGATAGGAGCGGGCCCCCTGTTCAAATTAGATCATCTTTGGAATCAAGACACGACTTTCTGCGAAAGACATCAAGATTTCCTTCTTCAAGATTCTCCCTTGTGGCTAAGGAGTAGTCACCCTGCATCAAGCGGGCACCATCCTAAGAACACTGCGGTCTGCTGCAAGTCCTTCTTCACGAATCCGACGACCCAGCTCGACGAGACCCGGCTTCCCTGGCACCTCTGACCTCCACTCACCTCTACAGCAAAGCTGAGAACCGTGAGTGCGACGAGACCTCGAGGGACCGACGATCGCCAAGACTGCCCGACTTCTTTGCAACAAGCCCACCGTGTGCTCCACTGGTGAGTGCTTTGGGGTCCGAGAAGCCCCAACCCTGAGCAGCTCCAGCACCGAAGATCAGCCCTCCAGCATCTCCACGATCTGCGTGGGGCCCTTCTGCTTTTGCGTGCTCACCGCGCTGTGTGGCTACTAGCCGGCTGGCTTGTGGCCTTCTTCACGACGCCTGACGACATCACTGCTGCTGGTCTGGTTGCTCCAGACTGGCCCTTGCTTCCTTCTTCAAGAGAGGCACCCCGGACCCTCCTGGTCCACTCCAGACGCCATTTTGAGTCCACCGCGTGGGCTTGAATTTGCCAAGGCTTTGTTGCCCAATCCTGGGTCCAGCGACGCCGACAGCTTCATCCATCGTGGGACAGCCCGCTCCTCCAGCCTGGTCGCCGACAACGCCTCCTGGTCCGTGAGATCTGCGAACACAGCGTCACCCACTCACCTAGTCGAGGTGGCTACCATCCGGTGCCCTCCTGGTGCCCACTGACTACTGGCTAGTAGTCTCGAACTTGGTCCCCTCTGCTTTCAGGTGTCATCTTCCTTCGATCCAGGCTTGGATCCATCGAACCTTCTTCACTGGTCGCCTGCCAGCAACTTCTTTCTTCCAGGCTCCTGGTCCGTCTACGAGGATTCCCGACGTCTTTTGAGACCTATGCAGCTGCAGCCCCTGGGCTAGGTAACTTCGGCATTTCGGTGCCCCAGCATAGCCTCACTATCCAAGGGTCAGGATCCGCTTTCGTTTTCCTCCTACCAGGTCGGGTTCGCCCGAGAACACTAACTTTGTCATTACTAGCTACCATAGACTTTGTCCCGCATCACGCGTGAGAGTGCACACACTGCACCCGAGTCCCCTAGGCCTCCTAGAAGTAATCTGAAGATTCTATAGTCAAGTCCTAGCGATTCCTAAGCCTATTAGTACTGTACTTACCTGCTAGTAATTTCGCATTCCACTTTCAGAGTATATGGTTTTCCGTGCCCCTCGGGTATTTGTATATACTGTGCTAACTTAAGTATTTTCGTAAGAGTTTTGTTTTGTGCTTAGTACCCTGTCCTCATAAAGAGTACAGGGCTGTTGTGATTCTTAATAAATATCTTGTTTATTTTCATAACACTTGTGTGGTGTCCTTTCACTTGGTATTCAAGGGGTATATGTGTGGTATAACAGCTGGCTTAACACGCCCTCTCGAGTCTTTAGCCTTAGACTGCTCGTATCCATGCTACTAGGATAGCTGGTCTATAAGGTTGACTTACAACCAATCATCAATAAGGGTTGCTGGACTGATACATAGTGTTCACTAGAATAGTGAGCACTGCATATCAGGCCACCTTCTCACATTGGTGAGCAGCGGTTGGGATTTGAGCTTGCTGTTGTTTTGCCACACGTATCCTAAGAATATCTTGTTGAAAGATCACATAAGTACTGTTAGGTACATATAACTTCGCTTAGAATACTCTGAGTTCTACTGAACCAGCTGTTGCAGCTCCTCAAGGCTTAGCACACCTTGGCTGCAACTCTTAGCAAGGGATCAGTAGGCAAACACATAGTGTAGGTAGGTGCATCACTTACACCACACTAGAACCAGCATGTCAGACAAAGGAGGAAACTCTGAGTCTCCCCTTGTGTCAGTGGACCCTCCACAGGTCCCCACTTCCAGATATGCTGTTCTTAGCTTCCAGGAGATGAGACAGGTGTGTACCTCCAGGAAGATAAGACAGGGGTCTAACCCCACAGCTTCCTTTCTGATTGGTCTCTTGGAGACCTATGATGCCAGGAGGGCTGGTAACTCAGACCCTTCTAATCCATACGGAGGCATGCCTCCCCTTGAGGGAACCAGAGGAGACCCTGACCTAATCCACCTCTCAGCTGAGACTGAAGAGGGGGAGGAGGATGAGGATCCCTCTGGGGATGAGGCAGATAAGGGACAGGTAGAAGTCAGCAGACTAACCAGGTCCAACTTAAGCAGGCATGAGAATGGTACTAGGGGACCCCTGGGGCCACTCTCAGGTCAGCTTAACATTGGGAATGGACGAGCTAGATCTCTATCAAGAGGCTCTGGCAGATCTATTCAAACCAATGGCTCTCAAAGCTCTTTTCACAGAGGGATGACTTCCCCTCAGAGAAGAGTGTATGAAGCTAAAGAAAGGGCAGTCAATCTGAGGATTGAAAGGGAAGAACTTGCCCTGGCCAAAGAGAGACTTGCCTTTGCTAGAGAGCAACAGTTAAGTGGGGTAGTCCCCACTGGTGGCAGCATTGTACCTAGCAATAGGGAAAGGAGTTTTGATACAAAGCACCTGGGTAAGATAGTGCCCCCCTTTAAACAAGGGGATGACATCCACAAATGGATTACTGCTTTGGAGAGGGCCTGCACTGTGCAGGGTGTTCCCCAGAGTCAGTGGCCAGCTATCTTGTGGCTCTCCTTTGAAGGTAAAGGTAGAGACAAGCTCCTCACTACTAGAGTGGAGGATGCTAACAATTACCAAATCTTGAAAAATACACTGATTGATGGTTTTGGCCTAACCACTGAGCAGTACAGGTTGCTGTTCAGTGATACCCAGAAAATTCAGTCTCAGGATTGGTCTGATTTTGTAGATTGTGCCACTAAGGCTTTGGAGGGCTGGTTGCTGGGCAGTAAGGTTACTGATTATACAGGATTGTACAATTTGATCATGAGAGAACAAATTTTAAACAATTGTCAGAACCAGTTGTTGCATCAGCATCTTGTTGACTCAGATCTGACCTCTCCCCAAGAATTGGTAAAGAAGGCAGACAGATGGGTTAGAACAAGAGTTAAACAGAACCAGGGCCAGAATCAAGGTGGTCAGAAGAAAGCAGACCAGAAGGGTAAAGATTCTAAGGGGGAACAAAATGACCAGAAGTCTTCAACAGGTCCCCAACAACCCAAAGAGGGTGGGGGTCAGGTTTCCCAGAAGAAGAAAAACCAAGAAGGCCAATCTAAAAGGTGGTGCCAATACTGCAAAAGTAAAACTCACTGGTTTAGTGAGTGCACCAAGAAAGGAGGAGGGCAGACTCCTGCCACTGCAGCCCCTAAGGCACCTGTGCCCCCTAGTACAGTCAGCAGTGGTAGTGCACCTCCCAAGGGTTTAGTTGGGTTAACCCTGGGTTCTGAGGGGGGTGACAACTTAGTTGGCACACTCACTCAGGCTGTCCTTGTTTGTACAGGGGATGTGGATATGTCCCCTGATATAAGTCCCAATACTTTGGGCAAATACAGACAGACACCTTTCATTAATGGAAAAATGGCTCAGGCCTATAGGGACACTTGTGCCAGTGTCACAATGGTGACACCTAACTTTGTGGACCCTGGACAGATCATGCCAGGTACAGATTTCCTGGTGACCAATGCAAGCAATGTCACTACCAGTCACAGTATGGCAATTGTAGTTTTCTCCTGGGGAGGGGTAACTGGCCAAAAGAAGGTTGTAGTTAGTTCAGACCTCCCAGTGGATTGTTTGTTAGGCAATGATTTGGAGTCATCACAATGGTCAGAAGTGGAGCAGAGGACTCACATGGAAATGTTAGGCTTGCCAGCACATGTGTTTGCTGTGACCAGGTCACAGGTCAGGAAATGCCCCACTGAACAGGTGCTGGATCCTGGAACAATGGACCAGACACCTCCCAAGAAGAAGAGCAGTAGGGTTAAGGCTGTGCCTTCCCCCTTGCCCCAGGTTGAGGATCAAGTCTCAGAGGAGGCTGACCTACAGGAATTGAGGGAAACTGAGCCTAGAGAGTTTGAACTTGATCAAGTTGAATTCTTGGGTTCAGGGGGACCCTCAAGGGAAGACCTGGGGAAGGACCAGTTAGGCTGCCCTTCTCTTGAACCCCTCAGACAGCAGGCTGCTGCTGAGGCTGCTGGGAACGCCACAGGTACCCACAAGGTATACTGGGAAGATGGACTCCTGTACACTGAGGCAAGAGACCCCAAGCCTGGCATGACCAGGAGGCTGGTTGTACCCTTGTCTCAGAGAGGTTTCCTCCTTTCCTTGGCCCATGAGATTCCCTTAGCAGGTCACTTAGGCCAGACAAAGACTTGGGACAGGCTTGTCTCACACTTTCACTGGCCTCACATGAATGAGGATACCAAGGAGTTTTGTCGCTCCTGTGTCACTTGCCAAGCCAGTGGTAAGTCAGGTGGCACAACAAAGGCCCCCCTTATACCAATGCCTGTGGTGGGGGTGCCCTTTGAAAGAGTGGGGATTGACATTGTTGGTCCAATGGAACCCCAGACAGCATCAGGGCACAAGTTTATACTGGTGGTAGTGGATCTTGCCACCAGGTATCCTGAAGCTATTCCACTTAGGACCACTACAGCACCTGTAGTGGCAAGGGCCCTAGTTGGAGTGTTCTCCAGAGTGGGCTTCCCTAAGGAGGTTGTCTCTGACAGAGGTGCAAACTTCATGTCAAGCTACTTAACTGCTATGTGGAAGGAATGTGGTGTCAACTACAAGTTCACTACACCCTATCATCCACAATGCAATGGGCTTGTTGAAAGGTTCAACAGGACCCTAAAAGGGATGATTCATGGACTACCTGAAAAGCTCAGGCGTAGATGGGATGTCCTGATACCCTGCCTTCTGTTTGCTTACAGAGAGGTCCCACAAAAGGGGGTTGGCTACAGCCCTTTTGAACTTTTGTATGGGCATCCTGTGAGAGGCCCCCTGTGTTTGGTGAAGGAAGGATGGGAGAGACCTCTCAAAAAGCCTGCAACCAGCATAGTGGACTATGTACTTGGTCTCCGCTCCAGGATGGCTGAGTATATGGAGAAGGCATCTGAAAACCTTAAGGCCAGTCAAGAACTCCAAAAAGCTTGGCATGACCAAAAGGCTGTCCTGACTGTTTACCAGCCTGGACAGAAGGTGTGGGTGTTGGAGCCAGTGGCCCCAGCAGCACTCAAAGACAAATGGTCTGGGCCACACACAATTCTTGAGCAAAAGGGAGAGGTCACCTACCTGGTGGACCTTGGCACTCCCAGGAGTCCCCACAGGGTACTCCATGTCAACAGGCTCAAAGCATATGTCGACAGGAAGGACATGAGCTTGCTCATGGCCATTGATGAGGGACAGGAGGAAGAGAGTGACCCCCTCCCAGACCTGCTCACTCAGAATCCTGATGATGGGTCAGTAGATGGTGTTGTCTTTTGTGGCAGCCTCTCTGAGCATCAGCAGAAAGACTGTAAACAGGTTCTTCAGTCTTTCAGACATATGTTCTCTCTGACACCCAGTCAGACCAATTGGTGTACCCATGAGGTTGACACTGGTGACAGCCTGCCAGTTAAGAGTAAAATCTACAGGCAGCCTGATCATGTTAGAGACTGCATAAAAACTGAAGTGCAGAAAATGTTGGAGTTGGGAGTCATTGAACCCTCAGATAGCCCTTGGGCTAGTCCAGTAGTTCTAGTGCCAAAACCTCACACCCAGGATGGTAAAAGAGAGATGAGGTTCTGCGTAGACTACAGGGGTCTCAATGCAGTCACTAAGACTGATGCCCACCCAATACCAAGGGCAGGTGAGCTTATAGATAGATTGGCTTCTGCCAACTACTTAAGCACATTTGACCTGACAGCTGGGTATTGGCAAATCAGGTTAGCTGAGGATGCCAAGCCCAAGACAGCATTTTCAACCCCTGGTGGGCATTATCAATTTGTGGTAATGCCCTTTGGTCTGAAAAATGCACCTGCCACCTTCCAAAGGTTGGTGAATCATGTTCTCACTGGGCTGGATGACTTCTGTGCAGCATATCTAGATGATATTGCTGTCTTTAGCTCCACCTGGGAGGATCACCTGGTCCACCTGAGGAAAGTGTTAGAGGCTCTGCAAGCAGCAGGCCTCACTATCAAGGCCACCAAGTGCCAGATAGGGCAGACACAGGTTGTATACCTGGGCCACCTTGTAGGTGGAGGCCAGGTTCAGCCACTGGAGAGCAAAATACAGTCAATCAGGGACTGGGCTCCTCCAACCACCCAGACTCAGGTTCGAGCTTTCTTGGGCCTGACTGGTTACTACAGAAAGTTTGTCAGGAACTATGGATCAATTGTGACTCCATTAAATGAACTGACAAGTAAGAAAATGCCAAAAAAGGTTCAGTGGACAGCAGGCTGTCAAAAAGCATTCGATGACCTAAAGCAGGCCATGTGCACAGCACCTATCCTTAAGAGTCCAGACTACTCCAAACCATTCATTGTCCAAACAGATGCTTCTGAGTTGGGTGTGGGAGCTGTTCTATCTCAACTGAATTTTGGTGGTCAAGACCAGCCCATTGCTTTTATAAGCAGAAGGCTGACCCCCAGAGAGAAGAATTGGTCAGCTATTGAGAGGGAGGCCTTTGCTGTGGTTTGGGCCCTGAAGAAGCTGAGGCCATACTTGTTTGGCACTCACTTCAAGATTCAGACCGACCATAAGCCCCTCTTGTGGCTAAATCAGATGAAGGGTGAAAACCCCAAACTGCTTAGGTGGTCCATTTCCCTACAGGGGATGGACTTTACAGTGGAACATAGACCTGGTACTGATCATGGCAATGCCGATGGGCTCTCCAGATATTTCCACTTAGAACAAGAAGACTCACCTGGTCAAGGTTAGCTTATTGTCCCAAAGTTTGGGGGGGGGGGGTCATGTAGGAGAGTAGGGTCTGCAATCCTATGATCACCCAGATTTTTTGCTTTTGTTTCACTGGTTTACGACTTTCTCTGGCTGTGGGCCTGCCAATCAGACCCACAGCCTGGCTGTTCTCTCTCTAAATTACAACATGTACCCTAGGTGCATTTACCAATTGGTACTGGGCCACCTTATCAGACCCTGTAACTCAGGGCATAGGTGTACCCAGGGCCTACCAGGGGCTGAAGCATGTATTATGCCACCCCTGGCTGGCCTCCTAAATTTGACACAACTGGCTGCATGACAGCTGGGGCAAAGTCGTGTAATCACCCTTTGCTGTAGATATAGTATACCTATATCTAACCCTAAAATGGACACACAGATTCCTATCAGTCACTCCTATGGCAGGCCTTAACAATCCTGAAGGCAGAGTGCTGGGAATCGTGTGAGATGGTGCTCTGGCATGAGCTGAGCCTGTCTGCAGCTTGCGGAATCAAGTCCTAATAGCTGTTCCATGATATCGCATACCAAATACTCTTAAGTGCATTATAATCCTCGCGGTTAAATGCTATCTTTGGTATTGCTTTATCAAAACATGTCGAGTAAGGTGTCATACGAATTGGAATACTAACCCCTCGCCAATTCTGGCGACGGGGTTAGCATTCCACCCTTCTAGAGGGACACGACATGTATGTAACTGTGAACCCCGGTTAAAGTTAAACGAAGCCTCAGCTCCACAAAATGGATGCTGCCACCACAGACACGAGTCTGACCCCCTGCAGCTGGGAGTCCTTCCAGCGAGGGGAGCCTGGACAAAGGGTTTCCTGTCAGGGGCGGTGCTAGCACCGTCCCAGACATGGTTTTGTGTATCCTGGGTAGGCAGGGCTTTACAGGAAGGTGACTGCTGAGTGGCACCCCGGTGCTCACTACGCATAGGCCAGTCTGAACCAGTTCCAGGGGCACACCAGCCCCTGGCCTGGGGAAGTCCGGCGTGGGAGAGGGGTGTAACCACCCCCCTCCTAGTCCCACCCATAGGCAGGACCTAGTCACCGGGTCAGCCCCCTTTTTTAGTATAAAGATAGGAGCGGGCCCCCTGTTCAAATTAGATCATCTTTGGAATCAAGACACGACTTTCTGCGAAAGACATCAAGATTTCCTTCTTCAAGATTCTCCCTTGTGGCTAAGGAGTAGTCACCCTGCATCAAGCGGGCACCATCCTAAGAACACTGCGGTCTGCTGCAAGTCCTTCTTCACGAATCCGACGACCCAGCTCGACGAGACCCGGTTTCCCTGGCACCTCTGACCTCTACTCACCTCTACAGCAAAGCTGAGAACCGTGAGTGCGACGAGACCTCGAGGGACCGACGATCGCCAAGACTGCCCGACTTCTTTGCAACAAGCCCACCGTGTGCTCCACTGGTGAGTGCTTTGGGGTCCGAGAAGCCCCAACCCTGAGCAGCTCCAGCACCGAAGATCAGCCCTCCAGCATCTCCACGATCTGCGTGGGGCCCTTCTGCTTTTGCGTGCTCACCGCGCTGTGTGGCTACTAGCCGGCTGGCTTGTGGCCTTCTTCACGACGCCCGACGACATCACTGCTGCTGGTCTGGTTGCTCCAGACTGGCCCTTGCTTCCTTCTTCAAGAGAGGCACCCCGGACCCTCCTGGTCCACTCCAGACGCCATTTTGAGTCCACCGCGTGGGCTTGAATTTGCCAAGGCTTTGTTGCCCAATCCTGGGTCCAGCGACGCCGACAGCTTCATCCATCGTGGGACAGCCCGCTCCTCCAGCCTGGTTGCCGACAACGCCTCCTGGTCCGTGAGATCTGCGAACACAGCGTCACCCACTCACCTAGTCGAGGTGGCTACCATCCGGTGCCCTCCTGGTGCCCACTGACTACTGGCTAGTAGTCTCGAACTTGGTCCCCTCTGCTTTCAGGTGTCATCTTCCTTCGATCCAGGCTTGGATCCATCGAACCTTCTTCACTGGTCGCCTGCCAGCAACTTCTTTCTTCCAGGCTCCTGGTCTGTCTACGAGGATTCCCGACGTCTTTTGAGACCTATGCAGCTGCAGCCCCTGGGCTAGGTAACTTCGGCATTTCGGTGCCCCAGCATAGCCTCACTATCCAAGGGTCAGGATCCGCTTTCGTTTTCCTCCTACCAGGTCGGGTTCGCCCGAGAACACTAACTTTGTCATTACTAGCTACCATAGACTTTGTCCCGCATCACGCGTGAGAGTGCACACACTGCACCCGAGTCCCCTAGGCCTCCTAGAAGTAATCTGAAGATTCTATAGTCAAGTCCTAGCGATTCCTAAGCCTATTAGTACTGTACTTACCTGCTAGTAATTTCGCATTCCACTTTCAGAGTATATGGTTTTCCGTGCCCCTCGGGCATTTGTATATACTGTGCTAACTTAAGTATTTTCGTAAGAGTTTTGTTTTGTGCTTAGTACCCTGTCCTCATAAAGAGTACAGGGCTGTTGTGATTCTTAATAAATATCTTGTTTATTTTCATAACACTTGTGTGGTGACCTTTCACTTGGTATTCAAGGGGTATATGTGTGGTATAACAGCTGGCTTAACACGCCCTCTCGAGTCTTTAGCCTTAGACTGCTCGTATCCATGCTACTAGGATAGCTGGTCTATAAGGTTGACTTACAACCAATCATCAATAAGGGTTGCTGGACTGATACATAGTGTTCACTAGAATAGTGAGCACTGCATATCAGGCCACCTTCTCACACAGACAAGGTGGTGTTGCGTACACGACCTTCCTTTCTGCCCAAGGTTGTCTCGGCCTTCCACATTGGGCAGTCCATTACTTTGCCCACCTTCTTTCCGCCTCCGCATCCCTCGAAAGAGGAAGAGAGGCTCCACCGGCTGGATCCAAAACGTGCGCTCTCCTATTACCTAGATCGCACACGCCAATTCCGGGTGGATGACCAACTCTTTGTTGGTTACGTGGGCGCGAAGAAGGGAAAGGCAGTACACAAGAGGACCATTTCGCGGTGGATCATCTTGTGTATTCAGGCATGTTACTCCATGGCGAAAAAGGAGCCCCCTGCTGGGTTGCGGGCTCATTCTACTCGTGCCATGGCAACAACAACTGCCCTGGGCCGAGGAGTCCCCTTACAGGACATTAGCCAGGCAGCGACGTGGGCCTCGCTGCACACGTTCGCAAGACACTACTGCCTGGACAGTCAAGTCCGGAGGGATGGCTTCTATGGTCGTTCCGTCCTCCAGGACTTTCTGGTGTGATATTGGTTCGCAGACCCACCACCGGGGTTGGTATTGCTGGGGTATCTATTCTAAGGTAAGGAATCTATCACTAACGTGTCTCTTTCAGATGCACAAGCTAATACTTGTGTAACGATATATCTGTAAGAGACATTAGTTAGTGATAGATTCCTTACCGACCCACCCATCCTCCCCGTTCTGCGAACCGATATCTAGGGTTAAGGTCATCCCCTTTCAGGGCCCTAGTTTCATGGCACCAGTGTTGGTTCTATCATGGCTCTGCGTATCTGGCGCGGAAAAGCTGTGTATCAGAACTGACGTCAGCGTGCATGGGCGGCGTCTAAGTACTCCGGCGACGTCATTTCGGCGCTAACGACGCCGACGACGGACGCAGAGCCGCAGACGACGCCTACCGACGCGCAGGGTATTGCTACGCAAAACGTTTCCGGATCCAGTCTGACTCCTGGGGATATTCTAAGGTAAGGAATCTATCACTAACTAATGTCTCTTACAGATATATCGTTACATAAGTAGTAACTTGTGCGTTTACTCCACACTCCTTCCACATTGCTTTTAAGCATCCAGACATAAAGTTGGTACCTCTGTCTGAAAGAACCTCCTTTGGAAAGCCCACTCTTGAGAAAACTGCAATGAGGGCTTTTGCCACAACAGGTGCTGTTGTGGTCCTCATGGGAATTGCCTCTGGGTACCTGGTGGCATGATCCACTACCACCAGTATAAATCTGTGCCCAGATGCTGTTTGAGGATCCATGGGACCCACAATGTCTATTCCAACTCTTTCAAAGGGTACCCCCACCACAGGTAGTGGTATGAGGGGGGCCTTTGTTGTGCCACCTGACTTACCACTGGCTTGGCAAGTGACACAGGAGCGACAAAACTCCTTGACATTTTCTGACATATGAGGCCAGTGAAAGTGAGGGACAAGCCTGTCCCAAGTCTTGTTCTGGCCTATGTGTCCTTCAAGGGGAATATCATGGGCCAAGGTAAGAAGGAAGCCCCTGAATTGCAAAGGTATGACCAACCTCCTGGTTGTGCCAGGCTTGGGGTCTCTAGCCTCTGAATAAAGGAGCCCATCATCCCAATACACTTCATGGGTACCTTGAGCATTCCCTGCAGCCTCAGCAGCAGCTTGCTGTCTGAGGGGTTCAAGGGAAGGGCAAACTAATTGGGCCTGCCCCAGATCTGCCCTTGAGGGTCCCCCTGTCCCCAGGAACTCAACCTGATCAGGTTCAAGTTCTTCAAAGACAGTCTCCTCTTGGACTGTAGAATCAGCTTCCTGTGAAGGCTGATCCTCAACCTGGGGCAAGTGGGAAGGCACAGCCTTAACCCTTTTGCTCTTTCTCTTGGGTTGTGGTTGGTCTATTGTTCCAAGATCCACCACTGGTTCAGGAAGGCACTTCTTAGCCTGAGTCCTTGTCACTGCAAGGGCATGTGCTGAAATCCCTAGCATTTCTGCATGAGTCCTGTACTCCACTTCTGACCAAACTGAGCTTTCCAGATCATTGCCTAACATACAGTCTACTGGGAGGTCTGCACTCACAACAACCTTCTTTAGGCCAATTACCCCTCCCCAGGAGAAGTTCACAACAGCCACACTATGTGTAGTAGTGGAGTTGCTTGCATTGGTCACTAGGTAATTCTCACCTAGTACAATCTGTCCAGGGTCCACAAAGTCAGGTGTCACCATAGTGACACTGGCACAAGTGTCCCTGTAGGCCTGAGCCAGTCTCTCATTTATCAAAGGCGTCTGCCTATATTTGCCCAGGTTACTGGGGCTCACTGTAGTGAACAAAGATAAGTCCACAGCATATAGGAGAACTGCCTGAGTAGGGACTCTGACTAGGCCAGATTCCATCTCAGTACCCAGGGTTAACCCTACTATACCCTTTGGCTGTGTACCACCACTGCTAACTGTACTAGGGGGTGCAGGTGCTTTAGGAGCTGCAGTGGTGGGGACTGGATTTTTCTTGGTGCATTCACTGCCCCAGTGTGAAACTGATTAGCAGGTATTACACCAAGGTTTCTTTGGGCCATCGTTCTTCTTTTTCTTGTTTCCATTTTGGGAACCACCCTCCTTATTACTAGTTTGGGGGCCTGAAGACTTCTGGTCCTTTTCTATATCTTTCTGATTCCCACCCTTCTGGTCTGTTTTCTTCTGGTCACCACCATGGTTCTGGGGTTTCTGCTTAATCCTTGTTCTGACCCATTTGTCTGCCTTCTTTCCCAATTCTTTTGGAGAGGTCAGACCAGAGTCAATAAGGTATTGATGCAACAGCTGGTTCTGACAGTTATTAAGGATCTGCTCTCTCATTATAAGATTGTACAATTCTGTATAGTCTGAGACTTTACTTCCCTGCAGCCAACCCTCCAGAGCCTTAGTGGCACAATCAACAAAATCAGTCCAGTCCTGAGTTTGTGCTTTTTGGGTGTCTCTGAACAACAACCTGTATTGCTCAGTGGTTAGGCCAAACCCTTCAATAAGAGCACTCTTCAGGACAGAGTAGTTTTTGGCATCCTGTGAGGAGCCTATCCCTCCCTTTCTCAGAAAAGGAGTACCATAAAATTGCAGCCCACTGTTCCTGAGGAACCTGCTGTACCATGCAGGCTCTCTCAAGAGCAGTCATCCATTTGTGGATGTCGTCCCCTTCCTTGTAGGGGGCTACAATCTTTGTCAGGTTTCTATTATCATAGGCCCTGTCTTTATCTCTAGGAATTATGCTGCCACCAGTGGCATCTAAGCCACACAAGTTTTGTTCTCTTGCTAAAGCAAGTTTAGCTTGAGCCAAGGCTATCTCTTCCCTCTCTATCTGAAGTTGGACAGCCCTCATCCTGGCCCTATGCTCTTTTCTCTGGGGGGAAGTCATTCCCCTTTGAGATTCCCTGCAGGCACTAGAAATGTGAGAGTCACCAGAAGGTGATCTCACTCTCCTATTACCTACAGGAATGATGTTATAGGATCTGGGGAGGTGCTGGCCCTCTCCATCCCTATTTAGGTCCAAGTTGGCTCGGCTAAGCCTCCCCACTGGTACCTGGTTACTCTTCTGACTCTGAGCAGGATCATCTACTTCTGAGCCTTCTTCTTCCTCCTCTTCTTCTTCCTCCTCTTCCACCTCTGGGGTGGACTCAGTGTCAGGGGGGTTCACTCCATCTCCTGCATCTAAGGGGACTGATTTCTCCTTATCTAAGTCATCCTTTTCCAGGATGGCTATCAGGGACGGAATGGTGGGGTTGTGACCCCTTTTTAGCCCTCTTGCAATGCATAAGGTACTCAAGTCTTTATGGCTAAGTTTGTCATAGCTGGACATTGCCTTGGTAAGGTCAACTGTCACAGGGGCAGAGCCTGAAGCTCCTCCTGTGCCAGACATGACTGCTAGTGAGGTGCAAGTGGTGCACTTACCTACACTAAGTGTTTTCCTACTGTACCTTGCTAGTGAGTTGTAGTCAGGGTGTGCTAATCCCTTTAATCTACAACTACTAAGTTCAGTAGAACTTAAATATGCTAAGCTTTTATTTATATGTACCTAAGGTACTTTATGTGATCTTTCAATTTGATAAAAAGATTGCAATGGTAAAACAACAGCAAGCTCAAATCCGCACCGCTGCGCACCAATGTAAGAAGTTGGCCTTGTGAGAAGTTGGCGATATATAATATTCACTATTCTAGTGAGCACTTTGTATCAGTCCAAACAACCCTTATTGATGATTGGTTGTAAGTCAACCTTATAGACCAGCTATCCTAGTAGCGTGGATACGAGCAGTCTTCGGGCTAAACTCTAGAGGGCGTGTTAAGCCAGCTGTTATACCATCACATATACCCCTTGAACACCAAGTGAAAGGACACCACACAAGTGTTATGAAAATAAACAGTGTATTTATTTAGATCACAACAGCCCTGTACTCTTTATGAGGACAGGGTACTAAGCACACAACAAAACTCTTATGAAAATACTTTAAGTTGCACAATTTACACAAATGCCCGAGGGGCACGAAAAACCATATACTCTAAAAGTGGAATGCGAAATTACTAGCAGGTAAGTACTAATCTCATAGGGTTTGGAATCGCTAGATCTGAAAGAAACACGTTAGTGTTAGATTCCTTACCTTAGAATATCCCCAGGCGTCAGTCTGGATCCGGAAACTTTTGCGTAGCAGTACCCCTGCGCGTCGGTAGGCGTCGTCTGCAGGCGTCCCCTGCGGCTCCGCGTCCGTCGTCGGCGTCGTGCTCCGTGATGACGTCGCTGGAGTATATAGACGCCGCCTCCGCGCGCTGACGTCAGTTCTTCTTTTTTCCGCGCCAGCAAGCGCAGATCCGAAGAGCAGTACTCCGGTCTTTTGACCAACTTTGTATAACTTCTATCTCTTTTTGGTGCCTGGTAGGATGCCCGGTTTCAAGAATTGTGACGGGTGTGACCGTACGATGTCGGTCACGGACCATCACCGACTCTGTCTCCGGTGCCTGGGCCCCGACCACGACGTGGACGCCTGCGTCGACTGCCGGGCTCTCACTAACAAGGCTAGACGGGAGCGGTCCCGCAAGCTGCTTGAGCTCCGGGTGTCGGCCCCGCGTCGGGAGCGGTCTCGGTCCGGCCGGAGGTCCAGGGAGCGTTCGAGGGAGCGGTCGCGGAGCCGCGCCGAGCGCTCCGGAAGTCGTCACCATTCGTCGGGCTCATCAGGTAAGGAACACAAGAAGTCGGGGCGTCGTCATCGTACCCCCGACTCCCCCCGACGCTCGCGCGACGCGGCCGGAGGTTCGGGTGAACCCAACTCCGCGGCTCTGCGAGAGTCGCCGGCGCGGCCTGCCCCATACCCTCCGGTCCCTGGGCACGGTGCGATGCCTGAGGAGGTTGAGGCGTTCCTCATGGCCATGAGGGCGCTCAGCTCTCCGACGGGGCCTACGGCGCCTTCGGGCCCAGTGCTACCGTCTGGAGGCCCTGACGGGTCGGGTGTCCCTGGCTCGACGCCATCGGGTGCTTCGGCCCCGGTGCCGCCGACGGCTCCGACCCCGGCGCCGCAAGGGCCTTCGGGGTCGGCGCCGGCTGGCCTACCGGCTGGTTCGGCGCCGATTCCATCTGGGTTACCCTCGGCGCCGCCCCCGCGCGACGCCGGTTCTCCTGTGCCGGCTCCGGGCGGCGCCGTCCCCATTCCTCCCCCGAATCCGGACGCGGAGTCGGACCGGCGTCGATCGACGCCGGGCTCGACGCCGATGGGGCCTGTGAACCCCAAGGAGCCGGTCTACATCGTTGACTCCGAGTATGGAGATGATGAAGAGTACGGGGAAGGTTGGGAGGGGTCCGAGGACCCTCTGTCACGTGAGTGCCAGTATGACCCGGACTGGACAGGTGATTTGGGGGATGCCAGTGGTCTGGACGACTCTCCTAACCCTGGTTTTATCTCTCCTCCTTCCGTGGAGTCGGTGGAGGGTGCTGCATACTCAGTGGTGCTGATGAGGGCTGCCAAGGCCTTACACCTTGAGCTCCCCGTCGCGGCCGTGAGGCCTAACATCCTCACTGAGGTCTTCAAACCGCAGTCATGCCCACAGGAGCCTCTGCTGCCGTTTAACGAAGCCTTGTCAGACGTTCTGTTGGGCACGTGGTCCAGGCCCGCTTCAGGTTCGCCTGTTGATCGGAACGTGGCCAGGCGCCACCGTCCTTGTCCGGACGACCCCAAATTCCTGTCCGCCCATCCCACCCCCGAGAGTCTGGTGATCCAGGCCTCTACCTCCCAGACCGCGTTCCCGTCGGCCCCGCCCGATCGGGAATCCAAGAGGTATGACCAGTATGGTAAGAAGGTCTTCTCGTCCCTGAGTCTGGGACTGCGGTCTTGCAACACTGCATGCCTCTTGGGCCGCTACACCCACTCTGTGTGGGACACGGTCGCGGAAGTGCTGCCAGAATGCCCCATGGAGGTGCGGGCGAAGCTCGGCAAGGCTGTGGCTGAGGGCCGAGACGCAGCTAAATATTCCATACGGTGTGGTCTTGATACGACCGACTCGCTGGGCAGAGCTATGTCAACGACAGTGGCGATTCGTCGCCATGCCTGGCTGAGATCCGCCAACTTTTCGGCAGACGTCCAGAATACCTTGATGGACATGCCGTTCGATGGCTGTCGCCTCTTTGGTGACAAGGCGGACCACGCGCTGGAACGCTTTAAGGACTCCAGGGTCACGGCCAAGTCCTTAGGTCTTTCGACCCAGCGCCAGCAAACGGGTTCGTTTCGCACCTTTCGTGGCCAAGGAAGGGGTGTCCCCACACGTGCTGCCAGCCACGCGCCGCAACAATCCTTTCAACGCGGTGGCGGCCGTGGAAACCGCCATGGCGGCGGTCGGGGTCAACGGCGGGGTCAGGCCACACCTCCCCCCGCAGCATCTGCCTCCAAGTCCTCCTAGTCCATGCTTTCGGCCCCATGTGACGCCAGTGGGTGGCAGGGTTCGCCATCACCTCGCTCACTGGCGCACAATAACGTCGGACAGGTGGGTGCTGCAACTCGTCCGAAGGGGCTACTCCCTCCCCTTCGAGACTGCTCCTCCAGCCATGCCACCGCAGAACCACCGTGTGTCGGGGGACCACTTGACACTTCTGCAGGAGGAAGTTACGGCCCTCTTGGCCAAGGGGGCCATCGAGCGCGTTCCTGGGCCAGAAGTAGGGCGTGGTTGCTACTCCCACTACTTTCTGGTACCCAAGAAGGACAAGGGGGGCCTACGTCCTATCTTGGATCTAAGGAACGTCAACGGCTTCCTCCGAAAGGAGAAGTTCAAGATGTTGACGTTAGCTCAGGTCTTGGCTGCTCTAGACCCGCAAGACTGGATGGTAGCGTTGGACTTGCAGGATGCGTATTTCCACATCCCCGTCCTGCCGGCCCACCGGCGTTACCTGCGGTTCACGGTAGGCCAGGAGCACTTTCAGTTTGTCGTGCTTCCCTTCGGCCTTACCAGCGCCCCACGGGTGTTCACAAAGGTGATGGCGGTGGTCGCAGCCCATCTGCGCAGGTTAGGGGTTTCAGTCTTCCCCTACCTAGACGACTGGTTGTTGAAGGCGGGCTCGCCCCGGACAGTCGTCCACCACCTTCAGATGACGGCAGACCTCTTGCACGACCTGGGGTTCTCCATCAATGTGCCGAAATCACACCTGTGTCCCTCTCAAAAGCTCCTTTTCATCGGAGCGGTTCTGGACTCGGGGCAGTTTCGGGTTTATCCTCCGGAACGGCGGGTCTGGGATATACAGGCTTTGATTCCCATCTTTCAGCCGCTATCCCGGGTTTCGGTCAGGTTGACGCTGCGGCTGCTGGGACTGATGGCTTCCTGCATCCTTCTGGTGCATCACACCCGGTGGCGGATGCGGGCTCTGCAGTGGGACCTGAAGTTTCAGTGGGCCCAGCATCAGGGCAACTTGTCCGACCACGTCTTGATCTCGGAGGGCACTGCGAGACAACTGCAGTGGTGGCTTACGGACCGCGATTGGGTCAGAGGCAGATCCCTCTCCCTTCCCCAACTGGAGCACGTTGTCGTGACGGACGCGTCCCTCCTGGGCTGGGGTGGCCACTTGGGAGAGGCAGAGATCAGAGGCATCTGGTCTCCGGCGGAGTCCCGGCTCCATATCAACCTGTTGGAGCTGCGGGCGATTCGTCTAGCACTGAAGGCATTCCTCCCCTTTGTCAACGGGAGTGTGGTGCAGGTGTTCACCGACAACACCACCGCCATATGGTACTGCAACAAACAGGGCGGAGTGGGGTCGTGGACCCTTTGCCAGGAGGCTCTGCGCCTCTGGCAATGGCTGGAACGTCAGGGCGTGACTCTGACGGTTCAACACCTGGCAGGTTCTCTGAACGCCAGGGCGGACGAACTCAGCCGTCGGTGCTCGATGGATCACGAATGGCGTCTGAACTCGGATGTGGCACAAGGCATCTTTCTGCAATGGGGAGAGCCTTGGTTAGATCTATTCGCCACAGAAGAGAACGCGCAATGTCATCAGTTCTGTGCGTTGGAGTTTCCAAGACGGCACTAGCACGGCGACGCCTTTCGGCGCGAGTGGAGTTGCGGTCTGTTATACGCCTTTCCGCCTATACCACTTCTGCCCAGAGTGCTGAAGAAGATCAGGCGCGACCGGGCCCAAGTTATCCTTGTGGCTCCGGACTGGGCTCGAAGGTACTGGTATCCCGAGCTACTCAGCATGTCAGTCGGTCCCCCGATCCGCCTGCCCCTTCAGGAGGACCTTCTGTCGCAGCAGCAGGGGACGGTCCTCCACCCGAACCTGTCCAGTCTCCACCTCCATGCTTGGAGATTGAGCGGCGGCAGTTGAGGCCATTTGACTTGCCTCCTGAAGTCTGTGATGCGATTCTGGCAGCCAGGCGTCCCTCCACTAAGTCGGTATACGCCTGTCGGTGGAACAGATTTGTGGCATGGTGCACAGCAAAGGCTATGGATCCTCTTTCTGCCCCTCTTTCAGAGGTTCTTCTGTTTCTTCTTTCTCTTGCCCAGCAGGGCTCTGCTCTGGGCACTATCAAGGGCTACCTTTCTGCCCTTTCAGCCTTTCTAAGGCTTCCTGATCAGCCTTCTTTGTTCAAGTCCCCGATTGTAACGAGATTCTTGAAGGGCATCACACACATGTATCCACCTGTTCCGTTTGTGATGCCTCAGTGGGACTTGAACCTGGTTCTTACCTTCCTGATGTGTGCTCCCTTTGAGCCCCTTCATTCTTGTCCTCTTCGTCTCCTGACTTTGAAGACGGCTTTCCTGGTTGCCATCACCTCTGCCAGGAGAGTGAGTGAGCTCCAGGCTCTTTCTGTCCAACCTCCTTTCCTGTCCATTCATCCTGACAAGGTGGTTCTGAGGACTAGACCTTCTTTCCTGCCCAAAGTAGTTTCTGCTTTTCACATCGGGCAGTCCATCACCCTCCCCTCCTTCTTCCCGCCGCCGCATCCTTCAAAGGATGAAGAGCGGCTCCATCGTCTGGACCCAAAACGTGCGCTTTCATTTTATATGGATCGCACACGCCAGTTCTGGGTGGATGACCAACTGTTTGTTGGCTACGTGGGTGCGAAGAAGGGTCGGGCGGTGTGTAAACGAACCATCTCTCGGTGGGTCGTTCTGTGCATCAAAGCGTGCTACTCTTTGGCTCGGAAGGAGCCTCCTGTTGGGCTGAGGGCCCATTCCACTCGGGCCACGGCTGCTACTACTGCCCTGGGCCGGGGAGTCCCTTTGCAGGACATTTGCCAGGCGGCTACGTGGGCCTCGCTACACACCTTTGCGAGGCACTACTGCCTGGACAGTCAAGTCCGGAGGGATGGCTTCTTTGGCCGTTCTGTCCTCCAGGACTTTCTGGTGTAGGAATGTATTGGTTCGCAGACCCACCACCGGGGTTGGTATTGCTGGGGTATCTATTCTAAGGTAAGGAATCTAACACTAACGTGTTTCTTTCAGATGAACAAGTTACTTACCTTCGGTAACGATATATCTGTAAGAAACATTAGTTAGTGTTAGATTCCTTACCGAACCCACCCATCCTCCCCGTTCTGCGAACTGATACCTAGGGTTAAGGACATCCCTTTCAGGGCCCTAGTTTCACATGGCACCAGTGTTGGTTCTCTCATGGCTCTGCGTTTTCTGGCGCGGAAAAGCTGTGTACAAAGAACTGACGTCAGCGCGCGGAGGCGGCGTCTATATACTCCAGCGACGTCATCACGGCGCACGACGCCGACGACGGACGCGGAGCCGCAGGGGACACCTGCAGACGACGCCTACTGACGCGCAGGGGTACTGCTACGCAAAAGTTTCCGGATCCAGACTGACGCCTGGGGATATTCTAAGGTAAGGAATCTAACACTAACTAATGTTTCTTACAGATATATCGTTACCGAAGGTAAGTAACTTGTTCGACTGGTCTACTGAACCTTCAGATTACTAGCAGGAGGCCTAGGGGACTCGGGTGCAGAGTGTGCACTCTCATGCGGGACAAAGTCTATGGAGGCTAGTAGAAGCAAAGTTAAGGATATCGGACGAATCCGACTAGATAGGCTGAAAACGAAAAAGGATCTGGACCCTTGGATAGTGAGGCTATGCTGGGGCACCGAAATGCCGAAGTTACCTAGCCCAGGGGCTGCGGCTGCATAGGTCTGAAAAGACGTCGGGAATCCTCGTTGCAGTCTATGGAGCCTGAAAGAAGAAGTTGCTGGCAGGCGACCAGTGAAGATTGTTCGGTGGATCCAAGCCTGGATCGAAGATGGAAGACGCCTGTAAGCAGAGGGGACCAAGTTCTGAATCACTAGCCAGTGATTAGATGGGCACCAGGATGGCACCGGATGGAGTCACCTCGACCAGGTGAGTGGGCGACGCTGGGCTCTGCAGTCTCACGGACCAGGAGGCGTTGTCGGCAACCAGGATGGAGGTGCGA
Organism: Lissotriton vulgaris; assembly: GCF_964263255.1. NCBI lineage: Eukaryota > Metazoa > Chordata > Amphibia > Caudata > Salamandridae > Lissotriton > Lissotriton vulgaris. Next base: position 1,019,260,116 of record NC_141694.1, on the reverse strand, counting down.
GCTGTCCCACAATGGTTGCTGCTGTCGACGTCGCTGGACCCAGGATTGGGGCAACAAGTCTTGGCAAATTCAAGCCCACGCGGTGGACCTAAAATGGCGTCTGGAGTGGACCAGGAGGGTCCGGGGTGCTCCTCTTTTGGAAGGGAGCAAGGGCCAGTCTGGAGCAACCAGACCAGCGGTGGTGTTGTCGTCGGTCGTCGTCGGGAAGGCCACAAGCCAGCGGGCTAGTAGCCAGACAACGCGGTGAGCAGCAAAAAGCAGAAGGGCCCCACGCAGATCTGGTGGATGCTGGAGGGCTCTACTTCGGTGCTGGAGCTGCTCAGGGTTGGGGCTTCTCGGACCCCAAAGCACTCACCAGAGGATCCCTCGGCGGTCGTGCTGGATAGAAGTCGTGCAGTTCTGATGATGGCCGGTCCCTCGAGGTCTCGTCGCACCTACGGTTCTCAGCTTAGCTGTAGAGGTAGGTAGAGGTCAGAGGTGCCAGGGAAGCCGGGTCTCGTCGTGCTGGTCGGTCAGATTCCGGAGGAAGGACGTGCAGCAAACCGCAGTGTTCTTAGATGGTGCCTGCGGATGCAGGGTGACTACTCCTTAGTCACAAGGGAGAAATCTTGAGAAGAAGTCGAGAGTTCCTTTCGTAGAAAGTAGTTTCAGGATTCAAAGATGATCTAATTTGGAAGGGTCCCCGCTCCTGCCTTTATCCTAAAGAAAGGGGTGGGTACGCGACTAGGTCCTGCCCTAGGGGTGGGACCAGGAAGGGGGGTGGTTACACCCCTCTCCCATGCCGGACTTTCTCCAGCTCAGGGGCTGGTGTGCCCCTGGAACTGGTTCTAGCCGGCATATGCATAGTGAGCACCGGGGTGCCACTTGCAGTCACCTTCCTGTAAAGCCCTGCCTACCCAGGATACACAAAACCCTGTCTGGGATGGTGCTAGCACCGCCCCTGACAGGAAACCCTTTGTCCAAGCTCCCCTCGCTGGAAGGACTCCCAGCTGCAGGGGGTCAGACTTGTGTCTGTGGTGGCAGCATCCATTTTGTGATGCTGAGGCTTGAGTTAACTTTAACCGGGGTTCACAGTTACATACATGTCGTGTCCCTCTAGAAGGGTGGAATGCTAACCCCGTCGCCAGAATTGGCAAGGGGTTAGTATTCCAATTCGTATGACACCTTACTCGACATGTTTTGATAAAGCGATACCAAAGATAGCATTTAACCGCGAGGATTATAATGCACTTAAGAGTATATGGTATGCGTTATCATGGAACAGCTATTAGGACTTGGTTCCGCAAGCTGCAAACGGGCTCAGCTCATGCCAGAGCACCATCTCACACGATTCCAAGCACTCTGCCTTCAGGATTGTCAAGGCCTGCCATAGGAGTGACTGATAGGAATCTGTGTGTCCATTTTAGGTTTAGATATAGGTATACTATATCTAAAGCAAAGGGTGATTACACCACCTTGCCCCAGCTGTCGTGCAGCCAGTTGTGTCAGATTTAGATGGCCAGCCAGGGGTGGCATAATACATGCTGCAGCCCCTGGTAGGCCCTGGGTACACCTATGCCCTGAGTTACAGGGTCTGATAAGGTGGCCCAGTACCAATTGGTAAATGCACCTAAGGTACACGTTGTAATTTAGTGAGAGAACAGCTAGGCTGTGGGTCTGATTAGCAGTCCCACAGCCAGAGAAAGTCGTAAACCAGTGAAACAAAAGCAAAAAATCTGGGTGATCATAGGATTGCAGACCCTACTCTCCTACACATGGAATCCATTTTACAGAGAGAGCAGTGGGCCTGGGGTCCTGAATAGCAGGGTCCCAGGTCAACTAAGTCGAAAAACCTGCAAAACACCAGGCAAAAAGTTGGGGGCAACCATAGTCAGATATCCACCTTCCTACACCATGTACCCTTGGTGCATAAATAGATTGCCTTGGGTCACCTTATCAGCCCCTGTACAGAGCACTATAGGTGCCGAGGGCATAGGTGCATCCAAGGCCTACCAGGGGCTGCAGCATATATTTTGCCACCCCTGGCTGGCTATCTAAAATTGACACAACTGGCTGATCACTCAGCTGGGGCAAGGTGGTGTAATCACCCCTTGCTTAGATATAGTATGCCTATATCTAGACCTAACTGGACACATATATACCTATCAGTCACTCCTATGGCAGGCCTTAACAATCCTGGAGGCAGAGTGCTTGGTTTTATGTGAGATGGTGCTCTAGCATGAGCTGAGCCTGTCTGCAGCTGTCGGGACCAATTCCCTAAGCTGTTATAATGCCAAACCATATACTATTAAGTGCATTATAATCCTCGCGGTTATATGTTAACTTTGGTTTGGCTTTATCAAAACATGTCGTGTAAGGTGTCATACGAATTGAAATACTATCCCCTCGACAGTCCTGTCGACGGGGATAGCATTCCACCCCTCTAGAGGGAGACGACATGCTACTTTGCTAAAACGCGGTTGATTTTTAAAAGAGCCTCAGATCCACAAAATGGATGCTTCTGCCACAGACACGAGTCTGACCTCCTGCTGCTGACTGAAACTCAGCTGAGGAGGCCTGGACAAAGGCTTTCCTGTCGTAGGGAGGTGTCACACCACCCCAGACAGGAGATAGTGGATTGTAGCAGGGAGGTTTGAAAGAAACCAGACAGTGCCTGGGGAGCACAAGGCTTCCCCTTGCATAATCTGGTCAAACCGGTTCTGGGGCACACCAGCCCCAGTCCCAGTGCGACTCTGGACAAAGGGAAAGGGGTGTAACCACCCCCTTCCTGGGTCCCACCCATAGGAGGGGACCTACCAGGTAATCCAGCCCCCAAGATTGGTATAAAAATGGGGGCAGTGCCAAAGCACTCAGATTATCCTGATGAAACATCAGAAACGAAACTCTGGACCCTTCGACATCCTACTCGACGTAGAGGCGACCGGAAGCGTGGGGCCCGCCATCTTGAAAAGACCACGAGACGCTGACCGTGCAGCCCACGAGTGACCCTCGAAGCTGTACATCGGGGTTTGAGAAGCCCCAGCCCTGAGCCACTTTTGCACCGAAGCTCACCCCTCTACACTCACCGAGTGCTGCGTGGGGCCCTTCTGCTTTCTGCTTTCTGCTTTCTTTCTTTGGCTCAACGCGTTGGCCCAGTCACTTGCCCATTGGCTTGTGGCCCCTGTGCCGACGAAACTTGAAATATGACTTGTGATTCTGGTTGCTCCAGACTTGCACCCGCTCCTCTGAATAGGAGCACCCGCTCTGACCCTCCTGGTCCGAGTGAGAAGCAATCTTCCAGTCCTGCGTGGATTGCTCTTGCCAAGTGTTGTTTGCTCCGATCTTGAAGCCGACAGCGCCGACGGTGAGAGCCTTCGTGGGGCAGCTCGTGACCCGCTCCTGGACGTCGCAGATGCCCTAGAACCCACGTGGCAGCAGAGAAAAGCTCCTCGACAACCACCTGATTGCGCCCGACATTGCCTGGTTCCGTCCTGGTTCCACCCTGGTCACTGCTGAGTGACCCAGAGTCTGTCCTCTCTGCTTTCAGATACTTTACGACTCTGATCCACCCTTGGATCACACCGGACACTTCTCCTTCACAGCGCCTGCAGCCTCTTCAGCTTCAAGCACCATCAACCTGCGTGACGAAACCCGACACTACTTCGACTCTGTGCACCCGCTTCCTGTGGGTGAGGTAACTCAGAAACGCCGGTGTTCCCACACTGGTACACACCTCTAGGGTCTGTGTCTAAAGTTTTATCCTTCTAGATTGAGCAGAAGTATCCATAAACTATAACTTTGTAACTTTTACGCACCATGGACATTGCATTGGTGCAAGCCGCGCTTTAAGCGCTGTACCCGATTCCCTCTGGCTTTTCCCGACTTCAGCATTGCTAGTCCCGACCAGTCCCAGCGATTCTCTAGGCCCTAGGCCTAACCACTGTTCGATTGGTATCTCTTATACCACTTTCTTAATATATGGTTTGAGTGGCCACCCACCCTCATCCATACTTGTGCAACTTTCATATGTTATACTGTGCTTTTGTTTAAACGCTTGCGCCCCTTTACTCATAAAGAGTACTGGGGATTATTTTGAGTAATAAATACATATATTTTTATAATATATACTTGTGTGGTGTCCTTTCATTTGATATTACAGGATTGTGATTGGTAAAACAGCTTGCTTAACACGACCTCTTGAGTTTAGCCTTTCAGGCTGCTTAGTCCATGCTACCATTAGGATAGCTTGTCTATAAGGTTGACTTACAACCAGACACCATAAGGGATTGTTTGGACTGATACAAGGTGGTTCCAGAATTGGAAACAGCATATATCAGGCCAACTTCTCACAAAGGACATCACTCACATGTTTCCTCCTGTTCCTTTCGTGATGCCTCAGTGGGGCTTGAACCTTGTTCTGACCTATTTTATGTGCGCTCCTTTCGAGCCACTTCACAATTGCCCTCTTCGTCTTCTGACTCTTAAGACTGCATTCCTGGTTGCCATCACCTTTGCCAGGAGAGTAAGTGAGCTCCAGGCTCTATCTTCTAAACCTCCTTTCCTCTCTGTCCATCCGGACAAAGTTGTCTTGACAACGCGTCCCTCTTTCCTGCCCAAGGTAGTCACAGCCTTCCACATCGGGCAGTCCATCACCTCGCCCACCATCTTTCCGCCTCCGTATCCCATGAAAGAGCAAAAGAGGCTCTACCGTCTGGACCCAAAATGTGCACTCTCATACTATCTGGATCTCACACGCCAGTTCCGGGTGGACGACCAGCTCTTTGTTGGTTACGTGGGCGCTAAGAAGGGACGGGCGGTGCACAAACGGACAATTTCTTGCTGGGTCGTTTTGTGCATAAAGGCTTGTTATTTACTGGCTAAAAAGGAGCCTCCTATGGGGCTGCGTGCCCATTCCACTCGTGCCACGGTGGCTACTACTGCCCTGGGTCGGGGCGTCCCCTTGCAGAACATCTGTCAAGCAGCTACGTGGGCCTCGCTGCACACGTTCGCTAGACACTACTGCCTGGACAGTCAAGTCCGGAGGGATGGCTTCTTTGGCCGTTCCGTCCTCCAGGACTTTCTGGTGTGATTATTGGTTCGCAGACCCACCACCAGGGTTGGTATTGCTGGGGTATCTATTCTAAGGTAAGGAATCTATCACTAACGTGTCTCTTTCAGATGCACAAGTTACTACTTGTGTAACTATATATCTGTAAGAGACATTAGTTAGTGATATATTCCTTACCGACCCACCCATCCTCCCCGTTCTGCGAACCGATATCTAGGGTTAAGGTCATCCCCTTTCAGGGCCCTAGTTTAAGGCACCAGTGTTGGTTTTTGGCATAGCTCTGCGTTTCTGGCGAGGAAAAGCTGTGTCTAAGAACTGACGTCAGCACGCGGAGGCGGCGTCTAAGTACTCCGACGACGTCATCACGGCGCCCACGACGCCGACGACGGACGCGGAGCCGCAGACGACGCCTACCGACGCACAAGGGTACTGCTACGCAAAAGTTTCCGGATCCAGTCTGACGCCTGGGGATATTCTAAGGTAAGGAATCTATCACTAACTAATGTCTCTTACAGATATATCGTTACACAAATAGTAACTTGTGCTTTTGGTCTCCAAACCAGACAATACATATTGTCTAGTATTGGACTACAGACATCTAAACTCTTATTGCAAAACATTTGCAGTACAAAATGCACACAGTGCAGCACTAATGAATAACATTGTGCGTAAAAAATATAAAACTACATTAGATAGTTCTAACGGTTTCTTCTGTCTAAACTATGCACCTGAAAGCAGGTACTTGACCGCTTTCTCAATTATGGGGACAAAGCGTCACTTCTGTTGTCTCCCCCAGGGATTCAAGAATAGTCCAGGCTTATTTTCAGCCAGAGTATCAGAGTTACCACAAACGTATGATGGTGAGGCATTATCCTATGTCGATGACATATTAACGGATGATGACTTGGACAGGCACTTGAACAGAGTGAATACCATAATACTTGGTTTCGCATATGAAGGGTATAAATTCAACTTTAAAAAATCAAGAATTGCCCACCTAAACGTCCTATTCTTAGGATATGAACTTTCAAGTGAAGGCAAAAGCCTGGCAGCAAACTTTTTAGAGAAATGTGCGCTGCTCCAACCTCCAAAAACGCTGAAAAACTTAGTCAATTCTAGGTTTCCTGAATTTCGGAAGAACTTACATTCTAAATTATGCAGAAAGAGTTAAACCTCTCTACGAATTAATCAAACCTGATTTCAAACCAAGTAATTGGACTCAAAAACACTCAGAAATGTTGCGTTCAGTGCAAACAGACATGTTAGCAACAACACATTTACAGACACGCGTAAACGTACGCAACCTTGTAATCAGAATAATCCCAGGAAGATGCAGATTTACGTACTTAACCTTTAATGAAGGTGAAAAAGTACCGATTGCTTACAAATCACACTTGTACACATTGTACACACAAGCTGAAATGAAATTCACTTCAACGGAAAACATTCTGACAGCGGTTCAAACTGCAGTAGCAAAAGAGAGAGCTCTCGCACAGGGAAAACGCATAATAGTTGCTACTCCTGTACCTGCTTTAGAGGCAGTGACAAAAGCGAGCATTCCAAATGCAAAGTCTTTACATCCGAGATGGATACAATGGGTTAACTCTCTTGCTGCAACAGACATTGAATGCGTTTTTGACCCCTACTTAAAAACACAAGAATTTTTTACAATACGAACAAGAATGTCCTCTGCCAACTGAGATACTGCCTCTAGAACAGTACAAATGTATAATTTATACAGACGGATCAGCACAACCCGTAATTGGGGGTAAACAAGCTTATAGTGCTGCGTGCGCGATTGTCAAAGGTCGCTGGCGCAATGGTAAATTCAGACCTATGGTCACAAAAACACAATCTCTAGAAGACTGTACAGCTCAGCGAGCTGAACTACAAGCCTTCAAGATGGCGCTGGAAAATACTGATCGCGAATTCCCCCCACTCATAGTGTGCTATTCGTATTACTGCGTTCAATCTTACAATGAATACTTGCAGAACTGGGTTCAAAACGGTTTCAAAGACGCAAAAGGTGGCACAATTAAGCATAAGTTGCTTTGGGAACAAGTAGTTCTATTACAGAAAGAACTACAAAAGACTCACGTGATCCATACACTGAGTCATCAGCGTGATTGCGTTCACTTTGCAGGGAATTCATTGTCTGATGAAGCCGCGAAGGCAGCTGTGCAAACGGCTTCCGTAGCTGCAATCACTCGTTCAAAAACAAAAATAGACAGATAAATAATGCAGGCTGTCGCCGCTTCCAATAGAGACAGCGGTAAAACACTACCAAAAGTCTTTCCACTCAAGTACTCATATATAACGGATGCAAATAATGTTCCTTTTGCTCGAATCCCTGGAGTGGGGGATAGAGTAATTTCAAACATTGAACATAGATTAGGACTAATTTTAGCAGCGCATGAAGTGCTTGCCTCTGCACACGCAGGTGTTTCTGCCACAGTGTCCTTACTAAAACAAAGATACTGGTGGCCAAGCATTAGGAAACGGACCAGAAACTATGTTTTGGAATGTGAAATCTGCCAAAAAATTAAGGTTTCAACCGTGAAACATCCTACGCAGACGCCTCTTCTAATTTCAGATAAACCATGAGCATGTGTTTTCCTGGACCACTGTGGTCCCTTACAAAGGGATGGCAACTATAAATATATTATGGTCGCAGTGGATTCATGCTCAAGATTTATTTGGATTTGGCCTCAGTGCTTGGCTGACGCCCGAACTGTTATAAAAGATTTGCGAGTCTTTATCGGCACATACCCAATCGGCACGCTACATTCTGACCAGGGTCCTGCGTTTAGCTCTCGAGCTTACAAAGAGGCCATGGCCAATCTGGTTGTTGCATTGCGGTATTCAAGTCCATTCCATCCTGAGGGAAATTCGGTAGTGGAAAGAAAAAAACGGGACATAAAGCAATCTATAACAGCTAGGGTATTAGGTTTGGGTGATAGGTGGGCCAAACATTTAATAAGTATCTAACTTAGTTTAAACAATCTGACAAGAAATTCTCTCGGTGGAATCACTCCATATGAAATCCTTTTTTGTAGTAGAATGATTGTCGAAGACCTCGATCGTCATACTTCAGTGGTAGAACAAAAAGCCTTTGATATCAAAGACCGTTTGGCTGTTTTACTGGACTTAGATGATACAAGAAGAAGCCATATTACAGAAGCAACACATTACAGAAGCCAACGACCACTGAAGAATAAACCCCTGTCCCTGGAAAACTCGTCTTCAGCAGTCAGGGACATCCCCTTTCTTGAATATTGATTTGTCCTAGAAATCATGGCGTTTTCAAACAACTACCATTACCTTGAGCTTTTTTGGTGACGTTATAATGTCCGACTTTACGTCAAACCAGTCACCTTCAAGGTATAAATATGCCCGCACTTGCCCTAGCAAGCACACGGTAGTTTGGAGCAGTTCGACTGTCTTCTTGCCCGACGCAACTTGCTACAGCAAGTGCCGAAGGAAGCCGACCCTCCAGCTGACGCACTGACAAAGAGGCTGCCTTTCTCTCGCTGAGAATCCAGCTCCAGTGTTTCCAAGCTCCCCTTGCGGGGTGTTGGGAAATTGAGTCCCGAGACAGAGATACCAGACCTCCTTCATTCTAAAACCAAGGTACGGAGCTGATTAGACACTAAGAGAAATCTTGGATAGATTCTTGATAAAGAAACTAAACCTATGCTACACCATACTTACTTCTTCCCTCGTACTAGACTTAGGTTAGATACATCGGGGTAGGCGTATTTTAGAAGCACCAGCTGAGTACTTTTAGTCTTTGTTATTTATTTATGTATATTATGGCTTAGAAACCATACCATGCTTTTACAGTATTATTGTATAATACTCTTCTTACTGTACGCATTATACTTTGCAACCAGTATTACGATTGTAGCAGTTAATTTCTTTTGCATGAGAAAGAAGACTGTTCAATAAATCCTTTTATTGAAAACGCCCGTCTCTCTATTTCTCTGCACCTCTGATGAAACGAAGCATGCACGATTGACTGAGTAAAATATCATCTATTTTTTCCACGACTCTGAAGATACGTTTTATCTTGGGGAAACAAAGTTGTCATGTTTATGAGGTTGTCAGAAACTAATCCCTTCTTGTGAATTCGAGAACGTTTTTAGTGACCTCTGAGCTAGCTGACACTCACATTTAAGTCTAATATATTCGATAGAGACCTAGTCGACCTAAGTCCTACGTCACATCTATAGGATATATTATTCCAATGTGCAAACCCTATTGGGAATATAGGAACTACACTACACCTCCAGAACATTTCTGAATTGGGTCTGGTGAGCCTCCCAGATGGAACTAAAGACTACAATATCATCTAGATATGCTGCACTGTAGGCTTCCAGACCTGTGAGAACTTTGTTCACCAAACTTTGAAACTTGGCAGGTGCATTCTTTAAACCAAAAGGCATCACAATAAAATGATGTCCACTAGGGGTTGAAAATGCTGTTTTTGGCCTGGCCCCCTCGGACTCTGATTTGCCAATGGCCAGCAATCAGCTCAAATATATAGAGATACTTGGCTGAGGCCAGACTATCAATCAGCTCATCTGCTGTAGGAATTGGATGGGCCTCAGTCATAGTGACTGCATTCACTGTAGTCTAAACAAATCTGAATCTCTCTCTTTCTTATCTTGGGTGTGAAATTTTGGTTCACGCACCACAGGACTGACCCAAGGGCTATCCCAAGGTTCAATAACCCCCCAACTTCAGCATAGTTTAAAACTCAGTCCAATGCAGTCTCTGATATGGTCAGGCTGTCTGTAGATTTTACTCTTTACAGGTAGACTGTCACCTGTGTCCACTTCATGGGTACAAAGACAGAAATCAGAACAGTCCCTGTTGGAGTTCAATAAAGGGGATGATAATATCCACCATGTGTCACCATAGCTCAAGAAATCCTACCAAATAGGCCCACTTTAATAAATTGTATACAAAAAAAATATGAAAACAATTTTAGTAAAAATACAAAGCAATTTATTAAAAATATACAATGTTACGCATCAGTTATTGTGCCACAATATACAATATTAAAAAACGGTGTAAGCACCCTCTTATTAATTCAATGGTGCACATATACTAAACACACACAAAAAAAGAATTAAAAGCAACAGTTAATGGTTAAAAAACAAGTTGTCGACGCAGCGTTTCGGTTTTTAAGTTGACACCTTCATCAGGACAGGTTTTTTAAAAACAAATTGTTCAAATTGAATTCCTCTGTATTCAATGGGAGGAAGGGGTCCTTAATTCATCACAGGACATCATTATGGACGAACATGAGAATCATGGAGACATCTCTTCGTGTCTCAATGTTGTTATGGAGGATGTCGGTGATGAGTACGGAGCGATAAAAGGAGCAGGGAGGCCGAATACAGGATACGAGGGTGGTCAATTGAGAAAAAAAAACCCCGAACAGCATTCCAATAAAAGCAAGGCAGTTGAGACAATCCGGTCACGTGCTGCACGTCATGCTGGTCCTTTAATCTCCTAGGAAACCCAAAATAAGGTCCCTATAACGGTGGCTCCTTTTTCCTCTTAAAGAAAACTCCATAACAACATTGAGACACGAAGAGATGTCTCCATGATTCTCATGTTCGTCCATAATGATGTCCTGTGATGAATTAAGGACCCCTTCCTCCCATTGAATACAGAGGAATTCAATTTGAACAATTTGTTTTTAAAAAACCTGTCCTGATGAAGGTGTCAACTTAAAAACCGAAACGCTGCGTCGATAACTTGTTTTTTAACCATTAACTGTTGCTTTTAATTCTTTTTTTGTGTGTGTTTAGTATATGTGCACCATTGAATTAATAAGAGGGTGCTTACACCGTTTTTTAATATTGTATATTGTGGCACAATAACTGATGCGTAACATTGTATATTTTTAATAAATTGCTTTGTATTTTTACTAAAATTGTTTTCATATATTTTTTTGTATACAATTTATTAAAGTGGGCCTATTTGGTAGGATTTCTTGAGCTATGGTGACACATGGTGGATATTATCATCCCCTTTATTGAACTCCAACAGGGACTGTTCTGATTTCTGTCTTTAAACTTACTCCTCGTCCCGTCATTGGATTTGTGAGGAGACCTCCCTTTTTGTTTTCCACTTCATGGGTACACCAGGTGGTTTGACTTGGAGTCAGAGAGAACAAGCGTGGGAACAGATGAAAGACTTGCCTATAATCAGCTTGCTGCTGGTCAGTGAGGATGCCTGCGAAGGCACCTCCATCAACTGACCAATCAACAGGGTCCTGTGAGATCAGAGACAGGATCACTCTCTTCCTCCTGTCCCTCATCAATTGCCATGAGCAAGCTCATATCAGCCCTGTCAACAAATGTTTTTAGGTGGTTCACATGAAGTACTTTAAGGACTTATGGGAATGCGTCCACCAAGTAGGTGACCTCACCTATTTTCTCAAGGATGGTGTGGAGGCCAGTCCACTTGTCTTGGAGAGCTGCTGGGTCCACAGACTCCAACACCCTCACTGTCTGTCCCCTCTGATAAACAGTCAATACAGCCTTCGGTTAGGCTAAGCTTGTTTAAGCTATTGGCTGGTCTCAATGTTTTTGCTTACCTTCTTCATTTACTTGGCCATACCTGAACACAGGCTAAGGGCATAGTCCACAATATCCTGTTTAGGAGGTATCCAAGGCTGCTCCCAACCCTCCTTAACCAGGCACAATGGACTCCTAACTGAATGTCCAAACAGAAGTTCAGATGAGCTGTAGCCTACCCATTCTGAGGAACCTCTCTGTAGGTAAGGAGAAGGCAGGGAAGTAAGACATCCCATTTTCGCCTGGGCTTTTCTGGCAGTCCCATGATCATACTCTTGAAGGTCTTGTTTACCCTTTCAGCAGGCCCATTGCACTGTGGATATGGTGTAGTAAACTTGTAATTTACACCACAGTCTTTCCACATTGTAGTGACGTAGCTAGACATAAAGTTTGTGTCTCTGTCTGACAAGATTTTCTTAGGAAACCCCACTCTAGAAAAGACTTCTAGAAGGGCCCTAGCCACTACAGGAGCTGTAGTGGTCCTAAGTGGAATAGCTTCTGGATACCTAGTGGCATGGTCCACCACCACTAGGATATAACTGTGTCCAGAGGCTGTTGGAGGGTTTAAGGGACCATCAATGTCTATCCCTACCCTCTGAAAGAGAACCCCCAACGACTGGAAGTGGAATTAAGTGGGCCGTTGTAGTGCCACCTGACTTACCACTAGCTTGGCAAGTGACAGAGGAGCAGCAAAGCTCCTTTGTGTCTTCATACATGTGGGGACAGTGAAAATAAGGGACTATTCTGTCCCAAGTCTGGCTTTGCCCAAGATGTCCTGCAACGGGAATGTCATGTGCTAGGGAAAGAAGAAAACCCCTTTATTTCTGAGGTTTAACCAACATCCTGGTGGCACCAGGCTTAGGGTCTCTACTCTCAGAAAACAGAAGCCTATCTTCCCAGTAGATTCAATGGGACCCACTGACCTTCCCTGCTTCCTCAGCAGCACCTTGCTGTCTGAGCTGTTCAAGAGAGGGGCAGGATTTCTACTCCAGGCTCCTCTGCCATGAACCGCCCCCCTGCCCCCAAGAACTCGGTTGTATCAGGCCAAATTTCCTCTAGTACAGTTCCATTCAAAGGGGCTAGGATCTTCTCCCTCAGGAGATTGATACTCACTGAGAGTCTAGGCGGAGGATTGTAGGAGAGTAGGGTCTGCTATCCTATGGTCACCCCAAATTTTTGCTTTTTGCTTCACTGGTTTTCGACTTATTGTGGCTGTGGGCCTGCTAATCAGACCCACAGCCTGCTGTTCTCTCTCTAAATTCACATACATGCACTATAGATACATAACCCAATTGGAACTGGACACCTTGTCAGCCCCTGTACCATGCACTATAGGTGCTCAGGGCATAGGTGCCAACAAGGCCTACCAGGGGCTGCAGCACATCTTTTACCACCCCTGGCTGGTACTTATATCGACACAACTGGCAGATCACTCAGCTGGGGTAAGGTGGTGTAATCACCCCTTGCTTAGATATAGTATACCTATATCTAAACCTATATCTGGACACATATATACCTATAAGTCACTCCTATGGCAGGCCTTAACAATCCTGGAGGCAGAGTGCTTGGTTTTATGTGAAATGGTGCTCTAGCATGAGCTGAGCCTGTCTGCAGCTGTCGGGACCAATTCCCTAAGCTGTTCCGGGATAATGCCATACCATATACTATTAAGTGCATTTAATCCATCGCGGTTATGTGCTAACTTTGGTTTGACATTATCAAAACATGTCGTGTTTGGTGGCATACGTTTTGGAATACTACCCCCTCGACAGTCCTGTCGACGGGGGTAGCATCCCACCCTTCTAGAGGGAGAAGACATGTTACTTTACTGAAACGCGGTTGATTTTTAAAAGAGCCTCAGCATCACAAAATGGACGCTTCTGCCACAGACACGAGTCTGACCTCCTGCTGCTGACCGAAACTTGGCAGAGGAGGCCTGGACAAAGGGTTTCCTGTCGCGGGGAGGTGGCACACCACCCCAGACAGGAGATAGTGGATTGTAGCAGGGAGGTTTGAAAGAAACCAGACAGTGCCTGGGGAGCACAAGGCTTCCCCTTGCATAATCCGGTCAAACCGGTTCTGGGGCTCACCAGCCCCAGTCCCAGCGCGACCCTGAACATAGGGAAAGGGGTGTAACCACCCCCTTCCTGGGTCCCACCCATAGAAGGGACCTAGCAGGTAATCCAGCCCACCAGATTGGTGTAAGAGTGGGAGCAGTGCCAAAGCATTCAGATTATCCTGACTGAAACTTATGAAATGAAACTCTGGACCCTTCGACATCCTACTCGACGTAGAAGAGTGAAGAATCTCCCTTGTGGTCAAGGAGTGACCACCCTGTGCAAACAGGCACCATTCAGCACCTCGACGTTTGCTTTGTTGCAGTTCCTGCCGGAACTCGAGCGACCGAGATCGACAAGACCCAGCGTTCCTGCCTTCTAACAGCCCGATCCACAGTCCCTGCAAAGCTGAGACCCGTGGAGGCGACCTGAAGCGTGGGGCCGGCCATCTTGGAAAGACCACGAGGCGCTGACCGTGCAGCTTCCGAGGCACCCTCGAAGCTGTGCATTGGGGTTTGAGAAGCCCCAGCCCTGAGCCATTCCTGCACCGAAGCTCACCCCTCTACACTCACCGAGTGCTGCGTGGGGCCCTTCTGCACTTTTTGGCTCAAAGCGTTGGTCCGGTCACTTGCCCGTTGGCTTGTGGCCCCAGTACCGACGAATCTTTGAATTTGACCTGCCAGTCCGGTTGCTCTGGACTGGCCCTCGCTCCCCTGAAAAGGAGCATCAGCTCTGACCTTCCTGGTTCGACTAAGAAGCGATCTTCGAATCCTGCGTGGGTTGAACTTGCCAAGGTTTGTTTGCTCCAATCTGGAAGCCGACACCGCCGACAGCGAGAGCCTTCGTGGGACAGCTCGTGATCCACTCTTGGACATCCTCTGTGCCCCAGAGTCCACGTGGCAGCGGAGACAAGCTTCTCGACAACCACCTGATTGCGCTCGACATTGCTTGGTTCCTTCCTGGTTCCGCCCTGGTCACTGCTGAGTGACCCAGACTCTGTCCCCTCTGCTTTCAGGTACTCTACAACTTCGATCCACCCTTGGATCACACCGGACACTTCTCTTCTCGACGCCTGCAGCATCTTCATCTTCAGGCACCATCGACCTGCGTGACGAAACTCGACACTACTTCGCACCTGGGAACCCGCTTTCTGTGGGTGAGGTAACTCAGCAACGCCGGTGTTCCTACACTGGTACACACCTCTAGTGTATGTGTCTAAAGTTTTGTCCTTCTAGGCCAGTCGGAAGGTTCGTTAAACAGTAACTTTATAACTTTTACGCACCATTGACATTGCATTGGTGCATGTGTGTGCTTTCAGCGCTGCACCCGATTCCCGCTGGCTTTTCCCGACTTCAGCATTGCTAGTCCCGATTGGTCCCAGCGATTCCCTAGGCCCTAGGCCTAACCACTGTTCGATTGGTATCTCTTATACCACTTTTTTAATATATGGTTTGAGTGGCCCCCAGGCCTCATCCATAATTGTGCAACTTTCATATGTTATACTGTGCTTTTGTTTAAACGCTTGTGCCTCTAGACTCGTAAAGAGTATAGAGGATTATTCTAGTAATAAATACATATATTTTTATAATATATAACTTGTGTGGTGTCCTTTCATTTGATATTACAGGATTGTGATTGGTAAAACAGCTTGCTTAACACGACCTCTTGAGTTAAGCCTTTAAGGCTGCTTAGTCCATGCTACCATTAGGATAGCTTGTCTATAAGGTTGACTTACAACCAGACACCATAAGGGTTGTTTGGACTGATACAAGGTGCCCCCAGAATTGGAGACATCATATATCAGGCCAACTTCTCACAAGGATACTTCCTTACCCTTCCTGCTCCATCTCTTATGAGCCAGCTTGTCTATTTCTCCAGGATCCAATGCTCACTCAGTGCCAAGCTGTTTGGCCTGAGTCCTGGTGACAGCAAATGCACTGGCAGGGATTTCCATCATCTCTGCATGTGTCCTGAACTCCACCACAGACCAGGCTGAAGTTTATAAATCATTGTCCAACAGACAGTCAACAGGTAGGTCTGGGGTAACCACAACTCTTTTAGGGCCAGTTACCCCTCTCCAGTTGAGATTTACATCTGCCAAGGAATGATCAGTTCTGACATTGCCTGCATTGGTCACTTGGTAAAGTTGAGAAAGTATCATTTGGTCAGAAGACACAAGCCTCTCTGTCACCATTGTGACACTGGCCTCTGTGTCCCTCTAAGCCATAGCTTCTTGACCATTTATTAAAGGCTGTGGTCTGTACTTGCCCAGGTTAGTGGGGCTTACAAGTGAAGTGGCATATTCCATGCCATTGTCACAGACCTGTACAGCCTGAGTGGGAGTTCTGACTAGGTCAGAACCCACTTCAAAACCCACGGTTAACTCTACTAATCCCCTGGGGGCTCTACTACTACTTGTATGTGCTACTACTTGTACTGTTGCTAGGGGTGCTAGTTGCCTTAGGGGCAGTAGTAGTAGCTTCTTTGGTGTTAGCGTTAGAGCAGTTGGCATCCCTTGCATTGTGCCCTTTCCCTTACGTGGGTAACACCAAGGTTTCTTGCCAGAGGAAGAGTGGTTTGGGACCTACCCCCAGAGGAAGGTTTTTGGGGACCTTGTGAATACTCTTTTTTTTTGTCTTTTCCTTTATCTCCACCCTTCTCTTGGCCCTTAGAATAATCTTACTTCTTCTAGTCACCTCCACCACCATTGTTTTTCTGCTTCACCCTGGTACAGACCCATTTGCCTGCCTTCTTTCCCAATTCTTAGGGAGAGGTCAAATCAGAGTCCACCATGTACTGGTGCAGCTGCTGATTAGAACTGTTATTAAGGATGTGCCCCATCATCAATAAATTGTACAGTCCCTCATAGTCATGCACATTACTTACACAAAGCCAGCCTTCCAGGGCCTTATAGCACTGTCTACAAAGTCAACCCAGTGTTGGGTGTGTTCCTTCTGTGTGAACCTGAAATTGACCCTGTACTGTTCAGTGGTCAAACCAATCCAATCTATGAGGGTACTCTTCTGGACTGTGTAGTTGTCCGCATCTTCCACCGTGACAGTGAGGAGTTTGTCTGCCTTTGATAGTAATATAGCTGCCCACTGCCCTTGAGAGACCTTCTGTACTTTGCAGGCCCTCTTCGAGGCAATGATCCATTTGTGGATATCACCCCCATCCTGCTAAGGAGGGACTATCCTGCTCAGGTTCCTAGCATCAAAAGATGGCTCCCTGACTGCCCCTATGGACGCCAGTGCTGCAACCATAGGACTGTAGTCCCTAATGTTTCCTAGCCCTCTGTATTTCCGAGATGTCCTTAACAAGTGCCAGCTGCTCTTGCTCAATTCTGAGCTTGGCTCTCTCAAGTTCAAGCAGGAGGTATTCCCTCTCTAAGGAGTCCTCCCTCTGACCAGAGATGGAGGTCCCTATGGAATGGTTAGAGGCATAGGAATGAATAGAGGAGGTTCAAGAACTCCCCTGCATTCTCTGCACCCTCCCAGGAGGAATAAAGGGAGACCTATCTCTAGGAACACACTCTGTACTATTTACTTGGCGATCAGAGTTCACTAGTGTATAGTCATCAGACTACTCCTGGTCAGACTCCGAATTTGTGTCACAGGGGTGAACCACCCCTGATCCATCTTCTGGAGCCACCCCACCCACATTGTTCTGCTCTTCTGACCTTCCAGCTAGCTTTCTGGAGATCATCTTGTAGCAACAGCTCCGAGTTCCTGAGTGTTAGGGTTACTACTTGTCTTTAACTTCCTTGATGCAGCCAAGGTCCTACGTTTGTGGAATTTAAGAGCACTGTATCTAGAAGATTAAGACCACCCTGGATTCCCTACTAAAGACATGGTCAACTAGGTGTTGTGTTGCACCTACCTACCCTAGTGGAATCTTAACTTAAAAAGAGTTGTAGAAAGGGTTGTGCTAGAGCCTCATCTAGCAATCCAAGAGTTCAGTAGAACTTGCTAATACCCAAAAAGTATTTTATTTGTACCTAATGCTAGTGATGGTTTTTCATCTAACCACACCTAGATTAGTTGGTTAAACAGTGCAGGCTTAAATCCCAACCACCACACAACAATTTAGGAGGCTGGCTGAGTATATGGTGCATATTTGTTTAAGTGAAGCACCTTGCAATAATCCAGACAACCCTGATGTGATTTTATTGGTCTTTGATAATCTTAGATATCTCTTAAAGTGGTAGCTGTGGAGACCAGCCTTCAGGCTTATCTTGAAGGAGTGTTAAACAGCTTGGGGCCAATTCACAGAACTAATCTGAGACAAAATCCTAAACTTACTACTTTTGGTATTCACAGAAGGCATTTAGTAGTAGTAAAGTTAGGATTCCTAACTTTACTACTGCTAAACTGAGAAAAAATCCTAACTTTACGACTTTCGGTATTGACAAAAGGAATTTAGTAGTAGTGAAATTAGGATTCCTAACTTTACTACTACTAAATGCCTTTTGTGAATACCGAAAGTCGTAAAGTTAGGATTTTGTCTCAGTTTAGTAGTAGTAAAGTTAGGAATCCTAACTTTACTACCACTAAAGGCCTTCTGTGAATACCAAAAGTAGTAAGTTTAGGATTTTGTCTCAGATTACTTTTGTGAATCGGGCATCCTTGTTTTTATGGACATGCCCTGTAGGAAGCTGGCTTAGTATATCGTGCACACTTATTTAAGTGATGCACCTTGCACTAATCCAGAAAACCCTTATGGTGATTTTAGTGGTCTTAGATAACCATAGAAAGCTCTTTAAGTGGTAGCTGTGGAGAGCAGCCTTCAGGCTTAGTCCAAAAGGAATGTGAAACTGTTTTTTTACTAGATCAAAGCTTCTAGTGTTGGTTAAATGAAAAAGAACCACACAGTGTTTATATTTAAAAATGTCTATTTATTACACAACACTTTCTAACACATTGGTATATCTCCTACCCAGACATATCAACACAAATACACACAATAGTTCAATTGCACACAGGTAAGTAAGCACAATAGACAGTAGTCTCCAGGGGGTGCCCAAACCATATACTAAGAAATAGGAATGTGAATGGCGACCAAAGTCAGTACTTAGACCACGAGACTAAGAGGAGCCGGGCGAGACTAAGAGGAGCCGGGCACACGAGGAACCACCCAATGTAAGTACCCAGGAACCCAACAAAGACTGTGTGCAGAGTTGAAACCCGGCTGCGTGGCCAATAGAAGTCAATGAGGAAGTCACAGTTGCAGTTTTTACAAGGTCCCTTCCGTGTGGACCTCAAACCCCATGGAAAACAGAAGGCTGGAGAGTCACCCTACCGGTGGATACCCCAGGAACCAGGATACCTGCACCAGGTAAACCGGGTGAATAGGTGCGAAGTGTTGTCGGAATCTGCTGTAGACCACAATGGAGGACTTCAGTAAAGATGCCCCTGGTAAAGACCGTGCAAGTGTTGGGTGGAATCCAAGGGTGATTCTTAAAGAGAAGAACCTGCAAGCAGAGGAGACAGAGTCTATGTCACTGGAGATGACCAGGATGCATGGAAGAGCAATGCCCACCAATGACGGAAGATGCAGGAATGATGACAATGACTCTGTCGCTGCAGATGTGGGGACTAGGCAATGCTTAGGAAGACCAGGAGTCTTTCATGAGCTGTCCAACGTCAGAAGTCGAGAACCAGGGGGTTGGTGTCAGGAGAGAGCACTAACAAGCCTTGGCAGAAGTACCAGACTTGGAAAACGATGAAGGAGCAACTTCGGGACCAGTAAGGTCCAAGGGACTTGTTAAGTGTGGTAGAATCAGAACAGGCCTGAGCAACACTGAAGCAGAACACCCTCGAGAGGACACACAGGCCAAAGGCACAGGAGTCACAAGAGGACCTTGAGAAGCTCGCCAAAGAAGGCCCACGGTGCAGAGGATGCGGTGAGAACACTGGACTTGGCAGGAAGAGATGCTGGAGCTTCTTGTAACCCGTAGCTCATGGGAGTATTGAGCCAAAAAGCCTTGGCTATGGCAAGTCGACGGAGTGCACAGGGGTTCGGTCCCAGCTGTTCCGGCGAGAGATACTGGCCTCAAAATTGCAGAGAGGGCAGGTCCGGCCTCGAGGGAGTTGCAGAACCACCACCTGTGTTGCTGAGCCTTTTGAAGTTCGTGGAACGTTGGGAGCAGCAGACCGGCTAGCTTGGTTGCAGTGCTTGCAATGCAGGAGAGTGACTCCTTCTCTCCACGGAAGGTTACTTTGGCTGTCCTTTATGCCAACAGATCTGTTGAAGATGCTGTAGGAACAGCAGACACAAGCGACAAAGAAGACTTGCATAACAGCGAGGCCAGGAGCACCAGGCGCCTTCTGTGATGCAGTCCCGGTTCCAGGAGAAGTCCAGGTGTCCAGGCGGTCGAAGAGTGACATGGTTTCAGGCTTTAGTCTTGTCCCACAATGAGTCGAAGGACCCACTCACAGTTAAGCCCTTTTATACCCTAAGAAAGGGGATAGGACGACTCGGGGTTTGGGGTCCCTCAAAGAGGAAAGGCTGGACGGAGGTCCCTCACAGAGGAGGGGCTGGACAGAGAGGAGGATACGCCTATGTCCTTTGCCCATTTTTGCGCCGGAGCGGAAGCCAAGGTCTCCCATAACTGGTTCGAACTAGAGTATGCAAGGAGGGTATCAAATGTGCCCTTCAAAGCAGTCTGGTGGCGCTGGCAAGCGCCCTCACCCCAGCCCCGTACACAAAGTCCTGTCTGGGAGGTGGTCACACCTCCCTGTGACAGGAAACCTGTTGTTCTATCTTCTCCCTCTCGAGCGCAACAGGAGGGCAGGATAGTGTCTGGGGTCGGCAGCAGAGCTAGCTTGCTGGCTGACCATGGGAGGCAGTTACCAAGAGTACAGGGGGCTTCCCAGGGGAGCCCCCAATTGCAGGGTTTCAAACCTCCAACACCGTTCACGGTGCTGGGTATGATTCCAACATGTTTGATACCAAGCATGCCCAGGGTTGGCACAACCACTTATAAAGTTAACCATTGCGTAATGATGCATGCCCACTATATGTATCAAAATGGCTGACCTCACTTACAGAGCCTGAAGAATCGACTCCGGGTTATAGGGGGTGTCCTGCTCATGCAGAGCACCCTCCAACTTATAACCTAGTGCTCTGTCTTTGGGATTGAAAGGCCTTCCTTAGGGGTGACTTTTAGGTTTTAAGTGTAGTTACCTCAGTAATAAGGAAACCTATTTCTTTCATAAGTGGTACTAGCACCACCTTGCACAGGCTGCAATTGCAGGCCTGTAGTCACAGTTTGGGTGGTCTCTTATGGGTGGCATAATGCATGCTGCAGCCCATGTGAGACTCCTGGTGTACCTACGCCCTGGGTATCTTAGTTCCACATACTAGGGAATTATAGTGGTGCACCAGTATGACAAATGTGGGGTTTACAAGTACTTACCAGAGAATTTGGAGGAGAGCGCACTGCCACTGTGGCACTGGTTAGCAGGATCCCAGTTAACTACAGCCAAAACACACTGACACCAGTCAAAAAGTGGGGTTATCTGTGCCAGAATGCAAGTAAAGTTAATTAACTTCAGTTCTTATTTAGAGGCAAGCAGTATGAGCCTGGTCTGAAGTGGCTTGTGTTCCTGTATGGACAGGACCTAGCCAGTCAGTTTGGGCCAGACCGTTCCTGTTGAGCAGTATCAAGACTGATTTACATATGAGTGGTCTCCGTATAGAGTGCAATTGGTCTGGATCTAAAACAATGGACTGGAATATGTTGCCAAGCGATTGCCATTCGCTGAGATTAATTCATGCCTTCCTTCTATCACCTTGTTGCTTATTGCCGTTTTTGCCTTAACTGTGGCCGGTATGCCTAAAAGTAGGTCCCATGCTCACTGTGCCAAAAGGCTCGAGCTATGCCCCACTAATTAGGCCGAAGTACACAAAATCTGGTCGGATGTTGCTTCTAATCCTGTCTGGAGTTAACCTGGCCTGGCAGTTCAGCTGCAGTATACTTGGGGCCACTAGAATTATGCAATTCTGCGGCTGCAGCTATTTTTGCATAGTTATGGATTTGCCACATAATCTGTCATCTGACGCATAATCTACAGATTTTAACCACAAAAAAAAATTGTTTCTAGCTAAAGCGGATCAAAAGTTGCAAAAAATATGGTGACTTGGGTTCCTGTGCACCGGAAGGGTTTCACAAAGGTTGACTGATCATCTTTCAGTTGCTAATTGCTATATATTGGTGTTAAATTGGTACTTATTAAGGTGACCTCTTTCTCAGGCACTGTTACCAGGTGTAAAAATGTCAAAATAATGAAATAATACTAAAACAAAATGTGCCACATTATGTCTCATAATTTACCTTTTCTTTATGCATAATTTAGTCAACCCTGCTGCATAATTTGGTCCTTTTCTGCTGCACAATTCCAAATACCCTGACCATACTGCTGGCGCAGTTATTGCATATGGCTGATGTAGGAAAGTAGGATCTGCTTTAATGGTTACCCCCACTTCTTTCTTGATGTAATGCTGTTTCAGACTAGACTGACTGGGATCCTGCTAATCAGGACCCTAGTCTTTGTGGTTTCTCCCCTAAATTGGAATGGTAAGTACTTGGGTACATCCCAGATTGGATACTGGTGTACACTTATCAGTCCCTAGTATATGATACTAAGGTACCCAGGGCATAGGTACACCAGGGGTCCCCCATGGGCTAAAGCGTGTATTATGCTACCCATGGGAGACCACTCAGTTTGTAACTACAGGTCTGCCATTGCAGCCTGTGTAAGCTGGTGCTAGCACCACTTACAGAAGGTATAGATTTCCCTATATCTGAGGTCAGTGCACTTAACATCCTATAAGGAAGGCATTACAATCCAGAAGGCAGGGTGCTCGGTTTTAAGTGTGAGGGTGCCTGTGCATGAGGAGGACACCCCTACAGCCTACGAAGTCCATTCTCCTGGGTTGTAAGTGAGGCAGCCATATTACATATAGGGAGAGGAGTTGGCCTAACAGCTAGGGCGGTCGACCTCGAATCTGGGGAAATGGGTTCGGGTCTCGGCAATGACGCTGAACATCCTGTGATTCTGGGCAAATCACGTAATCTCCCCGTGCCTAACAAAAATGAATGTGTCCTCATGGAAAGCAAATGGTGCTATGTAAAGCGATGTGATACCCGATAACCTTCGGGTTAAGTTTGCACTATATAAAACTCCGTAAAAAAACGAAAAACATATAGAGGGGCACCACATCATAACGCGATGACCATCTTGAAACTGGCTGCAACGAATCCTATCATGTTTGCTATCAAACATGGTGGAATCATACCCCCACACCATAAACAGTGTGGGAGGTATGATTCCATGCACTGTAAATCTCCTCCGGGAGGCCCTCAGTGCTCCCGATACCAGTCTTCTAGACCCGGACAGCACAACATGGCTGCTGCCAACTATAGACACAATTTTGCCCTCCTGCTGCTGAGCCAAGCATGAGCAAGGGAAGGCAGAACAATAGGCATTCTGTCACAGGGAGGTGTGACCACCTCCCAGACCGGGTTTAGTGTATTGGGATAGGGTGGGGGTGCTGGCCAGCGCCACTCCGTGTGCTTGAAGGGCACATATGATGCCCTCCTTGCTTATTCCAGTTCAAACCAGCTCAGGGAACCTTTTGCTCCCGCTCTGGTGCGAAACTGGACCAAGGACATGGTAGTATCCTCCCCACTGTCCAACCCCTCCCCTGGGAGGGAACCATGAATCATCCCAACCCTTTCCTTAGGGTACTTAAGGGCTTCCCTGAGGGTGGGTCCCTAGATTCGTCGTGAGACAAGATTAATTTCAGACACCACTTCTTCAACCGTCTGGGTACTCTGTCCTTCGCTCTGGGCATTAAGGCTGCAACCGGGAAGACTCCTGCTGCTCCTGATCTCCTCACCCTGCTCGTCTGCTGCAACGTCCATGCCTCTGCACCATACAGGAACTTTCCAAGGCCTGTGGGCATTCAAGACACCTGAAGGAATCTCCCTTGACGTGAAGGAGTCACATACTTGCATATGCAGGCACTGCAGCTAAGCTGACTGGTCTGCTGATCCTGGGCTCCCACAGACTCCAAAAGGCTCCGCAACACAGGTGGTGGTTCTACACTTCCCTCGAGGCCTGTCCTGTCCTCGCACCAAGTTTGAGGCCAGTATCCCTCGTTGGAGCCATAGGAACCAAACCCCTGTTCACTGCTTCGACTTGCAGTTGCAAAGGCTTGTGGGCTTCCATCTTTGGTGAGCTGCTCGAGGTCCTCTCGCGACTCCAGTGCCTCCAGCCTGTGGGTCCTCTCGAGGGTCTCCTTTGATTTATCTGGGCTCCCCGATTGCTCGGGCCTGCCCTGACTCCCCTGCGTGTGGTGAGTCACCTGGACCTTGCTAGTCCCGACACTGAAGTCTTCGCTTTCCACGTTGTTTGCAGTTGCCGGGTTTGTTGGTGCTCCAGACGGACACTGTCCCCTCAACTCTCAACATCTGGCGTGGGACAGCTCGTGAACGGCTCCTGGTCTTCCACAGCATTACATGTTTCTCACAGTTGCAGTTCCAACGTTACCGTCATCTCTCCTGCAACACCTGACATTGGTGGGCATTCGTCTTCCGTGCCCCTGGTCACTACTGAGTGACATAGACTCTGTCCCCTCTGCTTCCAGGTACTTCTCAGCTTGAATCCACCTTTGGGTTCTACCTGACACTTTCGCCTACTCCAGCAGCAGCATCTTCCTGAAGTCCTCCATTAGGTTCAACGTTGGTTTCCAGCACCTCTTCGCACCTATGCACCCGGCTTCCTGAGGCAGATATCCTGGTTCCTAAGGTATTTATGGGTAGGGCAGCTCTCCAACCTTCTGTCTTCCACAGGGTTTCTTCAGGGTCCACTGGGAAGGGTCCTTCTTTAAAATTGCAACTGCGACTTACCCATTGACTTGTATTGAATCCTGCAGTTGTGTTCCCACTCTGCACACGGCCTCCGTGGGGTCCTTGCTTACTTACCTTGGTGGTTCCTTGGGTCCCTGGCACTTATACATCTTCTGGGTATAGTATTGACTTGAGTCGTGATTCGCATACCACTATTTTAGTATATAGTTTGGTCTCCCCCTGGTAACCATTGTATATTTTGACTACTTACCTGTTTCTATTGAAAAGTATTGTTTGCATTGTGTATATCTCCGGTTAGGATATATCAGTATGCGTTAGTGAGAGTTCTATAATAAGTACGCATTTTTATAAATACTCTGTGTGGTTCTTTTTCACTTAATCTATATCAACAAGATTATGTTCTTGTAAAACAGGCTGCTTTACACTTCTGGACTAAGCCTGAAGGCTGCTGTCCAGAGCTACCACTTAGATAGCTTTCTAAGGTTGTCTAAGACCACTAAAATGACCATAAGGGATGTCTGGATTGGTGTATGGTGCCCACTTACACAAGTGTGCACCATATACCAAGCCAGCTTCTCACAGCTGGTCTCTATTTAGAGTAGCATAGTGGTGAAAAACGATGGGCAGCAACATAGCCCGACCAATCGCTATTGGCCGAGAGTAATCCAAACATTCCCTCTATCAGCTGGTTTGTTGTACCTTTGTTAGAGATATTTAGAAAGCTGATATCTAACTAAATATTGATTGTGAATCCCTACAAAGAGTTTAATCTTCTTCTCCTCTTTATTGATTTAATTTTTATTTTTCCATATTTTAGGTTATGGAGCACTTGGGACCTAAAGCCAGTCAGAGAAATCACATTTCCAAAATCAAATAAACCTATAATCAGGTAATACTTTTTTCAGATTGTTTTCTTGAATATTAAACAACAGGTAATGTAATGTTTTGAAAACAATCTGAACATTTGGAAGGCATGTACACACCCTCAAATGGCAACTTCTAGGTTTGTTTGCTAGTAATTCAAGCATATTTTCCTATTTAAACTGGGGAATTGCCAGCCTTGAGGGAAGATGTCTGCAGACTAATCTCCATCCCAAACGATTCAGAATGCAATAGGCAGGGTCTGCTCATTTCGGAGTCTGAGAGGGGTGCTGTAGTACTTCCAGTTCCCAAAAAGGGTGATGGGTCCCAACCAGGCTCTGTATATACTATACCATTGAAAAGGTATAGTGTGCAAAGAGTCCAGGGAGTCCCCAGAGGTTGGCAGAGGCTAAATTAGGTAAGTACTAACAACTCATCAATAGTCACTCAAATGCGTAGATTATTGTAAAATGTGCCAACTCTGGTAAGGTGGTGTTTGGCAAAATCGGAGGGTCGCTATAGAAATCCTCTGCTAGACCTCTAGATGGAGATTCCGGTTCTTTGAATTTCCCAGGCATTAGACTGGATCTGGAAGATTTTTCTTTGAGCAATACACCTACGCACTAGTAGGTGGGGTCGGTCAGCTTTGCGTGATGTCGTCTGCCAGGAGTGGCGTCTATATAGGCGACCCCTCGGGCTCTGATGTCAGTTCTTTTTTTTCCACCCAGTCAAGCGCTGGGTCATTAAGAGAGCTACCCTCTGTCACTTTTTGACAGGATTTTTATGACTTTTGTCAACCCTGTTTTTTGGTGTGAAGGTTTTTCCTCATGTCTAGGAAGCCTTTTGGGTTCAAACTGTGCAGTGCCTGTCACCACACCATGTCGGTTACAGACCCCCACCTGGTTTGCCGGTGGTGCCTGGAGCTCAAAGTAATCCTCTGACTATGCCTCCAAAGGCTTTGAGGGAGCTACATTGCTTTGCGCAACTCCTAGTAGATCTCATTCACGGTCGAGAGGGAAACTAATTCGCCTCAGTTTGTGCGACCTGACCCTGCAGGCATGCCTTCGTCCCCTGTGGTGTCCAAGGGAGCTCCATCGGGTTTCCGGGCTCACTGCTCTGGCACTGATTGCCCCACCCCCCCAATCCCTATGGATTTGGTCCGACACAGATTGTGCCAATGTGACCTTCACCAATGCCGGCCTGATGCTCCCGGCACTGCCAGTGCTCCCTGTTGCCACCAGGCCCATTCTGATTCCCGACGAACCTAAACCGCATCGAATGATGCAGATACCGGCACTAACAGAACCTACAGGTCCTAGGTGCTGGTAGTGGGAAAATATTGGGAGGGCTCGCTGGACCCTACAGAAGACCAGCCTTATCAGGAAATTGACTGGTATGAGGAATTGGGTGAGGCCATTGGACTGAACACCTATCTAGATTCGGCATGCTTTTTCTCCCTACCGTGGCTGAGGAGGGAGCATCATTTGCTTTGGCTAGGCAAAGGGCATCAGATGTCCTGGACAATCAGCTCAGTTCCGTGGCTGTCAAGACTAATATCTTGACGGAGGTCCTGCAGCCTGGTGTCTCCTCTTTGGAACTCTTGTTGCCCTTGAATGAGGCCCTTACAGATGTCCTACTGAGAACCTGGTCCAGGCCCAGCACATCAGCTCTGGTGAATAAGACAATGCCGGGTCCGGCTGGACTACGGCAACGCACTCTACGCGGGAATCCCGACCAAAAACCTATAGCGACTATAACGCACCCAGAACGTCTCGGCCTGTCTGATCCTCAACATCCCCCGATGCAGCCACATCACCCCCCACCTCAGAGACCTGCACTGGCTCCCCATCAAGAAGAGGATCACCTTCAAGCTCCTCACCCACGCTCACAAAGCACTCCACAACTCCAGACCAGCCTGCCTGAACAACAGACTCAACTACTACACCCCCGCCCGCCTGCCAGCTCCGCTCCACCAGCCTCGCCCTCGCTGACGTCCCACGAATCCAGCGTACCACCTCTGTAGGCAGATCCTTCTCCTTCCTCGCTGCCAAGACCTGGAACACCTGGCTCTCTGAGCAGTAGCAGCAGCCACCTCCCCACCCCGCAGCGCGCTTTATGTGTTCTGTGGTTGATTTATTGATTGACCCAGGTTTCCTCACTACCCACCCTACCCTAGAGAGCATGGTAGTCCTAGCCTCACACTCCCTTGGCCCATTTCCTTTAGCTCCCCAAGATAGGAAATCCAAGAGGCTGAATAGTTAGGGCATGAAAATGTTTTCTTCCACAAGCCTTGCATTGCGATCGGTGAACACTGCATGCTTATTGTGCCTTTATTCCCAATCCCTAAGGGAAACGTTAGTGCAAGTGCTGCCATAGGTCCCAGAGGAGGCCTGGGCCATCCTCTCCCATGCAGTGTCAGACTGGAGAGATGCAGCAAAGTTCACCAGAGAACTTCTGGCTTTTTGGGGAATGTGCAGGCCTCTCTAATGGACCTGCCCTTTGATGGCTTCAGAGACAAGGCAGGCATGGAGATGGAGTGATTTAAGGACTCACAAGTCTGCCTTTTGCCCCTTTCGTGGCTAAGGAATGGGCTTTCAGCCATGCCAGCCCTATCCCAGCCACAAGACACCGCAAGTTCAACAACCTCTATGCAGCGAACGGCACAGCTCGTTCCGATCCCGTGGGTGGGGGGACCTGAAGTCAGGTCAAACCGCCCGACTGCAGCCTCAGTCTTCAAACCATCCTAGGCTTGCCCTTCTAGATCATAGGCGGCCAGATGGTGGCAGGATCATAAAACACCTCCACTACTGGCAAACCATCACATCAAACAGGTGAGTCCTCCAGATAATACGAAGGGACTATTCCTCTTCATGCCTCCATCTCCCCTCCATGCCTCCATCTTATGACTGGCTGACATAGGATCATCTAATTGTTTGGCCAAGGGAGCCATAGAGAGTGTTCTAGAGCCAGAAGTAGGCTGTAGTTGCTATTCTCGCTACTTTCTGGTCCCAAAAAAGGACAAGGGCCTTCATCCTATCCTAGACCTATGAGCCCTCAACTACTTCCTCAAAAAGGAAAAATTCAAGATGCTCACTCTAGCTCAAGTCCTGTTTGCCCTGGACCCAGGAGACTGGATGATAGAGTTGGACTTGCTGGACGCCAATGTTCCCATTCCTGTCCGGCCTGCTCATCGGCGTTACCTGCGGTTTATGGTCGGCCACAAGCATTTTCAGTTCACTGGGCTCCCTTTTGGCCTTATCAATGCCTCTCAGGTGTAGACCAAGGTGATGGCGGTGGTGGCAGCCTATCTGCGGAGATCAGGGGGCCCAGTCTTCCCCTACCTCAACGACTGGCTGCTGGAGGCGGGCTTGCCCAGGCTGTCGTCTCCCACCTCCAGACTACAGCGAACCTTCTGCATTCGCTGGGGTTCACTATTAACGTGCCAAAGTTACACCTGACTTCCTCTCAGAGGCTCCCTTTCATCTGAGCCATTCTGGATTTCGGCTTATGCTCCTGAATGGTGAGTCCAGTATATTTAGGCTATGATATCGATGTTTCAGCCTGTACCCTGGATTTCAGTGAGAATGGCCCTGAGGCTACTGCGCCTCATGGCCTTCTCCTTCCTGCTAGTGACACATGCCAGATGGCATATTTATTTATTATCAGATTTGTAATGCTCATGGCTGCCCCAGCAACGGGGTGTCCCAGGGCCGCCAAAGACTTGAGAGTGAGCGGGGAGGGAAGAAATTACGCCGGGAAGAGCCAGGTCTTTATGGCTTTACAAAATGCAAAATGATTCTGGATCCCTCTGATAGAAACTGAGAGCCAATTCCACAGTATCGCCGCAAGACTACGAAAAGAGCGGCCTCCAGCTCTGGCTCAAGACTCGAGGAATACAGACCAAGCCTTGATCGGTAGACCTTAAAGTGCGCTGCAGCGCATAGAAAGCTAGCAAATTGGCCAGTCCCAAAGGTGCTCGTTGAGTCAGAATCCTATGAGACCCGCAGAGCGTTTTAAACTGGATTCGTTATTCAACTGGCAGCCAGTGTAGTTTAGGTAAGACGTGGGATGTTATGTTAATTGTTTTATTAAGCGCGTCTGTTACCATTGGGTGTCCTGGCGCTAACTGTTGTCCTGGAGAGGGTAGAGATTGAGGAGGAGACTAAAACAACCAAGTTTTAAGCATTCTCCTGAAAAGTAGCAAATCAGTGCTATTCCTCAGAAAAAGGGGAAGCGGATTCCACATCTTTGCGGCACCTACCACAAAGCTTTTCCCACCCCAACGGGCTTTTTTTACAGGTGGGACTTTCACTAATTTTTGAGCCGATGAACGTAGCGGCCTAGAAGGCAGATACCATTGGAATTGATCCTGCAGGTAGCGGGGTCCCTGGTTATGGAGCGATTTAAAAACAAGACCTAGAGATTTAAAATACACTCGTTGCCTTACTGGCAGCCAATGAAGTCTACGGATTTCATTAGAAATCGGAGAGAATTTAGGTATGCCAGATATCAGCCTGGCAGCGGTGTTCTGCAGCATCTGGAGTCTATGCAGCAGACTCTCTTGGATGTTTAAATAGAGGCTGTTGCAGTAGTCCAGTCGCGACATAATCAATGCCGTGACCACCGTCTGCCGACTCTCCTTAGGCAGAAAAGGAAGAATTTTCATTTTCATGGCCAGTTTATCATCTAAGTACACTCCCAGGTTTTTCACTTGCGTGGCATGTGATGGAAGGGGCCCCAAGGAGTCAGGCCAACATTCAAGCGTCCATAAGTTAAAATTATTCCCAAATAGGATAACTTCAGTCTTGCCTGAATTTAATTTAAGGCAATTACTGGACATCCAGGAGCTGACAGCCTCCATACAGTCATGTAGCTTGTGGCTTAAAGTTCTTTCAGATCCTGGGAGAAGTGATACCACTATCTGCATATCGTCTGCATAGGAGGTAAGATGGAAACCAAAGGATCTAATCAGTGGAGCCAGAGACGATACGTAGATGTTAAATAGGGTGGGGCTTAATGATGACCCTTGTGACATCCCACATGGTAGTTGGAAAGGAGGGGAGCAGAAATCACCCAAAGCCACTATCTGCTGGTGTGAGAAGTTCGCCTGGTATATGATGTCCACTAATTCTAGTGAGCACCCTGTACCAGTCCAAACGACCCTTATGGTGATTGGTTGTAAGTCAACCTTATAGACCAGCTATCCTAATGGTAGCGTGGACAAAGCAGTCTTAGGCTAAACTCATGAGGGCATGTGAAGCCAGCTGTTTTACCATATGCAATCCCTTTCAATACCAAATGAAAGGACACCACACAAGTTATATATTATAAAATATATGTATTTATGTCTAGAATAATCCCCTTAACTCTTTATGAGCACAGGAGCACAAGCGTTAAACAAAGAACACAGTATAACATACAATAAGCTGCACAATTATGGATAGGCCGGGTGGCCACTCAAACCATATATTAAGAAAGTGGTATAAGAACCACGTCACGAACAATGAACAGGCCTAGGGCCTTGGGAATCGCTGGGCCTACACTGGACTAACGAAGGTTAGGTCGGGAGAGGCCCACAGGATACGGGTGCCGAGTCTATAGGCAACCGCGTTTACCATACAAATCAATGGTGCGTAAAAATCAGAAAGGTATAGGTTTCGGAGACTTCCGACTGGACTAGAACTTAGCCACTTTAAACTCGGACATTAGAGGTGTAATCCCCTATGGGAGCACCAGAGTTAACTCGTTACCTCACCCAGGAAGCGGGTTCATAGGTGCCAAAGTGTGTTGGGTTTCGTCGTGAAGTTCTATGGAGCCTGGCGATGAAGATGCTGCAGGCGACCAGGAGAGAAGAGTTCGGTTGGATCCAAGGGTGGAAGGAAGATGTAGAGTACCTGAAAGCAGAGGGAACAGAGTTCAGGTCACTAGCCAGTGACCAGCGAGGAACCAGGAAGGAACCAGGCGATGTCGGGTTGCGATCAGGTGATGTTGAGGCGTTTGTCTCCGCTGCCACGTGGACCAGGAAGGATCAAGGATGCCCAGCTGGTGAACACGAGCTGTCCCACGAAGGCTCTTGCTGTCGGCGGTGTCGGTACTCGATTCGGAGTCACCAAGCCTTGGCAAAGGCAACCCACGCAGGATTCGAAGATGTATTTTTGATCGGACCGGGAGGTGAGATCGATGGCTCCTTTTCAGGGGAGCTGGGGCCAGTCTGGAGCAACCATACCAGCAGTGTAGTTTCGATGTTTCGTCGTCACAGATGCCACTAGCCAATGGGCAAGCGACCGGACAACGAGTCGAGCAGGAAAAGTGCAAAAGGGCCCCACGCAGCACTCGGAGAATGTGGAGAGGTGATCTTTGGAGCACAGGCTGCTTGGGCTGGGGCTTCTCAAACCCCAAAGCACAGCATCAAGGGAGCCTCGGGAGCTGCACAGGAAGCATTTTGTCGACTTTTCAAGATGGCCGGTCCCACGTCTCTCGTCGCCGCCACGGGTCTAAGCTTTGCTAGGATTGTGGATCGGGCTGTTGGAAGTCTGGGAGTCCAGGTCTTGTCGGCCTCTGTCGTTCGAGCTCCGGCGGGAGCAACGGCAAAGGTAGTCTCCATGCGCTGATGGTGCCTGCTTGCACAGGGTGGCCCCTCCTTGACCACAGGGAGATTCTTCAGTCTTCTACGTTGAGTAGGATGTCAAAGGGTCCAGAGTTTCGTTTCAAAGTTTCAGTCAGGATGGTCTAAATTGTATTGGCACAGCTCCTACCTTTATTCCAAATCTAGGGGCTGGATCACCTGCTAGGTCCCTCCTATGGGTGGGACCCAGGAAGGGGGTGGTTATACTCCTTTCCCTTTGTCCAGTTTCGCGCCAGAGCTGGGGCTGGAGTGCCCCACCACCGGTTTGAACTGGGCTATGCATGGGAAGCCTTGTGCGCCCCAGGCAGTGTCTAGTTTCATTCAACCCTCCCTGCTACAATCCACTATCTCCTGTCTGGGGTGGTGTAACACCTCCCTGTGACAGGATACCATTTGTCCAGGCCTTCCCTGCCGGAGTTTCGGTCAGCAGCAGGAGGCCAGACTTGTGTCTGTGGCAGCAGCATCCATTTTGTGATGCTGGGGCTCTGGTTAGATTTAACCGCGTTTAAGCAAAGTAACTTGCCTCCTCCCTCTAGAAGGGTGGAATGCTAGCCCCGTCGCCAGGACTGGCGAGGGGGTAGTATTCCAAAGCGTATGACACCTTACACAATATGTTTTGATAAAGCCAAACCAAAGTTAGCAAGTAACCGCGAGGATTATAATGCACTTAAGAGTATATGGTATGGCAATATCCCGGAACAGCTAAGGGAGTTGGTCCTGACAGCTGCAGACAGGCTCAGCTCATGCTAGAGCATCATCTCACATAAAACCAAGCACTCCGCCTCCAGGATTGATAAGGCCTGCCATAGGAGTGACTTATAGGTGTATATGTGTCCAGATATAGGTTTAGATATAGGTATACTATATCTAAGCAAGGGGTGATTACACAACCTTGCCCCAGCTGAGTGATCAGCCAGTTGTGTCAGTTTGGATAGCCAAAAGATATGCTGCAGCCCCTGGTAGGCCTTGGATACACCTATGCCCTGGGTACCTATAGTACACTGTACAGGGGCAGATAAGGTGACCCAATGTCCAATTGGGTATGTACCTAAAGTACATGGATGTGAATTTAGAGAGAGAACAGCAAGCTGTGGGTCTGATTAGCAGGCCCACAGCCACATTAAGTCGAAAACCAGTGAAGCAAAAAGCAAAAATTGGGGTGACCATAGGAAAGCAGACCCTACTCTTCTACATGTCCACTCAAACTTAACCTTCTTCTTTAGCAACCTCGTAAGTGGACTCGCCTTCTCTGAAAAATTGGAAATGAAACGCCGATAAAAATTTGCAAAACCAATTTAGCTTTGCACCTCCTACACACTTCCAGGGGATGGCCAATCCTGTATGACCTTCACCTTGGCTTCATCCATGGAAACTCCCTCCGGAGACAGTACGAATCCCAAAAATTCCACCTTAGTGGAATGAAAAACGCATTTCTCCAATTTCACATACAACTGATTTTCCAACAGCTTGCTGAGTACTGCCCGCACATGCTGAACATGTTCCTTCATGTCGAGGGAAAAAATGAGTATGTCGTCAATGTAAACCACTGCGAACCTATCCAAAAATTCTTTTAACACCTTGGCTGCTAGGCGTTTTCCCCCTCCTGTGCTGGAAATTGCCATTTTGCTGGTGTCATGACGAGCTCAGCTCGTCATCAGCACAGCTCAACTGTGCATCATGACGAGCTGAGCTCGTCATGAGCATCGAAAGGGTTAAAACATAATTTACAAAATGTTGGAATGCAGCGGGGGCATTGCTTAGCCCAAACGACATTACTTGATATTCAAATAACCTCAGCCGGGTTCGGAATGCTGTCTTCCACTCTTCTCCTTCTGCCATGCGAACCAGATGGTATGCACCTCTCAAGTCCAACTTAGTGTACACTTTTGCTCCCCTCACCTGGTCTAACAATTCAGAAATTAAAAGTAAAGGATAGCGATTCTTCTTGGTAACCAAATGTAAAGCTCGAAAATCGATGCAGGTTTTCAATTTGCCATCTTTCTTTGGAATAAAGAAAAGGAGAGAGGAAACAGGTGACTGAGAGGTCATATAAATCCATTGGCTAAATATTGCTCAATATAATCTTTTAGATGTTGGTTCTCCACTTCAGAAAGAGCATAAATTTGACTGCAAGGAAGCGAAGACCCAGGTTCCAATTCAATTCGACAATCGTATTCACGATGTGGAGGCAATTTCTGTGCTTCCTTTTCGTCAAACACTGAGGTCAAATCCAAATACTCCTCCGGAATCTCACATACTTCCACTGTACACAAAGATCTGATATTATTCGCCATGTGCGTAGAAGGAGATACAATCGTAGCTTTCTCACACAATCCATGACCGTGTTCTTTGCAAAAATCTGAATCCATGATGATTGATCTCTTTGCCCAATCAATTTTAGAATTATGCTCAGTGAGCCAGGGCAGTCCCAAGATCAATTGAAATTGCGGTGCGTCAATAAGACTGAATTGCAAGACGCTTACATGCTGAGCAGGTCCAGTTAAAGAAATTTCTTCAGTACCAAATACAATTGGACCGGAGGAGAGATTGGTGCCGTCAAATGCACGGACAGCCTCCGGCTTTTCTTTTTTGAGAAAACCAATTCTCAAAGATTTGGCGAAGCCTATGTCGCAAAACTTTCCAGTTGCCCCAGGATCTATCATCACTGAGATCTGATCTACTTCAGAGTTCCCAAATCTGATCAATCCAGAAATAATTAAATGTGGGGCAGATGATTGTAATGTATTGGCAAGACGTTGAATTTCTGAAGTTGACTTATTATTCGCTTCCACCAGGGCAACTCCCTCTACTGATGGAGCCTGTCTTTTACCCAAGAATTTGTCTTGGGTTTCTTAGTGCACTCCTTAACAAAATGACCAGGTGCTCCACAATACATACAAAGTTTTCCTAAACGCCTTTTCTCTCTTTCTTCTTTAGACAATGGACCTCGAATGGACCCAATTTGCATCGGTTCCTCTTCCACCAAACTTTCCTTGGACCTGGTACTCTCTGACCTTATTCTATCAAATCATGGTGGAAGGCTTCTCACATCTTTTTTTCATTCACCTCTTCTTTCAGACTGACACTGATCAATCTGCAAAACTAGATCTATTAACTCTGAGATCTCAGTAGGCCGTCGAGGAATTTGAGCTAACCCATCCTTCAGTTCGTCTTTCAATCCTCGATAAAAAATGGCTGCTCTTTTAGCTTCAGGCCAGTTTGTTTCCACAATGAGTTTATTAAATTGGGCTAAATAAGCCACCAGTTCACGATTTCCCTGCTTCAAGTCCAATAGCTCATTATCTGTGGCTTGAGATATGGATGTCAAAAATTTGTAAAAACTCTCTTACTCATCAGTTATAAAGAATATTATCATTATTGTTCACCAAAGGCATAGACCAGGAAGCTGCGTCTCCACTCAGGTAGGACAATACGAAGGCCACCTTAGACTGATCCTCCTTAAAAATGATTGGTCTACATAGGAAATGCAAGGAACACTGCATAAGAAAAATCTGTGCCTTATTTGGGTCACCACTAAACCTCTCAGGAGCCGCTAATGGAATTGTAGGGGAAATAGCATGAATGACTTGCATGGTTAACTCTGCAGCTGATGGGGCGGGAGAAAAGGATGGGGACTTAGTTTCCTTGCTAATAGGGTGAGAACCCTCCGAAAGCTCGTCTATTCTTTGTCGAAGAATTTGGGCTTCTTGATTTTACTTCCTAACCTCCTCTCGAAGGGACTTGTTCTCTTCCATGGCATTTCCCAACTGACTTTGTGTTGAAATTTTTTATTAGACATTTTGAGATGAAAATACAAATTCAAGAATGAAACCGAATAACATCTTGATGAGTAAAAATGGTACCAATAAGGAAAAGAGTTACACTAGATATAATAAATATGAGGACTCAAAGATATGACATAATCCATAACCCTAAATATGATAACAATGAGAAAATTGCAAAATAAGTATATTATAGGAAAAGAATAAATGAAAAGAAAAAAGAGACAAATGAAGATAGGAAAGAAAAAGGAAGAGAAAAGGAAAAAGAAGGAATAAACAAGAATCCCAGAGCAACACGAGTAGGAATGAAAAGAAGTAAAATGCACAGCTGAGTAATACGGAAAAAAGAACATAAGAGAATGGAATTAAGGGGGGAGAACAATCCGAGGAGAAGGAGGATTGGAAACAGGATCACTATCCACAGTGGCCTCCAGGAAAGGGGACGACACCTGAAGAAAGATGGAAGCTTGGTCCTGCAAGTTATAAATAGTACGTTCATGTAGAGCTGCTTGCATCATCGCCACCAACCACTCTTCCGGTGAGGGAGGTAGAGGAGATTTCCAATGCCGCAGTATACAAATTTTTGCCGTGCCTAGAGCCATTTGAAGAAGACGAATTTGAGGTCTAGAAAGCTTCGGGAGGCTGCGAAAGTCATGCAAATTTATATTTAGAGAAGTAAGAGGTAAAGGAAGTGACATAGTATTGGCCAATGTCTTCGTACAAAAAGCCAAAAGGGTGTCGTACGAGGACATTCACAAACAATATGCGTAATATCACAACCAGAAGCTGAACACCTCCAGCACAAAGTATGTGATAATAACTTGCCATGATGCAATTTAACTGGAGACCAGTGCCATTCATGTAAAATTTTCAAAATGCAAAATTTAAGGCGGGCTTCTCTCACTCCCTTATGTAACTCTTCCAATAGGTGATCCCGTTGAGTATTGGAGTATACAACTGACAAGCGAGATTGCCATTTTAGCTGAAGAGCTTGTGAGAGAGGTTGCGAAAATATAGGATGCAAAAAAGTTTTATAAAGGCCAGAAGTCACACCTTTAAGATTCCCCCATAATTGAAGGTAGAGCAAAATAGGAGATACCGATACCAAGTCAGGCGGAGGACCTAAATGTTTTGTGAGAGCTTGCTGTAGCTGAGTGTATTTAGAGGATTGCGTGGGCGGCAGGCGAAATTCCTCGCAGAGTTGAGAAAAAGATTTTAAGTATCATTGTGAAACAATTGATCTATAGTCTGAATATCAGCTTCCTGCCATTCAGGCCAGGACAAAGTGCCGCCCCTAACACGAACAGCAGAATTGTGCCATAAAGGAGCTTTGATATGGATACGCGGATTAGATTTAAGTATACAATGACTTCTCTGCCAAGATTTATACATTGCAGATAAGATGGGGTTTTTAGGATCAGAAGGACTAACCCCTTTGCCATAGAGAAGGGACAAACCAGGACCAGAAGCTAATAAATGACGTTCAAGCGGGACCCATTGAGGTATGTCTTTAGATTTAGGCAGAAAAAAACAAGTTGCAAAAGGTGAAGAGCAAGTGAGTAATGCTCAATAGAGGGAAGGCCCAAACCCCCTCCAAAGCAGTCTGTTTAGCTGCAGTTTCCTTGTTGCGAAAAGCAGCGTCCCACTTGAGTTGACCCCTAATTGTTGCCTTAGCTGCTGCCCAAACCGTTCTCTTAGAAGAGACTGAGGTATCATTAAGAACAAGGTAATCTTGGAAATGCGATTGCAAAAGGAGTTTACCTGTTGGAGCTCTATATCGGGCTATATTCAAGCGCCATGGTTTACGTCCTGGCTTGGAGAGACCCAAATCGAGAGATAAGAGAACAGGGGAGTGATCAGATATGGCTGCTTCCAAGATCTGAGACTGTGTAACCAGTTGTACAGCCTGTTGCGAAAGAAGAAAATAATCGAGACGCGAGAATGTACCGTGTGTAGAGGAAAAGAAAGTGTATTCTTTGTCCTTAGGGTGACTCAGCCTCCAATGATCAACAAGACCAGAATCAGCAAGAATGTCCCGTAGGATGGCTCTATCTGGAGCATTAATAGTATCAAAGCAACCGGTCCTGTTCAAAGCAGGATCTGGAGCCAAATTCCAGTCACCTCCAATGAGAAACTGAGAGGCATTTATTTTGGTGAAACGGCGGTTTAGCCGAAGAAAAAACTGTTTTTTAGAGCCTAGTGGAGCATAAATAGAGCCAAGACAAATAAAAGAGTTCCCAATTTTCAGCTTGACAAACACATATCGACCTTCCGGATCTGACCATGTTTTGAGGATTGTGAAGGGAAGTGACTTTCGAAAAAGGATGGCTACCCCACACTTGCGAACTGGGTTAGGGTTGGTAGGATCATGCTTGGAGACACTACTATGAATCACTTTACCTACCCAATCTCTGCTGAGTTTACTAGATTCGATATCGTCTAAGTGCGTTTCCTGCAATAAAGCAACGTCTGCATGTTTAGAACGTAAGTATGTAAGAACTTTTTTACGCTTGATATAATGAGTGAGGCCATGAACATTCCAAGAAATCACAGACAGCGAGTGAGAAGAGGACATGATAAGAAAATGCAAGAGGTAGGTAAAAAGAAAGGGAAGAAAGTAGGTAGAAGGTAGAGAAGAAGAATGTTGCTCTGGGAAACAAAAGACAAAGTGTTTCTAAGAAGAAGAAAACGAATCAAATAGAATAAAAGAATAAAAGAAAGAAAAGAGGAAAGGAAAGAAAAAAGAAAAGAAAATACAGAAGTGGTTTAGAGGAGCAAAGTGAATATCTAAGAAAGACAAAACAGATAGAGATAGAAGAAAAACAAGTAGTAAAGAATAAGAAAAAGAAAAAACTAAGAAAAGAAACAGGAAGAAAACCTAGACTGTGATCTACGGGTCCGGGCGCACTGAAAGCAGAGCCAAGGGGTAACCGGACCCCGTCCGAGGAAAGAAGAATGGGGACCTAAAGAGCAAAGAATGTTATAGAATATGGAAGACACCATAGAATAGGGTAACATTGTCAAAAATTGTAATAAAACTTGAAATACCATCATATAACACAGGCAGTGAATAAAGAAAATTATTAAAGGCGTAGTGCAATTACCATACGATATAAAAGAACTTGATAAGAAGAGAAAAGAAACTAAAGGAGGTGGAGTAGATGAAGGAACCCCCATAGAATACAATAAAAGAAGAGGAATAGGGATGATTAAGGAAACATTAAAAAAAAATGAGAGTATAAATAGGGACAGCTTGAAGTTAAATAAGTAGAACAAATATAATAAAGAATACAGTATACCAAAAAAGAGAGTAGCTAATGAAGTAAATGAACATCATGGAGCAGAACTCCCATGTAACAGGTAATACATATGTAGCATATAATGAGCAATACCTAGAATATGTAACTACTCCTAAAGAGCCTATAAAAAATGCAAAAGTTTTGAAAACATACAAGATAACAGTAAGACCTAAAGCGCATAATAAAACAGAAAGACACGGCGATCATATTATATAGTACTAGAAAACCGCAGTCAATTAAGTGAACAGTTAAAGCATCGCTGATAACATAAAACATCATAAGTTGATAAAATAGTGAAAATACAATAGAATAGAAAAAAGACATCAGTCAGCACCCGAAGGCTGCTGAAGAGGTGATCTAGACTTATCTATTTGTGGCATGTTGGTGAGGGAGGAAACTGAATGTAGTGCTGAGGCCTTATCATCCTGAGAGCGAGGCAAACGGGTAATATCCCTACCACGTTGCCGAGGGTCATTAGAGAATCTCAGAGGAGACACTGTAGGACTTGCAGATGATGCCTTGGATTGAGAAGTCTGAGCACCAGAGGAAGATTGAGTCTCCATATCATCAGATATGATGGTATCCAAAAATTGCTGAAGAAGAGCAGGATCATAGAAGCCTTTGGAATCTCCATTCCTGGGAATGCGAAAACGTGCGGGTTCGAATAATCCATACTTTGTCCATTCGGCGCAACTGAGGCCTCATAGAGAGAAGCGCCTTCCGTCGTTCATTTGTTTCTCTGGAGAAGTCCGCCGCGTGACCGAGCCTCTGACAGGATCTGTCAAGCGTGCTCATGTCGGAGAAAGCAAGCAATAAGTGGTCTAGGTCGAGCAGAAGCACCAGAGCGTGGAGGACCCAGCCTAAGAGCACGTTGTAGTTCAAGAGGAGGAGTAAAAGAGATACCAGTTAGAATGGGAAGAGTCTCATATAGAAAAAACTTCATGTCCTGCTTTTCAATGTTTTCCGGAAACCCAAAAAATCAAATGTTGTCCCTACGTCTACGATCCTCCAAGTCAATAATTTTACTATGCAAAAATAATAAATCTTGATCTGAGCCTTGGACATTATCCAGACGAGTTTCCACATCCGAAATCCTAGAGTCAATAGCATCAATCCGTGTGTGGAAAGTGGCAAGCTCAGCACGTATAGACTTAGTCTCTGTAGCCAAAGATGTCATTGTGAGGTCCAACCCCTCCAACCTGCGATTAACACCGGAAAGTTCTAGCAGGATACGTTGCATAGTGTCTGACAATGACTTGTCACCCTGAGATGCCGCTGCTTGCGGTGAGGGGGATGATGTGGAGCCATTTCCTTTCACCAGTGGATTAGAGTGTTGTTTCACCGCTTCAGTGAAAAGTGGCGGCTTGGGACTTGGCCTCCATTTTTGTTATTAGACATTGTAGTCCACCGTTGTAGAGGTGGTCTACAAAAGCAAATTGATACAGTATTGGAGTGTGAGGCAATGATGAAACCAAGGATACACCAAAGAATCGAAAGTAAAAAAGTATATGCGATAAGGTAGTGACCAACATACGTAGCAGAGAGAAAATGTATCAAATTGAAGGATCACTATGGCATCACACAAAACAACAAGCAATACAGTATAAGATAGGTTCAATGCAAGAGCAGCAGACCTTGCGCGCCAAAACCCACCTGATAAGGGAATACATGCGAATAAGGTGAGGTAAAGCCGCAACAAACCTGCAATGGTATAAAAACAAATGAAGGTCTGCATACAATAATAAAATGCTTCTCACATATGAGGGCGGAACATGGGGGGGCGGGGGTGGGGGGCAAAAAGTTACCATTCCACCAGAACCACTTCAAACAAAACAAAGCCCATGAGCTTATAATAGAAAGCAGTTATTGTGAATGAGGATTTAGCCCTTTGTCCTTTCCACCTGCCTCCCCCTGTAAAAGCAGAACTGGCAAGGTAACATTTGGAAGAACAGGAGAAGATATGTAATAGAAATGATAAAACTGATAAGGTCAAGTCAATCTGACACAAATGTCACTTATGGCACATAAAGCAGCTAAGCAAAAATGCCAAAACCAGTTGATGAAAGTCAAAGAGAAAAATTGACCAGTACTCCTGCGCGTGAATCTGCCAGTACCGTTATTCTTTGCCCCTTCAAGTGACATTCACAGTTTGCTTCCGCTTGCAATGCAAGAATTAAAAGTAATAATTCAGGAAATTTTAGCTCTGCCAGTACTGATATGACCGCTGGGCATATGTGCACATTGAATAAAGTAGACACGCTGCAGTGGGATAACAAATATGCCAGACTTTCAGCTTTCCCTTCTTTCCTGTTATGGTGTCTTTTCCAATCAAAAGGCATTACTGGCACCTTTGGAGGAAAACTAGCAATGAGGTAGCCTGAGGGGGGCGCTGCTTACTGTCAACATGGGCATTGAAAAACCACAGAACGGCAGCCTGCAGCTGTTACGAAGCGCGCTCCCACCGTCTGAGGAGGCGCGACCCTGGATCTGAGGAGGCGCGGCCCTGTAGTAGCGCAGGCGCCGCCTTAGCTGAGGAGAGGCACGGCCACAGGAGCGCGCGAATGCCGAGGCGTACACTGCTGAAGTCGGCCGCCTCACCGTCACTCTGCTACCATGGAAGCAAAAGCCGCTAACCGGGAAAGAAGAATACCGCAGCAACCCTCATGGATTCCGGAGTCCTGCCATCGCCAGATAGACGACCCACTCGAGCAGGTAAGTCGAAGAAGCTCGTCAAGGGTCCGTCCCTCGGCGGAGCTCTCCTAGCAGGCGGCCATCTTCCTGCGTGGCCAGACCACTCAACCCCCCCCCCCCCCCCCCAACTGACTTTGGATGCTATCTAACACTGACGCTAACGCCTTTACAACTAATCCCTCTGCCATTCTGCTCGGGCGGAAAATTCAAACAATGGCACTTCAATCTGTCAAGTACCTGAATGCTGAACTTGTACTGGCCGCAGGAGCAGATGACT
The DNA here is from genome assembly GCF_964263255.1 of Lissotriton vulgaris. Classification (NCBI taxonomy): domain Eukaryota; kingdom Metazoa; phylum Chordata; class Amphibia; order Caudata; family Salamandridae; genus Lissotriton; species Lissotriton vulgaris. Next base: position 1,019,218,008 of record NC_141694.1, on the reverse strand, counting down.
ATTCCACAATCCCCTACCTCGCTACTGAGAACCCAAGGCTCCCGAGCAGCAAAGAGGGGGAAAGGGGAGTGGAGGAAAAAGAGAGACTGCACTGCTTCACTCTCCTGTGCTGGTCCAATGATGAACTCGGGCCTTGTCCGGAGTTGACTTTCAGTAATAATTCCTGTAACCAATAAATTCTGTAACAACTCCTCTATACTTTAACTATGTGTGTTTAGATTACCACTCCTATACCTGACTGTTTGCAGTGGTTCGCTGCTCTCTTATGTTTTCTGGAAGATGTGGTATTCTTATCTTTCCAATATGGTACTATTCTGGATACACCTACAAGACAAGACACTATTATATCTAATTCTAACTCTGTAAACTGTATTTTGTGCTCATTACAATTCCTGTTACCTATATGCCAGTCAATACCAATTCTGTTGATCTCTAAGGAATCAGCTTGTTGAATATAGTATATACAAGTATTATCTTCTTCCTTCTAGAGAGGTAAACTGATTTCGCTCTGTTAGTTGGTAAGTATAATTATATGCATATATATATATATATATTCCATAATCATAATTACTATAAAGTTGTCTTGGTATATACTTTAGGTCTTTTAATTCCTTAATTTTAGTCTTTATCTTGCAACTAACCTCTTGCTTAGATTACTTCCCTAGGAATCCTTTGCTTGAGTTGAGTGATTTCTTACTGTCCTTCAAAGACTGATTTCCTTCAAGTCTCTAGCGCTATTTCCTTTAGCACTATTGTAAATGTCTTAAACAACTGCCCTCAGAATAATTGGGAACTCACACAAAATATTTGTCTTACTTGTGCAGTTGAAGATGTTCCCGTTACCTCAGCTCGAATGATCCGCTTTCGGAACTCCTTTACAGAGCCTGGAACTTGAAAATGAAGATGCTTATCTGCTACACGACTCCAGAAGACTTCAACAGTGCGAGACAGTACCTCGAACCTGAAGTCTGGAAACAAAGTCTAAACCACCTCTGGATAATTCTTGAATGATTGTGACTAGCAGTGCTAGGCACACGACAACGAAATACCTCAGAAAACTCCTCTAAACAGCTGCGGATAATTTTCTGCATGCCTACGAGGAAATTCAGTTGACAGCTGAAGGCAAACTGGCTTGAAAAACTAGACCGCACACCAAAAACAAGTACGGCGGCGGCCATCTTGGTATTCCCGCGAGGCGAGCTCCGTGAATAACTTCAACAACAGAGCTACCTGCCTCAAGGGAATAGATCGTCTGATTCTGGTGTACAAGCAACAGGGATATTTAGAGCTCACAGTCCTTTTCCTGACTCTCGACCAGTGATTCCTGACAGACATTCGGCTTTTTGAAAACAAAGCAGATAGTGCATTTGAGCGGGCTACGGCCAAGCCCTTGGACCTTTCGGCCGCTGCTGTTCACTCCTTTCATGGCTACGGAAGGGGCACCCGACACGTTCACTTCAGAGCCACATGCCTGTGCAGCAACAGTCCCAGTGCGGGCGTGGGACCCGCCGAGGTAGGTCAGGGGGCCAGCGGGCAGGTCAGTCCACCTCCACCCTGGCCACCACTGCCTCCAAACCTTCCTAGTCCGTTTTTTTAGGCCCATCAAACGCCAGTGGGCGGCAGGATTCTCCATCACCTTACCTACTGGTGCACCATCACTATGTAAAGGTGAAGTTTACAAATAGTCTGAAGGGGCTACTCCCTTCCCTTCGAGACTACCCCTCCAGCCATGCCACCACATACCACCGCATGTCGGGGGATCACTTGGCTCTTCTTCAACAGGAAGTTGTGGCCCTCTTGGCCAAGGGGGCCATCGAGAGAGTTCCAGCGCCAGAAGTAGGCCCAAGAAGACAAGGGCCTGCGTCCTATCGTGGACCTCCGGAACGTCAATCGCTTCCTCCGGAAGGAGAAGTTTGAGATGTTAACTCTGGCTCAGGTCTTGTCTGCCCTCGACCCTGGAGACTGGATGGTAGAGTTGACCTGCAGGATGCATATTTCCACATTCCCGTGCTGCCGGCCCACCGGCGTTACCTGCCGTGTACGGTAGGTCACGAGCACTTTCAGTTTACCGTGCTCCCCTTTGGCCTTACCAGCGCCCCTCGGGTGTTCACAAAAGTGATGGTGGTGGTCGCAGCTCATCTGCGCAGATCAGGGGTTCCAGTCTTCCCCTATCTTGAATACTGGCTGTTGAAGGCGGGCTCGCCCAGGCAGTCGTCTCCCATCTCCAGACTACAGCCGGCTGACCTGCATTTGCTGGGGTTCTCCATCAATGTGCCAAAGTCTCACCTGACTCCCTCTAAGAAGCTCCTCTTCATCTGAGCGGTTCTGGATACAACGCACTTTCGGGTCTATCCTGCCGAACAGTGGGTCCAGGATATTCAGGCTCTGATTCTGATCTTTCAGCCTCTAACCTGGGTTTTGGTCAGGATGACCTTACGGATGCTGGGCCTCATGGCCTCCTGCATCCTGCTGGTTGATCATGCTAGATGGCCTGTGCGGGCTCTGCAGTGGGACCTGAAGTTCCAGTGGACGCAGCATCAGGGGAACCTGTCCGAGTACATCCAGATCTCAGAGAGCACTGCACAGCAATTGCAGTGGTGGCTCACGAACCGGCATTGGGTCAATGGCAAATCTGTCTCCCTCCCCCAACTGGAGCACACAGTGGTGACTGTTGCGTCCCTCCTGGGATGGTGCGGCCACATGGGAGAGGCAGAGATCAGAGGCCTCTGGTCTCCGGCAGAGTCCAAGCTCCATATCAACCTTTTTGGAGCTTCGGGCGATACGGCTTGCACTGAAAGCATTCCTTCCCTCTGTCAAGGGAAGAGTAGTGCAGGTGTACTGCAACAAACAGGGCAGGGTGGGATCGTGGACCCTATGTCAGGAGGCCCTGCGCCTCTGAACATGGCAGGAACATCAGGGCATTTCCCTGGTGGTTCAACACCTGGCAGATTCACTAAATGCGATGGCAGACAAATTCAGCCGCAGGTGTATGATGGATCATGAATGGCGTCTTCACTCTGAGTTGGCGCAGTGTCTCTTTCAAAAGTAGGGAGAGCCTTGGTTGGATCCGCCACCGAAGACAACGTGCAATGTCAGCAGTTCTGCGCGTTGGAATTTCCAAGGCGGCACTCGCTAGGCAACGCTTTTCGTCGCGAGTGGAGTTGCGGTCTGTTGTACCCCTTTCCGCCTATACCACTTCTGCCCAGAGTGCTGAAGAAAATCCAGCGCAACTGGGCCCAAGTCATTCTTGTGGCTCCGGACTAGGCTCGAAGAGTTTGGTATCCCGAGCTACTCAGTATGACCATCGATCCCCTGATCCAACTGCCTCTTCGGGAGGATCTACTGTCGCAGCAGCAGGGGACGGTCCTCCACCCAAACCTGTCCAGTCTCCACCGTCTTGCGTGGAGATTGAGCGGCGTCAGTTGATTCCTTTCGACTTGCCTCCTGAAGTCTGTGATGTCATTCTGGCAGCCAGGCGTCCCACCACTAAGTTGGTATACGCCTGCAGGTGAAACAAGCATGGTGCACAGCAAAGGCTGTGGATCCACTTTCTGCCCCTCTTTCAGAAGTCATTCTGTTCCTTCTTTACTCGGCCCAGCGGGGTTCTGCTCTGGGCACTATCAAGGGCTACCTTTCTGCTATTTCAGCCTTTCTTAGACTTTCTGATCAGCCCTCTATTTTCAAGTCCCCTGTTGTAAATAGATTATTTAAAGGCATTACTCACCTTGTCCCTCCTATTCCCTTTGCAATGCCATAATGGGACTTGAACCTAGTTCTCACATATTTGATGTGCATTCCCTTCGAGCCTCTTCACAACTATCCTCTTCGTCTCTTAACTTTGAAGACTGCTTTCCTGGTTGCCATCACCTCTGCTAGGAGAGTGATTGAGCTCCAGGCTCTTTCTTCAAAAACCTTCTTTTTGTCTGTCCATCCGGAACATGTTGTGCTCAGAACACGTCCATCCTTTCTACCAAAGGTGGTCACTGCTTTTCACATCGGGCAAACCATCACTTTGCCCACCTTCTTTCTGCCTCCGCATCCTTACAGAGAGGAAGAGAGGCTCAACCGTCTGGATCCAAAACGTGCCCTCTCATTTTACCTGAATCGCACACAACAGTTTCTGGTGGATGACCAGCTCTTTGTTAGCTACGTTGGTGCCAAGAAAGGTCGGGCCGTACACAAGCAGACTGTGTCCCAATGGGTCGTCTTGTATATTAAAGCCTGTTATTCTCTGGCAAAAAAGGAGCCGCTGGTGGGGCTGTGCGCCCATTCCACCAGGGCGACGGCAACCACTACTGCTTTGGGACTTGGGAGCCCCCTTTGTGACATCTGTTAGGCAGCTACATGGGCATCACTGCACAAGTTCACAAAACACTACTGTCTGGACAGCCAAGTCCGGATAGACAGCTTCTTTGGCCGTTCTGTTCTCCAGGACTTTCTGGTGTTATCTTGGTTCGCCGACTCACCACCGGGGTTGGTATTGCTGGGGTATCTATTCTAAGGTAAGGAATCTATCACTAACATGTTTCTTTCATTTGAACAAGTTACTTACCTTCAGTAATGATATATCTGTAAGAAACTTTAGTTAGTGATAGATTCCTTACCGCCCCACCCATCCTCCCTGTTCTGCGAACGGATTTCTAGGGTTAAGGTCATCCCTTTCAGGGCCCTAGTTTGAAGGCATCAGTGGTCAGTATCTTGCATGGTTCAGCCTTCCTGGTGCGGAAAGTCGTTTACAGAACTGATGTCAGGGCGCGAGGGCGGCGTCTAGCTGCCGCAACGTCATCTCAGCGACCACGACAGACGTGGAGCCGCACAACGCCACCTTTTGACTCGTAGGGGTACTGCTGACAACTTTTCCGGATCTAGTCTGACGCCTGGGGATAATTCTAAGGTAAGGAATCTATCACTAACTAAAGTTTCTTACAGATATATCGTTACCGAAGGTAAGTAACTTGTTCATCAAGTCCGTAGGGACGGCTACTTTGCCCATTCTGTCCTCCAGGACTTTCTGGTGTGAACTTGGTTTGCAGACCCTCCTTAGTGGATGCTATTGCTAGGTTATTTATTCTAAGGTAGGAAATCTGTAATTAACTGTTGCTTTCTGATGAACTAGTTACTTACCTTGGTAATGATGTATCTGTAAGAGACATTGGTTAGTTATAGATTCCTTACAGACTCACGCATCCTCCCCACTCTGCGAACTGATTTCTAGGGATAGGCACTTCCTTACAGGCTTTTAGTTTGGTGCACTAGTGGTCAATGTCTTTCATGGCTCTGCACTTCTGGTGTGGAAAGTCGTCTCAGAACTGATGTCATCCCGGCAACCACGATGCTGACGACGGACAAGAAGTCGACCAACACAACCTACTGACGCGCAGGGGTACTGCTAAGAGAAAAAATTCTCCGTATCCAGTCTGGCGTCTGGGGGTAATTCTAAGGTAAGGAATATATAACTAACCTATGTCTCTTACAGATACCTCATTAACCAAGGTAAGTAACTTGTTCTTTATTGGTATGGCTAGGTCCTACATCAGAGCCTGAACAACTTGCATCTCCGTGCCTGGAGATTGAGTGGCAACAGTTAATGGCTTTTGATCTCCATCTCAAGGTGTTTGGTGGCATTTTGACAGCCAGTCATCCATCTGCCAAAACGGTATACACTGAACGCTGGGAGAAATTTGTTTGGTGTTCACCACGTAACATCTTTTATAGCCTTTTTACATTTGCCAGATCAGCCATCACTTTTCAAATCATCTGTTGTGATGCGTTACAAAAAAGGGCTGATAAACATGTTGAAGCCAACACCTTTTGTGAAGCCGCAGTGGGACCTTATTTTGGTTCTCACTTAACTGAAGCGCACTGGCTTTGAAGTGATGCACAGTTGTCCACAATACTGGTTGACCATTAAGATTGTTTTCTTCATCTCCGTTACATCTGAAAGGCAAGTCATTGAACTCCAGGCCCTGTCTATCCAACAGACATACACATAGTTCTTCCTGGACACGTGTCCCCTGGATGATAGCAGCATTGCTGCTGAAGGTAACAATGCCATGCCACAGCGAGCAGTACATCGTCTCCTCCTGACCATTCAAAGAAGGATGAACATCTTGACCCTAAAAAAGGCCCCTCAGTTTTTTACATTGAGCAGACCAGAGATCATTGTCTGTTTGTGGCTCCTCTGGTGCAATATAAGAGGAAAATGGTGCAAAAGAGATAACCTGAAAGATTGTTCTGTGTATTAAGATCGGCTATGGGCTAACTAAGAAATAGTCCCCAGAAGGCTTGTGTGCATATTATGCCAGAGTTAAGGTTGCTACTACTGCCAGTCTTGGACTTCTACCAGATTGCTACATGGCCATCCCTCCACATAATTACAAAGCACTATTGACTGGACAGCCAGGTTTGGTGGTATGGGCACTTCGCGCAATCTATCCTTCAGGATTTCCTGGTCTGAACCATTCTACGTAGCCAGCACCTGGGGAGGTACTGCTTTGGTAGCTATGCACTAGTTGAGGAATCTGTGGTGAGAAGATTTTATCAGAAAAATGTACATACCTTTAGCAATGCCTTATCTGGTAAAGAGACTAACTGCAGATTCCTCACTGGTCCACCGTCGTTCCCTTTTTGTTGAATAGACTCATAGAGTCCTTTAAAAATATCCCAATCTAGAGATATGCACACTGGCATATTCTGATTTCTATGGGATCTGCGTCCGATGGCATGGAGATCAGAAATAAACTGACATCAGTGAGCACAGGTAGTGTAGATATGGTCATCCTGATGTCGCATCTGGGGCGGGTTGGATCTGACATGGAGCCGCATTACGCCACCTATAGATTTGCAAGGATATTGCTATTAAAAGTCCCCGGGTCCAGTCTGCTGTCTGGAGGAATTCACAAGGTGAGGAATCTGTGATTAGATTGGGTCTATCATAAGAGGGTCTCTACCAGAAAAGGTGTGTTCGAGGCATGTGGGCTGCTGAATTCTTAGCATAGATCGCCGCCTAGTGTTGGGTCCGGATGTTTGCACCTTGTTGTCCGGGAAGAGTTTTCGAAGTATCACGAGATAGGTGACTCCTCCCCTGGACTACAGTGCGCATGGGCATCTTCTCCATCCTCAGATTGTTTTTTTCCGCCATTGGATTCGGATGTTATTCCTCTACTCCAACTTCGGAACCGAAACTAAACTACTTTCTAAGGCCAGAAGGCCTTCGACTTCGACGGTATTGTTCTCGTTCGGTACTTTTTGACTCGACCAAACTTTCTATCTCGATCCGCTCGTCGACTCGGGCCGTTATGGCTTTCGACGCCACGTGGGCCTGCTGTCGATGGAAAAAAGCCCGTTCAAAAGGTGCCCACAATGCCACTCCAAATTCCCGCATCCTGACAAACATACAGTATGCAACAAGTGCTTGTCACCAAAGCACAACAAAGAAAATTGCCCAGCATGTGCCCAGTTTGAAAAAGACCATTCGGATTCGACGGGCCACTGGGCAAGAGATGCAGCGGCCGGCACCGGAACAGGAGAACATCTTCGATGATGAACACGACCTCCCAGAAGCAGAGGACTCGGATCTAGAAATCGTCACCGTTGAGGACCAGTCAGACTCCGATGACCAGATCACGCAGGGGCAAACAGTGAGTACACAGCCCCCAACACCACTTATCCCAAAACCTAAGGCTCCGGTCGAAGCATCGCCTAAAGGCCTTAGCCGAGATCGACAAGCTCCTTCAGAAGCCCCGCCTTCCGGCTCGGCTCCGACGCCCAAAACCAAGCCTTCTGATAGCCCAGGACCGAGTAACATTCTCCCCCAAAAGGTGAGGTACCAGGTTTTTAGGAACCCGGTGGTGCCAGGGGAACAACACCCAGAGACCTCTTGGTTCTTCCTGTTCTGGACCACAGAAACACGGAGTCTTCTAGGTGATGTCAAAGATCGAGTTTTATTGGCTGCAACCAAGTAACAAGCGTCCTAGAAGTACAACAGCACGGGTCGTATATTCTCGGGAGACTGTTCGTTTTTACGGAACCAGCCTTGTTCTTTTATACAAAAATATTAGCTGCGGGCAAGAATTCTTTACTTTACAGTATGGTCATATACATATTTCCAAAACAATGAAAAAGCGAAGTCATGATGGCAAACCCACATTTCGTATGTCCAGTTCGTGATGGATTACCCAGCCAGGCCCAGAACTCCCATCAGATATCGATGAAACACCAATAAAATCGGGCACCTCCTCATTGTAAAACTAGTCATAAACAAGAAATAGGGACAGGTGTGTGTATGATAAAGCATGGTTTGTATGCAGTGAATGGTTTATGACATGTTGTGCCTTGATGCTATCTTACTCGGCCACTGGGCGAGGAGCCGCCCGAACAGGTTTGGCTGGAGGCAGTGAGGGCAGCTCGGCCAGGTCATCGGGAAGTCAGCCGAGGTGGACGTGTCCTTTCAGATGGCAAATTCGGCCTGGATCAAATTGACTATGTAAGGGCAATCCACAAGATGGATGCCGCTCACAAAATGGAACCCGAGGGTTCAACACAGGAAGTGCGATTTAGGGTTGTTTGTGTTACTCAATCGTGACGCAAATGCACAGGCATAACGACCTGATCATTACCGGTCTGCCGATACCAAAATCGTCATGGTATGATGATATTTTCTGACACGGGTGTTGAACCTCAATACCGTATTATAGCAGGGCCCATAATTTTCAGAACCACAGACCCTCCTTTTGCCCTTATATAGGCAATAACTCATGCTAATCTGAGTCCAAATCTGTATTCACGAAGTCATGGAGATGCTGCGGTAGCATCATCCTGTTGCTCGGTTCGTCCCTGGACACAGGCTTCCTTACACATGATGTAACACAGAGGCCACATATTGCAGGAGCGCACTGTACACACAGGCAGAATAAGAACAGAATGGCTAAGATCACTCCAATGAATATCAGAATCTTCCATCCCCAGGCAGATATCAGTTCCCAGAACCACCCCAGCAAGGTCCAGTCCCCTTAATCCACGTGAAAGGACTCAGAGATTTTGTGCAGTTTGGAGATGGCCTGGTACACTGTTGGAGCATTATCAGGGATGAAAATACAGCAACTGGATTGGATCACTCTACATACCCCACCCCGGTCTACAAGTATGACATCCAGGGCAACCCTATTTTGAAGAGTCATAAGGCGGTCCGACTGGAGCTCTGCAGTCATGTTGCTAAGGGCACCAGCCGTTTCAATCACGGCGGATTCAACTACCCTCGTCAGTTGGCGAATGTTCCTGCTGTTCACCATAGGCCCCCAAAACGGCAGAAAACCTTTTGCGAAATCTCCAAACTCCTGCTCCGCGGTGTTGTCTTTACTCACGACACCCCTAACTGTCCTTGTCCGGTGGTAATCTGCCTCGGCGGTGTAGGTGGGTGGCAGCAGAAACGAGATAAAACATGTGCCCGAGAAGTCAGGGGGCAACCATGTATATGCTTTATCGTGGCAGACGAAGTAGGTGCCTTCAGCTGCTAGGAATGAGGGGGAGGTCTGAGACGAGAAAACGTAAGTCTCAGTGCAGACACTCTTCCCCAACTGAGCTCCAGAATTTTTGCCATTTCCCTGCAGACACAGGTGACCCTGATGGGGTACTATCCAGATGGGGGAGGATTTATTTGATTTCTGACTCTCAGCCAAGGAAATTCCATATTGGGTTACATTCCATCTGCTGTAAGGGGTCAATTCATCTCTTGGAATCGTTCTATATGTGTCGACATCCCTACTCATATTTCTAATTCCCGCCACTAGTGCCTTGTTGCTTGAGTTCTTTCCTGGGACATATGGTTCGAGGGCAAACAGGAACATCGCTCGAAATGCCCACAGAGAACCATGGTAGCCAAATGGCAGGAAAAAATATGGTATACCCCTGTCTGTCGTGTGTGGCATGAGGCCACATACCCAGCAATTCGTGGTGTTTATTACAGACTGGTGCTGGTGTAAGAGCTCGACGAATGAGTTATTTACGAATTCTAATCTTCTGGCAGACTCGTTTTCAGGCAGAGGGTAAAAGGAGTGTGTGGAAATCGTAGGAGGAGGTGTGGGCTGCGTAGTGTATGCAAATGTGACTCGAAAGGTGAACAGAGCATAGCCCACCAAAAACATCATTATGCTACATAACATACAAATGAATATTACTAAAAATCGTTTTCTTGCCATCACAGTGCATATTGTCTTTTCAAAATTCGTAGATCTAGCAGGTCTCTCCATTTTTGGAAACTCCATCCTCTATGTTGCTGCCCGCGGTGGGCGATTGATTCTGCTAAAGAGTGCTTCTGTTCAGTCCAGGGTAATTCCCTTAGACCAACCAGAACTGTCGACCTAACCGTCTCCAGCTGCACTCCCTAGACTGTGGCAACCGCGACCCTAGCAGCAGAACCGGATGGCGGTTTGAAAATCAAAAATGAGCAAGTTTCCTGGATGAGAGAGCTGTGCAATCAAAAGTAGTTCTTGGGGGAAAAGAAAACGTTATTAGTTTATTTTATTAGTTTGTTTTTCTTGGCCTCAGATTGTATCGTTGTCTTCCCGGTATGGTGTGGTCTTCAAACAATATTTCAGGTTCTGTAGTGTCCAACTGCATTGACGGTGGCACAAATCCTTGCAGAATATCGTCACTCTCTTTTTCTGTAGCAGTTCCTTTCAAACGCGCATTACTGAAAGGTAAGAAGCGAGGGACAGTCTCGGTTTCTGAGTCGGAAATTCCCTCCTGGACCCACCGGTCATAAGGGAGGGGTAATGGGACCCTTTTACAATGGGTGCCGTGCACCCAGTTCTTTTTGCCGTGGACACGTACTGCAGAGCGGGTAGCCAGCAACACCTGAAAGGGTCCGGACCAGTGAGGCTGCTCGTTCTTTGTTCGTTGAAAATTTTGCACCAAAACCCAGGTGCCGGGTTCAATTGCGTAGCCTGGATCATCAGACGCTGGCGGAGAGGAACTGTGGACCTGTTGGTCTAAAACACGCAATTTAGTTGTCAATTCGTGCAAATAGTCAAGCAGTACAGGGTGCTCTATCTCACTGAGCTTCTTGGGCCTTGGCACTCCCCATATGTTGGCCGGGCGACCAAACACGATTTCGTGGGGGCTAAGTCCCAGTCTAGAATGGACAGTCATTCTGGTAGATAGGAGTGCCAAAGGCAGGGCATCAGGCCATTTAAGACCTGTGCTGGCTTGAATCTTGGCTATTTTCAGTTTTAGGGTGCCATTGTAGCATTCTACTAATCCAGCTCTCAGACACTCTCTTCATCACTCGTCCCACTAATTCACTCCCATTATCACTCCAGACCATTCTAGGCATTCCGAACCTGGGGAAGAATTTCTTGACAAGGGCTTTAGCTGTGGACAAGGCAGTATTGTCCTTAAGGGGGTACGCTTCCACCCACCTGGAGAAGGCACAAACAACAACAAGTACGTATTTTAGATTGTTGCACCTCTCCATGTGGATGAAATCTAGCTGCAAAACCTCGAACGGATACGTTGGAGGTGCAAAATGACCAGCTGGAGTTGGGGTTCCCCCTACCTGGATTGTATTTCAGACACACCATACAGTTCTTGACTAAATTTTCTGCACATTTTGGGATGCCACTATTCTGCCATAATGGAGCCAATAACTTACAAATCCCTTTCACGCTGATATGAGCCATTCCATAAGCCATTGTCACCACTGCAAGTACATACGCATCGGGTAAAAGCCATCTCTGGTGCTCTGATAATTCGACCCAACAACCATTCGCATCCAATCTACCCTTGCTTTCTCTCCATTCATTCACCTCTTTCTCAGTGGCCTCGGATTGTATAGACTTCACACACTCGATTGTGTCCTCCCAGATGCCAACATCACCAATCCATCTCGCGGGACCTGCAACATACATTCGGCTCATCGCGTTCCTTGCAGTCTCTTTTGCAACTTCGTCTGCAAATGCATTCCCACGACCAACATCATCTTGAATCTTTTTATGTGCACTGCACTTCACAATCGCAACTTGTAGTGGCAATGTTAGTGACTCGAGGAGCTCATTCACCAGCTGACCATGTTGTATCTTCGTGCCATGCGATGTCAAAAACCCACGTTCACGCCACAATCGCCCAAAACTGTGAGCCACGCCAAAGGCGTATTGGCTGTCCGTGTACACATTCACTCGTTTTCCTTTTGCCAACACACATGCTCTTGTAAGTGCAATTAACTCTGCTGCTTGCGCAGAATTGTGTGGTATACGTGCAGTTTCAACAATCGTGTGCAAAGTCGTCACAGCATATGCTGCAGTTGTATCACCATTCGGCAACTTGAAACATGAACCATCAACCCATAAAGCATTGTTACATTCAGGAAGGGGAGTGTCCTGTAAGTCTACTCTCCCTTTTGTCTCTTCTTCTGTCCTGAAACAGCAATCATGTATTTCGACCTTATCTGTCTCTGCTGGAATGGGCAATAACGTGGCTGGGTTGAGCGTATCACACCTCTTGATGTGTACGTGACTCGCTAACAGTGTCAGCTCATAGCTTGACAGTCGAGCACTAGTTAAGTGCTGTGTCCTTGTTCTGTTTAGCAAAATGTCTACTGCATGTGGGACCATAACGACTAGTGTATTGTTCATTACTATCCCAGCAGACTGTCGAATACAGACAGCTGCTGCCGCAGTGGCCCTCAAACAACTTGGCAATGCCTTGGCTACAGGATCTAGAGTCGCGGAAAAGTACGCACATGGACGCTGCTTGTCCCCAAAGGATTGTGTGATGACTGATAATGCGCAACCTTCCTTCTCATGCACATATAATGTGAAAGGCTTACTGTAGTCAGGGGTGCCCAACACAGGAGCCGAACACAACGCATCACGCAACTCGTGAAAGCTTTTCTGACAATCTTCAGACCATGGAATGGGTTTCGGTGTATCCTTGCAAGTTAATGCCACCAAAGGTTTTGCCAACAATGAAAAATTAGGTATCCATTGCCTGCAATATGATGTAATGCCCAAGAACGCACGCACTTCTCTCTGTGTCCTTGGGACGCCCAATTTTGCAATTGTCTGTATTCTCTCTGGGGTCAGTCTCCTTCCCTCCTTCGATAAGATGTGACCTAAGTAGGTCACTTCTTGTCGACAAAATTGCAATTTCGAAAGAGAGACTTTGTGCTTCATGTCACATAAATGACGCAACAATGATAATGTGGCTTGCTTGCAAATCTCCTCAGTATCTGCAGCGACTAGCAAATCGTCTACGTACTGAATAAGCGTCGCACCATCAGGTAGAACAATCGTGTCAAGTTGTGATTTCAGAGCCTGACTGACTATAGATGGACTTTCACAGTAGCCCTGAGGAGCGCGTTTGAAGCGGAAGCTTCGTCCTCCTAAATTGAAGCCAAAAATATCTCTGCTCTCTTCGGCAATGGGGATGCTGAAGAAAGCATTCTTTAGGTCAATCACCGAGAACCAAGTTGCTGAAGCTGGGACCATAGTCAATAAGGCAGTGATATCGGGAACAACTGGAAATTGTGGCACAACAATCTTGTTCACTTCTCTAAGATCAATCACAAATCTATAGACAGGTGGCTGTGAAGTGTCAGTACGCTTTAAGACAGGCAAAACAGGACTGTTACAAACATTGCCTGTTGTCTCTTCAATTACATCTTTCTTCATTAGGTCGTAGATGATAGCTAACAACGCTTTTTCACCTTCGCTAGAGATCTTGTATTGGGGAATACGTGGCAACCTAACATTGGCTTTCAATGTCACAACATATGGCGCTATCTCCAGAAGACCCACATCATTAGAACCAGTAGCCCAAAGTACATCCGGAAGACAAGACAATTCTGTTGGAATACTTTCCCTTGACAAATACATTGGAGAAACCACTTTCTTACCTAGGGTAAGTTGTACTCCCAAAGGAGAACAGTACAAAGTCGCATATAATCTTTTTAACAGATCCAATCCCAACAAATTTTCACCACAACTTGTTGTAAGAATGAGGGGTGTTTTCAATTCATATGGCCCAACAGAAAGTGACATAGGACTAGAAATCGGGTTCCTAACCGGGGCGCCAGAAAAACCTACTGAAACATTCATTTCGCCAGACAAAGGTGCGCCAGGAAGTTTCGAGTGCATAATAGAACTTTTTGTAGCACCAGTATCCAGCAGAAAGGGTTCTGACACACCTGATGTAATCACCTCAACATAAGGCCCATTCTGATCTACTGGAACTGAAACAACTCCCTCTCTTTGTCCATGGCTGTCCTAGCAATTATTACCCTCGTTCTCGTTTTCTGCATAGTAGTCATCAGCATAGTACTGAGCTGTCCTAGAAGACGCATTATTCTGTTGATCAAAGCTGTTCATGGAATTTTGAGGCAGAAAAGAAGTAGCATTCTGGGGGACATTTCCACGACCCCTACCCCTAGGAGCCTGTTGAACACCTCGCCCTCTTGCTCTAGAAGCACCATTCAAACATCGCAATAAGGCTGGACAACTACTCTTGAAATGACCCTCTTCTTTGCAATACGCACACTGATTTGGACCATACGGTAAACGTTGCTGAGAAGACTCAATTCTTTGCGAGCTTCTCGAATACTGCTGTGGTTGCTGATAATCTTGCTGATTATTATTACGAGGTGGATAAGCTTGCTGGAGAAGGACCTTGGTTTTCAAATCTTTAGTCTTTTTGTCTGCCTTCTCTAGCTCGTCTTTGCGCCTATTTTCATAGTACTGGGCTGTGGCTAGAATCTGCGCTGACGTGGAAACAGCCCAAGCACTCTCTGAATCTTTCTATTTATTACATAGTTCGGGAAGCAGATTATGTACGAATTTGTCTACAAACAATCTTTGGCCACCCTCGGTAGCCATATCCTGACCACTATGATCGGCGAAAGTCTCTTCAAACCTCGTGAAAAAGTCAGACACGTTCTCATCTTTCTTCTGCTTGCACGCAGACAACTTGTCCCAATTCACACGTAATTCAGGCATTAAAGTCTTCATATATGTGATGATCCTACCAGGAAGTTCAGCTACTAAAGGCTCAGGCTTAGAGCCACCAACTTGTCTAGCATCAGCAGCAGTGATATGAGCCCACGTGTCACCTAATTCTTGGTCATGATCTGTATGACGAATCTTACTCCATAAAGGCTGTGGGACAACATTTCCAAACAACATGTCTACATCCGCTAAATTCATTATACATGAGCTGGCAGTCTGTGATAACTCCTTATAATACCCTGCCGGATTTTTGCGAGGATCAGGCAATGTCTGTTTTAGCGCTAGAACTTCAGATCTTTTCCATGGAACATGTACCCATACACGCTGGAAATGCGGGGGAATCGCTGGATTCGCATTCGCATCACCTTCCCTCCAAACTGGAGGAACCTCTCTCATGGGATACTGTCGCGCCTTTTTCCTACCTGGAATGTCATCCTCATGCAATGACCTAGAATTGTTCCCCTTACTCCTGTAGGATAACAACAGATCTATTGCTCGTTCAACATCTGCCCCTACAATCATGCCTTCATAGAACTTGAAACGCATACGGAATAGTTCCTTCATGTTGCGTTCTGGATCGTTTGTCTGCAAATCTTCGCAGAGATATACACACATCTCTTGGAATACATATCTCTGTGTGGGTGCTTCCCACTGACGGAAAACTTCGGACTCAACATCATACTTTACAGAATCAGTAACCCATTTACGTGCTAATTCATTCAGCACCTCTCTTTCCTGATAATCAGGCAGTCGACTTCGTAACTGTCTACGTCCTGTATTAGGGGTCGTCTTAGGCGACCCAAAGAAAGATGAGAAAAGACAGTGTTTGTCACTCCCTGTCGAACAGAAGGGGAAGCAAGTAGAAAGGCAGAAACGTCAGAAAAGCCAGGCTGATGGAAAGCAGAAGTCTAGGCAATAGCAGAAGAAGTATCAGGAGAAATTGTTGGAGCAGTAGGCAAAGTCGTAGACAAAGAAGAAGGAGTATGTTGCGAAGGCGGCAGCCCTTGAGAGGGCTGCGCCGGAGGAGTAGAAACCAGCTGAAGAGGAGCTGGTGTTTGTGTAAGAACTGGCGTTCGTGCGCCGGGGCGCGGTATAACAAAATGCCGCGGGGTTGCAGTAGCATCTTGTGCATAGGGGGGTGGTGAACTCAACAAGTGGGACATTAGAGGATTGCTATCAATTTTCTACGTTGATCCTTGTCCGCTACGTGGCAACACTGGGTAGCATTTATCTACTGCTAGCTTCTTACTTCTAAGCATTTGTTCACTCTCTTGCTCTTCCTCATTATCCCTGTATGCAACGGCAGCTTGTACCATCGACATACCTCTTTTATTTTTCTTTGCTAATTTCATTTCTTTCTGTTTGGCTTCTTTGCGCCATAAGCGAAAAGAGTCAAACATTGCCGGCCGGGCTTTCTTCTTGAACAATTTGACCTCGAGATTATCTAGGATTTCTGTGTCAAAGCTACCATATTGGGGCCATTTTAAAACACCATCTTTGCGGGTGTATTTGATCCACACTTCATTGTATGTGATGGGGCCTACTCCGTGCTTCACATAAAGTTCATATGTTGGAGTTCCAATTGGAGGAACCGGACATGAATCCTCTAATCGGGAGTCCTTACAACCAAGACAAAACAAGTTTCCAAGTCTGCTAAGACCAGGCATCTTCGCTCTCTAGTCTAGCTTCAAACTTCAAAGGATTATCGATTACGATATTTCTCGTGAATACACGAGTCCCTTGGTTTGGCGCTTGCAAGTTCCAAACAAAGTGTATCACAAGGATACCAAAACTAAGAACAAAACTAAGGACTGGGAGACGCTCCACTTATACTTAACTGAAGTATTGATGATCGATGACGTCACTAGAAGACTGGTCTATCGTTTCGCTCTACCAAGTATCGATGGGTCCAAAACAGGGCGATAGTCAGGGCAGCAGTCCTTCGTAGCCGTCGGGACGCAGGGAACCTCGCAGCAAAGACCTTCGGAACCACATCGACATACAGGGGTCGCTGAAGTGGCTGGCCGTCCTCTGGAATTTTCACACGAAGCTCCTCACGAACATATCGCTTGGACCGACACCGCTTGATACCGCCCCGAGTTGGGCGCCAAACTGAGGTGCCGGGTTTTTAGGAACCCGGTGGTGCCAGGGTAACAACACCCAGAGACCTCTTGGTTCTTCCTGTTCTGGACCACAGAAACACGGAGTCTTCTAGGTGATGTCAAGGATCGAGTTTTATTGGCTGCAACCAAGTAACAAGCGTCCTAGAAGTACAACAGCTCGGGTCGTATATTCTCGGGAGACTGTTCGTTTTTACAGAACCAGCCTTGTTCTTTTATACAAAAATATTAGCTGCGGGCAAGAATTCTTTACTTTACAGTATGGTCATATACATATTTCCAAAACAATGAAAAAGCGAAGTCATGATGGCAAACCCACATTTCGTATGTCCAGTTCGTGATGGATTACCCAGCCAGGCCCAGAACTCCCTTCAGATATCGATGAAACGGCAATAAAATCGGGCACCTCCTCATTGTAAAACTAGTCATAAACAAGAAATAGGGACAGGTGTGTGTATGATAAAACATGGTTTGTATGCAGTGAATGGTTTATGACATGTTGTGCCTTGATGCTATCTTACTCGGCCACTGGGCGAGGAGCCGCTGGAACAGGTTTGGCTGGAGGCAGTGAGGGCAGCTCGGCCAGGTCATGGGGAAGTCAGCCGAGGTGGACGTGTCCTTTCAGATGGCAAATTCGGCCTGGATCAAATTGACTATGTAAGGGCAATCCACAAGATGGATGCCGCTCACAAAATGGAACCCGAGGGTTCAACACAGGAAGTGCGATTTAGGGTTGTTTGTGTTACTCAATCGTGACGCAAATGCACAGGCATAACGACCTGATCATTACCGATCTGCCGATACCAAAATCGTCATGGTATGATGATATTTTCTGACACGGGTGTTGAACCTCAATACCGTATTATAGCAGGGCCCATAATTTTCAGAACCACAAAGGGTTGTCGAACCGAAGGTCGTCGAACCAAAGGTCGTCGAACCGAAGAAGGTGGTCGAACCAAAGAAGGTCGCCCAACCCAAAAAGGTTATCGAGTCAAAAGCTATAGAGCCGAAGAAGAGCCTCGAACCAAAACGGGTCGTCGATCCAAAAAGAACACCCGACCCAAAAAAGGCCGTTGATCCTAAAAAGAGTGTTGATCAACAAAAGCAGGATCACACCACACAGCCGGTCGAACCGAAAAAAGTTGTTGACTCGACCAAAAACCTTGAGCCGAAAAAAGCTGTCGAGCATAAAAAACGTATCGAACCAAAAGCTCCGGCCGATCCGAAACAGGTCGTCGACCCAAACAAAGTCACCAAACCGAAAAAGACTGTTAAACCAACAAACGACGTCCAACCAAAAAAAGTTACCGACCCCAAAGCAACAGTCGAGCCAAAAAAAAACTCCACAACCAAAGGCCCTCAAGCCAAAAGGTCACAAACAAGTCAGTAAGCCAAAAACATTGGCGCCAAAGCCAAGGACAGTTGAGGAAGAACTCTTCCATCCTGATCCAGAAACTGAGGAACAATCTAAACTGTATATAAACCCTGAAACAGGAAAAGTTACAGTTTATTACCGGAAAAAGAGACCATTGGACACGGACACTCCTTCCCCTGTTCCTCCAAAGAAAAAGGACTTTGGGACATCTCCCTCTAGGCCTTTTACTCCTCCTCCTTTCTATCCTAATATGCCTTTTGTGCCCTACTCTCCTACACAGTCAGATTATAATGATGGGGATAACATGGGGGAAGATCCTCAGGATGATTTTAATGAACCGGAGGATACTCATGCACAGGATGACACATGGGAGGACCAGAATGATCCATATGACACACAACCCATCCCAGACACCTCCCCATACCCTACAAAGCCGTCGCTTACTGACGACATCATAGTTTTTAACCAACTGCTAGATAGAGCAGCAAAATACCACAAGGTAGACATGCACACTGACCCAATAGTAGATGATTTTATATTTGACACTTTTCCTACCTCTGAGAAGAATGTCAGGACACTTCCTATGCTAAAAAAGGTACAAAAACGCATGCCAGACATATTCAAAGATCCAGCCAGAGCACGTGTACTCAATCCCAGGATTGAGAAAAAATATAAGGCGGCCCCTACAGACCCTACTTATATTAAATGCCAGTTGCCTTTAGACTCACTAGTAGTAGCAAACGCTCGCAAGAGAGCTAACTCACAAACAACAGGAGATGCTCCCCCTCCTGACAAGGAGTCTTAAAATATTAGAAGCCTCAGGCAAGAGAGTAGCCTCACAGGCTGCTAATTCATGGCGGATTGAAAACACACAAGCTCTACTAGCTCGCTACGATAAAGCACACTACGATCAACTTGAAGGTTTACTGCAACTCCTACAGTGGTGGAACCCACAAAACCTTTCCAAGGGGCGACTGTTCCAAGAGCCAGTTCCACAAGTAGTACTAACAGCGGACGCATCACTGACAGGTTGGGGAGCCCACTTACTTCAATACACAGTCCAAGGGCTCTGGACAATCAAACAAAAGACACTGCATATCAACCAATTAGAGTTGCTAGCAATATTTCTGGCACTAAAAGCATTCCAGAAATACTTATACAACAAGGCTGTGTTAATCCGGACTTACAACATGACAGCCATGTATTACATCCAAAACCAAGGAGGGACACACTCTCCACAGCTGTCTCACTTAGTGTGAGAAGTTGGCCTGATATATGATGCTCACTAGTTCTAGTGATCACCTTGTATCAGTCCAAACAACCCTTATGGTGATTGGTTGTAAAGTCAACCTTATAGACCAGCTATCCTAATGGTAGCATGGACAAAGCAGTCTTAGGCTAAACTCTTTTGGCATTTGAAGCTAATGTTTTACCACATATAACCCCTTGAATACCAAGTGAAAGGACACCACACAGGTTGTTATGAAAATAAACAAGTATTTATTAACTAACATACACCTCTGAACTCTTTATGAGGTCCGAGGGCTAAGCACATGACAAACTCTTAGGAAAAATACGTTTAAGTTGCACGATTTACAATGGTGCCCTACGGGCACGACAAACCATATACTAAGTAAGTGGAATGTGAAAGTCAGTAGAAGGAATGGAGCTGTCCAGAGGCTGTAGGATCTCTGGGACCACGCAATACTAACTTGAGGTAAGTACTAGGAGGCCCACGGAGCGCGTGTGCAGAGTGTGAACTCGCAGGCGAGATGCGTACAAACGTCTATGGACAGTACAGTTTAAGAAAAAGGTGAGTACGGACGTCCCTGACTAGGTAGGACAAAAACGACAATGGAACTGGACACTAGGAGAGTCAAGCTACCCTTGAGCACCGAAATGCTCGTGTTACCTCACCCACAGGCTGCGGGTGCATAGGTGCCAAGTCGTGCCGGGTTCCGGCGGTGAAGTCTATGGAGCCTGGAGGAAAAGATGCTGCAGGCGGTCAGGAGGAAGATGTCCAGTGTGATCCAAGGGTGGATCAGTGAAGAGAAGAACCTGAAAGCAGAGGGGACAATGTTCAAAGTCACTAGCCTGTGACTGGAGTGGAACCAGGAGTGGAACCAGATGTCGTCGTCGCGATCAGGTGAAGGTGGACACTTGTCTCTGCAGCCACGTGGACCAGGTGGTGTCTTCGACAACCAGGATGGAGGCACGAGCTGTCCCACGCAGGCTCTCGCTGTCGGCGGTGTCGTCTCCGGATTCGGGTTCAACAGGCCTTGGCAAAGGCAACCCACGCGGTGAGTGGAAACGGCGTCTGGAGTGGACCAGGAGGGTCCGGGGTGCTCCTCTTTTGGAGGGGAGCAAGGGCCAGTCTGGAGCAACCAGATCAGCAGTGATGATTTGGTGGATCGTCGTCTAGGAGGCCACAAGCAAGTCGGCAAGTGACCAGACAACGCTTCGAGCAGCAGGCAAGCAGAAGGGCCCCACGCAGATCTCGTGGAGGCTGGAGGGCTGATCTTCAGTGCAGGAGCTGCTTGGAATCGGGGCTTCTCAGTCCCCAAAGCACTTGGACGAGGATACCTCTGAAGTCGTGCTGGAGCGAAGTGCTGCTTCTTTCAAGATGGCCGGTCCCACGTGTCTTTTCGCACTCACGGATCTCAGCTGTGCTGCAGATGTAGGTAGAGGTTGGAGAGGTCTGGGAATCCGGGTCTCGTCGGGCTCTGAAGTCTGGATCCTTGCAGGAAGACAACAAAGGGAAGACGCTGATGGTGCCTGCTTGCGCAGGGTGGACACTCCTTGCCCACAAGGGAGATTCCTTCAGTCTTCTGTGGAGCAGAACGTCGAAGTCCAGAGTTTCTTCTTGTAAAGTTGTTCAGGATAGTCTAATTTGGAATGGGACCAGCTCCTACCTTTATCCGGCTAAAGGGGGCTGTACTACGACTAGGTCCCTCCTCTGGGAGGGACCAGGAAGGGGGGTGGTTACACCCCCTATCCTTTGTCCGGTCTTGCGCCAGCACTGGGGCTGGAGTGCCCCAGGAACTGGTTTAGACCGGTGTATGCACAGGGACACCTTGTGTGCCCCAGGCATGTCTCATTCCTTTCAGCCCTGTCCTACCTAATACACAAAATCCTGTCTGGGGTGGTGCTAGCACCTCCCAAGGCAGGAAACCCTTTGTCCAAGCCTCCCTCGCTGGAAGGACTCCCAGCAGCAGGAGGTCAGACTTGTGTCTGTGGTGGCAGCATCCATTTTGTGATGCTGAGGCTCATGTTAACTTTAACCGGGGTTCACAGTTACATACATGTCGTGTCCCTCTAGAAGGGTGGAATGCTACCCCCGTCGCCAGAATTGGCGAGGGGGTAGTATTCCAATTCGTATGACACCTTACTCGACATGTTTTGATAATGTTATACCAGAGTTAGCATTTAACCGCGAGGATTATAATGCATTTAAGAGTATATGGTATAGCGTTATCATGGAAACAGCTAAAGGACTTGGTTCCGAAAGCTGCAGACAGGCTCAGCTCATGCTAGAGCACCATCTCACATAATTCCAAGCACTCTGCCTTCAGGATTGATAAGGCCTGCCATAGGAGTGACTGATAGGAGGATATGTGTCCATTTTAGGGTTAGATATAGGGATACTATATCTAAAGCAAAGGGTGATTACACCACCTTGCCCCAACTGATTGATCAGCCAGTTGTGTCAGATTTGGATGGCCAGCCAGGGGTGGCATAATACATGCTGCAGCCCCTGGTAGGCCCTGAGTGCACCAATGCCCTGGGTACATAGGGTACACTGTACAGGGACTGATAAGGTGACTCAGTCCAATTGGATATGCACCTAAGGTACATGGATGTCAATTTAGAGAGAGACAGCTAGGCTGTGGGTCTGATTAGCAGGCCCACAGCCAGGGAAAGTCGTAAACCAGTTGAAGCAAAAAGCAAAAATCGGGGGTGACCATAGGATTGCAGACCCTACTCTCCTACACTTAGCACAGAGCGTATGGAGGTGGGCAATTCCCAAAAACATTTTTCTCCTTGCAGACCACCTGCCAGGGAAAGACAATCAGATATCGGATCTGTTAAGCAGACACGCCCACACGAATGGGAGATTCACCCTTAACTTCTCCAACCATTCTTCCAAAAATGGGGCCATCCAGAGATACATCTGTTTGCCACAAACGAAAACTCAAAATGCCAGTACTTTGCCGCCAGGTTCCCACATCCGTTGTCACAGGGCAATGCGATATGGATGAACTGGTCAGCAGATTTGCGTACGCTTTTTCACAAGCCCCACTGATTCCGCTGGTGGCACGCAAACTACGTCAGCAGTCACTCACAATGAACCCGGTTGCTCCCAAATGGGCAAGACAGCCATGGTACACAACGTTCCTAGAACTTTCAGTAGTTCCCCACCAAAGACTGCGCCTCTCACCCCATCTTTTAACTCAGAACCATGGAGAAATCAGGCTCCCAGATCCTAATCAGATGAACCTAGCGATCTGGCTCCTGAAGTCTTAGAGTTCGGATACCTTAACTTACCTCCTGATTGCATGAACATTATCAAGGAGGCAAGAAGGCCAACTACTAGAGCATGCTATGCAGCTAAATGTAAAAGATTTGTAATTTATTGCAACAATAACCAAATCAATCCATTAGATGCTTCCATCCAAAACATTATTAGTTACCTCTTGCATCTCCGAAGATGTAATCTGGTATACTCTTCTATAAGGCTACATCTTGCTGCTATAAGAGCATATCTCCAGAACAGACACCACCTTTCCCTGTTTAAGGTACCCCCAATCAAAGCCTTTATGGAAGGTTTTAAAAGGATAACCCCTCCAAAGCACCCACCTTCACCAGTCTGGAACTTAAATGTGGTACTTACCAGACTTATGGGACCTCCTTTCGAACCACTCCATTCATGTGAATTGCAATTTCTAACATGGAAAGTGGCATTCTTAATTGCCATTACCTCCCTCAGGCGAGTAAGTGAGCTACAGGCACTAACTATTCAAGAACCCTTCATGCAAATAAGGTAGTACTTCGGACCAACCCTAAGTTTATGCCAAAAGTCATATCCACTTTCCATATCAATCAATCAATAGAATTGCCAGTTTTCTTCCAAAACCTGCAGTCAGTACCTGAAAGAGCCCTACACACACTAGATGTAAGGAGAGCTCTGCTATGTTATGTCGACAGGACTAAATCATTTAGGAAAACAAAGCAACTGTTTGTTGCTTTTTCGCCACAACATAAAGGTAATCCTATCTCAAAATCAGGAATAACCAGATGGATAGTCATTCAAATATGCTAACAAAAAGCTAAACGCACTCTTAACAGTTCCCCCAAAAGCACACTATACGCGTAAAATGGGGGCATCTATGGCTTTCCTTGGGAATATTCCCCTTGAAGACATATGTAGGGCAGCTACATGGTCTACCATACACACTTTCACTAAACACTATTGTGTAGACGTGCAAACAAAGCAGCAAGCTGCTGTCGGCCAGGCTGTCCTTAAAACTCTTTTTCAGACTGCTGCAGCTGGTACAGGTGACCACCGCTAGAGGAGATACTGCTATACAGTCTATGCTAAGATATGAATTCAGCAGCCCACATGCCTCGAACGGAAAATGCGACTTACCAGTATGCATCTGTTCTTGGCATGTAGGGCTGCTGACATTCATATCGCCCCCCCCCCCCCCCCCCCCCCCCCCCCCCGTGCCTGTTGCAGCTGCAGGATTCTCTTTTGCCTTGCCATCTCTTACTTTACTATACTCCATCTTTGCCACAATGGCGAAAAACAATCTGAGGATGTTTTGATAATGTTATACCAGAGTTAGCATTTAACCGCGAGGATTATAATGCATTTAAGAGTATATGGTATAGCGTTATCATGGAAACAGCTAAAGGACTTGGTTCCGAAAGCTGCAGACAGGCTCAGCTCATGCTAGAGCACCATCTCACATAATTCCAAGCACTCTGCCTTCAGGATTGATAAGGCCTGCCATAGGAGTGACTGATAGGAGGATATGTGTCCATTTTAGGGTTAGATATAGGGATACTATATCTAAAGCAAAGGGTGATTACACCACCTTGCCCCAACTGATTGATCAGCCAGTTGTGTCAGATTTGGATGGCCAGCCAGGGGTGGCATAATACATGCTGCAGCCCCTGGTAGGCCCTGAGTGCACCAATGCCCTGGGTACATAGGGTACACTGTACAGGGACTGATAAGGTGACTCAGTCCAATTGGATATGCACCTAAGGTACATGGATGTCAATTTAGAGAGAGTCAGCTACGCTGTGGGTCTGATTAGCAGGCCCACAGCCAGGGAAAGTATTAAACCAGTTGAAGCAAAAAGCAAAAATCGGGGGTGACCATAGGATTGCAGACCCTACTCTCCTACACTTAGCACAGAGCGTATGGAGGTGGGCAATTCCCAAAAACATTTTTCTCCTTGCAGACCACCTGCCAGGGAAAGACAATCAGATATCGGATCTGTTAAGCAGACACGCCCACACGAATGGGAGATTCACCCTCAACTTCTCCAACCATTCTTCCAAAAATGGGGCCATCCAGAGATAGATCTGTATGCCACAAACGAAAACTCAAAATGCCAGTACTTTGCCGCCAGGTTCCCACATCCGTTGTCACAGGGCAATGCGATATGGATGAACTGGTCAGCAGATTTGCGTACGCTTTTTCACAAGCCCCACTGATTCCGCTGGTGGCACGCAAACTAAGTCAGCAGTCACTCACAATGAACCTGGTTGCTCCCAAATGGGCAAGACAGCCATGGTACACAACGTTCCTAGAACTTTCAGTAGTTCCCCACCAAAGACTGCGCCTCTCACCCCATCTTTTAACTCAGAACCATGGAGAAATCAGGCTCCCAGATCCTAATCAGATGAACCTAGCGATCTGGCTCCTGAAGTCTTAGAGTTCGGATACCTTAACTTACCTCCTGATTGCATGAACATTATCAAGGAGGCAAGAAGGCCAACTACTAGAGCATGCTATGCAGCTAAATGTAAAAGATTTGTAATTTATTGCAACAATAACCAAATCAATCCATTAGATGCTTCCATCCAAAACATTATTAGTTACCTCTTGCATCTCCGAAGATGTAATCTGGTATACTCTTCTATAAGGCTACATCTTGCTGCTATAAGAGCATATCTCCAGAACAGACACCACCTTTCCCTGTTTAAGGTACCCCCAATCAAAGCCTTTATGGAAGGTTTTAAAAGGATAACCCCTCCAAAGCACCCACCTTCACCAGTCTGGAACTTAAATGTGGTACTTACCAGACTTATGGGACCTCCTTTCGAACCACTCCATTCATGTGAATTGCAATTTCTAACATGGAAAGTGGCATTCTTAATTGCCATTACCTCCCTCAGGCGAGTAAGTGAGCTACAGGCACTAACTATTCTAGAACCCTTCATGCAAATAAGGTAGTACTTCGGACCAACCCTAAGTTTATGCCAAAAGTCATATCCACTTTCCATATCAATCAATCAATAGAATTGCCAGTTTTCTTCCAAAACCTGCAGTCAGTACCTGAAAGAGCCCTACACACACTAGATGTAAGGAGAGCTCTGCTATGTTATGTCGACAGGACTAAATCATTTAGGAAAACAAAGCAACTGTTTGTTGCTTTTTCGCCACAACATAAAGGTAATCCTATCTCAAAATCAGGAATAACCAGATGGATAGTCATTCAAATATGCTAACAAAAAGCTAAACGCACTCTTAACAGTTCCCCCAAAAGCACACTATACGCGTAAAATGGGGGCATCTATGGCTTTCCTTGGGAATATTCCCCTTGAAGACATATGTAGGGCAGCTACATGGTCTACCATACACACTTTCACTAAACACTATTGTGTAGACGTGCAAACAAAGCAGCAAGCTGCTGTCGGCCAGGCTGTCCTTAAAACTCTTTTTCAGACTGCTGCAGCTGGTACAGGTGACCACCGCTAGAGGAGATACTGCTATACAGTCTATGCTAAGATATGAATTCAGCAGCCCACATGCCTCGAACGGAAAATGCGACTTACCAGTATGCATCTGTTCTTGGCATGTAGGGCTGCTGACATTCATATCGCCCCCCCCCCCCCCCCGGTGCCTGTTGCAGCTGCAGGATTCTCTTTTGCCTTGCCATCTCTTACTTTACTATACTCCATCTTTACCACAATGGCGAAAAACAATCTGAGGATGGAGAAGATGCCCATGCGCACTGTAGTCCAGGGGAGGAGTCACCTATCTCGTGATACTTCGAAGACTCTTCCAGGACAACAAGGTAAAATCATCCGGACCCAACACTAGGCGGCGATCTATGCTAAGATATGAATGTCAGCAGCCCTACATGCCAAGAACAGATGCATACTGGTAAGTAGCATTTTCCTACTGAATTAAAGTAACTTTTTCTTTTTTAAATGTATATTATGTTTTATCAAAGGCTTATTATTATAAGTTTGTATTAGGTTTGGGCGTATCTTTTTGGAAATATTATGTTACAGGTCCTTCTGTTTTAAAAAATGTAAACATTTTGTTCAGAGGAAAATAAAACGCAGTAGCTCAGGCCTTTACTCGAAGCGTCTGTTGTTTATGTTGCTCTCACCAATAAAATGTAGGTTAATTTATCATTTCACAGCTTTCTACCGTTCTCTGGAAAACTATATATTTCAAAAATTTTAATTAAATAATGTTCTAAATGATGTACAGCTCTGGTCAGACTTATTAGGTTTATTTTCAGTACAGTTGAGTTCTCTTTAATCTTATTTTTCCACCAAATATTTCTTCATTACTTTTCTAGCCTTTTACATTATCATTATTTTTGATGTCTACTTATGTGACTGTTTTATTTTTGATTATTTGTTAATCTGTTGTACTCTCTAGTGCAGCACAATGCTCATGTATAGACATATGTTATAATTTGTGGACCGCTATCTAGGTACATACTGATTCCCTTTTGTTCCCCTCCTGTTGTGCTCTGTTTTCTTAGGTCTTCCCTTTCAAAATATTATGTGGACATGTGATATTGTGTAATGGATTATTTTACGATTTGCAATGAATGTATATTGATTCTTTCTTTGACCAGAGGTTATTTTCCTTAGAAAGTAATAAGAGGTTGGCATTAGCACTCCGTTAAGTCATTTTATTCTCTGACATTTATCATGGGGGTTATGGGACATGTATATGCTTAGCCTCTCACCTTTACATCAATGTGTGGATTTTTTTTTACTAGTCTTGCTTCCAAGGATAGGATAGCATGCACATTGATGGTAATGAAGATCGTTCTTAGGCAAAGAGCTCTGTACCAGGTACAGCGCACCAAGATTCCTGTATCATACAGAAAAAATAGTTAAAATGGAAATACTTGTAAAATGTTAATTATTACATCCAGTGGTCATAAGGCCTATGTCTTAATATGATACAAAATTCTCTCTTTTTTTACTAGTCTTACATTTTCCTGTGATGGTCACCACTTGTATACATCAAACAGTGATGGGACTGTGATTGCATGGTGTCGCAAGGACCAGCAGCGCTTGAAACTACCCATGTTCTACTCTTTCCTACGCAGCTATGCAGTTTGTTGATGAATAACGATTCCTGGACTACTTGATGAAGCACCCTGTTGCTACTGACTGCTTAATAGCATGATCATCAAGCTTCTCTTACTCGACTTGTTATTGGAGGCAGATTTCTAGCTGCTAAAAACATCAGTTGGGGTTATAACATTTCACTGTTTTGTCTTTATTACAGTTTGTAATTTTTAAGTATTTATATGCATGCATAACTTTGCTCTTGTTTAAAATTGTAAATGAAAATAGAATGAAACCAAGATTCAGAGCATAATTTGTATGCAACCACAGCCATAAAATCTGCGTCAATTATGACTAGTATGCTGTGTTCCAGAAATTAACAGATAATTCATGAATTATTGGCAAGAGAATTAGAAAATGTCAAATGGTAATCCGCTTGATTAAAGGCTATGGAGCAACACCCCTCACAGACAATGCCTGCTTGTGTATCAAATTTCGTTAGGCTGAAAAATGTTAGACTAAATGGTAATGTATATAAATCATACATCTTTCTACCATTTTATGATTTTTGCTGCTCCTATTACAGTTACAATAGGTACTTTCGGTACAGTGTTTAATGCATTTATGGGTGTTATAACAATGATTTTTTTGTCAAATATTTTTATTAACATTTTCGTATATGTAACATATTGCATGGTAGTACATTAAAACTGACTTCATTACGTAGGTTTCAAACATTTGTAATTGCAGTTGTTTGTCTGGGACGACATTTACCTTTTACATAGTATGATCGCTTCAACATACATTATCCCATTGTTGTGTGTGCTTTTACACATGAAAATGCATCTCCTTCCTTTTGATTACTGGTGTACCAACTACCAGTTGTGGTTCTTAACTATTAACTGGGTGTGAAACTGGGGTGGTGTTTGTGAGGTCCGAGATATGTGGGTCAGGCGGGGTGCCTGGGCCATAATGTATCCTGTCTGTGGGTATGGTTAATTTCTTCGGGTTGGAACCTGTCCAGCCGTTACGGCCTTTCTGGCTGACCTAGTTAGTGTATGATTGAGTTGTTGTACACCGTTACGCACTTGCAGTACTTTGGGGAATAGTGTGTGTGCCTATGGTCTGGATCTGTGCTTGCAAGCCTGCTGGGGCTTGCGATTATATGCTTGGATCGCCACACGTTGTTTTTTGTTTGAATTGGTGTAAAAGTAGGGTCCACTCCATGGATATGTGGCGTTTGCGTATTCCTTTTATTTCCTCCTCACTGATTGCCTCCTCTTCTGCTGATGCCTATTTGCTCACTGCTCCCACCCAGGCTGCTATCGGAGGTCCCACAGGGTCCCGCCAATGCATAGCTATCCCTCTTTTAGCTATTAGTATTTCTAGTGACGCATAACGGATTTGTAGTTTGTGTTGTTTCCGCCTTCAGAAGCTTCAGAGTGTGCATGCCTCCCATCTGTTCATGTCGGGTATACCTGTGAGATGTCTTAGAGTCTCATGGATAGTGTTCCAATATAATCGAATTGTGGGACATGTCCAAAACATGTGATGAAAGTCTGCATCCGGTGATTGATATCTGGGGAATAGGAACTTCGTGGTTGGATAATATCGCTGGAGACGCGCTGGTGTTTGATACGCTCTGTGTAATATGTAAAATTGTATGTTTTTAAAGCGCGCATTGCGGGACACCTTTTTGGAGTATGCGAGTGCTGTCTCCCATTCTTTTTCATGTAGCTGGCACCCTAGTTCTTCCCCCCATGTCGCCCACAGCGCATCTAGTGGTTTGTTTATGAGCTCCCCGTATGTCTTTATAAAGCCAGGTTACCAGGTGCCAGCCCATTCCCATGTGCATGATTGTGTGTATGACCGGATGAGTTGTGGGTTCTCCTTCTGTCAAATCATTAAATGTAAGGTAGCTTGCTATGATCTGCCTATGAATTAGGAATTGCCCGGTAGGAAGGTCAAATTCTCCCATTATCTGGCAGAACGGCCTGAGTTGTCTGTCCTCGAACAGGGATTCTATCTTCTTTAGTGAGTGTTCTGTCAATATGCGTAGCATACAAGTTGTATAGTACGTCTCTCGTCTGGGCCATCCTATTAAAGGCATCAGAGGAGAGTAGAAAGGCACCCCTGTGGACATACGATGTATCCTTTGCATGCATTTACACGCCACAGTCACCTGTATTGGGTATGTGCGCCACGGTTTAGTGCCTGGCAGTAGCAATCGGCAGATTTCCGGAGTGGGTATGGTGCCCGTCACTGTGTGGGTTTCCCGTATGTGTCTGCCCGCCGTCCAGTTGGACAGCCACTGTAGTTGCGCTACCATGAGAGTTGGACCTATCCCTATCCGTTGTAGGACCACAAACAGGTATGGCCATGTGAGAGTATCAAATGCCTTCTCGAGGTCTAAGATGAGACAGACCGCACTAGGGAAGGTGGCACTCACAGGTGTTATAACAATGATAACGAGGGTTTCTGCTCAGTCTTTTACTATTCATTTGAAATATTCTTACCATAACTCTTGTTTATGATGGTGTCTTTCTGCATCAGAGACCAGAATATTTTAATAAGGTCTAATAAATATATAAATTAATATGAACTGTTTTTAATATGAACTGTTTTAAGTCCAGCATACCAGTGAGGTCTCTAGTGGGCTGTATGCTTTTTAGAAGATTGTAAAAGAGGATTGATTCTCTTAAAGCATTGATAATCTACTTGTTAAGCAAATGTAAATGCTTGTTCTACCCATTTGAAAATATATATTGTTCCTAATATATAACAGTCACAAAAAATATATATTTAAAATATTTCAAAAAGGAAAATCATGTCCAAGAATGCATTTAATTTTAATTTAATTAAATACATTTTTGGTTTACGTATTTGATAGAGACATCTACCTGCATATTCCTTACCTTAGAATTTTCCAGGCGTTCGACCGGATCCAGAAGATGTTCGCGTGAGCAGTATGCGGGTAGGTGGCATCGTGCTGTACTGCATCATCTGCGCCAGAAGTGACGTCTGCATCATGTATATAAGCCCTATCTTGTGTGCTGATGTCAGTTATTTTCTTTCCACACCAGTTAGCGATGATCCGGAGAGAAAGCTACCCCTCTGTTGCTTTTTTAAAAACTTTTTTCGATGTTTTGGCATTATTTCTTGAGACATTTTTCCTCCTGGTGTGTTGAGGTGATATCTTCAAGGAAGACACTTTTTAGACCATGTGGCACTTGTCATCACGGCATATCTGATAGAGACATCTAGCCACAAATTCCACACCTTTGAACTTCCAGGAATTGGGCTGGATCCAGATTTTTTTTTATAGCAGTAACCCAGTGCACCGATTGGTGGCGTTGGTCGACTCTCTGTGATTAGCTCCAATGTGTTTTAGTGAGTATTCAAATAATATGTGTGTGTGGAACTACCTGTTTTAGCATGAGATACATATTAGTTGTGCCTGTCTATGTGAATGAATATGTAGGCGCTTCTGTTATTATTTAAGTGGATGTTTTAATTCCCATTCTGCTTTTCTACTTAGGTGTGTCAGATTGAAATCTGGATGGTTCAGTGGATATGTAATTGAGCACATGGCTTTCTATTAGCACATATAACTCCCTGAACCTTCAGGGTACTTATTCTACCTTTTAAGCAAATACAGCCTGCCCTATGGCCTAACCACAACCACCCTCAGTGGTGAGGTATATGTTACAAAAAATGTATAAGTGTTCTCTAGAAGTTTTAAATGTGAAAGTTGACCTAGAAGTATGCACAGCGTCAAGTGTAGCAGGCCGGAGACATGATGCAAGTGCGACTTCTCTGCATGTTAAACTTGAACGTGTCAGTTCTTTAGCAGATATCTGAATGAATGTCTCAGTCTCTATCTGGGGCTCTCATTATATGTCTATGTATGTTTGTCGTAAATACGTGCCTCTCTTTGTGACATCTACGGTTCTCTAAATGTGTCTCTGTAAGGCTGCATAGATTGCCTGCTGGCTGTGTTATTGAGTTTATGGTTTTTTCAGTATGTGTGGAACTGCTTTTATTAGTGCTAGATACATATCAGTTGCCCCTGTTTATGTGAATGAATGTTTATGTGCTTCTGTCACTATCTCCACTGGAGCATATTTACAAGCCCATATTGCCACCACAACTTCACTTTTCAGGACATTGTGGTGACAATAGATTATTTGCCTTATTTACAGGCAGCGTTAGCCTCTTAACAAGGCTTAACGCTGCCTTGTAAATAAGGCACCATTTTAGGCTATACTTATCGTGAAAGGGGAGGGGAATGGGTGTTGCTGTGGGCGCTCCACCTCAACACCCATTGATTTTGACGCTGCCCCATATTTACAAAGGTGGCGTAAATATGGGGTAGCTCCAAAATTAAGACCAGGGAAAACCTAATCTTACCCTGTGAAATGATGAGAAATGTTAATTTCGACTCGTCTTTGCTGTTTCCATGTGTGCTGCATTGTGCAGCACACATGGAAACAGCAAAACATCAAAGTATGTAAGGTGTCCCTTCCTGCTTCAAATTTGGAAGGAGAAACCCTTAGTGAAAAGGGAGAGGGTTAAACGTCGCGAAACAATACAAGTTCCCTTTTCATCAAATCAGAACGAGAGACTTTCGTCTCTAGGAGATTTATGGCGGGCGCTTAGGGTGAGCCAAAGTAAGTATCACAAAGTTGTGTTAGGATCACTGAATTTACACTCTATTTCATACCCCTTACTCAACATCATTATGACCGAGTTAGCATTGTGAAAAAATATAGATCTTTCAACTGTGACATGTATAAAGAGGAAAATTTATTATAAATTGTTTTTGTTCAG
Source organism: Lissotriton vulgaris (assembly GCF_964263255.1). Classification (NCBI taxonomy): domain Eukaryota; kingdom Metazoa; phylum Chordata; class Amphibia; order Caudata; family Salamandridae; genus Lissotriton; species Lissotriton vulgaris. The sequence continues at coordinate 1,019,185,129 of NC_141694.1, read as the reverse complement.
GCCGATTTTGGAAACATACATTCATTGATAAAAGATTTATTTTTGTTAAAAACACATGATGTAGCAGTAATCACAAAAAAATTTTTAAAAACAAGATACACTTCACTGAATAAAAGATTTATCACACAAACAGAAAATTGTCGACGCGGCGTTTCGGTGATATTAGATCGTCACCTTCTTCAGGACAGTATGTTATTTAAAATCACTGGAATTTAAAAGAAGAATACTATATTAGCATTTTGTATGGTATCTTTGCGGCTGAACAGTAATCATCATTTTCTAACTATACATCATATCCTAATGTCACAGTAACTCTATGTTTTTAAATCAAAACCATTACACTTGTTCCACAATCTTTTACATAGTGTACTCATCCTAACTCTTCTACATTACTGTTCACATAGTTATTCCCTTCTGTGTCTGACTACACATCATATCCTAATGTCACAGTAACTCTATATTTTTAAATCAAAGACATTGCACTTGTTCCACATTCTTTTACATAGTATACTCATCCTTACTCTTGTGCATTACTGTTCACATCGCTATTCCCTTTTGTATTCGTGAATCCTACAACTTGTGTTTGTTCTCACCCTTATTTTTGGCGTCCTTTAGTGCCAAACAGTCTCTAGTACCTATGGGGGGCTCACTGCTTTGAAGACCATCCCACAGTCTTTTCCTAACATCTAATGTCTTTTTATTTCTTAACGACAGGTATATTAGCTTTTTACATACCTTTAGATGTTTGTAGGTCAATCGCTTTTTAATTTGGCGATGTCCAACCTTATCAAAAATTTTTTCAATATCTGCATAAATCAATTGAGAGATAATGCGCTGAATCATTAGTTTGCCCTTTTGGTGAATCTTTTTTATATCTGAGTTCATCATGGGTATGTTGCCTTAAATGTTTACCTTTCTTTAGGAAAAACTATTTCTTAGTTGGAGTGGGTCAGGGTTGATCCGCTACTCCGTGAGGATAAAATAGTTGTCTGCCTATTGGGTAAATCATTAGATTAGGTGACAATCACTTCTTTTTTAAAAAATTTTTTTAAAAGAGCATGCCATCGTATTACTTTACTATTATTATAAGAAAGTCTTAATAGTACCTGAGGTCTCTGGCAGAAGAATCTTATGCAGAGGACGGTATACCTTTCACAACCCAGTATTTCAATCAGCTTTCTTTTTAACCTGGGGCTGGATGACAAATACCCAAACAGAGTAATTTTAGGGTTTTCCCTTAATTTAGTAATGTTTTATGGGTGACCTGTACTTCAGGTTGTAATTCTTACCTCCCAATTTCTCTTTTGGTTGCCTGCTATTGGATTGTATAAATCAGGATTTCCAGGCGCATTCAAGGTGGAAGTGTCCTTTTACTATAAAGTAAATTAAAGGATTTCAGGGTATCACTGTTTTAAATCCATTCCGGTTAAGTAATTAATTTTAAGACTATCTTGCTATTTTATATCTAAATGTCTTGCAAGAAGTTGGTCTTACCTCCCAATATGCCTTTGTAGTGCCCACTCTTTTTCATTTAGAGCGCAAAGTGTCTGGTGCACTCAGGTTAAGGATGTCAACTTAATCTAAAACAAATAGGGTAAAAAAACGGAAGTGTCTAGTTTAGATGCTCTCCGTTAGGGAATCATTCATTAATCGAGGTTTTGGGTGTGGAGGGTTTCGGGCTTAGTACTTACATTTCAATAAATGCCGTCGCGTTTTCCGGGTGTTCTCCTCTGCCGTCATGCGAATGGTCTCTGGTTTCCACTGCGCTCTATCTACGCATTTATAGGTCGCGCAGGGAACTTAATTGGGCTCGAGTAATTTCACCTGTTTCTTGTTGCATTCAATTAGGACGCTGTTTTTTCGGTCGGCCATCTTTGAGTGGTTACTAAATCGGGATCTATCCTTCTTTTGCCCCAAACTTATTAGTTTACTCTCCATATGTCTCACAATGCGCTTCCATTGATTTGTTTTCTCTATTTTTTAGGTATTCGAACTATTATTGGTTAAACTACTGTTTATTTCGATCGCGCGTTAGATCCCACTTGTTGGTGAACATGTGGGTAAGCGCGAAGAGGCTGAGATTGTGGCGGCCATCTTTAAATATGTTTTTGCTATACCGCTTCCTCTCTTTTCGATAGAATCAGTTTATTGATTCCTCTATGGTGGTCACATAAATATGTGCGAGGAGTGGTGACCTTATGGGAAAAGAAAAAAACGCACGATAATCTGTCATGGTGTTTGGTGATTCCATTTTTCCTCATAGGTGCATTAAAATTCTTTTCGGTCTATTTATCATTAAATCTCCCCGATATTAATTCCTCCCTCTATTCGTGATTTATTGGGGTGCTTTAAAAGGGGCAGGGTTTACCTCTAGGATCATTTAACATCCACTAAGTTTGGTTTCACACAGCGGCCATCTTTGAGTGGTCTCTAGAATTGGCCAGACCTTAGTTTTATCATAAACGCTAGTTATTGGCTGTGTATTGATATTCCAGATAGGATATATTATTTGGTCTCTAGGTCTGGAGTTATTTCTTATTATATCTTCATGTTATGATGTTATGTCTAAATAATTACTGGTTTTTATTTTATATTTCCCTTGATGTGTATTATGATTTATGCTGAAGGTACTACAGGATCCTATCCCACTCTTCTTTGCTGTTTAGTCCATTATTAAAGGTATTGAATTTGGACATGTAGTATTGCTCTCTCTTTCTTCTTTTCATGTCCAAATCACCTCCTCTGTTATTTAGTCTGACCACTTCAAGTATACACCATCTGAGATCCTCCACATTATGTTTTTGGGTATCCCAGTGTTCAGCCAATGGGGCGTTGGCCCGTTTGGATCTGATGGCTGATTTATGTTCGTTTAGCCTTAATCGAACTTCTCTGGAGGTCTCGCCAATGTATGCTTTTTGGCAGGGGCACTGGATCATATATATTACGCTTTGAGTCCTACAATTGACTAGCTCATTTTGTTGGTGAGTGACACCATTGTATGTCACTTTGGATCCCTTTAAGATCTGACTACAGTTCTTGCATGAGCCACAAGGGAAATTCCCTGCTGGGGTCTTTCCGTCTATTGTTCTTACTTTATTTCTTCTCTGGTCATCTGGATATGTATGAACCAGGCAGTTTCTGATTGTTTTATTCCTGCGAAATGCATAGATTGGTTTTGGCATGGCTGTACTGTTCTGGTTTTGGAGCAAGTTCCAATTTCTATTAATTAAATTTTTTACTTTGTTGCTTATGCTAGAGAAATTTGTGACACACACTAATTGGGATTCCTTTGGTGTGGCCTCTGTTTTGGGCTCAAAGATGCTCTCTCTGTTAAAATATTTTGCTCTTTTGTATGCTCTCTTTATCATTTTTTTGGGATAGCCTCTCTCACTAAACTTGGTAGTCAGAGTTAGGGCATGCTTCTCAAATTCCTTTTTATCAGTGCAGTTTCTTTTTATTCTTAAGAACTGACCAAAGGGTATGTTGTTTTTCTGGGTGGACGGGTGGTAGCTGTCGTAATGCAACATTGTATTGCGGTCTGTGGGTTTGCTGAAAAGTTCTACTTTTAAGAGTCCATCTACATGTTTGATTTTGATGTCTAAGAAATTACAGCTTTGATTGCTGTATGTCGAAGTGAATTTAAGATTTTTATCTCCAAGATTAATCCATTCTATGAAAGCTTTTAATTCTTCTTCATTGCCTGACCAAATGAAAAACACGTCATCAATGAAACGATACCAGAGTTTAATATTTTCATAAAATGGGGACATTTCATTGAATACATGTTTTTCCTCAAAAGTTGAAACATACAGACAGGCCAAGCTCGGTGCGCAGGTTGCGCCCATGCTTGTACCCTTTATTTGTTTGAAAAGGGCTTCTTTAAATAAAAAGATGTTCTTTGTTAAGATGATGTCTATGCAGTCAACTATGAACTGTGCCTGATCTGACAGGTCCTCTTCTTGACTTTTTAGGATATTTTCCATCATGGTTTTTGTATCTCGCTGCGGAATATTAGTGTATAGTGACTCTATATCTAGAGTCACTAACCATTCCCTATCCCTATTGTATGGTCTATTTTCAATTTTGCTAATTATGTCTGTCGTGTCTTTGATGTAGGCTTTTTGTTGAGTCACTAGTGGTTGGATGAATTTGTCCACATACTGACTCAGGGGCTCTGTGAGTGAATTTAGACTGGACACGATGGGTCTCATCGGGGGGTCATTAAGGTTTTTGTGGACCTTTGGGAGTCCATAGATTGCAGGTATTACTGGGGTCTCGTTTTTTAGGAAATTAAATTCTTCCTGGTTTATCACTCCATCCTCTAGAGCATAATTTAGTCTATTGGATATTGTCCTTTTTAAATTGGACCATTCTTGTTTGTTGGATGTTACATAGTGTAAAGGGTTGTTCAACATTTCTAACATCTTGGCATCATACTTATTGGTGTCCATGATGACAATGCTGCCACCTTTGTCACCTGGTTTTATTGTGATCTCCTTGCATTCCTGCAGTCCACTGAGGGCATTTTTTTCTTCTTTGGTCAGATTGTATTGTACCCAGGATTTTTGTCCCAAGAGATCTTCTAGGCCTTTCTCTACCACTTTTTCAAAAATATCTACCTCCTTGCTGACCATGGAGCCAGTTGGCATCCATTTTGACTTGGGCCTCAGTCCTGACTTGTTATCACTAGGTGGTCTGTCTTTTCCCTCAAAAAATTTTTGCAGCCTAATTTTTCTGAAAAAACTTTTTATATCACGTTGCAGGTTAAATTTATCTACTGGTTCTGCAATGGCATAGCCTAGGCCCTTTTCCAGTAGTCTCATCTCATCTCTGTTTAGAACTCTGCTGGATAGATTGATAACTGCCGTTTTGGGGTCTAGTCCCAATTCTTTTGGCTGCGTGTTCTCATGTATGGACGTACTTGCCCTTGGTTCTGGGGGTAGTAGTTCCTCCCTCTCGCCCTTCCTCTTGGATTCGTATTTTGATTGGTCTTGCGTCTGTCTAAAAAAGGCAAACTATCTCTGTTAGATTTATTGGCATTGCTGTTACTATTCTCTCTTTGAGCAGAGCTTTCGGGATTATTTTCTGTATCAGAATCAGTGCTGGTGTAAGAGCTTTCTGAGAAGGTCACTCCTCTTTTTGAACCATTTCTTCTGTTGGTTTGCCACTTTGGTTTGTATTGGGATTCTTCCCTTTGTTTTTCATAGTAGTCCTTCTGGAGATACGGGTATGTTGTCTCTGGTCTATATCTTTCTACATCTTTAACAAATTTATTACTTTTTTTATTAGTTAAGTAATCCCTATAGCCATCTAGGTCGCCTTGGATTTCTTCAAGTTTACTTTTGGCGTCTTCTAGTGGTCTCCCTTCTTTAAGTTTTTTCTCCATTTCGTCTATTTCCTGTTTTTCTATGATCAATGTGGCATTTGCGGTTTCTATTATTAGCAGGAGCCAATCCCGGCTGCATCTGTTGGCTATGAAAGTCCAAGTCTCTATAAACTTTTGTTTTTTTGTAAATAAGCTGGGTTCATTTCTGACTTGTAGGCCCTTGGGGATAATTCCCTTTTTACAGTATTCTACGAGAAAGTCTGAATGCAGTTCTGTCCTAATTACCTTTTTTTTGAGATTCCACAGTTCCTTCCATTTCTCTTCTTCACTATCGGATATTATCACGGTATTAGTAGATTTGTTTTTGCTATTTACTAGCTTCTCAAACTGATCTTCAGAGAAGCTAAAGACTTTGAATTGGTCCATTTTTAATTAGGGCCCAGACACCGTGTGGTGTCCCTCCTTTATGGTTTTATGGAGGTAGAGTTAAAGACTCCTCAGTTGACAAACTGTGCTATTACAACTTCAAATTTGGAAGGAGAAACCCTTAGTGAAAAGGGAGAGGGTTAAACGTCGCGAAACAATACAAGTTCCCTTTTCATCAAATCAGAACGAGAGACTTTCGTCTCTAGGAGATTTATGGCGGGCGCTTAGGGTGAGCCAAAGTAAGTATCACAAAGTTGTGTTAGGATCACTGAATTTACACTCTATTTCATACCCCTTACTCAACATCATTATGACCGAGTTAGCATTGTGAAAAAATATAGATCTTTCAACTGTGACATGTATAAAGAGGAAAATTTATTATAAATTGTTTTTGTTCAGGCCGATTTTGGAAACATACATTCATTGATAAAAGATTTATTTTTGTTAAAAACACATGATGTAGCAGTAATCACAAAAAAATTTTTAAAAACAAGATACACTTCACTGAATAAAAGATTTGTCACACAAACAGAAAATTGTCGACGCGGCGTTTCGGTGATATTAGATCGTCACCTTCTTCAGGACAGTATGTTATTTAAAATCACTGGAATTTAAAAGAAGAATACTATATTAGCATTTTGTATGGTATCTTTGCGGCTGAACAGTAATCATCATTTTCTAACTATACATCATATCCTAATGTCACAGTAACTCTATGTTTTTAAATCAAAACCATTACACTTGTTCCACAATCTTTTACATAGTGTACTCATCCTAACTCTTCTACATTACTGTTCACATAGTTATTCCCTTCTGTGTCTGACTACACATCATATCCTAATGTCACAGTAACTCTATATTTTTAAATCAAAGACATTGCACTTGTTCCACATTCTTTTACATAGTATACTCATCCTTACTCTTGTGCATTACTGTTCACATCGCTATTCCCTTTTGTATTCGTGAATCCTACAACTTGTGTTTGTTCTCACCCTTATTTTTGGCGTCCTTTAGTGCCAAACAGTCTCTAGTACCTATGGGGGGCTCACTGCTTTGAAGACCATCCCACAGTCTTTTCCTAACATCTAATGTCTTTTTATTTCTTAACGACAGGTATATTAGCTTTTTACATACCTTTAGATGTTTGTAGGTCAATCGCTTTTTAATTTGGCGATGTCCAACCTTATCAAAAATTTTTTCAATATCTGCATAAATCAATTGAGAGATAATGCGCTGAATCATTAGTTTGCCCTTTTGATGAATCTTTTTTATATCTGAGTTCATCATGGGTATGTTGCCTTAAATGTTTACCTTTCTTTAGGAAAAACTATTTCTTAGTTGGAGTGGGTCAGGGTTGATCCGCTACTCCGTGAGGATAAAATAGTTGTCTGCCTATTGGGTAAATCATTAGATTAGGTGACAATCACTTCTTTTTAAAAAAAATTTTTTAAAAGAGCATGCCATCGTATTACTTTACTATTATTATAAGAAAGTCTTAATAGTACCTGAGGTCTCTGGCAGAAGAATCTTATGCAGAGGACGGTATACCTTTCACAACCCAGTATTTCAATCAGCTTTCTTTTTAACCTGGGGCTGGATGACAAATACCCAAACAGAGTAATTTTAGGGTTTTCCCTTAATTTAGTAATGTTTTATGGGTGACCTGTACTTCAGGTTGTAATTCTTACCTCCCAATTTCTCTTTTGGTTGCCTGCTATTGGATTGTATAAATCAGGATTTCCAGGCGCATTCAAAAAACTTCCGTTTTTTTACCCTATTTGTTTTAGATTAAGTTGACATCCTTAACCTGAGTGCACCAGACACTTTGCGCTCTAAATGAAAAAGAGTGGGCACTACAAAGGCATATTGGGAGGTAAGACCAACTTCTTGCAAGACATTTAGATATAAAATAGCAAGATAGTCTTAAAATTAATTACTTAACCGGAATGGATTTAAAACAGTGATACCCTGAAATCCTTTAATTTACTTTATAGTAAAAGGACACTTCCACCTTGAATGCGCCTGGAAATCCTGATTTATACAATCCAATAGCAGGCAACCAAAAGAGAAATTGGGAGGTAAGAATTACAACCTGAAGTACAGGTCACCCATAAAACATTACTAAATTAAGGGAAAACCCTAAAATTACTCTGTTTGGGTATTTGTCATCCAGCCCCAGGTTAAAAAGAAAGCTGATTGAAATACTGGGTTGTGAAAGGTATACCGTCCTCTGCATAAGATTCTTCTGCCAGAGACCTCAGGTACTATTAAGACTTTCTTATAATAATAGTAAAGTAATACGATGGCATGCTCTTTTAAAAAAATTTTTTAAAAAAGAAGTGATTGTCACCTAATCTAATGATTTACCCAATAGGCAGACAACTATTTTATCCTCACGGAGTAGCGGATCAACCCTGACCCACTCCAACTAAGAAATAGTTTTTCCTAAAGAAAGGTAAACATTTAAGGCAACATACCCATGATGAACTCAGATATAAAAAAGATTCACCAAAAGGGCAAACTAATGATTCAGCGCATTATCTCTCAATTGATTTATGCAGATATTGAAAAAATTTTTGATAAGGTTGGACATCGCCAAATTAAAAAGCGATTGACCTACAAACATCTAAAGGTATGTAAAAAGCTAATATACCTGTCGTTAAGAAATAAAAAGACATTAGATGTTAGGAAAAGACTGTGGGATGGTCTTCAAAGCAGTGAGCCCCCCATAGGTACTAGAGACTGTTTGGCACTAAAGGACGCCAAAAATAAGGGTGAGAACAAACACAAGTTGTAGGATTCACGAATACAAAAGGGAATAGCGATGTGAACAGTAATGCACAAGAGTAAGGATGAGTATACTATGTAAAAGAATGTGGAACAAGTGCAATGTCTTTGATTTAAAAATATAGAGTTACTGTGACATTAGGATATGATGTGTAGTCAGACACAGAAGGGAATAACTATGTGAACAGTAATGTAGAAGAGTTAGGATGAGTACACTATGTAAAAGATTGTGGAACAAGTGTAATGGTTTTGATTTAAAAACATAGAGTTACTGTGACATTAGGATATGATGTATAGTTAGAAAATGATGATTACTGTTCAGCCGCAAAGATACCATACAAAATGCTAATATAGTATTCTTCTTTTAAATTCCAGTGATTTTAAATAACATACTGTCCTGAAGAAGGTGACGATCTAATATCACCGAAACGCCGCGTCGACAATTTTCTGTTTGTGTGATAAATCTTTTATTCAGTGAAGTGTATCTTGTTTTTAAAAATTTTTTTGTGATTACTGCTACATCATGTGTTTTTAACAAAAATAAATCTTTTATCAATGAATGTATGTTTCCAAAATCGGCCTGAACAAAAACAATTTATAATAAATTTTCCTCTTTATACATGTCACAGTTGAAAGATCTATATTTTTTCACAATGCTAACTCGGTCATAATGATGTTGAGTAAGGGGTATGAAATAGAGTGTAAATTCAGTGATCCTAACACAACTTTGTGATACTTACTTTGGCTCACCCTAAGCGCCCGCCATAAATCTCCTAGAGACGAAAGTCTCTCGTTCTGATTTGATGAAAAGGGAACTTGTATTGTTTCGCGAGGTGTCCCTTCCTGCACATAAACAATCATTAAAAGAAAATAACGTATGTGTGCACATAGAAGTTACAAAACACCATTTAAAGATTTTTTTATGTGCAGGGAAAGACACTATGGCGCAAGTGTGCCTGTGTTTTGCTCCAGGCAGCTACATTTAGCACGAGCACAGGGGTAAATGCAGGTCTGCACCATATTCTTGTAAGTGTGGCGCAGCACTGCGTTCTAAAGTGACGTAGCGTGTTGTTAGCCTTCTTAGCTTAACGAAACGCATCACCACTTTACCAGTAAATATGTCTCTAGGTCTTGTGTCTGTCAGCTTTTCAACGTAACTGTGCTAAATTGAAGCCTCGGAGGCAGAGTGGATGAATAATTAGGTACATGGGTCCGTAAGACTGCATATAGCTCACTGCATTTTCAGAGTACATGTATTAACTTTTAAGCACATATCACTCTGCCCCATGGCCTAGCTACAGCCTACCTCAGTACTGACTTCTACTTAGCAGAACAGCAGTTTTTGTCTTGTCTATGATTATTAAAAGTGAAGTATAGTCTACCATTAAAAGTGAATGCACACGTTCAAGTATAGCAGACCCAAAACATGATAGAGCAACTTCTCTCATGTTAGATTAGAAAGTGACACTTCTTTACAAGATATCTGAATGAATATTTGTTGGTAAATGGCTGTCTCACTGTAGGAAGGTGGCTACCTGACTATGGTTACCCCAGATTTTTGGCCTTGTGTTTAGCTAGTTTTCGACTTAGTTGGCCTGGTTCCCTGCTAATCAGGGCCCCAGGCTACCTGCTCTCTCTTTAAAATGGATTCCATGTACCCTAGGTGCATAACTAAATTGGCTTGGGTCACCTTATCAGCCCCTGTACAGTGCACTATAGGTGCCCAGGGCATAGGTGCATCCAAGGCCTACCACGGGCTGCAGCATATCTTTTGCCACCCCTGGCTGGCTATCCAAAATTGACACAACTGGCTGATCACTCAGCTGGGGCAAGGTGGTGTAATCACCCCTTGCTTAGATATAGTATACCTATATCTAAACCTATCTGGACACATATACACCTCTAAGTCACTCCTATGGCAGGCCTTAACAATCCTGGAGGCAGAGTGCGTGGTTTTTTGTGAGATGGTGCTCTAGCATGAGCTGAGCCTCTCTGCAGCTGTCAGGACCAACTCCCTTAGCTGTTCCGGGATATTGCCATACCATATACTCTTAAGTGCATTATAATCCATCGCGGTTATGTGATAACTTTGGTTTGGCTTTATCAAAACATGTCGTGTAAGGTGTCATACGCTTTGGAATACTACCCCCTCGCCAGTCCTGGCGACGGGGGTAGCATTCCACCCTTCTAGAGGGAGAAGACATGTTACTTTACTGAAACGCGGTTGATTTTTAAAAGAGCCTCAGCATCACAAAAGGGACGCTTCTGCCACAGACACGAGTCTGACCTCCGGCACTGACCGAAACTTGGCAGAGGAGGCCTGGACAAAGGGTTTCCTGTCGCGGGGAGGTGTCACACCGCCCCAGACAGGAGATAGTGGATTGTAGCAGGGAGGTTTGAAAGAAACCAGACAGTGCCTGGGGAGCACAAGGCTTCCCCTTGCATAATCCGGTCAAACCGGTTCTGGGGCACACCAGCCCCAGTCCCAGCGCGATCCTGGACAAAGGGAAAGGGGTGTAACCACCCACTTCCTGGGTCCCACCCATAGGAGGGACCTAGCAGGTAATCCAGCCCACCAGATTGGTATAAGAGTGGGAGCAGTGCCAAAGCATTCAGATTATCCTGACTGAAACTTATGAAACGAAACTCTGGACCCTTCGACATCCTACTCGACGTAGAAGACTGAAGAATCTCCCTTGTGGTCAAGGAGTGACCACCCTGCGCAAACAGGCACCATCCAGCACCTCGACGTTTGCTTTGTTGCAGTTCCCGCCGGAACTCGAGCGACAGAGATCGACAAGACCCAGCGTTCCTGCCTTCTAACAGCCCGATCCACAGTCCCTGCAAAGCTGAGACCCATGGAGGCGACCTGAAGCATGGGGCCGGCCATCTTGGAAACACCACGAGGCGCTGACCGTGCAGCTTCCGAGGCTCCCTCGAAGCTGTGCATTGGGGTTTGAGAAGCCCCAGCCCTGAGCCACTCCTGCACCGAAGCTCACCCCTCTACACTCACCGAGTGCTGCGTGGGGCCCTTCTGCACTTTTTGGCTCAACGCGTTGGTCCGGTCGCTTGCCCGTTGGCTTGTACCAACGAACCTTTGAATTTGACCTGCCAGTCCGGTTGCTCTTGACTGACCCTCGCTCCCCTGAAAAGGTGCTCCCGCTCAGACCTTGCTGGTCCGAGTAAGAAGCGATCTTGGAATACTGCGTGGGTTGCACTTGCCAAGGTTTGTTTGCTCCAATCCGGAAGCCAACACCGCCGACAGCGAGAGCCTTCGTGGGACAGCTCGTGATCCACTCCTGGACATCCTCGGTGCCCCAGAGTCCACGTGGCAGCGGAGACAAGCTTCTCGACAACCACCTGATTGCGCCCGACATCGCCTGGTTCCTTCCTGGTTCCACCCTGGTCACTGCTGAGTGACCCAGACTCTGTCCCCTCTGCTTTCATGTACTCTACATCTTTGATCCACCCTTGGATCACACCGGACACTTCTCTTCTCGACGCCTGCAGCATCTTCATCTTCAGGCACCATCGACCTGCATGACGAAACCCAACACTACTTCGAACCTATGCACCCGCTTACTGTGGGTGAGGTAACTCAGCAACGCCGGTGTTCCTGCATTTTTACACACCTCTAGTGTATGTGTCTAAAGTTTTGTCCTTCTAGGTCAGTCGGAAGGTTCCTTGAACAGTAACTTTGTAACTTTTACGCACCATTGACTTTGCATTGGTGCATGCGTGTGCTTTAAGCGCTGCACCTAAGTCCCGCAGGCTTTTCCCGACTTCATCACTGCTAGTCCCGAATAGCCCCAGCGATTCCCAAGGCCTCAGGCCTTACCACTGTTCGATTAGTGATTCTTATACCACTATTTTAGTATATAGTTTGCGTGGCCCCTGGCCTCATCCATAATTGTGCAACTTTCATATGTTTTACTGTGCTTTTGTTTAAACGCTTGTGCTTCTAGACTCATAAAGAGTATAGAGGATTATTCTAGTAATACATACATATATTTTTATAATATATAACTTGTGTGGTGTCCTTTCATTTGATATTACAGGATTGTGATTGGTAAAACAGCTCGCTTAACACGACCTCTTGAGTTAAGCCTTTAAGGCTGCTTAGTCCATGCTACCATTAGGATAGCTTGTGTAATAAGGTTTTCTTACAACCAGACACCATAAGGGTTGTTTGGACTGATACAAGGTGCCCCCAGAATTGGAGACATCATATATCAGACCAACTTCTCACAGCAATGATTTAGAGACTTCACCCTGGTCTGAAGTGGAGTTGAGGGCTCATGCAGCCATGCTTGGGATCCCTGCACATGTGTTTGCTGTGACTAGGTATCTGAAAGAAACAGGTTAGTGTTAGATTTCTTACCTTAGAATATCCCCAGGCGTCAGACTGGATCCGAAAAGTTTTCGTCAGCAGTACCGGGATGACGTCGTCTGAGTACTTAGACGCCGCCCTAGAGCGCTGATGTCAGTTCTTCTTTTTTCCGCACCAGCAAGCGCAGATCCGGAAGAGCAGTACTCTAGGCATTTTTTGACTAACTTTTTTGATCTCTTTTGATCACTTTTTGAGTTGACCTTCGACTCGCGGTGCCGATAGGGATGCCTGGTTTTAAACCTTGCGAGGCCTGTCACCGCCTGATCTCGGTGACGGACCCCCACCGTCGGTGCCTTTACTGCCTCGGGCTGACCATGATGACAAGTCGTGCCCCAACTGCCGGGCCTTGACCTCGAAGGCTAGACGGGAGCGGTCCTGTAAGCTGCTCGAGATCCGGCAGTCGGCTCAGCACAGCTCGAGGTCCCAGTCGAGGAGGAAGTCGAGGGACCAGTCGCGGAGCCGCAGTCTTTGCCGCTCGACGAGTCACCACCACTCGTCAGGCTCCAGGTCCTCAGGTAAGTCGAGGCATTCGAAAAAGAAATCGAAGAGGCGTCATCGCTCTTCCAACTACCCCCGACGCTCACGTGATGCGGCCGTGGGTTCGGGCGACACCGCCCACGTGGCTCCGTCGGAGCCGCATGCGCTGCATCCAGCTCCATACCCGCTGGTCCGTGGGCTGCACGCGACACCGGAGGAGATACGTGCTTTCCTTACGGCCATGAGATCACGCTTCCCTCCGTCGGAACCTGCCGAGGCGCCTTCGGGCCCCACGAGTCTGACCGGGAGCCCTAGCGGGCCGGCATCTCCGGCACCGTCGGGGGCTTCAAGCCCCGGTGCCGTCGTCGACTCCGTCCCGACGCCGCAGGGCCCGCAGGATCCAGGCCTGGATCCGGGCTGTCGCCAGTCGACCTCACGACTCGTGCGCCGCCTTCAGACAACGTCGACCCCAGTTTCAGCCCCGGTCCGGATCCGGCGTCAGACTGGCGCCGCTCAGCACAGTCTCTGACATCTGAAAGAAACAGGTTAGTATTAGATTCCTTACCTTAGAATATCCCCAGGCGTCAGACTGGATCCGAAAATTTTTGCGTAGCAGTACCCTTGCGCGTTGGTAGGCGTCATCTGTGGCTCTGCGTCCGTCGTTGGCGTCGTGGGCGCAGTGATGACGTCGTCGGAGTACTTAGACGCCGCCTCCGCGTGCTGACGTCAGTTCTTCTTTTTTCCGTGCCAGCAGCGCAGATCCGGAAAAAGTGGTACCTTAGTAATTTTTTGACTAAACTTTTTACGATCCCTTTTGATAATTTTTCTCGAGTCTTCGTCTCCGAATGGTGCCAATAGGGATGCCAGGTTTTAAACCCTGTGAGGACTGCGACCGACTGATGTCGGTCACCGACCCTCACCGTCAGTGTCTCCACTGTCTCGGCGTCGACCACGACGACAAGATCTGCTCCGACTGCCGGGCCCTGACTTCGAAAGCTAGGCGGGAGCGGTCCCGCAAGCGGCTCTTACTCCGGCAGTCGGCTGCGATAGGTCCCGGTCCGAACAGAGGTTCGAGGGACCGGTCGCGGGGTCGGAGTCATCAGAGCTCCAGGAGTCGACATCACTCCTCAGGTTCGAAGTCATCAGGTAAGCACAAGAAGTCGAAGAGACGTCATCGCTCTTCCGACTCCCCCCGACGCTCGCGCGACGCGGCCGGGGGTTCGGGTGACACCGCCCACGCGACTCCGTCGAAGTCGCGGGCGCCGCAGCCTGCCCCATACCCTCCTGTCCCTGGGCAGCACCCAGTGGCAGTTCAAACTTCTTCCTCATCAGGGGCCTCCACTCTGTGTGCCCAACACCGTCGATATAGGCCCTTAAGGCAACACATACTGTCACCTACTTTTTATAGTAACAACGTGTACAATGTAATCCTTGAAGCTTTCCCTAACACGCGTCCTCCCTTGGATGTATCTCTATTTTTCCCCTTTCCTTTAGGCTATCATGGCTAGTAATAATTAGGCATTATTCAGTCCTGATGATGATCCCTGTAACTTATTAATGGGATCGAAACGCCATCGACAATTACAACACCATATACTGTGATATGTATCAATTACTATAAGGCTAGTAATGGTGTGAATGTAAATTCTGTTATTGTAATACTCCCAGAATACAATAGCTCTTGCCTAAGAATCTTGCTCTACTTTCTGTCCACTCTGATAACTATGACAATTTGTAAATGTTTGGGTACAGGCTTGTGCCCTTCTCTAAGAAATTGTTGAAGGTATTCATTCCAAAATAATTGTTGTCTAAATTAAAAATTAGACCTCTGCCCGGCTGGGCAAGTCAGTACATAATATAGTTTCCATTGTGTCTATATTTACTCTGTTCTTGAGATTCCTCCATGCATGGGACCACTGTTGTTCTCATTATTTTGAAGAATACACCTGCCACATTCCAAAGGTTGGTGAACCAAGTCCTCTCAGGTCTGGATGACTATTGTGCAGCTTATCTTGATGATATTGCTGTCTTTAGCTCCACTTGGGAAGAACAACTGATCCACCTAAAGAATGTTTTGGAGGCCCTGCACAAGTCAGGCCTAACTATCAAGGCTACTAAGTGCCAGGTAGGGCAGAGTAAGATTGTGTACCTGGGTCACCTTGTAGGTGGAGGTCAGGTTCAACCACTGGAGAGCAAGATCCAGACCATAACGGACTGGACTCCTCAACCACCCAGACACAGGTCAGAGCTTTCCTGGGCCTGTCTGGTTACTACAGGAAGTTTGTTAAGAATAATGGGTGTAGGGTGTGCTTCCTATGGCACTCCCACTTTTTGCTCTGATATACTGGTTTCTCGACTTTAGTGTGGCTGTGGGCCTGCTAATCAGACCCACAGCCCAGCTGTTCTCTCTCTGAATTCATACCATGTACTTTAGGTACATACCTAATTCGGTATTGCGACACCTTTGTGAGCCCCTGTATAGTGTACCATAGGTACCCAGGGCATAGGTGCATCCAAGGCCTAGCAGGGGCTGCAGCATGTATTATGCCACCCCTGGCTGGCCATCCAAATTGACACAACTGGCTGATCACTCATCTGGGGCAAGGTTGTGTAATCACCCCTTGCTAAGGTATAGTTGCCCACATGCATCAAGCATTTTTGGAGTCGCAAACGGTGCGATTCCTTAAAATCGGCCGTTTGCGACTCCAAAAATGCTTTTTCAGATGCATCATTATTTTGTAATGAAAATCGCTAATTTTGCGACTTTCAAGAATGCGATTGCATTTAAGGAATCGCAAATTTGCGATTCCTTAAATGCAATGCATCATTCTGTAATCAAATTGCGAAAACAAAGTTTGGAAGTGCAAATTACCACGAGGTTGAACCTCGTGGTAAATTGCGAAAAATGTTTAAAATGTTCTAATTTACATTTTAAACAATGTCATGTTACAGACACACATGTCCTTAGGACATGTGTGTGTGAAACATCCATTTAAAAATACATTTCAGGGGTGCGGGGGGGGGGGTTCTTTGGACCCCCCCTGCACCCATGGAATGCATCAACATTTGCGAATTCAAAATTGCGAATTCGCAATTTCCATTGAATCCTATGGACCTTTTGGCCCATAGGAATCAATGGGAATAGCGAATTCGTAATTTCGAATTCACATAATATTTGCGATTCGGTAAAAATTGCGATTTTTACCGAATCGGAAATATTTTGCACTTTCTATGATGCATCCCGTTTTGCGAATCCATATTTGCGATTCGGTAAAAATCGCAAATTTGGAAACGCAAAACGGGAGTTTGATGCATGTGGGCAAGTATCCAGATACCAGCTTTAGAGAGACTAGCGCCTCCACGCGCTCCAACTCGTGAAAACTTCGAAAGAATCTGAAGACCCGCGCCGTACTGTCCATTAACTACGAGACGACGCTTTTGCCAAAAAATAAAGCGAGAATATCTTTAAACTCACACAGCGTCTGTCAACATCAAGACGACGCCTCAGAAGCCCCTTCTGCTTGCGAGTGCTGGACTCCACTAGATCGTGAGCAGAACAACGCTGCTAGTGTGATATATTTTAACAACTCGAGGAGCACTTATTGTTGCCACTCGAAGATGGGAAATTAAATCATTTAGGTGCAACAAAGAGACTCCACTTTTAAACCCATTTTTGAACTGCTACATCCCGTGGAGGCGGCTTCATACTGTTTTTACATATCAGGTTTATCGAATAACTAAGCACTGAGTTAAGGTGCTGGATCTAAACAAAGAATAAATAGATCAATGACGCATAACAGATGAATACTGTCTAGAGAGTAGATTCCACTCATCACTTTAAAAGAATCTAATAGAAACTACCAGCCTCACAAGTCACTTTTGAGCTGCTTTCAGCTATAGGGAGTGTTTCTCTGTCTTGATAAAGGCGCAGGACGCCGAAACGCGTTGACACTCAACTTGACACACCACCTTTTGGAATTTACAAAAGAAATCTATATGTGCTTTTTATTAAGTTGTTTTGTTCATGAATTGCATTTTTACTTTGTATTGAAATATATGTGGTTTTATACTGTTTGTCTAAAAATAAAATCTATTTAGAGTATATATACAATTAGTATAATTTTTATTGTAAACTGCGGCCCTAACCTTTTCAACCCCCCCCGCCCCCTCCCCCACCTCCTTGGTTGTGTCCTGTAACCATTGTGTAGGCATTTTAAGACTTCCGCCTAGGTTGTTTTTTCCATTGGGCAAGTATCCCTATACCTACCATTACATATAGACACATATATACCTATAAGTCACTCCTATGGCAGGCCTTGACAATCCTGAAGGCAGAGTGCTTGGTTTTATGTGAGATGGAGCTCTAGCATGAGCTGAGCCTGTCTGCAGCTTTCGGAACCATGTCCTTATAGCTGTTCTATGATATAGCCATACCATATACTCTTAAGTGCATTATAATCTTTGCGGTTAATGCTAACTTTGGTTTGGCTTTATCAAAACATGTCGTGTAAGGTGTCATACGCTTTGGAATACTACCCCGCCCCCCGCCAGTCCTGGCGGCGGGGGTAGCATTCCACCCTTCTAGAGGGAGAAGACATGTAGGTGTAGCTTTACCCAGTTAAAGTTAAACAGAGCCTCAGCATCACAAAATTCATGCTGCTGCCACAGACACGAGTCTGACCTCCTGCTGCTGGGTGAAACTCCGGCAGGGGAGGCCTGGACAATAGGTTTCCTGCCTTGGGAGAAAGGCTATAGTGTATTGGGGCAGGGTGGGTTGAATGAAATGAGACACTGCCTGGGGCACACAAGGTGCTCCATGCATAGCCCGGTTCAAACCAGTTGCTGGGGCACTCCAGCCCCAGCTCTGGCGCGAAACTGGACAAAGGGAAAGGGGTGTAAACACCCCCTTCCCAGGTTCCACCCATAGGAGGGACCTAGCAGGTAATCCAGCCCCTTAGATTAGTATAAAGCTAGGAGCTGAGTCTAGAGACTTTAGATTATCCTGAACTGAAACTCTGAAACGAAACTCTGGACCTTCGACAATCTACTGGTACTGGTACTGGTACAATGATGACTTGCGTATAGCTAAGGCAGAGTGCAAGCGCCTTGAGAGACAATGGAGGGTAGCCTTTCTCAACCAGGCCAAGCTGAAATACCTGGAAAAACGGAGAACCTATCATGGGCTAATCAGAAGGGCCAAGGCAACTTATTATGCAGGGAGAATTGGCGAAGCGGAAAATTCCACTAAGGAATTATTTAAGATCTGTAAGGAAATCTCCTCACTCAAACTTTCTGCCATGCCCATGGAAAGTTCGGTGGAATCATGAGATCGTATCGCGGACTTTTTTTCTGAAAAAGTGACCAAAATATACTCTGCTTTTCCGGGAGAAAATAAAAAACGGGTGTTGAGTTTGTAGATCCTAGGAGGGATGACAGGGGCGATTACAGGCTGGATAGCTTTACCACCCCTCCCCCGACCTGCTCCGTAAGATCTGCAGGTCTATAAAGTCAGGCTCACCCAGGGATCCCGCCTCCCCTAAATTGCTCGGGGATAGTCTTGACATTCTTGAGCCTTATATCAGGAATGTAGGAAGGTGGATATCTGACTATGGTTACCCCCAAACCTTTTGCCTGGTGTTTAGCTGGTTTTTGACTTAGTTGGCCTGGGATCCTGCTATTCAGGGCCCCAGGCTAATTGCTCTCTCCTTAAAATGGACTCCATGTACCTTAGGTAAATACACAATTGGAACTGGTTCACCTTATAGGCCCCTGTAACAGTGTACCCCAGGTACCCAGGGCATAGGTGTATCCAAGGCCTACCAGGGGCTGCAGCATGTATTGTGCCACCCCTGGCCTGGCCTCCATATTTGACACAACTGGCTCATCAATCAGCTGGGGTAAGTTGGTGTAATCACCTCTTACTTAGATATAGTATACCTATATCTCACCTAACTGGACACATGTTAACCTATAAGCCACTCCTATGGAAGTCCTCGACAATCCTGGAGGCAGAGTGCTTGGTTTCATGTGAGATGGTGCTCTGGCACGAGCTGAGCCCGTCTACAGCTGTCGGGAACAACTCCCTTAGCTGTTCCGGGATATTGCCATACCATATACTCTTAAGTGCATTATAATCCTCGCGGTTACTTGCTAACTTTGGTTTGGCTTTATCAAAACATGTAGAGTAAGGTGTCATACGAATTGGGATACTACCCCCTCGCCAGTTCTGGTGACGGGGGTAGCATTCCACCCTTCTAGAGGGACACAACATGTACATAACCTGAACCCCGGTTAAAGTTAAACTAGAGCCTCAGCATCACGAAATGGATGCTGCCACCACAGCACAAGTCTGACCTCCTGCTACTGGGAGTCCTTCCAGCGAGGGAGGCTTGGACAAAGGGTTTCCTGCCTTGGGAGGTGCGAGCACCACCCCAGATAGGATTTTGTGTATTTGGTAGGACAGGGCTGAATAGAAAGAGACATGCCTGGGGCACACAAGGTGTCCCTGTGCAAAAGCCAATCCAAACCGGGGCTGGGGCTTTCCAGCCCCAGTCCTGGCGCGGAGCTGGACAAAGGGAAGGGGGTGTAACCGCCCCCCTTCCTGGTCCCACCCAGAGGAGGGACCTAGCAGGTGATCCGGCCCCCAGATTTGGAATAAGAGTAGGAGCTGTGTCCCAAGACTTCAGATCATCCTGAACTCGACTTGAAACTAAAAAGAAAACTGGACTTCGACATTCTGCTGCACAGAAGACTGAAGAGCATCTCCCTTGTGGCCAAGGAGTGACCACCCTGTGAATACAGGCACCATCCAGCAACTCGACGTCTGCTTTGCCGCCGCCTCCCGCCGGAGCCGGAGCCCAGAGCCCGACAAGACCCAGACTCCCAGACATCTCAGAGCCCGATCCACAGTCCCTGCAAAGAAGAGACCCGTGGAGGCACCGAGAGACGTGGGACCGGACCTCTTGAAAGACCCCCGAGAAGCTCACTGCGTAGCACCCGAGGCACCCTCGACGCTGTGCTTTGGGGTTTGAGAAGCCCCACCACCGAGCAGCATCTGCACCGAAGATCAGCCCCCAGCATCTCCACGATCTGCGTGGGGCCCTTTTGCATTTTGCCACTCGACGGCCATCCCGGCCACTTGCCACGTGGCTAGCGGCCATCTTGGCGACGAAACCTACAAACAACACCGCTGGTCTGGTTGCTCCAGACTGGCCCTCGCTCCCCTGAAAAGGAGCACCCGCTCTGACCTTGCTGGTCCGAGTAACAAGCTTTCTTCACTTCCTGCGTGGCTTGCATTAGCCAAGGCCTGTTTGCTCCAATCAAGTTTCTGACACCGCCATCAGCTAGAGCCTTTGTGGGGCAGCTCGTGATTGACTCCTGGACGTCCTCGACCTCTTCGTGTCCACGTGGCTGCGGAGGCAAGCTGCACCTCATCGCCTGTTTGCACCCGACATCGCCTAGTTCCATCCTGGTTCCACGGTAGTCACTGGCTAGTAACTTTGAACATTGTCCCCTCTGCTTTCAGGTCTTCACCTTTACAGATCCACCCTTGTATCCACCGGAACTCTCCTCAACAACCCGCCTGCAGCATCTTCATCTTCAGGCACCATCGACCTGCGTGACGAAACCCAACACTACTTCGCACATGTGCACCTGCTTCCTGTGGGTGAGGTAACTCAGCAACGCTGGTGTTTCTACACTGGTACACACCTCTAGTGCCTAGGTCTAAAGTTTTTTCCTTCTAGGTCAATCGGAAGGTTCCTTAAACACTAACTTTGTAACTTTTACGCACCGTTGACATTGCATTGGTGTATGCGTGTGCTTTAAGCGCTGCACCCGAGTCCCGCAGGCCTTTCACGACTTCTTCACTGTTAGTCCCGAACAGCTCCAGCGATTCCCCAGGCCCTAGGCCTACTTCCTTTCCGATTGGTAGTTCTTATACCACTATTTTAGTATATGGTTTAGGTGGCCCCTAGGGCTCATCCATATTGTGCAACTTTTGTATATTTAAACTGTGTTTTGTTTTATCGCATTTGCTTCTGTGCTCATAAAGAGTATAGGGGATACTTGTAGTAATAAATATATATATATATATATTTTCAATATATATCTGTGTGGTGTCCTTTCATTTGGTATTCAAGGGGATTGTGTATGGTAAAACAGCTTGCTTCACATGCCTTTACAGAGTTTAGCCTAAGACTGCTTTGTCCACGCTACTAGGATAGCTGGTCTATAAGGTTGACTTACAACCAATCATCATAAGGGCTGCTTGGCATGGTACAAGGTGATCACTAGAACTAGTGAGCATCATATACCAGGCCAACTTCTCACAAGGAACCTTTTAGATGTGTCATTTAGGACCCACACGGTACCTGATGGCTGGAAGCAGGCGGTGGTACTCCCACTTCAAAAGAAGCCCAATGTTAGTATGGAGAAGTTGGATAATCTTCGCCCCATCTCGCTGCTACCCTACTTGGCTAAAGTGGCTGAGAAGGCCGCTAATTTTCAACTTATGGCCTACGGGGAGGAAGCCAATCTTTTCCACCCCACTCAATTCGGGTTTAGATCTCTCCATTCCACCGAGTCAGCTCTGCTTATGGCAATTGAGACCATTAGACAGGGAGTGGATGAGGGACATACAATGGCTCTCATCCTTCTGGACTTAAGCGCCGCCTTTGACACTGTTGCACAATACACCTTGGTGCAGTGTCTGAATAAGGGCGGTGTCTCTGGCGCGGCGCTAAAATGGATTCAATCTTTCCTGTTGGAACGTAGGTTCCAGGTCAGACAGGGTGCCCATTATTCTAGAATGGTGAAGTTGGAACAGGACGTGCCCCAGGGCTTGGCCCTGAGTCCCACCTTATTTATAATCTATACGTTTCCCCTGTGGCAAGTATAGTTGAAGGCTTTGGAATGCGGATTGTATCTTTTGCCGATGACACACAGTTGGTCATCTCGCTATCACGGGCACCTGATCTGGCAGCATTCAACTTCAGAGCTTGCATGCAGGAGCTTGCCTCCTGGATGGATAACAACTGCTTGAGGCTGAATGGTAACAAGACAGAGGTTCTCGTGGTGGGGGGGCTTGTCTGTGTGGTCATTGGCTTGTCGGCCATCCTGCCTAGGCCCAGTCCCCATACAGTGTCAGCAGGCTAAGTACCTGGGTGTATGGGTAGACTCGGACCTGACATTCGAACTGCAGATCAGTCGTGTGGTAGGGGCATGTTTTGGTGTCCTCAAAGGTCTACGTAAAATCATGGACCTTCTCCCTACAGAAGCTAGACGGACGCTGGTGCATGCCCTTGTCACCTCGCGATTAGATTATGGCATTTTACTGTATCTAGGTGCCACGGCTAGGAGTCTCGACCAACTACAGGTGCTACAAAATGCAGCTGCTTGGCTGGTCCTTAGGCTCCCTAAAAGGGCCGCCTCCAAAAAAGCCCTGGAGGCCCTCCATTGGCTTCCGGTCAGGAAAAGAATTGTGTTTAAAGCCCTATGTACGTGTCACCGCATTATTCAAGGCATTGGGCCTAGCCCCTTGCAGAATCTTATCAATGCCTATAGACCCCCCAGGTCTCTCAGATCTACTGGCACTGGCCTGTTAGTGATCCCTAAAGTCAAAAAGGCCCGGATGGGTGGCAGATCCTTCCGGCTCTTGGCAGCTAGTGTGAGAAGTTGGCCTGATATATAGTGCTCACTATTCTAGTGATCACTGTGTATCATACCAAACGACCCTTATTGATGATTGGTTGTAAGTCAACCTTATAGACCAGCTATCCTAGTAGCATGGACAAGAGCAGTCTTTAGGCTAAACTCTACAGGGCGTGTTAAGCCAGCTGTTTTACCATCACATATACCCCTTGAACACCAAGTGAAAGGACACCACACAAGTTGTTATGAAAATAAAGGATATTTATTTATAACAAGTCTACCCTGAACTCTTTATGAGTCAGGGAGCTAAGCACAATACAAAACTCTTATGAAAATACTTCAAGTTGCACAATTTATACAAATGCCTGAGGGGCACGAAAAACCATATACACTAAAAGTGGAATGCGAAATACTAGCAGGTGAGTAACTCGATCCAGAGGCTTCAGGATCGCTAGGACTACACTACTGAACCGTAAGGTTAGGAGCAGGAGGCCTAGGGAGATCGGGTGCAGAGTGTGCACTCTCACACGGGATGCGGGACAAAGTCTAGGGAGGCTAGTATATCTAAAGTTACTGTTTCCGGACGAATCCGACTAGGTAGACTAAAAACGAAAAAGGATCTGGACACTTGGATAGTGAACCTACGTTGGAGCACCGAGATGCTCGGGTTACCTAGCCCAAGGGCTGCTGCTGCATAGGGTTCAAAAGACGTCGGGAATCCTCGTTGTAGTCTATGGAGCCTGAAAGAAGAAGTTGCTGGCAGGCGACCAGTGAAGATGTTCGGAGTGATCCAAGCCTGGATCGGTGATGGAGACGACCTGAAAGCAGAGGGGACTCAGTTCTTAATCACTAGCCAGTGATTAGGTGGGCACGAGGATGGCACCGGATGAGGTCACCGCGATCAGGTGAGTGGGCGACGCTGGACTCTGCAGTCACACTGGCAAGGAGGCGTTGTCGGCGACCAGGCTGGAGGTGCGAGCTGTCCCACGATGGTGTCTGCTGTCGGCAATGCTGGAACCAGGATTGGAGCAACAAGCCTTGGCAAAGGCAAGCCCACGCGGTGGAGTCAAGATGGCGTCTGGAGTGGACCAGGAGGGTCCAGGGTGCTCCTCTTTTGGAAGGGAGCTAGGGCCAGTCTGGAGCAACCAGACCAGCGGTGAAATCATCGTGGTACATCGTCAGGAGGGCCACTAGCCAACGGGCAAGTGACCGGACAACGCGG
This sequence comes from Lissotriton vulgaris, assembly GCF_964263255.1. Classification (NCBI taxonomy): domain Eukaryota; kingdom Metazoa; phylum Chordata; class Amphibia; order Caudata; family Salamandridae; genus Lissotriton; species Lissotriton vulgaris. Next base: position 1,019,160,850 of record NC_141694.1, on the reverse strand, counting down.
TGAGCAGCAAAGAGCAGAAGGGCCCCACGCAGATCTCGTGGATGCTGGGGGGCTGGACTTCGGTGCTGGAGCTGCTCTGGGTTGGGGCTTCTCAAACCCCAGTGCACTCACTCGAGGATCCCTCGGCGGTCGTGCTGGGTAAGCGTCGTGCAGGTTTTGAAGATGGCCGGTCCCTCAGGTCTCGTCACACCCACGAATCTCAGCTGGGCTGATGATGCAGGTAGAGGTCAGAGATTCCTGTTCTCCATTTCTCCAAAGGTCCCCATATTTTAATACCTCGAGCTCTCCCTATCCTACCCTTCCTATCAATCTAGCTATCTATCAATCTAGCTATCTAGCTATCTATCAATCTAGCTATCTAGCTATTTATCAATCTAGCTATCTAGCTGTCTAGCTATCTATCTAGCTATCTAGCTATCTATCTAGCAAGCTATCTAATCTAGCTATCTATCAATCTAGCGATCTATCTAGCTATCTATCTTGCTAGCTATCATGCTATCTAGCTATCTATCTAATCTATCTATCTAGCTAGCTAGCTATCTAGCTAGCTACCTATCTAGCTAGCTATCTAGCTATCTATCTAGCCATCTAGCTATCTATCTAGCTATCTAGCTTTCTATCTAGCTATCTAGCTTACTATCTATCCATCTAGCTATCTATCCATCTAGCTATCTAGCTATCTATCCATCTAGCTATCCATCTAGCTATCTAGCTAGCTATCTAGCTAGGTATCTAGCTATCTATCAGTCTAGCTATCTAGCTATTTATCTAGCTATCTATCTAGCTAGCTATCTAGCGATCTATCGATCTAGCTATCTAGCTAGCTATCAATCTATCAATCTAGCTATCTAGCTATCTATCAATCTAGCTATCTATCTGGCTATCTAGCTATCTATCTAACTAGCTATCTTACTATCTACCTATCTATCTAGCTATCTAGCTATCTATCTAGCTAGCTATCTAGCTATCTATCTAGCTATCTATCAATCTAGCTATCTATCAATCTATCAATCTAGCTATCTAGCTATCTATCAATCTAGCTAGATATCTATCTATCTATCTATCTATCTATCTATCTATCTATCTATCTATCTATCTATCTATCTGTCTAGCTGTCTAGCTGTCTAGCTGTCTAGCTATCTATCAATCTAGCTATCTATCAATCTAGCTAGCTATCTATCTAGCTATCTATCTAGCTAGCTAGCTATCTATCAATCTAGCTATCTAGCTATCTATCTATCTAGCTATCTATCTAGCTATCTAGCTATCTATCAGATAGATAGCTAGATTATCTAGCTATCTATCTAGCTATCTATCTAGCTATCTAGCTATCTATCAGATAGATAGCTAGATTATCTAGCTATCTAGCTAGCTATCAATCTAGATATCTAGCTTTCTAGCTATCTATCAATCTAGATATCTATCAATCTAGATATCTATCAAGTTATCTACCTAGCTATCTAGCTATATATCTAGATATCTAGCTATCTAGCTAGCTAGCTATCTATCAATCTAGCTATCTAGCTATCTATCAATCTAGCTAGATATCTAGCTATCTAGCTATCAAGCTATCTATCTAGCTAGCTATCTATCTATCTAGCTAGCTATCTATCTAGCTATCTAGCTAGCTATCTATCACTCTAGCTATCTAGCTATCTGTCAATCTAGCTATCTAGCTATCTATCATTCTAGCTATCTAGCTAGATATCAAGCTATCTATCAACCTAGCTGTCTAGCTATCTATCAATGAAATGAAATTAGATTTGTTAAGCGCATGGCTGCCCAGGAGCGTCCCATCGCTAATACACTCAGCTAGCTTCCAAGATCCTCAGACAGCGGACTCATATTCTTCGTGGAAAAAGGAATGTCTTTAAAGATTTCCGAAACCTCTGGAGACAGGGTTCCAGACGGAGAGCTGCAGGAAGATCATTCCAGATCTTGGCTACGTTCACAGAGAACCTCCTGCCTCCTGAGCGAGCTCTCTTTACTCTGGGGACAGTCAGTAAGTTGCTCCCATCAGAGCGGAGGGGACGCGAGGACTTGTAGGGGCATATAAGGTCCCTGAGGATTGGGGGCCCCATTCCCTGGAGAGTCTTAAAGGCGATGGAAAGAGCCTTAAATTTGACTCTCTCCCGGATGGGGAGCCAATGGAGAGCTCTGAGAGCAGGCTTGGCCGAAGTTCTTTTTTCCGAGCCTGTCAAAACCCTGGCCGCCGCATTTTGTATTTGCTGGAGGGTGTTGATGGCTGATTCAGGGGCACCGAGCAGCAAGGCGTTACTATAGTCCAGCCTTGACAATATTAGCCCCTGAATCAGGAGTTTCCTTGAACTAAAAGGGAGAAGGGGCAACACCTTTCGGACCGAGCGTAACAAGCCGTAGCAAATCCCTGCCACTTTCTTCGTACTCTGAACGTCAGGTCGGGCTCTAACCATACACCCAAGCTCTTAATCTCATTCTTGGGTTGGGGCGCCTCACCCAAACAGGGGGGCCACATGGTTTTGGGAAGGGAAGTAGAGAGGTTGCCCAGCATCATGAGTTCCGTTTTGGAACCATTGAGTTTTAGCCGAGATTCTGTCATCCAAGCCATGATACCTGTCAGACAGCACCCAAATCTTTCTGCCGCATTTTCATGATGGGATAGCGAAACGACAAGCTGGGTGTCATCTGCGTAGGTCACTATTTTCACCCCGAAGGGTGAAACCACATCCTCCAGTGGGGCCATATAGATATTAAAAAGTGTAGGGCTCAACGAGGAGCCCTGCGGGACTCCACACTGGAGGGGGATCGACTCAGACAGGTTGGTGCCATCGCAGACCTGGTATGACCGGTCGTTCAGAAAGGAAGTAATCCAACTTAAAGCCTGACCAGATATTCCCACCCTAGTAAGGCGCTGAATAAGGATACCGTGATTGACGGTATCAAAAGCCGCGCTGAGGTCAAGGAGGACCACAGCTGCGGAACCTCCTGCATCAAGGATGCGTCTGGCTTCCTCCACTACTGCAATCAGGGCAGAGTCAGTACCCTGCCCCGGGCGAAAGCCTGTTTGCGAGTGCTTGAGCAGGTTATGACCTTCTAGGAATGTGGACAGCTGGCGGTTGACAACCTTTTCTGCAATTTTGCCCAGGCCAGGCAACAAAGAGATTGGGCGGAAGTTCGCCAGGTCGTCAGGGTCCAGTCCCGGCTTTTTAAGGAGAGCCTTAACCATCGCCTTCTTCCAACTAGGGGGAACTTCCCCACCGCCAAAGGAGGCGTTCAGAAGATCCGTGGCCCGCGAGGAGATGGTCTGTGCAATCCTCTTAAGAATATGGATGGGCATAGGGTCAGAGGGGGAACCACTTTTAAGATAAGCTAATTCTTTGCGGAAGTCTTCCTCAGTTATAGGAGTGATAACTTCCCACAAAGGGCTCACACCACTCTCGACCTGCGTGGTGGATTCAGAAGGAGGAGTACTAAGAGGAATACTTTTTAGAATTTTCCTGACCTTGTTATCAAAGAAATGTGCAAGCTCGTTGCATCGAGCTCTGCTCGTGGCTTGTGGCAGTGAAGGAGGGGGGGTGTTCAAGAGTTCCTTAACTATAGTAAATATTTCTCTTGAGGAGCTGGAAGCAGTCCTGATTCTCTCTTCATAAAAGGTTGCTTTCGTGAGATTGCAGGCTAGCTTATATGCCCTCATAGCTATCTATCAATCTAGCTATCTATCTAGCTATTTATCAATCTAGATATCTAGCTATCTATCAATCTAGCTATCTAGCTATCTATCAATCTAGCTAGCTATCAAGTTATCTACCTACCTAGCTAGCTATCTATCTAGCTAGCTATCAAGTTATCTACCTACCTATCTAGCTATCTATCTATCGATCTATCTATCTATCTAGCTAGCTTTCTAGCTATCTAGCTATCTATCAATCTACCTATCTAGCTATCTATCAATCTATCTATCTATCTATCTATCTATCTATCTATCTATCTATCTATCTATCTATCTATCTATCTATCTCTATCTCTCTATCTCTCTAGCTATCTAGCTATCTAGCTATCTATCAATCTAGCTAGATATCTAGCTATCTATCAATCTAGCTAAATATCTAGCTATCTAGATAGCTATCAATCTATCTAGCTATCTATCTAGATAGCTAGCTATCTAGTTTTCTATCTAGCTATCTAACTAGCTACCTATCTAGCTACCTAGCTAGCTATCTAGCTATCTATCAATCTAGCTATCTAGCCAGCTATCTAGCTATCTATCAAGCTATCTAGCTATCTATCAATCTAGCTATCTATCTATCAATCTAGCTTGCTATCTAGCTATCTAGCTATCTAGCCATCTAGCTATCTAGATAGCAATCTAGCTAGCTATCTATCTAGCTATTTATCAATCTAGCTATCTATCAATCTAGCTATCTAGCTACCTATCTAGCTATTTATCAATCTAGCTATCTATCAATCTAGCTATCTATCTAGCTATCTAACTATCTAGCTATCTAGCTATCTATCAATCTAGCTAGCAAGTTATCTAGCTATCTATCTAGCTATCTAGCTAGCTATCTAGTTATCTAGCTATCTAGCTACCTATCTCGCTATCTATCAATCTAGCTATCTAGCTATCTATCAATCTAGCTAGATATCTAGCTATCTATCTAGCTATCTAACTATCTAGCTATCTATCAATCTAGCTAGCAAGTTATCTAGCTATCTATCTAGCTATCTAGCTAGCTATCTATCAATCTATCTATCTATCTATCTATCTATCTATCTATCTATCTATCTATCTATCTATCTATCTATCTATCTATCTATCTATCTATCTATCTAGCTAGCTATCTATCTAGCCAGCTATCTATCTATCTATCTATCTATCTATCTATCTATCTATCTATCTATCTATCTATCTATCTATCTATCTATCTATCTATCTATCTATCTATCTATCTATGTATGTATGTATGTATGTATAGGCATTTATATAGCGCACTACTTACCCGGAGGGTCCCAAGGCGCTTCGACCGCTGCGAAACCCTTCCTGGCTTCCCTGAGAGATGGTCCCTTAATGGGTATCTCCAGGGTGAGACCAGGCATCCCCGGCGGTCTGGTGGGGCCGTTAGTGAAGATGAGGCAAGCTAATGCCCAGAGTTGCCGATCTATCTATCAGATAGATATCTAGATTATCTAGCTATCTATCAATCTATCTAGCTATCTATCTAGCTATCTAGCTATCTATCTATCAATCTAGCTATCTATCAATCTAGCTATCTAGCTATCTATCAATCTAGCTATCTAGCTATCTATCTATCTAGCTATCTAGCTAGCTAGCTATCTATCTAGCTATCTAGCTATCTAGCTAGCTCTCTAGCTATCTAGCTATCTATCAATCTAGCTAGATATCTAGCTATCTATCAATCTAGCTAGACTTCTAGCTATCTAGCTATCTATCTAGCTATCTATCTAGCTATCTATCTAGCTATCTAGCTAGCTATCGATCTAGCTATCTAGCTATCTATCAATCTAGCTATCTATCAGCTAGATTGCTAGATTATCTAGCTATCCAGCTTTCTAGCTATTTATCAATCTAGCTATCTAGCTATCTATCAATCTAGCTATCTAGCTATCTATCTAGCTATCTAGCTATCTATCAATCTAGCTAGCTATCTAGCTATCTAGCTATCTATCTATCTATCTAGCTATCTAGCTATATAGCTATCTATCTATCTAGCTAGCTATCTAGCTAGCTATCTAGCTATCTATCAGATAGATACCTAGAATATCTAGCTATCTATCAATCTATCTAGCTATCCATCTAGCTATCTATCAATCTATCTAGCTATCTGTCTAGCTATCTATCAATCTAGCTATCTTTCAATCTAGCTATCTATCAATCTAGCTAGCTATCAAGTTATCTACCTATCTATCTAGCTATCTAGCTATCTATCTAGCTAGCTAGCTAGCCATATAGCTATCTAGCTATCTAGCTATCAATCTGGCTATCTAGCTATCTATCAATCTAGCTCTCTATCAGCTAGATTGCTAGATTATCTAGCTATCCAGCTTTCTAGCTATTTATCAATCTAGCTATCTAGCTATCTATCAATCTAGCTATCTAGCTATCTATCTAGCTATCTAGCTATCTATCAATCTAGCTAGCTATCTAGCTATCTAGCTATCTATCTATCTATATAGCTATCTAGCTATATAGCTATCTATCTATCTATCTATCTATCTAGCTAAGTATCTAGCTATCTATCAGATAGATACCTAGAATATCTAGCTATCTATCAATCTATCTAGCTATCTATCTAGCTATCTATCAATCTATCTAGCTATCTGTCTAGCTATCGATCAATCTAGCTATCTTTCAATCTAGCTATCTATCAATCTAGCTAGCTATCAAGTTATCTACCTATCTATCTAGCTATCTAGCTATCTATCTAGCTAGCTAGCTATCAATCTAGCTATCTAGTTATCTATCAATCTAGCTAGATATCTAGCTATCTAACTAGCTAGCTATCTAGCTATCTATCTAGCTATCTATCTATCTAGATATATATCTACCTATCTAGGTATATATCTAGCTATCTAGCTATCTATCAATCTAGCTATCTGTCAATCTAGCTATCTAGCTATCTATCAATCTAGCTATCTAGCTAGCTATCAAGCTATCTAGCTATCTATCAATCTAGCTATCTAGCTAGCTGTCTAGCTAGCTATCTATCAATCTAGCTATCTATCAATCTAGCTATCTAGCTATCTATCTAGCTATCTAGCTATTTATTAATCTAGCTATCTAGCTATCTATCAATCTAGCTATCTATCAATCTAGCTATCTATCTAGCTGTCTAACTATCTAGCTATCCAGCTATCTATCAATCTAGCTGTCTAGCTATCTAGCTATCTATAAATCTAGCTATCTATCAATCTAGCTATCGAGCTATCTAGCTATCTATCTAGCTATCTAGCTAGCTATCTAGCTAGCTATCTAGCTAGCTATCTAGTTATCTATCAATCTAGCTATCTAGCTATCTATCAATCTAGCTACATATCTAGTTATCTAGCTATCAAGCTATCTAGCTATCTATCTAGCTATCTAGCTAGCTATCTAGCTATCTATCAATCTAGCTACCTATCAATCTAGCTATCAATCTAGCTAGATATCTAACTAGCTAGCTATCTAACTATATATTTAGCTATCTTGCTATCTAGCTATCTATCTAGCTATATAGCTAGCTATCTAGCTATCTATCAATCTAGCTATCTATCAATCTAGCTAGCTATGTAGCTATCTATCTATCTATCTAGCTCTCTAGCTATCTAGCTATCTATCAATCTAGCTACCTATCAATCTAGCTATCAATCTAGCTAGATATCTATCTATCTATCTATCTATCTATCTATCTATCTATCTATCTATCTATCTATCTGTCTAGCTATATAGCTACTATCTATCTAGCTAGCTATCTATCTAGCCAGCTATCTATCTATCTATCTATCTATCTATCTATCTATCTATCTATCTATCTATCTATCTATCTATCTATCTATCTATCTATCTATCTATCTATGTATGTATGTATGTATGTATAGGCATTTATATAGCGCACTACTTACCCGGAGGGTCCCAAGGCGCTTCGACCGCTGCGAAACCCTTCCTGGCTTCCCTGAGAGATGGTCCCTTAATGGGTATCTCCAGGGTGAGACCAGGCATCCCCGGCGGTCTGGTGGGGCCGTTAGTGAAGATGAGGCAAGTTAATGCCCAGAGTTGCCGATCTATCTATCAGATAGATATCTAGATTATCTAGCTATCTATCAATCTATCTAGCTATCTATCTAGCTATCTAGCTATCTATCTATCAATCTAGCTATCTATCAATCTAGCTATCTAGCTATCTATCAATCTAGCTATCTAGCTATCTATCTATCTAGCTATCTAGCTAGCTAGCTATCTATCTAGCTATCTAGCTATCTAGCTAGCTCTCTAGCTATCTAGCTATCTATCAATCTAGCTAGATATCTAGCTATCTATCAATCTAGCTAGACTTCTAGCTATCTAGCTATCTATCTAGCTATCTAGCTATCTATCTAGCTATCTATCTAGCTATCTAGCTAGCTATCGATCTAGCTATATAGCTATCTATCAATCTAGCTATCTATCAGCTAGATTGCTAGATTATCTAGCTATCCAGCTTTCTAGCTATTTATCAATCTAGCTATCTAGCTATCTATCAATCTAGCTATCTAGCTATCTATCTAGCTATCTAGCTATCTATCAATCTAGCTAGCTATCTAGCTATCTAGCTATCTATCTATCTATCTAGCTATCTAGCTATATAGCTATCTATCTATCTATCTAGCTATCTAGCTATCTATCAGATAGATACCTAGCATATCTAGCTATCTATCAATCTATCTAGCTATCCATCTAGCTATCTATCAATCTATCTATCTATCTGTCTAGCTATCTATCAATCTAGCTATCTTTCAATCTAGCTATCTATCAATCTAGCTAGCTATCAAGTTATCTACCTATCTATCTAGCTATCTAGCTATCTATCTAGCTAGCTAGCTATCAATCTAGCTATCTAGTTATCTATCAATCTAGCTAGATATCTAGCTATCTAGCTATCTAGCTAGCTAGCTATCTAGCTATCTATCTAGCTATCTATCTATCTAGATATATATCTAGCTATCTAGGTATATATCTAGCTATCTAGCTATCTAGCTATCTAGCTATCTATCAATCTAGCTATCTGTCAATCTAGCTATCTAGCTATCTATCAATCTAGCTATCTAGCTAGCTATCAAGCTATCTAGCTATCTATCAATCTAGCTATCTAGCTAGCTATCAATCTAGCTATCTAGCTAGCTATCTAGCTATCTATCAATCTAGCTATCTATCAATCTAGCTATCTAGCTATCTATCTAGCTATCTAGCTATCTAGCTATCTATCAACCTAGCTAGCTATCTAGCTATCTAGCTATCTATCTATCTATATAGCTATCTAGCTATATAGCTATCTATCTATCTATCTATCTATCTATCTATCTATCTATCTAGCTAAGTATCTAGCTATCTATCAGATAGATACCTAGAATATCTAGCTATCTATCAATCTATCTAGCTATCTATCTAGCTATCTATCAATCTATCTAGCTATCTGTCTAGCTATCTATCAATCTAGCTATCTTTCAATCTAGCTATCTATCAATCTAGCTAGCTATCAAGTTATCTACCTATCTATCTAGCTATCTAGCTATCTACCTAGCTAGCTAGCTATCAATCTAGCTATCTAGTTATCTATCAATCTAGCTAGATATCTAGATATATATCTAGCTATCTAGGTATATATCTAGCTATCTATCAATCTAGCTATCTGTCAATCTAGCTATCTAGCTATCTATCAATCTAGCTATCTAGCTAGCTATCAAGCTATCTAGCTATCTATCAATCTAGCTATCTAGCTAGCTGTCTAGCTAGCTATCTATCAATCTAGCTATCTATCAATCTAGCTATCTAGCTATCTATCTAGCTATCTAGCTATTTATTAATCTAGCTATCTAGCTATCTATCAATCTAGCTATCTATCAATCTAGCTATCTATCTAGCTGTCTAACTATCTAGCTATCCAGCTATCTATCAATCTAGCTGTCTAGCTATCTAGCTATCTATAAATCTAGCTATCTATCAATCTAGCTATCGAGCTATCTAGCAAGCTATCTATCTAGCTATCTATCTAGCTATCTAGCTAGCTATCTAGCTAGCTATCTAGTTATCTATCAATCTAGCTATCTAGCTATCTATCAATCTAGCTACATATCTAGTTATCTAGCTATCAAGCTATCTAGCTATCTATCTAGCTATCTAGCTAGCTATCTAGCTATCTATCAATCTAGCTACCTATCAATCTAGCTATCAATCTAGCTAGATATCTAACTAGCTAGCTATCTAACTATATATTTAGCTATCTTGCTATCTAGCTATCTATCTAGCTATATAGCTATCTATCTAGCTATCTAGCTATCTATCAATCTAGCTATCTATCAATCTAGCTAGCTATGTAGCTATCTATCTATCTATCTAGCTCTCTAGCTATCTAGCTATCTATCAATCTAGCTACCTATCAATCTAGCTAGATATCTATCTATCTATCTATCTATCTATCTATCTATCTATCTATCTATCTATCTATCTATCTATCTATCTATCTATCTATCTATCTATCTATCTATCTATCTATCTATCTATCTATCTGTCTAGCTATATAGCTATATAGCTATCTATCTATCTAGCTAGCTATCTATCTATCTAGCCAGCTATCTATCTATCTATCTATCTATCTATCTATCTATCTATCTATCTATCTATCTATCTATCTATCTATCTATCTATCTATCTATCTATGTATGTATGTATAGGCATTTATATAGCGCACTACTTACCCGGAGGGTCCCAAGGCGCTTCGACCGCTGCGAAACCCTTCCTGGCTTCCCTGAGAGATGGTCCCTTAATGGGTATCTCCAGGGTGAGACCAGGCATCCCCGGCGGTCTGGTGGGGCCGTTAGTGAAGATGAGGCAAGCTAATGCCCAGAGTTGCCGATCTATCTATCAGATAGATATCTAGATTATCTAGCTATCTATCAATCTATCTAGCTATCTATCTAGCTATCTAGCTATCTATCTATCAATCTAGCTATCTATCAATCTAGCTATCTAGCTATCTATCAATCTAGCTATCTAGCTATCTATCTATCTAGCTATCTAGCTAGCTAGATATCTATCTAGCTATCTAGCTATCTAGCTAGCTCTCTAGCTATCTAGCTATCTATCAATCTAGCTAGATATCTAGCTATCTATCAATCTAGCTAGACTTCTAGCTATCTAGCTATCTATCTAGCTATCTAGCTATCTATCTAGCTATCTATCTAGCTATCTAGCTAGCTATCGATCTAGCTATATAGCTATCTATCAATCTAGCTATCTATCAGCTAGATTGCTAGATTATCTAGCTATCCAGCTTTCTAGCTATTTATCAATCTAGCTATCTAGCTATCTATCAATCTAGCTATCTAGCTATCTATCTAGCTATCTAGCTATCTATCAATCTAGCTAGCTAGCTATCTATCTATCTATCTATCTATCTATCTATCTATCTATCTATCTAGCTATCTAGCTATATAGCTATCTATCTATCTATCTAGCTAGCTATCTAGCTATCTATCAGATAGATACCTAGAATATCTAGCTATCTATCAATCTATCTAGCTATCCATCTAGCTATCTATCAATCTATCTAGCTATCTGTCTAGCTATCTATCAATCTAGCTATCTTTCAATCTAGCTATCTATCAATCTAGCTAGCTATCAAGTTATCTACCTATCTATCTAGCTATCTAGCTATCTATCTAGCTAGCTAGCTATCAATCTAGCTATCTAGTTATCTATCAATCTAGCTAGATATCTAGCTATCTAGCTAGCTAGCTATCTAGCTATCTATCTAGCTATCTATCTATCTAGATATATATCTAGCTATCTAGGTATATATCTAGCTATCTAGCTATCTAGCTATCTATCAATCTAGCTATCTGTCAATCTAGCTATCTAGCTATCTATCAATCTAGCTATCTAGCTAGCTATCAAGCTATCTAGCTATCTATCAATCTAGCTATCTAGCTAGCTATCAATCTAGCTATCTAGCTAGCTATCTAGCTATCTATCAATCTAGCTATCTATCAATCTAGCTATCTAGCTAGCTATCAAGCTATCTAGCTATCTATCAATCTAGCTATCTAGCTAGCTATCAATCTAGCTATCTAGCTAGCTATCTAGCTATCTATCAATCTAGCTATCTATCAATCTAGCTATCTAGCTATCTATCAATCTAGCTATCTAGCTATCTATCAATCTAGCTATCTATCAATCTAGCTAGCTATCTATCTATCTATCTATCTATCTAGCTAGCTATCAAGTTATCTACCTATCTATCTAGCTATCTAGCTGTCTATCTAGCTAGCTATCTAGCTATCTATCAATCTAGCTAGATATCTAGCTATCTAGCTATCTATCTAGCTATCTATCTAGCTATCTATCTAGCTATCTATCTAGCTATCTATCTAGCTATCTAGCTATCTATCTAGCTATCTAGCTATCTGTCAATCTAGCTACCTAGATATCTATCAATCTAGCTATCTAGCTATCTATCATGCTATCTAGCTATCTATAAATCTAGCTATCTAGCTATCTATCAATCTAGCTATCTATCAATCTAGCTATCTAGCTATCTATCTAGCTATCTAGCTATTTATCAATCTAGCTATCTAGCTATCTATCAATCTAGCTATCTATAAATCTAGCTATATAGCTATCTATCTAGCTATCTAGCTATCTAGCTATCTAGCTATCTAGCTATCCAGCTATCTGGCTATCTAGCTATCTATAAATCTAGCTATCTAGCTATCTAGCTATCTAGCTATCTATCAATCTAGCTATCTAGCTAGCTATCAAGTTATCTACCTATCTATCTAGCTATCTATCTAGCTATCTAGCTAGATATCTAGCTATCTATCTAGCTATCTATCTAGCTATCTATCTAGCTATCTATCTATCAATCTAGCTACCAATCTAGCTATCAATCTAGCTAGCTAGCTATCTAACTATATATTTAGCTATCAAGCTATCTAGCTATCTATCTAGCTATATATCTAGCTATCTATCAATCTAGCTATCCAGCTATCTATCAATCTAGCTAGCTAGCTATCTATCTATCTAGCTATCTATCTATCTATCTATCTATCTATCTATCTATCTATCTATCTATCTATCTATCTATCTATCTATCTATCTATCTATCCATCTATCCAAATGTAAATGTAATGTAAATGTATTTGAGCTTATATAGCGCACAGCTACCCACAAAGGGTTTCTCGGCGCTTGCTTAGGGAACCCTTCAAAAATCTATTTATCAATTTCTTAGTGTCACGTCCGTGAACACTTAATTCAATAAGGCGACCAGAGGGTTTCACAAGAAACACTAGCAGTTGTATCAAAAAATATACTCTTTTTAATATTTTCTTTTGGTATATAGATAACCAATTATTTCGACAATCAAAGTCTGGCAACAAAAGTACTACCAGTCAGTACAACAAAGTGATTTTGTAGTACAGCAACACCTTCAGCAGAATAATGTGGATACAAACAAAAGACCACATATAAATCAAATATACAAAGTGCAATTCACACATTAATTTTTAAATGAATTGAACGTTATATTGCGTGACAGGTGTTAGGCGTCGACGTTTCGGTCCTTGTCGGTCACAAAGATCCATAGGACCATCTTCAGGACAACACAGTTGCACAGGAGAATGTGGATCATACGCCAGATAGGTCGTTAAGTCACATAGGCTACCTGATGCCTAGTACAAGTCTTCTGTTACGGCTTGAAAGTCCGTGTCTCAGCAATCGGTCAGAGCAACTCTGACCGATTGCTGAGACACGGACTTTCAAGCCATAACAGAAGACTTGTACTAGGCATCAGGTAGCCTATGTGACTTAACGACCTATCTGGCGTATGATCCACATTCTCCTGTGCAACTGTGTTGTCCTGAAGATGGTCCTATGGATCTTTGTGACCGACAAGGACCGAAACGTCGACGCCTAACACCTGTCACGCAATATAACGTTCAATTCATTTAAAAATTAATGTGTGAATTGCACTTTGTATATTTGATTTATATGTGGTCTTTTGTTTGTATCCACATTATTCTGCTGAAGGTGTTGCTGTACTACAAAATCACTTTGTTGTACTGACTGGTAGTACTTTTGTTGCCAGACTTTGATTGTCGAAATAATTGGTTATCTATATACCAAAAGAAAATATTAAAAAGAGTATATTTTTTGATACAACTGCTAGTGTTTCTTGTGAAACCCTCTGGTCGCCTTATTGAATTAAGTGTTCACGGACGTGACACTAAGAAATTGATAAATAGATTTTTGAATGATTCCTTCCTGGACATTTAGCTTATACTGTTAACTTACCCAGTCCCGGGGGGATTATTGGGTGGCTCTGTTCTAATGCTTAGGGAACCCGTCCTGGTATTCCCCTGTGAGATAACCCTGGCAGGGTATCCACAAGGTGAAAGCCAGGCATCCCGCCGCAAGGGGCCGTTGTGGAGATTAAGCAAGCTATTGCCCAGAGTCGCAGAGTGTGAACCCGTGAGTTGAGAAGGCACCGGAGCGAGAATTATCGAGTCCGTGGAATTTTTTGAGCTCAAGACCCGCCGAGGCGGGGAATTGAACCCTGGTCCAGGGCCGATCTCAGCTTCCGGGTCTGCCGCCTCTAACCCCTGAGCCACACTTCTCCATATCTATCTATCTATCTATCTATCTATCTATCTATCTATCTATCTATCTATCTATCTATCTATCTATCTATCTATCTATCTATCTATCTATCTATCTATCTATCTATCTATATATCTATCTATCTATCAGATAGATATCTAGATTATCTAGCTATCTATCAATCTATCTAGCTATCTATCTAGCTATCTAGCTATCTATCAATCTAGCTATCTATCAATCTAGCTATCTAGCTATCTATCTAGCTAGCTATCTAGCTATCTAGCTAGCTATCTAGCTATCTAGCTATCTATCAATCTAGCTAGATATCTAGCTATCTAGCTATATATCTAGCTATCTAGCTATCTATCAATCTAGCTATCTATCAATCTAGCTATCTAGCTATCTATCAATCTATCTAGCTAGCTATCTAGCTAGCTATCTAGCTAGCTCTCTAGCTATCTAGCTATCTATCAATCTAGCTAGATTTCTAGCTACCTAGCTATCTATCTAGCTATCTATCTATCTATCTAGCTATCTATCTATCTATCTATCTATCTATCTATCTATCTATCTATCTATCTATCTATCTATCTATCTATCTATCTATCTATCTATCTATCTATCTAGCTATCTATCTATCTATCTATCTATCTATCTATCTATCTATCTATCTATCTATCTATCTATCTATCTATCTATCTATCTATCTATCTATCTATCTATCTATCTATCTAGCTATCTAGCTATCTAGCTATCTAGCTATCTGTCTATCTGTCTATCTATCTATCTATCTATCTATCTATCTATCTATCTATCTATCTATCTATCTATCT